>NC_077241.1:119168-2519168 GCF_947179165.1 Solanum dulcamara | reverse complement strand
TTGGTTTATAATTTTTAGGTCTTGTGAAAGTGTCCATCAACAAATCTTTCATTGGAATGATACGTGGTTAACTTTATTGTTAAAAGCTTATAAATGTTCATGTTGCTAGGGTTTAAAAAACTACTAGCACACATATTGTTTTATAATTTATTTTATTGGTTTTAAAATTTTAAATTCTTTCAATGCATTGACAATATTGTTGACATTGTTATAAAATAAATTAATTTAGCAAATTAATAAGAAAGAGAGATAGTAAAAGAAAGAGAGAGTTGAAAAAATTTCAGTGTTTGTGTATTATTGCATAATAGCAATGGCTATTTATAACCACTGCAAATAAAAAAAAACAGAAACAATTGGGAGAAAAAAATTGGTGGAAGGGAAAAGAGGAAGGAAAAAGCAAAAGAAGAAAGGGGCATCCACTTGCTTCAATCATTTTACAACACTCTTCCTTGGATGTCCATACAAAAATAAAAATTCTAATGAAAGAACAAATATGTATAGTTATTCTGAACACCCATAGATGTTTTGCTTCGTTAAAACCTTACTAGGAAAAAATAATGGAAAAAAGCCTAATGAAGGAAAAAGAGTACATTGCCTCATTAAAAACCTTACCAGAAAAACCCACTGAGACAAAACCTTGATTAAGAGAAAAAGAGTACATCGCGTATTTTACTCCCCTTGATGAAAATCTCATTTGATATTTTGGAGACGACGCATTCCAACCTTATATCTTAGCTTCTCAAAAGTTGATGTTGGTAATACCTTTGTGAATAAATCTGCAAGATTATCACTCGAACGAACTTGTTATACATCAATATAACCATTCTTTTGGAGATCATGTGTGAAGAATAATTTTGGTGAAATATGTTTCGCTCTGTCTCCTTTTATGAAGCCACCTTTCAATTGAGCAATACACACAACATTGTATTCGAATATAACTGTGGGTACTTTGACATCATTTTCCAGGCAACATCTTTCTTTGATGAACTGTATCATCGATCTCAACCACGCACATTCTTTACTTGCTTCATAAATTGCTATTATTTCAGCATGATTTGAAGAAGTTGCCCCAATAGATTATTTTGCAGATCATCATGACATAACAGTTCCTCCGTGTGTAAATAAATAGCCTATTTGAAATCGAGTTTTACGTGAGTCTGATAAATAACCTGCATCTGCATAACCAATAAGGTCTGCACAACCTTTGTTAATATAAAACAAACATGTTTTAATGGTACCTTTTAGGTATTGCAAAATATGCTTGATAACATTCCAATGTCTTCATGTTGGGGATGAACTATACCTTGCCAACAAATTTATAGAAAATGTTATATCAGGTCTGGTTGCGCTAGCAAGATATATAAGTGCACCAATAGCACTGAGATATGGTAATTCAGGACCAAGAAGTTCTTTATTCTCTTCTGGAGGTCGAAATGTATCTTTATCCACTTCAAGTGATTGAACAACCATTGGAGTACTTAATGGATGTGCTTTATCCATGTAAAATAGTTTTAAGATTTTCTCACTGTAGGCAGATTGATAGACAAAGAACCCCCTGCTAAATGTTCAATTTGCAAACCCAGACAAAGTTTTGTCTATTCAAGATTTTTCATCTCAAATTTTTTCTTTAGATATTCAATCGTCGTTTGGATCTCTTCAGGGGTTCCAATGAGATTTATGTCATCAATATAAAAACACATGGACAAATGACATCATTTATATAACCTTTATTTATCAAGCACTCACTAAGGCGATTATACCACATACACCCTGATTGTTTCAGACCATATAATGATCTTTACAATTTGATTAAGTACATCTTCCGAGACTTAGTACATGCTTCACGCAATTTTAATCCTTCTGGATTTTCATGTAAATTTCATTATTAAGTAAACCATAAAAGTAAGCTATAACTACATCCATTAGATGCATTTTGAGATTTTTATGTATAACTGGGCTGATGAGATATCGAAAAGTTATTTCATCCATAACAGGTGAATATGTTTTTTCATAGTTGACTTGGGTCTTTGAGAGAATCCTTATGCAACAAGGTGTGCCTTGTATCTTGTAATTTCATTTATCTCATTTCGTTTTTCCACAAAAATCCATTTGTAGCCAACTGATTTTACACCTTCATGGTTTGAACTACAGGTCCAAAAATCTCACGTTTAGCAAGAGAGTCTAATTCTAATTGAATTGTCTTTTGTTATTCTGGCCAATCACATCTACATCGACATTGTTCGATGAATTTATGCTCAAGACTTTCACTATCTTGCATGAGGTTAAGTGCAACATTATATGCAAAAATATTATCCTTCGTGATTTTTGATCGATCTAAATTTATCTCATCACCGGTAGAATTTATTGAAAGTTCTTCATTCACTTGAATCTCGGGTGCATTGATTTCTTTGGAAATATCAGAATTACTCAATTCTTGACCTTCTTTAGGAGGTTCTTTTGTAGTATCATCTTTATTATTCCTCACGCTTCTTTTTCTCGGATTTTTATCCTTTGAATTCAATGGTCTACCACGCTTTAAGCGTATTTGGGATTCAGAAGCTATGATACTAGTAGATGGCCCTTTTGGGACATCAATCCGGATAGACACATTTACTGCATGGATATATGTGACTTAGTTATCCGTTTCAAATCAGTAAATGCATCTGACATGTGATTTGCTATTTTCTGTAAGTGAATGATCTTCTGGACCTCCTGCTCACGTGTGCGAGTACGTGGATCAAAATGAGATAGTGATGAAACTTTCCACGCAATTTCTCTTTTGGGTTTTTTTTTCTCTCCCCCTAATTATGAAAATGTTATTTCATCAAACCGATAATCTACAAATTGTGCAGTAAATAAATCTACTGTCAACGATTCAAGGTAGCGAATTATGGAGGGTAAGTCAAACCTAACATATATGCCCACTATTCGCTGAGGGCCCATCTTTGTATGTTGTAGTGGTGCTACATGCACCTATACCGCACAATCAAAATTTCATAGATGGGCTATATTTTGCTCATGAATAAATACTAATTATGACGGAGAGTATTTATTATGATTTGTCAATCTGAGACGTACAAGTAATGCTGCATGTAAGATAGTATGACCTAAAACAGTAATTGACAATTTTATTTTCATTAGTAGATGTCTTGTTATCAATTGTAGGTGCTTAATAAATTACGCAAGGCCATTTTGAGTATGAACATGAGCAAAAAGATATTCAATTTTTATCTCAATTGATAAGTAATAATCATCCAAAGCTTGGATGTAAATTCTTCAGCATTATCAAGGCAAATAGCTTTAATTGGATAATCTTGAAAATGCGCCCTTAATCTTATTATTTATGCTAACAACTTCGCAAATGTCAGGTTGCGAGATGATAAGAGGCACATATGAGACCATCTTGATGATACATCTATTAGAACCATAAAATATCTAAATAATCCACTAAGTGGATGAATAGGTCCACATATATCCCCATGTATACGCTCTAAAAGGCCAGGAGATTCGATGCCAACCTTCAGGGTTAATGGTCTGGCAATTAATTTTCCTTGATAACAAGCAGCACATGAAAATTCATCATTCGTAAGAATCTTCAAGTTTTTTAACGGATGTCCAGTTGAATTTTCAAGAATTCGTCTCATTCTTATTGATCTAGGATGACCTATTCGATCATAACATAGCACAAATGTATTTAAATCAATAAACTTCTGGTTTACGATCAAATATGCTCAATTGCACTAATTTTTGCATAATATAGGCCAGACAACAAAGTTGGTAATTTTTTCAAAATATATTTCTGGCCTGAGACACTCTTGGTTATACCAAGGTATTCAGTATTCATTTCATTTTGTGTCTCAACATGATATCCATTTCTATGGATATCTTTAAAACTTAACAAGTTTCTTGGGGATTTAGAAGAGAATAGTGCATCTTTTATAACAATCTTTGTCCCCTTATGCAGAAATATAGTAGCTCTTCTAGAGTCTTCAATCATTTTTGAATTACCAGAAATTATAGTAACATTTGCTTTTCTTCTAAGCAAATAGGAAAATTATTTTCCATTTTGAAAATGGCATGAGTCTTTCCACTATTAATTACACAAATATCCTCGTGATTGATCATTGATCCAAATAAAATTTGAGGCATATCCATATTTTTCTTCAAAAAGAAATAATGTAAATGTTATAATTAAAACATGGCTCATTATACAAATTTTTGTTTATTTACATGAATTTGAAAAATATAAACATATTATTTAGTACAGACAAATAAAAGAAAATTATTTAAATATTAGCAGGGTTATCAATATTCATATTTCCTTCTAGGAAATTGAAGAAATCGGCTATATCCAGATGCATAGGCTCAATATTATCTTCAAAGATAAAGTTTGTCTCCGAATTATTTTATGTCCTCTTCAAAGATGTCTGATATAGATGAACCAGGCGTTTTGATGACTGAAAGGTCTGTCACCAGTGATCCATACCTCCACATCTATGACATATACTTTTTAAATTTTTCTTTGGTATGGCTTCTTGCTTTTCACTCTTCTTTTTCTATTGCTGATCATTTCTCGATCCCAGCCGAGCATCATGATTATAGTTTCTTCTTCGACCACGATCACGACCACGACTGGGGCCATGATTTTTCGTTGGTTATAACTTATCTGATTCTCTTCAGGGAGTGACAAAGAACCAACGAACCGACTATCATGATTTTTCATTAACAAATCATTATAGCGTTCAGCAATAAGAAGGTGAGAAAGTAGTTCAAAATATTTTTTTAAAATCCTTTTCGCGATATTGCTGCTGTATGAGCATATTCACGGGTGAAAATATGGAGTATGTTTTTTCAAGTTTGTCTTGCTCAGTGATTTATTCTCTGTATAAATTTAACTGTACTATAATTCTAAACAAGACAGAATTATATTTAGTTATATTTTTAAAATCAATTAATCTCAGATTGAGCCAATCATGACCTGTCCGTGGAAGGATGACCAACTTTAGGTGGTCATATCTTTCTTTTAGATTCTTCCACAATTTAAGGAGGTCTTTTAATGTGAGGTACTGTAATTTTAACCACACGTCAAAATGGTGGCGGAGAAATATCATGGCTTTGACACAGTCTTGACTAGATGTCATATTTTCATCTTTGGTTGTGTTTGCAAGACCCATCGATTCTAGGTGTATGTTTGCATCTAGTGCCCATGATGAGTAGCCTTTTTCAAATATATCAAAAGCAACAAATTCAAGTTTAGAGATATTCGATATTTTAAGAAAATAAAATTCTTACCCTTTTGTTACTTTTTTAAAATAGCTCAAAGCGATGGAGGCTTGTGCTGATAACGTGTTATAAAATAAACTAATTTAGCAAATTAATAAGAAAGAGAGATAGTAAAAGAAAGAGTGAGTGTTGAGAGAATTTCAATGTCTGTGTATTATTGCATAATAACAATGGCTATTTATAATCACTGCAAAAAAAAAGAAAACAAAAACAATTGGGGGACAAAGATTAGTGGAAGGGAAAAGAGGAAGGAAAAAGCAGAAGGAAAGAGCAAAAGAATAAAGGGACATCCACTTGCTTAATCATTTTACAACAGACATCTCAATATACTTATTTAATTCTCATCTGTTTTCAAAAATCATGTATTATTTCATAAAACATTTATACGCTATTCTATTTGGCTTTAATTTCTTTGCAGTCATTTCTAAAGATTCAAACGTATTGGTCAGTCCTAATAATTAAGTTCAAAATATCAACTAAGATGAAGATAAAATAGTGTCACGTACCCAATATAAAATAATGAGAAGTAGAAAAAATTAATGTCACGTACCTCAAATTATGGTGTGACGTGATTAAGATCCAATTTGTACTACTCATGTAGTGAAATAATCCTTAGTTTTGTGTCCGATTTCTTTAAATATTAAATGTTTGGGTATTTATTATATTCGCAAGAAATATAACCGTAATAGTGGGAAGAACTAGATCAATATTCATACTTTTCTATGCAACAATTTGGATGGACTTTTTCTCCTATAACGTATAAGATGATTTATATTTCATAAATAATAAAATTATTAACATGGTCAAGCTAATAAGTTTTTAAAATGAATTTCTAACACTTTTCGCGCATCGCGTGAGTAATATACATCTCCCCCCCCCCCCCCCCCTCCCTATATATATTTTGTATATTAAAAAGCACCAGAATAAGCCAAGTAGCAGGTAAAATTATGTCATTTGTACAATTTTAGAACAAATCTCCAGAGAAAAGTTGGAGTTTGAAAATATTAAAAATAATAAATATGAACAAATGAAAAAGATTTTTTTAAAAAAAAAAACTAAACCAAAAGAAAAACTAATCTACACGTCCCCTATCCACATTACCCAACTAACTTACAAACACTGTTAATTTTTCAAATATTTATAATTATTTTTTAAAAAAAATAAAATTATACCAACCCATCTAATTCTCCGCTCTTAATTTATATATTTTTCTCGCTTTGTGTTAGATATGTACATATATTTTTAGAAAAAAAAAATCCTACTTGCGTACCGAATATAACAAAAATACAATTTTTATTTTAAGTAAAGTCTTGAGGCTAGTAAAAAATACTTTCCTAAAATCATATATATATATATATATCTTACATGAAACGAGAAAAAAATTGAAAGTGGAGGATTAGATGGGGCAGGGTAGATTTTTTTAAAAATAAAATAAAATATCTAAATTATTATTTGAAGGTGGGGAGGGGGAGGGGAGATGAAGTAAGAATTTTTTAAAAAAACTTTTATAGAAAAAATTTAATAAATAAAAATAAAACTAAAAAATGGGTGGGATGGGGGGGGGGGTTATGGTGAGAGAAAGTGGTAGAGTGAAGTAAGAAAAATATTTTATATTTTATTTTATAATTTTTTTTGGGCGGAAGATATTAATACTTTAATCTTTAATTTTAACTAATTCTAATAATTTATTTAATTTTTGTTAAGGTGGAATGTTTTGTCCATGTGGAGTGTATTGTGATAAAAAAAAATTAATGAAAGAGAAAGTGTAGTACACACACCATGATGAGAGTGTAATTAAAGAGTGGGGCGTGTTTCTCAAACTAATAAGTGATAGTTTACGTATGAAACTCATACTTTCAATATAAATTAGTCATGTTTTTTTCATTTTTGTCCTTTCAAACTCCATGCTAACTCTTACTACTAATTTAATTTATTCTTGGAACTCAACCTTGGAAATTTAATTAATGAAGGGTAAAATTGGAAAAAAAAAAATAATCAACATCTATCTTGAATAGTGAACAATTCAATTATTTTGAACACTAAAAAATACTCCAACAATTCAATTATTTTGGAAAGGAGGGATTATGTTATATTATTGCAATTAAATATAATATAATGACAATTATATTATTATCGTTAAATAATTACCGTAAAATCTTTTATTTATTGTAGTGTCTACTACATTTGAAATTAAAATGTTACGAAATTTTGAAATATAACAGAACCTCGCTATTTATTTTATAAAAATGAACGCTAATAACGTTATTTATTTAAATTTTTTTGTATATAGAATGTGTTATCATTGTCAGAAGCTTGTTTATCTAAATGCAAAATTGGTCATGTAAGCTGTTAAATCATCCAAAAAGAAAAAAGAGAAAAAAGGAAACCAAAACAATTTTGTCTTCTTTTATTATTATTTTTTCTTTCCTCCTGCTATCATTTCACACAAATCACGTTGTTCTTTTTTCTTTTTATATAAATATAAAGTATTTTTTTGCATTATATAGTTAAGTTCTCTTAAACATAAAATTTATAACTATAAAATAAAGAAGGTTAGCTGTTACAACATGTAAATGTGATTAGATGGATATTTAAATGATATTTATTTTTTGCATTGATATATGTATATAACTCTTAAATTCTAATTTTTTTTAAAAAAAATTGTCTTATGCCACTTAATTAATTTATTTTATATTTCGACTATTATAGGTTAATATGAGATAGTCCATAATTAACCATGAGTCCAGTGATAAGTGTAATTATTGGATATTGAATATTGCAGTTTATGTGCTTGGTGAGTCTAGCGAAGTAATAAGCAATGAGGCATGTAATGCAAGATTAATGATTTCAATATTTGATGAAGGGCATGGAAAGGAAATTGAGGCCGACGTAAGATTCCGGGAGAAGCTAGATTTTCAGTATTTATTTTGATATAAGATTCTGAAATTTGGCTAGTTATTCCGATGTAAGATTCTAGGAGATGCTTACTCTTGTTGTGGCTTTCCGATGTAAGATTTTGGGAGATGCTTAGTCTTGTTGTGGCTTTCCGATGTAAAATTCCAGAAAGGACTAGCATTCGATGGTTCTTGGAATTATCCCGATGTAAGCTTCCGGAAATGACCGGCCCTTCCGATGTAAGATTTCAAATAGGCTAGATGTAATGACCTTGAAGGTCATTTTTGGTAATTTTTACAAAATGACCATTTTACCCCTCCCGGTAGTTTCCCTGAGTCATGTTTGATCGGTATTCAAAGTTGACTTTGAGAAATTCTTTGAAAAGTTAAGGTTTTTGAAAAGATTTGATTTTGAAGGCTTAAGTTGTGAAATAGTGGTATTCGATGTCATTCGAAGTTTCGAGTCTCAGAATTGAATTCCGTCGATTTCATCAGCTCCGGAATGTGAAATTTGGTCTAGGAGAGTTGACGAAATAAGATTTGGAGTTATATCGAGGATTTGAGGTTTTAAGTTGAAAATTCTTGAAATTTTGATCACAGAGTTGACTTTGGTCAACATTCAGAGATCCGATGCTTGAAATTGAATTCTGATGACTCCGTTGGATTTGAGGGATGATTTTAGGCCTAGGAATGGTCTTAGTTGAATTTTTAGTGGTCCCGAAGTTGATTGGGTGTTTTGGAGGCCTAAAACTAGTTTCGTTCGACTTATTGGATTTCGGGTTACGGATACCTCGAATTCGAATTCCGTTGGTTCCATTCTGAAATTTGGCTAGTTATTCCGATGTAAGATTCTGGGAGATGCTTAGTCTTGTTATGGCTTTCCGGTGTAAGACTCTAGAAAGAACTGGCTTTCGATGTAAGATTTCAGATTTCGAAAATGACTGGCCCTTCCGATGTAAAGCTCCAAAAGAGGCTGGCCTTCGTTAGACGGGCAAATATCATTTTAAGAAAGAGTTATAGAGAGGAAGACTTAGTCTTACGTCAATTATATATATATGATTCAAATTGATACACCAGTCTCTTTACAATTTTTAACTTATTTTTAATAACAAAGAAATCCTTTCTACTTCAATTTAAAAAACACTTTTACTAAATGGCTAGACATCTCAAATTTTCAAAATAGTGCTTTGGCCTCCAAAAAGCTTGGTCAAACAGACCCAACATCAGTTCTATACAACTCAAAATGATAAGCCAATTATCATGTTAGATATGGAGTTTATTATGTTAAATATCTAATGTCTTTTCTCCAATGACATTAACAATAGTAATAAACAAAAAAAGAATTGTAAATTAGATTAGCAATCAAACCAGCTTGGCACATATATTTTAGTAGCCCCAATTGTTTAAAAGTTGATTAATACATAACTTAAAAGTGATAGATTATAAAACCGCCCCCATTAGCTTTAATCATAAAAGGAAAATTATTTGTATCTTTGTTAAACTGTCATACATTTTAATTTAGTCGTTTTCAAGGGAAATTTCCATTCACTATTGATTTGTTTTTTGTTTTTTCTTTCTTGTTCATCTTATTGTATTTTCCTTTTTCGAGATAATTACAATTTTGAGCTCTTAATTACTGATAAATTCTAATTTTCAGTCTCATAATATTCAGCTTATAAGTATACTTAACCATTAATTAAATAATACAAGTATTTTTGGTTTCTATATACAACAACAACATATCCAGTGTACTCTCACAAGTGAGGTCTATGATATAGAGGTTTTTTGGATAGACCCTCGACATTTTTCGGTCCATCTATATATAAAATATATGATATTCATACTATTTTTTAATTTATATTAGCCTCAAATATGGAGTAATGGTAATTATGCATGTAGACGAGCAATATATAATTGAATGATTTAGTATTTAATAATTCGTTAAATTCGTGGAGATTCATAATCAGAGAGATCAAAAGTGCACATCTCAATTACTCTAAGGTTAAACATACTTAACATGAAATAACAAGTACCAAATGCAGAGTTTCTCAATATTTGAAGAACTAAAAGAGTTGAATTCTCCTTTCTATTCCTTTTCTATTTCATGTTTTATTTTTAACAGAATTGTTTTTAGAAAAAATGGCATAATACACCATAATATATTACTTAATAATGTATTACCCGCGTCAAATGTAATTTTTTACACTATACTATCCTAAATTTGGGTTGACAATCTATTACAAAACGAATACGTCACTTTGGTACACAAGCATGGATACTCATCGCGCATGGCTAAAAGTAAATGAAAAAAGACCAATTATTTTTTTAATTAGCTCCACTTAAAGAGTCTTTTATATACAAGATATCACTTTACAAAAAAAAAATTATGATATACTATCAAGAAAGAGTGTCAAAATTAAAGTAAGTCTTTATAAGTATCTCAAAGGGCATATAATTTATCAGTATAACACAAGTAAATGCTTTTGTTTGTAATTTTACATAGTCAGTAATCACGTTACAATGTTTAAAATAATTATCTTGCAAGTTTCATTTACCATTACTCGTACATTTGCTCATATGCCAAAGAGGTTATTAAGATACACACAAGCTGATATATATATATATATATATATATATATATATCACATTGACATTGAAAAAAATGCATCATAATATAAAGCCACCAAAGTTACTTTTGGAGCCAAGGGTAGGTCACTAATTACACTCATATGATATATTTGAGCAAAAAAACAAATCTATAGATATTCCATAATAACTAGTAAGCAACTTGCACTTTTCCCTCTTGAAAATCTCATGTCTCTTTCCCAATAGGAAGATAGGATAATTAGTTGGATACATCACTATTTCCAATAGAAGCCAACATTTATTTGGTATACATCTGTTCATCTTTATTGTTTTTTATAACCAAAAATACAAGTGAGAAAATTATGTTTGGTGAGATACAGTACAAATAACCAATCACAAAAGAGAAAACTCAAGATGAAATGTGAAAGGAACAAAGAAGGTACAAAGAAAAACCAATCAGAAGAAGATGTTAATAAAATATTTAGGACCACAAAGCACACTAATTTTGAGGAGTGTATATATAATAAAATAGATAGATATGGTCCATACTCTATGTAAAGAGACAAAAGATTATTTCCTCCTAGAGAAAAATTGATTATAGGGATATTTTTACTTTTTAAAAAATTGATTAGGGTTCAATGAGGTTTTTTTTTTTTTAATTTGGTGTTCAGCCTCGATTAATTTAGATTTGGGTCGTATAAGGTCTATTAAAAATGAAAAATGATTCTTATTAAATTATTTTTCTATTCTAAAGACTCGAATTTGAGAAATTAGGCTAAAAAATGAAGGGATCCTATCCATTCCACCATACAATCGTTGGTGACAAGAACAATTGTGTCATTCCATATGGATCTTAACAGAAATATTCAATAAAATCTTATATTCATAAATTTTAAATTTTAATTTTGCCTCCACTTGTAATTAAGCCTCTAGATCCGCCCCTTCATACAACTCGAGTTGTTATAATAGACTAACATGGTTTGTTATGCGTAAGCCAATGAATTAATTAAGAAATATACCAATGAGAAAAAACTACAAGAAAATAAATATTGAATAGGACATGCACTTGTAAACCCTCTCAAATCTCCAATAGGAAGAGTTTGAGACGTCTCTACATTCAATATTTGGAAATTAGAATATTGAATAACATTTATAGCAATAATTCCTACTAAAAATAGACTATATATTAAAATAACACCGTCCATAAATTTAAAAGTTATAATTTTAACTTAATTAAGGCAATAAAATGGTATATAAGTTATGAGTTCAATTGTGGTCCTTCATGTACGATTGAATTTTTTAATATGTATCATGAGTCACAATCTATATATATTATTGTTGTGATCATCCTATTATTGAAGACCATTTTTATATATATTCCTACATTATATTAGTTTTGAAAGTTATTGTTGTTATCAAACCATGTTCAAAGCAATGAATTAGAAATGTAGAAGAAATAGAAAAATTATTTCGAGCCCATAATTTCTTATGTGCTTTTAAGAAATTTGCTATCTTTATTATTTTAAATATAATTGGATTAAATCCTTCTCGGATAAAACTGAATTTTTAACAATTTAATATATATATTGCAGAATTTTGAAAGTATCAGACTGTCAATAATGACTCGTTCTTATAAAGAAAGAGTATGTGTGTTATTATGTTCTTATTCTCTTAAGTTTAACGTAAAAAAACTATTCTTACATGTGTAACAGCTTATTTACTCTATAAATCCATTAGTGTTACTCTTTTTAACCGATGAGGGGTGATTGACATATAACAACCACCACCGCTTGAGAACCAACAACCTCGTTGGTCAATGCTAGCACCCCTCTTGGATCCAAGCCATCACTCCTAAGTCGCGACTTCATGTGTGGATCGATGGGCTCTAATATCATTGTTATAGTCTTATATACATATACCAAATAGAAAAGCCCAGCCCAAATGAGTACTAGACTGATAGGTGGGAGAACTCATTTAGTCTATAAACTCATTAGTATTTTTCTTGGATCTTTTTAACCTATAAAGGACAACTAATACATAAAAGTCCTTACTAATTAATACTTTAGAGAGAGAAAAAATTATTAATATTACTAGAAGAGGAATCAATCGAATACCCCAATCGAATGATTGACTAAATATAAAAGAGGATTATCATAAATATGTTTAAGCATTTCAACGAATTCACATGAACGTACAAGTATTTATGAAAGTCAAAAAAGATGCCACATCAGCAACGATCAATGATGGGACCCATTTATTGATTGAAAGATAATAAAGACGTCTTTGTTAGGAAAGCTCATGCAACATAGAGTCAATGGAAGAAAGTTTTAGGCCTAAGGGAAGAGGCAACCATGGTTTGCTCATTACCTCATTCACTACTTTGTCAATCATCTCTTCTCCCTAATCACAAACAAAAAAAAAATTAACATTATCACATCTTTTCTTTTGGGAAAATCCATAGAAGTAAAATTTGAATCTCTAGAAGTTTAATCATTTTTTGGGTAGCTAAAGCTAATAGAAACATTAATTCAAATACTTATTCACCCAATCGCTTATTAAACTAAAAATAGTTGACAGATATTTACATGAATAGCTAGTTAGATTCACTATTTACGTTTTCTAGTTGGTATACACTTATTATACGCATATTATACTAGAATTATATATATTTTATACACTAGCAGACTATTTTTTTAATTTAAGCGATTGAATGAGCATCTATTTTGGCTTTTGTTAAAACATAATATAATACATCAACTCAATTATTATTATTATTAACTCAGTATCAATTATTTGAACATTAAACATACCAATTTTCTAATATTAATCTCCAATTTGGATGTATTAATGTTAAAATGTAGATAACTTACAGGGTGAACATCTAAAGATATTTGAGGAATGCTATTGCTCATATTGTTCTGCATCCAATCAGCTTCAGCACTATAATATTCAGATGTATTCTGCATTTTTTCAAACAATTATTGAGTTAATGAAGAAATTGGTACAAGTTTGAACACAATTAAGGATCATCAAGATCGTGGTGAGATAAATAGAAATAATCCGCCATTCTTTATCAAAGGTCTAGGGTTCGATATCCAACAATGGTATAGATTTTGAAAGAAGGTGCTTGCTAATTCCTTTTAATGGGCCTTATCTTATATAAATCAAAATTAATTGAGGCTCCAAGACATGTACACTATACTCTATCTAGGTGGAAAATTAAAAATATACAAATCTAGGTCGGATATATAATATTAGGACACTGATGGTTGTCACGTCTTTGCGGCTCAATCTAGAGACAGATTCAACATTTTAACTAAATGAATTCAATATTTATGGTTTTATCGGTGAACACATTGCATGCAGTGGGGGCGGTAGTTTTTCCTTAATGAGGTTTGAAATATGAAAAAGTAAAAACAAGATAAAGTCTAGGGGGTTCAACATCTACAATATATATATATAAAAAAAAATTAAATATATATAAATATTATAACTTTTTATCGAAAGGGGTTCGAATGAATCCCTCGACTCTGTCTGACTCTGCCCATGATTGCACACTATCAAAACTATGGATTCACAAGTATAATATTTATTAAACGTACTTATGATGAATTTTTTCATATTAATTTCTCGACCCAACTTACATAAAATTCTGAATCCGCTTCTATCATAATATCAACTAATAAACATTTGGTATTTGCCAAATGAATTTTACCTGAGGATATGCTGGACAAGATACTGCAGAAGGAGGCACAGGATAGCCCCACACATCAGCATAAAGCTGCAACATTACCCAAAAAGAAAAAATTAAGCATAAATTTTCATTGGTCATGTTTTTTTAATTTAAATTCAACTTATATCATCATCATATCAAATAAAAATCAAAGTAAAAAATATTTAAATATAAAAATAATAATACTCCATTCATTTCAATTTATATGTTATATTTTCTCTTCATCTATTTAAAAAATAGTGTCGATGTTTATATTTAGTAACTCGTTAATTCAAACATTCCACTTGACACATAAAATTCAAAAATCTTCATTACTTTCTTAAACTATATGAATTAAATCCAACTAATTAATAAGAGAGGGTATCTAGGATTTTAATTTAATAGGTTGCATCTTGAAAATTCCATAAATGAATTCATAGCACTATTAAAATTATGGGTTAAAAATTAATTAAAAAATTGATGATTTTTCTTACATTTTGTGTGAAAATAACTGAATTCAGTTGAACCCTATAGCTTATTAGCTACATCTGCCACTATTAAACAATATAATTGTTGAACAAAGTATAATTAAAAAGTATACGTTAATTTATATTAAGTTCACATCCACATAATAATATCTCGTCCCAACTGACATAAAATTCTGAATCCGCTTTTATCACAATATCGACTAATAGACATATGGTATTTGCCAAATAAATTTTACCTGAGGATATGTTGAACAAGATCCTAGAGAAGAAGGCACAGCAGGATAACCCCATACATCAGCATGAAGCTGCAACAATTACAAAAGGCTTAATATAAATTTCATTTCGATATTCGAAGTATGATTTGTTTTAATTAAACTTTTGGTTCAAGTTTGGGAATTTTTTTTTGTAAATGTTCTCAAGCATCTATTAGGTAGTTAAGTTGATCACATAAAATATATCATCTCCTTTAATTATATACATGATCCTCAATTGAAACATGTCTGAGGTTTTTATAGCTAATTCGTATAATTAAAGGAGATGACATATTTTAAATGATTAACTTAACTGCGTAATAGGCATTTGAGGACACACAAAAAAAAATCAAAATTTGAATAGAAAATATCTAATAAGAATATCTTATCATGTGTTCAGTTGCTCAATTAGAATACTTTATTGGTGAGAGCTCGATTGCTCACCTTATAATTTCCTTACTCCTAATTATTTTCTTTTTAAAAAAAAACACTGATAATATAAATATTTATTTACACCGTAAATAAATATAAGTTAAATTCATACCATCATTTGTACACCATTGGGAACAAATTGATAATTGGAATGATAGGCTGTTGGAAAGGCCATGACATGTTTATGTGGATAATAATAGCTCCAATCTCTTGCTTGAGACAAACTTTTCCTTTGTTGTTTTTTGTATTTCTGCTTGTAAAATAACATGATATATAGTCCATCATTAAAAAAAATGGAATTAATTATGTGATTTGTAGTTAGATAACATTATAATTAACTGGATTTTTTGATAATTCATCATCAAATAATATTCGCTATTCGTCGAATACAGTTCGTATATATCTAGCATTTTTCTTCTCTCCTAGATTTCGCTCGCTTTTCTCCTCTTGATATGAATAGTAAATACCAAAATAATATCTATAAATTTTTAGTTAGCCCTAAACAATAGTCATTTCTGAAATTTTCTCTAATGATGTGTCTTAATTTTTTTTAATTAGTTTGTTTAATGAAAATGTCACTTAGCTTTATATATTTAGTAAAAAAAATTAGTTCCAACATTTTCATAATTTTTATAGGAATTATGACATTTTTATACTTACAAGCATCTATGGGCGAAGATAAGGTATAAGAATTTGAACCCCCTTCGTCGAATAATTACATTATATATATAATTGGATCAAAATTTAATTTTTACGTATATATAATAGGTATTGAATTCTCTTGACTTCTTTATATTTTAATTCTTTATATTTTGAATCCTCTTAATACAAATACATATTTCAACACTGCAAGTATATATATACATTATACACCTATAGTTTAATCAGCTTAGTTTAAAGATTCAAAAAATTTATTTACCTTCTTAAACTTTGTATCGTACGTATCAAACTAAGAAACATGAAATGAAACGGGATAGCATAATTTACTAAACCAACCTGGAGATGGCTAGCTATATTTTGTCTTGTCAAGTCTTCCATATTCATGAACTTTAATATTTTTGAAGGAACTGCTTGATCTACACCAAGTTGTTCTATTGCTTCAACAAACTTTTTGTGCAGCTGTGGTGTCCATTCTATCTGAATCCCAATGCAAGTAGTAACATGATCAACCATTTTTCACATATGCAGAATTTTTTTTAAGCAGTGTCGATATTTAAAAAAGTGAATAAATGAAAATTTTATAAATAGTAGAAGCTAAGATGTGTAGTGTTTTAAAAATAGAGTATTAAATTATTTTAAAAAATTCTCACTTAATAAAATCATTATACTTGAGTATTTTATTATTATAAAAAATTAAAATTATAATTATAATTATTACTTTATGAATAAAAAGAAATTATTATTCATAATTAGGATATAGCTGGGAAGTAATTTCTCCATTGTTAATCAGAGACTTCGAGTTCGATCTTTGACTATCAGGCCTCCTTTGGTAAAAATATTTTATTCTTCAAAGTGAAAATTCTTTGCGCAAATCTAAATTAATTGGCTCAAAAAAAATATTGGACGCAGAATGATTTTGCACATATGTATATATAAGTTGTTGATTTCAAGATTTAAATAAATATAATATTTAGATTAAAATATTAGGAATCGAAGCAAGGAAAGTAGCATCAAGAGATATCGCACATCTTTGACATCACAACAATATTTTTTATATAAAATGAATCCGGAAAGCCATCAATACTTTAATGAATATATATATATATATATATATATATATATATATATATATATATTGAATCTCTTATTTGATTTCAAGATCCGTCACTAAGTTCAATATTAAAAATCCTAAAACATATAGAGCTTAAGTTCTGAATTCGCCTTTAAATATTGAACCATAAAATTGTGTAACTCTAATGATTTCATCTTGTATGTACATACCTTCTTCATCTTCTGTTTGTGCGATTTAGTGTCAACAGAATGACTATTTCTATTGGCAACAGTAATATCATCCTCCATACTTTTTTCAAGAGAAAAATAGGATGTAAACCCTAGAAATACCTCAGAAAGGAGAGCATATAAATAATTTTTAAAAACCGCTCCCCGTCTAGGGACGAAGTCAGGAATTTATATAAGGAGATTCAAGAAAAAGAAATACTAAAATGGCATGCTTGAAATTTGTACTAGAAAAAAAATGAGATAACAGCCAAAAACACGCATAAATTATCATATTTTTGCGAGTTTTACCTACCTTAGCAATCATCTTTTCGCGAGTTTTATACCCTCACTTTGTATTAAAACTCAATGTTGTTGAGTTGAGTTAGACACTACACAGGCATGTTATCAATCGAGAACAAATATTTGGCCAACTCAACATTGAGGTGTGTTTTAATACAAAGGAAATGATAGTTTAAATAGATAGGTAAAGAAAATAATGGATAATTGAGATATCAAACTCGAAAACAAGTGATAATTCACGTATAACTAGTATGAGAACAAAATGTCACGCCCTGATTTCTGATTGAATCGTGATCGACATTCGATATCTTAACTTGACCAAATGAATTTTTGTGGCTATTTTATTCTATATAACTTTGTCATGCTTATGCAATAAAGCAATATTTTTTGAAACTATAAAGTATGTGCTCAAAACTTATTATCTAAATGAAAGTTTAATTATATAGTTTTTGAAATATTGACAAATAAATATGTGTAATATGACACCATAACCCTTATAACTGACATTGTTTATGAAGCTTCTATTAATATAACTTGTGAACTACTCAGAGCATAATTTCCTTGATATGTTATCAAAATATCATAAGAATTGAATAAATGACTAATATGAAGATAAAAGAAAAGACTCCACGAAATAATTGTTGGAGTGAAGGAATGTCCTAGTCTCACTACAATAAATAAGGATTTTGGAGTATTATTTAGCGGTAATAATATAATTGTCTTTATATTATATTAAGTAATAATAATAAATATGAAATATTCATAACCTGCATTCTATATAAATGTCACTAAAGACTTTAGCGACCCTAGAGGTAATGACATTAATAGCCTGTTTGGATGAACTTAATTATTTTAAGCAGTTTATAAGTTGAAAACTGCTTATAAGTTAAAAACAAAAAAAAAGTAGGTGCAACCCAACTTATTTTTCTTGACTTATAAGTTGTTTTCAATTTATAAGTTGCTTAAAATAAGTTCATTCAAACAAACCCAATTATTTATTGGGGCTTATTTTAAGCACAAAATGACTTCAAGTTGGCCAGTTAAACACTCAAAAAAACTGAAAACAGCTTATAAGTCAATCCAAACGGGCTCTAACTCAATTGTTATTAAGGACAAATCGATTTCCACTACATATCTCTTTCGTTATAGTGTCAGTAACATGCTTGTTAGCAAATTATGCACCTAGATTGACATAAACCAATGTAGGTCACAAGTAAATGAAACAACAATACACTCTAAACAATCCTCTCACTAATGTTGAAACGAGGGTTAGAAAATAAGATATGCGTAATAATAGTATTTTGAATGCTATATATATATATATATATCATGACAAGATTTTAAACAAGTTATGATATAAAAAGGTTATGATATCCCATTCCCAACACCCCGCACCCCTCACTCCACTTCATCCGACAACGAGAATTTAGAGTATAAATTATATGGTCACACAGTATCTTGTGATTTTTCCCTACCCAAACCCTCCCTTATCTCTCTACCCTCGTAGTGTTTCTTAAATTATATATAAATGTTATTGGGATAGTATTTTCTATGTACTTTAAAAAACTACTTATTTTCAAAGGAAAACTACTCCTTGCCTTCATTCATTTTATGTGACACTTTTCTTTTTTAGTATGTCCCAAAAAGAATATGTCACTTTATTATAATTAGAAACTTAACTTTAAAATTCTCTTTTTACCTTTAATAAAATTAATGATTTAAGGGTATACAAATATTTAAGGATTGTTTTAAACTACTAGTTTTAAATGTCTTTATTTGTTTTCTTAAATATCGTGTCAAATCAAACGACGTCACATAAAATGGGACAGAGGAAAGTACTTATTTTCATGAGAAAAAAATTCCTTCATACGAAATACATCCTTAGTGATTTTCTAATACATATACAAAATCAGAACAAAAACTACTAGCTTCACGTGAATTTGTTTCCTTTTTTTGAATAGCGCGAAGGAAACCTTTTCAAAACATGTAAAAAAAAATAGAAGCAACAACAGCACACTAATATAATAAACCAAAACTTTTTATGTTGATTATACCATTTGTTTCCTTTTTTGGCTATATAGGGCAGAGAAATTAAAAGTTTTTCCAATTAGAAGAAAGTGAAGAAGATGTTGTATAATAGGTGAAAATATTGTATGACCTAATTTGGTTAATAATTAGCTCATTTCCCTATCCTCATGTGACCAATTCAGCTCATGATGAAAAATGCAGAACTTAGTACATTTGTAATTGGAATTTTGTTGTATTTGCAAAATATAGAAAGAGCTAACAAATAGAGACAATTAAACCATACACATTGTCTCAAACAAGGTTAATATCGAGAAAATGATCTCATATGATCAGATATATTAATTTAGATATATGACTAAATAAAACTACATGTATTGGTGTAATTATGATTGTAATATATAGTTAGTTTGGAAGACTACATGTCTCATTAATATAGTTGTTTGTAACAACTTTTAAAGTGATAAAGAATAAATTGAAGTTACAAAAAAAATAATATGAAGAAATAAAAATATTTTATTGATAAATAGTGTGGGTATAATTTTGTTCCTTCCTAGATTTTCTTTCTAAATTTTTTCTTGATTCAAGAGTCGTTAGTTGAGTATTTCTCGAACTGGCTAGGATAATTTGAACTATCACGATCCAAAATGGGTCATGAGTGGCACTCACACTTAACGTCATAGGTGGGAGAACCAATGATACAAACCCCAACTTATAAAATATGACAATAATGCAGAAGCTCAATTTATGAGAGTAAGAAATAATAAAAAGGGCAGCCCGGTGCACTTAAGCTCCCGCTATGCGCAGGGTCCGGGGAAGGGCCCGACCACAAGGGGTCTATTGTACGCAGCCTGGTGCACTTAAGCTCCCGCTATACGCAGAAATAATAAAACCACTAAAGTTTATTAAATACGTTTTCTCAAAACCTGAAAGCTAAGTCATCACTTCAAGGACATCTAATTCTAAAATACTAAGTCTGAAAATATCAACACCAGAATAAATAAATAACTTAATGTGTCCGAAAACTAAGGACATCATGCCATGCTCGAGAGAATCCAACATGAGCTAGAAGGAATAGCTCACCCTCGAACCTGATGTGCTGGACACTGGCTAGAGCTGAGATCTAGTCAAAATCGATGCAACACTCGTTGCACTCCACAAAATAAAAAAAAAAAAATACAAGTAGGGGTCGGTACAGGACAACATGTACTGAGTAGGTATCATCGACTGGCTTAAAATAGAAATCAATATGCATAAAATAATAGCGGAAAATCAACCATAGCACTTAACATGTGGCAACCAACAAGATCAAAATCAAGTGACAACACAATGAACCATTACTTAATCAGTCAACAATATCAAGATCACATATGAGGACTCAAGCCTCCACATTACGCTCTTTTGAGAAATGAGTTATTTGAGATTAGGTAGCATTAAGTCATTTTAATCTATTTTCCTTTAATATTACTGTGCCGGAACGTGACACCCGATCCAATAATATCATATTTGCTCGTGACACCTGATTCAAATATACCATATCAGAACGTGACACCCGATCTAAATATATTGTGTCAGAATATGACACCCGATCCAAATATACCATATCGGAACGTGACATCCTATCCAAATATAATTAATTTATCATTCTTTCTTATCACTTTCCACTTTATTAAAAATATTTCATCAAGCCCTCTTTATTCAAGACATCACTTTTGATGGAGCAAGTTCAAGATTATGAATTTCACGGTCTTGGAATTTCAGACCAATCACAACAACATGTCAACCATCCAAACCACGACAATTAAATGCATAGTAAACTTCACACATTACTCAATGACTATCAATCGCTATTAAAAGTCTATCTATGATATATAATAAACCATAACCTACCTCAACCGAAAAATCGAAGTCAAGCAAGTTAATTCACTGGTGATTTTCCTTTTTTCGATACTTCAAAACGTTTTCAATCTATGAAGTGTATAATATTCGTAAGTAAACGAATTCGTAGATACCAATATTATGTGTATGTTTAACCTAGATCCAACACTCACCTAATTCTATAATTATTTTCTTAATTCCAAACCTAGGATTAAGTCCTAATTTCTCCCATTAATATAACTCTAATGGTATTCATATCATATAATATATCTAATATTTAATTGTCTATCTCAATATATCAAAATGTGAATCATGATTTGATAACTATAAGAAAATCATAAATCAAAATCAAGTTATGCAAACCCGTACTAAAACACGATAACCAGTATTACTTATGAAATATTTTATCCAATATGTTACATGGATGCTTATTCTATAATATAACATTCATTGGTCATCATAGATCAATTATTGGCCATAATTACCTCATAATGACCAATAGCCCTTGTTATAGTAACCAATAGAAACAATATTTCACTTTGCAAATCCAATCTTAAAACAATTGAAGTCTTAACTCTTTCTAGTACACCAATATAATATTACTTTATGCGCAGAATTTACTACAGAATTAGAGTTTACCTGGTGTAATTTGGTTCCTTTTTGTTTTGTGTTCGCCGCCGCCGTCGCACATGTACATTTTCTGTATTCGCCCTTTCTTTTTTCTTTTCTAAACTCCTTGTATTAAAAGTGACAAAACCTACTAACTTATTTTAATAAATATGGAATAAGTAGTATAATGTTTTAACTAAATCATCATTTTAGCCCACTAATTAAATGGGTTATCTAAAGTTACCCCTCCACTACATAACCGTAATTATAGAATAATCCAAAATATCCATTAAAAATTCACGGAATGCATTTTTTTTTATGAAATAAAAATCTCTAGTGCTCAAAACGACCTAATGGATCGTTACATGAACTTGATCTCCATGAAAGGATTTGTGGATCGTCTTGGAGTATTTGAATATCAAAAATATTCTAGCATATTTTGACCTCTTGATGGATATTCAGTGAATTTGTGAAGTTTTCGAAATGTCTTTTTAAGAGAATATAATACCTTTTATATAATAAGTACTTTTGATCCTCATATATTATTAATAAGCGCATTATTATTTCACATTATATCTTGTATATAAAATATAATATAATATAATATAGTTTTTTTTGTGTGTAATTTAATATCGATATTATTTGATATTATCAGCTAAACATTACATTCACTAAAAAAAAATATTTTTTAATTATTTATGCCAACCCCCCACCCCCACCCCGCATCTTACCCCCATCCCCGCACTCCAACCCTTCCCATTCCCAACGCACCACCCCTCCACCCACTTCATCCGACAATGAGAATTTAAAGTATATTGTATGGTCACATAATATTTTATTCTCTACTTCTCTTTTATATTTCTATCGACTTTGTTTGTTTGAATTATATATAAATATTTTAGAATAATTTATTTTATTTATTTATCTAAAAATAAGAAAATAACTACTTGTTTTCATGGTTTTTCTTTTCTTTCGTAGATTTTTAAGATCGACATGTATAAGATTTGAACAAAAATTATTGATTCCACGTGAATATTAATTACCATTTGTTTCCTTTTTATTTTCCAATAAAGTGAAGGAAACCTTTCCAAAACATGTACAAATAGAAAAAGCAACAAAACACTAGTTCTAGTAGTATATATAATAATAAACCAAAACTTTTTATGTTGATTATACCATTTGTTTCCTTTTTTGCTCTATAAGGCAGTGAAATAAAAAAGTCTTTTCCAATTATAATAAAGTGAAGAAGATGTTGTATAATAGGTGAAAGTATTGTATGACCTAATTTGGTTAATATTTAACTCATTTCCCTATCCTCATGTGACCAATTCAGATCATGATGAAAAATGCAGAACTTAGTACTTTTATAATTGGAATTTTGTTGTATTTGCAAAATATAGAAAGAGCCAACAAATAGAGACAATTAAACCATACACATTGTCTCTAACAAGGTTCATATCAACAATTTTTTTTATATCATGACTAGTTATTACTCAGAAATATGATAAAATATAATTATTTTTCTTAATTTATAATATGATCTAATTTTTTCGTGAAAAGAATCATATAACTGAAAGAACATTTGTAATCATTCACAAATTAAGTCAATTATCTCCTAACAAGTGAAGAGACAATGACAGTTGTGCTAGTTGTGGGGTCTTTGTGATCTTATTATATTAAAGAAATTAATGTAGGGTTCATTTATAATTTCAATGTGAAAAAATAATTTAAAAATTACGATCCTTTGTATTTTATTTACTAATTTTATGTATTATATTATTATTATTATAATAATTTAAATGTGAAAAAATAATTGTGTTGTTGTTGTTGTTTATTTTAAAAAATTGATTAATTTCCATTCAACGAAGAAATAAAAAAAATGATTTAATAATTACAATATTTACAAAAGTATTACAGATGCATTTTTTTGATAATTATAGAAAAAACTAGTAAGTAATTTGATAAAAATAACAGATAACATTATAATAGAGTATATTGTTGCACAGCGTATTACAACTCATGTTCTTTAAGTTATATGATTCTTTTTATGAAAAAAAACAATAAAATAACATAATATATGAGATCCGTAAATTAAGCATATAAGATTGTAAATTAAAAATCTATTTTTTTTCATTTTCAAATTATAACTAAATCATAGTAATAGTAGTAGTAGTAACAAAGGTACAAGTAAAACTGGCAGACGTACCACAATACTTGTCACTGTCTTTGTCATTTGTCAAATGTATTTTTTCCAAATATAAAATAATTCCAACGTTCAAAACTGAACCATAGCTAAATGCTTGACAGACATACTCCAAAGTCCAAACACACACAGAGATATTAACTTTTTTTCAAAATTTTGAACTCTTTTCAAAAAAAAATCGAAAACTTAAAAAATACTCTTTCCGTCCGCTATACTAAAAATAAATGTTTATATTTATGATCACTTAGAAAACTTATATATATATCGACTTTTACTTGTCCAGTTTACAAAACTATGAGATTAGATCAAATTACCGCAAAAGATTACTTATTCTCTTTACTTTTACTTATTCATAATTCTAAAAATAGATTTTTACTGTTATTTGTCATTTTTAACATATTAAGAAAAGACAATCATATTCTTTTATGTTTTACTCTTAGTATTTTTCAAATTATTTATTTTTCAAGATCTAATACTAAATATTAATTAATATGAATATTATAATAAAATATTCATATTAATTATTATCTCTTAAAAAGACATGTAAAATCCAAAGTCCACAGGAAGTGAAGAAAGATTTGGGTGACAAAGTGGAGAAAGATATTTGAGAAATTGCTACAATAGAAATCTAAACTTTTTATTAATTGGCAATACAATTATTGAATTGAGAAATTATGGTATATATTAGGCACCTATATCAACTACTTATTAGGGAGAGAGAAAAAAGAGCCAATATACTCTTTATTTTACATGAAAATTAAATCAACAAACAACATTAAATAATTATTTTGTGTTTACAAATTATATAAGATGCATTATACGATAATAATTTACGTAAGCTGCTTATTTATTCTGATATCTTCTCGTTGGCAATAATCATAGTAATAGTTGCGGGATTATTGTATCGAATTAGGACAACCTCTTATTCCTGCTCCGCGTTATTATTAATCCACTTGTATCCCAGAGTCATATATTTCACCAGCTTTCCAATTTTCAGGAATATTATTTAAAGGAATAACCCATTTTTCATCTCCATCATCAGAACTCAATAGCATTCTTATTTGCAATTGTCCTTTTGGTGGTGATGAACTTGTCCATACTGCGCCACGTGTCCTATCCAATAATTTGCATACAAAATTTTCTGTCTGCATATTTGAAATTAAAATATTTTTTAAGTTAATATATACAAAATTAACTTAATTAAGATCGTTGTGTAAGATCCAGAATTTAACCATAAAGTTCAAATAGTAAATCAATCGTAATTTTAAGTTAGTATATATACATACGAGGCATTTTAATAAGGGATGAATATAGGGTAATATACGAGTTATGCAAAATTTAGCAATTTTAACTCAAATTTTATATGTGTGTGTTAAAAAATACAATAAATATGTTACAAAATTATTTTTTTATAATCAAGTTGCTAGCTCTTGATAAGGTCGTTGTCTAGAATTCAGAACCCATAAAGTTCAAATCTTAGATTTCATTCTGATTTTAATTAAGTTTATGTAGTTAAAAGTTGCTATCATTTTTTATGAGTTATCAATTAATGATTATTATAAAAAAATTATCTTATTAAAATATCCTCATGAGTGTATAAATATATAACCTTTAGTTGATTTTTTGGTAATCTAGAAAATAAAGCAAGTTATTTGTTATCAAAAAATTAAAGTATATTTATAGTCTAACTTTTTTATATTATGTGTATGTATAAGTTAAATGTGTACCTCACACAGTTGAACAGCAGAAATATCAGTTTTGCCTTGTTGATACCATATAACAAAAGCCAAATAATACGGATTATCACTGCTCTCATCAATCTTGAATGTAATATTCTTATTTGGATAGCTGCAAGAAACCCTGTTCAATTCACAAAAAAAAATTGCTACAAATGTTAGTCGATAGTATACTATATATTTTATATATAGATAGAGATTATGTACGGTCAAATCTCTGTCTGAATATTTTTAAATTTCTATAACAAAATGTTATTATAGAAAATATATAATACAACATAACATGAAAAATCAATCGATTTCATATAAAATATGGTCATTTTAATTAAATATTATTATAGAGGATGTTTATTATATAGAGGTCTGACCATATTATAATAACATTGTTTGTCTCAATATAATTTGGTTGCTATAGCAAAATGTTGTTATAGAAAACGTATAACATATAATATAACATAACATGAAAGATCGTTTTCACATCAAACACAACTATTATAATAAAATATTATTATGAAAAAATAATTGTTTTAGAGATGTCTAACTGTAAAATAAAACGAAAAATAATAATTATGAATGAATATTATACATTGTATACACAATTGCCACATTATCAAGTGAAATAACATAATATGAAAGATCGATTTCATAGCAAACACGACTATTGCAATGAAATATTGTTATAAAGATGTTTGACAGTAAAATGAAACTAAAAATAATAATAATGAAATGAATAGTATACGCTGTATACTCAATGCCCACATTATCAAGCGATATAACATGACATGAAAGATCGATTCCATAGCAAACACAACTATTGTAATGAAATATTGTTATAGGGAATGATTGTTATAGAGATGTCTGACCGTAAAATAAAATAAAAAATAATAATTATGAAATGAATATTATACGTTGTATACACAATGCCTACATTATCA
The DNA here is from genome assembly GCF_947179165.1 of Solanum dulcamara. NCBI lineage: Eukaryota > Viridiplantae > Streptophyta > Magnoliopsida > Solanales > Solanaceae > Solanum > Solanum dulcamara. The sequence continues at coordinate 2,491,898 of NC_077241.1, read as the reverse complement.
AGTGATATAACATAATATGAAAGATCAATTTCATAGCAAACACGACTATTGAATGAAATATTGTTATAGAAAATGACTGTTATAGAGATGTTTGACCGTAAAATAAAATCAAAAATAATAATCATGAAATGAATAATATACCTTCTATATTCAATGCCCACATTACCAAGTGACAATAGAGAAGCAGCAGCATCTTTAGTTTGGGCCATACGAGAAAAAGCCCTTTGGCTTAAAATAAAGTCTGTACTATCACTTGCTCCATGGTCAGTAATTACCACAGTAACTCCATTTTCTGAGCAGTAATTACTGTTTGTACACCTCACCTATCAATCAATTATACATGGTAAATAAATTTCAAGATTTATTCATGACGACTTAAACATGTTTTACCATATAAAGATTGTGATGAAATAGTAAGTGTTTCTTCATTTTTAATCAGTCGCAGAGTTAGGATTTGCATTAAGAGAGTTCAGAATATGAAGAAGTCAAAAAGATTCAACATTTATTATATATACGTAAAAAAATAATTTAACCTTGCCTATACAATGTAATTTTTCATTGAAGGGAGATAGATTCATCTCCCACATGGCTCCGCCCCTGTTCTTATTAGATGTTTCGAATTCAAGTCCTACTGATAGATTCATCTCCCACATGGCTCCGCCCCTATTCTTATTAGATGTTTCGAATTCAAGTCCTATTGAATATAAAGTCAATTTTATAAGAAAACATTTTACTTCTGAATGTGAGACTTTTGACATGCGTAAATCTATATTTATCCAGGGACACAAATCTTATTTGACCTATCCTTAACATAAAAAAGGCTTATCCAACCATGATTAATTTATTAATTTGACTTATTCTATCAAACTAAAATTTGACCTAACCTATTCATTTATCATTATTATTTTCATGTGTAAATTCTTTCGACTTCAGCTAAGAAACTTTTTTTCTCCTATAATATTATTAATATGAAAAATATGAGTTTTCAACGGATATTTCTATCATAGCAATATCAATAATATGAAATTTAATTTCGATGAAAAATACATTAAAAATATTATCAACAAGCCAAATTTCGATCCGTGTATATTACCTGGTAGCATGCACCACATCCTAGGCCATCTCGATAAAGATCTGATGCAGCCGATACATCTCCACCGTTGATTGTTGCTCCAAAAGTACCAAATCCACATGCTCCAGCTGCATACATTTAAACAGAAAATTAAATTATTAAATTGATCAACACAAGTATTTTTGTCTATTTTAATATAATTAAACATAGGTGTATTTGGTACAAATGAAAATATTTTTTTAAGGAAAATATAGGTGATTTTTCACTTAATTTTTTATGTTTGGTAAATAGAAAATATCTTTCCAAAAATATTTATAAAAAAACATTATGAAGATGAAAGTACGGTAGGTAGGGGTAAAGGGGGATGAGGGGTTGGGGATACGTCATCGGCGGAACTAAAATTTTTACGGAGGGGATTCAAAATATAAAGAAGTAAGCATACAAAAAAGGCAATATAATGAGGTTCAACATCTACTCTCTCTCTCTCTATATATATATATGTATGTATATAAAATTTTGATTTTATATATATAATGTAATCTTTCGACCTAAGGAGTTTCAAATGAACATCCTTTCGATATCCTAGCTCCGCACCTGGGATACGTATGTTGTAGGGGGAGGGTGGGCTATAGGGAGGGCGGTTGGGGATGGAAAAATTTAGACATTAAATGTTTTCTGAGAAATATTTTCCTTCGTAATGAACACAACCATGTCTAGTATGTGTTTTATGATGAAAGTAAATTCTTACTTTCTGTTCCTTTTTCTTCTGAATTTGGATAATAAGCTGCTCGAGATTGGATGAAACTTTGAGCATTTCCCAAATAAACTTGCATGAAGATTAATAATAAAAATGTGAAAAATAATTCAAGAACTTGAAGAGGTGCCATTTGAGAAAGAGAGTTACAAAAAATATTATTGTAATTAATTTTAATTGTAAGGAATAAAAATAAGTTGTTGTGAATGAAATTGTTGATGACATTTGATGAGTATTTATAGGAAGGTTTTGTTGAAAATTGGTCAAAAAGTAATTGAGACATTGACATTTTTTAGTTCAATTTGAATACATAGAATTCTAAACTTTGAATGAAATGTATTATAATCTTTAAAATTTCTCTCTAAGTTGAAAGTTTAATTTTTTTATTTTATTTTTACCAAACTTTAGAAAGTTGAAGGAAATCAATGTAGAAATCAACAAGTATAGGTGTTTTAGGAGGAGACTAATCTAATTAGCACCCCTTACTGATGGATCCAACTTCATTTGCAAAGTCTAGACGTAAGAGAATTTATTTAAATTCTCATTAATTAAAAAATTACATTGTATATATAAAGCCAAAATCATTAATTGCATTGAGTTTTTTTAATGTGTGCTCTTAACAAAAATTCAGACTTTATCATTGCTGAGACCCAATAGCTATTTTTCAACAAAAGCATGATTCTAGTGCAATTTCAATGTCAATGATTCACTCTCGTGACAATATTCTATTTTTACCGACTTTAACTTTAATGTATAAATAGATATTTTTGGACCTTGAATATTTTGTCGGTAATTCAAAGTAACTATTTTCTTCGTTCCTTTTTAGTTGTCATTTATATTAAAAAATATTTGCTTTAAAATAATTATTAATTTAAATAATCAAGAGAAAATTAGTTATCTTTTTTAATTTTGTCCTTAGAATTAATTATTTTAGAATTAAAAGGTACATATATATATAAAAATTAAATAATTAATAAAGAAAATATTAGTTAAACAACACTTTTAATTAATTTTTTCTTAAAGGTTGTGACAAATCTCATCTTGACAATTAAAAATGGACGAAAAAAGTATTTCTTTCAGATTATATAAGAATAACTCACTTTTATTCATTCAATTATAAAAATATATTTCAGATGTATGAAACCATATAGATTCCTCTTGTATTTTGCATAAGACAAATTTTAGAATGAATTTTCTTGTAGTAGAAGTAAATTGAAGGATGAGTTAGGTACTTGTGCATTATATAGAATTGTATAAAATTAGGAAAATATAATATTCAATCATTTTGTTTTTACCTACTTTGCAGCCTTGAGAATATAAGCAAGTGTCCAAATGAACAATACGTCTCCTTATTTCACCAACTTAGGATTGAGGAACGGAGCTACAATATTAGGTACAAGGTTTAAATAAATTTAATGAATTAAATATGTATATTCGTAAATATATTATTGCAAGCTTAGTAATTGAAATGAGTTACATATTGTGATCATGATGACAAATTTAAAATTTCGACTCCATTTTTATTTAAAGGGTAAAGATGGAGTTTTAAAATATATAATAATAGTAAGTTATCACATTCCTAATAACAAACTCGATCAGTAACTAAAACGATCTATTAATTCGATGACATGTTTAGAATTCATAAACTACTCCAAATTTAAATTCTCACCTTTGTTTGGATCCTAAACCAAAATATACCTTCAAAGTATGTACACTTTGACCCAATTTTTTCATTTAATTAATAAAAAAAAAGATACACTATTTTTTTCTTGCACCCAATTAGTTAATTTTCATATCCTATCTCTGAGATTATTGACCAGCCATTAAATTTTGTTTTGTCAAATAATTGTCTCCATCTTGTTTACAACAACAACAACCCAGTGAAATCCCACATCGTAGGGTCTGCTGGGGAGAGTAAAGTGTACGCAGACCTGACTCCTATCAATGTAGTACGGCTGTTTCTGAAAGACCCTCGGCTCAATAGAAGCATAGAAAAAGATCAGACAAGAATATTAAAAGTATATAAGTAGATAACGAAACAATCAAAGCACAAAAAACAGTAGGTATTATTAGATAATAACATAAATACCATAAATCAGAGTACAAGAAATCATAGTGCATTAATACGCCTATAGATAAGGGGGAATAATGCCACTATGTACTAGCCTTCTACCCTAATGTGTGTCATCCACACCCTCCTATCTAAGGTCATGTCCTCGGTAAGTCGTAAATGCGCCATGTCCTGTCTGATCACCTCTCCCCAATATTTCTTCGGCCTACCCCTACCTCTTCTGAAACCATCCATGGCCAACCTCTCACATCTCCGCACTGGTGCATCTGGAACTCTCCTCTTCACATGCCCAAACCATCTCAGTCTCGTCTCCCGCATCTTGTCTTCCACCGAGGTCACTCCTACCTTGTCTCGAATAGCCTCATTTCTAATCCTGTCGCTCCTGGTATGCCCACACATTCATCTCAACATTCTCATCTCGGCAACTTTCATCTTTTGCACGTGGGAGACCTTAACTGTCCAACACTCCGCCCCGTATAACATAGCTGGTCTAACCACCACTTTGTAGAACTTGCCCTTAAGTTGTGGTGGCACCTTCTTGTCACACAACACACCGGAGGCGAGCCTCCATTTCCTCCATCCTGCCCCAATACGATGTGTGACATCCTCGTCGATCTCCATCTTGTTTCAATATTATATATGCAACTATGAGGAAAAATTAAATTATAATAATATAAGTAATTTATAGACTTCAATAGTGAAAACTAAACACGTAATTACTACACCAGCTATGACATGGAAACCATTCAAGTTTTTTTATTTTATTTCGGACATTCATATCGAATTATTTTTAATTTTATGAATTCAACATTTAAATACTTATAATTAAATTCATATAGTATATCACTTTTTTTTCCTTTTCACTTTATCATGTTTAGGATATCTTTTTGGTTTTGGTTGATATGTTGGATTTGTTATTTTAAATCAATATATTTGATATTATCACTTACTGTTAAAATTTGTGTGTCCTCAATCAAACTATTGTTAATGATCCAAATGTATTAAGAAAATAAATTTGGATTCCAACTATTGATGGAGGGCACAAGTAAATCATTTCTTATAATTGAGAAGCAAAATTGAACTTTTTCCTTAATATTTTTGGAAGATAAACAACAGTTTAAATAACAAAATGATCCATAATATCAATGTTATTAGTAGAATGTTTGGACTTGAGATAGCATAGGTGGAACTAAGAATGCTCTGTTTGAGTTTTATGAATGATAAAAAATTTATTGGGAGCGGCCACCTTTGAAAATGAATCCTTCAATACATATTAGTAAAGCTTATCAAATATCGAGTTGTCACGATCCAACCCCGTAGGTCGCGACCGGGTTCCGATCTGGACCCCCGTATACATACCTATCAGATATAAGAACTATACATAAGAACCCCAATGGGTCATAACATCTTCTTATACACGTAGCCTCTTTCATTTGTATCATAACATGAAAGGGCACGCAAGCCGACAAGGCTGCCATAACATAACAACACTTACTACACGCAATATAGGCACAATTGAAGCAAACTTACAAACAACCCACATACATAAGTCTACAGACCTCTAAGAATATCAACGGTAATAAATGGCGGGACAGGGCATCCGCGTACCCCTGAACAAATAAATGTATACATAGGAGGACCGGTACCAACAAGCTAGGCTCCAAAACAGTGGAGCACTCCCAACATAGCTGAGTGGAAATCCTAAGCTGACGGATCTCCAAAATGCGTACCTGTATCTGCGGGCATGAAACGCACCCCCCCGAAGAAACGGGGGTCAGTACGGTACATGTACTGAGTATATAAAGCATAAAACATCATAACTGAGACAACAACTGAAATAAGGACGCAGGAAAATGGGTATAACAATTAACAATTACTATGCCTGCACCTTATGAAATGAGGGCATGTACATCATCCTCATATACCGTACTCGGCCCACTGTGGGGCTCGGTGTTATCACATCATCGTATACGGCATCATACCATCGTATACGACATTATCTTATATGTTACAAATACATCATTATGTTTTCACATGCATGCCTATCTATCGTATCTGGCCCTTTAGTGAGGGACTCGGTGAAAGAGCAATGTACATAACGTACCGCACCCGGCCCATTATGGGACTCAATGCCATTATCACATAGTAAAATATGCCGAAGAATGTTCGGCCCAATCCATAATTTAAAACAATGCCAAGGAACGTATGGCCCGATCCATATTTTTATTATATCATCGTATACATATATATATCTGGCCCGGGACTCGGTGAATAACATCATCACATACGGCGTCATCGTGTGCTTCATCTTCATCATATACGGCATTTCATCATCGTATACTTCATACATACATACATATATATATATATATATATATATATATATACGACCCGAGACTCGGTGAAGTAGTAGTAAAGTTGTGCACGATAATGTTCCCGTCCCCTCTATGGGACTCGAAGGAAGATGGGTTACAGCGTGCACGAGTAGAGTAGTGAGAAACCATATGCAACTTAAATCATCATCCAAGACTCAATGAAACAGTCAAGTGAACCTTCACTTGAAGACCAGAGTAGTAATCGTCTTGAGTACCTTCTAAACATCGTTAGGAATCATGTCAACTGGAGTCTCAGAAATCGTAAATGAGTATCGAGACAAAGCTAAACAACTTATGAATTAGAGACGTTTGTCATCGTAGAGACCTTAGGAATAGGAGCTTATGCATTCAATTACTCTTCATCAAATAGGAGACTCGAGGGTAGTAGTTCAACTACCTTGAGAACTTCAACATTCAGAAGTGAATAATGGTCACGAGTTATACTTGGAGCTCATAAATGGAAGTATCCTCAAAGCGTATTTCACATTTCATAACATTTAAAGGTTAGTAAGGATCATGCATCATGTTCAGGACTAGAGAATGGAATTACCCCAACGCTCATATTATTCATCTTTTACATCTAAGAAATGCCAAAAGAAGAGAAGGATAGCTCTACATACCTGTTATGGATTACTCGCATCCAAGCTCGCTTCGTTACTTCTTTAACCTATTTAACATGAAAGTAATACTAAGATTAATAACCTTTCACTTTCCAATTTCCAAATCTACAATCAAGTACCCATAGGAATCATTTCCTTATCCATTTCCTTCGACTAGTTCATTATTAGTTCCGAAGTTAGCGGAAATCGGACAGCATCTCCCCTATAACTTGCCCTATCAAAATTCTAATCTTAGCAGCCATATTACCAACAACAACCAGCAGCCATATACAATCAAATCACCCAAATACGACGCAATACAAGTTCTACACAACTCGCCCAAAACCACAATACCAAAATAAGGTTTTTCATCTCTATTTCGTAAAACCTTTAACCACATGAACCGGAGGGCTATAAGGCTGCAACCAGCAACACCCACACCCCTTTTGAAATACTTTCCAGCCCTGCAACACGTAACCAAATCATCTCCAACCGCAGCACCACAACCACAACGCAGTACTCGACTTTGATTTAACTAGAACGACTTCAACTTAGTTTGTTTCTCACATCAAGTATACTTATGAATTTTTCCTACTTCCAGCTTCATTTAACACATGTAATATACTCCATATCAACGTTATTAACTCCAACTCGAAAGGGAGAACCTTACCTTATCAAAACTCGCCTCGAAAGTTTCTTGATGCGGCTGAACATGTAGCGGTTGTTCGTTACCCTTTTGGTGCTGCTCCAAACCGTAAATTTACGTTATTAACACCTTCCTTTCATCGTAGTACACCGTAGAAAATTAATTCACGGAATGAAATCAAAAACCTTACCTTGGAGTAGCCATGGCCGACGCCCCTCTTTCTTTCTCCATAGGTTTTCTCTAGCTTTCTTTAAGTGTAAAAATGCTGAAATGAAGACTTAGTCATAAGACTAAGTATATATATCCACTTTTAGAGAGTGACATGTGTCATCTCCTAAGGGTGACACGTGTCAAGCCCTTAGGCAGCCACATTATCTCATGCAACCAATCACATGCTGCCACGTGGCAGGGGGGTCCACCCCAAGCAGGTGAGTCACCTACTTGGTCCAAGTAGGTGCATCACCTACTTGTTCAAGTAGGCGCATCGTCTCCTTATTTTTCTTTCGTGGGTTCGTAATCTCGTCTCACTTCAAGAGCATATGTATTCCTTGCTACTTAAGCTTGACGTGTACTCAAGTAGCTTAGTTATGTAAGATGTCCAAGTCGGTATCTTACGCAAGTAAGTCGAGTCCTACGATTCATTACTTGGCCTCCAATTCCTTTCAAATTCCTATAACCCTATTTCCAATCATCCCTATTATTGGGCATCACATCCTCCCTTCCTTAGAGTTATTTAGTAATGTTATAGATAATGTGGATCACATTATAGCTTTAGAGAAGCTAGATAGGTGTTCCCATGTACCAAAAGTGCGGGGCATAACACGAGTGAAAAAAATGAGGGGGATTTAATGATTAGTTTTTCAAAGTAGAGTGTTGTTAATTCAAATGTATATTTTTTAAAATATCTGATTTAGACAAAATATTATTAGAAAAACAAAAGTAATAGGCTAAAATTCTTCAAATTATTATTGATTTGTGAAATTCATATCTAAATTTCGAGAGTTCGCTAAACCTCATGAACTATCATGAGCTCATATTAAAATGTCTCGAAAGAAATATATGACATGCTTCATGAATATTACATTCCAAAAGCAAGTGTCGTTGACCCCAAGTTTTCAAATATTCTTGGCAAATTATTTTTGGGTGAGGTTTTGGTGAAGTTTTACTATGCGTTTGACCACAAATTTTCTAAAGCTTTGGTGAAGTTTCAAAAAATATTATTTTGTACCTATAGGATCTAAAAATTATTAAAAATATCCATATATTTGTGTTATCATTTTATAATAAACATGTTTCGTTAAGAAAAAACCTTATAACATAATTGATAATAATCAACAACAACAAAATAAAAATATGGACAAGAGCAATACATTAATCGAATTAAAAATAAATTATTCTATTTTCCCAATCTTGTTATTCAAACTATTCTTTTTCGGAGGAAGTAATAACAGACTATTATTTTATAAAATCTTCTCACATTGTACGAACAATCTTTTTCCGACAAGTTTTTATTTCTAGATAAGATGACTGAGAAGACAAAGCAATGGAGTAAGTTGCTGGATAAATATTTAGTTAGAATTAATAAATGATGAATGTTTTTATAAAATATAAAAGTTTGGGGTAATTTTTAAATTTTTAAACTTTCCAAGTTTCCAAATTTAGTTTTTTCTAGAACTTGGGAACTTGAGATTTTTGCCAAATATATTTACCAAAAAATAATAAAATTATATGGACAAACACTAATTTTCAAAAAAAATTCAAATTTATCCCAAAAACTATTTGGGCCAAACGATTACTAATATTACACATGGTAAAAATTGAGTAAATAAGTCAAATCCCTCATCCCCACCCCCCAAGACTATCATCGTTTTGAGAAATTCATATTTAAATTATTGAGTGTTCACACGATTCTCTAAATTATCATGATTTAATTGAGCTAAGTAAACATATTTTAAAGATTTTTTTCATTTTCTACACGCCTCTCGATAAGTTATTTCAAACGTATTGGCAAAATTTTAATCTTAATAAACTATAGTTTGACGGGGACAGTTAGGAACATTAAATCATTATGAAACTCGCAAAATAATGATAATTTAAAATTTTTAATCAAACATAACTTTGTGAGTGGAAAAAGGGGTTTTAAACTCCTAAACCTCATTTTCTTGAGGATCCAAACGCAGCCTATCTAAAACCTCACTAATACGACGCCGTAAATGGCCACCGGAACTCATCTCCTCCGACTACTCGTCTCCTGCCGGAAAATCACGGCACAGGTAACAACCACCAGCACCGACACCATCGTAGCTATGGCTTCATCAGCTGAGCAAGAGTTCGCTGCGCAGTGTAGAGCCAAGCTCAACCGAGTGCCTAGGTGCCGCAATCTCTGGGACGTGAAAATGGCTTCTAGAGTAGGCGAGAAGCTCGGCGATCGGCTCAATGAAGTCAGAGTCCACAACGTGGAGATTGACGTTGAAGAGGAGCTCAATAGACCCGTTCACTATCGGCAAATGGTGGCGCCGCTTTTTGAGTCCGTCAAACGCAAGGGCATCGCCGTCGTTGGAGCTGACAAATTGGTTTTCTAGTCAAATTTTGGTATTTTTTCTAATCCTGTAAAAAAAAAATTAAAAAAATCGTTTATTATGCATTCATACTTGCAGGAGCTGATTCAGAATTTTAAGTTTATGTATTTACGCAATCTCAAATTATTATCCATTGATAATTGGATTTAGAATCGAGTATTTATAGATATTTAGTGAATTCAATTATATTTATTGTGTATACACAAAGAAAGGTACTGGTTCCTGTAAACCTGCACATTATAATCTAATTCTGCCACTGATTTATAGGACTCGTAAATTGATCCGTGGTGTCGTGGATTTGAATTCGATACTCTTCAAACAATTGTTGCTTATTGAGATATCTTACATGTTCTGATTTTTTAAAAAGGAGACAAAAATACTTCATTTGGTTTAAATGATGGATCTATTCACATTAACCAGTAATTCGAGAGGCTAGTTACCAGTTTTGAAGGGGGAAAAACAGTAAATCAAGGCTCTAATTTATTTCTTTCAAATCAGAAAATCAAAGAAAGGGTAATAAAATGTCTAAAGGGATGGTTTGAAGTCTGTTTTGTTACAAATCAGATGCAAGTCCCTTACTTTTTGCCATTTATTTGGGTCCAACCATATGACCTGTATGCTATTTTCTTGTGCCGAATACTTTTTAATGATTATGAAACTTCTCCACCCCTAATTTTTCATCATATTATTCTCCATGAATTTTTTTTATTTGTGTTTTTATGCTTCTGAGACAGTTTCAAGTTTAAGCTGATCCTCGAGGCGGTTTTCAAAGCAGAGATTGGTTCATCTAAGGTTAGACAACACTTTACAATTGTTTATTTCTGATTATAACAAGATGGCCACTTCTGCTGGGGAAAACTCTAAGGAAAGGTGAAATTTTTGGTCCTCGTTTTATCTTATATTTGAGGGACAACTTGTATTTTGACCAACATTTTGATTTGGCTGTTATCTTCTTGCAACATTTCATTTGATTGCAATGTGAATTGAGATCCATTCCCTTGTTGCATGATTGCAATCAAATCATCATCTCCTAATGACCATTTGGAAATTTGATTAAATTTTAATTTCTCACACGTTTTGGAAGTTTTGATATGTTGAATCTCTAATTGATGTATCCCAATTATTTCTCATCATTCCCACACATGGATTTCGTGAAGTGCTTATATCTATTCTTCCACTGGTTTTTGGTCGTCTTGTTTTCTTTCATATAGTATCTTTAACGACTCTTTCCTACACCCAGAAGGAAGAAAATTAAAGACTAGGTAGGCACATTCCATCAAATTCAATCTTCAGAGAAATCATTATTAAACTATGCTTACTCTTACCGTTAACCTATTGAAATCCTTCTCCTTTTTTCTGTGTTTAAAGTCGATTATAATTTGGGAAACTCAAATAGTGGAATTTGTATTCCAACCAGTTCAGTTTTCAGTGGATTCATCAAAATTAGACTATGTTTACTCTTAACTGTCAACCTATATATTGGAACCCTTGTACTCTTTCAGGCTTAAAATATTGTAACGATTCTTTTCTTTTTGAGATTTTTGTGTGATGGGGACCAATAGAGCATATCTGATTGCTGCTAAATTTTGTCTTAATTAGCAGTTCTTCCTCTCTAGCAAAGCTTGCTCCCCTTCAAGCTGTATTATTTGACATTGACGGAACCTTATGTGATTCAGATCAATTTCACTATCTTGCATTCCGTGAAATGCTTCTGGAGGTATGTACCGATAACTATGATTTATTTCCTGTAGATAAAAAGAAATATCAGTTATCAATGGAGAAAAAAGAAGAAGAAATTGTCCGCTCTAAGGGTGTATTTGGTATGAAGAATAATGTTTTCCATGAAAAATGTTTTCTCGGAAAATAAGTGATTTTTTTTTTTGGTGTTTGGTAAGTAAACAAAAAAATATTGTTTCAAGAGCATTTATATGTAATATAGGAAAACACTATGAGGTGGGAGGGAGGTGGGAATTCGGGGGTTGGAAGCAGTGGGGGTTGGGGGATGCGGAGAATATAATGGACTTGGAATTCTACTTATGGAACTTTTTTCCCATACTCCTACTAGGGAAGTTATTTTCCTCATTTTCAAGAAACTTATTTTTCCATAGAAATGTTTTCCAAAACATTTTGACCAACCGAACATGAAAAAATTAGAAAATATTGTCGAGAAAATGTTTTCTTCCATACCAAACTACATCCAAAATCTCAAGTCATGATTTTCATTCCTTTTGCAATTTGGGTTAATTTCAACAGATAGGATACAATGGGGGAGTGCCAGTTGATGAGGAGTGGTTTGTCAAGACTATTTCTGGGAAACACAATGATGATCTTGTCTCTGTACTTTTTCCTAATGATCACGAACGGGGTGTAAAATTCTTGGATGACAAGGAAGCTTTGTTTAGAAGGTTTTAACTTCCCTACCATACCTTGTCTCTTTCAATAAGTTTAATTTTGGTTCTATACACTGATAGTCTTCAGAAATATGTACATAATCAGATTCACTTATAAGGTTAACAGTTAGATCTCTGTGATAACAATTAACTGGTAACCTCCTATAATAGATGTAACTACACTTGGTGGTGCAAAAATTTGGATCCTCTGCATGTGAAAGCATAGAGAAAAATGACATGCCAAAAAACCAAGAAGATAAAATTTACATCTATTAATCAAAAGAAGCGACCTTTTGAAGTTAGAATAATTTTCCTTGATACCTAACATAATGCATGAAAGGATCCTTGAATAACCATAGGGTATCCTGACAATCCTTACCAAAGACTTCTACAATACGTTCAGGAAAGGTTTTATATGAGCATATTGGTTCTTCAGTTTATATAACTCAAGTTCCATTTACTAGATCAAAACAAAAAAAAAACTTAAGTCCCATTCTTTATCAAAAAAGTAGCTCAAGTCCCATTTTAATTTTAGTGGTATGCAATTTAACTATAAGCTCAATATCATTCCACCAATCTAATTTCTCTTTTGGATGGACAATATAGGTTGGCAAAAGAACAGTTGAAACCTCAAAATGGTCTCTACAAGTTGAGAAAGTGGATCGAAGATCGCGGTCTGAAACGAGCTGCAGTTACCAATGCACCTAGAGCTAATGCTGAACTATGTATAAATCAAGTTGGCCTTGCTGATTTCTTTGATGCAATTATTCTTGGAAGTGATTGCAAGCATGCAAAACCATATCCTGATCCTTATTTGAAGGCTCTTGAAGTGTTGAATGTATCAAAAGATCACACATTTGTATTTGAGGTATGATTTCTATTTCGACTTCCAGTTTTTCTTATCAGTTCCGTAGGAGTAATTTCATGGACAGTCATCCATCTTTCAATTTGTCGCACAAAACTCACAAAACTACTTTTTATGTCTATGTATTAAAGACAATAAAAAATGTCAAGAAAGTGCTAAATCCGGTCCCAGAAACACAAGTATGCTGCCACTTCAGCAACTCACTTTACATAATATCCATGTGCCACCACTAAAAAAGTAAATATCCAGTTTCCGACCCACCTTAAAAAATAAAAAGCTGATGATCGTGTGCCACATGGTGAAAGGCATCGGATATTAGGTTAATACTTAATGAGTTCTTTTATTTGTTTTTAAGTGGTGATGTGAATAGTATGTAAAGTGAGTTCCAGACGCGACTACACCTACATGGCAACTTTTAAATATAACAGTCTACCAATTCACTTCACGTAATATCAACGTGGCACCACTAAAAAAAATAAAAGCCCAATTCCGACCCACTTAATAATAATAATAATGTTAAAGAGCAAGTGGGACAATGAATTGGATATCCACTTGCGATTGCTTTCCTTTTTTTTGTGTGGAGCCCACTTAAAGTGGGCAATTTGCCCACTATTTTTCTTACTTTCTAGTTTTTTTTGTCTATAAAATGCCTGTTTTGGCATTGAAATATACACACAGATATATATAAGGCAATTTCCTCGTTTTTCGTTTTATCTCACTATCTCTCTTTTCAATTAATTTACAAAGTTAATTTATTTTATAACACGTTATCAGCACGAAGCCCTAATTTTTTTCCAGAAAATTAACTTCTATATCAGATATATCTACCGAAGAAATTTAATTTTTAGTTGTCTTTGCTATTTTTAAAATTAATTTTCATCATGTCAAAATTGAAATTTGTAGCACTTGATATTTTTGGCAAAAATTATTTGTCATTGGTACTTGATGCTGAAATACACCTTACCGCTAAGGGTCTTGGTGATGCTATAATCGAAGGAAATGCAGCATCAAGTCAGGATAAAGCAAAGGCTATGATTTTCCTTCGTCATCATCTAGATGAAAGCCTAAATGTTGAATACTTGATAGTGAAAGATCCACTTGAATTGTGGAAAGACTTAAAAGGGAGGTATGACCACTTCAGGGCAACGATATTGCCAAGGGCTCGTTATGAATGGATGCACTTACGTTTTCAAGATTTTAAAATTGTAATTGAGTATAATTCTGCTATATTTAGAATAACTTTCCAATTAAAATTATGTGGAGAAACTATAAATGATGAGGACATGTTGGAAAAGACACTAACTACTTTTCATGCCTCTAATGTGATATTACAGCAGCAATATCGTGAAAAGGGTTTTCAAAAATACTCTGAATTGATCTCATGCCTTTTGGTGGCTGAGCAACATAATGCCCTTTTAATGAAAAATCATGAAGCCCGTCCCACTGGAACTGCTCCGTTACTGGAAGCAAATGTGGTAGAAGCACATGGCCAGTCTGAAAGAAGACAAAATAAAAATCAAAGCCACAATAATGTGCGTGGGCGTTGCAATGGCAGAAGACGATATAATAATCGTCATGGTGATGGTCAATATAAAGGAGAGAACAATATGAGTTCTCAAAGTGGACCTTCAAGAAGTAACTGTCATCGTTGTGGCATGAAAGGCCACTGGAAAAATGAATGTCGGACGCCTGAGCATTTTGTAAGGCTTTATCAAAATTCCTTCAAAAGAAAGGCAAATAGAGGTGGTGCCTCTTCTTCTAATGCTCAGATAGAGTCACACTTGGCGTTTGAAAATAATATTGAGGCAGGACCTTCGCATAATAATAATATTGAAGCACATCTGGCTTTGAAGGATGAAGATTTTAATGACCTCAAAGATATTACTCATTTGGGGAGAGGTGATTAGACAGGACATGGCGCAGTTACAGCTAACGGAGGACATGACCTTAGATAGGAGGGTGTGGAGGACCCACATTAGGGTAGAAGGCTAGTTCATAGTCTCGTTATTCTTCTCTATTCATAGGCGTAGTAGTGCATTACGATCTCTTGCGCTTTGACTTCTGATTTCTGTTATTTCTGTTATTATTTATTGCTTTCTATGCTTTGATTACTCAATTTTTTTACCTGTGACGCTTTCATTATTTATTTAATCATTATTTGTTATTTGTATTTATTTATTTGTATTTATTTGTTATCTATTCGTTATTTGTTTGTTGTTTTTCTCATAAAGCTTTTAATTTTCTATTCTTATCTAACATTTTTATGCATTTATGCTTTTACTGAGCCGAGGGTCTCCAGGAAACAGCCGTCCTACCTTGGTAGGAGTAAGGTCTGCGTACATTCTACCCTCCCCAGACCCCATGTTGTGGAATTTCACTGGGTTGTTGTTGTTGTAAAGATATTACTCATTTGGAGGTTGAAGACTTCTTTAAGGATTATAATTAATGTTTTATTTTATTATATGATTTACAATATGTTGTTGTTTTTATGTACTTTTGATTATCATGTTTTTTTTACGTTTATCTATTTAAAAGAAAAAAAAAGGGACTTATGTTTTTCTAGCAATACTGTTACTTATTTTATCTCGTATAATGTATTTTTATTTTATGAAGATAAATAAATTCCTCAGTCTTCAATTGGATCCAAGATGAATAATGGAGATATGTGTCTTTTGGATAGTGTCACAACTCATACGATATAGCCAGATTTGCTTCAATATTATTATTATGCGAAAGTCCTGCCTCAATATTATTTTCAAACGCCAAGTGTGACTCTATCTGAGCATTAGAAGAAGAGGCACCACCTCTATTTGCCTTTCTTTTGAAGGAATTTTGATAAAGCCTTACAAAATGCTCAGGCGTCCGATATTCATTTTTTCAGTGGCCTTTCATGCCACAACGATGACAGTTACTTCTTGAAGGTCCACTTTGAGAACTCATATTGTTCTCTCTTTTATATTGACCATCACCATGACGATTATTATATCGTCTTCTGCCATTGCAACGCCCACGCACATTATTGTGGCTTTGATTTTTATTTTGTCTTCTTTCAGACTAGTCATGTGCTTCTACCACATTTGCTTTCGGTAACGGAGCAGTTCCAGTGGGACGGGCTTCATGATTTTTCATTAAAAGGGCATTATGTTGCTCAGCCACCAGAAGGCATGAGATCAATTCAGAGTATTTTTGAAAACCCTTTTCACGATATTGCTGCTGTAATATCACATTAGAGGCATGAAAAGTAGTTAGTGTCTTTTCCAACATGTCCTCATCATTTATAGTTTCTCCACATAATTTTAATTGGAAAGTTATTCTAAATATAGCAGAATTATACTCAATTACAATTTTAAAATCTTGAAAACGTAAGTGCATCCATTCATAACGAGCCCTTGGCAATATCGTTGCCCTGAAGTGGTCATACCTCCCTTTTAAGTCTTTCCACAATTCAAGTGGATCTTTCACTATCAAGTATTCAACATTTAGGCTTTCATCTAGATGATGACGAAGGAAAATCATAGCCTTTGCTTTATCCTGACTTGATGCTGCATTTCCTTCGATTATAGCATCACCAAGACCCTTAGCGGTAAGGTGTATTTCAGCATCAAGTACCAATGACAAATAATTTTTGCCAGAAATATCAAGTGCTACAAATTTCAATTTTGACATGATGAAAATTAATTTTAAAAATAGCAAAGACAACTAAAAATTAAATTTCTTCGGTAGATATATCTGATATAGAAGTTAATTTTCTGGAAAAAAATTAGGGCTTCGTGCTGATAACGTGTTATAAAATAAATTAACTTTGTAAATTAATTGAAAAGAGAGATAGTGAGATAAAACGAAAAACGAGGAAATTGCCTTATATATATCTGTGTGTATATTTCAATGCCAAAACAGGCATTTTATAGACAAAAAAAACTAGAAAGTAAGAAAAATAGTGGGCAAATTGCCCACTTTAAGTGGGCTCCACACAAAAAAAAGGAAAGCAATCGCAAGTGGATATCCAATTCATTGTCCCACTTGCTCTTTAACATTATTATTATTATTAAGTGGGTCGGAATTGGGCTTTTATTTTTTTTAGTGGTGCCACGTTGATATTACGTGAAGTGAATTGGTAGACTGTTATATATTTAAAAGTTGCCATGTAGGTGTAGTCGCGTCTGGAACTCACTTTACATACTATTCACATCACCACTTAAAAACATGGCAAAACATAGTATGTAAGGTTAGTTGTTGATGTGATTATACACGGCATTCTTATATAGCTAGCAGTCTACTTGTGTTTTCTGTGATTAGAAAGCTTTTCAGGTGTTTTTTTTCTTTTTGAGAGACACATTTTATACTTCGATTATTGTATTATTTTGTTATAGTTACGGATCCTTTTTCCATAATGCTTTGTCATTCTTCCTATAGTATTTTGCAATGACTTCTTTACTTCCGCTATTTTTTTGCCCCTTAACCTGAGGGTCTATTTAAGACAGCCTATCTACCTTTCAAGATAGGGGAAAGGTCTACGTACGCTTTACCTTCTCCAGACCCCACTTGCGGAATTACAGTGGGTAGTTATTGTTATTGTTGTTGTGTCATCCATGAATAATTAAACTCAGAGTATATGCTTCTGTTCCATGGGCAGGATTCTGTCTCAGGAATAAAAGCTGGGGTGGCTGCTGGAATGTCTGTCATTGGCTTGGCGAACCGAAATCCATCTGAGTTACTTATGGAAGCTAAGCCTGTTTTTCTTATTAAAGATTATGAAGATCCAAAGTTATGGGCAGCTCTTGAGGAGATTGACAAGATGTCTGGCACCAGGAAGACCACAGCATGAAGCATAGACAATAAGAGGTGATGGTTCGGCAAAAAAAAAACTTACTCGTATTCGATGTTTATACTAAGCCTTATCGGTTTTACTATCACTAATCGACAGATTGAGGTTAAAGTACACAGTATGAATTAACCATGGTTAGCGATAAGTGTATGTGAAAGACACGTGTCATGTACTTATTGAGTTAACATAAACAGTTAAACACCATGTATGAAAAAAATTGTGAGGAACTTTTTGTTCTTACTTAAGCAGATCTCTTCAGGGATATTAGTTATATATAATATTGATGTACTTTTCCAAAATTGTGTACTAAATGATTTAGAATCCATGGAACACGTACGTGTCACAAAATTAGTATATACAATTTGTAAAGGATTCAGTTTAATAGTCAAAATCATAACTCAACTATTTTTATTTTTTTTTGAGTTTCACATTTTAAGTATCGTGTATTATTCTCTTTTTTTATTTAAATTATCATCGTTCAAGACACGCCTCGAAACTGATCAGGTCAATTATCAGTTGTTCTTTTTTTTCTATATGAACTATTATTATTTACTTAATTAAGTGTGTTTTAATATATGGATAGCAATAATTCAGATAGAATGTGCACGATTTTTAATATACTATGTTGATTGCACCTGATGTTCAGTATCTGCATTAGAGTTTGATTATATTTGAATTCACATGGGAAAGTCTTGCATTAGGGGGCAAAACACTTTCTAACAAAGGCAATTTCATATTCAAAATGATTCAAACGAAAAACTTCTGATTAAGAAAGAGGTTATTGAAGATTGAAATCTAATAACATGCTCAATTAGCATGCTATAGTTGCAACCAACATCACCATCTTATCAATAATTAGTTCAACTTCTCGATGATCACAACAATTCTAGTTGGTGATTAAACATAAGATTAAGTGCCTGTTTGGCTTAACTTAGGTTAAGCAGTTTATAAGTTGAAAATTGCTTATAAGCTAAAAAAAATTAAGTTATCTGTTTTTAGTTTATTAGCTGTTTTAGATAAGCTAAGCCAAATAGACCCAATTATTTTTTTGGGCTTATTTTAAGCATAAAATAGCTTTAAGTTGGTCAACAAAACACTCAAAAAAACTGAAAACAACTTATAAGTCAATCCAAGCGGGCTCTAATTTTCACTTTAGATCCGAGTGGCCCAATGGTAGAACTTCCATATTGAAGGTCTCAAGTTCGCAACCCCTTGCCAGCGAAAGTAAGGAGTTTGCCTTTTGGGTCAAGTCACACCAAACTTACCTAGTGCGGGTTACCTCTCCTGTGTGATTTGTGAATTATTACTAAGAAGCGAAGGTTTTACCTATGCGCACCCAAAAAATAACAACTACGGATTTTCTTGCCATAAATATTAATTTTCCCTCTCATCAATTATCACACGCTCTCTTACTTGTTAGAAAACTCATGGAGAAAGGGAGCTCGTACATAAAATCTAATAATCACGATTAAAACAACACTCAAAAAAGTTAAATGTAACACCTTGTTTGGATGGATGTTACCAATTATATTTTATTGTATTGTTAGTTTAAAGACAATATTTGTTTTGATTGTTACTTAAATTTTATTGTTAACTTCATTGTTAAGTAACGACGAAAAGTCCTATTTTGTGTAACAATTGATTGATGTGATCCGTCATTACTTTAATATTTTCTTCTCATTTTTTCTTTATTTATTATTTAATATTTTTTATTTTAGACTTTACCTTACATTTCTATAATAGCTCTATCACATACTCTACTTTTCTCGAAGGTTTATTATTCAAATTGTTGATGTGTGACATTATGTAAAAACACAAAATGATACAATTTATCCGAACATTAGATTCATTAAAACATTATAGTATAATACAATACAACATAATACAATATAATACAATACATTATAAAACAATACGTAACAACCATTAAAACAAAGTGTAATAGAATGCCATAATAGAATGACGTATGGTACATTTGATTTTTTTCCCCTTCTACA
The DNA here is from genome assembly GCF_947179165.1 of Solanum dulcamara. NCBI lineage: Eukaryota > Viridiplantae > Streptophyta > Magnoliopsida > Solanales > Solanaceae > Solanum > Solanum dulcamara. Next base: position 2,471,725 of record NC_077241.1, on the reverse strand, counting down.
ACCATAATTAGAGTAACAATGTAAGAAGTTAAATAAAGTAAAAAGACATTTTGATATATATATATATATATATATATATATATATATATATATATATATATTTTAAATCTATATTAGGGTGTGAGAGCAAAGGACACGCGATGTGGATCAAGTGAAGTGTTTAAGGACGAGCATGGAAAAGTTTTGGTAGAGGAGACCCTTATTAAACAGAGATGACAGTCGTACTTCCATAAACTCTTGAATGAAGAAGGAGACAGAAAGATTATGTTGGGAGATTTGGAACTTACAAGGAGGCTTCACGATTTTGGGTGTTGCAAGAGTATTTAAGTTGAAGAGGTTAAGGGTGCTGTGCGTAGGATGCGTTGGGGAAGAGCGATCGGACCTGACGAAATTCCTGGGGAATTTTGAAAGAGCGCGAGCTCGGTAGGTTTGGAGTGGCTGACTAGGTTATTTAATGTCATCTTTAGGACAACAACGATGCCCGAAGAATGGAGGTCGAGCGTAATGATCCCTTTATACAAAAACAAGGGGGATATCCAGAGCTACAACAACTATAGAGGTATCAAGCTTCTAAGCCATACTATGAAAGTGTGGAAAAGAGTGGTGGAGATGAGGGTTAGGAGAGGCGTGTCTTTTTCAGAGAACCAGTTCGAATTTATGCCGAGACGCTCAACTACTGAAGCCATCCATCTTATGAGGAGACTGGTGGAGCAGTATAGGGAGAGAAAGAGGGACTTGCATATGGTATTCATAGATTTAGAAAAGGCTTACGATAAAGTTCCACGAGAGATACTATGGAGATGTTTGGAGGCTAAAGGTGTACCTGTGACGTACATTAGGGTGATCAATGATATGTATGAGGGTGCCAAAACCAGGGTAAGGACAGTAGGAAGGAACTCAGAGCACTTCTCAGTTGTGATGAGATTGCATCAAAGATCAGCCCTTAGTCCATTTTTATTTTCCTTGGTGATGGATGGATTGACGCGAAAAATTCAAGGTGAGGTGCCAAGGTGTATGCTTTTTGCGGACGACATAGTCCTGATCGATGAGACTCGTAGCGGAGTTAACGCTAAGCTGGAGGATTGGAGACATACATTGGAGTCTAAAGGGTTTAAGCTGAGTAGGACCAAGATAGAGTACTTAGAGTGCAAGTTCAGTCAGACACCTCAGGAGGCTGGCGCGGAAGTTAGGCTTGGTGACCAGGCCATCCAAAAGAAAAGTAGTTTCAAGTACCTTGGGTCTATCATGTAAGGCAGCGGGGAGATTGACGATGATATCCCACATCATATTAGGGCAGGGTGGATGAAATGGAGGCTCGCTTCCGGTGTGCTCTGTGACAAGAAGGTGCCACCACAACTTAAGGGCAAGTTCTACAAAGTGGTGGTTAGATCGGCTATGTTATATGGGGCGGAGTGTTGGCTAGTTAAGGTCTCTTACGTTCAAAAGATGAAAGTAGCCGAAATGAGAATGTTGAGATGAATGTGTGGGTATACCAGGAGCGACATGATTAGAAATGAGGCTATCCGGGACAAGGTAGGAGTGACCTCGGTGGAAGACAAGATGCGAGAAATGTGACTGAGCTGATTTGGGCATGTGAAGAGGAGAGACGCAGATGCCCCAGTGAGGAGGTGTGAGAGGTTGGCCATGGATTGTTTCAGAAGAGGTAGGGGTAGGCCGAAAAAATATTGGGGAGAGGTGATTAGACAGGACATGGCGCAGTTACAGCTTACCGAGGACATGACCTAAGATAGGAGGGTGCGGAGGACTCACATTAGGGTAGAAGGCTAGTACATAGTCTCGTTATTCTTCCCTATTAATAGGCGCATTAACGCACTATAATTTCTTTTGTGGAGGATTCAGATTAGGATAAAATGCTAGGTGACTTAATCTTACACCATAGTAATTGTAGTTCTGCTTATTGTTTATTGCCATTTGATTTCTGCATTGTATTGCTGTTTATAGGTGTGAGGTCATTATACTTTGATTAACTTATTTATTTATAGTAGTTAATGCCTCTTTCTTTCCGTACTATTCTATCATGACTTTCTCACTTTTGCTATTTCTTGTTTTCATCTTGTTTTCGGTATGCTTGTCCCTATCTGACCTTTTATCTTGTTTTACTCTTTTGAGTCGAGGGTTTTTCGAAAACAGCCGTCCTACAGGTAAGGGTTAGGTCTGCGAACACTCTACTCTCCCCAGACCTCATATGGTGTGACTATACTGAGTTTGTTGTTGTAGTATATATTTTTTAAATCTTAAAACATAATATATTAATCAAGAGTAAAATAATACTATAAAAAATTAAATTAAATAAAATGATATTGTGGTACAGTTTAACTTCTTATCTTAAAACAAAATACATTAACCACGCAAAAAGTTAAATAAAACAAAATAACATTAATATACGTTTAACTTCTTGTCTTAAAACAAAATATATTAACCACTATTAAAAAAATTAATACTATAAGAAGTTAAATATAATGACATTTGGTTGTACAATTAATATTTTTTTTCCTTAAAAAAAGAATTATTCATCATATCTTTCTTCTTCATCGGCCCTTTTCAGTTTTCACCGAACCCTAACTTTCCCCATTTTTTCCAAACCCTAAAATTCGAACACTCTACAAAAATCTCACTTCGAAAAATCGAAAATTTTCATGCAAAACCCTCGCCTTTAACACTAGTTTTTTAATATACAATTTTTGATTTTGGTGAAAAAAAGTATACAGTGTAGAAGCAGTTGAAGGATTTTTTTGGATTTTTTAACTATGGATTCTCAGCCGAACAATCTCTACGACACGGCGTCGCAGCCGGATACTGGGAACGACGCATATACATTCCTGGAATTCAACACACAAGGTGAAGAGTTTGATTATCCTGAATTTCAAGAGCTTTCACAGCCAATTCGATCTTCTGCGTGGCCAACACCATCGGATTCTCTGGTATCAGAAGTACCTGATCGACCTCCGTCGTCGTCGGAAGCGTCTCCGTCGACGAAATCACGAGGTGGAGGTGGGAATAGTAATGTTAGTAGTAGTAGTAATCAGGCGTCGGTGGTGGATGCATTGGCAGCGGGGATGAGTGGGTTGAATTTTGAAGAGACAGGGGATGATGAAGGTTTTGAGTATGGAAAAGGGGATTTTGGTGTTGAGCATGCTTGTAAGTACTGTGGAGTGACGAATCCTGCTTGTGTTGTTAGGTGCAATGTGCCATCTTGCCGCAAGTGGTTCTGTAATTCCAGAGGGAATACTTCGGGCTCACATATTGTTAATCACCTGGTATGTAAGAGGAGATATGTGCATTTTAGCTTATTTTGATTCTTATGGATTAGTGAGTGGCTCTCTTCATTGTGCAGAATAGCTTTATCATAAATAAATTGTTTGTGATGAGTAGCTTTATAATTAAAAGACAAAATAAATCAACAACAACATACATATGGGGAGGGTAGAGTGTCCTATTTTAGGGAGGTAGAGAGACTATTTTGGAAGGACACTGTGCTCAAATAGCACATATCAAAGCTGTTTGAATAGGAAAATGCAGAAGTAAAGAAGGCATGTCAAATAATATGGAAAACATTACATAGCATTCAGAAAACAAGGAATAGCAATAACAAGCCAAATAACACGATAACCGTAGCATAGGAAACAACATGTAGTAACAGAAATCATAGGATAAGAAAATATAGGAGTACTGCTACTACTATTACTACTACTTTTGTTAAAGGAGAAACAGGTACAATGTATCAAACCACCCACCAAGTCTATCCCATAGGAAAGTGAGACAGCAATCACTACCTACTAATCTTATACCCTAATCTACAGCCTTCATATCCTCTTAACTAAGGCCATGTCCTTGTTAGGCTGAAGATGTGCTGGTTTTTCCTTTTGTAGTTTATTTGGATGCTGAATTGAGATGATTTTCCAGTTATAGTGATCGAATGAAAAATAAAATTTTCTGCCCGCATTTTTGCTAACGGAAGCAGGATTTAAGTCTGAAAATCTCACACTCACTACTCCCCTGGTCTTAGTAGAGGGGTATATATAGTTCAAGCAAAAGGCAGTGCTGTGCCTCACTAGCTGCAGCAAGAGTGGGTGCTGCAGAAGAAGTGGATTACTTGTGGCAGGGGCGTGTTTCACTTAATGTGGTAGTCTCCTTTCCTCCCTGGCCCCTCCCCGTTCTCTCTGGGAAGTTGTGTTAGGAAAAGGTACAGACATGATTAAACATGGTGAAGTATGGAACCGGAAATTCTTGTACAGGATAGCACCAGAAAAGTGAAGTAGGTGAAGCTTATACAATTATGTTTCACTTAGCGATCATTACATGACTAGCCAATTAGTCTTTATTCTCTTTCTTCTTCATGTTAATCGATGTGGATTTTAGTAGTAGGTGGTTACTGTTGGAAAGGTTACTTTGCCTATTTATTCAGATCTGTTGTTAGTCTATCTTTAGTAATATGACCCTATGGGATGCTACACATTCAGAAAATAAAATTAAGGCAGTTACCATAATTTGGTTATAAGAATAAGGATAATCACAAGAGGTTGGTGGGAGTTATACAAAAATGATGATAGTAGATTTATTTCTAGCTTCATCGATTTTTTAACAGGAGTTTCCTCAGAGTGCAAATCTAGATTTCCTCAGTTCATGATAAGTTTAGTAAACAAACTACGGTTTTCTCTTTTTTTTAGTGCTGGGGGATCTCTTAGATAAAATGAACTCTTACCCCAATAAAAAGAAGGTTTTGACTTTTGTCTGAATCATGCAACTTTCATCTCCGCTGTAGTTCCTAATTTGTACATGTGAGAGAAGTTGAAAGGGAAACTCTCTATATGTTCATCTGGGAGAAAAATCAAAGCATCACTTTTTCTTAGTTTATAAGGGAGTGACTTGTCTATTGATGATCCAAACTGTGGGAATTTGCTAACGAAATATAGAATCTTGAACGCATGTTATATTTTGTTAGTGTCACCAGTCTAGACAGTTTGATCGGCCACTTGTGTCTAATGGATTTACATTGGAGAGTTATATTCATCTTGGCTTTTCCTACAATTGGCACGTCTATTATTTTATTTCCAAAAATAAGGCATTTATTGTAATTTTTGTTGGTGTTGTAAATTCTCAACTTTTCCCAATAGGTGCGAGCAAAACACAAGGAGGTGTGTCTTCATAAAGATAGTCCACTTGGAGAAACAATTCTAGAGTGCTACAATTGTGGATGCCGAAATGTCTTTCTTCTTGGCTTCATTTCTGCCAAGACAGAGAGCGTCGTTGTTCTCCTCTGTAGAGAACCTTGTCTAAGTGTTAATGCATTAAAGGATATGAACTGGGACCTGAGTCAGTGGTGCCCACTCATTGATGACAGGTGCTTTTTGCAGTGGCTTGTTAAGGTCCGGATTCTCTTTCTTATTCTTCCCTTCTGTTCCTTTTGGTTTCTGTTTTCTTTCCTGTATTTGTGATGTGTGGAGTGCTGCAGGTCCCTTCCGAGCAAGAACAGTTGAGAGCGCGCCAGATCAGTGCTCAACAAATCAACAAAGTAGAAGAATTGTGGAAGACAAATCCTGATGCTACCCTGGAAGATCTTGAGAAGCCTGGTGTGGATGATGAGCCTCAGCCTGTTGCCTTGAAGTATGAAGATGCCTATCAGGTTCTCGCTTGGTGATACTATTATGTTATCTCCTTTACCTTTTATCTGTATAGATGCTTTGCAGAAATTACTCTGCTATGTAGTTGTGAATTGCCTCTGTATTGAGTATTGACATTTTAACTATGCTTGCCTTGACTCTTCTAATGTAGTATCAAAACATATTTGCACCATTGATCAAGCTTGAAGCTGACTATGATAAGGTATGTCAGGATCTTAAGATTATTTTAGATGCTGGAGCCTGAATGTTTCACTGAATACTAGCTTTATCCTATTTTATTTTCTTAGCTTTTTGTTGCATCCTGAAGTATCATGGATTTTCCTCTAAAGCTACCTGCTTCTTCTCACTTTTGCTTTTGGATAGTGGGTGTGTTACTTCCTAAGTTTTCCTGATAGTGAGTTATCCGTAGAAGTGCTGAATTAATGAGAACAATTGCATTTACACTTGATTGACTTTTTCTTCTTGATTCTTAATCTCCATGACAGTTGAACTAAGACATACTAAGTTACTACTCTCTGTTTCACTTATGAGCAAAGATGTGATACTTTCCCTGTTCAAATTAATTTGCTCATCTTGTTCTTTTGTCTTTAAGTAGATTTTATACTTGTCTTGAGGGTAAGCTTACAATCTTTGGAATTTTGTTTTCTGTTTGGTAGATGATGAAAGAGTCTCAAAGTAAAGACAATCTTACTATTCGATGGGATATTGGTCTCAACAAGAAGCGTGTTGCATATTTTGTGTTCCCGAAGGTATATCCTTGTTATTTTATTCAACCGTGATTCTTCTAGATTCTTCGACTGTTATAGTGCTTATTGTTGTCATTTACTATTAAATCATGGCATGGAAACTTTTTTGTGTCTTAACCTACCTGAACTGAAGATAGTCTGCTATTTTTTCAGGAAGATAATGAGTTGCGTCTTGTACCTGGTGATGAGCTAAGGCTACGATATTCAGGGGATGCAGCTCATCCAGCTTGGCAATCCGTGGGGCACGTGGTATGGACCTTTTGTCTTGATATCCGAATCTTTTGAGAGGGAAAATATCGTATGGAGTCTGGCTAACCACAAACACCCTTAACAAGTAGAGACAAATTGGTTGGAATGATAAAGGCTCCCTGATCATGGAAAATTTACTTACAAGAACTTCTCCCAAAGCCCCCTGCTTCCTTTTTCTCAATTTTTTAAAAGGATTTCTTTTGCGGTTTCTACTCTTAAGATTTTGGTTGTATATTCAATTTTCAGGTAAAATTAACTGCTCAAGAAGAGGTTGCGCTTGAACTTCGTGCCAGCCAGGTACCTTAGATTTTAGATTGCTAGTCTCATTGTAATATTTTCTTCTCTCTTTTTTCACCATGTGTTCGTTTGTATTTTGGGTCTTAGCTAAACTATTCCCGTCTCATCAGGGGGTTCCAGTCGATGTGAACCATGGGCTTAGTGTTGACTTTGTTTGGAAAAGTACGAGCTTTGATCGGATGCAGAGTGCAATGAAAACCTTTGCAGTGGATGAGACTAGTGTCAGTGGGTGAGTGAGAATGTCTGGGTTCTACTATAGAAAGATCTAAAACAATTGTGAAGATTTCATGTCCTTAAATCATATTACTTGCCTAAGATTTATAATTCCATCTAAAATCAGATCAGCTTGTCCCTTCTTTCCCCTTCATTTTTAGGTATCTTGTGATGCTGCTGCTGATTTTATGTTTAGAGAAATGTCTGTTCTATTTTAAGCTTTGTCACTGTTGGAATGTTTATGGTAGTGCAGCTTTTCTTTTGTTTCCCATTCTCGGTATTATGAATGAACTTTGAATTAATTTATGCAGCACAAGGAATGTCATATTCATAGATTTAACCACCAACTTTATTTGGGTCAACCAGTTTGTAACTTCTGTTGTTGGAGTATTTAGTTTTGTATTCTTTTTTGCCTCTTGTGCAGGTATATTTACCATCATCTGTTAGGTCATGAAGTTGAGATGCAGATGGTCCGGAATACACTTCCACGTCGTTTTGGTGCTCCTGGTCTTCCGGAACTTAATGCATCTCAGGTTGACTGCTCTATCTTTGATATTGGCCATCCTCCCAATTATTTTTAGGGATACCTTATTGAACAAGATATCTTTTGACAGTGAGAATTGTTATTATTTTTAGGGATACCTTATTGAACAGGATATCTTTTGACCGTTAGAATTGTTATTAGTATTAAACATGTTATGATGGTTAGGTTTGAGAATTATAGTGAATGATCAACCCTTGTGCTGTGCTTGTTACATTGTGGAGCAGTGGTGCTCCGTAATCAGTTGCTCCCCCCCACAAAAAAAAGGAAGCAAAAAATGGAAAAGAAAACCTCTACCACCTCCAGTTGAAGGAGGACCTCAAAAAGAGGAGTTATATTGCTTCTGGTTGTCTTATTTTGCCATGTTGGTATTGTTAGGTTTTTGCTGTAAAAAGTGTTCTTCAAAAGCCCATCAGTTTAATTCAAGGTCCACCTGGAACTGGAAAAACTGTCACCTCTGCCGCTATTGTGTATCATATGGCGAAACAAGGCCAAGGACAGGTAACTTTGAAGTCCTTTTTTCCCTATATTTGTTCTCGATGTTTGTCACTTGATTTAAAGGCTATTTTTAGTTGTTAACTATTTTTTCATCAGGTTTTGGTCTGTGCCCCCAGTAACGTGGCTGTGGACCAATTAGCCGAGAAGATAAGTGCTACCGGTCTGAAGGTGAGGCACCAGCTATTTCTTTATCTCCTTCCCATCCCCAATATAAGTGAAAAAAAAAAGCCTTATGAAGACATCTTGAACTGGCTAAGAAGCTCAATCGCTATTTTAGTGGTCAATCCACATTTATGCAGAACTTATATCTAGTGGAAGCATCTGGCAGAATGTCGGACTGCTGTCCTCCTACCTTTTTGACAATATTATATACTTCTCCATCCCCAATCCAGCCTCTTTTATGGTGATGAGTTGAAAAAAGAGTTCTGTTTATATCCTCAGAAGGATTGAGTATGTCAGGAAACTGAAGGTTAAAAATGAATCTCCTATATCCATCCCAATTGACCTTGTCCCACCCATGAACACAAACTGAAGGAGAAGGACATAGGAGTCTAGAAGTATTGGAAATATATGAAATATAAGAGAAGTTAATAAATATTTCCAACATCATCTTTTTCTATAACTTGTGAGATTTTAGGTCCGTCCTTATTTTATTTTCTTTTTCTCAGGTGGTTAGGCTCTGTGCCAAGTCAAGGGAAGCTGTCAGTTCTCCTGTCGAGCATTTAACCCTTCACTATCAGGTTACTTTTTATTTTTTTGTCCTCAAGTGTTCATATATCGTTCTCTTTTTAATGTTGTCTTTTGAACTTTTGTCTATACAGGTTCGCCATCTTGACACATCTGAGAAGAGTGAACTTCACAAGTTACAGCAACTGAAAGATGAACAAGGTTGGTGTTGCTGTCTTGGCCACACTTGTGTTGGGATTTAGAATTTACCTTGGGATATTTTTGTAGTTGTCCTGTGTTTGTTCCTTTCTATTTCTTATTTAATATCCTTTAGTAGAGCATTCTTAATGTGTACACATGATTCAGAGTCATTTGATTTAATGGACTTTCAGGAGAGCTCTCCAGTAGTGATGAGAAGAAATATAAAGCTTTGAAGCGGGCAACAGAGAGGGAAATAGCTCAGAGTGCTGATGTCATTTGTTGCACATGCGTTGGTGCTGGAGATCCTAGATTGGCTAATTTCAGATTCCGCCAGGTTGGTTTACCTTACTACAAAAAACTTAAAAGTTTTTGTGAACTATTTTAGCTTTTCTGTTTCTTATGTTCTTATGTACTCATTCATGCTGGTTTTAACATTTCTGTTAAACCTCTTTGTAGGTGCTCATTGATGAATCCACTCAGGCTACTGAGCCTGAATGTCTCATTCCGTTGGTTCTTGGTGCAAAGCAGGTCATTATTGCAATTAATGTCTTCATTCATAAAAAAATGTCAATACTGAAAAGTAGTACGATGTTGGATTCTTACTGTGAGTTTTGTGCTAGGCTGTTCTTGTCGGTGATCATTGCCAGCTTGGACCTGTCATTATGTGCAAGAAAGCAGCTCGTGCTGGACTTGCTCAATCTCTCTTTGAGCGCCTTGTGTTTCTAGGCGTGAAGCCAATTAGGTTACAGGTGATTATCTGAGTCTGTTGGATATGTTAAACATGTCTATTCAGGGTGTTGGGGCTGAAGTGAAATTTAAGATTCTCTTTTTCCAGTTATTCTCTTGTTCTCATATAATTGCCATATCGATTGAAGGGCTCCTTTGTCATCTATGTTGATTTGAGGAGTCTTCTTTCCCTTTTTTTGGGTGGTAGTGGTGATGTTTGGATGAAGATGTTCATATCATTTTATATTGCGTTCTCCAATCTGCCACGTGCCATTACCCTAATATTCTAGTTTTAAAGGTTTTTTATTTTTTTCTATGCTTCACACAGCATAATGTTATTTGGATATCTAGTTTGTCATTATCTAGTAATACTTGTGTGTCTGACCTGTTCTGAGTTTCTTTTTCTCTAATTTAGCTGCTTTTGATTGATTGCCAAGCAATGATTGTTGATCCCCTCCTGGTCGGCTCTTTCTGTTTTTTTTTTCTGTTTCCTTGAACTTTTGATGTGCTTGCTCACATCCTCTATAAGTACTGTTTTACCCTTATTTAGCTATTAAATTGGGAAGTGTCAGAATTCTTATTTTTCCATTACTAGTGTTGATTCTGTTGTCTGTTTGCTTGCAATATCAGGTACAATACCGTATGCATCCTGCATTGTCTGAGTTCCCATCAAATAGCTTTTATGAAGGTACACTTCAAAATGGTGTAACCGTCAATGAAAGGCTATCATCAGGAATTGATTTTCCTTGGCCTGTGCCCAACCGTCCCATGTTCTTCTATGTTCAGGTACTATCAGATTGTTTTAGCTGATTCATCTTCAGTTGTTTTTGTCTAAGTCGCGGAAAATCCTGTCATTTCTTGTTTTGGTCACCCTGGGTGTTATTATGATGGTTATGGAGATATTAATGATTATTTCTTGAAAGATCTCTTGGTGCTTCTTCGATATTGTTTGAGGACTTTTTCCTGGTATGACTGATTTATTTAATCTTGAATACTTGGTCATTTATCTGTAGATGGGACAAGAGGAGATCAGTGCTAGTGGAACTTCCTATCTGAATAGAACTGAAGCTGCGAATGTGGAGAAGATTGTGACTACATTTCTGAAGAGTGGGGTAGTCCCTAGTCAGGTACGTTCTTATTTGCATATTTAAGGTTGAACACCTTCATTTTGTGGTAAGAATGTAATTAGTATATATTCACAGATTGGGGTCATAACACCATATGAGGGTCAACGAGCATATATTGTGAATTATATGGCAAGAAATGGTTCTCTAAGACAACAGCTCTACAAGGAAATTGAGGTAAGCAGTTAATAAATTGGCATTATAGTTTTCTTAGATTATTAATACATATTTTGAGTCTTTGCTATGTTCAGGTTGCAAGTGTAGATTCATTTCAAGGGAGGGAAAAGGATTATATTATTTTGTCTTGTGTCAGGAGTAATGAGCATCAGGTTGGCTTACATATCCATTGATTTTTTTTTTTTTGATGCTCAATGTTTTAAGTTTTAAATATTTTGATTTGTTTTGATCTGTTGTCAATTTTGTATCCTCTGAACCATACTGCCTTCCCTCTTTTCCCTCCTCTGGGGTCTTTGTTTGCAAAAGTTCCCTCTCCCCTTTATCTCGGGGTGCAGGAGGTAGGGAAACGTTTTGTTAGTGTTGACATGTGTTTTTACAATTACTTGCTTGCTTAATATATTTAGTCCACGACTCCACGGTGTCTCTCTTGTGCATATGCTTTTAGTCTATTCCACCATGTCCCGTCTTTTCATGATTAAACCATAAGTTTTGACTTCTATTACTTTCTCTTTTCTTCTAGGGCATTGGGTTCCTTAATGATCCACGTAGGCTTAATGTTGCTCTTACCCGTGCTCGTTATGGTATTGTTATTCTGGGAAATCCTAAAGTCTTGAGCAAGCAGCCTTTGTGGAATGGCTTGTTAACACACTACAAGGTAATATCTTCAAAATGTTCTCCTTTGGTAATACTACTAAAGCATTATGTCATGATTTCTCTGCTCTTCAAAGTAGTTATGACCTGCCAAATTTGACCCAACATTCGATGGTTAGTCTTTTGGGCTAATATATCTTCTTGTTATTACTTGCATACTTGGGGGTCGTTTGGTTGGCAACAAGTTATTCCGGGATTAATTATCCTGAGATAAGTTATTCCATCATGTATATGGGATAACTTATCCCATCACTAAGGTATAAATAATCCCATGACTGCCTTATACCTCCAACCAAATGCAGGATAAAATAGTCTTACATTTTATCCCTGGGATTATTATACCTTATACCTCACACCAAACGACTGCTTAGGGATGTATGTAGACGTCAGTAGGTGTTTGATGCTTTTGAGATGTTCCTACTTTAATGCATTTTTCTCGCAGGAGCATGAGTGCTTGGTAGAAGGTCCTCTCAATAACTTAAAGCAGAGCATGGTTCAATTTCAGAAGCCCAAAAAGGTACTGATGGTGGTTAAATACTCTACCAAAGTTACGTGTCTCTGCTCGTGCATGATTATGCATCAGTATTGAGGTGTGATGAGGCGTCTTTTTGTGTCATGGTTTGCAGATCTACAATGAGCGCAGACTCTTCTTTGGTGGTGGACCTGGAGCAGTTCAAGGTGATAGTTTTGGATCTGCTTCAGGCCCCGTTGCTGACAGGAGAAATAGTCGTCCTAGGGGTATGGTGAATTTGAACTCCCCCCCCCCCCCCCACTGGCTGTGAATTGTTTGTTTTGATGTTGTATGAAATTTAGGATTCCTGCATTGGAACATGTTTCTGGTTCATCTGATTATGTGTTAGAACCCTGCTTTTGCTGTTCTTCTTATTGTAGAGTTCTTCTCAAAATGGTTTCGGAGAAACTAGGAAGAGGCATTTTTATTATTATTAGAATCTCGAGTATATTTATATATGTATTTATCTGCTTTTGCTAAGGATATTTTTTTTTAAAAAATTTGGTAGGTTCCTATATGGCACCTGGTGTACCCAATGGTACTCAGAAACCTGGTGTTCATCCTGCTGGTTATCCGATGCCTCGGGTTCCCTTTCCCCCTTACCATGGAGGCCCTCCACAACCGTATGCAATTCCTACTCGTGGTGCTGTCCATGGGCCTGTTGGAGCTGTTCCTCATGTTCCACAGCCAGGTAGCCGGGGTTTTGGGGCTGGACGTGGCAACATCAATGCCCCAATTGGTAGTCATCTCCCTCACCATCAAGGCTCCCAGCAGCCGGTCGGAAGTATTGGATCTAACTTCAACTTTCCTTCATTAGATAATCCAAACAGTCAGCCTTCTGTTGGGGGACCTTTATCTCAACCTGGATATGCTTCTAATGTTAGTAAATTTTCAGATTGCTTATCCGATCAAAAAGTAGGTGATTTGGTGTAAGCATTTTTTTCTTTTGAATTATAGATGGCTATCCAGGGACCAGGCCAGTCATTCCGGGATGGACTTTCGATGGGTAGCATGTCACAGGTGATTGAGTCTGGACATCAAAATTGATATGTTAATTTATTTCTCTATCATATTGACCTTAAACTTTTTAATCAGGATTTTGTGGGAGATGATTTCAAGAGCCAGGGGTCTCATGTTCCATATAATGTTGCTGACTTCTCTACACAGGTGCCTTTCCTACACATTTTCTAGTAATTTGTGGATTGCGCCTGCACGTCACTGCCTTGATTATGCATAATTATTTTATTTTTCTCCTCTCCAATTATTTCATGTAGGATAATGTTTCTTTTTTATATTAACTGGCCTTTGTTGTCCTGGTCTTTAGGCTTCTCAAGGTGCATATGCTGTTGATTATGTAAGTCAAGGAGCACAGGCTGGTTTTCCAGGGAACTTTTTAAACCAGAATTCTCAATCTGGATACTCCCGTTTTGGTTCAGGAAATGAATTCATGTCTCAGGTTAATCTAAATTCACTCCTTTGGCCCCTCATCTTACTCTTTTAGGCCTGGAAAATATGTTTTTGAATGTGAGTCTAGAAGTCATGCAGTTCATCATACATGATGACTGATCTGTTGACTCTTCTGACTGGGTGGCTTGGTGGATGAGCTATGTGAAGTCGTTTCCTATGATCTCTTTTCTCATATCTTCCAGTTCCCCTTTGGTCCTCTGCTTATCAGACTTGATATATGTGCAGGACTATATGGCTCATGGTTCACAAGGTCTATTTACACAAGCTGGATATAATGATCCATCACAAGATGATGGTTCACAGAATCATTTTGGCATGTCCAATGTTAATTCACTTCAGTCTCAGGTTAATTTATTATTTAATTCTGCCTGAGAGTTTTCTAAATTTTTCAATGTGATCAAAATATGAAATAAGCATCAGACGAAGTCCACCAGATTGAGGAGGTGATTCTTCACCAGGATCTAATTCGGCAGACTTCGCTTGTTGCAAAATATTCTCTTCTTGCTATTAGTTCATTTCACCAAGTCTCATTGTGACTTGGAGGATTCAATTTTTCCTTGGAATGGCACTTGAATTTGTTTCCTTTCTTTCCAGAGTTTACTTAATCCACTTTACTCCCAGCCATTTGCGCACTACAATACACAACCATTGAACTTGCAAAGTTCCCAGCCTCAACAGCAGCAAAGGCCACAAGGCCAGGGCTTCCAAAATCAGAAACTCCATTACAATAGTTGAAGACCGCAGAGTTGTTATATGATGATTGATGGGTTATAGTTTTGCATCCAGCAATTCGGTTTGTGCTGTCAACATGTGACTGTATTATCTGACCTTAAGATGAAGTAAAAGAGTTTGCTAATAATTCAGGTCAGTTGGTGACATATTCCTTGCCAATAATCTTGAATGTCGAGTCAGAGGGCTTACGTGGTGAAAGGCTTCTTCTCTGGTCAAGGAAACCAAGCGCAGGACATCCGGTGCTGAGAAAGAACAAATAACCCATGTTATCTTCGTGAAGTTTTAAGTACTGTTTGAAAAGAAGGTATTAAACTGTTTCTCCATGAGAGAAAGGTTACATGGCGTGGTATTTGGCCGGAAGGGTGGGTTGTTCAGGACACGGAGGTTGTTACCTGCACATTGTAAGAGTACATCATTGTTTTTGTTTGAAGCTGCGACCATATCTTTTGTACAGTGTCCAGGCAAAATCCAGCTAACCCTTTCAGCTCTTCCTGACATGTAATTATACTCTCAGTTATTAGTATTACGGGGATGATGACGATAGATGTGTTTGTTATTGCAGCACTTTTAAGTTATTGGGTATATAAACATGCAGGTATTGGTCTTCTATTTAAATTGGGTTGCTTGTAATCCCAGTTATCATTTTTGTGGATGTCTTACGAAGCGGTTTGCTCATTAATGATGAAAGAATTTACGAGTACATAAGCACTGCATTTGTTCTTTCTGCATATGTCCCTTCTATTTCTACCTTTGAATAGCATATGGATTGCATATAGTGGCGCTTGACTAGCTTGTCTCTTGGTTGAAGCCATATGGGGTAGTACGCCCGATTGTTTTTTTTTTTACAATGCCAGTTCCACATTCTTTTGATTCCGAGGGTCCATCGGAAATAGTACAAAGGCAGGAGTAAGGTTTGTGGACATTTCATTCTTTTCGGATCTCACTTGTTGTATGACTATTACATTGCGTATGTTGTTGTAATGCCAGTTCGACATGGAATCTTTCCCAGGTTGTGTTTTTATAATTGGCATAATGGATAAATAGACATTCAAATTTGGCCTCAACTGATAAGTAAACACATTAATTTTGAGAGTACACATTTAGATATTTTAAAATGAATTATTTTTGAATATGTAAATAATTATTCAAAAACCTTAAAGATTTTATTTATGAATGTATGGTTAAAGTAAAGAAGTTTGACTATTGAAATTTAAACTATGTCATATAAATTGGGTGCAAAAAGAGTAGTATTTAATGTATATACATCAACATTGATTATACACCGATGACTACAAACTGTTACGATTACATGAAGGGGTTGTTTGATAGAGTGAATTTAAAAAAATAGCATGCATTAGCTTTGTGTTTTATTAGTATCTTGTTTGATACATTTTTTTCAACTTATGTATAACTAATGCTTGCATTAATTATATACTCTATTTGGTATTAAGGTATCTATAACTAATACATGGTATAAGGAATGCAAATGATTTTAATGCATATATTAGCATGATTAAAGACACAATTACCGTTCAAATTCTTTTCCACTACATTTGCAATAAGTTTTTTTTTTTATAGAAATTATACAATGCATGTTATTTAATACACCAAATCAAACACTTTATAAGAAATAATCTCAACATACCTAACGCAAACATAGCTAATACATCATATTTACCACTATTCTTATACATCCTACTAAGATCTTAGATGGGTCGGGTCATTTCATGTCAACAACTAAAGGGAATAAACAAAAGAGAAGATTTATAATTAGAAAAGCAAATCAGTAACAACAAATCAGAGTGGCGCAGCGGAAGCGTGGTGGGCCCATAACCCACAGGTCCCAGGATCGAAACCTGGCTCTGATAGAATAATTTAGAGGCAAAGGCTTCCATCCACTCAATTTTTTCCCAACATTTGCTTTTTCTTTTTTCCTCACTATTTACTCTTAAGACTTTGCCATTTTTTTTCTTTAGGCTTTAAAGAATTTCTGACACACGAGTTATGGATGTGTCATCATTTCAATTAAAAGCTTCAAGAAATTAAAATATGAGTAAGATTTGAGCTGGTTAGATTATGATATGCTTTTTAGCCCAAATAACTATTGACTCATCCAAATTCAATTCAACTCGCCGATTTGACACCTCTAAATTTTTACTAATGGTGGACAACTTTAGGGCAAAGGAAAGGAAATAGTGACACTCATTTTAGCATTGTATTGATTAGGGAGGTAGCTAGGGTTGATGTGGGGGACAAAGGTTGTGGGTATATAGAAATTGGAGATCATGAAATTGACTAGCTCATTTATTAATTATGTTGGTTGAGGTGGCAGAGGGATTTGTTTGTTTGAATTTTTGAAGATGGACTTTGAATTGAGACCCCTACCATTTCATTCCTATCTCATTTCAACTTTAAACTTTGTTGCATCTTGAGTCTTAAAGAATTGGGTCCCATAATTTTATTTTTATTGAAAATTATATGTTCAAATTATATTATTAAATATTATGATTTATGGGTGTGATGTAGTGATCAGTGAAGTGAGATAAAAAATTATGAGGTATCAAGTTTAAATTAAATTCCTAACAAAAAAATGCAAGATAATTTTATTCACTCTACCCAAATATTAATGATAAAATTACTCAATAACTATGCTAATGGGAGATAGCAAACACTCAATAGAATTAGTTGAGCTCAAGCTGAACTAAACACTACCACCACTAAAATATATTCACTTAAATTTATAGTTAGATTGTGTCAAGTAAAATAAAATGAAAGGAATATTTATTTCATGCATATAAGTATGCAATCCTAACTTCTCATGTTTGATAATTTCATGCATATAGATATTTTCTTGCCTTTGCCTAATTATATATATATATATATATCATGGCCAATAATGATACTAATAAATTTAAATAATAAACATGCAAAGACTACACACACTCATTAATTCCATGAAAATGGCCAGCCAATTTTTGCTTGATTAAATCTCTCCACTTCTCTTATAGCTTTAATCAATCACCTTTTGTCCTTCTTGATGGTCCCCATGATATATAATTGATGTGTTAGCAATTAATTAATTGTAATTTTTGGTCCCTTATTTATGAGTAAGTTTTGATGTTGGTCATTTTGATACTTTACTAAAATTGTTTAATTTTAATTTGATTAAGATATGCTACTCTTTTTATAGCCATTTCACACTTAATTAACAACCATTCTGGTTGATTTGATGATTTTTTGGCATTTAATTCCTAATGTGAAATATCTATATCTATAGAAAAGTGATTTTGTGGTGAGTCTAATTAGCAGTAGCCAGAATTTTCATTAAGGGCATTCAAAATCTGAAGACTAGACACACAAACTAATCGAAGGAGGTTTGACATCTACTATATATACATAAAAAATTATTTTATCTATGTATAGATAGTATAATATTTTATCGAAAGGGATTCGATTGAACCCCTAAACTTAATATGGCCCCGCCCCTCCTAGTTAGCCATCACTTTCGAGTTTGATGAATCAACTTCGTAACGTTGCTTAGCTTTCAACATTGCAAAGGATCGACAACCTTTCACTATATCATCTTCCATCAATAAATACTCTCTAAGGCATCGACCATATGCCTTAACATACAAAATATAGAAAGATAATTTTACAACATAATTTTAAATAAATAATTGATCATTTAAGCAATGAACGTTAACAACAATAATATAATCAATGTAATATGACAAATGGAATCTAGGGAAAGTAAGATAAACATAGATCCACTCGTAATTTTATAAGATGGAAAAATTATTTTTAGTAGATCCTGAAGTATCAATTTGTATTAATTACGTGTCAGATAGAAAAAGGGACAGACAAACAATTTTTACTAATAATAGATAATATTTCTAATAATGTCAACTTGTTTGTTTTAGAAATTACTAATTAATCCTTTGTTATTTATTGAAGTTCACAACATCATTAGTCTCTTGCTGGCCTAAAAAAAGATGAGGAAATGGACAATACATAACACTGGACCAGCAATTAAAGCCTGGATTTGTGGGGAATTCTTCAGACTCTTTAAGCTACTTTTTTGTTGTTGGTTTTTCATTAGTATTAGCATTTGAAATTCGACTCAATCAGAATTTGTGTTACGAAATTTGATATTTGGGTAGGTTGTTTATTGGATGAATTGAACGGATAATAATGCTTAACGGTTTAACTTATTGTATATCTGTTTTTTAATATACTAATTCGCTAGTCAATATCTATAAGCTATCAGTTGGTTCGGTATTGGATTAATAATTAACGGGTTGTTATCGAATGGTGTATTGACTCAATCATTTCATTCTCCCTTCTTTCACTTTCACTCACCAATATATTGATCTCTAATAAAATAAAATAATTTTATTTAGCTCTACTTAAGCTGGTAATTCTATAGTTGTAAATACAATAATTCTTAACGGGTTAACGGTTTATCCAATAAAGAAATTAAGTAATCCGTCCCTGCATCGACAAACCGTTAACTATACAATTTTAATCCGTTCACCAACTGTTAATTTGATAACCCAAAATAAATAAGCCAATAAACTAATTTTGCGATTGACTTATTGATTATAGTTCAATTTTAAACAACTTTGTATTTAATTTGGGGGTAAAGCATATTGTAATAAAGATGACTTGCTTTATATTCAGTCTAAAAATTCAAGATTTTAATTTAAAAATAAATTAATTACCATTTCATCACAATACTTATTGATAAGCTACTTTTTTCAAAATGACATATGATGAGTGGGACCTAATACCTAAAGAAAATAACTATTGCACTAGATCTCAAATTAATATATAATAATAACGAATCAATAAATTGAATTTCAAGCTAAATATTTGTATACATTAGATAATTTCCAACCAAAAAATAAAAAATAAAAAAAACATTAGATAAATTTTTTTAATGCAAATACATGTTCAAAACAAAAGTTAGAAATTGTTGAATTCATGCAAATTGTAACTATTGCACCAAATATATGTTGAAATTACATGTTAGATTTGGTAGATGCATGTTGTTGTTTTTTGTTTTTCTTGGCACACTATGAACATTTATTTTGAAGAAAAGATTATGAAGCACAAAGGCAAACCTTAAGTAGGGTCTTTGAATTGACTCAAGTATTGTGACTGTTGGTGTATATGTATTTTATTATTAAAATAAAATATTAAGTGCATTTGTTAGTGGGTATAAATTGTGGTAGAAGATGACTATCGATTTTTGTAACTTGTATGATCATTAGTTCTTGTAACTTTTATGATCATTAGTTTTTTGTAACTCATATGACCATTAGTTTTTTGTAACTTATGTAACATCTATCACATTCATCTACCCACATTAATACCCCTCATTCTATCTATTGATTACATGGAAGACTTATTCACCTATGAATAATGGTGGTTCTTCCTTTGTGAAATAAATGGAAAAAAAAAAAGATGAGATGAATATGTTAAGTGTGAAAATATTGTAATGTGTAATAGTGAAAGAGAGAGTTGAGACAAAGGAAATATTCTAAGTCTTCAACTATATTCACTATATAAAAGAGAGTATTTATATGTTGAAGGAAGGTGTTCTTTTGCGGAGCTTTGAACTCTTCAACTAATCCGGAGTTGCTTGAGTTGTACAACGTTGTTGGGCTGTTGTATCCTTGAGGGGACAAGTCAACAGATATACTGCTGAATCGGTGTAGATTATGCTGCAGTGGGTTTGAATCTCTGTAAAGAGAGCGAGATACCCGCGCCTCAGTCTGAATATATTTTTATTCATTTTATTTTTAACTTATTGTAATTTGTGGTATATTACACTAACAGTAACCACATTAATGAATGATATATGTTATTTGGAAGGGGTGATAATAGTATCGGCGTCAGAATTTTCATTAAAAAAAAATTAAAAAATAAAGAAGTAAATATATAAAAGGTTGAAGCGTAAACTTCACCAACCTTCTCATTTTCCTCTATAGTCAAGTGCTTTCAGCTCCTTTCTTTAATAAAATATATAGAAAAATATAGTTGATACTGAAAGAAGATTTTCAAAAAATTTCTTTTATGTTTTTACACGTATATAATTTTTCAGCAAAAAAGATATCAATCGATATTTCATGGATACATCTATCTCTTTCTTTAACATTAAGTGGCGAAATAAGAAATTTTAGCTAATAATATTTTGAATATTCACATAAATTTTCTTTTATGTTTTTACACGTATATAATTTTTCAGCAAAAAAGATATCAATTAATATTTTATGGATCTATCTATCTCTATTTTTAACATTAAGTGGCGAAATAAGAAGTTTTAGCTAATAATATTTTTAAAATGTTAATAGATACCATAAAAAGTAACTATCAGACTTATATATACTATTATTACGTTTTATATGCATAAAATAATTTTTCGACGAGATGATATACACCAATTCTGAGAAGATCTTTTTTGTTTTGAGGATTTTAATTTTTTCTTTGTGGGGATTGCTGAGGTTCTTGATTTGCAGCAGGAAATCTCTGATTCTGTGCAGCACAATACAAAGAAGACCCACCCACCCCACCCCACCCCACCCACTCTCAAATGTTCTACACCATTCCATATGCAATAACATTGAATTCAGAATTTAGACGTAGTGTATTTTTATTTAATTAAAATATATATATGTATATATATTTTTGAATTTGTCTTTGTATATTTATTTTTTCATTTTTCTAATGTTCCTTCTTGTGCTCAAGATTGAGCGTGACTCCACGAAATCTACTTGTTCTATATGTTTTTCAAATAACTTAGTCGATCGTTCTAAATTCTAAAGTTGAGTCTAATATGACCATATACTAATACTAGTATCAAATTTAATGTACTTTTAAATTTAGTTACAACTGTGAAAAATAACATGACAACTTTTAAAAAGTATATATGATGCGATCGATTCATATCGTATCGTATTACATTATATTTAATTGGTTATGTTTGTTTCTACCTAACCTTGTTTTGAAAAAATAGTTGTCTTATTTATGCTTGGTAGCTCCTTCTCGTGACTCTCATCAAATTTATTACTTAATTAATATTCTTCTATTGTCAAAAATATGACAAAGTACATACATACAGTAGCATTAATTTGATTAAATTTTGAATCGTAGTAGGACGATCACTCATAAGTGGTGGGGAAGGTAGGATGGTACCGCTCTGTGGCCAATCACTCTAACTATGTGTGGGTCTAACTTAAAGTTCGTGAAACTCACCACTATCTCATGTGAGCGTTGAGATAACTTCATTTAACTAAGAATTAGTAAGATAAGTTATAACCCCTTTAGCTTATATTCTTCTTTTCTCCAGTGGCAAAACATACTTTTAACACCTTAGCTAAATTGTAAGGAATTAAAACTAATGATTAAAAAATAAATAAAAAATTGGATGGATGTGATAATGTATATGCTTTTTATTTTTTTTATTTTTTTAGCCTGCTATTCTTATTCACAGAGGAGCTTAATTAATTTGAATTTATGTTGTGAAATCTCACTTTAAGATAAAACGCATTCTTCTAAAATGACTTCAATCACAAAGTCCAAACTCAAAATTTCTTATTAAGGACGAAGATCAAAATAATTACCCAACCATCATAATCTTTGGTCATGTGATCATCCACTCACCTGCTACAATACATATCACACCTAGAAAACAATAGCAAAGTCATGCTAGGTGTTGTTTAATTAGGTAATAATTCATTTGAAGCTTTTTTGTTTTTTTTATCAATAAGTGGAGCTTATCAATACCAATAATTTCCACTATCTAACTTGTCAAACACCTCTCATAAATCCATGAAACTTTTAATTAGCTTAATTAGAACATTATTAGCTATTTTTTTCCTATTGCTTTCAATAACAACAATAACATATACAATGTAATTTTATAAGTGAGATTTGAAAAAAAAAAATAGTATATGTGCAAAATTTATCCCTACTTGTGAAGGTAGAAAAATTATTTACAAAAAGATTCTCGATTCAAGAAAAACACAACAAATCACGTATGAAAAGAAAAGACAATAATAAAGAAATCAAGACAAAAAAACAATAGTTACAACAAATAATACAATAATCGAGATAAAAAAAAACATGTTTCTTTTGCTTTCTCATTATAATTAATTAAGATAAGGAAATATGGTTGTTGCACCACTTCCATCTATTCTTTTGATTTTTCAATCAAAAGCTAGCCATATTTTTCTTTGATTGCTTCCCCTTAATTTGATGGATCTTGTACACAAGATATGTTTAATTAACGGTCCTCCTCTCTATTTTTCTCCCCACTAAAAATCTTTAAGCACCATGCATTAACTAAATATTGTCGTTATTTTAATTTATGTGAATCTATTTGACTAAATACGAATTAAAGAAAAACAAATAAGAGTTTTAAGAGATGTGATCTTAAACTCTTAATTAAATGTGTCATACTATTTGTGTGACTATAAAACTTTTGACATGTCATAATATTAAGGAGATTTTTTCTCGATACAAATATTAACTATTAAGAACCAAATATAGATTTTTGGGTACCATTTTTCCGTCGTTAATAATTATTTTTCTTGTAGTGTTCAATTTTTTCCAAAGGTGAAAAAGGTTGAAAATGAGAGGATATAAGTTTCTCCCACTTGTCAATTAAACATAAGGCTATGGTCACAACAAAAAAAATGAAATTGACTACGAATTTTATCGCTAATCTATTATCGCACATAACTAAATAGAATTTTTTAAAAATATATTGCTAAATAAAACTAGTATCACTATTTTTGTTTATCTACGTAATTTGTCTGTTGCTAATTCATATTGTTTTAAGTGATGGATTTGGTTTGAGGTGTGCTTTTGGTGCAAAGAAAGGCGTAGTTAGTGGGTAGATTGTTGTAGGGGAGATGGTGAGGTTAGGAATGAGGACGGTGCTATATGTCAAGAAACTAATTAAACCAAATAATTACAAAGTCCAAAAGTGATTAGTTGTTGGAAGACTATTCAGATTATAATCGGATGAATAAGATTTCGACAATTTTAGTTAAAAATATCAAATTTGAATATCATAAATAAAATAATTTTGATAGGACGTTATAAATATTTGACATCTTACTTCAGGAAAAAAGCTCCATCTAACACCAAATCGATAATTTGGACAACAGGCACCAATTTTTTTTCAAGCATACAAACACCAAAAATTAAAGTATAATTGACTTTCATGATAATAAATAAATAAATATATATTTCAATTTTTTATTTTTTTGCAAAAAAATATCAAATTCAAAATAAATATTTGCTTGTATGCATGTCGATCAGTTACACTAAAATGAAAATTAGCTAGCAGTTGATGATATTGGCAACACTTCTCCCTTTAATGAGACTTATATAATGTGAATCCAAAATAATTTTAGGATCATAAAATAAGTATCGATTACCGTGTGAAAATATTTTAAATAATTATTAAATGAAGGACCACCATAATTTTTTTTTAGTGCTAACAAGAGTACAAGTATGACAACCAACTTGTTTTCAACAATATAAATGACAAATGAAACAAGAATAGGTCCTACTTGCTTAAAAATGGATGGAAAATTTTGACGTGCATGCAATTGATGTTTGAAAATTAGAAAAAACTTAAGAGGAAAGTTCATGAACATTAGCAAGAAATAATTGGATTGATTTGGCCACCTCAAATTGTCTAAAGTGTGAACACTTGTTTAAGTTAATTATAATGTTAATATATCATGTTAGTAATTAATTGTCTAAATTGTCAATTTATTTGGTCTGGTTAAGACGTGTATTAAGTATTACTAGACAACTTTGTTCAAAAATCTCGAAACACCATCTTCATCATAATATTTCTATACTTCTTTTTTCTGTTTTAGTTTCCTCTATAGTTAGGAATATAAATCTTTCCCCTAATAACAATAAAAATAATAATAATAAATATACTCAATATAGTTTCACAGACAGGACATGACGCATTTACGACTTACCGAGGACATGACCTTAGATAGGAGGGTGTGGAGGACACACATTAGGGTAGAAGGCTAGCACATAGTGGCATTTCTCCCCCTTATCCGTAGGCGTATTAATGCACTATGATTCCTTGTACTTTGATTTATGGTATTTATGTTAATATCTAATAATACCTACTGCTTTTTGTGCTTTGATTATTTCGTTATCTATTTATCTACTTTTAATATTCTTGTCTGACCTTTTTTATGCTTCTATTGAGCCGAGGGTCTTTCGGAAACAACCGTCCTACATTGGTAGGAGTCAGGTCTGCGTACACTTTACCCTCCCCAGACCCTACGATGTGGGATTTCACTGGTTGTTGTTGTTGTTGTTGTTGTATAGTTTCACAGTTAAGATCTAAAGAAGATAGATTGAACATAGATTTTACTCCTGCATAACGGAGATAGAAATATTGTTTTCAAAAAACTCCAAACTTAAATAACACATATCAAAAGACATACAAAATCTTCTCTCCGTAATAAAGTTTAATAAAAGTTGTGATAGAAATAAAAAGACAGTTTCCAGTGGACCCTCAGCTTAAATAAAATCTGTCAAACAGTTTGAATAAGGATACATATATGAGAGTGATAACAACAACAAATTAATGCGAAAATGAGAGTGTTATACAACAAACAAAAAAAAGAACAATATCAAAAATAAAATAATACAATAATCAAAGTAATATTTTGTTAATATAAATATCAAATATCGATAAAAAATTTAAAAAATTTCTTATTCCTATCTCATACTTCATATGTGTTCTCAGCAGCACATGTGGGAGATGATTATGAGAAGTGTCTTGTTGATCAGATTGCCACATGACTTAATTAATTGGTTTTGTTTTTGTTTGATGTCTCATATTCATATTTTGATATGATTAAATTTAAATTTTCATATCGCAGAACTCATTTTTGAGAAGGATTTATTTCTGAAAAAAAATTAAATTTAGAATAATTACATTTTTTAATCCTTAATTAGTAAGAAAAATAAAAATAGATTTAATCCTTATCATATATCATTAAACATAGTTAATTTTGAATTGATTAAAATATATATGTTTGGTCCTTCAAATCTCTATAAGAAGAAATATGTTGGGATAGCTCCTATTACAAATATATATATATATTATAAATTCGTTCGAATTCAGTAGCTATTCAAATTCAGTATATGTATTAAAATTCTCGCTAAGATTTTGAGTTCAAAATTACTTAAACATATTAGATAAAACTTTTAACACAAATATATAATCAGAGGCCAAAGATATTGAATTATGCCAGTCTCATTAGTAGAATTGCAGCTCCACTCCTTAACAAATCAAATTTTAAACACAACAAATCGAGTTATTATAAAATTTTAAATTTAAATTTTGAATTTACCTCGACGGAATAAAAGAACCAAAATATGGGGCTACCCCTCTCTTTCTCTCTTTGGACTGCTTCCCTTCAATCACATCTCTCCCCCTTTGAAGTAAAAAAAAGTGTTATTCATTATTTTCTCTTTAAAAACACTCTCTCTCTCTCTCAAAAATCAAAATTTTCTTATTTCTCATTCATTCTTGTCTCTAAATCGTTCAAAAAAAATAATTAAAATAATCTAGAAATTTTTAAGGCTCAATAATGCACGATTCGAGATTATTTTTGAATTTAAAGAGTTATTGAAGAATCCACCATGATTTATAATGGCATCTTCCTCTCTTTCATGTTGTTTATGTGTTGGCCTTTATTGTTAACCTTTTCTCCTTCTCTTTCTATCCCTATTACCTCCACCAATCACACTTCTCTATTGCAATTCTTATATATTCAACTTTGCGAGGTTGAATTTTTTACCACGAAAAATATATCAGTTCTAAATTACAATTCGAAAGTTAAGTGTATATCAGGTCCTTTTCCCTCCTTTCCTTCCTTCATTCATTCATATTCTTTTGAAAGAGAAAAAAAATGGCAGTTCAAGCTCAATATCCATCAAATGTTCTATTTCTAAATAGAAGTGTAGAAGAAGGAAAGAGCCAAATTGGCAATAATCATTTATCATTAGTAGTAGTACAACCTCAACAACAACAACAACCAAGAGAAGTTTTTGGTGAAGAATCATTTCTTGATCCTACACAAATGTTATTCAACCCAGGAGGTATATCAATTAGCCCAACTAATCTGAAGTTGCGTTAATCACTTCTCATTCTTAAAGCTCGAATCCTGAAACATGTGTTAAAGGGTGGTAAATGGATTTAGCACACAAATTTAAATGTCATATTCAGTATTACTCAGATTAATCTGAATTCGCGTTAAATATGACTTGTTAAAGAGGATTTTCTTTTTCATTTTCATTCTCGAACTCGAGACTTCAACCAGTTAATTGATTGATAGATTGATCAATGCAAAAGGAACTGATGTTATCTCTATGTTTTTTGTTTGGTTCAATGACAGTTAGGGTGAATTCGCGAAAAAGAGGAAGAGAACATACCTCAGCTACTACTACAACATCAGAGGCAAGGAATCCATTAATGTCGATCCAATCTCAACCGCAGCTCATCAATCTTATTCAACTTCACAACAATTCATTGCAGCAGCAGCACCATCAACAGACAAATGTTGTATCTACTGGCCTTCAATTAGCTTTCGGAGATCAATGGCATCATCATCAACAACACACTATTTCTCATCTCTATCCGCATCAATCATCACTTGACGATTATTTAGCTTCTCATATCAAACAACAACAACACGAAATTGATCATTTCCTACAAGTTCAGGTAATGATTTGAAATCTTTTCGATAGCTTTTCAATTTTACCGTTGCATCAAAGCTCGCGAGCCCTCCAATAAGTAATGTGCGTAAATTTGCCAATATAGGGAGAACAATTGAGGCGTACGTTAGAGGAGAAAAGGAATCGTCACTATCATGCGCTTATCGGAGCAGTGGAGGAATCAACGGCGAGGAGGCTGAAAGAGAAAGAAACGGAGGTGGAGAAAGCAGCTCGGAGGAATACGGAGTTGGAGGCGCGTGCATCACAGCTGATCGCGGAGGCGCGTGGGTGGCAAATAAAGGCTTGCGAACACGAAGTTACGGCGGCGACGCTGCAATCTCAGCTGCAGCAAGCTATGATGAACGGCGGCGGGATGAGTCCGCCGGAGAGAGACGGCGGCGGTGGTGAGGCGGAGGATGCTGAGTCAGCGTATGTTGATCCGGACCGGGTTGTGGAGTCGACCGGCCGGTCGAGTTGCAAGGGTTGTAGAAAACGGTTCGCTTCAGTTGTGCTTTTGCCGTGTAGGCATTTGTGTCTTTGTATAGAATGTGATGTTGTGGCCCAATTTTGCCCATTGTGTAGATCCATTAGAAGTTCAAGTATTGAGGTCTTTCTTTGTTAGTGGTCCAAAATGGAAAAGCCCAATTCTAGGCCCAACATCTTCGAACTTTATTGGGTAAAAATAGATATTCAAAACCTATCTCCACAATAAGTTCCTCAAGTTGATCGATCCGGTCCATCATGTTTTGGACATTGCCAAGGAGATCGTTGAGACCCTATGAAGACGACTCATTAGCCACATTTTAATAGGGTCTATGAAAAATAGTTATTATCATAAGGTTTCAATTGTGATTTTTAGAAATTTTGGACAATGACTATTTTTTAATTACGAAAGTTGAAAATGACTATTTGTGAAATTTCCCACTTTATCTCATGATAGTGGATAAAAGAACATTTTCTAAAGCTTCACTTATGAGTTTTTAAACTATATGATAGTAACTATTTTTCAATTACAAAGTTAAAAGCGGCTATTTGTGAACTTTTCCCTTTTATCTCATGATTGTCAAGTAAAAAAAATAATACCTTTTACTCTTTTAAATTGATTTTTCATTTAGGAAAGACATAATACATAAACAAACATTCAATTGATAAGTACGTATTTAATTTTGAGAAAACACATCTAAACACTTTAATTTGATCCCAACTGACAACTAAATCACTTTGTGAAAAATCATTAGATAAGAATATGTTAGATACATATGACTCGATTGGTGAAATAGTATCTTTCTCAAATGAAAGAGACCAAGGAAGAGTAAGATAGATTTACGGTCGATAGGTGGGTCTAAAATAGATTCTCCAATGGATCCTGAATTTTCAACAATAGAGGTGAAAAAACGGCAAGGCGTTGTTGGATACTTCTGATCAATAGAACACAAAGAAGATGAAATCTAATTATGTATGATGAGCTTGAGTCAAGTCACAAAAAAGGATAGAAGTTTTCCTCTGCTAAAAAGCAGCCCTTCATGAATATGGAAGCTTACTCTACTGTTGCTGATTTAGTAAGCTATTCAAATACTCGCCATCTATTTTCATTGTTCAAATCTTTGACAACACGAAAAAAACCATTGTTCAACTCTTTGACTACATAAAAAAAACAAAAGCTCTTTTATTCTTAATGAGTTTTGTATATAAGATCTATCATCACATCTTTGATGAGATCCAATTTGTCCCTATTATATCTCATGGTCACCCGACGCTGATGTGACACATAAATTTGGAGGTGTCTAAATGATCATTTTGTAAGTTAGAGTATTCAACTGACATGATGAAGAAGGATTTAGGTGTCTAGATGTGCATAATCAAAATTAAAATATTTATTTATCAGTTGAGTCCAAATTTAAATATCTTTATGTATTATATCTTTTGGAAACCAAATTGGGACTCAAAACCAAGAAAAATCATGCTGGATCTTTAAATTTAATCGGGTAAATATAACATTCATTGATCACTTTTCAATTATGCTTTTGAAAAATAGTCATTATTTATTTATTTTGGAGTTCTAAAATTTTCGAAAAAATGACTAGTTTTTCAATAACGAGATTAAAAGTAGTTATTTATGAACTTTTCCCATTTATGTCATGATGGGGAGTTTTTTTAATAACTTAATTTATTTTAACATATTTATTTAATAATTTTAATTTATTTTAATTTGTTCAAATTCAAGTCCATCTATTTTCCATCCCTAATCACATGTTTAAAATAGAGCAAAGCTCAACACAATTCAAGTAGCAATGATTCACAACCACTAAAACATTTTGAAAGGATGTTGATGAATGACTATTCCACTTGATGTTTAACCTCATCCCAAGTGGATTTTTCCTGTCACTTCTTTTGATGAAAGAACATAAAATACAAAAAATCTGACTGTATTTTGTATTCTTAATTTATGACATTTGGGGTCCCTTTGATATATGCATTATCCAAATCTCAAATTAAATATATTCTTCTCCTAATAAATGCGTAAAATATTTTGATATAATTAAATGATATATGTCCCTTCATAGAGATTTCTTATGTTTCATAACCCCAAGAGTTAGGATAAGAGAAATCTGGAGAATTAAGAAACAAAAACAATTAAGTTTTAGAATTTTACAAATTGAATAGTGAAAATAAGAAAGAATAATACGATGGATTAATTGTTGAAGTCGATTAAGGAAAAAACTTGAAATTCTTATTATTTTGTGGGCTAATAAAACATTTAACTTTCAATTACTTTGAAATGTGTATTCTTCTTTCTTTACTCCATTCCGTATCGGGGCTCATAATTGAATAAAATCTCCTTAAATAAAGAAAGGAGGCGTCCAAATTGGGTTTTTTGGCTCACAAATTTGCTTGTGAATAATGGCAGATTAAAAAAAAAAAGAAAAATCAGATAATCCAAAGCATCGACGTCCTCCAAACCATTAGACTCCGGGTCATAAACTCCCCTAATCCCTTTTTTTTTTCTTTTCATCCCCGTTCTTAATTTTTCAAAAGCTATTAAACGTTCCATCATTTAACTACATATATATAAGGGTAATGTAGTTCTAAAAATAGTTCAAATATTATATATTTCTTACATAAAAGAATCAAATTACACATTTGAACTTACGGAATGTGAAATGTGTTGAGTCATATAACCTAATGATCATAATTAGAATTTACCAATAATGGAAGAACAAAAGATGTTATCATCCCTTAAATTTATACTTCCCTTGATTGCATTTTTATTATTGTTATACATCATACATGTATAATTTTATAATACTAGAACCATTGTATGATATCATCTCCAATGTAGGATATAAGTATTTGAAAAATGTTTGACAAGGGGAATTGTTCTCTGACATCACTTATGAGATATCATATGATGTACCAATTCAATTTTCTTTATTGATTATATATATATCCTTTCTTAATGCAATGAATCGACAAATCATAAAGTACTACATAATTGAGGATAATAAATCATAGCATTATAATCTCAACAAATATGGAAATAAAATCCTATTTTCTGTGTCATACCAAAATATTGCAAGTGTTAGTGGAACAAACACGTATGAATACTCACAGCCAATCAATTTTCAAAATTTAAACTCAAAGTTAAATGATATCATTTAATTATTGCAAACTTCTTAGTCACTTCCTGGTCCACTTTAGTGCCAAAATTCTAATTCTTTCAAAAACATCCTTTTCATCATAGCCTTCAAAAAGTTGTTTGCAAAGTTTAAAGTGCAAATGTGTATTTTTGTTTAACTTAGGAAATTTGTGTAACTAAAGATTTTGAATTTTAGATTTTCTATGTGAAAAATATACGATAGCTAGCATTATATATTAAAAGTTATTGTGTAATTGATAAGTTGGATTAGCATTATTCGCACAAAATCCTGCATATATATGACATTGTGTCATGCATATATAAACTTTATTTCTAAATTACTATTAAGCGATATGCACTCTTACCGTTATTGAAATGACGTGTTTTCTTATATTATTATCATATAAAAATGAAGAATTAATAAAGTTTGGTGCTCTAATGGGATGTGAGTAAGTATTTGAGGTTCTTAATCCCGAGTTAGATATTTGGTTATCAGTTTAACTTGTTAATTACCTTCAATTTATATTATGATTTTTTTAACTTCTAAACACTTTTGATTTGATTAAGTATTTTACTATCATTCTTTTCCATGTAAAGATATTTTAAAATTTTATTTTTTGTAAAATAACTTTAAGGACATGTTAGTCATTTTAACATAAAATTGATGATCAACACTTTATTACCATATACATCAATAGGTTATTATCAGTTTTAACACTTCAATTCAAATACATACTTATTTATTAATAAAATTAATTTCAACATCAAAATATTATTTTCAATACGTATTACTTATCAATTATTTTTAATCAGCTAATCCAAATGAATTCCACATTTTGTTATTACTTGCAAAGCTCTTGCTTTACTAGAACACATTCAACACATGTGTAAAGTTGGATTAATATGAGTAGCTATATGTTTGACTTATAGTGATTTCTTGAGAAAAAAGAGTTGTTAAAGAAAAGGAAAGCAAAGACTTTTGATTATACCCACAAACTCAACTTCTTTTGAGAGCCCTTCATATTTCATACTTATCTTTAAATGATGAATTACACAAATTGGGAAATTCAAGTTTTTTTTTTCATCCACAAATGAATTTGAAGAGCTAGACTTTATTCAAGTACATGACAAGAAGAATATGCTAATTTCTTGAGGGTTTTGCTCTATTGTGGCAATAGCAAGCCACCCATTGGTTATCACACAAATATGGCTAGAAAATGATAGTGGAAAATATAAAAAATCACTTATCCGCTTTATATTTTTTCTCTATCCAAATAAAAATATCTTTGCAAAAGAAAAAAATAATATTCTAAAAGCCATTAATAATAATAATAAAATTATCAAAACCCTAAAAATTAACTCATAAATTGGACTCAGACAACAAGCAAATAGAACTATTCACTTGTATTTATCTAAAAGAGACATGAAAATAGATTTTAGTGTTCCATAATACACACTAAGTTCTGATTTGAGAAGTTAAGCTAAATAGAATTTGTGCAAGGCAAGTTCATTAAAGGGTAAAATACTAGCGTCATCGAGAGGTTTTTCAATTCTTAATCTTAAACTTAAAGTCTTGAATTAAAGATAAAAAGATCTCACCACACCTAGCAGCGATATAACCTCCAATATCCTAGGAAAACAAATAAACAAATATTGATTATATTTTTTCCCATAATATATTGCATTTTTCTTGACTTGGTTAAAAAATTCTAGATGAAAATAAAATAAAATATAAAAATGTATTTTATATGTGTCATTTCATCAAGTTGAGGGCAGGACATATCTTGAAAAGGTATATGTGTTGCTGACCTGTCTCGAACTTTTACACTTTTTTCCTTTTAATTTCTTAAAACTAGAACTCTCAAAACTTTTCTCATCCATACACCATATGTTTGATACCCTTTATAAATATACATCCAAGAGCTTCACCAATCCCTACCTCTTCTATTTTTTTAAAAACTTCTTTTTTCAAAATCACACAAAATGGCTTTAACACCTTGTTCTTCAACTTCTTTTATCAATAAAAAAGAAAGAAAAAATTATAGAACACATGATGATATCTCAAGCATGATTTGCTTTGCCAGAATCAATCCACCATCATACAATCTCAAAGCAAAAAGTTCCAATCAAGAAGTTCAATTCTTGAATTCCAATATGGCAGAAAAAGAGAAATTCCATGTGCTCACAAGTAATACTGATCATAGCAACAATAGTAATACCAAAGTGCCTGTTTTTGTGATGTTACCACTTGACACTATATCAATTGGTGGCAATTTGAACAAGCCAAGAGCTATGAATGCAAGTTTGATGGCATTAAAAACTGCTGGAGTTGAAGGGGTAATGGTGGATTGTTGGTGGGGTTTGGTTGAAAAAGATGGACCTTTGAAGTATAATTGGGAAGGGTATGATGAACTTGTCAAGATGGTTCAAGCAAATGGATTGAAGCTTCAAGTTGTCATGTCTTTTCATCAGTGTGGTGGTAATGTCGGAGATTCTTGCAGGTATTACTGATTTTTTCTTTCATTTCTATCTGTCGTTTAAAATTTCGATATGCCTATTAAGAAAATGATTTGATAGCATCAATTAATCATAAGAGGTGTTATTTGACTATACTACCCCTTTATCTATTACTTAAATGAGTAATTAATGACCATATACCTTCTTGAATAGTAATAATGGGATTAAAAAAAAATGTTTCTTGATTTGTTAGAGTTCAAAACATCTATTATACCTTAGTTTTCTATTTGAAATTGTATATAGAATTATACCTATGGCCGAAAATCTATCCTACTATTGCCACATCTTCCAAAATCTCAAAATGTATCATTTTTATATAATCTACACTCGTTCATAGTTTTTATGATTAAGTGTAGTAATGAAGTCAAATTTTTTTTTAAAGGAGCTCGAGATTTAACACATATCTTAAAAAGTAACTTTTGACTAATAAACATAAAGCCCGTTTGGATGGGCTTAAAAAAATAACTTTTATGTATGAAGTGCTTTTAGAATTTTGAAGTGCTGAAAATTATTTTTATAAATAAGCAGTTGAGTGTTTGGATAAAAGTTCTTATGTTGAAAATAAGTATTTGAATTTTAGGGTTAAAAGAATAAAAAGAGCAGTTTGGGAATTTAGTTAAAATATAAGGGATATAAAAGTAATTTTCATGGTCAAACAAAACGGCTTTAAGCAATTAGAAAAAAAAACTTAGAAATCCTAACTTTTCATTTTTGACTGACTTTAAGAACTTTATGGCTTAGAATTAGCATTAGACAAACACATCCAAAAGCTAAAAAGGAGCTTTAAGTTGACCAACTTAAAACCGATCGGGTCATAGTATACTTTTCTATATACAACCACATATTTCTGAGAAAGGATATTCAACTGTCCGTCCTTTTGTCTATGTGGTCAAACTTGAAACAAGCAAATACATGATATACTTTTCTATATACAATTAAATATTTCCAATAAAGGATATTCAACTGAACATCCTTTACTCTATGTGACTCCGCCATTGATTAATTTTAAATTTATTAATTTATTTTTACAGCATCCCTCTACCTCCATGGGTACTTGAAGAAATCAGCAAAAATCCAGACCTTGTGTATACAGATAGATCAGGCAGGAGAAATCCTGAGTACATTTCTTTAGGTTGTGATCAATTACCAGTACTTAGAGGAAGAACACCAATTCAAGTCTACTCTGATTATATGAGAAGTTTTAGAGAAAGATTCAAGAATTATTTGGGAGATGTTATAGTGGTAAGTCTTTTAATTCTTCTGTATAAAGTTTAAGTCCTATGCATTGACGTATGAAAAATACTTAAAGATCTATTAGGTCACTTAAAATGGAATTAACTAGCTCACTTGGCAAAGGTCGACGGACTTTGTCGCTCAAGTCTCAATTTCTGAGTCCTATGCCAAACGAACTAAGCCTAGTATTTAAAAGGAGAAAGGTAGAAACGCCGATCTATCATCTCGAAATTTCAAAGATTGCAATTGATTTTAAAGGTTATCTGACGTTAGATTTCTCGATAACTTTAAAGAAATGATAGGTAATCTATTATAACATATTAAATTACACTAATAATATAAATATTCTTTAAACTTTAGTCTATATGACTTAAATCCATTGATATCATTCTTTGTGTTGATTCATCAAATTCTAGGGAACCATCAGTTGAGAACTCTAAGGATAAGGATTAGAATTTCACACACACAAACATGTAGAATACTTGGAAGAGAAAAACAACTATGTTATTCCAATAAGGAAAAGAAATTGGTAAAGAAAACAAGTGAAAAAACAAAATCAATGAATTACTTTATGTCAATCTCAAGTGATCCACTAAACTTGTTTGTTTAACAAATTACAAAATAGTGGACCACCAAAAAATTTAAAAAGTTACATTATTAGGGACCACATTTTCCTAGCAAAAAACAAAAGAGTAACTTTTGAAATTGATTTTTTGTCTTTTGTTTTTCTTCTTCTACAGGAAATACAAGTGGGAATGGGTCCTTGTGGTGAACTAAGATATCCATCTTATCCAGAAAGCAATGGTACTTGGAGATTTCCTGGTATTGGTGAATTCCAATGCTATGACAAGGTAACCTTACCTTTTTTCCCTTCTGCATTTTGAAATATTAGTAGAGCTACAGATAGCAGTGAAGACAGGAATTCAACAAAGAAAATTAGAAAAATACAAGGATCATTTCACACCTATCTAAAATTTATGTTGTCCAAACACTTTAAAAATATAGATAGGTATGTGTCCGATTCTCCAAAAGTTATATATTTTTGGAAGATTTGATACTGGCGCCACAATAAATTTGGGAGAGTCCGAGCAACATAGCCTAAAGTGGTTTCTGAGCCACTTTTTGTCACTATACTGAAAGCTTCTGTTATGTCAAGGCGATTGATTCAACAATATATATTGAATCGATCGCCTTGACATAAGAGAAGTTGTTTTTACTGTATTTATATCGTATATATAATTTTCTGGCGAAGGAAATTCATTTGAACACTTCCACAAAATGAAACATAAAAAACACTAAACATTTTCCTTTCTTGAAATTATAACAGTACATGAAAGCTTCACTAGCAGCATCAGCACATGCAATGGGAAATGAATCATGGGGCCGAGGTGGGCCCCACGATTCTGGTCAGTACAACCAGTTTCCAGAGGAAACTGGATTTTTCAAAAAGGATGGAACATGGAGTAGTGAATATGGACAATTCTTCCTAGAATGGTATTCAAGAAAGTTATTAGAACATGGAGACAAAATCCTAGCATCAGCACAAGGCATATTCAAAGGAACAGGTTCTAAATTATCAGGCAAAGTAGCTGGAATTCATTGGCATTATAACACAAGATCACATGCAGCAGAGTTAACAGCAGGGTACTATAACACAAGGAACAAAGATGGTTATTTACCAATAGCACGTATATTCGCGAAACGTGGGGTTGTTTTGAACTTTACGTGCATGGAAATGAGAGATGGGGAGCAGCCACAGAGCGCAAATTGCTCACCAGAAGGTTTGGTACGACAAGTGAAAAACGCGACTAGAATTGTTGGAGTAGAACTAGCTGGAGAAAACGCGTTAGAGAGGTATGATGGAGGAGGATATGGACAAGTTTTGAGTACAAGCAGAGCAGATTCTGGAAATGGATTGAGTGCATTTACATATTTAAGATTGAACAAAAGGTTATTCGAGCCCGAGAATTGGAGAAATCTCGTTGAGTTTGTCAAGAACATGTCGGAAGAAGGTAACACGAGGCTTCCAGAATGCGATTCGAGTAGAACAGACTTGTACGTTAGATTTGTCAAACAGAGTCATGCTAAGAAAACTGCAGAGGTTGCAGTTGTGTAAGGATATTCATTTGGTTCAATGGTAAGAGTGCAACACTTAACGTGTGGATTAGATAAACGTCAGGAGTTCAAACTGTGCTATTAAAACAATTTGAGTTACGAATTGTCTGCCAATTGATCTTCAAAGATTTCTCGATTATACAAGCAAATGTATTCATCAATATAACATGTTAAATATATAGTCACTCCTATATAGTATATACTATAGCATATAAAAGCTAAAAACTATATTATAGTACCTAGCTCCTAAAAAGTCTGAAAACTATTTGTTATTTCCTGCAATTATACGACTCAAATGAGTATATTCTTATCTTTGTACAAAAATAATAAATTTTGCCTTTCCACATTTAAATCATATTTCTTATTACTTTTCTTGTGATATTAGATTAAACAACTATACTTGAATCTTTCTATAGTAGAATGATTTATTGTATACAGCTTTACCTTGCATTTCTGCAAAGACCGTGGAGACAGTTTCTTGTAGAAATGCAGGATAAGGCTGCATACGAACAATAGACTCTTGTGGTCCGATCTTTTCCCGAACTTCGCACATAACGGAAGTATTAGTGCACTGAGCTCGTTGTATACACACTTGTACTATCGTACCATTGATTGATTAATTTTAGTGCCTTTCAACATGTTGCAAACCCAATAATGTATACTATTACAACTCAACACAATAGATGGATCCTGACTAAACAAGTCACTATTTATCAATTCCGATCCCAATCATAGCCACTTAATTCAGTGTTGGACTGCTTTGCCAATACTGATTCTGGCCCATTCATAACGATACCTCCAAACATGCCCTTAGGCCCAATATCTCTCCAAACAAAAAGAACCTTGTCCTCAAGGTTCAAGTCAAGAATAGCTATCATAGCGCATGTCAAGACAAACTGTGCCAAAAAATAGTATGCAATCATGTTGTCCAGTAAAGTTGTTGCAAAAAAAATTGACCGAAAATTATATTACCAAAATATTTATGGGCTAACATATACAAAAAACTGAGAAAATCACTTAATTTCGGTTGAGTGACCTGACCCCTAAATGCTAAATGAATGGAGTGGATCTTGCCGAGGCTATATGTATTGTTTCACCAGATCATTACTGAGGGTCCTGTAAAGTTTTTACAAAAAAAGTGATAGAAAACCATATCACTAAAAAATTCACGGGCTAACATACAAGCAAAATTGAGAAAATCGCCTAGTTCATGTTGAGTGGCTCCTAAATGCTAAATAAATGGCGTGGATCATACCGAGGATGTACACATTGTTCCCCTAGGTCATTACGGAGGGTCCTGCAAAGTTTTTGCAAAAAACATTATTGAAAATCATATCATCAAAAAATTCATGGGCTAACACACACGAAAAACAAAAAAAATTATCTAATTCTTGTGACGTGGATCATGCAGAGGCTATACGTACTGTCCCCCCAGTTCATTACAAAAGGTCATGTAAAGTTTTTGCAAAAACAAGTGACCGAAAATCATATCACCATTCATGGGCTAACACATACGAACAACTAAGAAAATCATCTCAGATACATAGAGCTGATAAAAAAAGGAAAAACTACACAAATTGAACCTATTAGGCAAAGTATTTACCCAAATTGAACCCAACCCAAATTATTTATTCGATTTGGACCTATGACCCAAACTATTTACCCTTATGTCTCCTTTTTCTCTTTATTGAACAATTGCTTCTTCATCATTGATACCATCAGAGTATATATATACTCTTTGTTATTATCAAAGTATATATATACTCTGATGCTATCAAATAGTAAACGCGAATTGACAATTAAAAATAAAAAATATGAAAGTAAAAGGGTAGTTGGTTGTAACTGGTTTCCCTTTTTTAAATATAAGTGTTCTTTCCAAAAAAAATAAAAATAAAAAATTAAGATGCTAGGCCTGGTATTAATTTGGGTAAGCCTAAATACATACTGGGCCTCATCCCAACCCGATCCAAAGGCTATAAATCTGTTGAGCGAGTAGATTTCTAGGGTTTCTCTGCCAAACGCCCTTCATCGAGAACCGCTACATCAACGTTCAGCAAATATGGTAACCTCTCACCTCAATTATTTTTCTATATAATTTGTGTTTTCGGTGATTGATTTCTGTTATTTTTCTGTATTTTGTTCAGTAAGTATGTTGATAAAGTGTCAAAAGGATGCGTAGATTGTTCTGGTCCTATGGAATTGGAGCTGTTTTTGTTGAATCAGAATTAGTATATAAGCAGAGGTGGATTAGTTTTTTAAGCTAGTGGGATTTGGAGTTGTGACAGTTGATTTGGTCTATTTTCAGCTTTATTTACCACTTTTTGGGTGCAGTTCTCGTCGAACAATTTGTTTTAAAAATGGTGTCTTTTGAAAACTAAAATGTTAATTTGTGCATTAGATTGTGTTCTCATTTTATCTTATTATCTTCTTGTTGCTTCTGATTGTTGTTACTGCCTCGTTTTATCGTTCCTTGAGCTGATGTCTATCGGAAACAATCTCTTTATCACTTCGATGGCAGGTTTAAAGTCCGCATACACTCTACCTGCCCATACCCCACCTTTGGGAGTGTCTGGGTGTTGTTGTTGTTGTTGTAGATTGTGTTCTCTAGGCTCACTTGGTTGTAACATTTTCATGAAGAGAAAAGGTAGTGGCTTTGATGGATTTGGATTGAGAGATTGAGAGATCTGTTGTGACAGCTGATATCCCATGTTTCATTCAAGCTTCATTGACCCTTTAGTGCAACACATTGCTCTGTTCATGAACAATTTGAGAGAAAAAGGTGTCTTTAGAAAACTAAATTGTTAATTTGTTCGTTAGATTATGCTCTCTAGGTTCATCCAGTTTGTAATGTTTTCAAAGTGAGGAAAGGTAGTGGCTTTGATGGATTTGCATTGAGAAGTTGAGAGATCCACTAAGGTTTTCAAGCTTCGCGGGATTGGAGTTGTGATGGCTGATATCCCATGGTTCAGTCCAGCTTCATTGACCACTATGTCACACCCTTTAGTGCAACACATTGCTCTGTTCATGAACAATTTGAAAAAAAAGGTGTCTGTAGAAAACTAAAATGTTAATTTGTTCAGCTCATATGGTTGTAATATTTACATGATGAGGAAAGATAGTGGGTTTTGATGGATTTGGATTGAGAGGTTGAATGTTCCTAAATGAGCAATTATGTTATGAGTTACTGATCCACTAAGATATTGACAACAACATTGTTGTTGTAGAGGTGGGCTTGTTTATTCCACCATTGATGGCGGACCTAGTTGTAGATGACTTTGGATGATGCAGATGCATTTTTTCAGTTGAGGTTATTTTTGATGAGTTATAAAATAACATACTATATTTTTTCTGCAGACTAAGAGGACCAAGAAGGCTGGAATAGTTGGGAAATATGGTAAGTAGATGGTTCCGCAAGTTATTTTCTGTTTTGCATTGTCCATGCGACAAATTTGTGAACTTAAATACACAGATAGAGCTATGTTTACTATGCACAAATATGGTTGAGAAACTTGCTTCAATATGTATTTCAAAAATAACTTGTCTTAGCTGGAATGGCGAGCCAAGCTGAATCTGAGTAAACGCCAGTTTAGTTGCACTTAGCTAAACAAAGATGTGACAGTATTCCTTGTATTCTTGATTATTGTAGAACATGTTACTTGAAATTTTGTATAACTTCAGTTTATTCAATATACAAATATTCGCTGGAAATATAAATGGGATAATTTGTTGATGATTTTTTCGAGCAAATAGAAAGAGCTCACATAGGAAATAGCAGAACTGTTCTAGTTTGTTAAGAATATCAAATGATTGTATACATTGTAGAGTAAATATGTAAAGATTGTACCCTAGCTAAATAGCTTTGATCATGTTTGTTTTGCAAGTTTACTCAATTGTCTGTAGTCCTTGATCTGAGGGTCTATCGGAAAGGACCTCTCTACTTCCCAAGGTTGGGGTAAGGTCTGCATAGTTCTACCTTCCCCAAACCCCACTTGTGTGATTACACTTGATATGTTTGTTGTCCTCAATTGTCTGAGGTATACAAGCTGAATGTATTGGTCTAGAAAGTTATGTGGATTGGGTGGAATACTCCGGAAGTATGCTTTCTTGTTCCCCATTTCTATGGAAATAGGGTTCTTTTGTAGTAAATCAGCTTTCCATCTAATTATTTGAATGAAGTATTGTCTTCCCCTTTTTGTTCTATTGGTTATTTGATTAGAACTCCTACATAACATACTTCTCATTTTACATTGATTATTTGTGCATAGATCGCCTTTTCCTCCTTCTGCAGCTGCATAAAGTGTGTTCTGTTTTTTGTCGAGCAAAGTTATGTTTCTAAATATCTCATATATGTTTTAGGTACCCGTTATGGTGCCAGTCTGCGAAAGCAGATTAAGAAAATGGAGGTTAGCCAGCATAGCAAGTACTTCTGCGAGTTTTGTGGAAAGGTATGTTTTTCTGGTCTTTTGGATAAATTAGTAGCTATATGCAACGGGATTTAACCATCTACGGAATGCCTTTCTGCTCTACTTGGTTTGCCTTGAATACATATGATCTGAAGATATACTTGTCATTATGAGCAGTATGCAGTGAAGAGGAAAGCCGTGGGTATTTGGGGCTGTAAAGATTGCGGCAAAGTCAAAGCAGGCGGTGCTTATACATTGAAGTAATACTTCATTCCCTTATCTATATTTGTCTTCAATTTTCCCTTCTTTTTTGTGTGATTAACTGATTCATCTTTTTCTTCAATAGCACTGCAAGTGCTGTGACAGTTAGGAGCACAATCCGAAGACTGAGGGAGCAAACTGAGAGTTAGAGCAATTATCAGTCAGCCTTTTTGTTTATCTGCTTATGATGTGTCTGCGGAATTTAGATCAGATATCTTTCTCAATTATAAGACCATTTTGATGTTTGTGAACGCGTAATTTAGTAAGTTAGCTACTGTTGGGGAAATTGATCTATTCTGAGAAAGTTATTATCGTTTACATCTGTTCTTCCAATGAGTTTTTGAGTAAGCAGAATAGTTCCAATATGGTATTCACTTCTCCGAAACTGGCTACAAAAATGAAAGCTACATACTATCCCCAAAAAATTTCTTTCGACTCATTTGTTCTGGACTGTTGTGCATGTCATCTTTGCGCGCATGTCATGTTAGCCTTTTCTTTATTGTTCAAAAATTCTCCCTACTCTTAAATCACCTCAAAGGGGATTAGAGTTTTATCACTTCTGTCCTCAAACTATTCTTTGAATTTGACCTCCAAAGCTGTAAAGGGTTGCAATTCACTTAGTTAATTGTGAAATGGTGTGAAATACAGTTGTACTACACTAACAATCATCCTCTATAATAGTATTTCACTGTAATGATGAAATTTTTCTTTGAAATTGATTTTCATATAATGTTCTCTATAATAGTATCTTGCAATAGTAGTTGAAAAATGTATAAACAATTGATATTGTTATAAAGAGATTTGATTGTACTTAAATATATGATTCTTTTAGTCTTTAGTAACTCATATGCGCCGCAATGAAGTTTGTAACACTACCTCTTTCAAATTCCATGTACCCAAGAATGGTTTAACTAAATGCAACAGTTCGAAATATTGGAATCTTTTTTATAAAAAAAAACAAATAATGTTGATTTCGTTTATGTGCGTTCAATGAAAGAATAGTTGATCTCAAATCCAAATAAAGAAAGACAATTGTGGTGAATAAATTAGCAATCACCATAAAAATAAGGCATTATACATGGATAAACATTTTAACTTGGCTATAACTAACAACTAAACACTT
Source organism: Solanum dulcamara (assembly GCF_947179165.1). NCBI lineage: Eukaryota > Viridiplantae > Streptophyta > Magnoliopsida > Solanales > Solanaceae > Solanum > Solanum dulcamara. Next base: position 2,429,221 of record NC_077241.1, on the reverse strand, counting down.
AAACTTTGAGAATGCACATTTAGACATCTCAACTTGTTTTTCATTGTATCTCGTGGGCGTCCAATGCGGACGTGACACATAAATTTATTAGGTGTCTAGAAATTGGAGTGTTCAATAGGAGACGAGTTGAAGTGTTTAAATGTGCATTTTTAAAGTTTAAGTGTTTAGTCGTTATTTGAGGCTAAGTTAAGGTGTCTATCTATGTATTATATGTTCTTTGAATAGTGAATTATTGGGATAAAATGAGTTTAGTTTGAATAGAGCATCACATTTGTACTACCCACTTTAATTATTTTGAAATTGAAACAGCATGCCTTTAATTAATGCACAATATATGTGATGGTATTAATTTGGACAAAATGATGGAACAAAATTTCAAACTTCGTTTGATCAAACAATTATAAATTACTAATAATATTCTTGTCCAATATTATCATTAATCATCATATGTAAACACAAATTCTACACATCATCATCATGGAGAGTACTTCTTGGATCATTCAAAAACCCAAACAAATCCCATAAAATAAAATAAACATTATGTCAAATTCTTTCAAGTGTGGTTAATAGCATCACATCTCTTCCTCACCTCTCCTTGTTGGCCAATCTTGACTTGATATACACTTACTTTCTCCATTGCATGAGCAAAATCATTAGCAAATGCAATAGCATCTTTAGCATATAATTCAACAAATGGCTTTGTCCTAGGATCACTATATAATAATTGGTCTGAACCGAGTAACCCTATGCCCTTCATTAAATTCTTGAACAACACATTGTCAAAATTACCAGGACTTATAACATCTAGGAAGGCTGACATGTCATTGTTACTAGTATAATTTGCACACATTGTTCTCAATCTCTCAACTAATATTGGGTTCATTGTAGGATCAGGAGTGGGGAAAATCCTATGAGCAAACTCCTTACAATGAACAAATCCAATTGTGTGTCCACCACCAATCAACACAACCATGTCCTTGACATCAAAGCCCATGGATTGGAATTTATTGATCATTAGGTCAACCGTCGCGTTCTCACGCGTCAGGTGTGCTTCCACGTTTGAAATGTTGGAAACTAGACTATCTTTCCGGCCCAACTGGACTTTGTAGTGGGGCCCACCGGTTATGACGATGAGGTTTCGGGTGGCGGTCGCCAAGATGTCCGCGCACGAGACGACGCCCGGGCATGCGAGCTCGACCGCGGTCTTGACGCGGTTGACTAGGTCAAACGCGTCGCCCGCGAGGGAATGGTTGATGTCGTAGTCAAGCTCGGATTTGTTGAAGGCGGTCGACTTGATAAGGATGGAGGCATCACAACCATCTACAACACAGTCGTGGAAAAAGACGCGGAGAGTCGCGGCCGCCGTGACGGGGAATTCCATTTGTTTTTGTTGAGTGGTGTCCCTCACTATGGCATCAAATTGTGGACATGTTTTGGCATAGTAGTCCAATGTAAGTTGTGCATGAGAAAAAGCAAAAGATGAAAACAAGAGAAAAAGCAATGGCCAAGTCATTGTTAAAAAAAAGAAGAGAAGAAAACAGATCAATTGATCTGTTTCTTCTCACAAAAGATGATTATGGAGTCAAATTCCAAAGAGGATTACAAAAAACTAAACACATTTGATAATGAAAGAAGAAAACAAATGTAGAGAAGAAGAATTGGATGATAATTAGTGTAATGGTTAAGAGATGTTTTAGGGGAAGAGTGGTTATATTTTTATTTAATTTATTCATCTAATGTTTTTTATGTGATTGAAGAATTTCAATTAAGCATGACATGCGGTTAATCGACCATTTAAATATATTTCATTTACAAAGTAATCATAGGTAAATCTTTATGATAAGCATTAATTGCTAATTAGGTAAAAATATATATTAAGGCGACAACTTATAAATATCAACTCTGCAACTTTATACCTTAAATCCAATTTTTATTTTATATTCAACTTTAGTAATTTTGATTTTGTTGAAGACTGTATTTCCAAGTTCCAACAATTGAAAGTATTGGTTCTCTGAAATGGAAAATATTCTCTTAGTTATTCTTATTGGTCTAAAGCTATCTTACACATATTATTTCACTTTTTATTCGGCATAAAATAAAGAATCCCGTATAATTTGTATAGTATTAGTTATGCGGAGTTTAATGAGGCCAACAAAATATTGTATCAAGATATATTCACTTACAGACTCCAAAGAAAAGTTGATTTATTGGAATGAAAATCACAAGTACAATCGGACTCTCTTTGGTTCATGATACTTAAAACCATCAAGAACAATAACGTAATAATGAGATCTTTTGGTACGACTAGTGTAGTTGATGGTCACAACGATGGAGTCTAAGATAGAGATCTTGTTATATATCTTTCTAGATTAGGCAAAATTGAAAGACGCTCTAAGATAATTTCAATAGCAGCCAATCGTTAAGCCTACTAGCATTACGGTGAGAGTCCAGTTGCGTGCTAAGTATACATTCATTTTTATTTAGAAGTCTCGAGTTTGATTCCTGAGTATAAAATGAATCGTTTTTTATTAGAAGCACTTTACCCTAATATAAAACTTTCTAACACAAATCTATATCCCATCTTTAACCAGTGTCGCGAGTTCTAAAGCAGGATTTTTCAATGCAGATTCAAATTAGTCAAATTTCATAATGATATCACACGTGGATACCACCAAAAAATAGTATAAAGACTTCAAGTACAATGCATATACCAAAAAGTAGAGAATCTCATATGGAAAAACATAATTCTCTACAAAAGGTAAAGTTATCTTTTTGTAAACAAAAGAAAAGTATGTCAAGTGAATCTAAGAAAATTATATTACTTTACCAAATTGGCAAAAAAAATATAATCACTTTACAAAAAGGGAGGGCTAAACAAAACCTCCTCACCCAATTTAGACATATATTGTTTGCATTTTCCCCCAATAAAATTAGATACATTTTAATAATATATTTAGAGGGGAAAAAAGACAAATGAAATATGTAGACGAGAAGAACTAATTAAAATCTGAACTTCACCCCTTTTTTCTCCCTACTCCTCAAGTAGCTCCTTCATCAACTTCTGAATGAAATACAAAACTTGGAAAAGTAGTTGTTACATCCCTGCAAATTAAAACGTAAATCTCGTTAGACGATATAATCCTCGTCTTATCTTTTACGAGTTGAACCCATATACAATGACGGTAAAGAAACTTTCACACTACCGGGTCACCTAAAAGATACTACAACCTATGTTTGCTCGAACTTTCCAAAAATGGTTTGGCGCTTGTGGTGGATCCTCAAAGAATGCATTACTTGTGGAGGATCTGACACGCACTCATGACATTTTTGAAGAATTTGAGTAACATAAGCTTACAACAGATAAATGTGACCTGATCGTCTCATCGTTTAAATGTATTATCGATTATCAAATGGTATATACCTTAGATATGGAAGCGTCATAATCTTTAGTATTGAAGGATTTCGATCCACAAAACTTTGCCATTCTGATTTGTCAATCTTTCCGTCTTGATTCGAGTCTGCCTCTGAAAACGTCTACATATAGGAATAGAATCACTAATCATTCGAAGCTCGTTGAGACTATAGTTAGGACAGGAAATGACCAGCAAAAGCCAAGTAAAAAAAGGTTGTATTAATGCAAGGTTGTCAATAACTTAAAGAGTGACTACGCATTTCAGTTATACTTGAAGCAAACACAATATATGGACTCCCAACGATAAAAGCTTACTAGCACCTGATGTTCACATCAAACCAAACATGTAAACTTAACAAGTCAAAAGTTAAAAGTGAGAATATAAGCTTCTTAACCAAATGTGTGTACGAAAAACACATCAGCTTGCATTCATTGTTGTGCACATCGGGTGCGGGTGAGTTTTACCATAGATCTTGAACCCCTTGTCAAAATAGAAGTCACAAATACAAGATCGCCTGATCATGAAAAACTGGATGGGGTAAAATTACCTTATCAAGTATTATCTCAATGGTTTCATCAGCCAACTTCATCTCAGACTCGCGTAAAAGTGCAATCAACATTTGTTTAACCTGCCATTACCACAAATAATAAAGCTTAACAATAAGATAAACTATAAACCCAAAAAACTAATTGATGCATCGTGTCAGCATGATCGTTCGTCAAACGAGTTGAAATGTTATAAATATGTGATAGATGTCTTGAATGCCTCGCTAAAGAATCCCATATAACTTAACATAATGCTGAAAGCAGCTCCAAATACACAAAATTTACGTGTGTCAAAACTTAACAGCCACAAATGTCAGGAAGGAAGTCAAAATCAAGTTTCTGTTGATCAAGTGATCACAAGAAAGATAACACAAGCAGGAGAAATACAAAGTAAGCACATGAGATGCCAGGTTACATGGAAAGCAAGCGTAACGAGAAGCACATAGGCCACTCTCAACATAACATGAAAGAGAAATACATAAAAATTACGCACCTCTTGTCGTTCAATATACCCCGAGCCATCCAGATCATACAGCTTAAATGAAACTGCAATAGCACAAAATGGAGTTTCATGCGACTGTCTGCATGCAATTAAGCATTAAACTAAAAAAATTACAAAATACCAAGATATATATCATCTTCTTTTTTTTTTGATGATGAAGTAAGAGAATACCGAGATATACATCTTTTCTTTTACTTACAAGTGAGCTTATCTTCATGCGAGGCATTTGGGTGGAAAACATTCATTGCCATAACGAAATCCTCAAAATCGATGACTCCTCTTTGCTTCAGATCAAAGAGATCAAAAATCTGCAAGTAAGAATTTCCTAGGGGAAATTAATATCCCACACGCATCAAGGTACTAAAAATTAGTAGTTTTCACCTAGAGAAATAAATTAGCAAACTTGCCAATTCGATGCATTTCATAAGTTAAATGTCCATATTTTGGCTAATTACTTATAGGTGTTCTTTAAGACCAACAAAATATTACAGAAGAACCTCTATGATATGTTTACTCGAGTAATACTTATTAAGCATTCTAAGCACAACATTACATCAAAATATTGAATCAATACCAATGAAATACCATACCCGATTCGCAAGAAGGTCTTCTTTCTTTCTATTCTCGAATAAAGCCAACTGAAACTCTTCCTGCACATCAATAAAGCAATTGTTCATTGATCAGCAAACAAAGACATATTATCGACTGTAATGCAGTTAAATCAAATATGTTACACTAAAAAATAACATAAGGTGCGCTATGTGACAAATAAACTCTACTAAATATCTCACAAGAACAACTTTTCCATCTCATGATAGAGAAACCATCACAAATAGACAATATGGCAGATTTGGATGTTTCAAGGCCCCTTCAAAAAAATTCCATTACAGCAACATACTCAGTGTAATCCTACAAAATGGGGTCTGGGGAGGATAGAGTATATGCAAACCTTACCCCTACCTTGAAGGTAGAGAGGTTGTTTATGATAGACCCTTGGCTCAAAGGAAAAACAATTTGAAGCAGCATGGCAAAAGAAATAATGGAAGTGAAGAAGCCATGGTAAAATACTACAGAAAGCTGACAAATCATTCTGAACAGTAACTACCACAAAATAATACAATAATCAAAATGCAAGAAACAACAAATTGTAACAAAAATGAAGGGACAAGAAACTACATGAATAATGCTACGACTACTAGTATGGAAGGATAAGCGAGACAACTATCTATTACTTAACCAAGATTCATTAGGAAGATTTCTTTTTCAACCGATCAGAAAAAGAGGAAGATTATAACAAATTCCATTATCCATGATTAACGAGGAAGATTCCCTTTTCCATCGATCAAGAGAAAAAAAGAGAGGAAGATTTCCTTTTCCACCGATCGAACAAAAAAGAGAGGAAGGTTTCCTTTTCCACCGATCAAAAGAAAAAAGAGAGAAAGATTTCCTTTTCCGCCGATTTGGAAAAAAAAAAGAGAGGAAGATTTCCTTTTTCGACCCTTCCCAACATATAAGATTTCTCCAAAATGACCTCTTTTAACAGCTTCTTATCTTAAAAGGTCAAAAAGAGGAAAAGCGAAAACCGTTAGTATTGACCGGCTGATGATAAGAGATTGAGGAAACATAGTCTACTTTAAACCATCCATCCAGAATTATGCAATATGAAATCATAAGCCCATTCGAATAAATTTCACCAGTTAAATAGAAACTACCTTGCTTATCAGCCCATCATCAATTACTGTACTGCTAATAGTCCTGAACATCTCAAATAATGCCTGAACTTCACTTACAGTAACTGCAAAGAAGAAGGCAAACAAATAAGGCTAGTGGAGGAAGGTTCAGTAATACATAAAAAGTTCAATTAGGAGGTTCGGGAGATAAGTAAAGAGTAAAATTGTAAAGTGAAAACATATGGCATTACCGAATTAGGCACACAAAACCAGCAATAGAAGAACGGGCATATTGTAAGAGTAAACTGAAATATAATTAACCTTACTACTCTTTCAAGGTGGGGGTTAGGTCTGTGTACACTCTACCCTACTCAGATCCCACATGGTGGAACTATACTGGACTTGTTGTTGTTGTTGTTGTTGTTGTTACTACTCTTTTTTTTAATGAACTGAGAAAGCCGTAAGGGGCCAACCCTTGAGACCAACCACAGCCTTCATAACTTGGTGATAACGGGTTCGTCTTCTCTGAGTTCTACCCTTCTTCATTTAAATACCAAACTTAGTTCGCACAGCACAGCACAGGGATCGAACCTCCGACCTAAGTCACAAGTCCTTCAAGCTGTGCCACTTTAACTAAGCTCTTTTGAACGATTTTCAATACAACCCAAAAAGATTAGTTTCTTCTACATAAATGAGGAAAATCCCTGTTTCATTGTGTTCTAACACCAGATCTAATTTTGAACTCTTCTTCCTGTTACTCCCACCTTTTTTTAAAGTAAAAGCAAATGTACTAGTACTGCTCTCCCAGAGGAGGAAAAAACACAAGGCGATTTCTTTCTATCTGTCCAAGCCTTGGTGGACAAATTACTCCATATCTATGCTAGTGGGAGGTAGGAGGTGCCCCATGGAGCCGGACTCCACGGTATCAAAAAAAAAAAAAACTAAAGGAATGAACTCTGTACATGAATTTAGCAACTTAAAAATGGTAAGGAAGTTGAAGATCGTTACTTTACTTCTCCTCAAAGTTACATATTCATCTCAAAACTTCCAAATTCATACCACAAGTTCAACTCTACTAAGTCAATTGGTACACATTGAAAAACCTCAACCGACCAAGATCAGTTACGAGTAACTCACATGCTGTTTGGGATGCCAGGATTACAGGATCTTCATATCCAGGAAACTGATGTCCTCTTGCCACCTTAGAGCTAAAACAGCCCATCTTCTTAAGAACAGAGACCGAGGAGAAAGCACACAACTAGAATGGAGTCTAGCAACCAGCTTCACTACAATATATCATCAAAACCATTTTAACCTTGCAATACAAAACCGAAATTCACATACACATACCAATAAACAGTATAATAACTATATCAACTCTCAACAACAAAACATAAAACCACTATGGATTACTCATTTCGCCATAACAAAAGATAGGGAACATGAACATACATCCTCCATATAAGTTTCTTGCTAAATTGTAGTAACTATAATGATACTATAGGAACTCATCCGTCAGGCTTTCACCAAACTACATTTCCAACCACACAAAAAAAAGATGAAGGAAGCTTAGCAGGTTACTTCTTTGATCAAACTGACACTATTCATGCAAAGGATTTTGGCATTTAAAAGTCAAAAGACCAGACAATACTCCTAGTTTTTTTTTTTTTTCATTTTCTTAATTGTTTATTAGCCTAAACTTCCTCTCTGTAAGCTTCTCAAAACCTGCCTCAATCAAGCCCGGATAAACGAGAAGGATCAGTGTAGATTAACAATCATTAAGAAGTATTTAATCCTCTAGACAATTAGAATCAAATGTGTCCAATAGAGTATTAATATACAACAACAAAATATTGAGTGTAATCCTACAAGTGAGGTCCAAGAGGGTGGTGATGTTTCCGATAGACGCTCAAGTATATTTTTGTAAAAAAAAAGTACGGAAAAGAAATATAGTAGTAGAGAGTATAAATATAAATGATTCAAGAGCTAACTTCAACTAATTTAAAATTGAGGCCCAATACATTATTGATTCTTGAATTGTCTACCAGCCTAAACTCCCCCCCCCCCCCGCCCCTCTCCAACCCCTCCATGGTGGCTAAGGAAAAAACCAAAAAATTTGCAGAAAAATCATTACTTGATTCTCAAAGAACAACAAAACTTCAACATATCAAAAAAGGGGGAGAAAGAAGAAAAAAGATCAAAACTTTAACATGAAAAACTTCAAAATTCATTTCAAATTCGAAATATATGAAACACCATCATCTAAAACATCATAAATTTCTATCCTCTCTTTGCAAAAACACCAACTATACACATCCTAAAACACAAAAACAAAAAATACCCACAAATCTTGAAACATCAAAAGAGCATTAAAACACCAGAAAAAACAAAATGGGTATTACGAAAACATACAGATTAAAGATGTCCCAGATGAAATTGCTCGTCCTTTAAACAGAAAACCAGGAAAAAAAACCAAAAAAGAGGGAACTTGTCTTAAGAGAAATATGAAGTGTTTTCAAGAATTGATGTGTATATATGCACCAACACATAAAATTTGTGTGTATATATATAGGAAAAAGCTGAAAGAAGAGAGACAAAACAGTGGGAGAAGCCAAAATTGGTGACCCCAAGAAGAAGAAGAATAAACAAACAAGAAAAAGGAATAAATAAATTGGCAGGGAGATTGAAGTATACGCGCTACAAAAGAGCGTAGTCTTGTAGGGAAGTTACGGCAGGATTATTACCGCGGTCCACGGTAAAAACATTTGAGTTATTTCTGGAGTAAATGGTTAATTAGCTATATACTCTCTGACTTTTTATGCTATTTTTTAGAATAAACTTTTTTTTGGAAAATTTTACTTTGACAATTTTTCACTGCAAACAACATAGCTAATGAAATTCAAAAAGGATTGTGTGTACTCATTTTTATCTTTTTTTTTCATAAAAATAAAAAAAATATTTTTAATAGACATTCGAACAAATACAGTAGCAAAAAAGATATACTGAGAACAATGATGAAGAGAACAATAATAATAAAAAAGAAATGATAAATTAAGCAAATAAAATATCAAGTAATATAAAATTGAAGGATAAAGATAATATGAGAGTAATAATAAAAATAATGAAAATGAAATTAAAACAACACTCGACCTATGATAATGGCGGAGCCACATGTACTTGAGGGATGCAGACCGATATTCCTTAGTCAGAAAAAGTACTGTGTGTATCTATGTTATTTTTTATTTTTGTGTATATACTTTACCTAATGATAGTCATTGACTTCTTCGTGAATTTATTTCTTTATATTTTGATGCCTTTAGTGAAATTTTTTAATTTTGTCATTGCCTACTAATCTTCGACCTTCATATATCCCTATTTAAAGCTACGCCATTTTATTTAGGATTAAAAATACTTTTGGTTACTCATTTTTTTAATGAATTTTAATTTTAATCTTTATAATATTTGATTAAGCATATTTAACCTTTAATTAATTAACAAGTGCACTTCATACTTACTTCCTAATTATTTGTTATGCTAAGATTGTACATTGTTATTTTATACGGCGATAATATTGTTCTAAATAAAATATAAATACATAAAAAGATTTAAAAAATATATTTTAATTAATTAAAAGTTAAATATGGTTCGTCAGATATCATAACTCAACAACAACGGAGGGGATGAGAGACCGACATAGCTATGATACCTTTTATTTAATTTCTTTTCATGTGAATGAAGTAAAGTTAGACCACCAAAGATGTGTTGCAGTAGATGAGATTGTTTCTCTCCTAATTATAGTTTTTGGATTCGAGACTTGGGTATGAAAAAATCTTTGATAGAGAGCATTTTCTGCCAAATGATGCTCTATGTGGTGCGAATCTAAATTAGTTGTGCTCCAATCCAGATATCGAACATTGATAAAAAAATCAAAAAAAGAAAGAAGTAAAATTAGGAAAACCTACTAAATTAGACTAAAAGGATTTATTTTTTCTACTTATGTTTAAATACATTCATACGTTACAAATATAAAATCAACATGTTTGATGTTTATTTTCCTTTTATTGAAAAACTACTTAAAATTAGGAAATTATCAGTAATTTTATATGATATAGTATCAAGTATATAATCAACATGTTTAATGCATAAGATTGTAAAATTGAGTGTCCAAGTTGATTCTGTAAGTTCTAAAATGAAAATAAATTATGGACCCTATCTTCAATAATATCATTCAATAAATTTGAAGTATAATATTCAAATTTGATAGATTCCTATGTCCTTGTCTATGTAGAAAATCCATTTTTTAAATTTTCTATGCAAAGGTACTTTATATGCATATATTGAAATGCAAAAGTAATTTGAACTATAAAGTATCCACCACTAATTTTCTACTCCAAAATAGAAAATAAATAAAGAAATGATAATGATAATGATAATAATAATAATAATAATAATAATAATAATAATAATAATAATTTTAAGAAATATAGGATTATGCACCAATGCTAATATTCTTACCATCTTTTTTAATATATGTGATTTTTTTTAATTAATAAAAGAACAAGTTCAATGTTGTGTGGAATATTCTCCCTAGAGAATTAGATTAATTTAATATCCGCTTAATCCGTTAATCTTCTTGATTAAATACTAAATATATATAAATATGAACTGATTTAGTTATGTAATTTTTACATTTTCAAAGTATCATAGTAAATGAACAATCTCAATGTCCTGTGGAATATTCCCCCTTAGACAGGTGCAATTTAATTGACTAAATTAATGTTTGGACATATGATATAAAGTCATGATATCAAATCAATGTTTGAAAAATGCAGTTTGGGATCATGATTTTAATTTTTTAAAATGTAAAAACTTGACCTATAAATTTATATTTTGTAAAAAAAAAAGAAAAATCAATCATTTTAAATTTTGTTAAAAAAAAAAGACACATGCTCAACGTGAAAAAAATGTTTATAATATTTGAAAGGATGTGTAGATATCGAAATTTTGTAGGACTCTACACGACAAGTCTTATTTCAGTTAGAGTTTCTTGAAGGTTACTTTACCATAAACCCTAATTCATGCCTATATAAAGGGTATTATATTCCCTTAAATATGCATCTCGAATATTTCACAAATTCATGGAATATTCATAAAGAGATCAAATCTAAATTTTCTAGTTCGAGAAATACGCCACTAACGACCCTCGAATTATGGAGAAATCTTATGAGAGAAGAATCAAGGAAGGAACAAAATTGTACCCATATTGTCTTATCAATAAAATGTTCTTGTTTCTTCAGATTTTATTTATGGTTGATTTATTTTTCATTTATTTAAAATTTGTTTCAAACCGGATGATACTAAAGAATAACTAGTTAGTAATATTGTTGATTAGCAGATATTTATAAAATTATGTGTATTTGAAAGTTTGTAATTGCAAACATGTATTTATAAAAAGGACATGGAGAATGCAATATAATTATCAATGTGACACCTTAGGATATCCTGATATTTTGTTTATGAGAAAAAATACAACTTAAGAAATTCAAATTGAATGTTCAAACAAAACTTCAACTTCAAATCAACCTGATTTCAAATCATGTTTCAATAATCAATATCACATATCCAGACGGACCTTAAGTATTTAAGTTTTAGGGAAACTTACATAAATATATAATATTAAGAAAATATTTACTATCTATAGCAATAAAACAAAAATTTCACTGAATATTTATAATACATTTATAATACAGTTTTAATACATATTGCAAAGAACTATTTATAAAACATATATAATACAAGTTTTATAGATGGATAATACATTTATCACATACTTTAATAGACTTATAATACATTATGTTAGTTTTTTACTACACAAACATAATATATATTTTAAAACACTTATAATACATTTATATTGTATGCATAATTCACATTTAATACAAGTATAGATTTATCATAGTATTGTTATATATTGCTATAAATAGTAATAAATAAAAAATATTGCTAAAATCAGTAATTATTTTTAAAAAAGCAATTAATCAAGTAATTTTCCCTAAGTTTTAACTAGATTTATTTATGGCCCTTTAGGTTTCGGACTCTGATTTTTGCACTTCCAAAGTATTTTAATAATAAAGGAACAATCTCAATATCACATGGAATATGCTCTCTAGGGGGGGGGGGGGCTGAATTAGATTCACTTAATTCTATAATCTTCTTAATTAGTGATTTTGTATGTGATTTTTGTACATCTAAAGAATCCAAGTAATGGAACAATATCAATATCCTGTAGAACATGCCCCTAGGGAGGTGAATTACCTTGAATTAATTGCCACCTTGTTTGATAATTTTCTTGATTAAATATTTAGTAATAAAGGTATCATTAATTAAATATGATATTCACTATTATAGATTAATAATGCTAACAATTAGTCCAACAAGTCACATGCTTTTGTTTGACGAGTACGTAATGGAATAACCTAGTGGACAACAATAACAATAATCAAACGGTTGGCGTAATTTTATAAGTGAGATTTGAGAGGATAAAATGTATGCAGATTTTATTTTTATTTTTTAGTGGAGGTAAAAAGATTATTTTCGATAAAAATTTATCTTGAAAGAAATGTTTTTGAAGCAGTGTGACAAGAAAAATAAATGAAGATAATATAGCAAGATACAAAACAAATAAAGCAACACATATAACTAGTAATACACATTAAAAAAATAAGACATTGCATGAAATAATATTACTAATAAGGACAAGTAGAGAGGAGGAGGCTAGCCCTGATCGTGATCCTGCAAGGGTGAGCTAACCTCCAAAAATCTGTCTTCAATTCGAATTGCAGGCCGCAACTTTCGCCTGCATCAAACCCGGAATAGCTAGTAATCGTTGATCGATCACACGACGAATTTACCTATCTTCTGAAAAATGCAACAATACTAAATTACCTATCAAATTTCTACGGTTCTAACCTAATCCTCGACAACAAAGTTTTTCTTTTGAAAATTATTTTTCAATTCGATATTATTTATTTATTTATTCATATTCTAGTTAAATGTATGCCACAAATCAAAGAATTAAGAAATTAGACATATATATGCCCTTATTTAATCTTCTAACACTTGTGCATTATCCATGATGCCTTTGTTCTCTTTTTTCTTTTTCTTTGTTTTTTTTTTAAAAGAAAAACAACTCAAACTTGTGGTTATCAAAATTGGAGAAAAATTTAAGGATTTAGAATAATAACGTTAATGATGATAGATACGAAAAAAATATGGTAAAATTACCCTTTTACACATATTCCCCTAATATATTTACTTTTATTCCCATATACATCAAAAAATTTCCAAATTCCCTCTTTTTCCTTTCTCTCTCTATACCTCTCTGATACATCCGCCTATTCCTTTATTCTTGCCCTAATTTGTTCTAGTTAATTTGTTACTCTTCAAGGTTCCAAATAAGGTATATTTCAATCTTTCCTTATATGGAATTTTACTTCATCCTCATTCAATCTGATTTCTCCTAAAATTTGTATATTTTGATTTCTTCTGAAAATTTTTGAAAAATCTTCTAAATTTTTATCATTTGTTTTCTTCTGTAAATCTTTCTGTTTTTGTTTCTCATACCTTCAATGGAATCTGTTCATGGTCTCAAACAGTCCACTAAAAATCAACGAATTCTTGTTTCTCCTAGTTCTGATTCATCTTGGGAAGGTTACGACGAAGTTAGATCCAAACATCGTAACGATCCAACAGTGATGAATAAGCTACGTGAGAAATTGAAGTCGAAAGTTACAGTTAAACATGCACCCAAAGAAATAGACAACAAGATTGAAGGGGTTACAACACGCCCTAATCTCCCAAAGGTATGTGGTCAATTAAGTTTTTTGTTTTAGAATGAAAATTTTGTGAAGGTTTTAATGATTCTGATACATATCATTTATGTATCAGATTCATAATGTATTTTTAAAAGGAATTTTTTTTGGAGATTTTATATTTCTGATACATCATGTTTAAGTGTCAGTTTCTGTTGTTTTAATTTTTAATGATTCTGATACATATACATTTATGTATCAAATACATAATGTCTTTGTCAAATGTATTTTTTTTAGAGATTTTCTATTTCTGATACATCATGTTTAAGTGTCAGTTTCTGTTGTTTTAATTTTTAATGATTCTGATACATATACATTTATGTATCAGATACATAATATCTTTTTCAAATGTATTTTTTGGAGATTTTCTATTTCTGATACATCATGTTTAAGTGTCATTTTATGTTGTTTCAAGTTTTAACGAAGCTGGTTATGTATCAGATACATAATGTCTTTTTCAAATGCAATTATTTGAGATTTACTATTTCTGATACATTATGTTTAAGTCCCAGTTTCTGTTATTTCAAGTTTAATGATTCTGATACATCTACATTTATGTATCAGATACATAATGTCTGTTTCATATGCAATTTTTTGAGAATTATTATTTCTGATACATCATCTTTAAGTCTCAGTATTTGTTATTTTCAAGTTTTAATGATTTTGATACATATACATTTATGTATCAGATACATAATATTTTTTTCAAATGCAATTTTTTGGAGATTTACTATTTCTGATACATCATGTGTAAGTGTCATTTTTTGATGTTTTAAGTTTTAATGATTCTGATACTTCTACATTTATGTATCAGAATATAATATATAATTGTTTTTGATACATCTTCTGTATGTATCAGATTCTCATCTCATGCATCATATATTTTAATGCATATGATACATCGTATTTATGTATAAAGTTCAAGTTGTATTTAAGCATTTTTATGTCAATGCAGGGAATGAAATACGTTATCAAGAAGATCCTGTCCCACCCATTGAGATTCGGAACGGCATATAGGGCTAATTTTCTTGATGATTTTGAATCATCAATAGGTGGAGATATTGTTGTCAGAAGGCCATGGATGGTTATGTTAGCGATAACGACGATCCAAAAAAAAAACTAGGAGAGACATCTCTCCAAACCAAGGAGAACTGATTGATGTCCAGTAGTTTTTTTTTTATAGTAAACATTTTAGGTGATTCTGATTCTTTTAATGTATCTGATACATAAACTGTAATGTATCAGATTTAATATGTTTTAATATTTTCATACATCAGATTTACTATGTTTTTCTCTGGTGTCAAAATCGAATATAAAATCAAAGTTTATGTTTTATATTTCTACTGTATCAAACTTGTATCGAGTATAATATTCATAAGTGTCACATTTTGTGAATTCTGATACATGAATCAAGTTTTATTTATTATGATACATCATGCACATGTATCAGATTCTCATTTCTCAATATTTAATGATTCCGATACATTAATTTTTAAAATTCACGTACATAACTGTCGCCTTCTTTAATAGATCAGTAATTGATATAAAGAGCCAATCTTTTATCCATAAATAGCTGATGTGCATTAACTATTCTATAGCTAAAGTTATGTATCAGATACATAACTTATGTATCAGCAAAAGTGAAAAAATAACTGAAATCAAATTCGGTATGAATTGATGCTCTGTTTTTTCCATTCGAGACGACGCTCTGTTTTTTGGCTTGAATCTTCATGAACATAACAATTGATTTTTTTAACAATTGATGTATCAGATACATAACTTATGTATCACCAAAACTGAAAAAAAATTTGAAATCGAAGTTGGTTTGAATTTATGCTCTGTTTTTTTGGCTTGAATCTTCAACTTCACAACCGTTATTTTTTTAACCAAATTAATCCCATTAATTAGATTAATAATTGATTTAAAGAACCAATCATCCATTATATTAAGATATTATCCATAAATAGATGATCTTCATTAATTACTCATTAGATAATTGATGTATCAGATACAAAACTAATGTATCAGAAAAGTTGAAAAAAAAGGGGATATCGGGTAATTTTGATACGATGAGGGATGTATAGTAATTAGACTTTTTCATTATGGGATTTAGGTAAAGTTTACAAAAAATATACTACTAATTTTGTTTTGGATCATGATTAGTTCTTTGTATCATACCATTATTAAAAGATATATATGATAATACCAATTAATTTAATTATTTATGACGAAAACTAAAATACTAATTTTGTTTTGATCATGATTTTTATTGTCTCATACCATAATAAAATGATATAATAGTACCAATTAATTTAATTAGCGCCTCTAATTTGAACCATTACACTCTTAGATTATTAAAAATACCTTCAAAACATCGTGTTATGTAAGCTATATATATATAATTAATTTGTCGGAAACTTTAGTTTTATAAAAAGTGTCTGATTAATAAAGTATTTTCTTATCTCTAATGAAGAAAGGATTAGCATATTATTAAAATTTGTTTGATTTTTTTCTTAATGCAATGACTACGTGGAGAAATACTAAATGGTGTTCTCAAATAAATAATTTTTTTAAAAAGAATTGTTTTTTTCTTGACTAAATCAAAGCTTATTCGAAAGAGTTAAGTCATATGCACCCAATGTAAAGCTATTTACACAATTAAATTACTTATAAAATAATGACGGAATGACCTGGGATACTCTTGTATTTGATTCTGTAATCCTTCTACTCACGATTTTGTCAAGTGAACAATTAAAATTATTAAAACGCATTTTTTTTAAATTCCTCTGACCATGAGTGTCTCTTAATCGCGCTGATGTGGATAACACATCACTATCCACATAAAAAAAAAACATGTGGATACACATCATTTTTATCATTACAAATACTATTTTCTATAAAACAAATCTCAAATTCATCTCTAAAATTAGCCTTTTAAAACTGATTCATCGAAAAAAATGTCTCTCCGTCCACTGTATTCAAAGTTAGTCACTGCCGGCGAATTTTTTGGTTGAAACTGAATTGGAGTAAAAAAGTTTATCATCCTTTTCTTCTAAACCTTTTCATCTATTTGCTATTTAAATTTTGTTTTCTCTCTTCTTTGTTTCTTTTTTCTTTTTTTCTCTTGTAAATCTTTTGTGTTAGAAGAGAAAAATAAGAAATGAAGAAGAAGTGGGGGAGGGAGGAAGGTGGAGGGCTAATGGCCGCGGCGGCAACGAGGAAGAAGAAGAGGAACAATAAATGGGAGTGGGAAGATTGGGAACTTTTCTCTTTTCTTTTTATTAAATATTATATTTTTCTTTTTAATTTTAATATTTTTTAATTAAAATTTTATCTTCACTTGCTTTAAAATGAGTGTAATCACGCATTTCATCTGATTCAGTAAATAAACGTCACATAAGTTTGATCAATGGAAGAAGAGTTTAAAAGAACACGTTTTAATAACTTTAAATACTCATTTGGTAAAGTCGTGAGTAGAAAAACTTAGGTAACAAACGGAGCTAAGTACAAGGCTCTCCCAAGTTATTCCGCCTAAAATAATTACAATGTAAATCTTTATAATAAGTATTAATCGATAACCTTATAAATATGATAACTACAATTACTATCACTTATATATATATATATATAAAGAAATTAGTGACGGACAACTTTTCTCACTAAACAAATAAAAATATGTTGTTATTCCTAACAAACGATCATAAAAAAATTATTAGCTACAAAATATTTAGTGATAGTTTAAAAATATAATTTTATAAGTACATATTTTTTCTAGTAGTGTATACTATGATACATTAAACTACATAAATTGTATAAAAATACTATACATTATCAGTGTGTGTATAGATATAACTTAAATCAATTTGAAAATTATAAGCACGTAGGCTTTTTATTAAATCTATTTTTGAAATTATAAGTACATAATATAAGCTACTCCACGAATATTAATTTGTGGTTGGCTTTTCAATAAGATGAAAAGTCGATAAAATTAATTTAATGACGGAGTCAAATACAACTTATCTGATATGGGAAATTAGGTATTTAAAAATGAAAATATATTATTTTCTTCTCATTTTTTCCTTTTGACTTTTTCTTATAACTGGCAAATATTAAATCAAATAAATAAATAACATTATCTCAATTATTTTCATGGATGATGGATATGGTAATAAATATATAAAATTAAGTCTTATATTAATTACTCGAAAAAATTCTACAGAGTGACTAGTGGTAGCCTAGTTGACGATTATAATTTAGTTTATCTGAAAGTCAAATCCAATTGGTATGAAAAATAATATATCATTCGTTTCAATTTGTTTATCTTAGTTATTATTTAAACAGTCAATATGATATTATTATTTTTTGAAAACTAAATTGTTAAATATTGTGATGTCTAATACTTTTATGTAATTTCTAAATATATGAGTTTTTTTTATAAAAACAAAAGTGGAGATTCTATTCCGAATTTGTCTCAAACATTATTTAGTTCGAACCTCGTAATCTGAATGAAGCGAAACAAATTGAGATAAAGAATACTGAATAGACACTAACATGGTTTGTGGTGGATTCGGGATCCTTCCACCCCTTAACAAAAGGTAACGAGCTCGAGCATTTGAAAATAGAAAAAATAGGCAAAATCTAATTTAGTTGCACTCCAATAGAAATACCGGATACCACAAAGGAAATAAAGAAATAATTATTTTTCACAATAAATCTTCTAAGTATTTCCATTTTGTCCAATTTTTTTTTAATTACATAACTCAACGAGAATGGATAATAATTCATAATAATAATAATTAATAATGTCCAATAATGTGTCGGCAGTTGGAGAAAAAGGACATAAAGGCATAAATTTTTCAACGTCCAAACTTCAAGAAATGCATGTGGTGATTTTTATTAATTATGGATTTAATTTATGTAAAAATAATTTTCTAAAAAAATTAATTTAATCAGTTATAACAAATTATGATTCTATTTTTAAGTTTATCATATCATGCTTGATATAAAAATGTTGTAAGTCAAATTTATGTGATAATATAAAATATATTTACTTATTGGTGTACAAAGTTTAAACTCATTAATTATTACTATATTATAAGTTATAATTTTAATTGTTAATTAATCAAGTAAGTATAGTGATCATCTTCCTAGTTCCTTCTAATTAGTTCTTTACACTTTTTTATTGCTTGGATTTGAAGGCTTTGGGAAAAACTACTAAATTATATGCACTTTTATTAGTTTAATTAATTTGGAGTTGCAATCTAATTATTTAATGATTACTTTTAGAACAAAATGCCTTTGTCGGTTTGAGATTACGGCGTAATCTAGATAGATTAGCGATTTTACCAATAATGTATCTTGTGATGTGAGGAACAATAATTTAATTTTATTTTAGAGTACTTTCTCGCCAGATAACTAGAAATCACACAAAAACTCAATATTTATTTGTAAGAAAATATATACAGAAGAACAAGTAGATTTGATGCAGAAAACTAAGGATAAATCTCCTCTATTCAGAACTGGTATGATGTTTGTTGGGAGACAATGTTTGTTCGAAAGGAATATCTAGAAAAAGAAAAGCAATCAATGAGAATGAAAAATTAATTTTGTTCAAAAAAATTATCAATTAATCATTTGTCAAAAGTCAAAGTTGAGCTAGCAAGCAATGACGACGATGCGATGGGAGACCCTCTTCTTAGCTCCTTAATAGCTAGAAAGAATGTTTTTATTTAAAAGCACATATCTCCTATTCACCACCAATATTGAGGGAGAAATAAACTTTTTTTTCCCTTCATCTTATTTTCCTCCATTTTCCAATTCAACTTCCACCTCTTCTTTTAAGACTTCAACCTTAAAGAAACCCAAT
This sequence comes from Solanum dulcamara, assembly GCF_947179165.1. Taxonomy (NCBI): domain Eukaryota; kingdom Viridiplantae; phylum Streptophyta; class Magnoliopsida; order Solanales; family Solanaceae; genus Solanum; species Solanum dulcamara. Next base: position 2,409,354 of record NC_077241.1, on the reverse strand, counting down.
AATACATACTAAGAACGATAGAATCATGAACGAAGTGATTCAGGATAAGGTGAGAGTGGTCTCCGATCGACAAGATGAGGAAGATAAAATTGAGATGGTAATTCAGAAGATGCACAAATGTCATAGTGAAGAGGTGTGAGAGCTTGACTATAATGGATATTAGGAGAGGGAAAGGTAAGCCGAAGAGATTTTGGGAAGAGTAATTAATAATAGGCAAGACATACAAACCTGCATCTTACAAAGGACATGATCTTAGATATATAGGAATATATGGAGGTTGACGATTATAGGTTGAAAGTTACGTTATTAGTAGGTAGTCGATATGTAACGACATATCCCCGTAGTTATGGATAGGACAATGGGGAAGGAATTTGGCCAGAAAACTTTGGGTAGTAACTTCAAAAAATTTTAGCCTAGGCCAGACTTGGATGAATTTTGAGTCAAGTGAGACCTAGGATAACCCTGTGATAGGTGGGGGATAAAATCGGTAGTCAGAGTTAGTTAGTTAGTTGATAGTCAAGATGATATGGAGCATTTGCGGCTTTACGGATACGCATTCGGGCGAGTAAAACTCCCGAAATTAAACTTGTCGTAAAGGGTATAATTTAAGATGTCGCGGGGAGGGGGTGTGTTGTGAAATGAGAGTTTGGAGCTCAAGTTTTGTTTCAGTGCAACCCGCCATAGCAAAACTTGTCTCGCCAAAATGATGCAGTCGCGACTTAAAGACGGGAAAAAACCCCAGAATGGTTATTTTGACTCTCATTTTGTTCTTAAGAGACCCGAAGCAACCTAGGGCGAATTCTTGCTGATTTCCACCATATTTTGTGTCTAAGGTAAGTAAATCACTCCCGTACTTCATAATTTGATATATAGAACCTAGAAACTATGATTGGTAATCATTGGAGGAGGGTTTTGGATAGAAACTAATAGTAGGAAATAACCTTAGGGTGGGGTTAGGATCATAGGTTTTGGCCTAAGAGGGAAATTATGTAATAATTCATGTGAATTAGGTTATTGTATTGATCCTTTGTGTGTATGTGACTTGTTTTAAATCAAGAACAAGCAGAACGAACTCGGAAAGGGTAAGCTCTTGCATCTTAGAGTGGTTGAAGCTCGAATTCGAGGTAGGTGATGATTTTGTTCCTGTATGTGTTTCATGTAATTGCTAAATTACTTCATGGCATGCAAATGTGTATATGAATAGGGAAGCATGTTAGAATTTATGTGAAATGATCACTTACTGGCTTGATTGGTGATGAACACGTTCTTGGTGACATAAAGTTGACTAATGAATGTAATTGTGGTTGTTTTGTATGTTTGGAATCCTGGCACATAATTGGATCGGGTATCATATTTCGACACACATTTAAATTGGGTGTCACGTTCCTACACAAATTTTGAATCGGGTGTCACATTCTGACACAAGTTAAGTGTTTGCAGGTCCCATGAGAGGACCCTTATGTGAAGTTGTATGATATTGAGGTTGTTGAACTGTGATCTTGCTGAGTACTGTTGAGATGAAAATGGTTAAGTTATTCTGTATATATGTGCTTATTATGTTGGATTTACTTGTCCATGACTCGCTTACTGGCTAGTCGCGTGATCCTACCAGTACACTATTGATTTTGTGTATTGATACTATACTTGCTTTGTCTTTGTTGAGTATAGAGCATATTCAACCGGCTGCAGAGTGACCTGGCTTAGAAGAGTGAGAAGTGGTTCGAGTTCAAAGGTGAGCTAATTCTTTCAGGCTGTCATGAACACTCTATATTATTAATTCTTTAATGACTTTCTTGTGGGAATTGTTCTCCCTTTCTAGACTTATTAGTTTTAGAGTTTTGGTATGAATGACTTTCAGTTCCTAGGATGTTTTCCGCAAGTTTAAGTTTGTTAACTAGATTGTTTCTGAGTTTATGGGAACTCAGTATTAATTATTGATTAAACCTGCTTCCGCATCTTTAAATTATTTATATCTCACAAGTGTTGTTAGCTTGAGCGGTAAAAATGGTTCTCCCACCGGAGAATTAGTGTGACTGTCAGTCACGGCGGATCGAAGTCGTGACATAGTCAAACATTGTCTAGTTTCCTTTCTGGTTCCCAAGTATTGTTATAAGTACTCTCTTACTATCATATTTTTCTATTTTAGTATATTACTCGTTATTTCATTATATTTACTTCAGTAATCATATTTTTTGTTGTTGCTAGCTATTGTTCTCTTCTTTATTGTTCAGCATGTCATTTTTGATGTTGTTTTTTATTTACACACTTTTTTTTGATAGGTTTTACTTGAGTTGAGGGTCTATCGTAAATAATAATTCTACTTTCTCAGAGTATAAGATTGATACACACCATCCTCTCTATATCCAACTTGTAAAATTAGATTGAATATATCATTATTGTTATTAACTTGTTATCTATATCATTAATGCATAATACTTAAAAATTTATAGATAATGATAAATTTAATAATACGTGTAGATTTGAGAAATAGACATGGTCAATACTGGTTGAAATATTACAAGTAGTTTGACAAATCATGCATTACCTTTAAGGGACAAGAGGAAATGGGAAATTCCAAGCAAGTAGCTAGATATGGTCCAATTGTTAGATATTTTAAATGATTTTCTTCTTAATATATGAAATTGATGTTTAGAGATGAGTTGATTATGGACGTTGAGGGCTAGACAATTGTTAGATATTTAGATGACATTTATTTTTATTCAATGGCTAGCTAAAATTTTTTATGATACTTTATACCGCATGATAATATACTATTCTGTATTGATTGTTTATACGAAATCATGCAAATTTTATAATAGTTAAATGATTTAATAAGGTGAGAATTATGCATGTTGATTAACCATGATTAAGTTTCAACAATCGAAATATGCAAAACATATTACATATGTTATGTATCGATCTATATTAGCACTGGCATAATATTTTAAATTTGTCTCTTTTCTATATCACATGGTTAACTATAAAGAAACACAGGGTAAAGTAATTGCACTTTGGACCTAAAGGTAAATGAAAGAAAATTTTAAAATAATTATTACTTCAGAGATAAATATTTGAACCTCAACATATATGTTAGGTGAATTAAATACAGTGCATTTATTCAAAATATCATGTTGAAGTCTTATATATTCTATATTTTTACGCAGTTTTACAAACTTCATTCGATCACTGTTGTTATTGGCGTAAATTAAAGTAATTAATTGGTAGGTATTCTTGTAGTCAAAAGTTCTATCAGAAATAATTTCTTATTTTTACGAGATAAGAATAAGACATGCTTATAATATAATATCCTTATCAAATTTTGCCTGTAAAATTACACTGAATATATTATTATTATTACTGTTTAATTAATTGATAAATATAATAAAGTAGGTTTTATTATGGGCATAGCCATCTCAAGCAAAGGATAATCCAGTCCAATCCTTCACTGAAAAATTATCATGTCGTGTACATATATAGTTAAATATTAATTATTATAAATTGTATATTATATATTTACTTTTATATATCTTTAATAAAAGGGCAGCCCGGTTTTCAAGGCTTGAACTCGTGACCTCCTGATCACATGACAACAACTTTATTAGTTACTCCAAGGCTCTCCTTTTTTATATATCTTTAATACAAGAATAAAATTTACATATATTTTTTCGTTAAATTTCTGACTTTGTCATTACACGTGAATGGATTTGTAAAACCTTTTGACTAAATTCCATATGGTTTTAGCAGCGTCTTTGGCGTGTCTGCTGGCGTGCTTGATTTTTATGTGTCACGTTCCGAATTCAACGGGAGAAATATGCTCTGCCTTTTTTAGTTATTTATAAATGTATTTAAAATATATTGACTCAATTAATATTTTTTTTTACGACAAAGAAAATTTATAGCCGCTACTCTTTGAATGTGCACAGAGTAAAATGTCTGTTTTTATGTAATAGTTTACAAATCACACATGCGAGTTAACCTACACTAGACAAGTTTGGTGCGACAAGCTCGATTCAAAAGACAAATTTTAGATTTTCACTGACAAGGAATTTCGAACTTGAGACTATGAACTCAACTAGTTTAAATTTATAGAAATAGCACACATTGGCTATGTTTCAGTCTTGTATTTGAAAAATAAACACGACAATTTGAAAATTAAAATTTTAATTTGCATGTAGATATAAAAAGTTGCGATTCAAATTCAATCCAAATATCCGAATTATGACATTTAATTTTATGATAAATATTCTAGAATTTCACGTGTAGAATTTAAACTATTAATAGTTAATTAATCAACTATGTCATTGCATGTGCTGGAAAGCTAATGAGTTATGCACATTACTTTCTTTTGGATTTTCCATTTAATTTTTTAAGGATTATTTTTAAAATAAAATGCTTTTGTCGGCCTGAGATTACGGCGTAATTAAGATAACCAATTTTATCAATGAAAAACATCTTGTGTTGCAAGGTATTAGCTACAAAATTTTTTTAAAAAAATTGAGCCAAATCAAACTAATTTAATTAATGTTAAATTGGAATGGAATTTAATTAATGAAGCGATATGAATAATAAAAGTTTAATTTATATAGCTTTATATAGTTGATTTCACCTTGCTTAAAACTGAACATTATTATTGATATTCTCTAAAGAAGGTCAATATATATGATAATACAAATAAAAACAAATTTCGCATTCTAATTTAAGTAGTTGTGTGCCAAGGTGTTAGATGAGCGGGTTTGATATAAATTAAAATAAATTGAATTAATAAATAAGACGATTATTAATCTATCCAAACTTCAAAAGACACTTAGGTTAAAGTGGATTGAATCAAGATAACTAAATAATAAATTATAATCTAACTCATTAAATTCTTATCATGTTTTTGCTCTTTTTTTTTTTTTTTTATATATAGAGGTCAGGGTTCAAGCTTTGGAAATAGCATGTGACAGAAATGCAAGGTAATGCTGCATACAATAGACCCTTGTGGTCAGGCCCTTCTCCGGACCCCGCACATAGCGAAAGCTTTAGTGCATCGGACTGCCTTTTTTTTTTTTAAATTCATCTAATGACCTAATAATTCTCTTTATTACAATTATAAAAAAACATAGTTACTTAGCCCAAATTAACACGATTTTAGAATGAAACAAATTCAACATATTAAAATGAATTATATTTCAGATCGCGAGTCGAATATATATAAATTTTATTTCTATCTTTATGAAATACAAATATTATTTTCGATAGACACGGCTAAAAAAAACAATCACATGTCCTTTTCCATTGTTGTTGTAATAAAGTAACTAGTAGGTTATTTTGTGTTCACATGTGAATATGCATTTGTAAAATTACATCTATTTGACTCTTCCATAATTCCAAATATTGAACGTGGCCACATTCATTTCCATGCAACTTCTGGTGAGTAGTTATTTATCGTGTTTGTGTTCGTATTTTTATATGAGTTTAATTTTTACACATCGATAAAATAATAAAAAAATATATATTATATATAAATTATAAAAACAAATTCAGGATTTGAAATTAAGAATGACACTATTTATATTTTATTGACTTTTATCAGAGTCAAAGATAGAAGACTCGATAATTAAAAGTGGCTAGGGCGTTTCTAGTCCATGAACTTGGTTAGTTTTCCTTTTCATGTGCTCTTCAAATGTGATAACATGTTTAATGGATTTCACATCAGCCTTTTGCATCCCAAAATTGATTCCATATCCGTCCTTTTAAATTCTTTTTACGCACTCTTCAAACGTGATACAACGTTTTATGCAATTTCAGCAATGAATGTTTAAAAGGTATAAATTATGTATGATTGAGGAGTTCAATAGAAAGGCGGCATAGTTAAAATATCCGGAAAAAAACACAATCAAATTCGAAGATCTATCTATGTGTTCAGCCTTATAAAATTTAGGTGAAGAAAAGTTACGAGAAACATCCATGTGTATACTTTGTGACATTCAAATAGTTCTATTTTATTTTTAAAAATTAATTAAAGACAAGATTAAAATAGTGGTACACTTTTTCTTTTCCATCAACGTGGCAATCTATTATGGATGAATTTTCTTATGCTTTCTTTTTCACACGGAGAGGATAGGAGGAGATGACACCTAGATGTTCCGTACAATAACAACAATTCAGTGTAATCCTACAATGTGAAGTCTGGGGAGAGTAAATTATAAGTAGACCTTACTCCTATCAAAATAAGACGGCTATTTCCGGGACCCTCGGCTCAAAAAAAAGATGTTCGATAACAAATTCACGTAAATTCAATAGCTTTCATTTGATCAGACTCATGCGATATCAATATTAATGAAGAATATTCAAACTCCATTTATTGAATTATATTAAGACACGTATGTTATATTTATAAATATTTAAATATAAATCCAATTATCATTAATTATAATATTAATTTATTATTATTATATAAATTCATAAATTTTAAAAATACATCTTTAATTAGTCTTTAGTTTTTCCTCCTGAATTGCCAAAAGGATTTTTTTATAAAAAAACTCTGTATCTATTCAACCAAAGTTTTTTATTCTTTTGACTTCCAAATCCAAATAAAAGAAAAAGCAGACTATTCTCATAGCCTCCCAATGAACTTTAATTTTGGTCAAAACAAAACGGTCAATTATATTCTTTTGAATGACTTCAAAAGTATATGGTGAAGAAAACATGTTCAAATAAAATGAGCAAATGGATGATGTAAAAGATCTTAACAAAATCAAGCTATTTTAAGATGCATAAACTTAAATTTAATTTAATTTTAATATGAATATAAGATATTCAATAAAAAATAATAAGATAAAGCAACTTTTAGAGTGTGCTTCGTACTAAAAATATTTTTTCTTTTTCTTAATGTTTAATAAGTATGCAAACATATCATCGATCTAGTGAATATTTTATACATAATTTTTTAAAAAAATTATGAGGATAAATCGAATATGAAAGACGCGGGAGGGTTGGGGGTGGGGAGCCGATGGAGAATAGGTTACGTAGGGAGCGGGCGGGAGGAGGTCTGCAGGGTGGATAGGGGGGAGTGTGAGTGGGATGTAAGGAGGGCAGGGAGACAATTATCATGAAATATTACTTAAGAAACTTGTTTCTTATTTTCATAGAAAAGTTATTTTTTTAATTTCTTTAAGGACTTATTTTTCTAGAAAATATAGTATAACATAATATTTTGACTAAATATGAAAAAATTAAAAAATATTTCAATTTTCTTTTTATGTCAATAATTAATATAACGTTAAATCTGTCGCCGATATATTTAGCGATAGGTTATCAAAAATATTTGTTAGCTATAAGTAATTTAACAAAAGATTAGTGATGAAATTTATAGCTAATCGAGTACTTTTTGTTGTGTATGCTCAATTTCAAATAAAATATATGATAATTTTTCAAAGAAAATAGAGGCGGGTTATATTAAGATTTGGGCTTCATGTTCAATCTTAACCCAACAGCAACAGCCCAATTACCCCAAAATAAAGGCCCATGGTCGGGCAAGAAATAATCCATGTGATAACTCATGCTTTGGGTTTACTTCATTTTAATGAAATTTTGAGAAATTTGGGTTCGAAAACCATTGTTAAAAAGAAATATAATTTAGTGATGGAGCAAATTTTATAGTTAAACAATAAAATTTATCGCTAATTTTGTTTAGCTACGAATTAGAGATGGATTTTTATTAGCTACGAAAGTCTTCTTTATTTTTTTAATTTTTAAAATTTTATGCTAAGTTAAAAACAGAAAAACACAAATTGAAGTGAAAGAAATATACTGTGATCGGAAATTTTAAAATTTTTATCAAAACAAAAAAGTAAAATTAAAAATATGTTGTGTCCTACAAAGTGTTTGGCACGCTGTTCATAGTGTTTGGCCGGCCATCTTTGAAAGGACAAGTATGAATTTTTTTTGATAGAAATCATCAAGTGTTTTTTATTTTCGTTGACATTTAAATATGAAGTTTCAATCCATTTTATTCATTACTAGGTTATCCTCTTCAGTGTGTTAAATCTATAAAATTTAACTACTCAAAAAAATATGGTAAATGACTTACTATAACATATAAAATTACATCGCTAATGTAAAAAAAAAAAACTTATATCAATATATATGTCTTTTTTTAAAAAAAATAACTCCTATTGTAATTTGATCTGCTATTGCAAGTTGTCTACCTTATTTTTTAAAAGATACTAGTTCAACCAGCGACTACGTTAGAATTTCACTAAAGCATTCCAAAATATAATCTGGTAGCACTCTTGAGTGCGCTAAAACTATAAGATTTAACTAAAAAAAAATATTGTAAATGACTTGTTATAACATATAAAATTACATCGCTAATGTAAAAAAAAACTTATATCAATATATATGTCTTTTTTTTTAAAAAAAAACTCCTATTGTAATTTGATCTACTATTGCAAGTTGTCTACCTTATTTTTTAAAAGATACTAGTTCAACCAGCGATTAAGTTAGAATTTCACTAAAGCATTCCAAAATATAACCTGGTAGCACTCTTGAGTGCATTAAATCTATAAGATTTAACTAAAAAAATATTGTAAATGACTTGTTATAACATATAAAATTACATCGCTAATGTAAAAAAAACTTATATCATCAATAAATATAAAAAAAATAATTTAAAAATAACTTCAAATTTGACCTGCTATTGCAAGTTGTCAACCTTATTTCTTAAAAAGTACTAGTTCAACCAGTGACTAAGTTAGAATTTCACTAAAGCATTTCAAAATATAACTAGGTAAACTCATGAAGTTAATGAGATTTAACATCTGTTATATTTATATAAAAATATTTTTGATCTTGTATATGTAATATAGTTTTCCTCCAAAGAGTCTTCTGATTCCCTAGCTTCCACATATCCCTTTCCAAATATTATTTTATTTGATCAACAATCACTAATTTAAGTATTATTACTATACTTTATTTATCATTATTCCTATACATCCTATCAGACGAATCTAGATTGATGATAGATAGACCTCTATGGTTGTGGAATAGAGTGTGGAAAGTAAAAATGGGAAAAATTATGGGCTTTGTTAATGGCTATGCTAGTGGTCCTAACTTTGGTGATCAATTTAATTCTCGAAGAAAACAATTTTTATAGTAAATGAATGTGTTTGTTAAACATGAAAAATTCAATCTACTACTCATGATAATTATAATGTGCAGTTAACAAATGAAAATATCACAAATAGACAAAATTTCTTGATTTTACATTTTACTTGGAAGTCAATTTTGGAACTCAAATAATTGGAATATCATATGACAAGCCCTTGGATCATGATCATGTGAAATAGGACAGTTTTGGTGGCCTAGTCGAAATTTCCTTTTTAAACTTCAATAGGTATTTTGTGAAAATTATGATTGAGTGATGGCAACACGTGCACCAATGATGGATATATCAAACGATAATAATTCGTAAAGAGTACGATGTAAGCAGATCTTATGTCAATATTTATGGGGTAGAGTGATTCTTTCAAATAGACCCTCGACTTATAAAGAAGTGTAATCAAAGAGTGAAGGAAAAATAACGACAATAAAATAGCAAGATAAATAAAACAAAAGAAGCAACAGGTAAAAATGAAAGTGAAGAGTAAGGTGCTACGCGAAAACTAATTAATGCTACTAACTAAGGAGAAGATGAGAAGAGTATTCTACCCCCACATAAAAATACGACAACACTCAACTACATGATACTTTTTTATCCTAATTCTCGACCTCCAAACCTTTCTATCTAGGGCTTTGTCCTCGGTAAGCTAAATATATGTCATGTCCTATCTAATCAATTCTTCGTAGTTCTTTTTCATCCTACCTCTACCTCTTCCAAAACCTGTTATAGCCAATCCCCTCACATCTCCTTATTAATGTATCCTCATCGTCTCTTTACTAGCCAATACTCTGTTTGTACAATAAATTAGATCTAACCACCAGTATATATAACTTATCTTTAAATCTTGGTGACAGATTTATATCACATAGTACCCCGACGTGAGTCTCCCTTTATCCACTCCGCTTCAATATGATGTGCGACATCAATACTAATCTCCCTATTTTCTAAAATTATATACCCAAAATACTTGAAACTATCTCACTTAAATATAACTTGCGCATTAATCTCACTTTCGCCTCCATGTTATACATTACATCACTAAATTAACATTTCAAATACTATGTTTTTAATCTTTCTTATAAATTGGTATTGACCACTACATAGAAAAACTAAAAAAAAATAATCATTCCACATGATAATTTTGGTTGCATCACTCTAAGTAAAGGATGTTTTAACTCTAATACTTAAAAGTTAATAGGATAGTGGATTTCAAAATTTAAATTTATAATTTTATTTTAATTTTTTCTTTTTTAAAAAAAAAAGGAAGATCCTCTGGATCGGGGGATTGAACCCGACGTGAATCGAACACGCAACCTTCTGATCTGGAGTCAGACGCGCTACCATTGCGCCACGGATCCGTAGGTGACAACCACTGCACTAAATTTATTAAATTATTCTTCAAAACTGTGCTTTATTTCATTTTCAAATAAAATTAAACTATCAAACCAATGTTAGAAAATTAGAGAAATCCCATATTTCAAATAAAAGTAATCTCTCTCCTAAACTAAACAATTCGATAGCATTCAAAAATAAATGATTTTTGGTAGTAAATATTTGATAGACTCAAAAAGATATATTTAAAAGCAATCTTGTGAAATTAAATGATTATCATTAATTCACCAAGAAAGAAAAAAGGAGATTCGTATAATAACATTACAATTTAGTATTATTCTTTTCTTTTCAAATTTTCAAATTTTTATGATTACTATATGTTATTTTGTCTCAATATTTTACTATTTTTTTTTATTGTTGTTGATTTTTTTTCGCTGTTTATTTAGCTGAGAATTTTTCGAAAACAACATTTCTATCTTTTCAAAAAATAATTTTTTTTTGCGTATAATCTATCTTCTTCAAATCTCAATATTGTTGTTGTATAATAACATTATAATTTTGGTGGAGATAATGGATGAAACAAAGTTTATCGATTAGAGACAAAGTTTAGAATTTAATTTTTGATTTTTTTATCATAATTTTTTTATTTATCTTTCTGAATAAATTATTTATACATATTAAATAATATTTTAATATCTAATACAATGTTTTCGTCAATATTATTGAATTTTCCCGAACATGTAATTATGATTGTGGCTCTACTTCTACTATCCATAGATATGGTGTGAGATTGTTTCTCTCATCTTAAAAATTTGAATTCAATAACTATACATTAAATATTTTTGACAAAAACTATTTCATCTAATTAGTAGAGATCTACCCGATATAAATTCAAATTAATCAGACTAATAAATCTTTTAACACCAAAATTGTTTTTTCAAAAAAGTCTATGAAATTAGGTGCGGTAGATAGAAACTACAAAGAGGGTAAAATTAGTCCATGTTAAGCACACAAGTATAAATGCTTGCTAATAAAGTCAATGGTTCACTGTTTAATATAATTTATTTTCATACACAAGACTTGAACCTGAAAATTATTTATTGAAAATGAAAAACCGAATTACAAGTAAGGTCCGCGTGGACTTACATTTGTTTTTTTCTTCACTCTTTTTTTTAAAGATATTGTTAAAATAATATTTAACTATAGAACTTCATCTTCTATTTTTTTAAGAACATACCTAATGTAATTCAATAAGTATGATTTAAGGAGAATAAAGTATACACAGATTTTACTTTAAAGAAGTTGTTTCGATAGACCCTCAGCTTAAATAAAGTCCATCAAACAATTTGAAAAATGGGATACAAACATAAGAGCAATAACAAAATAACGTGAAATGGAGAATATTAGATAACAAACCAGAGAAAGAATAGTAGCGATAACGAAATAATGCAATGATCGAAGCACAAAAAACACAAGCAATAGCCAAAATTGAAGATCAAGAACTATGAGAATAATACTAGCATGAAAGAAAATCCAAGTATATCCATCAAACGTATTTCTCAAAAAAGCGAGAGAACGTTCAACTATCAATTAACCTTTTACCCTAATCAGCGATAGCGACCTCCCAATTTTTCTATCTTAAGTCATATATATCCCCGATAAAATTAAAATACGCCATATTCTGTCGAATAACTTCTCATAATATTTTTGATCAGCCTCTACTTTTAATTTTCCAAACATTGTTACCTTTAATAGGCATTTGGACATGAACTTTAAACTTTATTTGATCAATAAAGCCGCACCACAACTTACTAACCGCTAGGCTGCCTTGCTACACCACAACTTATTACATATTTATGTTTTAATTTTTTTTTAAAAAATTTAAATTCTCTAATTAAAAACGATAATATTTATTTCACTCATGATGTGATGAAGTGTAATGGTGGTGAAGTGGTGGAGTAGGTGTGTGGACACAAGAAATAATGAGATGTGGGTAATTTTGGTCAATGAAGCCACCCATCTTATTGGCCGCTACCTTCATTTGCCCACCGTACCATATCATATACTAGTGTGATAACAACAACGAAAATCCCGTAAAGCGAGATTCGAAAAGAATAGAATATACACAATTTTTTTTTGCTATTTTATATTGTTTTCGAAAAATTCTGACTCGCTATTATGATAATAGAACATTTCACTAAGCAATCTGTCATGGGCTTGTTTTTTATGACACACAACAATAGCTAGACCCCCTACCCCAAAACCACTAAGGGGTAGGGTGTGGGTGGGTCACAGAAATATCTAAAAAAGTGAGTCGTGAAGGGTGGGGTGTGGGGGGTGTGGTGGTGGATTGGTGGAGTAGGTGTAGGATGTGCACGTTAGCATTATCAAGACTCTCTCTATTCCCTTATCCTTTTGTGTGTCATCATTCATCATAATCCCCACCCACTATTAAGCAAACAACTTGCCAAAATTCAATGTCCACTCTCCACCACCCCACAAATACACCCCCTACCTCTCAACATCATCATCCAACAAATTCAATCTCCATCACTACCATCTCATCACATGTGCTATCTTGCGCCACCTACCCATTCCCCCCCTCCACCCCATTGTGTCTTCAACATCATCATACAAGTACAACAATCCCAACCACCTTTGCTATCTTGCTATTTATTATGGAGCATTTGGTAGCTTGATAAGATAAAAATAATTCATATATTAATTTTTTATATATTTTATATGATATTGGGCAAATAGATATGAAATGAGTTATTTATATATAAAATTAGTACGATATTTGATTGATAATTTAAAATCTCGCATAATTTTATAAATGAATCTATATATTATTTTATGTGATATAGAAAATGACATAACTAATACATATATAATTAATTTCTACATAAAATAATATATAAATTCATTCATAATTTATGCCTATATTATTAATATCTACGTAATTTTAACTATACTTAAAAACAATATGTGAATATTTTTATATTATTCTTTGATGATCCCAAAAGACCGAGGAGGCTGGATTAGCTGAGAGACACACCACACATTATGTCTCAACATCACCATACAACCACCTCAATAACTCCACCACCTTCGCTATCTTGCGCCTCTCTAACACTTCTCATTCTCCACCTTATTTTCCTAACTCATTGTCTATCTCACTCAACATCATCATACAACAACCTCCACCACCTCATCACCTTTGCTATCTTGCGCCTCTACCATCCCCTACCCCAACCCCCACCATTCACACCACCCATTATGTCTCAACATCATTCATACAACAACCTCAACCACCCCACCACCTTTGCTATCTTGCACCTCTATCTAGCACTACCCACCCATTCTCCCACCCACCATCACCACTCACCACCTTATTTTCCTCTACTCCTTTTATATCTCACTTCCTCATCAGCAATACAAACAACAAACTCCACCACCCCACCACCCCACCACCTTTGCTATCTTGCGCCACTCTATCACTACCCATTCACCACCCCTATTTCTCTTGTTTTTTATTTAAAAGCCACTCAATTTTGCTATAAACAAAGCCACACACCCTTTAAACGATGTCGTCTAACGTTGATTCCACCGTCGCAGTAGCAGAAGATGCCATCCCGGAGGAGAAGCCGCAGCCGGCGCGGCAGCCGAGGAGATTTCCACCGCCGTGTTGGACTCAAGAAGAGACGTTAGCTCTTATCGAAGCCTACCGTGAGCGGTGGTACGCGCTCCGACGTGGGTACCTACGGACGGCTGACTGGGATGCGGTGGCAGCTACCGTAACCAGCCGCTGCCCAGATGCTTCTCCGGCGAAAACCTCAGCTCAGTGCCGACATAAAATGGAAAAACTCCGGCAACGCTACCGTGCGGAGAAGCAGAGATCCCTTTCCTGCCCCACCGGTAGGTTTTTCTCATCTTGGTTCTTCTTTGACAATATGGACGCCATGGAAAATGGTACTACTGTTGCAGCAATCAGATCTAATAATCAACAAATCGCTGAGAAACAACAAGGGGTTCCTGCTGTTTCTAATGATGGGTATTCTTTAAAAACGATGATTGATCAGAATTTATTGAAATTGAAGATCAATCCGAAGAATAATCTAAATTCACCCCCGAATTTCATGTTTAATCATGTTTTAGCTGCGAAAAACTCCGAAAAGATTAACTTTGCTAGTAGGATTCCAAATGGGTATTGTTCTTACATGGATATGGGATCTAACAAAGAGGAACATCCACATGATCTTGAGTATTCAAGTGGGTATAGGATGAAAAATGGAATTTCAATGAAAGCGAAGCGAACAGGGAGGATTATTGGAGATGTAAATGGTGGGGGGAATTTTGTAATGAATCCTAGTTATGATTGTGATGAAGGAAGTGAATATAATGGAAGTAATGCTAGTGATGGATTCCATATTAGGAATATGGGTGTTGGTGTTTCAAGTTCAAGAAGAAGTTATAATAGTGGGAATGTTGAACAACAACCCAATCTTGATTCTAGGTTCAGTCCTGGTTTGTCGAAATTCGGGAACAAGGGAGGAGGTGGTGTAGGGATGAAGAGGGGGAGGGATCCCGTGGAAGAGATGGTTTTATCGATTAAGTTATTAGGCGAAGGGTTCATGAAAATGGAGAAAATGAAGATGGAAATGGCAAAGGAAGTGGAGCAGATGAGAATGGAAATGGAGATGAAACGTAATGAGATGATACTTGAATCACAAAAGCAGATTGTGGAAGCATTTGTGAAGGTCTTAGGTGAGGTTCACAAGAACAAGAATGGGAAGACTGTTTCACCTGAATCATAGCTCTCTAAGGCTTTATGTTGAATTCCATTGTTTCTGGAGGGCATTGGAATGACAACAGCGATTCAACGACTCAATCCCAAACAAGTTGAAGTACGCTCGTTTTGATGATTCTTGATTTCTATTCCCTGTGCTTTACATTTGCTATCTATGTCTGAGTTGTGTGATCATAGTAGTTGATCAAAGTTTTAGTCTTTTAGATCTGTTTGCATTTTCCAGGCAATCTGTAACATATAGTAATGTGTACAGCTACTAGTTTTAGTAGTAGTAGTTGTTATTTATATAGTATTGTGTTGTAGTAGGATTATGAGAATTGAGAAGTGAGGAAGGATTTATCTTGATCTAATTCTTAAAGAAACTATTTTGCCTTAATCAATTGGTTGACTGCTTTACTTTTGTTGGTATTTGCTTTGAATATACATATGCGGCTCCTTAAACTTGCTCGAATATTTTATTTAGTCATCTGGACTAAGGCTTTGTAGAACTTGAAGTGAGATTCATTAGATGAATAATGGAGAGTTCATGTTGATTTGCATTGTTTCTGGAGGGCTGGAGGGCATTGGAACACGAAGACAGCGACTCAATCCCAAACAAGTTGGATTATGTTTGTTTTGAAGGTTCTTGATTCCTATTTGTCTGTGTTTTTCCCCCTTTTAGGTATGTTTGCACTTTCCAGGCAATCTGTAACATATAGTATTGTGTACAGCTACTAGTTTTAATACTCCCTCCATCCCAAAATAAGTGTTGCTTTAGCTTTTCATGCCCATTAAGAAAATTAATAAATACAAAGTATAGTTACTAAGTTACTCTTATTTATTGGATGTTTCTTGAGAATTGAGCACTATTATGTAGTTCTTTAATATAAGATTATAGTTGGAAACAATACTACTTTTTGTCTTGAATTCCTAAAGCGACACTTATTTTGGAACAATTTTTTTTAGCTAAGCGACACTTCACTTATTTTGGGACGAAGGGAGTAATAATTGTTGTTATTTGTATAGTATCGTAAGAAATGTTATAACTCTTTTGCTTTCATCAATTGGTTAACTACTTTGCTTCTGTATGTATTTCCTTTGATGAAATTATTATTTGAAAAAAGCTTTCATAAGGAAAATATAATTTGCTTCAAATAAGGAAAAACAAGTCCATTTTACTAACTAATTTCAAGATTATTAATTGTAAGCTCTCAGTTCATTAATTTGAGCAAGCATTGTTAAAAAAAGTAATGTAATCTTTCTGTTTTTACAAATGTTTTGACTCTAAAACTCTCATGTTATCCTTAATGTGATAGATTTATAGTCATGTAAATATTTATGACTTATTTTAAATCATAAGTCTCAAATAATGTTAAAGTGATAAATTTATTCCCAGATACCACTATTGCCAGACCTGCAATCAGAGTCTCTTAGAACTACAAATGAATTCTATGTTGCATGGACCCTCCAATAACGTTGCCGTACCATGTGTCTAACTCTCCAAAAATACATAGCTTTTAAAAAATCTGATGCACATCTTGACAATATTTTTAAAGAGTCCGAACAATATAGAGTGAATTGACCACTCTTTTAACTTTGATTCTGTCAAATCAAAGCATCATTAACAAGATAAGATGCTTATTGATCAAAGTATTACAAAAACTGAGTATTACCAACCCAGCCTGAAAATGAAACTTGGGGAAGTTATATTTGCACTAAAAGGATTGGAAACAAAATATTCAGGATCAGCAAAAAGACTTTACAACAATGGCAAAAGAACTAAAAATAAAAATCATTGCCCAGAAACAAGAAAAGGCTCAATAAATACATGGCAGCCCGAGCACGATTAACATTTTTCCTTCGACTAGCATAGAAGAACTACTGTATTACATTCTTCCGTAAATATGAAAAACTAATGTTCTACGAGGAGCAATCTCAAGAATCCTTCGAACTGCTTGAGGTCTCGTCTTTCCAAGATGCTTGCCATTGCTTATCATAGAAAGTAGTCTCTTCCAGCAACTTTTTGATGGTTTCTAAATCCTCGTTTTTGCGGATTAGGAGGACACCAGCCACGGCTACAAACAATAGTGTTTTGCAAAAGAAATTCCCCATTTGGTCGACGAGGCCTACACCAGTCAAGCTATCCACAAAGTAGGCCATAAAGAAACCAACCATTGCAGCACGACCTGTACAGGATGCAAATTGCCCCTTAGTTGATCAGCTTAATCCTAATATACGCACTACTTTGTGTGTGAGAACAGGAAACGATAGCGAGCAAAAAGGATATGAACCTCCTTAAACTCTAAATGAGACAGTTCAAAGCTGGAATGGTCAGAAAACACAGAAAAAGTTGAAGTACTACTAAAATAGAGTCCGTTTATGTATATTTTTATTGCTATTGTCCCGTTACTATCTGTTATTTCTTGTACTTCTATTCTTTTTTTAGGACTGCTTAAGTCGAGAGTCTATCAGAAACAGTCTCTCTATCTCTACCCCACTTTGTGGAATTATACTAGATATGATGTTGTTGTTATGTATATTTTGGTCCTTAAAGGAATGAAAGAAATAGAAGATGTTTTGATAAAAGTCGTCAGCAGTGTGTGTTTTAAAAATTAGGATCTTGAAACTGTTATGTTCTAATCCTGGTGAAACACGCAGTTCCCTTTGGATGCAAATTCATCAACTTTTTAGATTCCCTGCGTATTTGAGGGGACAAAAGTCTTTTTGGTGTACATATTCGCAACCAGCTCGGTGAAATTAATGAAACTTCAATTACTTATCAAGAAAAAGGAAAAGGGACATGAAGCAAACCATTGAGACGTTCTGCTTCAGGAAGATGGAACCTCTTCATCCATGCCCACCAAGGAATAATTGAGGTGTCGAAAAGCACAGGGTCTTCATTACTTGATGACTCGGGGTTATCTTCTAACCATTTCCTTCTCCTAACCTCTGCAAATGAATAGCCATCAATTGTTAAATTGCGATAATTGAAAAGGAGACTGTTGATAATGTCTACTACTAGGCACAACTGATTAAATCTTAAAACCAAGCAAGCCAATGTATTATCAAGAAGGCATCACATGTAGGTAAACGACCGTAAGAAAGGATGAAAGATTGCAACTTTTTAAAGTGTATTAACAAATGAATCTAGCGGAGGAAAAGGGATCAACAACATGCAGTTAAAAAGTCATAACTGCATATAGTCTGAAATAATCCATCAATTCAAGAAAGTCCTCATTTCATGTGAGTAATATTTTGAATTGAGAGGCATCTTTAGATGAGCATCTTCTCATATTGTCTGTAATTGCATCAAACATACATATAACTCTAATTCAAGAGTTTGATCAAAACCAGCCAAAGTGCAGGAAAGCACATCTATCAATACCGTCTTGTCCATGGATACCCCATGTTGTGTGCAGCAAATCCTTCACAAGAAAACTTCATAAACAATTTTGCTCCATAATATTTTAGTAGCTTTATTTCAAGCTCATTCTCAATCTTCTAAAGTTCATCTCTTCCCCTACTTAAGGTTCAAAAGCATTTATGTGTCTTACTTTCCTTCTTAGTCTTTTTGAAAAAAGATTGCCTCTTTCTCTATCAAGTAACTCTTAAATTTCCATATCTCACATGACATGTTGAAGGCTCAAGGTTCAAAAGACAAATTAGTATATTAGACACATCTTTGGTTTAAGACCACATGATTCAAAAATACCCCTTATTTTCTTTAACTCCGCTTATTCAAACTAAGACACCTAAAATGAAATGAAGTAATGCCTTTTGACTTCTTCATTTGGTGATCAAAACTCACCATTACACCATCTCCAAAAACACTGGTTGACATCAAATTGAAAAATGATCCAAGTCATATATAAAACAATGTTATGGTAGTGTGAATGCACACCCACTTTCAAACCTATACCCGTGTAATAGAAAAGAATCATCCAATTTACTCTTAATGAAATGCCCTTACAGCTATAGAAATGATATGGCATGAGCAAGACCACAAGCTTTCTAATGCTACTTATGATGTGCCGACTAGTTCCTTTTTATACTCAGGCTACTAATGTTGCCTTAGACTTGCGTAATTTTGGTGTCGTTGTGCCTTGGAACTTCTCCAGCGTCGCTTCGGGCAGCTTAGCTCCCTGTAAACTTATATAGCAGACTAAGTCTGGGCCTTAGCTAGGAAGTAACACAGCCTTCGGACCTTATCCCCATAATTTCCTACCTTTCATCGGTTCTGTATCATTTGATTCTTGGTCCTGGAAGTCTATTCGTCGATTCTGGTTAGATATGGTTCGGGCTGGAGTGATTTATTGATGGCACTCGGATTGGAGGTACTCCCCATGATACTCGGTTGGGTGCTGATCCTACTTCTGATCGATTCACCTCTGCTAGTGGTTTAAGTCCCCAATTCACTCCATCGAAAACAGTTCAAGTCTTTGCCTTGGTATTATTTCCTCCGTTCAAGTCCCAGGCTTTTCTTAGCCATTGTTCAAGTCCATCATTGCTATCAGCCTTGGTTCAAGTCCATAGCTACTATTTACCTTGGTTCAAGTCCTTGGTCTCTTTTGCACGTTGTTCAAGTCCACGATTTTCTAAACCTTGGTTCAAGTCCTTGGCTACTTTCAAATCTCGGTTCAAGACCCTGATCCTCCTATACTTATTCGGTTGAAGTCCTTAAACTCTTTTATGCTTTGGGTTCAAGCTTCAGGCTTTTGGAATGGTTGGGTTTAAGTCCGCGGAATGTTGTAACACTGTTGGTACTACATCGGGTTTCTTCATCTCGTTTCAACTGTCCTTGTTCCTATCAGGCTCATGGTAGTCCGTTCGGTTTGTTGCTTTATATTTGTGCATGAGCGTACACGTCGGGTTTATGGGAGCCCGGCAGATTTAACTAGCTTCTCTTTTTCTCTTTGTGTGTGAGTATGCTCATGTATATACCTATTTTGATTTCTTGTTCCTGTCTCTGGTTGTGTTAAGTTTTTCACATTTTAGTTACTTTTGCTTTCCTTGCTCAGTAGGCCTATGATGCATACTGGATACCTGTTGTTTTGGTACTCATACTATACTCTGTATCTATTTTTGTGATGCAGATCTGAGTACCAGCTATCTACGTTGATTTTGAGCCAGCTGCAGTCTTGATCGGAGGCGAAGGTGAGCACACAGCGTTCTGGATTTACCCGTCTTCCTCTCTCTCTATATATATTTTGTCCGTCTTTTGCATTTTGAGACAATCTTGTTTCTGGCTATGCCATCATCAAGCCTAAAAGCATGCATATGTGAACTCGTGTGTGCCTTATAAACCTCCTCACTTTCCTCTCTCATTTCGAAGTGGGATTTGACTAAAGTATCATATGAACCACTTCTTCATATGTTTTCTACCTTAGAATCCTGTTAGTCCTTCTTTGTGACCCATCCTCACTCCTCAGTCACGGGCTTCACAGGTTCTGTGCAATCACTGACTTACAAAAACTATATATGCCTGTGCTTTGCAGCTACAAAGTTAAGTATAACAAGTACCAAATTTGTACCAAAAACATAGTTTGAGATTAGCCAAAATAATTTCTTTTAGAACATTGGTTACTTCTACTTGGTCATATAAATGAATCAACTTCAACAAAAAGCTGAACAAAAAAATCAAATTGGATATGAACAAGACACAATCTCACACTTGATAGTTGAGGTATGAAACTCGAAGAAAAAACCGGTGTACTTGACCCTTAGCACTTTTCGCTTCACAGAAGCTTAGCCAAACAGGGTACAAGTCTTAGCAAGTAGAGATAATTAGTACCAAGAACATAGCTTAAAATTGGCCAAAAGTAAATATTATAACTTTAATTACTTCTACTTTAGTCATATAAATGAATCAACTTCAAGAAAAAAGAATCAATTTGGAGATGAACAAGACTCTTATCTCACCTGCATCAATTACAGAATCCCAATGAACCTTCCCATCTTTCTCAAATTGCTTCAACTCCCAGGTCCCTCCAACCCACCTATCATCCTGAAACTTCCTCACCCACTCCGTCTCCGTCGCCGGAGCAACGGTAACCACCGCTGGCGACGACCCATTTGAGTTTAACGGCACCCCATTAGACCCCTCATCTTTAACGTCCTTTTCTTTCTCGATAATTACATCTGAAGAAGAAGAAGAAGAAGCATCAATGGATTTAGGGGAAATCAAGAAAAGGAAATAGGGTTTTTTGAGAGGTAAAGAGAGAAATGGTTTGTGGGTGAAGTGGGATTTTGGAGGAGAGAGAGATGGGAAATGGGGTGGAAGAGATGAGAATAAGGGCATGGACATTGTTGAGTTGTAGCTGTGAATTTGGTAGAGAAGAAGAAGAGCTCAGAGCATGGCGTGTGTTTTTTTCGACAATCCTCAGCCGCAAAAAATGGGGACTTTGTATAGCTATTGTTACTGTAATTTACTCCTTTTACATAGTAATGTATTTTGGCTTGACATTAAATTTTAAAATAATTAAAATATGTCAAATGTATTACTTTCTCCATTTAAAATATTGATTATAGAATTTGAGGAGATTAGAGTATATGTATATTTTATTTTTAATTTGTGAAGATAAAGAAAGATTGTTTTTAGAAGATCTTGACTCTAGTATAGAGTGTAGGTATACTTTATTTCTAATAGATAAATATATCTTTTAATTTGACCTTATTTTATAGTAAACTTTACCTAAATCCCATAATGGAAAAGTCTAATTACTATACATCCCTCATTGTACCAAAATTATCCGATATCCCCTTTTTTTTCAATTTTTCTGATACATTAGTGATGTATCTGATACATCAATTATCTATAGAGTAATTAATGAAGATCATCTATTTATGGATAGTATCTTAATATAAGGTATGATTGGTTCTTTAAATCAATTACTGATCTAATTAATGAGATTAATTTGGTTAAAAAAATAACGGTTGTGTACGTGAAGATTCAAGCCAAAAAACAGAGCAAAAATTCAAATCAAATTCGATTTCATTTTTTTTTCCAGTTTTGGTGATACATAAGTTATGTATTTGACACATCAATTTTAGATGTAGAATACTTAATGCATATCAGCTATTTATGGTTAGTATTTTAATGTAAGTTTTGATTGGTTATTTAATTGAATCACTGATCTAATTAATGAGATTAATTTGTTTAAAAAAGCAACTGTGATGTTCATGAAGATTCAAGCCAAAAAATAGAGCATCGTCTCGAATGAAAAAAACAGAGCATCAATTCAAACCGAAGTTGATTTCAATTATTTTTTCACTTTTGCTGATACATAAGTTATGTATCTGATACATAACTTTAGCTATAGAATAGTTAATGCACATCAGCTATTTATGGATAGAAAATTGAGATAAGGTATGATTGGCTCTTATAGTTTCGAATCTCAATGGGTGGGACGGGATCTTCTTGATGACGTATTTCATTCCCTACATTGACATGAAAATGGTTAAATACAACTTGAACTTTATACATAAATACGATGTATCATATGCATTAAAATATCTGATGCATGAGATGAGATTCTGATACATACAGAAGATGTATCAGAAGCAGTTATATATTATATTCTGATACATAAATGTAGATGTATCAGAATCATTAAAACTTGAAACAACAGAAAATGACACTTAAACATGATGTATCAGAAATAGTAAATCTCCAAAAAATTGTATTTGAAAAAGACATTATGTATCTGATACATAAATGTAGATGTATCAGAATCATTAAAATTTGAAACAACAGAAAATGACACTTAAACATGATGTATCAGAAATAGTAAATCTCCAAAAAATTGTATTTGAAAAAGATATTATGTATCTGATACATAAATGATATGTATCAGAATCATTAAAACATGAAACAACAGAAACTGACACTTAAACATGATGTATCAGAAATAGTAAATCTCCAAAAAAATGCATTTGAAAAAGACATTATGTATCTGATACATAAATGATATGTATCAGAATCATTAAAACTTGAAACAACAGAAACTGACACTTAAATATGATGTATCAGAAATAGTAAATCTCCAAAAAATTGCATTTGAAAAAGATATTATGTATCTGATACATAAATGATATGTATCAGAATCATTAAAACATGAAACAACAGAAACTGACACGTAAACATGATGTATCAGAAATAGTAAATTTCCAAAAAAATGCATTTGAAAAAGAAATTATGTATCTGATACATAAATGATATGTATCAGAATCATTAAAACCTTCACAAAATTTTCATTCTAAAAAAAAAACTTAATTGAACCCATACCTTTGGAAGATTAGGGCGTGTTGTAACCCCTTCAATCTTGTTGTCTATTTCTTTGGGTGCATGTTTAACTGTAGCTTTCGACTTCAATTTCTCACTTAGCTTATTCATCACTGCTGGATCGTTACGATGTTTGGATCTAACCTCGTTGTAACCTTTCCAAGATGAATCAGAACCAGGTGAAATAAAAATTCCTTGATTTTTATTGGACTGTTTGAGACCATGAACGGATTCCATATGTATCATTGAAGGTATGAGACACAAAAATAGAAAGATTTACAGAAGAAAGCAAATGATAAAAAATTTAGAAGATTTTTCAAAGATTTACAGAAGAAATCAAAAGATACAAATTTTAGGAGAAATCAGATTGAATGAGGATGAAGTGAAATTCCATATAAGGAAAGATTAAAATATACATTAGTTGAAACCTTGAAATTGATTAACGGTTGAAGAGGATCAAATTAACTAGAGCAAATTAGGGCGAGGATGAAGGAAGAGGCGGATGTATTAGTGAGGGAGAGAGAGAGAAAGGAAAAAGAGGGATTTTGGAATTTTTTTGGTGTAGTAGGGAATAAAAGTAAATATAGCATCTTAATATGTGTAAAAGGGTAATTTTTCCTATTTTATATTTATGTCATCCAACTTTGAGTGTGCACAAGTAGTTACTTAAACTTACATAAAACTGAATAAATAGACACACGTGTTCTACTTGGCACAATACATGTAGGGCACCACGTAGGACATAAATTTGCCATATAGAATGCCACGTAGGATGATGTGTCTATTTGTTTAAATATTGAATAGTTAAAGTGTCTACTTGTGCACTAGTAAAGTTAGAGATCATAGTTGCCAGCTGATGTCAAGTTTAAATGTCATATTTATGTATTATGTCAATTAGAATAGATATAGAAGGGGGAAAACGACAATAAAAAAGCATAGCAATTAGTTAAAAGAGCAATAATAACAACATAATTTGATAACTGGAGTACAATAAACATATATGATAAAAGAAATCAAAAGTGATATACTACAAGAATTGAGGCTATTAGTACAATAAACAACATTCCGCTACCCTCTATCCTTCTATCATAATCTATAATTTCCCCAACCCTCCCCCCTTCCTATCTAGAGTCTTGTACTTTTTTTCCCCACCAACTAGAGTCTTGTACTTGATAAGTTAAAATCGTGTCATTTTCTGTTTAGTCACATCTCTCCAATATTTTTTTGGTTTACTTCTACGTCTCCTCGTATCCATTATAATCCAATCTTTCGCACCTCCTTAATGAGGCCTACACGCTTCTGCTCATCACATATTCAAATCATTTCAGTCTCTTTTCCCTCATCTTATTCATTACGAATGAAACTTCAATCTTGCCGGGATATCCTTATATTTTATCATATATCTTCTAGTAAGTCCATACATACATTTCAACATCTTTATTTTCGCAACCTGCATCTTCTAAAGATGTCAGACTGGCCAACACTTCTTCCATTAGATCACCCCTATTAATGATAAGTTATCATAATATTGGAGAATGAATAAGATTTAATAATAAGGATAACATAGATACAAATGGTAAATTATCTCTTGATTTTTTAAACTGGACAACTATTTTTAGTATACTGAACAAATAAAGATGGAGAGAGGAAGTACCAAAATCCCCTCTATCTTGTGGTCTTACATATGTCAAGTAAAAAGTTGGAATCAAAGAATTGTTGAAAAAGAAGAGATGCATTCTTTTTTAAGTGGACTAAAAAAAGTATGATAAACAAATTAAAATTAAGGCGGTATTATATTATGACGCCTTTGATAGTTCTCATGTGTCGTTTCCCAACATATATTATATATGTTATATTGTATTACTCGCTTCATTTTAATTTATTTATCTTATTTTAATTTAGACACAGTATTTAAGAAAGAATATTTTTTAATTTTGTAATCCTAAATTAAAGATACGTAGAATATACTAAAATGTCATTAAATTGTATGGTCTCAAACATAAAAAATTAAAACTAAAAGTTGTCCAGAAAAAAATGAAACTCTTTTTTTAAACGAATTAAAAAAATAAGACAAATAAATTAAAACTATAAATATAATTTTTAGATAGATTATATCGATTTTCATAATTTCACACATTAGCAATCCAAAGGATAAACTTATAGAAAAAATGGAATACAAGATAAATCTATTTAAGAGTTACGTATAGAATAAAATACAAATAAATTTCTCTATATATATATAATTTGTGCAAAAGTTGTTATGTTCTAGACATGCCAAAGTCAGATTTGGTCTTGTATAAATGCTTTTGAATGTCGCAGTGATAAACTAGACATTTTTTTTTGTGTGTTTATATCAATTTAATAAATAAATGACACATGATTTTATATATATTCTTATTACTAAACTATTATTAATTAAGATAAACAAAGACATTCGTCAGAGCTTTTTTAACCTTATGTGAGGTGAGGTTGGGTCTGATCAGTTGTGATACAAATGGGAGTGCATGCTACAACTATATGGGATCCATGCTATGACAAATATGATCGAGTTCAATACATTAATTGTCTATTCAATATCCTCGCACGATTCTTTTATTAATTCCCCTCTTCTTTATGATCGATCTTTTTCTTTGCTTAAGTCCATTGTTCCTTTCCTCGTTGTTCCAAAGGTAGGGATAACAACCATGGGCGGAGCTACCCTTGCCCGAGGGGTGTCAAGCGACACCCCTTCGTCGAAAAATTACATTGTATACATAGGTCAAAATTTGGTTTAATAACTATATATATAAGTATTGACACCTTTTAACACAAATTGAAGATTTAGTGTAGTGATTAAGGTGTTGCAAAAGTTGCTTGAGGTTGTGTGTAGGTTAGCAGAGCCAGTATGACCTTACGCAAGGTAAAATTGGGTCTGATCAATTGCGAAATGAGAGTCGAGTATGATACATCAATTGTCTATGTCTATTCAATATCCTTGCACTATTCCTTTGGTAATCCCCTTCTTCTTTATGGTCTCCTTTGCTCAAGTCCATTTATCCTTGTTTTGGTTGTTCAAAAGGCAGGGATAACAATAGGACGAGCCAGAGCCACTATGACCTTATGCAGAGTGAGGTTTGGTCTAACCTTACCGGGGGGATGCAAGATGTGTTAAAACATTTCTTTGCTGGTTTAAGACTTAACGCAACCCACCCCGCCCTGTTGTCATCCCTAAAATTCGTAAGGAACTCCACTCCCTCCATTTAGAGAGTTGATGCCTTTAGGAGGATAGAATTCACTATCAATAGAACTAATACATAGAAGTATGTCCACAATTAAGCCAAACATTTCATTGCATACAATATTTTTAGCCACTCAATACAACCTCTGGCATTTTCAACTAATATTATACAGTGTTCATCAAGGGGAAAACAACCATATCCATATGGTAAATCCAAAAAATTCCGGTTTCAATATAGATCAACCGCGAAAAGGTAAAAGGCAACCATCCGAACCCCTTTGACAAATTCCATCTATAACGTTTGCATGGGATATGCAACACTACCATATTGTTTGGCTTTTAACTAGCTTTTCGATATCCTAAAAAAAAGCGAGCAAAGTATGATGGTATTGTTAGGGACGGACGAGATGTGGAGGGTACATTGAGCTACTACTAGTACTTGCTTGAGTAGTAAAACTTGATGTAGGTAAGAGTAGTTCCGCCTGAGGGAAGTAGCTATTGGATGGCACGTCAAGCAGCAAGTCCTGATGGGAGTTTTCATTTGCAGAACGGAAAGAATCCAGCACGAGGGAACTATTCTCAGAAGGCAAGGCGAACGAGCTTCTTGGACTGAAGCAAGAGCCATCGTTGTCTATTAGTTCCTTCTGCTCATAGATGCTTTTCATCACCACCCTCTTGGGGCTCTTCATTGTCGTCTTTGCACCTGAAGCAAGAAAAAACTCATAAATCTTAATTTGTCGGAGCTAGCAAATATGTAATCAAAGAACACATTGCACATGGAAATGGAGCAAAAGCTTTTTTTTCCTTTTTCATTCAGAGTGGGAGAGGGGGTGAAGCTAGAGTTCAAGGTACGGGTTCAGTCGAACCTAGTAACTTTGATCCAACAGTGTTTGTCTTAGGAAATCCATTTAATATGTACAAGTTATTAATTTAGAAGCCAGTAACTTAAAAGGGCTAGAATCCCAAAGACCCGAACAATAAACTTCAAATCTTGACTCCACTTCTATGGGATGAAGATTCTAGATTCTTGTATATTCGCCCATGAATTTGAACAATGGTTTAATTTGAGAAAGGTCTATGGAGAATATATCAGATAGACAGAATTGATGTACTACAAGGAACTACAATGTCCTATCCTTCATCACATTTAAGAATTTTCCCTTTTGTGGTGGTAGGGAGGAGGGGTGAGATTTAATGTTAGTCGAAAATCAAAAGTTATCGATCTACCTTCCAAACAAGTTCTCATGCTTACGCTTACAGCTTACCTATTCAAACAGCCATGATTTTCGTGAATACTTACCTATCCGCTGGTAGGGAGGGGGCTCGTACAAAGAAATAATATAAGACATATATATATATATAGGTAGATTTTTATTATACCAATTCCTTACTTCTAACATCTCTCATTTTAAGCCAATTTACACCAAAACGTTATAAGTCATAAGTCAAGCTATGTGGTTGCTCATTTGTGAAGAAAATAAGCCATTGCATCGTAAGGAACATTTTCTAAATCCTACGAGTTATATGGCACCACAGAAAATTTAGTTGTGAATGCTCAAAACTAATGCAAAGTTTAGTTGTCTCCAACAGAAACAAGTGTACGGCAAAATAATTGTCAAATGTCATAACGGAAAAAGTAAAAGAGGAACACAACTTACCCGAACACTTTGGATGTTGCCCCTCCCTTGGTTTCTTCACATTCGCTGAATGACATGTGCCAACAACATTTGGCTCTCCGGCAACTTCAGAAGCGCTGCTACTATTCTTACACTTTGTTTCCTACCAAAGAACAAAATTAGCTTCAATAAAGTTGCATTTCACATTTAGCAGATGTAACATAAAAGATGGTGTGTCACATGCTCAATATCTATGCAGCGAATCGTTCGTAACCAAACCTTGAGTAAATTA
Source organism: Solanum dulcamara (assembly GCF_947179165.1). NCBI lineage: Eukaryota > Viridiplantae > Streptophyta > Magnoliopsida > Solanales > Solanaceae > Solanum > Solanum dulcamara. Next base: position 2,380,682 of record NC_077241.1, on the reverse strand, counting down.
TATTGTTGCACCCACTTCGACTTTGCTAAATAGCACAATATAAGTCTCTTCAAAGTTCTACAATCTTCTAATTTCACTCCTGGCAATGAATTATCAAAAACACCTTCTGCAAGAAGTTTCTGGAAGGAAGAGAGGTTCTCCTCGAATTGAGAGCTCTCAAACACACTTCTAAGACTGCAGATAGAGAAAAGAACACGAAAACAATCAGCTGGTCGAGCTACCTATATCGAATTTCCTTTAATGTTCAAGGTCAATATAAAGCCAAAACATGACCGAGAAAGTGAACAACAGAGAAGATGGACAAACCTATCTGGAGGCGCAAAAGAATCGACAGGTGGTAAGTACTTCAGTAGCTGCTTCTGTTCATCACTTGACAAATGATTCATGAATTCTTCATAATTAAGTACATCCTGTACCCAAGTATTCACATGATCTTATCAACTTTTGATTCATATGAGTAACATTCAAAACTGAAAATCAATTTTGGAAATGGCTAAGACATGTATTGTGGAAGAGGAAGCCAATCCACTCAAGTCAAAAGTTGTTCATCGAAAGATGAAGATCATTTTAAGTTTATAAGAACACTCAGCTAAAAGGCCCAGGACATAGGAAAATATTGTGGATACAGAGTCATATTCCAGCAGCACCGATAAGTTGGCATTGCCAGGATATGCTATGTTGTATTAATTGAAAGAAAAACAAAATTTCTTCAGAGGAAATACAAGAGAGAAAAATATACCTTCAGGTCTATATAGCGAAGGGGTGAACTATGATGTCCAAGAATTTGTAGCTTTTCAAGGTGATCTTTGTTTCTGCAATTTTTTTTAAAAAACAATCAGAAAGATACTTTAGTAGATATGATGCATTTAACACCTTATATTCTGTCTGACCACATATTTGGTGAACTTTACGTGCTATCAAGACTAATAGAGAGAGCACCTTTTAAACTGGTCTTGTTCCAATGCTGGACCAGTAGGCTTCTTGGTTCTCTCCGTACCCATATTTGGTGAATTGACAACCTTACTAATATTTACAGGAGGGGTAGTCAATCGTGAATAAGCATCACTGACAGAACGGTTCTTGTTGTCAACGGAAAGAGAGCTGGCTTCTGATTCTTCTTCTCTACCTATTGAATTAGGATGCCGAATTAGTACACTTCCGTGTCCTATCTCAACAGAAACCATAGGCTTGTCACTCTCAAAAAGCAACTCCTCTTCAGAGGATGCAGACAAGTATGAACTTTGTTGTTCATGTAAGATGGTATATAGGTCTTTGGTGAGCTTTTCGACTGAAGATGGCTTTGGACGATTGAAACAGGTTCTCTTCCTTGAAGGCACAGTTGTATCCCATATATTGGATTGCGCTGGACCTGAAAACCAAAATTAACATGTAAATATTTCATGCAGCTATAGAAATCAAACGGGATGGAGAGCACAAAAACTCAAAAAAGCAACATAAAACATAAGAAAATGCTAAGAACAACAAAACTCTACCAAGCTCAAGCTTTGGCCCCAAAAGTTACAGTTTTAGAAGAAAATGCAGCCGTAATACTAGAGAAGGGGCAACTATTATCCAAAAATATCTATACTAGAGACAGAAATAATTCTGAGAACAACAACATACTAGTGAAATCTCGCAAGTGGGGTCTAGGGAGGGTAGTATGCAGACCTTACCCCTACCTCATGGAGGTACAAATGTTGTTTCCGAAAGACCCTCGGCTCAAGTGAAGCAAATCAAAGTAGTAATGAAAAGGGAAACCGACAGTAAAGAAAACATGACAACTAGTAGAAAAGCAGTGCAAAGCATACAAGCAACGAACAGTAACATCAGCAAAATAGAGCGATCACCTAAAATAATAAATAACAGATAAGAAAGCTAATAATATGACAGACACGGTGTTCTAGACCACCACCAATCCTAATCTCGTCGAAAAGCAAGACAACACTCAACTATCTACCTAATCCGCGACCTCCATACCAGATAATAGACGTCAAACAGAAACAGTACGCATCAACAAATATGAGTCTCTGTTAATTTCTCAAGTAGCTATTAGAACATCTACACATGTTATATCTATATCTTCGATAAACAATTAATTCAGTTTCCATATGAAAGAGAATGACCCCAACTGTAACACAATAATCCTGCCTCTTCTGGAGAAGGGAAAAGTAGTTCACAGTTTAATGTATGCAGTTCTTGGCTTTTGTTTACCTGTCAAATCACTTGCTTCAGCACTACCAAATTGCACACAGCTCTCGGAGTTTGAGACAGCAGAGCCAGAACTTGACCTATTGCTAGTATCTTCATCTAAACCCTTACGGAAACCTAGATTATAATCAGGAGGAGTTCCAACTTCAGCATTATCATAACTTTGTTTCCGTTTCAGAATCTTTGCCTCTTTGTTCTTCATAGACATGTTTTTGAACCGAGAAACCCTGTGTTCCTCAAAGTCACAAGGTTCTGCTCTTGCATGCAGAGGAGTATAGTTTGCCAAGGTCCCTTTTGTTCTCCACCGAGATCCACAGGCGTTACACAGTATTGGCTTCTCTGGAGGTCCATTACGCCAAAGTGGAGTACCTACAGCATGATTTTGATGGTTAAGACTTAAGATTGTACTGAAAGTAAATGATCTCGGGAAGAATGAATGGTATTTAACAAACTGAGAACTTGGAAAAAATGGAAGCATCTAAGAAATAGAAAAGAAGAAACTAACTAGCAGGCTGACATCTCTTGTGAGCAAGGAGCATGGAAAGAGAGTATACATCTTTCAGGAAACATAGAACGCAGTAAAATTGGCCAATGATGGTCACTTTGTATGCAAATCAGTGAAATGATATACCAGCTTTCTTTCTCAAGTTTTCAATGGCAGAAGGTAAAAGTATACTGGCAGCTAAAGTAGACGGATAAAGAAAACTGAGGAAGCTGTTATTGAGTGGAGCAACCAGATGAGCAAAAGAAAGTCATCCACTCAACAACTGAGCTAAGAGTAGAATAAAATAAAGGAGCAACGAACTCCTTAGAATTTTCCATCAGAAGTCATGCATTGAATGACTTAAAAAGCCAAGCTTAAAGATTAATACTTCAAAGAACAATAAAAGGGCAGCCTCGTGCACGAAGCATCACATTCACGCAACGTAGGGGAAGAGCCGCAACCCAAGGGGCAATATGACATCTTTAACAACCTCCTGTAAACCTACTTGAACTCATGGCCATTTTACAGTCCAAACCAGGCTATCACCTTTGTGTGCATGAATAATTTGCCACACAAGTCAAGATCAGGCGAAAAAGCATTTCCCATATCCAAGATTAATTTAAGAAATATCATCGTTGGAGAGTTTATCCAATTCAAAGGCAACCTAAAAAATAGTCAAAATGCGCCAACTATCACAATGTCGGGAAAAGCCCAAGCAGGAGCTGGAAACAAGAAACTCGGTTCATGGGATAAAGAAACTATGAGATGAAACTTCAAGCCTTTTCTTAGTGAATCGCAGATAAAGGAAGTGCTATCATACAACTTACGTGAATCCATAATTGTAACAAGAGCATGAATGAGCAGCCAAGCAACATTAGTTCCACGAAGGAACTTGTAATATTAGAAAGATCAGAGCAACATGAATATAGATCAGTCATTATCAAATTGTCTACTCCCACGGTAGGAGTAAGGTTTGCGTACACTCTACCTTCTCTAGACCCTACTTGTGGGATTACAGTGGCTATGTTGTTGTTCTTGTATTATCAAATCATCATTTTTTGTGCAGCCTTTGCTCCACAAAGAATCATATCAATGCCACATTGAGCAAGAATTCAACTTGCACCAATAGCAACTTAAAATATAAGCTCCCAACGAAGTACATTTCTACATTAAGAACCTATGTTACATGGACTACTTATAAGTATCCGATACGGATATGTGTAAGCATCTGGTCTTGGTACGCGCAATGTTTTGCTAATTTTGAGTAGATTTTGAAGAGTTTGTACAAAGTACCCTTTACCCATGTCTAACGTATTCGAGCGAATCCTTTTGTTATCAAGACAAATGAAGGATCCAAATCACATAGTTTAGAAAGGGAAATCAAGAATTCAACACAATCAGAATACCCCCCAATTCTGTTGGAAAATAAATTGAACTCCTAGATGTTTTATCAAGATTTCTGCACACAAATAAACTACAAGAGAGTCAATGGTTGGCAGAAATCAAAAGTAAAATAGTTTCAGAAATGAATTCTAACTCAAACCACAGTATTGAAATTCAGAGATTTAAGCAAAACACTAAACAGTACAAACAAAACAAACTCAAAATCAAATGGCTAACAGGACATCAATATTTATTGTTCAATGTGCTAGTATTTTTTTCATTTTTGAATCAACAACCATATGGGTATCAAGTTCCATTATTGAACAACTCATCTGAGCAACAAAAATAAAATTACAAAACAACAAGAATTCTACAGGGGGAAAAAAAACAAAAAAGACTCAACCTTTCTTGAAAATTCACAAAAAAAAATACATTTGAAGAATCAAGAACTCACTTGTAACACCACAGTGATAGCAAGGTCCTTCCTTTCCCATCTTTCCAACTTTTTTTTCTTAAAATTTTACCAAAAAAAAACAATTAAATGAAAAAAGGGAAGGAAAAAAAAACCAGTCTCGTGAAGAAAAAAGCTTCTTAATTTTTTCTTCCTTAGGAAATGAAAATAGAAAAAAAAAGTATAAAAATATAATCTTTACAAGTTTTTGATTATTCTCTAATAGCAAAATTTATATAGTTTCTGGGATATACTTTTTTCTGCAATAGACTCAAAACAAACTTCTGCAGAAAACACCCAAAACTCAAGAAAACACAGAGGAGTCTGTATCTTAAAGTCCCAGAAAACCCCCCACTGGAAAACAGCAAAAATATATGAACAAATTTATCAAGAAATTGAGATGGGGTTTTCTTTTTCTACTTCTTTTTTTCAAGAATCAGCTGAAAATTTTGTACAATTTTTTTTTTTTAATGGGCAAATGAAAGACCCATTGGAGGAATCTAATAAATGGTTGGAAAATAAAAGGAAAGGATGGAGTTGTTTCTGTATGACCTCTTTGTAAAATTTGTATATGAAAGTAAATGTTTTAGCTTTCTTTACTTATGCTTTTCCTTTTTAAAAAAAATAAAAAATAAATTTGTAAGTGTAACTCAAAAGGAAAATATATAATATATAATAATTACTTAATTTACATATAACTTTTTTTTTTCATTTTTATTATAGCGCGGTTTGATATTTGATATTCACTTACCTTATTACTCTAGATTCGTATTGTATAGAGTTCATTAACTAATTTGCATTATAAGGTTCATATATTGATTCAGATTCACACCTATTAAAGGAGAAAATGTTTTGTCTGACTCATTTGCGTTAATCAAAAGTTAAAATGACTTCTTTTTTTTCAAGAAAAAAAACTTAATTTTTAGTCATCAAATTGATCCTATTATTTTAACTCTAAATTTAAAAATTTTAAAAGTGGATGTTAAGGATTTCTTTTGTTTAATCTCAAATAAATAATAAGAATCTATCTCTTCTTCTTTGTTAGATGTTTTTGAAATGTTCCAAGTCCTAATTTATTGGAATGCATATATAGAAAATTATTTTCTTTTTAAAAATATATGGACTTCATGAGTTTGAAACATAATTATTTTATTGCTTAATATTCTTGTTGACTTTAGACTTTTTTTTTCCTCTCTTCAAATTTAACATATTTCCAATTTTACCCTGTGCTCTTTCCACGATCCCAATTTGAGTATAGTTATATTTTGTGTTAAATACTTTTCTTAAATTTGCATTAATTAAATCAAAACAATCAATTTATTTAAAGAGTAGACCCCCTTTCAATTTTTAAGCATTATGATGACATGATGTTGATTAATTTTATTTTTAACCCTAGTGGTTTCTTCCTCGAAAGACATCTTTTACATCTAATATATTCACATACCTTTGCTAAAAAATTATAATGTATAAATAGGTAAAAAAAAAAAAAGTATTATGTATATATTATATACTATGTATGTGTTTGGTATGAAAGACAAATAAAAAATAATTTTCAATTTTTTCATATTTGGTGGTCAAAATATTTTTTCTAAGAAAACAAGTTCTTTAAATTTAAGAATGCGATTTTTTTAGTGGAAGTAGGAAAAAATAAGTTTTATAAGTGGCATTCTAAATACATTGTCTCCTCCCACCATCCAACAACCCTGATCCCCCCCTCTTAACCATCGTACCCTCGAACCTCCACTCCCCACATGTTGAAGAGTCTCACATACAATGAAAAAGAGGATGGGTGATTTTCTTTTATGGCATTGAACAATCCTTCCCCCTTGAGCTAACTTTTGAGGTTGAGTTAAGTCCAAGATCCATTTATTTACCATGATATTAGATCACGACTCATCTCAATTATTGTTTATTTATGTTGGGTCCTCATATTAAATTGTCTACACTCCAGATATTCAGCCCTGGACTTGATATGGGGTATTGAAGAGTCTGACATCAAATGAAAAAGGAATGGGTGACCTTGTTATATAACCTTGGGCAATTAATGAGTTAACTTTTAGATTAAATTAGGTCCAAAATTCATTTATTTACACCACCCTATCCACGCTCATAATGTGTGCATTATTATTGATTAATATACATGAGAGTATTAAATATGAATTAAGAAATTGTATTTATAACAATGTTACATTTATATTTAACAGTCAAAAGGTATTTGTATAGAGTAAAGTACAAAATACATAGTAATATCAATGGGCAATTTAAATAGGGAGATACTCCACATATCCAATCTAATTGCCATGTTTCAAATTATTCAAGCTTGATTTTTACAAGTTTTTTGAAGATGATAAATTGTAATTGTAAAATTAAATTCTTGTACAAATAATAATAAAAAAAATTCATCTTGTATAATGAAAGAAAAAAGAAAGGCATATTTTATTAAATTGTATGCTTAATGCCTGAAAAGGGTTGTTTGATTGGTGAGATACGATATAACAATCTTGAGATACATCAATTATTTTATCTTGCATTCGATTGTTGATATTAATTATTTTCTAAAATCATTTTGTATTAAAATAATGAAATTAGCTTATTTCATAAGATATTTTTGTTTATCATCTCGATAACTAAACAACCTTAAAATTATTAGTATTTTTTTACTGTGCCACATGGCACCAAATTCACCTACCTATCATGGTATTGGTCTTTTTCACTGAAAACACATCATATGGGATTGATGTGAGGACACCTCAAACCCCACTTCAAAGAGAAAAAAAAAATAGAAAAAAAAAAAATTAAAAAAAAATTAAAGCAAGAAGTTAAAATCTAAATTAAATAACGTCTTTTAAGAGGAAATGATTTCCTATAATCAATAACAATTTGAAAAAAAAAAAAACTTACGTAAAATTTCGTGGGACATTTTTTTTCTTTTTGCTTGATAATATGTCAAAAAGGATCATATAAATTTGTAATTAATCACAAAATCACATATCCGACAAATGAATTTATACAATTTATGGCGAATCTAGAGCACAATATATGAATTTAAGAAAACACAATAACTTCTATTTAAACACCTTATATATTGTATAATTTATTAAATATTCATAAATATTTTAATAGTAATTTGAGGTTGATACAAAACACATATTAAATTTCAGATATTAAATTCGCTAATTGTTAGTGTACATCTATTGTTATTAGTCTCTTTAAACTTTTACTATATTAGTGGAAAATTTTAAAAACTCTATTTAGTTTATACTTAATTTGAAATTTATTACGTTGATTAATTAAATTTATGTCATACAAGAAGTAAAATGTTTTTTTTTGGTCGAGAATAGAAATTCTATATTTAAAATAATTCTTCATTCTCAAATTAGATGCAAAATAATATGACCTTATACTATTTTGTGCTTTAGCCATTATCATATACATCACATGCATTGATGAGATATGAGTTAAACAGAATTTAATAGTTTTATCTCGAGCTTTGTTTAAGCACGAAAAAAAAGTATCATAATTCATAAATTTTAAATATTAAATTCACTATTTGTATAATATTAAGTTTAGGGGTTCGATTAATTTGAACTCATGCCGTGTAAAATCCATTGAAAAGGGACACATTCTCTTAAAAAAATCATTCTCAAAATTCGAATAAAAAATTTATGAATAAAAAGAAATAGAACCAGAAAAGGAAAAATAAATAAAATACAATTACTTTTACATAATGAACGTGGTCAAGAGTGGTGGATGAATAGATCATGGCCATTGTCTCCATAACAACATAACTTGTGTCATAGAATATAATTTAATGAGTAATAAAAGTTATCTCAAAATGTTTATAGTTTTTTTTAGAATTTATTCATATTTAATTACTAAAGATAGAATATTATGAAATTTAATTGAACATATGCTATACTCATGTTAGTACATTGATTTACTCTTGTTTAATGTCTTTGAGTAATTTTTTGGTTATGTTAGAGATTTTTATGTGGTATAGAATACGCAAAAGGGCCTAAAATATTCTTTAATTATGTGAATTGGTATAAAAATATCCTTCGTCTATCTATCGGGCCTAAAATGCCTCACGTCAATCTTTGGGGTCTGTTTTACCTTTATCTCTAACAGTAAAAAATATTCAAAACGAAAAAGAGCCCAAATACCCTTAAACTATAAGAAAAGGTTTTAAAATATCATTCATCTACTTTTTGATCTAAAAATAACCTTCTATTCATCATTTAATCTAAAAATACATTTCCATTCACCTTTTTAGCTCACTATAGCCCTTGAAACTAACAGCCCTCTCTTTAATTTTAATTTTTTTAAAATATTTATAATGTGTCATTTTTCTTATTGGATGAAATAAAAATTCCACCTCCACTAAAAAAAATTATAATTTATCTAAGCCAAAAATAATATACCTCTTCAAGACCAAATATGTGGAATTTTTATTTCATCCAATAAGAAAATGAGACATTATAAATATTTTAAAAAAATAAAAAATAAAGAGAGGGTTGTTAGTTTCAAGGGTTATAGTGAGCCAAAAAGGTGAATCAAAATGTATTTTTAAATTAAAAAATGAATAAAAGGATATTTTTAGACCAAAAAGTGAATGAAGGGTATTTTAAAACTTTTTCATATAGTTCAGAGGTATTTTTGATCATTTTCTATTTTTAGTATTTTTGACTGTTAGAGATAAGGGTAAAACAGACCTCAAAAGTTAACGTCGGGGGCATTTTAGGCCTGATAGGTAGACTAACGATAATTTTGTACCAATTCGCATAGTTAAGGGGTATTTTAGGCCCTTTTCCATATAGAATATAAAGAAATTCTGGTACGTTTTATTTTTATTTGGGATCGTAATAGAACTTTTGATCCTTCAATTATAAATATATTTTAATTTTGATTTTTGTGATATATGATTCAATAATTTAATATTTAGTTAATTAAAATATGTATTTTAAGATTAAATGTGCTTTAATCAACTATATATGATTAGATTTTAGTAATAATTGACGGATGAAAATGTTTTAACTATTTTTATTTTTACTCTGAATAATATTGACCAAGATGAATTTTAACTGAAAAATCAATATGATTAGTGAGAATTTATAATCGACCTTAACTTATTTGTAATTGAGACATATACAATAATTATTGTTATTGTCTTCATGATAATGATGCAATGTAGATTTACTTAAAACATTATTATAAACCTAAATTAGTATAACTTTTAAACATACATATATAAATAAAAATTGTGTTATTTCCAAGAAAAGATGGCTTCTCTTCTTCTCATTGGTTGTTACATTTTCTTTTCATACAACTCTTAAGAAATTTTAAATAAGAAGTATTTTTTAGTAATTTATATTTAACTCTTTTTAATGAAATTAATATCTTTTACTTTTAAAAATAATTAATTTCAAGAATAAATTAATTTTATAAATTGATAAATTTTTTGGGATAAATATTTTTAATAGTATTATCGACTAATATAAGACAGAGAAAGCATGATCCGAGCATTGAAAAAAGCTCCATTTTCACTTAAATATGATTCCGTGGATGAGGTTATGGAAGAGTATAAGTAGGTCGCATACCACCAAAAGATGCAGTTAGTTCAAGAACAAATTTCGATTTCGAATTTTAGATATGAAATTTTTTTTAGTAAAAATTCACTATTTTCAATTAGATCCTATCAAACATAAATTTAAATTAATCGAGTTTTAATATGAATATACGATAAAAAACAAGGAAAAAATGTAGGTGGCATTATTGGTTTTCTCTTGATCATTTATATTTTGTTAAAAACTCATTTTCATTACATTACATTACACCACTGATATATATGCCTATACTAGTTTGTGTCATTCATTTATTTATTTATTCAAAATTAAGCACCGGAGTATGTTTTTTTTTGGTCAAGACGTTTAAATTTAAATGTACATTTAAATATTAAAAAATATATTAAAATTATGAAGTGTAAATCTAAAGATATATTTAAAATATTCAGCTAAAAATATTAAATAATTAAGACAATTAATTTTCTAACCATCTAATTAAGAAAATTAATTTTCTAAACATCTAAAAATATATAATTTAATTTTATTTAAATATTAACAAATATAAAATTCAAGTAAAATATTAATTTAATTTAATTTTATAGTACTGCAACAAAATATCTAAAAAAAAATTATGTCATTGGTTATGTGATGGCTAATAGTGATGATTGTGCATTCCGATTAGAGGTTTATTGTATTGGTTAATGACGTTGATTGTGAGAATTATCTAATAATAATAGTGATTGATGGACTAAATAGCATTTTAACTATTTTAAAAGGCGCCATATTAAAACTTTATGAACATTTAAAATAAACTCTAAAACCAAATGGATATTTTTGTTAATTAAAGTCCTTCAAAAGCCATTTAATAACTCATGACGTGTATGTAAAGAAGATACAATTAAAGTCAAAAAGGGTACCCCATTGATATTTGAAGTAAAACACGTTTGCTTAACCCCAAAGGCTAAAGAAATTAAGAATAATCACTTTTAAAATTAACCACAAACACCCTTATACTTTTGGTAAAAATCTTTTTCTTCTTTCTGCTTGAGGGTCGATTTATTTTTATTAAGATTAACAAGATAAATTAAAATGTGTATTACAATTAAAATATTTAAATTTGAACATATTCAAATATATTAAAATTTGAGTATTAAATAAATAAGTCTGATTGATTTTAATAGTTGAATATGTAAAAAAATTGGTCTTAGTTTAAACTTAATAAATATATAAATCAAGTATAATACTAATTAATCTAATACTATATAGATAGAGTATTTTTAAAAATTATATGGTAGCTAATAGTGATACTATGTAATGATTAATAGAGATGGTTGTGCGTGCCGATCAGAGGTGGTAATTGATGTTGGTGGTTATGGACAATAGCTAGTGATAATGTTGGCTGACAGTAATGGTAAAAAGTGGTGATTGACGGTGGTCATTTGGTGGTAGTGATTGATAATTGTAGTGAATAATATATGATATATAAAGGTGGTGGTGACTTACAATGATGATTGATGATATATAGTTATAGTTGATCACAGTGATTGTCAGTAATAAATGATTGATGATTGTTTTTGTGATTGGTGGTAACGATTATAAATGATAACTAGTTGTGACGACAATTAGTTATAGTGATTGGAGGTAGTATTGGTTGCGACCAAAGATGATGATTGTGGGTGTTGACTGGTAAGTGATTTATAATAATAGTTGATAATAATGAACAACAGTAGCAGTAGTTGACAGTGGTGGATGTGGCAACAATAATAAATAAATGCAATAATGATGAAATCTCATTTTACAAAAATTATTAAATACATAATATCATTAAGTACAAACAAATGATGTGTTAATGTGATCTGATTTATAAATGTCAAAAGTAACAACTTTTTCTAATGTTGAAAGACAAAAAAATAAAACAGGTGAAGAAAAAGAAATTAGGTGGAGATTATCAAAAGGATTTAAGTTATATACATTATTTGTAAACATCAAAATTTTATGGGCCTGTATAAAAAGTGTTTAATTTCAATTGGAACTCTAGAAGACGTGATCAATTCTAATTAGGGTTCTTGGAGGTTACTCTACCCTGACCCTAGTTCATGCTTATATAAAAGGTATTATATTTTCTTGAAAAATCATCTCAGATATCCTATAAAATTCTTGGGTATTTAGATTATGTATACATTAAATATTTCTTTTTCAAAAAAATGATCTCGAATATCCATAAACTCTTGAGTATTTATAAAGATCAAAATCTCGAATATTTCCACAAACTCTTGGGTATGAATAAAGATCAAAATCTCGAATATCCCATAACTCTCGGGTATTCAAAAAGAGATCACGAAAACATCAAATATTGTCTTTCTGGAAAAAAATCTCAGAAATCCTATAAACTCTAAGGATATTCATAAAGAGATCAAAATATGCCAAATTCTTCTTAATAATCAGATACTTCAAGAAGATCCACAAATCATTTCATGAAGATCAAGTTCAAACCATCCTAACTAGTTCAAGAAATACGCCACTAACGGCCCTTGAATCACGATGGAGATCAAATTCAAATCATCCTAGTTCAAGAAATACACCACTAACGGCTCTCGAATCAAAGAGAAAATTAAGAGAGAAGAATTAAGGGAGGAATAAAATTGTACCCGTACTGTTTATCAATTAACTATTCTTATTTCTTCATATATATTTTTTGTGATTGCAATTTATTTTTCATCACTTTAAAATTTGTTGCAAACAAATAATTAAACTCTTGAACCTTATCGAATTTAATTATGTATTAGTATGTAATTAGCATTTTTACTAAATTGTTTAATATTTTTCTTAAGAATTTATTTGTATTTATCTCATAAGTAAGCATAAATAATTTAAGAAATTTATTTATAAATATCTTATAATTAGAATAAATAAATAAATAAATCGTTAATACATTTTTTTGGGGGGTGGAGGCGCGGGGGCGGAGGGTGGCAATGGAGACGAATTTGTTGTGTGCTGAATTATATTCAAAAGATTAAAGTAGTAGATGAGGAAAATATAAGTGATTAGACTAAAACAAGTGCTCTAATCTATTAATTAGTGGATTGCTAGAAAGGGAATTTGAAATTGAAAACCAATAAAAAGACATAAGGTTGTGGTGGGGACTTTTTGTTTGAATTTTTATCTGCTATTCGATATTTGTATTGAAGCTCAATTAAATTTGTATGTTGCAAGACTCCTTTTTAAAAGCAACGCTCTCCATACATTTTCTTTTTTCTAAAAATTCAAATCCAAAATTATCACTATGTAATTAAAAATAAAATATATCTCAAACCATTCCAGATTTGATTGTAGCGAGGACTAATCAAGATCATAAGAATTGCAAGTTTTTGCTATGTTCCACAATCCCCCCACCCCACCACCACCACTATTTTCCAAGTTGTGGAAATTTAGCAATGTTACAAATAACTAACTTGACTAATATTCTATCTATTTTAACTATATGGCGATATTTGAATAATAACAAAATTAATTAAAATTTACGATTTTAAACATGACATAAAATTTTTGAAGTCATAAAAGCATAATTGTGATTGATGAGTGGATATATAGGTTAGGTATACCTCTCTCCCAGTGAAAAGTAATGAGGCTAAAATAATTTTAGTCCAATAGATGGAAGAAAAAAGATTTCAAGGGGAAAAATTGGTGGGATGTGTTGTTATAGAACCCTCCTCTCTTCTTATCTTTTTATATTTATATATATATTCCTTAAAGAGATTATCAGTTTATCCTCCATAGCCATTTAAATTCTTTTCATCTACAAATATAGGATAAGATAAGATATCTATTCCTCTTTTCAATAATGTTGTATATTAAATTTTTGTTACATTTATTCATTTTTTTGAGTTTTTTTCTAAAAGAAATAAGAACCCAAAAAAATTATTTAAAATATAAAAAGAAGAAGATGGATTGGAGAATATTAAGGGTATAAATTTGTTCGATTTGATTAATTTTTTTAGCAATGATACAGAAAATGTTGCCATATTATGATATCATTTTCACGGTAAAAGTTCAGTACCACTTTAAAAGGGCAGTCCGGTGTACTAAGGTTCCCGCTATGCGCAAGGTCCGGGGACCCGACCACAAGAGTCTATTGTACGCAGTCTTACCTTGCATTTCTGCCAGAGGCTGTTTTCAAGGCTTGAACCCCTGACCTCCTGATCACATGACAACAACTTTACCAGTTATTTCAGTACCACTTTAGAATCCGACTAATTCATATTTGCATCGGTAAGTTCCTCTCTAAGGTAAAGCACTTCCTACTTTGCATTTTCATCTCTAGGATTCGAACCCAATACCCCTAATTAATGATAGACGGATACTTATTATCACCCCTAACCTTTGGTGGTAATGTTTAAAGAGCTCATACTTATATAGCAGGCTAGTGGCTGCTATATGCTTCCACCAACTTTTTGAAGGAATGAAACTTTAAAGAGAACAATTCTATGTATATATTGTTCATTAGTGGTGTTAACAGAAAAGCCTGTGACAACAGAGATGATCATCATCAACAACATATCCAGTACAATCCCACAGGTGAGACGACAGAGATGATCATATGCTCAGTAAATTTCGATGCAAATCCAACTTTTTCATGTTGCAACAATGCAAACTGTCATGCATCAATATGATACACTAAATGTTAGAAAAGAAATATGATGGCCTTATATTCCAGCCAAATCACCTATGCCATTGTCACCAGAAAACTAACAAAGCAAAGGGTTCTCAACACAGAGAGAGGAACGAGAAGTTAACTGGTACGTTCTCCATATATTGTAAACATGTATGTTATATGAATGGCCAGAACTACACCAGAATGCAGCATAATATACGGCCTCATAGCCTAACCTGAAGCGGTACAAACTATCAACAACATACTTGTTGAACGTCAACAGAAGTATCATGAACAAGAAAATGCCAGATTCTAGAGTTAAAAAGTTTGTAACCCGCTTGAACCCATTTTAGTTTCTCTTCTTCTTCTTCTTCTTCTTCTCTTCCTTATCAGATGCATTCTTCAACTGGAAGATTAAAAGAAAAGAGTCAGAGTGACAGCCAAAATATAAAAAGGGGAGGTAGGACATGTCTTGGAATACAACGATTGAAATGGTTGCTTACCATTATCACTAATATGCGCACAAAAACAGCAACAAAATCTGCAAAGAGGGTCAGTGCATGCTTTATGTAGTCCAAATCCCCATAGTGTGCCATCTCAATTATATCCTGGGTGTCGACAACAATATAGCCCACAAACACCAAGAGCCCAAAGTAAACCTGCCAGGAAACAGGCATTCAGAACCAAAATAGTCTCCTACAGAGTTAGCTACCAAGTTACGAATGCTATAAGACAAACAGAGAAAGTTGAGTTCATACCTCAAACTTGAAAAGAGCCATGGAACCACCAAAAATGGAGGAAGCAAAGTGCAACCAGAACAGGATGGAGAGACCAGATGAAAGAAGGCCTCCAAGGTACAAGTACTCTCTGCGCCTTGCCACCATGGCAGCAGCTGAGAAGCAACCAAACGCCATAGCACATCCAACAAAAGCACCTATCACAATGCTGCAATACAAGAATGTAAGCATCAGAAGCACTTTAACAATCAAGACTCTGAAGTGTTAACTAGTCAGTCTCAACAATAATAATTCTCAACAAACAGTTACACAAGCAGGAATGCAAAAGAAAAAGAAAGTAATTCTCAACAACCAGATACAAGTATGAATGCAAAAGCTACCCAGAATTGAGATAGGAAATTATTAAATGGAAGAACAGATCGACATGGTAACTTGGCTATCTATCTTAAAACAGCAATCAGTACCAGGCTGACACGCCCAGCCACTACTTGATTAAAATCCAGACCTTCAAACATATTGTTTTTTTATTCAATTTGTGTTGCTTGATAGGAACAAATGTGTATTTAGGAGTGGTCCTCCTAGTTAGTTTTGTTCTATTACACATCTAATCGCCTACCTTTTTGTATCATACTGGGCATGGTCAGTCTTCAGTAGGATTTGGGAGGGCATGACGTAGCCCTCCTCCTATGTACATTTTATTTTTTATGGTTAATTCACGAGGTAGAGGCCAATGCCAAAAATCCCATGAACACAGGCACGTATAGCCTGTGGAATTGGCTTTTCTTGTTATTTGTCTGTAAAGTTGCACTTTTTCGACAAAGATGGGAAAACCTTAGTGTGCTTTTGTATTTCCTTTAAGAAAAAAAAAACCAGCAAGATTTCTTTTAAAACCAGAAATCTTAAAATACCAGAATAAAGAAGTTCAAAATAGTCATTGCAGATTTGGAGAGCATATCCTACACCTACAGCAAATGATAATAACGAGGTTCAAAATAGTCATTCAAAATTAGAGGCCATATCCTATACCTAGAGCAAATGAAATAGGTTCTACTTGCAATTATAGCCAAATGTGGGGGACCTATATTACTAAATCAAATAGTTAAACTATAACAGGAAAAGACTAAGGGTAGAAACTAGAAACAGTGGCAATTGATTACGACATGAAATAGAGAAAATAAGAAAGGACCAATAAACCTTGGGTCAAAGTCAATGGCCAATTCAATTAGAGGGCCAATTGATGCTCCTTTAAATAATGCAGCTGCCATCAGAAGTGCCATCCTCTTTTGCTGCTCACCACAATTGACAAATATATCGAGTTAACATCAATTAAACAGATAAACTAATTATACAACGGAAGGATGTGTCAGGAACAAATGAGATCTATCAGGAAAAAATATAAAGAGTACCTCTTCATATAGAGGAGTTGACATCAACCACGCTATGCTTCCCACACATCCTAGTGTTGTAAGGAGACCACCAATGTTCCAGAGAATGTGAAGGTAAGCTCCAGCAGCTGATGCTACTAAAGCACAGCATAATGAAAGGTAGACCTACAATCAAGATAGAAATGAAGTTCATCATAATATTCTGAAGCCATATTAAAACCCCATGGTTCAATCCAACACCGGAAGAAGCTGGAAAAACAGAAATGAGGAGATTTGACCAAATTAAGTCACATCCATACAATTCAATGCCAAAGTGGAATCAAAGTCCCTTGACATATATATAAGTTCTAGTATTGAGACAAAATGAAACATCTAGCTCTAACTTTAACTATTCTCATGTGAAACAAGCAGAATGATTGTTGCAAACATTACAAATGAATATAATAAAGTGTCTAACACAGGCTTTTAGATGAAGCAGTTAGCATCGGGCATACATCCTGGTCCAACTCTCACCCATCATCTCAACATCAACAACAACATACACAATGTAATCCCACAAGTGGGATCTGGGGAGGGTAGAATTTACGTAGACCTTACCCCTATCTTTGAGGGGTAGAGACTTTGTCTCCGACGGTTCAAAGGGAGTGTAATCAAAGCAGGATTGAAAGAAAAATAACGACAACAAAATAGCAATAGCAATATAAATAACACCAAATGAAGCACTAGGTAATAGTAAAAAAAATGAAGAATAAGATAGTACGTGAATACTAAATAATTCTACCGAATAAGAAGAGGACGAGAAGAGAAGACTATCCTCCTTCTCACACACAAAGGGGTGGTTATGTAGAGTGTATTAACAAAAATAATGCATGCATTTTCTTTACGTATTTGTAGTACCTTGTTTGGTAAATTTTTCATGCTATTTATAATTAATGCTACTCTATTGTGTATTACTAATACATGGAAATCAATCGTATAAGTAATGCAAGGGAATGTAATGCATCCAAACATGGTTAAAGACCCAATTGTCACTCAAAACCTTTTTTTACATCTTTTCCACCATATTTTGGAGCTATCTTATAAATAAATATTTTTCAAAAAAATATGCAATGCATGTTATTTTTAATACACAAAACCAAACAATGCATTAGAAATAATCTCTGCATAATTAATGCAAGTATTACTAATTTTCAAGGCAAAAAAAAGGCCATAATTCTGGCTGTTCTCGACAAATAATTCAGAATCCGAAAGAAGCGCAGAGCAGATCAATTGAATTTAACATAACGCAAACTAAGGATAAAACAATTCAACTTTCACGACTCTCAGTTCTCAATCCCTAAAATAATCCGTCCTTTCACAAAACAACAGATAAAACAAATTCCTTCCAATTTCTACGTTCTCAAAGCGAAAAAAACAAGAAGTCGACATTATTTCATAAGAAAAAAAGTATAATCACGATGAAATTCAACTGATATTATACTTCATAGAGCAAAATGATCCTATAAACAACCGAAAAAAAATAAGGGAAAAAATATGGACCTTTTTGAGATGAGTTTGAACGACGGGAGAGATCTGCCGGAAGTTCTTCAATGATTCGTAACTCCACCGATTGCGAGACGACGACGACGACGATTGCGAGTCGAAGAACGATGTGAAGGACTCCATCTCTCTCTCTCTCTCTCCTTCTTCTTCAATACGCCAAACAGTTTTTCTCAATTATCAGTAACTGTTTGTTTTTTTGTATGGCGTTGAAGATCTACTTATATACTTGTACAAATTTTCGCGCTGGAAGTCAAAATTAAACCCAGTCAGTACCAATCCAACCCAATCGTTTAAGTTTGGGTTAGTTATTGATCAGCTAATTTATTAGTTCAATTTATTTTAATTCAATTTATTAAAAATTGAATTGATATATAATTCGAATTAGCTCATGAAAAATCTTGTTAATTTTTTTTTCAATTTGATATGTTATATATAACCATAATAAAGAAAAAATAATTTTATTAGGTACTAAAATAATTTAAAAGAACACATAAAATAAGTATCTTTTACCTAAATCCCATTATGAATCAGTCCAATTACAACATATCCCTACTATTTCTAATATTACAGGAATTCCCTCTTTTTCCCTCACTTTCGGATACATAAGGGGTCTTCATGCTACATAAATAGCTGATACGAAGCATTAATTACAGTTGAGGTTTTTTATGTAAAGAAAACGTAAAATAATTTAAGATTCCTTATTTCAAGCAATCACGTATTAGAAGCAGTTAATTGCTCACATCAATTCAGTCCCTCATTTGTCGTAACAGCTTGAGTGAATTCAAAATTCAAAATTGTAAAAAGCAGAGCATCGAAAATCCTTCAATTTTGGTTCAAAATTTTTTGAGAAATTTGAGAAGATATATAATGAATATCTCGATTTTGCAGAGATATGAGAATTTGAAGTGAGGTATGAACGATAAAAAAGTGATGGAATCGTTGTTGACGAAAATATTTCTTTCATGAATTTGAAATCTGGTCTTCTTCATCAATTTCAATTTCTAAAAAAGGTAATAGAATTTATCCATCTCTATATTTTTGTTGAACTTCTTCTTCTTCAGTTTTCGATTAATTTTCTTCCTAAATTTTGTGTTCTTCATCTCTAATTTCTAATACATATGAATTTTGGTCCGTCTTTTAGTATTGGTCTTACCCAATTAAATTCTCAACAACAAAAAATTATTTCTCCTAGATCTGATTCAAGTGGTGATGGTTATTATGAAATTAGATTCAAACACCACAATGATCCTTTAGTTATGGAAATTGCGTGAAGAGTATTTAGCGAAGGACCATGAGACAATAAAAATCTCCAGTTGCACAATCCCAAAAAAAAATTGAAAAAAAAGTTGAAGGTGTTTACAACACGCCCTTCTCTGCCCACGGTATGCATTTTCTAATGTATCTTGTGATTTTTGATTTTAAATTCCATGAATAATCATTACATTGCAATGTATCATGTTTACAAATCTTTTTTGATACATAGTCTTAATCCATTGATACAAAATTTAGCATGTATCATATTCGTATTTGTATTGTTGATACATAACTCACTGTGTTATTAATATTCTGACTGATTGTATTATATCATGACACATAAATTTTTTTGTTTATAATGTTAATTGTTGATTTTTTTCATGATTCATTAATCATCAGTGAACATTTCAATGTTGATACATTACTTACCAATGTATGTCATAGTTAAGAAACAATAGATACATTTAAAGTTATATCTGTTAGATTATTTTTTGATATTTTATTCATTATACAACATGACTATATGTATCTAGTACATTTAAATAACTTTTCCTGATTTTATGTACATTTCAAATTCTATCTGTGAATGTTTCTTAATTTTTTATTCATGATACAAAAGAGTCAGTATGTATCGGATAAAATAATTCTGCACATTTTTTATTCATGATACATTTGAATTCTTATGTCTTGCCATCAAGATACAAGAGGATGCCCGAAAGACCAAGACAAGGAAGAAAGAAGAACTATATTGAGAAGCTAAGTACGAGCACAAACTGTTGTGGACGTTATGGACATGAAGGCCACAATAGAAGAACTTGTAACATCTTTCCCAAAGAGAAGTAATACTTTGATTTTTCTAGATACATTCAACTTGGATTTGAATAAATGTCATTTAATCGTTTTAAATAAAAATGTATTGTTTTTTGAATTATTGAGGAATTCTATATAGATTGGTCAATTATTTATGTATATGGTACTTTTTTTTAAACTGAAGTACTTGTTATTTGAAGTTTTAGAAAATGATACATATAATTTTGGGGAGAAAAAATCAATGTTGTATCATTTTATTGGTTATATTTTATATTATGTATAAGAGATTTAATTGGTAAAGAACACAACATTTTGATACATTACATATTATCTTTATTCACTATGTATCTTCACTGATCATGTAATGTATCAAAATGTTTGAACTATTGTAATGTATCTTCACTGATCATGTAATGATGACACATAAAGTGTTCACTTTTTCAATAATTATTTTTCTTTAGAAAAACTACTATTTCAGTGTTATATCCAAAGCATCTACATTTTACTACTATCAAATTCATAGTTACATGAATACTACTCAACATCAATCATTTCTTTTTGAGCATGAAAGATGGAGTCACCCTTAGGCTTTGGTGGATCGTCATTTTCACTAACACAACTCTCCTGTACCTTTCGACATCCATATTTCCATAAGAGAGGCGTATCTTGAATGGAGGTAATCGGCCTGTAGTCCAATAGATGAGATAGGAATTCCATCACTGAAATATTCAGCGAAAGCGGCCAAGAAAGCACCACAATCCCTGCAACACATAATTAAATAACATTTAAAAAATAAAGAATTAAATATATATAGTGGATTTATGTATCAAATACATGATCAACACCTTATGTATCATAAACATAGTAAAAAACAGTAAAGAATGGATCTTGAACATCAGAAAAATTTATGTATCAATCATTAAACTTTATGTATCCATTACATGATCAGTGAAGATACATAGTGAACACCTTATGTGTCATGAACATCATTAAAACATATAAAATTGTTTCCTGAACATAACAAAAATAAGAAAAACTTATGTATCATGACTAATACGTAATGTATCATGAACAACAGAAACACACAGTAAACACTTATGTACCATAAACATATTAACAACAAGCATTGCATGACTTTATGTATCATCGACATTAAAAATACAAATAAATATAACTGATACATTTATTCTATATCAAATATGGTTATTTATCATTAAGGAATTTCAGATTGATTCATTGTAATGTATTCGAGAATACGAGATTTAAGGAGAAAAATTACAATATACATTGAAATAACTGATACTTTTGAAAGAGTAGGACATGTTGTAACACCTTCAAAAAATTTCTCTGCTTCTTGGGTGGGTTGTTGAATTGGAGATATTGACTTTTCAACTGGAGATTTTGATTTCACACGTAATGTAGCCACAACTAAGAAATCGTTACAAAATTTGGATCTAATCTCCGTATAATCTTCCCCAGAAGAATCAGACCTTAGTGAAACAAGTATTCCCTGTGGTGCAATGTATCAGATACATTACAATCTATGAATTGTGTAGAAGATACATTATTAGTAATGAACAAAATAAATCTAACATGTAGAATTAAGTGTATCTTTAAAATGTATCAGATACATTACAATCTATGATTTGTGTAGAAGATACATTATTGGTAATGAACAAAATAAATCTAACATGTAGAATTAAGTATATCTTTAAACTGATACATGAAAATGTGTATCATTTTAATGTAGTTGATACAATATATGGTGTTATGTATCATATGCTAAAAAAAGTCATCTGTAAAAATATATCAGATACAAATAAAAAATTAAGAATTCAACAGCATGTAGTAATTAAGATAAACGGAATCAAATTTATAAACATTATGCATTCATAGAAGTTTCAAGCAGTACTTTTCCAAAATATTGACTACTAGATACAAAACTAATGAATGGATCAACTAGTAAAAACAAAACTACAGATCACTAGTGGTGACATAACTACTCTACATCAACCAAATCCTCACGAGCTGGGGGACGAAATCACTCTTAGGCTTTGTGGATCGTCGTTTCACTGACATATCTTTTCTTTGCCTTTTCAATATCATATTTTCATAAAAGTGATGTGTATCGAGCACGAAGGTAATCAGCTTGGAGTCCAGTAGATGAAATCTGAATTCTTACAGGCTGTCACTTCCTTGTTGAGTAATGCCTTAGACATATTCAACATGAAAAGAGTGTTATGGTCCAAGCAAGCTTATATAAGACTTATTTATCATGATATGAGATATATTAATTAAAGGTCTTGGGTTATAAGTTGTACCAAACCTTAATGAGTGAGTGGAGATTTTTTGATAACATATTTCATACCCTGCATGAACAACACAAGAATAAATAGTTAACAAATTATAGATACATAGAAACAAGAGAATAAAAATATTGAATACTAAAAATCATTTTAAGTGTAACTGATATATAATAATATACTGATACATATATATATAACTGACTAAAACTATAAATTATCAGTCATGGTATGAATGATATATTAGTATGCGAATGATAAATTTGAATACAATTGATATATTAGATATATCATGATACATTATATATATTTTGGTAAAAGGCAATATGACTGATACACTAAATATGTATTGATACAATAGTTTAAGACTGATACATTGAATAATACATTGGATTGTTTTTGATACATTTGATTAAGTCTTGATACTTTATATTTAAAACAAAGTTAATAAGATTCATGATAAAAAAAGGTACTGATACATTGGTTTGATGATGATACATTGGATTAAGACTCATAATAACAAAATAAATCTATTATTCGTGACACATCGTATTTAAAACAACAATAAAAAGATACATAACAAAAAATTAAACCCTTTGAAGCTTTGGGCGTGTAGTTACAAAAACAACTTTTTTCCCTCCTTTCTTAAAGCTTTTTCAGAAGGTTCATCAACTTCTGACCCAAAATTCGAAGATTGAACATTCTTTCTCTTCGCCATTTGCAGATTCGTTATCCCTGATAAATTTTTCCTCGGAATGAACCTATTTTCTTGAAACCCATGAACATCAACATCAGAAACAAATGATATTATAGCTAAGATTATTTTGAGAAATTAGTTGGATAAGTCCAATACTAAATGATGGATCATTTTCTCTAGTTATCAGTAAACTTAAGATGATTTTGAATCAAAATTTTGAACATTAAACAATTGAAATTGAAAATAACAATTGCAAAACAAGACTTGAACCCTTAGATAACTAAAAACTATGAAAATAGAGAAAGAATGCAATTGAGATTCAAAAGGAGATGATATCTTATAACCTCTAACTCGTGTGAGTGATTTTAGGCGAGAAATTAGGGATATGATCAGTAAATTCCTTAAATTTTTGGATCTTGAAAATGAAGAGAGAACGAGAGAAAAGGATTTAGAGGAGAGAGAATATTTTTTGAATTATGTATTCGGAAGATGAAGGGGAAAACTGAAAATAAGGGATTTTGGTAATTTTTTTAAAGGGTTGGGACTTTCAGTAAATATGATAATAAAAGATGTGTAGTTTGATAATTTTTAAGCTTAGTAAAAATTGGGTTGGGTTGGGTTGGGTCTTGACCGGTTATAAAACTAATTACCTAACTATTTTGACCCAACTCGTTTTAACCCTAACTAATTTGGGTTGGGTTGAATCTTGACCCAATTGTTATCTGAATTCATTATGATCCGTCTAAGCTTACCTCAACCCGCCCAATTGTCACCCCTATTTTTGGGGTCACTATTTGATTCCTCCAACTTTATCAAGCGTCATTTACTTTCTTATTAAGGTGTTAGCATTCAAAACGGCCCATAAGTTATCCGATGATTTGAATTTATTTATTATTCATGTCCCCATGTTTTATGATAAAAAAAAATCTAAAGTATCTCTTACTTGTACTATCGCCATTTTATTTGTTAAAACACACCTTCACTATTAATGCCTTGTTTGGATGATTGTTAAATGTTGTATTGTAACTTTGTTTGGATGGTTGTTACATATTATTTCAAAATGTATCGTATTGTATTGCTTTGTATTGTTTTAATAAATGCAGTGTTTGAATATATTGTATCGTTCTCTGTCGTTACATAATGTCACACATCCGTGATTTGAATGATAAACTTATAAGAAAAGTAAGGTACGGGGTAGAACTATTATGAAATGGTAGGGTAAAAAATGTAATATAATTATTAAATAATAAAGAAAGATAGAAATGAGAATAAAATATTAAAATCATGATGCGATCACAACAAATTGATCATCATAGAAAATACGTATTTTCGTCGTTACCTAATAATAGTTTTAAGTGATACGATACAATAAAAATTAATTAACAATCAAAACATACCATTTTCCTAAATTAATTGTAGAAAATTTTATTCATTGTAGATATTAATTCGCATTCACTGAATGCGATTTATTAACAAAATTTGTAGCTTTCAAAGATATCCAATCCAACATAAAGATTACGCTGTGTATCTCAATATATAATATTATATAACATTATATCTACGAATATCCATATTGTTTTGCTAGATTAGATATGAATTATCTTACATAATTTTTTTCTTCATCCAAACACACTTTTTATGTACAATATGTGTTAGTCGTATGTAATAAGTGTATGTCTACATCTATTTTATCTTAATAACATGAACTTCCTAACTTAAATGTTAAATTACTATGATACCTTCAATTAAAAACATCCCCTAACTTAAATGTTAAATTACTTTAATACTCCAAACTAAAAGCACTCATCTATACCTACATTAGTTATACACTGACTATACATTATAATACACTCAAAAAACTAAATATAGTTTAATTATACAAGGAGCATACACATTGAATATTCAATTTCGACCAATACAAAATCTCCTCTTAAAAGTCTCAAATCATAGGCTGATATTTTAACTAATTACTTTTTTAAAAAGACACGGATAAATTGAAAAGTATGCTTACTCATGAAGACTTTTGACTCAGTATTCCTAACTCTACTTTACTCTGGTCTCAAATATATATAAAAAAAAGGAAGCAAAAATGAAGAGATTTATGAACAAATTTTGTAGCTTTCAAAGATATATAGTCCAACATAAATATTACGATACGTATCTCAATATATACAATTATATAATATTAAATCAACGGAAATTCATATCATTTTGGTAGATTACATATAAATTCTCTTGACATAATTTTTTAATTTTTTCAATCCAAACATACTCTTTATGTATAATATGTGTATAGTCGTATACAATAAGTGTATATCGACATCTATTTTACCTTAAATACACAAACTTCCTAACTTAAATATTAAATTACTATGATATTTGTAATTAAAAATATTCCCTAACTTAATTGTTAAATTACTTTAATACTCCGAACTAAAAACGCTCATCTATATCTACATAAGCTATACATTGACAACAAAATATGATATACTGAAAAAGCTAAATATAGTCTAACTAAACATGAAGTATATACACTGACTATTTAATTTCGACCAATTCAATATCTTCTCTAAACAGTTCCAAATCATAAACTGAATTTTGCATCATTTACTTTTTTAAATAGACACCGATAAATCGACAAATATGCTTACTCGTAAAGACTTTTGACTGAATATTTCCAAATCTACTCTTACTCTTGACTTAAATTTTCAAAAAAATGAAGAAAACATGAAGATATGTATGATAAGGAATAAATCTCGTCCCATTAATTCGATTTATGAACAAAATTGTAGTTTTTAAAGATATACACTTCGACATAAATATTATGATATGTGTCTCAATATATACTATTATATAACATTAAATCTACGAAAATTCATATCATTTTGCTAGATTACATATAAATTCTCTTGACATAATTTTTTTCTTCATTCCAAACACTCTCTTTATGTATAATATGTGTATAGTCGTATATAATAACTGTATATCGACATTTATTTTACCTTAAAAGCATAAACTTTCTAACTTAAATATTGAATTACTATGATACCTTCAATTAAAACATCCCCTAACTTAAGTGTTAAATTACTTTAATACTTTGAACTAAAATCACTCATCTATATCTACATGAGTTATACACTGATTATATATTATGATACACTCAAAAAATTAAATATAGTTTAACTAAATATGAAGTATATACACTGACTATTTAATTTCGACTAATTCAAAATTTCCTCTAAACCGTCCCAAATCATAGGCTGATATTTTACATAATTTTTCTTTTTTAAAAAGACACGAATAAATTGACAAGTACTCTTATTCGTGGAGGCTTTTGACCCAATATTTTCAATTTTACTTTACTCTCGGTTCGAATATTAAAATAAAAAAAAATCAAAAATAAAGAGATGTATGATAAGGACCCAATATTATTTTGATATATTAAATATAAATTCTCTTGACATAATTTATTTTCTTCAATCCAAACACTCTTTATTTATAATATGTGTATAGTCATTTGTATTAAGTGTATATCTACATCTATTTTACCTTAAAAACATGAACTTTCTAACTTAAACGTTAAGTTACTATGATACCTTCAATTAAAACATCCTCTATTTAAGTGTTAAATTACTTTAATACTCCGAACTAAAAGCACTCATCTTTATCTATATGTGCTATACATAGATTATACATTATGATACACTCAAAAAGTTAAATATAGTTTAACTATATTATTTAGGAGTCACTCAAACGAAATTAGGCAATTTTCTATATTTTTTTCCATGTATTGAGTTAGTTCATGAATTTTTTGGTGATATAAATTTTGGTCAATGTTTTTGCAAAACCTTTATGGGATTCTCCGTAAGTACCTATAGGAAAAGTACTTGTAGCCTTGTCACGATCCACGACATATTTATAGCATTTAGGAACTGCTCAAGTGGAATTATGCAAAAAAAAAATCGTGTATGTTAGCCCATGAATCTTTTGGTGATATGACTTTCGGTCAATTTTTTTGTGAAACTTTAATGGGACCTTCCGAAAGTACCCGAAGGAGCCTCATCACGATCCACAATATATTAATAACATTTAGGGGCCACTCAAGTCAAATTAGGTGATTTTCTCCTCTTTTTTTCATATGTGTTAGCCCATGAATTTTTTGGTGATATGATTTTCGATCAATTTTTTTGCAAAATCTTTATGAGACCTTCCATAAGTACTGGGAGGAGCAATATGTACAACATCAACACGATTCACGACATATTTATAATATTTAGGAGCCACTCAAAAAGAATTGGGTGATTCTCTCATTTTTTTCGTGTGTGTTAGCCCATATATTTTTTGTTGGTATGACTTTCGATCAATTTTTTTTGCAAAACCTCTATTTAGATATCCGTTTGTTATCCCAACACCGGAATCACTTCACTCCAGCACCTCTTCATTCTTCTTACATCTTTCCAACTTTTTAAATCGACTAAGCGTCAAGCCTACTTGTGAAGAGAAATGTCATCGGGCTATTGTAGAGTGAAGGAATGTGGAAAGGTGTGGACCCTCAAATGAATTTTTTGGTGATATGACTTTTGGTCTATTTTTTTGTGAAACATTTATGGGACTTTCCGTAAGTACCCGGAGGAGCCTCAACACGATCCACGATATATTAATAGCATTTAGGGGCCACTCAAATTGAATTAGGTGATTTTCTATTTTTTTCGTATGTGTTAGCCCATAAAATTTTGGTGATATGTTTTTTGATCAATTTGTTTTGCAAAACCTTTATGAGACCTTCCATAAGTACTGGGAGGAGCAGTACGTATAACCTCGACACGATCCACGATATATTTATAGCATTTAGGGGCCACTTAACCAGAATTAGGCGATTCTATCATTTTTTTCGTGTGTGTTAGCCTATATATATATTTTTTATATAAATTTTGGTCAATTTTTTTGCAAAACTTCTATTTAGATTCCCATTCATTATCCCAATTCTAGAATCACTTCACTCCAGCACCTCATCAGTCTTCTTACATCTTTCCAGCTTTTCAAATCGACTGAGCACCAAGCCTCTACTTGTAAAGAGAAATGTCATCGGGCTATGCAGAGTGAAGGAAGGTAGAAATGTGTGGACCCTCCGTAAGTATCCGAGGAAGCAGTGTGTGTAGCCTTAGTACGATCCATGATATATTTATAGCATTTAGGGGCTACTCAAGCGGAATTAAGTAATTTTCTTATTTTTTCGTGTGTGTTAGCCCATGAAATTTTATGTTGACTTTCGATCAATATTTTTACGAAATCTTTATGGGACCTCCGTAAGTATTCATGGAAGAAGTATGTGTAGCCTCGGCACGATCCACAACATATTTATAGTATTTAGGGGTCACTCAAGCCGAATTAGATAATTTTTTCATTTTTTGTGTGTGTTAGCCCATGCATTATTTTTGTGATATGACTTTTGGACAATTTTTTTTGCGAAACCTTTATTGGACACTCCGTATAGCCCATGGGCTGCACAAACGGAATTAAATGATTTTTTTATTTTTCGTGTGTTAGCCAATGAATATTTGGTGGATTGATTTTCGGTCAACTTTTTTTCTGAAACCATTATGGGAACCTTTGTAGGTACCAAGGGGATCGTACGTGTAGGCTCGGCACGATCCACAACTCATTCATAGCATTCATAGACGGCACATTCAAAATTAGGCGATTTTCTCATTTTTCGTGTGTGTTAGCTTATGAATATTTTGGTGAATTGCTTTAGATCAATTTTGTTCTAAAACCATTATGGGACCCTCCGTAGGTACCCAGGGGTTAGTACGTGCAACCTTGACCTGATTTACGATGCATTCATAACATTTAGGGGATGCATAAGCGGAATTAAGTAATTTTTTTATTTTTTTTGTGTGTTAGCCCATGAATATTTTAGTGTATTGACTTTCGATCTATTTTTTTGTGAAATC
This sequence comes from Solanum dulcamara, assembly GCF_947179165.1. NCBI lineage: Eukaryota > Viridiplantae > Streptophyta > Magnoliopsida > Solanales > Solanaceae > Solanum > Solanum dulcamara. The sequence goes on along the minus strand of NC_077241.1, from coordinate 2,351,262 downwards.
ATTATGGTACTCTTCGTAGGTATCCGGGGGTTCAATATGTGTAGTTTCTGCACGATCTACGGTGCATCCATTTCATTTAGGGTCCGCATAAGCGAAATTAGGCGATTTTCTCATTTATTTTCGTATGTGTTAGCCCTGAATTTTTTGGTGATATAACTTTCAGTCAATATTTTTGTGAAACCTTTATGGGACCCTCTGTAAGTATCCGGGAGAGCAGTACATGTTGGCTTGACACGATCCACCAAATATTTATAGCATTTAATGATCATTCAAGCGGAATTAAGTGATTTTGTCATTTCTTTGTGTGTGTTAACCAATTAATTTTTTAGTAATATGACTTTCAATAAAAAAAAATGTGAAACCTTTATGGAACCCTCCGTAAGTATCTGAGAAGAAGTACATGTGGCATCAACACGATTTACGATATATTTATAGCATTTAGTGGTTACTCAAGCCAAATTAAGTGATTTTCTCATTTTTTCGTGTTTGTTAGCCAATAAATTTTTTGGTGATATGACTTTCGATCAATAATTTTACGAAACCTTTATGGGACCTTGTCTAAGTACCCGGGAGAGCAGTACTAGCCTTGGCATGATCCACGGTATATTTATATCATTTATGGCCGCTGAAGCGGAATTAGGCGATTTTCTCATTTAGTTTTCGTGCGTGTTATATCATGAATTTTTTGGTGATATGACTTTTGGTCAATTTTTTTGCGAAACCTTTATGGAAACCTCCGTAAGTCACAGGGGGTGTAGTACGTGTACCTCGGCACAATTCACGATATATTTATAATATTTATGGGGCATTTAAGAAAAATTAAGCGATTTTTTTCGTGTATATTAGCTCATGATTTTTTTTTGGTGATATGGATTTCATTCAATTATTTTGCCAAAACTTTATGGGACCCTCCGTAATTATCCAGGGGAGTATTGTGTGTAGCTCAGCACAATCCGCGTCATATTTATAGCATTTAGGGGTCACTCAAGCGAACTTAGGCTATTTTGTCATTTTTTTCGTGTGAGTTAGCTCATGAATTTTTTGGTGATATGACTTTCGGTCAATATTTTTGTGAAACTTTTATGGGATCCTCCGTAAGTACCCGGAGAGCAATATATTTAGTCCTCGAAACTATCCATGGTATATTTATAGCATTTAGGGGCCACTCAAGCGAAACTAGATGATTTTCTCTTCTTTTTTTTTGTGTTAGCCTATGAAATTTTTGTTGATATGAATGTCCGTCAATTTTTTTGTGAAATCTTTATGGAACCCTCCGCAAATACCTAAGGGAGCAGTACTTGTAGTCTCGACATGATCCACGACATAGCGATAGCATTTTGGGGCCACTTAAGCGGAATTAGGCGATTTTCTCATTTTTTTTCGTGTGTTAGCCCATGAATTTTTGGGTGATATGGTTTTCGGTCAATTTATTTGCGCAACCTTTATGGGACCCTCCGTAAGAATTTTAGGTAATAGTACGTGTAGGCTCGTCATGATCCACAACATATATATAGCGTATAGGGTCCACTCAAATGGAATTAAGCGATTTTCTCATTATTTCGTGTATGTTATCCCATGATATTTTTAGTAATATAGATTTCGGTCAATTTTTTTGCGAAACCTTTATGGGACCTCCGTAAGTATCCAAGGGAGCAACACAGGTAGCCTCGATACGATTAACGGCATATTTATAGTATTTAGGAGTCACTCAAATGAAATTAGATAATTCTCTTTTTTTCCTGTGTATTAGCACATTAATTTGTTGATCAATATTTAGAGTTCTCACCTAATTAAACTATTTTACACTAGTATTATGTAGCACAATTTATTTATTTATCTAAGCTCAAGAATGCGAATATTATAATTAAGTTTCAATCGCATCTAAGTATGAAATATGAGGTTTAAAGTTTTAAATCCCAACAAAGACGGGATGATGTGTGATTTCTTTTCAATTGCCTAAAGCCTTTGATAGAACAATTTTTAGTATCTGTGCTAATAAAAGGTAAGAGATATCCAGTAGACCCTCCTGTCTAAGCCTAGGTAGGCGTATTTACGTGATATTCTTGTAGTAGAGGTAAGATGTATCCCATAAAGAAGTCGAATTGCGTGGAAGCTGACTCAAATATCACCCGTTTGTAACAAAAATTTGCAGTTACATTAGTCTGAACTCTTGTAATAGAGCTTCTCTATCTCCAGCAAAGAGATGGTATATATACAAAACATAAAATGGGAAAGGATTATAAGAAAATTATAAGTTAATCAATTTACACAAAATTAATAGAGCTAAGCAAGCTCTTCTCTCAGGCTTCATCAAAAATAGAAAATTCTACAGTCAAATCCGAGAATGAAGAAACTTGAGCTATTCTACTGAAGGTAAAAAAGGGTAGCCCGGTGCACAAAGTATCCCACATTAGTTGGGGCGGGGGGACGCACCCCAAGGGGAATGATGTAGACAACTTACCCTAATGGAAGCTATTCTACTGAAGGTGAAGACAACAATTTCAGCAGAAAGCCAACCATTAGGCCAATGACTCCCACAACAATTGCAAACCTTAGAGAGAAGCCTGGATCATTCCGATTTCTTCGTCTCTTCATCATTTCCTGCAAGTTAGAGAAGAAGAAAATATGAGAAAGGTGTTCCATAGATTCATGTGTAGAAGTTGATACAACAACAACAACTACGCTTCAACACAGGCGAGTTTGGATAGACTTTCACTATTTCATCATTTTCTTCTCAAAGAGCTTATGTTCCAATTACGTCTACCCAAACCAGACTCTCCTGGACTAGCTTCTTTACCCTCATCCGTCCAAAATACAGGAAGACTTTCCTATTTTGCACCACATCCGTGCAATGTGTTGAAGATGATATGAGTTCAAAATTGAAGCACATACAAGTCATCATCATTCTCGCTTCCCGAGAGACAAGAAATATCAAAATGTTAGATACTTGTTTACTATTGTATACGTATACAAATTATAGTGGCCAAGTTTCCTATCCCCTTTTTTTTACATACTTACTGCCTGCTCCTAATAAAGAAAGAAGTATCTAAGAAAGTTCCTATTCACCAGACTTATCATGCTTTCCCTGCTAAAAGAGCAACTTCGAGATTTTTTCCTCCCAGAAACTACCATATTTGAAATCCTATAAACTGCAAAATAAGGTGGCTTACATGGACTATTACTGAGACAAACGTACGCTTCGAATGTATTATTAACCAGTTACCATGTATTAATGAGGATTACTCTTAACTAGTTAATCTCTGCAAATTGAGCCAGCTTATGTTTTATTATTTACTGATTTAGACTAGCATACACCTATATAAGAATTAAGTTGCAACTATACACATTACAGGGAAAACATAAATAAGTAAACTGACCAGATCCTGTATCAGCTGTTGTGTTTGTCGGACAGCTGCATCCCTTTCATCTTTTATACGCTGCAACGCTTGATTCTATACCATCAAAGGGAAAGTTTTAGCATTAATTGGCACTTAGCTACTAGTCTATCCTCTATCTTCATGTACATAGTTGGAGTAGATCATTGCAGAACAGAAAATAGTATACAAGCAGAATTTTTCCCAAGTCAGACACACACGGCACTTAAAATTTATCCTCTTGTAGCATACTAGAATATGCAATTTTGATTAGAAAAGTTTAAAAGATGCAGACACGTGCGTGCAAACTAGAAATGCACATAAAAGTTTCCATACCATCACAATCTAGATATTTTCTCAATTCCAACAGAATATTCGTTGACCGACTATAAGTGGAGGGAATTGAACACTGTCATTACAGATAACTAGACCTTAAAGTTACCAGTTTCTAGGCTATGGTATTGCATATTTGCCTTAAAAGTGGGAAGCAAAACCATCTGTTTTCAGAATCTTATCGTTAAATCAGGATATCAGGTAATTACTGCTTTAGAAAAGTCACTTCAATGTACTTTTTATGTTTTTGTATTGCATAAGTGGGAAATAAAGTAATCAATTCTTTTGAAAAGTTACTCAAGATGGTACATGCTCTACGCGTTTGCCCAGACTTCAGAGAGGATAAACTCTTTGTTGCAAATGAGGCAGAGGGAGAGTAACTAAGCTGAGTAAATGGACTTTCTAGTGACTGAACTTCTTGGATAAATATTCCAAAAAAAAAAAGGTCCTGCTTCAAACATGGGCCCTTTAGGTCTCCCTTTGCTACCCGATATGTCTTATATGGACATCTCCATATGGGTATCATAGGAAGTGTTCTACATTGTAAATCACTTCCCAACACTGACATCCAACCAAAAGCACAAATCATATCACAAAAGCGAGTAGTCTCTGGCTTTTCAATGTAGGATGAGAAAAGTAGAAAGGCAAATGTGAGAAATTTATCAGTGTACTAAATAAGCCAAGTTTTCGAAAACGAAGAGAATATTAGCTGCATGCTTATATAAATCTCACCCACTAGCCATCATCTCCCAAGAAATTCAGCATTATGACATCTGGGAAGAAAAATCTATCTCTCGTGAAAAACGTGAGGTTCAAATAAGCACTTGAAGTGGTAGACTAAACTGCTAGCTAAAGTTAGAACTTACAGAGGTGAAATCAGTGCTTTGTCGAAATACATCTTCATAAGGTCCAGGAGATGAATGAGAAGACATGTAAACAACCCTAAGCTTGCACTCTTCTACAGTTCTTCCACCATCCTTATTAAACTGGATACATCAAGATAAATTAATAGAAGTATAGAACATTTATAAAAATAAAAAAAATACTAATATCATAAAATAGGAAGAAGATTGTTCTCTCTATAAGCACATTACACAGATTCTCTCCACATAAAATTCTTACGGTATCTGGAGGAAGTTCATCAATATCACTAGTCACAATTGTGCTCTGTAGGAGGAATTTGTCCTTGCATTGCATATCCGGTGGGTACTCCTTTTGAGCTTGAAGGGTGACTACAGACACATTAAAAATTTAACATGTAATTATAAAATGCCAACACGCCCTACTGAAAAGATAATGATCTCCGGATTACAATAATAGATGATTACGGAAGTAATTTTGTTGTAACCAACAACACGATAAAACTGTAACTATCATGATAATTTTTTTTGACTCCGTATTTTCTTTTAGAAACAGGTGGTCTTCCCTATTTGGTGTTAGAGTGGGTTAGAGTCTCACATTGGTTAGGGAATGGACTTGTGGTCTGCTTATATGAACTTGCGCAATCCTCCCCTCATGAGCTAGCTTTTGGAGTGTGAGTTAGGCCCAAAGCCTAAATTGACAGTTTTTTAACTATCACTTGTTTGGTAATAAAATTGTTACTTTACCAACAAAAAGAAAACACGATAAAAGGACATAGATTGTGAAAGAAGGTACGTCTAGTTGACATCCCTTATGGACCAACTTCACTGATCTGGTCAAAGTGAAAAGAGATATCATATAATGTTTCCCAATTTACAGATGACTTTAAATTGCACAAATGTATGTGAATAATCCTTGATTCCTTCCCTTTTTATTGGTTAATTAGTATAGCGATCCCCATAGTGGTAACATTTCTGAGAAAATCAATACATTATAAAAGAAAATTTGTGCAGTGTGACACTTTAAGCCATTGAAGAATCTCTTCGTCACAATCCTGAAGGTTTATAGTCTACCTAAGTGAGAGACAATTAAAAACTTATGTAAATCAGTCTAAGCCACCACTCAATATTTGTGCATAGCTCCAGACTCTAGCTATATATAATCTAATGCAGTAATCCCAGTTTGCTTTCAGGCTTGTGGTATGCTTTGATTCGGTTTCTGTAAAATTTTAGGATCCAACAGTATCTTGCGCACATATTCTTCCACAACAAATAACACCATTTGTAATGTAGAAAAATTTATGTGAATTGCAAAGACATTCAAGCTCAAGAGCGGCACCTCGAATGAAACCTGAATCCCAAGGCTGTATAATACCAGTGTTTGGTCGGACAAAGTACTTCTTTGGAGAAGTAGTTTTCACCTATCAAATAAAAACAAGCAGTATAGGTAGAGTGAACACATGGAAGTGAGTTATGATAGTCCTTAAAGAAGAAATGAAGGATTAGAGGAATTTCTTCCAATCGAGATGAAGCAGACCTTAAAAGCAACACATTGATCTGAGCTGTTTGTGACTTTAAGATCACAGTAGCTTTGTTTGTCCAACTCAACTGAGACAAGAAATACCAGAACCACAACCAAACATGAGCGTCGAGTAAAAATATTCAGAAAGTATTTGATTCTCCTAATAGTAACATTGCCACATAGCATGAAACAGGATAAATAATATGACTTTGAACAGTTCCTTCACCATATCCACTTCTCAAACATATTCTTAATGTTGTACAATGAGATTATTTCAAAATGTCTATTAGCTCTTAAGCACTGTGAGTATCAGAGTTATCCAACTTCTCAAGCAATAGGCAGTCACTTTCGATCAAATGAATGGAATTACACGTTTCCACATCACAGGAAATCCTATAAATGAGAATAACAAAAATAGCACAGAGGTGAACTACTAGGTACCATTTTTCCACCGGGAAATTATTGAAATCATACAAAAATCTTGCAAAACGTAGTTGCTTAAGGTTTTGCAAAAACTTTTCTTTTTGTCATAAGCAAAATAGTTTGAGAGTGTTTTCCCACTCAATAAGATTCTTAAACAGAAATTCTTGTACATTCAAATCGTCTTAGCAACAAACAAAAATGAAGAGAGCAAGAGAGAGAGAGAGAGAGAGAGAGAGAGAGGTTACATTGGAATTTGAGCTCTGGAGGACTAACAGATATCAACTGGTTGGTAGCACCAGCACTCATGGTGAAAGTCGAAACCTGATCAATCACTCAAATCAAATCAATTACTACAAAAAAAACCATAATCAGATCACAAACACTAGCGCCTATGTTAATCACAACAATGCATCTCAAGACAAACAAACAGATATCAATCACGATAACAAAACACACACACGAAAAAAAGAAGAAGATAAAAATGGACCTTGATTAAACAAAAACTGATGATCAAGGAAGGATGCAAGGGGTTAAAAAACTCAAATCAAACTCACATAATTTTTTCTAGAGAAATTTAGAGGTGAAAATGCATTACCTCAAAGCTCACTTAGCTATTCCAATTTCCGAGCCGAGAAAAAAAAGAAGAGAAATTTCCGTTGTGAAACCAAAACCTGATCAATCACTCAATCAAATCAAATCAACACGATAATCACTCAAACCAATCACAAAACTCTAGCGCCTATGTTAATCACAACAATGCATCTAAAACAAACAAAACACATAATCCATTACAACAAAAAAGGGACCTTAATCAAACAAAAACTCAGTATCAGGGAATAGTGTAAGGAAGAAAAAAAAAACTCAAAATCAAACTCATTGAATGTTTTTAAGTGAAATTCAGAGATCAAATTGCATTACCTCAATACTCACTTAGCTTCACCCAAAAAAAGTGAAATTTTCCGTTCTGACACCAAAATCTGATCAATCACTCAAATCAATAACCAAATCACAAACCTTAGTATCTATGTTAATCACAACAATGCATCTCAAAACAAACAAAACATATATCAATCGCAACGAACAAAAAAATCAGACATTAATTAAACGAAAACCGATGTTCACAGAACGGCGTAAGGAAAATACAAAACCATAAAAAATCAAACTCACAGAACTTTTTAGTGAAACTTCGGCAGTAAGAAATACATTACCTCAAATTCAATATTTCGAGCAAAAACTGAGGAAAAAATTGAAAAACTCTCCACAGTGAAACAGAAACCTTATCAATCAATCACTCAATCAAATCAATTACTACGGAAATCTATAACCAAATCACAACAATGTATCTCAGAACGAACAAAACAGATATCGATCGCAAAAAAAAAAATTAGAAAAATGCCGGACCTTAATTGAACGAAAACTGAGGTTAGAGAAATGGCGAACGGAAGGAAAAAAAAAATCAAAAATCAAAATTTACAGTGAAATGTGAATGAAATTCGGAGGGGAGAAAATTGCATTACCTCAAAATTTTCCGAGCAGAGAGAGCGGAAAATGAAATTTTCGGTTGTGGAGATAATTTATAGAGGTGACACGTGGAGGAGAGAGAAAGAAGCCCGAGTCAAAAGGAGCAATTAGGTGGGAGTGGGCATTTCAGGATGTGGGGCATAGCTCATCTGTCAAACACAACTGGCTTAACACCATCAAATGATTATTTCCATCTGTTGATCGTTATCAATCATCACTATCAACCATTATCGCAAGACACAAGAATTATTATTGATCAATTGCTATAATTGATTGTTATTATTATTAGCCATCATTTATAATTACTATCGACCATTATCGTTATCACTAAAAGTTATCATTTACAATTATTCTCATTAATCATTATCAATAACCATCGCTATATATTGCCAATCAGTATCATCGCCACCATTAGCTATTACTTTCATTCACCATAACTATCAGCCAATAATCATTGTTATCACTACTAGTCACCATTTATAATTATCATCATCAATCAGTATCAACAATTACTGATCTCTCTCTCTCTCTCTCTCTCTCTATATATATATATATATATATATATATATATATATATATAGATATAGATATATATATGTAATAGGCGTAAAATTAACGTTTACCCTTTCCAATAGTTGCTCCGATTCATATTTGATCAGTTTACGAGGTTGGTTTTGGAAATTTTTTGAACAGTTGTAATTTTTGGAAGTTTTGAGTTTTAAGAGGGGTTAAGTTGTGAAAAAGTAGTTTTCGGTGTCTTTAAAATTTAAAGTCTCGAAATGAAATTCTGTCGATTCTATCAGCTCCGGAGTGTGGAATTTGGTCTAGGAAAGTTGTCGATTTCAGATTTGCTATTGTATCATGAAATTGAAGTCCTAAGTTGGAAATTATTGGAATTTTGGCCTTTGAGTTGACTTTGTTCAATATCCATAGTTCGAACGCTCGGAATGAATTTTCAACGATTTCAATGTATCAAACAAATGATTTTAGGCCTAGCTAAGGTCCTGGATGATTTTTCAGAGGTCCCGAGCTTGTTTTGATATTTTTGAGCGTTAAGTTAGTCTTATTGCGACTAAATAAATTTTGGGTCAAGGAGACCTTGAATCCGAATTTCGATGATTCCATTGAGTTCGGAACGTTGAACTTAGTGGGTTGGCATATATGATTTGTGTGTATGGGGTTCCAAACGAATCTTGAGGATCCAAATTTGGTGCCTAAGCGTCTAAGCACAGTTCACTCGCGTTGTCTCCACTCTTTAAGGTTATATGTTGTATCATACACTTCTTGCAGGACCACACAACAATGGCTCATAATTGGAAAACATAACAATAATGTCTCATAACTGCAAAAGAATGGCGTGGCTAATCTCAAGTCTCTTCTCTCGATCGAATGGGCCTATGTCACTAGAACAGGTGAGGAAGACATCTAATCACCGTACTGGCAATTCAAGATGAACTCAAGTCCTTTCTTCTTCCAGCTTTTCGATCTTCCTATTCATTCCTTGTGTGCCTTTCTTCTCCTGATTCTTCCTAGAGACGACGCTACACCGAGATGGAGAGAATTTTTTACTTACAAGGGTAATAAAGATAGGAGGCAAAAGTCGCTTCCTCGTGAACTCCGTTACCTAGGCGCCCCTCTCCAAGTAGTCAGTCTGTTCTCTCGTGTTATGTAGATGCCTGGGTTTTATGGTGCATGCTGATATCTTCTCTGTGATTGTGAGGCTTGTGATTCCCTTATATCACGGGTCATTATGAAGGGGCCTGTAAAGTTTTTACAAAAAAAAATAACGAAAATCATATCACTAAAAAATTGGTGGGCTAACACACAAAAAAATAGAAAAATTGCCTAATTTATACTGAGTGGTCCCTAAATGCTAAATAAATGGTGTGGATCATGCTGAAACTATACGTATTGTTCCCTCAGGTCTTTATGGAGCGTCTTGTAATTTGTAAAATAAGACTGAAAATAATATCACTAAAAAATTATAGGCTGACACACACAAAAAACTGAGAAGATCACTTAATTCCTTTTGAAAGACACCTAAATGCTAAATAAATGGTATGGATCATATCGAGGATGTACGTACAGTTCCCCCAGATCATTTCAGATGGTCCTATAAATTTTTTGCAAAAAAAAAAGTATCCAAAAAACCATATCACCAAAAAATTAATGGGCTAATATACTAGAAAAACTGAAAAAATTGTCTATTTTTTATTGAGTGGCCCCTGAATGCTAAATAAATGGCATGAATCATGTCGAGTCTATACGTACTGTTCTTCCAGGTCATTACGGAGGGTCCTATAAATATTTGCAATAAATGGCCGAAAACCATACCATAAAAAAATTCATGGGCTAACATACACGAAAGATTGAGAAAACTGCTTAATTTCTGTTGAGTGGTGCCTAAAGGTTAAATAAATGGTGTGGGTCATGCCGAAGCTATATTTACTGTTCCCCTAGGTCATTACAGAGGATTCTGTAAAGTTTTGCAAAAAAGTGATCGAAAATCATAACACCAAAAAAATCATGGGATAACACACATAAAAATACTGAGAAAATGACATAATTCTTATTGAGTGGTCCCTAAATACTAAATAGCGTGAATCATACTGAGGCTATACAAACTATTCTCCAGGTGATTACGGAGCGTTCCGTAAAGTTTTTGCAAAAAAAAGTGATTGGAAACAATATCAATCAAAAATTCATGGGCTAACTCACACGAAAAATTGAAAAAATCGTTTAATTCTTGTTGAGTCGCCCCTAAATGCTAAATAAATTTTGTGGATCATGCTGAGGGTATACATACTGTCCTTATAGGTCATGGGTCCTGTAAAATTTTTGAAGGCGAAAACCATATCACCAAAAAATGTATGGGCTAACACACACGAAAAATTGAAAAAATCGTCTAATTCCTTCTGAGTGGCCTCTAAATGCTAAATAAATGGTGTGAATCTTGCTGAGGTTATACGTACTGTTCTCCAAGTCATTACAGAGTGGCCTATAGATTTTTTACAAAAAAAATGGCCCAAAACTATATCACAAAAAAATAATCATGGGCTAACATAAGAAAAATTGAGAAAATTGTTTATTTTGTTTAGTGGCTCCTAAATGCTACATAAATGACGTAGATCATGCCGAGACTATACGTACTCTTCCCCTAGTTCATTATGGAGGGCCCTGTAAAGTTTTTGTAGAAAAAGTGGTCGAAAACTGTATCACCAAAAAAATCACGGGGTAACACACACGAAAAACTGAGAAAATTGTCATATTCCCGTTGAGTGGCCTCTAAATGCTAAATAAATTGCGTGAATTATGTCGATGATATATGCACTATCCCACGTCATTACGGAGGGTCCTGTAAAAGTTTTGTCAAAAAAGTGATCGAAAACCATATCGCCAAAAAAATCATGGGCTAGCACACACGAAAAACTGAGAAAATTGTCTAATTCTTGTTGAGTGACCCTAAATGCTAAATAAATGGTGTGGATCATGTCGAGGCTATACGTACTATTTTCCCAGGTCATTACGGAGGGCCTACAAAAATTTTATAAAAAAAGTGATCAAAAAATATATGGACTAACATACACATGAAAAAAGGGAAATTTACATAAATGTACAACATTAAGAAAATATTTACTATTTATAGCAATAATATTTTTTTTCACTGAACACTTATAATACAATTATAATACAATTTTAATACATATTAGCGAGAATAATTTATAAAACTCATATAATACAACTTTTATTCATGGATACTTAATTTATCACATACTTGAATACACTTATAATACATTGTGTCAATTTCTTACCAAACAAGTATAATATATTTTAAAACACTTATAATACATTTATATTGCATGCATAATTCACTTTTAATACATAGTAGATATATCATAATATTGTTATATATTGCTATAAATGGTAATAAATAAAAAGTATCGCTAAAATCAGTAATTATTTATTAAAAAGTGATTTTTCTAATAATTTTCCCCATGAAAAAATTGAGAAAATTGCATAATTTTTGTTAAATGGCCCGGCCCCTAAATGCTAAATTTCTTAATATTATAAATTAAGATATATCTTAATATACTGGTATGTATTCATATTCAAATGTCTTAATCTTAACAAATCAGACATAGTGATGTAAAATAAAAAAGTTAGTGTTAATATCATAAATTTTAAGAAAAGTTACTATTATTATGAAGCAAAATCATAGAAGAAGTCTCTAAAATTAATTCGTCCAAAGGTTATTTGATTGAGACATGTTCAGTCAAATGCATCCTAAGTTTATAATCTTAAAAAGAAGTTTTAACATTTATGCATTAACATTCTGATTCACAAAAGCTTATAAATACAAAAATAAACAAAAGCTAGTTTCCATTTCTAAGAATACATACATACATACACATATATATATATACATATATGTATATATATATATATGTATACATATATGTATATATATATAATGAATAAAACAAACTCACCATTTCCTAATTAGAGATTGTAGTTATAATGTTTAGTTCAGAGGTGTCTTCATCAGGAGTTGGACTAATCATCACAAGATCTTGATTATTTTCTCCATTAATAATCCAACATGAAATATGAATAGCCTCATTTCCTTCAATAAATCTAACTTTATCAGCTCCTAAATCATCCCAATTTGCTGAAATTATAGATAATAATCCACTTTCCTCCTCCTTAATTATCTCCTCTCTGGAACAATTTTCCACCTTAAAATTTTCAAAATTCTCTTTCACTAAAAAGGTAAAATTTGAAGAAATATTTTTTGCATTTATTTCCTCTGATTTTCCAATACATTTTGATGCAAGATTCTTGAGGAATTCATTGTTGTTCATTTTCAAAGGGGTTTTGGGATTCTTGAAAATTAGAGTATTGGTGATTTGATTTTTTGATTTTGGGCTAGTAGTAGATAGAGTTGGTGAAGAGCCATTTTTTGTGAAATTTGGTGTGTAAAATGCTGGTATTTTTGGTGAGTCAATTTGTGAGACAAGGTTGTTGTGAATTTTGGACCAAGATTTCAAGAAACTTGTCATGGCAAAAGGGTCTGCTAGAAATAGGCTACAACTTATCCCAATTGAGTATCCTCCACACTTGAAATTTGTCACCTGAAAAATTAGTCACCAAAAATTAAATGATCGAGTCAAAATTTTCACTAACAAAATTTTATACTTGTGTATATTATAATGTTGAATACTATTGACTTTTTTGCGTTTTTATTGCTTCTTATCACATATTTGATGTGCCATACTGGCCTAACTCTAACATGTATGTGGTGCCTATTGGCCTAAATAGAGAATGAGGCCCTAATCAATTAGTCTGTTTTTTGAAAGTATATACTTTTTATAATTATTTAATATAATTTTTTTACAAGATGTTTAAAATCAAAAAAATAAAGAATATTTTGATATATTTTTAGGTTAAAATCATAAAATTCAAGTCTTTTTTTACTTTCTTAATTTTTGTATCAAGTTAAAACCAGACAAATAAATTAAAATATGGGGAGTATTTTCAAGAAATTTTTACTCCCTCTGTCCAAATTATGTGGCGTTGTTTGGATTCCGAAAGTGAAATATTTAATTTTGACCTTGGATTCGGATATGAAATCTTTAAATTTCTTAAATAGAAATTACATATTTGAAAAAAAGCGTAAAAATATATACACAATAAGTCATAATAATTAATAATTTAATATATTTAAAATTATATGAAAAATTTTTAAAAAAAATATTTGAATCTTGAAATGCGAAAGTATCACATAAATTAAGATGGATAGAATATTAAATTTATTCTTGTATTTACCTGGACTAAGAAAAGGGGAGAAAATTGAGGACTTGTTTCATGAATATCCTCCCAATAAACAAGTTCATTTTCTACATTTTCCTTCTTCTTGAGATCAATAAAATCATCCATATTCATTGGGAAATTAGCCTCAAGCATTCTAACACCAGAATCATTTGAAACTAATTCTAAATCATCCTCTAATTTTCTTAATCTTCCAGCAAATATTGGACTTTCAACTATTGCGCTTCCCAATGACTCCTTAAACCAACCAGCGATTATCCATCCTGAATCCGTCTCTGACGCTTTGTTATAGTACAAAACCATGTGAAATCGCCTTTGTAGATTACCTAAGTCAAAATTGTCAGGTAACACGATTCGCCTCGAAAATCGAGGATCAGTTATCTTCATTGGTATCACAGTTTGGATTGCTTCAACTTGCAACTTGGGTGAAAAAATTGGAGCTCCATTTCCATTGCAAGTTGACATTTTCAAAATATTTGAAGATAGTTGTGTACACATATTAGGCTTTATATAGGCAAATTAGACCATCACCCCCATCCCACACCACCCTAACCCAATAGTAAAATAACTATTTTTTATAGTTATGCAACTGAAAATTATTTTATTAAGAATAAAAAAAATATATTATTAATTTTTTTAATTATAGAAAAATGATTTTTTTTAAAACTAATTAAAAAAAGAATTTTACATAAATCGAGACAGAAAGAATAAATAATTATTGGTCTTGGCTTTTTGTTTATTTATCGTGACAAGATAAGATTTTGTATGAGAAAGAACATGAATAGAACGTAGTATATTTTGAAAAAGTTTCGTATTAATTAAAAATATAATTTTTCTTCATTTTATTTGTTGTGAATTTGCCGCGCTACGCGCAATATACACATGAGGCTCGATCTAAGTCTTTTTCTTTTTTTTTGGAAAATAATTATTTTATCTAATATTAATATTTTGTCTTATCTTCCATTGTGCCATTTAATTTCTTGCTCCGTTTTATTTAAACAAGCCAACTACTGCTAAATTTTAATTTAATATACCTAACTTGTTGAGCTTGCAAAGATTAATTTTACGTACCCTAAAATAGTATCTTGGGCAGAGCCATCACTATAATTACGGTTCGATAAAATAAATTTGATTCAAATCTTATATATATATATATATATATATATATAATTTGTTTCAAACTCAATAAACAAAAAGAATTCAAGCTGTGTTTATCAATTTATGTTGTTCCTTCTTCTTTAGGGGAGTTAATTTGTTGATTCTTCAAAATAGAGGTAGAGTTAGAATTTGTGTTTATCGATTTTAAATTATCGAAAAAATAAAGTTATTGAATTCTTGTTAAATTATTTATATATATATAAAAAAAACTGATTTTTTAAAATATAAATACAGGACATGCGTCAAAACTTGAATTCTACTAAATTCATAAACAGAATGTTAGCTCCATCCCAACTTGAAAGATACGTCATTATTAGTAAAATATTAAAAATTATACCTTTAACACGGCTTAAATTTTGTGAATTATCGTACCTAATATGATTAATTAGTAAATGGACAATTTCTAGATTTTTCTTGAAATAATTGAGTGGAAAATAAATTAAAAGTGGATGATAATAATGTAGGTGATAGATATATCGCTTTTGTGTCGTAAATTGAATCTTTTATAAAATTGTGGTCAAATATTATTATCTACTCACACCTAACAACATTTAAGAAGTTGTGCTGGAAAAGTAAAAAAATAATAATGTTTCTTTTGCGTTTTGGTACCAGAGTTTAATTAAAACAAAGTTATTTTTTTGTTCTAGTAAGTATACTTAGGAGTGTCAAATAGGTGAATTAAATTAAATTTGAGTGGATTAAAATAGGCTTAATGAATAAAGGGAAACTTTTAAAAATAGCAAAGATTTGAAATATAATTAGGCTCCTTAACTACAATTTGCTTAATTACGTTCCATAGCTATAGTTTCAGTTGCTATACCAATTTCTGTTTGTATATCTCGCCACATTATAAAAATTGGGATTTCAAAAGAAATTGTATATATTGGCTTCCATATTTGTATATGAGCCCCCAGATTCGTATAATAACAAATTTCATTAACTTGTAGCCAATTCGTATAATTTTTTGAAACTATAGTTATATTAAATAATATATTAGTAATGTTTGTTAATTCGCATAATTTTCTCATGAATAAATGAGCGAGCCAGGATGTTAACTGAATGTGTTAGGTTAAATTTGACCGGATCAAATAGGCTTAATGAATAAATAATAGACGAGCCAATAATCTATCCAAAAATAAAGCAATAAAGATATTTTTAAGTGAAAGATATAATGAAAGGTAAAAATTAAACTATTTCGAATAGTTTAACTTTGTAAAGAAATAGGTAACATTAGTTTTCTTCTCTGAGACCACTAAGGGTTGTGGTGGAGTAGTAAGTACTCCTTCATTCTTAATCAGAGGGCTTGGGTGTGGAGTCGCCTTTGTTAGAGAGCGCTTTACCCTTAATGTGAGACTTTCCAACATGAATTCAAATTTAATCACACTTTAATATGAATATCGGACATCGAATAAAAAAAAGTTATCTTTTCTGAGAACATGAGCTATTGGAGTTGTCTCTTCATAATTGAGCATTTTTAACATTTAATGCAATGTTTCTCTGGTACAACTAGTATAATTTTCATTTGTTATATGCTCCCTCCATTTTATATTACTTGATCTCTGTTTATTTGATATATTTAATAAAAAAGAAATTTTAATTAGAGATGCATTTTACTATAATAATTTTATTAATGATATTTTGGAACTCTAGATTTGATTATTACTCTCTCTAATTTATATTAAGTAAATGTTGAGTTTTTGATTACGTGATTAGCCATTTTGAGATTATTTATGTCACAATTGTTATATTATTTTTATACCGTACGTAATATGTGATAACAATTCTGAAATTGTTATCCTGCAAAATAAAATTCATCAATATATTATCTTTATATTTATATAACTTATTCATCAATCAAACGACTCGTTAGAGTCAATATTTTATCTCTACATTGATGTAACTTATTCACCAATCAAACGACCCATAAGAGTTAAAGTTTTGATTTACGTAATCAAATTTAAAATCAACCGTTCGTTTTTTATTTTTTTGTTATTAATAAGAGGGTCCAACATACAATTAATCAATCTGACTCTAATACATCTTTTTATTTAAATGTATAATTAATTTGATAGTTGGAGACAGGTGAATGTTGAACTTAGCTGTAAATAATGAATGCACATGAAGATATAGGTGATAACATTAATTGTTCATCAAATTGGAACAGATAGATTCAGAATAAAAAGAAGAAAAAGTACTTACCCAAAATAGGGAGTGGTGAGACTGATTCATTTTTAATCAGAAGTCTTAAATTCGAGTCTTGGGTATGAAGAAAATCTTGTTCAAAGCATCATCCCAAAATGAGAAATTTTGTTGGGAGCATCACCCCAAAATGAGCCCTATAATATGCGATCTGAATTTAATCGGAGCTTTAATGTAGACTCCAAACACTAGGCCAAAAACTTTTTTAAAAAAAACACACACAAAACCAATTATGTGTGAACTACCAAAAATGTCTTAACCAACTGGAGTTATTGGGCTCTATGTTGACGGGAAAATATGATTGGTCCTCATATAATATTATTATTCCCTCTTATGCATACTATACTTGTCTATGAGAGCGTGAATTTGAATGAGTCAAAATAGGCGAATCAGATCGAAATATATTGAGTTAATAAATAGATATGCTAATTTTATCACTTTGTTTGTAAACATTTTGTGCGTCTTTAAAAAGACACTTATAGTTTATATTATTCGAAAGTTAATTCAAAATTTAAATTTGGGAGGTTCAAAATTATATAAAAACGATAAGTGTTAATAAGTAAATTTAAAATTTACATATATTTAATAAATTTCATAATACAAATATACATGATTAAGGACAAACCTAGGCTCAACCCATGATACTATGTGTCCTTTAAAATTTGTACACACCCTCTCAATTAACATGTGCTAACTATACACATCATCCTAAGATGGATTTAATAATGTTTTCGATAAAATAAAAAGAATAGTGTTATTTATGCATTAATTTTATAAAATGACAAATATTAAATATCATTTATTTTTAGTAAGGATGATATATAAATAGAAAAAGAGGAAGTTGTTATAAATTAACTAACTTGACAATTTATAACATAAAGAGAGTAAAAGTATATAGAGAGAGTAAAGAAAAGAAGGAAAACAGAGGAGATATGTATGTTCTGTCCGTGTATCTCTATATATCTTTTCTATCTTCTGCAACACTGCCTATATATAGGTAGAAGCAGAAGAGTAATAGCAGGTGGAAGAAAGGAAAAAGGAGGCCCAAGTGGGCAACTTGCCCACTGAAAACTTGGGGAAAAAGACATTCATATACAATACTCCCCCTTGAATGTCCATGTATAATGTGCCTCCTTAAAAATTCTATAAGAAATAATACACATATTTATTCTGAACATCTCTGAATATTGTGCTCCGTTAAAACTTTACTAGAAAAAATTCAGTGGGAAAAAGCCTAATGAAGAAAAAAGAGTACACACATCTGGTAACACGCCTTGAGTGCTGCCTCATTAAAAATCCTACCAGGAAAACCCAGTGGGACAAAACCTTGGTTAAGGAAAAAAGAGTGAAACGCGTATTTTACCCCCCTGATGAAAACTTCATTTGATATTTTGGAGACGACGCATTCCAACCTTATATCTCAGCTTCTCAAAGGTCGATATTGGTAATGCCTTTGTGAATAAATTTACAAGATTATCACTTGAACGAACTTGTTGTACATCAATATCACCATTCTTCTGAAGATCATGTGTGAAGAATAATTTTGGTGAAATATATTTCGTTCTGTCTCCATTTATGAAACCACCTTTTAATTGAGCTATGCACGCGGCATTGTCTTCGAATATTATTGTGGATACTTTGACATCACTTTCCAAGCCACATCTTTCTTTGATGAATTGTATCATCGATCTCAACCACACGCATTCTCTACTTGCTTCATGAATTGTTATTATTTCAGCATGATTTGAAGAAGTAGCAACAATGGACTGTTTTGTAGATCGCCATGATATAGCAGTTCCTCCGTGTGTAAATAGATAGCCTGTTTGAAATCGAGCTTTATGTGGGTCTGATAAATTACCTGCATCTGCATAACTAATAAGGTTTGCACCATTTTTTTAGTATAAAACAAACTCATATCAATAGTACCATTTAGGTATCGCAAAATATGTTTGATACCATTTCAATGCCTTCGTGTTGGGGATGAACTATACCTTCCAAGCAAATTAATAGAAAATATTATATAAGGCCTAGTTGCGTTAGCAAGATACATAAGTGCATCAATAGCACTGAGATATGGTACTTTAGGACCAATAATTTCTTCATCCTCTTCTGGAGGTCGAAATTGAACTTTTTCCACTTTAAGTGATCGAACAACCATTGGAGTACTTAATGGATGTGCTTTGTTCATGTAAAATCTTTTTAAGATTTTCTCAGTGTAGGCAGATTGATGAACAAAGACTCAGTCTGTTAAATGTTCAATTTGCGGACTCAGACAAAGTTTTGTCTTTTCAAAGTCTTTCGTCTCAAATTCTTTCTTTAGATATTCAATCGCCTTTTGGACCTCTTCAGGGGTTCCAACTAGATTTATGTCATCAACATAAATGGCGAGTATAACAAACTCTGATTCCGTTTTCTTAATAAAAACACATGGACAAATGACATCATTTATATAACCTTCATTTATTAAGTACTCACTAAGATGATTATACCATATACTCCCTGATTGTTTTAGACCATATAATGATCTTTGCAGTTTTATTGAGTACATCTCCCGAAACATATTACATGTTTTAGGAAATTTTAATCCTTCTGGGTTTTCATGTAAATTTCATTATCAAGTGAACCATAAAGGTAGGATATAACTACATCCATTAGATATATTTCAAGATTTTTATGTACAGCTATACTGATGAGATATCGAAATGTTATGCCATCCATAACAGGTGAATATGTTTCTTCATAGTTGACCATAGATCTTTGAGAGAATCCTTGTGCAACAAGGCGTGCCTTGTATCTTACAATTTCATTTCTCTCATTTCGTTTTTGCACACAAATCCATTTATATCCAACTGGTTTTACACCTTTAAGGGTTCGGACTACAGGTCCAAAAACCTCACATTTAGCAAGTGAGTCTAATTCTGATTGAATTGCCTTTTTCCATTCTGGCCAATCACATCTACGTCGACATTCTTCGACGGATTTAAGTTTAAGACTTTCACTATCTTGTATGAGGTTAATTACAACATTATATGCAAAAATATTATCAATCGTGATTTTCGATCGGTCTAAATTTATCTCATCACCGGTAGAACTTATTGAAAATTCTTCATTCACTTGAGCCTCGGGTTCACTGATTTCTTCAAAAATATCAGGATTACTCAAATATTGACCTTCTTCAGGAGTTTCTTGTGTAGTATCATCTTTATTATTCTTCGTGCTTCTCTTTCTACGATTTTTATCCTTTGAACCCAATGGTCTACCATGCTTCAGGCGTGTTTAGGATTCAGAAGCTATGATACTAGTAGATGATCCTTTTGGGACATCAATTCGTATAGACACATTTACTACAGGGATATGTGACTTAGTTATCCATTGCAAATCAGTAAATACATATGACATTTGATTTGCTATTTTCTGTATGTGGATGATCTTCTGGACCTCCTGCTCACATGTACGGATACGTGGATCAAAATGAGATAATGATGAAACTTTCCATGCAATTTCTTTTTTGGGTTCCTTTTTCTCTCCCCCTAATGGCGAAAAAGTTGTTTCATCAAACCGACAATCTGCAAATCGAGTAGTGAATAAGTCTTCAGTCAACGGTTCAATGTATCGAATTATGGAGGGTGCGTCAAACCCAACATATATGCCCATCCTTCGTTGAGGGCCCATCTTTGTAAGTTGTGGTGGTGCTACAGACACGTATAATGCACAACAAAAAATTCTTAAATGGGTTATATTTGGCTCATATTCAAATACTAATTGTGATGGAGAGAATTTATTATAATTGTCGGTCTGAGACGTACAAGTGTTGCTGCATGTAAGATAGCATGATCTCAAATAGTAATTGGCAATTTTATTTTCATTAGTAGAGGTCTTGCTATCAATTATAGGCGCGTTATAAATGACTCTGCAAGGCCATTTTGAGTATGAACATGAGCAACAAGATATTCAATTTTTATCCCAATTGATAAGCAATAATCATTAAAAGCTTGGAATGTAAATTCTCCAACATTATCAAGGCGAATGGCCTTAATTGGATAATCTGGGTATTGCGCTCTCAATCTTATTATTTGTGCTAATAACTTCGCAAACGCCAGGTGCGGGATGATAACAGGCACACATGATCATTGATCCAAACAAAATTTGAGGCATATCCATAGTTTTCTTCAAAAAAAGGAAATAAAGTAAATATTATAATTAATACATGATTTATTACACAAATTTTATTTATTTACATGGACTAGAAAAAAAAACATAATATTTAGTATAGATAAAATAAAAATAAAAATAAAATGATTTAAATATTATTAGTCTTATCAATATTCATATTTTTTCTGGAAAATTAAAGAAATCAGCTACATCCAGATGCATAGGCTCAATATTATCCTCAGAGATAAAATGCATAGGCTCAATATTATCCTCAGAGATAAAATTTATCTCTGGATTATTTTTTGCTCTTTTCAAGGACGTTTGATATAGCTGAACCAAACGTTTTGATGACCGGTAAGTCCGCGACCAGTGCCCATACCTCCACATCTATGACATACACTTTCTGAAAAAAAATTTGGTAAAGCTTCTGGCCTTTTACTCTACCTTTTATATTGTTGATCATTTCTCGGTACCAGCCGAGCATCATGATTATAATTTTATCTTTGATCATGACCACAACCACGACTGATCCATGACCTCTTTCGCGTTGGTTATAATTTGTCTGATTCACTTCAGGGAGTGATAAAGAACCAATGGGCCGACTATCATGATTTTTCATTAATAGTTCATTGTGGCGTTCAACAATAAGAAGGTGAGCTAGTAATTCAGAATATTTTTTAAAATTCTTTTCGCGATATTGCTGCTGCAGGAGCATATTCGCGGGTGAAAATGTGGAGTATGTTTTTTCGAGTTTATCTTGTTTAGTTATTTCATCTCCGCATATATTTAACTGAGTTATAATTCTAAACAAGGCAGAATTATATTCAGTTATATTTTTGAAATCCATTAATCAAAAGTTTAGCCAATCATGACGTGCTTGTGAAAGCATCACCATCTTGATGTGGTCATATCTTTCTTTTAAATTTTTCCACAATTTAAGGGGGTCTTTCAATGTGAGATATTGTAATTTTAGCCCCTCATCAAGATGGTGACGGAGAAATATTATGGCTTTTGCACGGTCTTGACTAAATGTCGTATTTTCATCTTTAATGGTGTCTGTCAGATCCATCGATTCTAAATGAATTTCGGCATCAAGTGCCCATGATGAGTAGCTTTTACCAGAAATATCAAGAGCAACAAATTCAAGTTTTGAAATATTAGACATTTTTAAAAAATAAAATTCTTATCTTTTTTGTTACCTTCTAAAATATAGCTCAAAGCGACAGAGTATATAAAGAGAATAAAGAAAAGAAGAGAAAACAGAGGAGATATGTATGTTTTGTTCGTGTATCTCTATATATCTTTTCTATCTTCTGCAATACTGTTTATATATAGGTAGAAGAAGAAGAGTAATAGCAAGCGGGAGAAAGGAAAAGAGAGGCCCAAGTGGGCAACTTGCCCACTGAAAACTTGGGAAAAATTACATCCATACACAATAGAAGTAATATTTTTGTCAAATAAAAGATTATTATTATAACAGTCCCCCAACTGTACATATTTATGGACATACCTGTCAAGTGGTTGCTACTCAACATGAGAGGAAAACTTAGTTTTCCCATGGTAATTAATTTGAGAAAAAGTAATTAATTTTGAGGGTAAAATATAAAAAAAAATATTTTGATTTTGATATGATAAAAGTAACAAGTAAAAGAAAAAATATACTTTTAATATAGTGGATAAGTAAAACTGAAAATATAATATATATTTTTGTATTTTGAACAAGTAAAAATAAACAGAAGAAGTATTATTTATCTCTCTTAATTAATACGCGTTGACGCTTTTCAAAAGAAAAAATATTTTAAAATCAAGGGCGGATGCACAATATATATAAGGTATTCATTAAGGGTAGAATTGTTATTTTTGCTTCTTTTTTTTTACTGTTGTGAGTCTCAAAAATTACACCTGACACGTCTGAATTGTGTCCCCATCAGGCGTTATGCCAGGTTGGATTCACGTATTTTTTTATTTAAGAAATGGATAGTTAAAGAACCTACTAGTGCACTATGAAAATTAGAGGTCATATTTAAAATTTAAAGCCAAATTTAAAGGTCAATTTATATATTATGTTATATTTGATTTGGTCAAATAAAATTTTTCTTTATTACTATAGTCTGGACCAAAGCATAAAAACGTTGTTACTATAGTCACCCCACCGTGTAGAGGACAGCTTGTCAACCAAATATGTGGTTCCTACTCAACTAGAGAGGGGAGAACATTTATGAAATTGATGTTCTCTACTTGGCATGTAAAATTAATCTTAGATGGTTTGGTGGAAGAAAATCTCTTCATCATTACTTGTTCTTTTTTTAAATATTTTATAACAATAACATAATTAATGTAATCTTATAAGTGAGATTTGAAGAGGGTGGTGTGTACGCAATTTTATTTCTATCTTATGAAGGTAGAAAGGTTTGGACATGTGCAGAGGAGATGCACGGATGCCCTATTGTGGAGGTGTGAGATGTTAGTTATGGATGATTTCAATATAGGTAGAAGTAGGCCGAAGAAGTATTGAAGAAAGGTGATTAGATATGACATGGCGCAACTTCAGCTTACCAAGAACATGACATTATATAGGAGTTATGGAGGACACATGATATTAGGATAGGAGGTTAGGTAGTTAGTTGAGCGTTGTATCACTTATTCCTCTTTACTATTAGACATACTATTAGTAGTATTACATTTGTAGTTCCTTTTGTCCTTTGAGTTTGGTTGCTATGTGTGTTTTTTCTTTTACTTTGATTATCGTTGTAGTTTGTTAAAACTATTATTTAGAATGATTTATCAGGTTATAATCTGTAGTATTTTGCCATGGTTGTCTTCATTTATGTAATTTTTCCCTAATTCTACTTTGGACTATTTTTGCTTTGAGCCGGTGGTCTATCGGAAATAATATATCTACCTCTAAGGTAATAAGATTTGCGTACATTCTACCTTACACTGGGTTTGTTGTTGTTGTTGCAAATGTATGCAGCATTTATGGGGAAAAGGCAATACATTTGGGATCAAAAGCGGTTAGCGATAACTATGAATTGAATAAGTTTCTCCAGCTTGAGTTGGACTAAAAATGCGGAATATATTTGTATCATCACCTCTTCAAATAAAGTATCTCATCTTGCAAAGACTACTAATGTAATAAGAGCATCTGTCGACCAAAGCATCACCCTAAGATAGTCATCTCGTGGCTATTGAGAACGAATTAAATCAGATGATTCCATTTGTCAATCTTTTTGGTTTGCTCCTATGACACCAAGGTCGGAAAAATTGAAAAAAAATCAATCATTCATAATCACTAATGAAGGTTTCCTTGAAATGTTAAGAATTAATACTACTTTTTAGGAATCGAATAGATTCAGTCTTATACATACTTGAGGAAGGTAACAAAGAAAATGCATTCTTCTTTCTTTTATCACTTAAGAATAGTGTGAGACAAAAGTCTCGTGTAAAGTTTTGAATTAAAGAAAGAAGTGACAAATTCTTTTTTTGACTCCATCTCTCCATTTCAATCATTGTTTTTTTTTTGTTGCATCAAAAGTAGCTCGTAAGCCACTCGAATTTTCGATATTCTTTTTATTTCTCATCAAATTAGTGGATCCCATAACTAAGCCTCATTTAATCAGTAGTCTGTCAGTTGTAAGCAGCTTTTCTTGTAGCATTAGCCACAAGTAAATCTAGATTTTGGTTTGACACAATTCTTGAAAACTATAGTCTATACACAAAACATTTGTAAAAAAAAACTAGGAGTATTGGTTAACCTAATGCTTGCCTTTGTTCATTTCTTTGAAATTTCATCTTAGATTGACTTTAGTTGTAAAAAAATTGAATTTCAATTAGTGAAAATGGTACAATCCCTCTATCACCCCAAAATAAATAAAATTATATGGTAGTTTTTTGTCTATGAAGATATATGATAAAATGTGAAAAAATAAGGTTAAAGTTGGACTTTGCGTTCAAGAGATAGCTATTCATGCACTAATATGAAGTATAGGATTCTCAAGAAGAAGTTGTGGTGGTCTCTACAAATCTTTGGAAAATTAATGAAGGTTGTACTTTTAGCTCGAGAGATAGCTATTCATACACTAATAGAGAGTGTAGTATTCTCAAGAAGAGAGAAGTTGTGGTGGTCTCTCTAAATCCCTCCATCATCGGAATGAAAAAGGGGATACCATATTTCTCATTGAGGCCAAATTTAAGTAATTGCTCGAGAAATAGTTATCCATACATTAACATGGGATGTAGGATTATCAGGAAGAAAGAAGTTGTAATGGTCTCCGCAAACTCCCTGGACCTAGCAATTGAATCAACAATTAGATCTACATTGAATCTCACTCGAATTATGCACATTTGCAGGATATACTTTCAAAAATACCCAACAAAAGTACCAAATATTTTTCCTTGTAGAATATTGAATTTGTTACCAGAAAATACAAGTCTTTGTGCATGAACCATTCTTTTAACATTTCATCATTTCCTTCTAGTTCTCATTATCAATATTACTCCATTAGGATGGGTTTCATTTCGATGTTCAATATTTTCATATTCTCAACAGTTACTAACGTACAAGAACACACCCATTGAATCCCACAAGTGATGTCTGAAAAGGGGTACACAGACCTTACCCCTACCTCGTGGAGGTAGCGAGACTTTTTCCAAGGGACAATGAGTTAGACATCATAATTGAAAAAGAAACATAATCGTCTTCAAATAACTCCAATCAAAACTGATTTGATAAGTAAACATCTAAATTTTACACTCTAAAGAACAATTATAAAGTCTTCAAAACAAAATCTAACACAGGAGAGCCCAAAGGTTCCGGGAAATATGCTGTTACCATCAAAGCCCAAATATCATAAATGACGGAAAAAGGAAGAAGGCTCAGATGACCAGAGTTGCTCCTCTTTTACCTAATCCATACAAGACTTGCTCCCTTACTTGGCAGCCAAGGAGGGAAATTGGCCAACATCTTCGATGGATGGGGCTGAAACGCTGTTGTTTCCACCATATCCACCACCATTACCTCTTCCGCGGCCACGGCCCCTACCACGGCCACCAGAGCGGTAGTAACTTTCTCCCTCAGCAGGCTTCAGAAACTCGTTTATGCTTTTAGTCTGCAAGAAATTGAATGTATCAAGCCTCGCAACAGAAATAGTAATTAAATCTATTGAACTCGAACCACTTGTAGATCAATGTCTTATCTTTGGAATATTATACTAGATCCGGTCTCCACCTTAAGTGTAAACTTTCACCTTTCTCGTGAAAAGAAAAACAGAATGCAATGATTTTAAAATTAAAATGATATTGAGGTGAAACCACAAACTATAATACTGACACCGCATGAACTTATATGCAATATTGGAGAAAATTATAATAATGACACCTACACAACTGCATACATGATATTACTTCCCTATTCTATTTTTCATTGAAAATACAATCAAGGCAAGAGAAAGGTTTCATTGCAGCTGATGAAGTATGCGTGGAGGTTGACCTTCCGGTCTAAAAATAGCGTCTACTTATTTTCCAGAATTCTGAAGGTCCAAAATAAAACACATTATTTCTCTATTGGGAGGGGCTTGCGCTTGTGGGGCTGCAGGATGGATTGCTCTCCGCTTAAGCAAAGACCCTGTGCTAGGCACATAACTTTTGGAAAATAAAGAGTTTATGAAAAGGAATGGATTCCCAAGGAACGCATAAAGAAATGAAGTTATCATACCAATATAGCCACTTAAAAAAAGAAGCTAAAGTACCTTTTTGGTTTTTTCCACTGCCTCCTTTTTCTTATCTTTCTCCACACCCTGCCCCAGACAAAAAAATTCAAGCACGATGAATATACCCAGCATACGACACAATCAAGTTCCCAATACAGCAATCAAAATATAATAGCAGCAAGCACTAAAAACTCACCAATTTGACGAAGATCTCATCATCATTCTTTTTGTTTGAGAGAAGTTGCATGGATTCAAGTTCTTTGTCCAAATTAACCTTTCTTTCCTCTTGCTTTAGAGCCACCAAAGCTTTCCTCTTCTCTTCCATTACCTTCTCATACTCCTCAAGGGTCATTTCCTACAACACAAGCAGAGATGAATAATTAATAGTTACGGATAGTGATCATTATATACATATGAATAATAACAACTGGAATCATGCAAATAACACTAGCTACACCATTGTCATCAAATAGCAATGAATGTGTTAATCCACAGATACTAATCAAAGTAAAGAAGTACCAAGTCTACCAGAAAATATTAGTTAACGTTCATAGCTATTTCATAGAAATATCTGCCAAGGAAACCTGTATAAGAAAATAACACCATTTTAAAAAGAAACAGTGAGTAGTAAATGAAAACAACCAGAGCAGCAGGTGGTGGTAATATTTTGGTCAATGCATGATTGTTAGTTCCTGGCATATCGGAAGGTATGAGACTACCATAAAAAACTACTGGGATAAATGTTGAAGATTTAATCGACAATAAATTAAAAAAATTATTGTTTTTGAAAAGTTAGATTGCACTAGAATATGGACAACAGAGCTGATATTCCTTGTCCACACTGACTAATCGACAAGGAGACAATCCAGGAATTCAATTTTGAATTTACGTCACATTCACCCCCCACCCCACCAAAAAAAATACCCAAGAAGATGATAGTGTCGTGACACGGATATTAATCTGCAACAGTAGAATTCGGATATGTAAGCAAGCAAAACAAATAATGGTCTTCACCAGAAAATGACAGTTACCTTCTCCTCAGGTTCCTTCTCTTCTGGCTCAGCAGCAGTTGAATCCTTATTGGTGTCTCCAGCATCTTCCTGTCCAGCTTGTTTCTCAGCCTCGACAATCTTCTCACCATCATTAACAGGTTGTTCAGTCTCCCTGAATTTGGATCAAAAAACCAACATTAAACTATAAGAAAAATTTAACACATAAAGCCGAGAGCAATAGGGAAACACAAAATTGAGATGACAGTCTCACGGTGCAATATCATTTGCAGTGGTTCCCCAATTCCCACGACCAGATCCCTCCCGTTTAATAAACTCATTCCTATACAATAGAACAGATCAATAAAGATACACACATATGCACAAGAAACAAAGACAAACCACACGAAGCACGACTTAGAAATGCAACAAGGGAATAGTGAAATGCACTAGTGTGAATTTCAAAAATAGCAGAATCACTTTACCCACGGCCAGTTCCACTTCGTCGATCAAACACTCTCCTTGGGTGTTCCCCTTCTCCTTCTGTAGCATCCCCGTTATTGAAACCACCACGACGACCTCCACGGAACCCCCCACGAGATCCACCGTATCCACCTCTCCTTTCATAGAGCTTTCCTGATTCTCCATCTTCTGGAGCACTGTACCGTCCAGAGAATCCATTATTGCTGCCAAAAGCATCCTCATCAGCAGCAAATTCTTGGTTAAACCCGCGTCCACGGCCACGACCACGGGCTCCTCCACGTGGGCCCCCGCGACCTCCTCGCTGGCCATCACTCCTGGCTTCCCTCACTGCTCAAAAATGAATACACAAATAAGAATGGGAAAAATTATACTCCCTCTGGTTCATATAAGTGAATTATACTTTAATCCCAGAATCACAGAGGAAATTATCTACCCATCCATTTCTCGGGATCATATTTACTAGATAGCAGACAGAAAATAATTGTTTAAACATTAAGAAACCTATCATTAATTCCACATATTTGTATAGCCTAAAAGTTTGATTCAGACTGCCGACTAATCCTGGATTGACACATAATTTCATATATTCCTACAGACTAACAGTGTCACATTGGAAAGAGAAAGGCAATATTTCCAAGATAAATACTTCATGCAGCAAGAGAATAGACAACGAAAGAGAATATGAAGACAAGCATCACCTTACAAATAGCACGTATTCTCATTTAAGGGAAAAAATTAATTTTTCTACACTCTCGATCTTTTTCCTCACCAATCATATAATACCCAACACCCTACTTCAAAAATAACATCCTACTTCATCAAAAATACCCAACACCTTACCGAAAAAACTTGTTACAAAATGCCATATTCATTCACTATTACAACAAGAAGAAACATAAGAACTACATCTCAATCCAAACCAACCGGGTCAGCTATATGAACCTTCTACATTTGATCGGCTCCCCATTCGTGCTGGTTCCATACAAAATATGAACCCAAAAAGTACAAAACAAAAGTATGTTCATATAGTTGTTATATTCATTCATTACTACAACAACAACAAAAATAATATCTTTTACATCTCAATCCAATCTAATTGGGACACCTATATGAACTGTCTAATATGAAACCAATATCACAAAAAAAGTAAAGTATATTATATTAGCACCTCAATTTTCTACACACTTGGGTTTTTTTCCTCATATAGTACCCAATACCTTACACAAAGCACCAAGAAATACAAAAAAGTATGAACAAATATACATTAACTCAAAACAAAAAAATGTCTAAAAATAATTAGACATGGTATATTACCATTACTTCTACTATTACACAAATAACAACAATAAAAAAACAGAACTTTTACATATCAACCCAAACTAATTGGGTCATCCATATGACTCGCTCAACTCCATTTGTGGCAGTTAAACACGAAATATAGACCCAAAACACCAAAAAGTATAAAATCAAAACATAAAAATGTTTTAAAATGATTAGAAATGATACATTACCATCACTACTACTACAAAGGCAATAAAACTAAAAACAGCTACATCTCAATCCAAACTAATTGGGTCAGCTATATCAACCATCTACACTAGCTCACATCCATTCGTTCCAGTTTCAATATAATCCCAAAAATATAATTAAGTTATGAATGAATATACATAAACCAAAAACATTAAAATGTACTATTATAATTACTACTACAAAACAACAACAACAACATAAATAGTGAAATCACACAAAGTAGGATCTGGGAGGGTACAGTGTACGCACCACTAACTCATGGAGGATTACTACTACAACAACATCAATACAAATAAGAACTGCTATATTTCAATCCAATCTACATTACTTAAGCTCAATTCATGATGGCTTTAATAATATGAATGAATGAATATACACCAATCCAAGGTACAAAAATGTTGAAAAATGGAATATTTACCAGCCTGAGAAGGAGGAACCGGCTTGGAGGGCAACTTAGCAGCAGGCTTAGCTTGAGCCTGAACTGGACCCTTCTTGGCTGGTGCAGACGCCGGCTTTAGCTGCTGAGCAGCAATTAGCAAACTTGGGTCCTCAGCATCATCATCCAAAAGGTCAAATGGGTTCACGGTAGCCATTTATTATCACTCTTTTTGGAGTTCCTTAACAGATATAGAGAGAGTGATACAAAGAACCGATTTTTTTCAAGAAATCAAGAAAACCCTATAGATTAAAATCCATGTGAAAGATGAATTTTTCTGGGTATTTTGAAGAGAAACAAATTAGTGGGTTTTGTGAAAACCTAGCCAAAGCGGCTGATAATTGAAGGACTGAAGTGAACCCAAGCTTTAAAACCCTAGATATGGTGTTTGGGGGGTGGGGAAAGGTTCAGTTTTGTGTTTTGGATATGGGCCCGTACTGTGGTTTGTTCAAGTTTCTTGGGCTTTAGTTTGTCAAAAAAAATAAAAATCATTAAATTCTTATAATTTTAAAAAATAAATATATTTTGTCCCTTAAAATTCTTATTTAACCTTTAATAAGATGATTTACCGTCGGACAAATATTTTTGTAACTTTAAAAAGGAGGAGTTGACGAATTTGAATGAAAAGCTTTATAGCTAGGTAGAAGATTGTAATAAGTTTGCATCTTGAGTCTTAATAATAGGATCATTTAGTTCAAGAATTGGAGCGCAAACTTAGTTGATTAATCGAACTATGTTGAAGCTTTCGGATTACGTACGAATCAATTAAACAAGCCAAATCAAGGCCTTTATGGCTGAAGCCAATCCTCTCCTTGGTACTTCACCTAGTGGCTAATCTCGACTGGATGGACCTATGTCGGTAAAAATGAAATAGATGGACTATCGTGTGAAGAACAGTAAGACAAAACCCTCTTTTGTAACAGCTACTTCCTCATTTGGAAAGCAATCTTTAAACTTGATAGGAGGCAAGGTAATGAGTTGTTTGTCATCGTAATTGAATTTTCCTTTTTCTAAAAGAAAATCACAATTTTTTTATATTTGACTAGTTCTTTCTCTCGTAGGAATATTGAGTTTGTTATCAAAAAAAGTATTCGTGCATGAACCATTCTTGTAACATTATGCCATTTCCTATTAAGTTCATAAAATGATGATATTATACCATGTTCAACGATAATAACAAAAAATGTTACATATGTAGAAACTGGCATTCAACTTTTACCAAGGATCGATTATATGAATCTTCATTATCAATTTTAGTCTATTTGGATCGGTGATCGATCTCACTTTAATGATAAATATTTTGAGATTCGCAACAATTTCTAACATACATTGAGTTAGACGTCAACATACCCAATAAATCCAACAATTGAGGTAAGAGAAAAGTAGAGTATACACAGAACTAGGGGTGACAAAATCAACCCAACCCGTTTAAATTTGAATTGAGTATTAACCCGTTCATTCATTAGCTCAACCCATTTTAATCCAATCCATTTCAACCCATAAAAAATTGAGTTGATATGTAACCCGAATTAGCTAATGAAAAATCTTTTAAAAATAATTTTAATTTTTTTTTCAATTTGATATGTTATATACAGTCATAATAAAGAAAAAATAATTTTATTATGTACTAAAATGGTTTGAAAGAACAAATAAAATAATTAAGCTTAGTAAAAATTGAATTGGATTTAATCTTGACCCATTATATAACCCATTACCTAACCCATTTTGACCCAAACTAATTTGGATTGGGATGAATCTTCACCCAATTATTGTCTTTAACCCATTACATGCAGTCGGAGCTTACCCCTACCTTGTGGAAGTAGAGAGACTGTTTTCGAGGGACATTAGACGTCCTGCTTGAAAAAGAAACATAATTGTCTTCTAATAAACTACACCCAAAACTAATTTGATAAGTAAACAAGAAAATAAAAGATAAGAGCCTAACACCTAAATATGAAGGAAAAGGGTTTTCATAAATGTATAAAAAATAGTCTACAAAAACCCAGGGCATACCCACCTTCAGAAGACATCTAAATTTAGACTCTAAAGAACAATTATAAAGTTTCCAAAACAAAATCTAATACAGAAATGCCCAAAGGTTCTGGGAAATATTCTGTTATAATCAATGCCAGAATATCATAAATGACGTAAAAAGGAAGACAATCAGACGACAAAACTTGCTCCCTTACTTGGCAGCCAAGGAGGGGAATTGACCAACATCTTCAATAGATGGGGCTGAAACACTGTTGATTCCACCATATCCACCACCATTACCTCTTCCACGGCCACGACCCCTACCACGGCCACCAGAGCGGTAGTAACTGTCTCCCTCAGCAGGCTTCAGAAACTCGTTTATGCTTTTAGTCTGCAAGAAATTGAAAGTATCAAGCCTCACAACAGAAACAGTAATAAAATCTATTGAACTCGAACCATTTGTGGATCAATGTCTTGTCTTTGGAATATTATAGATCTGGTCCGCTACTTACGTGTAAACTTTCACCCTTGTGAAAAGAAAAACAGCATGCAATGATTTTAAAATTAAAATGATATTGTGGTGAAACCACAAACTATAATACTGACACCGCATGAATGTACACGCAATATTGGGGAAAATTAAAATGACACCTATACAACTGTATACATAATATTACTTCCCTATTCCATTTTTCATTGAAAATACAATCAAGGGAAGAGAGATTTCTTTGCAGCTGTTGAAGTATTGGGTGGAGGTTGACCTTCCGGTCTAAAAATAGCATCTACTTATTTTCCGGAAGTCTGAAGGTCCAAAATAAAACACATTATTTCTCTAGTGGGAGGGGCTTGCGCTTGAAGGGCGGCAGGATGGATTGCTCTCCGCTTAAGCAAAGACCCTGCTAGACACATAACTATTGACAAACAAAGAGTTTATGAAATGGAATAGATTCCAAAGGAACACGTAAAAAATGATTCTACAATACCAATATAGCCACTTAAAAAGAGAAGCTAAAGTACCTTTTTGGATTTTTCCACTGCCTCCTTTTTCTTATCTTTCTCAGCACCCTGCCCAGACATAAAATTCCAAGCATGATAAATATACCAGCATACGACACAATCAAGTTCCCAATACAGCAATCAAAATATAATAGCAGCAAGCACTAAAAACTCACCAATTTGACGAAGATCTCATCATCATTCTTTTTGTTTGAGAGAAGTTGCATGGATTCAAGTTCTTTGTCCAAATTAACCTTTCTTTCCTCTTGCTTTAGAGCCACCAAAGCCTTCCTCTTCTCTTCCAGTACCTTCTCATACTCCTCAAGGGTCATCTCCTACAACACAAGCAGAGATGAATAATTAATAGTTACGGATAGTGATCATATATACATATGAATAATAACAACTGGAATCATGCAAATAACACTAGCTACACCATTGTCATCAAATAGCAATGAATGTGTTAATCCACAGATACTAATCAAAGTAAAGAAGTACCAAGTCTACCAGAAAATATTAGTTAACGTTCATAGCTATTTCATAGAAATATCTGCCAAGGAAACCTCTATATAATATAACAGCACAATGCCATTTTAAAAAGAAACAGTGAGTAGTAAATGAAAACAACCAGAGCAGCAAGTGGTTGTCATATTTGGTCACTGCATGATTGTTAGTTCCTGGTCTATTGGAAGGTATGAGACTACCATAAAAATATTGGGATAAATGTTGAAGAATTAACCGAAGACAATAAATAAAAAAATATTACTGGTTTTGAAAAGTTAGATTGCACTAGAATATGGACAACTGAGCTGATATTCCATGTCCACACTGATTTAATCGACAAGGAGACAGTCCAGGAATTCAATTGTGAATTTACGTCACACTCACTCCCCGCCCCCACCCCCAAAAAAAAAACCAAGAGGATGATAGTGTCGTGACACGGCTATTAATTAGAAACAGTAGAATTCGGATATGTAAGCAAGCAAAACAAATAATGGTCTTCACCAGAAAATGACAGTTACCTTCTCCTCAGGTTCCTTCTCTTCTGGCTCAGCAGCAGTTGAATCCTTATTGGTGTCTCCAGCATCTTCCTGTCCAGCTTGTTTCTCAGCCTCGACAATCTTCTCACCATCATTAACAGGTTCTTCAGTCTCCCTGAATTTGTATCAAAAAACCAACATTAAACTATAAGAAAAATATAATACGTAAATCCAAGTGCAATAAGGAAACAAAAAATTGAGATGACAGTCTCACGTTGCAATATCATCTGCAGTGGTTCCCCAATTCCCACGACCAGATCCCTCCCGTTTAATAAACTCATTCCTATACAATAGAACAGAACAATAAAGATACAGACATATGAACAAGAAACAGACAACCAGACAAAGCACGACTTAGAGCTATTGAACAACCCAACAAAGGGAATAGTGAAATGCACTTGTGTGAATTTCAAAAATAGCAGCATCATTTACCCACGGCCAGTTCCACTTCGTCGATCAAACACTCTCCTTGGGCGTTCCCCTTCTCCATCTGCAGCATCCCCGTTATTGAAACCACCACGACGACCTCCACGGAAACCCCCACCAGATCCACTGTATCCACCTCTCCTTTCAAAGAGCTTTCCTGATTCTCCATCTTCTGGAGCACTGTTACGCCCAGAGAATCCATTATTTCTGCCAAAAGCGTTCTCATCAGCAGCAAATTCTTGATTAAACCCGCGTCCACGCCCACGGCCAAGGGCTCCTCTCCGTGGACCCCCGCGACCTCCTCCTCGCTGGCCGTCAGTCCTGGCTTCCCTCACTGTTCAAAAATGAATACACAAATAAGCAATGGGAAAAATTATACTCTCTCTGGTCCATATAAGTGAATTTTTGGGGTATGGCACACCCCTTAAGAAAAATATTTAAGGACAAAAATTAAAGGCTACTTTCCACTCACTATTACCCTTTTGATTATTCTCAAACTATTCACCTAGAAATTGTATACTCTCTCCATCCCATATTAGATGGGCATCATAGTTGTCCCATATTACTTGATCACTTACTAAATCTAATCTGGATAATATTAATTATAAATTTTCCAATTTTACACCTACAACTAATATAACGTTTTGAATGTGACCAGTTCCCAATACTAGTTATTCCTACTATGTATACTAGGTTTTTATGTGCATTGATATAAACAACAAGCAAAATAGTAAAATTGATCAATCTATTAATGATTTCTTAATTATCGTGAAAAACAGAAAGTGCCCATATAATATGGGACGGAGGGAGTAGTAGATTAGTAGTTAAGAACCTCATTAAATGAAGGGTAAATATGAATAGAAGTCTCAACAATTTTCTTAAACTTTGAACAATTCACTTATTTTGAACTAGGGAAAAAAAATCCCAACGACTCTCATAATATGGACTAGAGGGAGTACTTTTTATGAAAACATCTGTAGTATAACACAGGAATCAGGTAAAAAGAAACTCGATATGTGACTTAGAAGTTGATTTACAACAGGTGAATACTGAGAACTACAATAAAGGAAAACTAAAGAGCAGCAAAGTCCAAAGAGTTTACTTGCCTTGATAGAAATATGGTCATACTGAATACAGGAGCAGCAACACGAAATATGACACATCAGACAGAAGGGACAATCAGAAAACACAAGAATGAGGTTTTCTATAAGAGATTTATACATACCGTCACACAATTTCCAGCCAAGCAAATCCCCATACCGTAAGTCCATAACCGTACTTTAATCCCACAATCATGGAGGAAATTATCTACCCATCTATTTCTCAAGATAATATTTACTAAATAGCATACAAAAAATAATTGCTTAAACCTTGAGAAACCTGCCACTAATTCCACACATTTGTATAGCCTAAACGTTTGATTCAGACTCCCAACTAATCCTGGATTGATACATCATTTCATATTTCCTACAGCCTAACACTGTCACATTGGAAAGAGAAAAGCAAGATTTCCAAGATAAATACTTCAGCGGCAAGAGAATAGAACGAAAGAGAAGATGAAGACAAGCACCACCTTACACAAACCACCAAAAAGTATAAAGCCAAAACACAAAAATGTTTTAAAATGATTAGACATACCATTACTACTACTACAAAGGCAATAAAACTAAGAACAGCTACATCTCAATCCAAACAATTGGGTCAGCTATATGAGCCACCTACACTAGCTCAGCTCCATTTGTTCAGGTTTCGATATAATCCCCCCAAAAAATAAAGTTATGAATGAATATACATGAAGCCAAAACATGAAAATGTTTAAAATGATGTATTATCATTACTACTACAAAATAACAACAACATACCTAGTGAAATCCCACAAAGTAGGGTGTACGGTCTGGGGAGGGTACATTGTAAACAAGCCTTACCACTACCTCAGGGAGGATTACTACTACAATAAGAACTGCTATATTTCAATCCAATCTACATTAGCTAAGCTCAATTCAGGGTAACTTTAATAAGAAAGCAAAAATACAAAACAATATGAATGAATATACATCAATCCAAAGTACATAAATGTTGAAAAATGGAATATTTACCAGCCTGAGAAGGAGGAACCGGCTTGGAGGGCAACTTAGCAGCAGGCTTAGCTTGAGCCTGAACTGGACCCTTCTTGGCTGGTGCAGACGCCGGCTTTAGCTGCTGAGCAGCAATTAGCAAACTTGGGTCCTCAGCATCATCATCCAAAAGGTCAAATGGGTTCACAGTAGCCATTTATTTTCACTCTTTTTGGAGCTCCTTAACAGATATAGAGAGAGAGAGTGATACAAAGCACCGATTTTTTTCGAAGAAATCAAGAAAACCCTATAGATTAAAATCCATGTAAAAGATGAATTTTTCTGGTTATTTCGACGATAAACAAATTAGTGGGTTTTGTGAAAACCTAGCCAAAGCGGCTGATAATTGAAGGACTGAAGTAAATCGAAGCTTAAAAACCCTAGATATGATTGATGGTTGCAGGGGGTGGGGGGCGGGTCTTAGGGGCGTGGGGAAAGGTTCAGTGTATATTTTGGATATGGGCCTGGACTCTGGTTTGTTTAAGTTTCTTGGGCCTTTAGTTTGTCCAAAAAATAAAAATATCATAACATTTTGTAAAAATAAAAAAATAAATATTTTTTTCCTTAAAATTCTTATCTTTACCATTATTAAAATAATTTACAGTAAAAAAAATATTTTTGTTACTTTCAAAAACGAGGAGTAGACGAATTTGCACAAAAAACTTCATAGATAAATTGAAGATTGTCGTAAATTGCATCTTAAGTCTTCTTAGATCACTTAGTCCAAGAATTGGTGTGCGCATAATAATTAATCGAATTACGATGGTAAAAATGAATCCAAGAATTGGTGTGCGAGCTTAGTTAATTAATCGAATTACGATGGTAAAAATAAAATAGATAGACTATCGTGTGAAGAAAAGTACGAGAAAACCCTCTTTTGTAACAAATACTTTCTCATTTGGAAAGCAAAAAACAAATAAAAGGACAAGTATTCTTCCTTGGATTAATTAAGAGCACATATAAATCTTTGTGCATGAACCATTGAAAAATTTTTCAAAACCTCAATTACTTTCTTAATTTCAAGCTTAGCAAGGATCAATTATATGAATTCTCATAATCAATTTTACTCTATTTGGATTGGTGATCGATCTCACTTCAATGTTAAATATTTTGAGATTCTCAACAATTAATGAGTTAGACGTCAACAACATACCCAATAAATCCCACAATTGAGGTCCGAGAAGGGTAAGTATACACAGAAAATAAAAGAAACATAATTGTCTTCTAATAAACTACAACCAAAACTGATTTAATAAGTAAACAAGAAAATAAAAGATAAGAGCCTAAATATAAAGGGTTTTCAGAAATGCCCAAAGGTTCCGGGGAAACATTTTGTTATAATCAAAAAAGCCCAAATATCATAAATGACAGAAAAAGGAAGACGATCAGACGACAAAACTTGCTCCCTTACTTGGCAGCCAAGGAGGGGAATTGACCAACATCTTCAATGGATGGGGCTGAAACACTGTTGATTCCACCATATCCACCGCCATTACCTCTTCCACGGTCCCTGCCCCTACCACGGCCACCAGGGCGATAGTAACTTTCTCCCTCAGCAGGCTTCAGAAATTCGTTTATGCTTTTTGTCTGCGAGAAATTGAATGTATCAAGCCTCACAATTGAAGCAGTAATTAAATCTATTGAACTCAAACCATTTCGTAGATCAATGTCTTTGTCAAGATGGGGTCCTACTGAAGTGTAAACTTTCACCCTCTTCATGTGAAAAAGAAACCAATATGCAATGAGGCTGTTTCCGATAGACACCGGCTCAAGAAAATAACAGGAGTGAATAAGACACTGTAAAATACTAAACAAGGCATGACAAAGCATTCTGAAAAGGAAACAATAAAATACTGCCACCAGCATAACAGTGTACATGATATTACAATAATGCTGGTGTCAGTATGAGTGGAGGTTGACCTACCAGTCTAAAAAGAGCATTTACTGGAATTTAACTTTCGGAATGCTAATGGTCTAAAACAAAACACATTTTTTTGTATCTATTTGGGAGGGGCTTGTGCTTGCAGGGCGAATTCCGTTCAAGGCTAAAAACAGGTAAAAGACCGATAGCAAACACGTACCACAAGGGAAAGAAGTGAGGACTTTAAAAATAGAGTCAAAGAGCGCTTGAAATTGTCAAGAGGGAAACTGATGGGGCCAGTGATGCTGCTCAGTCGGATGTGGAGGAACAGTGACGAGTTGTTCCACCAATTGAGTTGGGGCATGACGAGCGGGGATTTTTTTTTTTTGGGGGGGGAGCACGGGACTTCGATACACTTGTGTAACATGGTCTCCTTGATAGTGCACGCATAACTTTTGACAAATAAAGAGTTTATGAAATGGAAGTAATTCTCAAGAAACGCATAAAAAATGATGCTATGATACCAATAAAGTCACTTTTTTTAAAAAAAGAGGCTTACCTTTTTGTTTTTTTCCACTGCTTCCTTTTTCTTATCTTTCTCAGCACCCTGCCCAGACATAAAATTTCAAGCATGACGAATATACCAGCACATACAACACAATCAAGTTCCTAATAGAGCAATCAAAATATAATAGCAGCAAGCACCAAATAACTCACCAATTTGATGAAGATCTCATCATCATTCTTCTTGTTTGAGAGAAGTTGCATAGATTCAAGTTCTTTGTCCAAATTAACCTTTCTTTCCTCTTGC
The DNA here is from genome assembly GCF_947179165.1 of Solanum dulcamara. Taxonomy (NCBI): domain Eukaryota; kingdom Viridiplantae; phylum Streptophyta; class Magnoliopsida; order Solanales; family Solanaceae; genus Solanum; species Solanum dulcamara. The sequence continues at coordinate 2,311,523 of NC_077241.1, read as the reverse complement.
TTCAGAGCCAGCAAAGCCTTCCTCTTCTCTTCCATTACCTTCTCATACTCCTCGAGGGTCATCTCCTACAACACAAGCAGAGATGAATAATTAATAGTTTTGGATAGTGATCATAGATACATATGAATAAAAACAGCTGGAATCATGCAACTAACAAATAATATCATGACACAGAGATTAATTTGCAACAGTAGAACTACGGCATGCAAGCAAGCAAAACAAATAATGGTCTTCACCAAAAAATGACAGTTACCTTCTCCTCGGGTTCCTTCTCTTCTGGCTCAGCAGCAGTAGAATCCTTATTGGTGTCCCCAGCATCTTCCTGTCCGGCTTGTTTCTCAGCCTCAACAATCTTCTCACCATCATTAACGGGTTCTTCAGTCTCCCTGAATTTGGATTAAAAAACCAACATTAAACAATAAGAAAATATTATATGTAAAGCCAAGGGCAACAAGGAAACAAAAATTGAGATGACAGTCTCACGGTGCAATATCATCTGCAGTAGTTCCCCAATTCCCACGACCAGCGCCCTCCCGTTTAATAAACTCATTCCTATACAATAGAACAGATCAATAAAGATACACACATAAGCACAAGAAACAAAGACAACTACACGAAGTAAGACTTAGAGCTATTGAACAACCCAACAAAGGGAATAGTGAAATGCACTTGTGTGAATTTCAAAAATAGCAGAATCACTTACCCACGGCCAGTTCCACTTCGTCGATCATACACTCTCCTTGGGCGTTCCCCTTCTCCTTCTGCAGGATCCCCGTTATTGAAACCACCACGACGACCTCCACGGAACCCCCCACGATATCCACCGTATCCACCTCTCCTTTCAGAGACCTTTCCAGATTCTCCATCTTCTGGAGCACTGTACCGCCCAGAGAATCCATTATTGCTGCCAAAAGCATTCTCGTCATCAGCAAATTCTTGGTTAAACCCGCGTCCACGCCCACGACCACCTCCACGTGGACCTCCGCGGCCTCCTCCTCGCTGGCCATCAGTCCTCGCTTCCCTCCCTGCTCAACAATTAATATACAAATAAGTAATAGGAAAAATTATACTATTACAAAAACATCTGTAGTACCACACAGGAATCAGGTAAAGAGAAACTCGATACGTGACCTAGAGGTTGATTCACAACAGGTGAGTACTGAACTACAATGAAGGAAAACTAAATAGCAGCAAACTCCGAAGAGTTTCCTTGCCTGTTATGGACATATGGTCACTACTGAACACGAGCAACAACACCAAATTTGACACACCATCCAGAAGGGACAATCAGGAAACATAAGAGTGACGTTATGTATAAAATATTTTATATAAATAGTTGCACAATTTCCGGCCAATCAAATCCCCATTCCATAAGTCCATAACTGTACTTTAATCCCACAATCACAGAGGAAATTATCTTCCCATTCATTTGCTCGAGATCATATTTAGTAAATAACAAACAGAAACTAATTGCTTAAACATTGACAAACCTACCATCAATTCCACATATTTGTATAGCCTAAAAGTTTAAGCATGGAACTTAAATTAGTTTCTAGTCTTACAGTGTCACATAGGGATGAGAAAAGCAACATTTCCAAGATAAATACGTCATGCAGCAAGAGAATAGACAACGAAAGAGGAGATGAAGACAAGCATCACCTAGCAAATAGCACATATTCTCTCATTTTAGGTGGAAAATGCTAAATTTCTACAAACTTGGATCTTTTTCCTCCCCAATCAAATGATACGCAATACCTTACAGCATAACTTGATATAAAAGCCATATTCATTCACTACAACAAAAAAAAATATCTTCTACATCTCAATCCAAACTAACTGGGTCAGCCATATGAGCCATCTACAGTAGCTCAGCTCCATTCGTGCCGGTTTCAATATAAACCCAAAAATACAATAAAGTTATGAATATTATACAGGAACCAAAGAAACCAAAATGTTTTAAAATGAGTACAAATGGTATATTACCATTACTACTACAACAACGGCAATAACAATAAGACCTACTACATCTCAATCCAAACTAACTGGGACACCTATATGAACAGTCTACATTAGCTCAGCCCCATTCACGCTGGTTCTAATAAACCAAAAGTACAAAAAAACAAAATGAATGAATACACATGAACAATGAACCTAAGCACAACAATGCTAATATAGTATTGCTTCCAATACCTTGCACAAAACACCCAAACTTACAAACAAACAAAAAAGTAGGAACAAATATGCCTAAGCTCAAAACACAAAAATGTCTAAAAAACAATTAGACATGGTGTATTACTATTACAGCTACTATAATACCAATAACAACAATAAAAATAAGAACTTTCACATATCAATCCAACTAATTGGGTCAGCTTTATGCACCATCTACATTAGTTAAGCTCAATTCATGGCAGCTTTAATAAGAAAGAAAAAATACAAAACAATACGAATGAATATATTGTTTCCAATACCTTACAAAAAAACACCCAAAACTACAAAAAAAAGTAGGAACAACTATGCAAAAATGTCTAGAAAACAATTAGACATGGTATATTACCATTACAACTACTATTATACCAATAACAACAATAAAAATAAGAACTTTCACATATCAATCCAAACTAATTGGGTCAGCTCAATTCAGGGTAACTTTAATAAGAAAGCAAAAATACAAAACAATATGAATGAATATACATTAATCCAAAGTACATAAATGTTGTAAAATGGAATATTTACCAGCCTGAGAAGGAGGAACCGGCTTGGAGGGCAACTTAGCAGCAGGCTTAGCTTGAGCCTGAACTGGACCCTTCTTGGTTGGTGCAGATGCAATAGGAGCCGCCGGCTTTAGCTGCTGAGCAGCAATTAGCAAACTTGGGTCCTCAGCATCATCATCCAAAAGGTCAAATGGGTTCACAGTAGCCATTTATTTTCACTCTTTTTGGAGTTCCTAAAACAGATATATAGAGAGAGAGTGATACAAAGAACCGATTTTTTTCAAGAAATCAAGAAAACCCTATAGATCCCATGTGATGATGAAATTTTTCTGGGTATTTGGAAGAGAAACAAATTTGTGGGTTTTGTGATAAACTAGCCAATGCGGCTGATAATTGAGAGAGTGAAGTGAACCAAAGCTTAAAAACCCTAGTGATGGTGGGGTGGCGTGGGGGTGGGTGAAAGGTTCAGTGTATGTTTGGGGTATGGGCCCGGGCTGTTGTTTGTGTAGTTTCTTGGGCTTTTATGATCTGTTGATATTTGGGTCTTAACTTTGAAAAGTTTCAAGTTTTTGTATGGATTGTTTCTTTTTTGAAAAAAATATGTATTGTTTCACTAATTAATAATTTCATATCATTTTTCAAGTTGGATACACTTAGATATATGTATTTTTGCTATAAAATACACTAAAATAGGGAGAGGAAAGCAAGAGAAGGAGAGAGGCAAGCGAGATAGTCTGTGTGTCTCAGATAAATGTGAATCACACTAAATATATGTATTTGGGATATCAGATACAGAGAGATAGGGGAGGAGAGGAGAGGGGTGAGAGAAATAGGAGAGAGGCGAGCGAGAGACTCAAATACATGCGAATTTACTTGGATACAATGTATCTAGAAAAAATTACACCTAATTTTGACCCCCGTGTATTCAAGATACGCGTATTTAGATGCGTCAGATACATGAACTTGAAGTTTGAAACCTGGTAAGATTCGTAATATTACAAACTAGCATAAATATAAGTAATTCGTTTCTAAACTAGTGAGAATTTTGTAAGATATCCTTAATTATGACTAAATTTATTGGGCACAACTAATTTTGGAGGCAAAATTTTATCGGATAATATAACTTTTGTCATTAAATTTATGCCTGGAGCTTAATCTTTTTGTTTTTAGTTTTAACATGTGTTAATTGTACTTATATCTTGAGGTACAACTTGTGTCTTGACTTAATTTATTTTGCTTTGGACAAAACTTATACCCGGGCATAACTTACTTATACCTTGCAAATCTTTTTTTGCCTAGAAATTTAGTTATTTGTTGTCCAGGGTATTTTCAATCCTTTTTTTTTACTTAAAACATTGAAAGGTAAAAATTTAAAACTAGAAATTTTGATGGACAAAAATTAAAGACCACTCATATAAAATATGACATATGCAAATAGTACCACGTTTCTTTTTAATTTGTCCCCAAAAATAATAATATTATTATATTTAAAAATAATTTAATTTTAAAATTATTATTTTATCTTTAATAAGATATTTATAGTCGTGAAAATATATCTAAAACTTTGAAAACGAAAGTTTCAATAGACGAACTTGCATGAAAAACCTTATATTTACGATAAAAAACTATCATATGTTGTATTTTATGTCTCGAGGATTGGATTCCTTAGTCCCTGGATTGGTGTGTGAAGATAGTTAAGCAAGTGAACTACGATGATTGAAATGAAGACACATTGACTTTCATGTGAAAAGATAAAACGGCAAAATCCTCTTATGTGGCAACTAATTTTCTGCTTAGAAAAACAATTCTTATACTCATGTTCATTTTCAATAGAGTGAAAGGTAATCCATTTAAACCACAATTCTTTTAAAACATATCTTTTTATTTTTTTAGATTTCATGCACAATTAATAATATCACATAAATTGGAATCGATGAATTATTATTAATATCATTTGTTTAAAATATATAATAGAATCATGTACATAATAATTTCTTATATAAGGTAATTTATTTTTATCTGTCTAAATTTTGAAGGTCAAAGTTAAATAATATCTATTCTGATGGAAGATAGTCGGTATTGGTACAATCTATTATATGTATTCTTCAAGAAGGTCAATAAATAATTTAGACAAGAATTGTTTAGTTATGATAACATAGTTCTAATTTAGTTTAAACAATAACAATATGTTTAATGTAATTTTATAACTAAAAGTTTGAAAAGAATGATGTGTATCAGTGTATACAATCATATAGAATAGAGACTTTAATTCCAATTGACCCTCAACTCAAATTAAATTTAGTTTTAACAATGACACAAAATAAATTGATTCAGTGTCATGCAGTGTGCGATTCGAATTTAATTGAAAATTCAATACATGCTCTAAACATCGAGCGAAAAATAAAAAAAAATCCATCGGTGTTCAATGAGGTAGATGGAGTCAACTATTTTCTTGTATACTCGGTGTTTTGTGTTGTACTTACTACATTATATGACCTTTGTTTCTTCTAACATCCTTTGACTTTTGTTTTTCATTGTCAAAGGAAAAAGTGCAAAAACAAATTGCTATAGAATTTTTATTTGTTCACATTGGATATTGGAAAAAGGGAAATGGGATAGTAAAAGTTAGAACTCATGCATTACTCCCATGGAAGAGTGTGTTTGATAGGGAGGGAAACATTTTTTGATTGTTTTTTTAAAAAATTAATAGGAAAATAAGTTATTTAAAAACGGAAAAGATGACTATCTAATAAAAGTTGGGAAAAAAAGTTTTATATGTGGCATTTAGGTGATGTAGCAGAGGTGAATACAAATTTAGGTTCCGGTGAGGTGAGCGCATTTCACACTAATTATATCTTCTTTACCCTCTTAACACACCTTACCTCAGCTAACACTCCCATCACCTCCACCCCATCCGATATAATTTGCCTACATTACAACAACATATCGAGTATAATTTTACATAAGATGTAGAGAGGGTAGTATGTACACAAATTTTATTCTACTTACGAGAGGTAGAGATATTGTGTCAGACTGTCATCTCAAAAGGATTGTTTGCCTATAATATGTTTAAATATTTTTGAGATATTATTTTTTGTATAATAACCAAACACTAAAAAATAAATAAGAAAATCACTTATTTTTTAGGATATTTTTCCTTCATACCAAACACTCCTGAAGACTCCACTATTAGGGGTGAATGTAGGCAATGACTTACAAGATTATCCGAATCCAATAACTTTACCTCGAACAGTGCGTATATATATATATATATATATATTAAAAATAAAAGAAATCTCTCTTCTTCTTCATTCTCAAGAGGAATGCATCAACAAAACTTAGCAGAAGTTTAGAATTCACTTGTTAATTCATTCAAGGAATTGCTCTTAGTATCATAGAAAACATATACTTCTTATTACTTATTTGTGCTAGAAGTATACATCCTCTAGCTAATTAATAATATCAAGAAGATGGACTAGGCAAACAACTAGGTGTAGAGAAACTATGTTCTCTTTCAAGATTTAGTTTCAATCCTTTTGCTTTACTAGTGTAAAGCCTTTTGATATTAGACCTTTGTTCATTTAGCAACTTCGCTAGACTTCTTTTGGCATTTGCTCTAAAAGGGCAATTTGATGCCAAATATCCATCAACCAAATGTAAATATGCCTCCAAATCATGGCAACAAGCAACATCAGCATCAGGCTTCAAGAATGGTGACATTCTTGTGTCAACTCTCAGCTCAGTGCCAACATGTGCGTATGCCCATGGCATACTTTTGTCGAGCACATTTAGCACCCCGCTTACAAATCCTGACTCCCTTAGCTTTTTATCGAGTTCTTCACTCACAAACATCCCCGGAACTCTAGTTATAACATCTTGATTGTTCACGATACGTAGTACTTTAACATTTTTTGAGTTTAATTGATCTGCAAAGCTTCGATTCCCCACTCGTGGACCTCCAAAGGAGAAAACAGCCACGGGTGGTGCATCTGGTGCACATGTACTCACTTCATCTGCAACTAATAAAGCCAAGGCCGCTCCAAGACTATGCCCTGTCACAGTAATGCTTAAAGACTCGCCTTTGTATTGTTCGATGAGCCTTTGCACTTCATTTACTACTGATTCAGCTAAGCTAGGAACATTAACACCAACTGTTTGAAACAAACTCAAGAATCCACATTCCACTTTAGCTTGTCCTTCAACCGACTCTGCCTCAGTCCCAGTCTCAGTCGTTGTCTCTGTTGGGATTTGAACCAATAAGTCGCGGAAATTCTCCCCCCATTCTAAACAAGTTGCAGTACCCCTAAGAGCAATGACAATATCCCTTCGTCCCATCCGTTGAATCTCTGATCGATCATCACAAACCGCGATATAACCAATCCAACTCGACCTTTGTGTCATCCATCCAAGATCAGGTGCTACATCATCCACCCATTTTGGCAATCCAATAGATGATGTAGCATACAAACTCTTGGTAACCTTATAAGATTTATCAGGCAACGCCACTTTTCTCATTCCCTCTTCATGATTACACGTTGCAGGATTCGAATGAAAACAATGATAAGCTGCCTGTATAAACTCCCCATAACGAATCAATTCTCGTCGTAAATTTTCATTCAGAGGATCAATTAGGCCTAACCAATCATTACAACCATGATATTCTTTCCATTTACTACTACCAAGATTGTTTCTTGGAGAGTATTCTATGTTATTTGATGATAAAAGCTTTTTTAGCTTATTTAAATGTCTTGGAGACATTTCTTCAGCAACCTTGTGTTCATGCCAAATTCTTGACAAATTCAACCCTTCCAACAAGTTTTTTCCCCTGTTTTGCTTCGACCCATTACTCCTCGATTCGCGGGGATGTATTTGAATTACTCCCCGTGAATCATCATCAAGTAATTGGGATTTACCAGATTGATTTTGCAAGAGCTTTTCAAGATTCGAAAGATGATTTTTTGTCTTCTCTGTTTTTACAGTTACTGTTGATGGGTTTAATAGGGACACATTGCAGCTGAAGCTAGCTCTTTTTGCCTGAAAAAAATGGAGATTGGTCGCCGGAAGTGTAGGTCCGATCAGCATGGCTTTTAGAGAGAGAAAGTGATTTTTTTATGGGGGGGGGGCGCGGGGGGAGAAGAAGAAGCTAGCTTAGAAGAATTTGATCCAAATCAAATCAAGTAGGATTAAGTGGCTCAATTAGGGTTTATATAGGAAAAATATTTAAGTGAAAAGACTAAAATGTACATTACATTTTTTTATTATTATTTTTGAGAATTCACAATCGCTGTTTTTTGGGTAAAGCAGTAAAGCACTGAGTAAACCCGCTTTTTTACATAGTTGCTATACTTCGGATAAAGCGTATTGAGTAAACCCATTTTTGTACATTATGTTGTTGTTTTTTGGAAATTCATAGTCGTTATTCTTGGGATATAACACACTAGATAAATTCACTTTTATATATTACGTTGTTTTTTAAAAAAAATTACAGTCGCTGTCTTTTGGATAAAGTGAATTGGGTAAACACGTTTTTGTACATTACATTTTTTTTTGGAAATTTGCAATCGCTATCCTTCGTGCATAAAGCGTACTAGGTAAATCAGCTTTGTACATTTCGTAGGCGGTATGATTAAGAGCCCGTTTGGATAGATTTAAAAAAAGTAACTTTTATGTATGAAGTGCTTTTAGAACTTTGAAGTGCTGAAAGTTATTTTTATAAATAAGCAGTTGAGTGTTTGGATAAAAGTGCTTATGATGTGAATTTTAGGGTTAAAAGAATAAAAAAAGTTAGTTTGAGAATTTAGTTAAAATATAAAGGATATAAAAGTAATTTCCATGGTCAAAGAAAATGACTTTAAGCACTTTGAAAAAAAAAGTTAGAAATCCTAACTTTTCATTTTTGACTGACTTTAAGAACTTTATTGTTTAAAGTCAGCATTAGACAAACACGTCCAAAAGCTAAAAAGGGACTTTAAGTTGATTTTGACCAACTTAAAGCCAATCCAAACGGGCTCTAAATCTATTTTTGTGCAATAACTTATAAACCATAAAGAAAATGTAAATCACGTTGGATAAGCTCTATGCGACTAGCTCAATTGAGAAAGAGACTAAATCAAAACATCTCCTATCATTCTTTTTTGAGTTACCACACTTATTGCATCAAACTCACTCCGCTTATTGATATGCTTAAACTCACACCGTGCTGAACTTTTCAAATCACAATCGAGAAGACCCCAATCGAGAAAAAAAACTCAAAAAAGCCAACTAAAAAAGATCGATTGAAATTTGATCCCTAATTTTCCTGCTATACCAACTCAGTCATCACGTTTTGTTTTTATTTACAAACGTACCATACAAAATTAGTTGGAATTATGGGAAAGGGTAAGAGTTTATGTGAAAAGAGTTCATTAATTGACTTTTTGATTTAGAAGGCTTGAATTCATATCCAGAAAAGTCTGCTTACTCGCTCCCATTGAACGGCCAATCACTTATATTAAATTCTATTAATATATAGTTTAGTGATTTAATAAGGGTTAAATGTAAGTGTGAGTATATAATATACATATAAATTCTTATCACTCATTTATTGAATTGATTTTAATAAGATACAAATATGCGATCATGAATTGGAAGTTATTGTTTTTGTGCAGATTTAAATGAGCTTACGAGAGATTTTATTATTCTTATTTAGTATATACCAAAAAATTATATGTTAAAATATTATAATTTGTTAAACTATATTGGTATAAAAACTTTATATACTTTAGTTTATATATGACTTGAACTTTTTGCTATAAAATTATAGTTACTATATTTTAAAGTGTTCCTTTTTAGATTCAAACTAAAATGGTCAAATGTGCCCCCTTCAACATATCAAATTCATACTTTATACAATTTATTATTATTGTTTGTAATTCATACATCATGTATTATGTTTCCAACTTTCCATCGTGTGGTTGACAAATACTAAGGTTGAAAATCTTATTTTTTGTTGTCAACTAAATCAGTGGACATGGTGTTCACAACTCCTACTTTTTTTTTGTTTCCCATCGAGTGTTTGGTATCCACATTGGAGTTCAATTAAATTCGAATTTACGATAAAAAATTCCACATTGAGAAGTAAAACGCTCTCTAACAAAGGCGACTCCGTATCCAAGGGACCCCAAGACCTCTTGGTTAAGAATGAAGAAATACTTACCATTCCACCCCAACCCTTGTCGGTCACAATTAGTATTATGTTAAACACGAATTTTTATTCTTTGATTTTATTTTATGATGATATTAAATATAATAATAATATATACCTATTATAACCTCACATATAAAAATTTGATATATGATTATATAAAAATTTAACATGTCAATTTAATTGTGTAAATGCATCAATAATGATAAAATAAAATATTAAAGAAGCACACGGTTGCAAAGTTAAATTGATATGAGCAATCAATAACAACAACAAATTCAGTATAATTTCATGAGTGAGACATAGGAAGATAGTGAATACACAATTTTATTGTATCTTATGAAGATAGAAAAAATATTATCGATAGATATTCTCAGGTTAAGTAAAATATATGATACAAACAATCAACTAGATTGATCACATTTAATAAAATGATGCCAATATAATTTATTTTCTAAAGCTTCAAAATAGAAGAGTGCGGGATGAATTGGAATGGGGGAAGTTATAGATCAAATATATATAAAAGGCTTTTTGACCTAGTGATCGTTACCAGCATTGGGGATTATTAAATTGATATTTATGTTCGAAGTTCTATATTGAGTGGTTATGATAATTCCATACATATGACTGCTTCAACTCGAGAGTTGAGATTTCAAATTAAGTATGAAATTTTTTTTATCGCTTCACCGTCATTCTTATCGATCAAGTTGTTATTCTTATTTTAAAGTTAGATCTTTCAAAAACGAAAAGTATGCTTTTTATTATATATATATTTTTTTAAAAAATGAACGAATTATTTTTAGTTAGAAAAAGTATACCAATAAAGTCCAAAATTTACTAATTTGTGGTCTTTTATTTAACTTTTCTTATCTTAGAATATAGTTTGAAGTTGAATCTTTCCAAATTTAACCAACTTTTATTTGAATGGTATAATGCCAAGAATTTTTTTTTATGAATTCAACATTGGAAAAAGAATGAATTAAAGGTATTTTTGTGCACTATCTGCAACCAATTTAATTTATGAACCTCGATATTTTTTTACTTCAAAAACTGTAAATTTAAAAAATCCATCTTAAAAAATTTACAAAAACTTAAGTCTAATATATCATCATTTTTTTTTTTTGAAAAATAGGAAAAAAGAATTCTATAGACAAACGACTCCTAGAAATTCGAGTTCTGAAAATAAAATGGAGATTTTTCTAACTAATTAAATCATTATTATATATGTTTTTTTTTTTCAATTCATTGATCAAATATTCTCTTAATAATTTGAGTTGGCGAATATCATGTTGTCACAATATCGACTATTTTGCAAAAATAATAATAAAATGCAATGTAGAAAACTATAACTCAGGAGAAAATATAATCTAATTTAGGATTGGTCATATATAGAATCAATTGATATAGTAAAACGTTGAATTGAATTTTGAAAAAAAAATAAAAATTCCCACTATAATTACCAACAGAAGGGGCATCATAAATTTACTAATTTCTATACATTGACTGAGAAATTAAAAGAAATCATAATTCATGTCATCTGAATTCTGAATGGTAATGTATGTAATTGTGTAATAACGTATTAAAATACAGTATCATACGTTATTAGATAGTCGAGCAGTTTGTCGTGATTCGATTTCTGATCAGGTTGTGATCGAATTTGATATTAGCCATCGAACTTTGAGAAAAGACTCATTTATGTCATTCGTTAAAAGTTTGACTCATTTATGTCATTTTCGTTTGAGAAAAAACTCATCCATGCCATTATTTATTAACAAAGTTTTATTTTGTTAAAGAAAGAGGTTCTAATTGGTTGATTTAAATTATGTGTACAGTCAAATATCGCTATATAAACTGAAACAAGATAAGTAATAGTCAACAATAATACAAAGAATTCCATCATTTTTAGACTAAGATCAAAAGAAATTAAAGCAAAGCAAAAGAAAATAAACCACCGACCTTATTGGCTTAATCCGTGTGAGATTTGTGTACTATTAATAAATGAAATTCATATGTTTCCCTAAATTATGGTAATTAATCAATTTGATTTCTGAATATACTATGAAAGAAATTGATCTAGTGAAATACATGTTTATAGTTTTATTAGCATACCATAAATTACACATGGCAAAAACAAATTTAGAAATGTGTATTAATTGTTGAATATATTTAAACTACTCACTTGCTTTTTATTTGAGAAGAAATTCCTTTTTAATTTAATATTTATCGTCTGAAATTTATTAATCCAATTAATTGAAATTTGTCTCACATATAGCTTATATAAGGAGCAACACTCGCTATAAAAAAAATCATTCTTCCACGTACTAATAAAAGTGAATAGTTTGAGATAAATATAATTGATCATATTTTAATATTTTAACGATAAAAAACAGAACATACACTATAAAGTCACATAAAAAATGTGGAAGAAATTTTTTATATATAAAAGATAGCAATAATTAACTTATATATCATCATAAGAGGAACTAATTACTTGAAAAATAAGACAAATAATCTACAATATAGTATAAAAATATACTGATTAAATAGAGTTTTTTTATTGTGCATTATTAATAGATCTTAAAATTGGGAGGATTTCACCTAGTGGTTCACCGACCAAACAAAGAAAGACTAACCCCACTCTCTAAAGCTAAGAAAATGAAGAAAAACATTAAGAAAATGAAAGTAATTAATTCTTTTTTTTTTCGGTGTCTGATATCTCTTTTTAAACCGGGTTAACTTAGATTTGCATTGAAAAATCGCACTTTAAGGTTAAAATGTTCCCTAAAAGACTATCAATTTTATATTCACGATTTGAGTTTAATTTTTTTTATTAAAGATGAAATATCACTTATAATTCTACCACAACCTTTACAAGCAACTCTATTGAATAAGTATTGACTAAAACTTAAAATATAATAAGTGGATTATCTGCCTTTTCATTCTTCAAACTTCATTATCTTACTAGTTATTACCAACCCAATATACTCCCAGACCTAATTGTCTAGTTTCTTTTTTTATTATTATTTTCTATATGATGTCCGATACATATCTATTTAGACAAAATTGATCCAAATTCACATTGAGAATTAGGAGGGAACATGGGGTAAACACTCTTGTCAATGATGATTTCATTATCTGGATTCAAACTCGAAACTTCTAATTAAGAATGAAGAGATAATTCTCACTTAGATCTGAGATTTTTAGCTAATGACGAAGGTCAGTTTATAATACGAAATTGTACAATATTGACCTCCACTTTGAGGTTGTTTTTTTGATAAATATTGCCCAAATATCGACCTCGGAAGATCTCGATTTTTTATTTGATTTTGATCATTTTTTTAGTAATATTACATGTATGATAGCCAAAGATAAACTTTGTTAGACTAGCTAAGGGCATGTTTGGATTAGTTGAATTTAAGTAGCTTTTAGCTAAATAATGCTTGGGTTTCACTTTCATCTAAAAAGCAAGATCGGATGTAATATTTTAAGGTAACAGGTTCATCTAAATTTAGTACTTTTGACGGAAGTATAATTTTATATGTGAAAAATCACGAAAATTGCAATAAATAATAGGTGGAAATCCAAACTTTAAGAATATAGTGAGATTAATGTTAAAAATCTTAAAAATTAAATCCATAAAGTAAAAATTCTGAATTCGCACCCACTTAAAAAAAAAAAAAAACAAGTTTAGATAATTAGAAATCCAGCTAGCTATACTAGCTATAAGTTACATCCACGGTTGTTATAGGTAAGGTTTTGAAGTCTTTGTGGAAATTGGAGATATTGAAGTTGATTCAATTCCATAGATTTTTTTATCTCATAAATTAAAGAATGTTAATATATAGTTGACAAATGGTGTTTTTTTTCAAGATTTGTGTGTCACATCTCACACGGTTACAAAGAAATTTAAGCAGACTTTAATAGCAACAAACAATTTAATACACACATATATTGGTAGCAACAATTTTTGCCGTACAGTGTGGCAGTTGGCTAAAATGGTCAAGTCAAAATTAAATAAGATTTATATCCTCATAAAAGTGCTTTATTTTTTCTTTTTTTTTTCTCTTAAAAAAAGGTTTTTGATGTATGTTTCATAATTAATTGTATTGTATCACACTATATTATTTTAATGAATATAATATTTGGATAGATTGCATCATTCTTCGTCGTTACACAATGTCACACATCCATGATTCGAATAATGAAATTTACAAGAAAAGTAGATACGGGATAGAGTTACCATGAAAGGATAGGATAAAAGATAAAATATAATTATTAAATAATAAATAAAGACAAAATGAAAAGAAAATATTAAAGTAACGATGCAAACATACCAAATTGGTCGTTACATAAAATGGATCGTTACCTAACGATGGATTCAAACAATACGATACAATAGAATTTAAGTAACAATCAAAATAAATATTGTATTTAAACTAACAATACAATACAATATAACGAATTACAACCATCCAAACAAGGTGTAAATGTCTGGTATCTGCATTGAGGGCGCTCAACTAATCCGCTGCGTAAGGCCACTTAAGTGTTTGGTATTCGAAGGACGGGACACGACTAATCCACCGTACCGCGTAAGGCCACTTAAGTGTTCGATATTTGCATTGAGGGGGCTGACTAATCCGCCGCGCCGCATAAGACCACTTAAGGAATTAACTTTTTCTAATAAGATATTTTTTATATCTTAGACTCGAACTTGAGATATCTGATTAAGAATGAATGAAACAATTGTGATTGATTTTGTGTTTTCCTTTTTTCACACCCCCATATTACAATTTTGACCCATATACTTTATTCAACTTTGTGTCGGCATGTTAACAGTTAACCTAATTAAACCCTAGCAAGACCAAAGGACAAAATATATTTCCTTGTCAATCAAGAAATTAAAGAAAAGAAGACCATAGCACATGAAGAGTACCTATGTGAGACTCGTGTATAATAGGGTTATAGATATTGTTTGTGTTATCACACCTAAGACACATACTAAAGTAGTCTTCGTTTTAGAATTTGCAAATTCAAAATTTAAGTATTTTTTTTGGTTATAAGAAAGTGTGCATTTGAATTATTATTTTTTGTAATTAAAAAAAATGCTCCATCCATTTTATGGTGTTTGAATATAGGCATAACATTTTATAATATTTTTTTTCCAGAATATTCAAATGAAACCCATATAGATGCTCGCTTTTACTTGTAGAGACAATATTGAACGAGAAAGAAAATTAATGACAAGACTGGTGATTTGCCACAGTATATATGATCACTAACGGCTATTCTTGCTTCGACTTTGAGAACACGTACAATTTCGAGAAGGAATTATGGTCTCGAACATACTATGACATTTATGTAACCCTAAAATCAATGTCATGTTAGTAGTAAAATTGAAAATTTAAAATTGAATTATTAATAATTAAATATAAAAACTTTTCCATTTTATTAAAATAGATTAAAATTCAATTTTTGCAAACTTGAAAACAAACTCTACCTAGCTAAAGTATTGGAAGTTCTCTTGTCTAGTGCGATTTACCTTTCTTTTATGATTTACATACTATTATAATAAATATGTAACATAAAAATAACGATTGCGGGTTCTCTCGTCGTAAAAAAGTATTGAAAGTTCTTAGCCTTTACTTGTTGGTGCTCATTTAATTGCATTAGCTGTAACATCTTAATTAAGTTTCTAACTACTCTATTAACTACCAGCCACTAAATTTTCATGGAGACTTTTTGGTCAATACGTGTAATAAAATAAAATAAAATAACTAGATACGCAGTTTTCCTAGCTAATTTTAGCTACAAGTGTATCGAAATATCGAATCCTTGTGAGATGTTTGACATGTAGATCTTTATTGGTTTCACCAAACTAGTCGATAAAATTTTTAGCACCCCTTCATGGAGTAAAAGTTTCATGGGGCAACTTGTTTGAAGTTACTTATTGTGAAGTTCACGCATTAATTTCTACATGAAGTTTAGACAAAATTAGTTTGAATTTCATCTTTTTCTTTTGAACTTCAGTCACATATGACCGAAAGTTAGTCCAGTTTGCCTTGTCTTCAACCATTTTTATTTGAATTTTAATCGTATGTGCATGAGCTTCAAACATAAATGATTGAAATCAAGCAAATTTGACTAAACTTCAGTCATATAAAACTTCAAACATTGCCTGTCAAAAGTTATCTCGAGGTATATACACGTGTAAAAAAATAAATTAAAAGCAGTCACAAGTTACATGACGACGTCAAAATCGGATATACGTACACTTCACCTCTTTATGAGGTATACCTGATCCAATAGTATTTTCAAACCACCTCATCCTTAACTAGAGTTCGCAAGTTTGAACCAAACAAAGTTACCTTTGATAGAGAATGCTTCCACCTAAAATAGAACTTTTCGATGTGAAACTAAATTAATCGGACCTCGAAACAAGCACCAAAAAGTTTTCTCTATATAACATATACTGTTTTTTTCTTTTTGGTTTTCCACCCGATGTTCAGATCCCGCATTGAAGCCCTGACTAAATCTGAATCGCGCATTGTAAGGCCCATTTGGGGGTGGAGTTTCCAACAAATTTTTCTCCATACCTAAGAGTCAAACCCGAGACCTCTGGTTAAGAATGAAGCAGTTCCACCATTACATTACAACCCATGTTGGTTAGTGTACTAAGTGTTTGTTAGGGCAAAAATATGAGTAAACGAAACTTAAGAAGGTTTCTTGGATGTCCCTGAATGATCAAAATGTATCAAATACGGTGAATTTTATTAAAATAAAACCTACAATGACCAATCTAGAAATATCCAACAAATTAAATTGAACAAGTTCTTTTTTTATGAAAACATTGCATATATCTTACATAAATTACCAAAGCGTGACGTATATTATGAAAAAAAAAAAGGAAAGTGAGAATTATTCTCAAGTCTTTACTCGGTTCATGAGCTGTAGGGTTCAACTAACTATTTATATACTATTATTAATTTTATTATTTGATTATTTTTTTCAAAAAAAAAATATTTCAAGATATAAATGTCAATATGTCATCCTATTATTTTCCCACTATACTAGTTAGTGCGAAATCAAGATTTTTATTTTAAATAAATAAATATGTCAAGGGGATGCAATAAAACTTTTTGTACATAGTGTAATTTTTTAATCGATTAAGATTCGCAAATGAAGCTTCATCCAATCAAAGAATTCTAGAACAGTATCGGAAGGATGTGCGAGTGGCCCTCTAAACAAGTTTTGTTGCTGCAGAGAAAAATTAAACGATGAGCAAATACTTTAAGAGATAATAGTCAAAACACATTTGAACTATAACTATCAATTGTTTTATTTTTTTATCTGAACTATTATCAACTGTGTATTAACACACCTAGTTAATAGCACAAATCATAGGAAAAAGGAATAACTGATAATTGGTCTAATTAACTTCGAGGTCATGTGATTTAATACATAAATAATGATAATTCAACTAGAAAAAAGCTAATAGCTGAGGTGAAACTCTCCAAAAAAGTGATGATAATTTAATTATATTTTTGACCATTAATTCATACTCCAAATAAATTAACTACTGCTAAAGAAAAGTATATATTTATTATTGGCATACCCATTTTTTAACAATATTTGATCCTCCAGCTTTAATACGCAAATTCTTCATAATTTCCTTCCCATTAACCAATGGTTTCATTTGTCAAACCTTCTCCACACCTGATATAAGATTATAGGTTACCAACCACAACAATGACATTCCATTGTAATCTTACATCACGTGGAGTTTCAGAAGGGTGGTGTGTACATAGCCTTGTTTCTACCTTATCCAGATAGAAATGTTATCTACGATGGCTCAATTAGTAAAATAAGTCAAAAACAAGTATAGTAAGATCTTAGGTTACCAACATCTACAAAACTTACTTGGAGACATTTAGTGAAAAATAAAATATACAAAGGAGACAATTTTCTAAGTTGTAGGAACACCTCAACTTTCATTATGATCATCTACACGTACACCTTATCTTGGTTTAAGTTGGTCTCGTAAACACACTTGTATGGAAGGTCTAAAGCATGAGTTGCAATCACCAATGACATGGCAAAGTAACATATTGCCATGTCACATGAGGTGTCCATGAGACACAGTAAAGACGAATCGAAGTGTCTAGATGATCGATCACAAAGAAAATATTATCCTAATAGCATAGATAAAACGTCTTCTATTGATTTGTCCTTTGTGCTTCTGTTTTCCACCCCCGCAATCAGTCATCTCACAAATGATTGAGCATGAAAATTCGGATGAACTCCTTGATCCTATCATGAAAAGATTGATTTTTAATCAGCGTATAAAAGAGAAGCCATTTCAGCATAATTTGGGCTTCTGAATTAATTATGGATTAGATGTTTGGTTTTTCTTTATAAAATTTATGGATCTCGATTTGGATATCAAATTTAGTACTATGGATTTTTGGATATTTTTTATGCCTTATATTCAGTCCTATACATATCACATTGCTCAATACTGAAAAGACCAATTTCAAAAGTCCTAATAGATTAGTGTCCTATGGCTCTACCCATTATAGTATTAAGTCCAATACACAACATGGGCAGCCGGACCTCAATCTTTGTTAATCATAGAAAATTATATATTCTAAGGAACAAACTATTAGGTGAATTGAAGTTGTTAACTGTTATGACATGCCTTAAATGCTCAAAAGTCAAAACCGAAAACCCAAAATTCTTTGGACAAGTTCTCTCCAATCACTAAGAATTGGAGATCCTTCATTGGTTGCCAAATTAAACTTCTTCATGTCACTACTTCAGGTTTATTATTTTTACTTTGGAAAGCAAATTTCTGGCATGACAAATTCCTTCGACATCAACATATTCAGTGTAGTTCCATAAAAATATAAGAGTAAATTAAATTTAAGTACACCCTATCCTCCTCAAACCCACTCATCAAATTATACTGCTATATATATATGTTGTTGTTGCATATATAAATTGGAATTTATCGATAACACGAAAGAGGATGAAAAAGAATCTAAACTAACATGTAAACCTGAAGTGCCACTTTAACTGAAACATAGTCAATGGATGGAGTAATTATCAAAATAAACTTAATATTATAGCTCCTAAAGACTATAAAGGCAAATTGATGGAAAAAAATAATATCTCACGTTCACATAAGATTCAGAGAAAGGCCACATAATACAATACAAGTATTAGTCACTTTTGCTACAACTCAAACTCGTTATCTATAAGTCAGAGATAACTTTACCGTTCCCCCAAAGGTTCCATAATAATTTGATGGTAACATTTCATAATTATCATTTGTTAGGTAAGAGGAAGAATACGAACGAACAAAGGGAGATAAGAAAAAATAGAACCTTTTTTTGGGGGGAGTTTCTTGCCGAGCCTGTATCCATTAAGGCCCAATTATATTTGGATTTTGTGCTCTTTAGAAAGTCCAATAAAAAAAAAATTATTCTCAAAGGCTCGGAATTGAGTAATCCCGATTATGTCATCACAACTCATGTTGATTAAAGAACTTATAGTTTTGGGTCATTTGCACATTTTCTCTTATTTTACGTTGGTCATTAATTTTTGCTCCTCATAATAAATAATATCTTTGCATAGCATGTGTGTATGTTTTCACATCATAATATTTCACAAGCTATGTTTCGTTGTCCTTACAGAACTTATACATACTAAGCATAAATTTGATTGCTAAAGAATAAAAATTAAAGACGAGTTCATTCTAATCCTGATCTTTACTAACATTTGTTTGATTGTATATATTTACACTAGTTATATATAAATATTGATTATTCACTTTTAATATTTTTTAAAAATCGACAGCAATTACAAATAATTATTATAATTAGAAGGGTGAAATTTTTTGAACCGTCTATCTAAAAATATTAATATCCCCAAATTAAAACCCCAGAATCATTTGATTATGTGATAAGGTTGAGTATACTGACATAAAATTGAGATTAAATTTATCTTATATTTGTTTGTAAGATTAGCTAATTTCAAAGTAGATTTTACATAAAAATAATCAAATTAGCTATTTTATATGATATTCAATTTTATAAAATATTATGAGATATCCCATCATTGTACCAAACGATCGAGAAGGATTCTTTTCTTAGAGAAGGTCTAAGTCAAGTTATGGATAATATTTTATTTTTTCATTTGTCATTCAAAGAAAGTTAACAAGACATGGCACCCCCACGTGTGGTTAAAATCTATGTTTATTATATTTTTTCGGTTACGATTTATATAGTTTGATTTGATATGATTTTTTTAAAAAAAATATATTTTTAAAATTTATGATTTAAAATAAGTCATTGATATTTATATAATTATAAATTATTTATGAAGTAAGTTGAACATTTTAAAGTTAAATTATTTCTAAATATATAATTATGCCATTTTTTGGGATTAATTAACAAAAAATTACTCATATAAATTTGGATGAAGCGAGTAAATATTTTATTAAAGGTGGAACCCATAAATAGGCTCTTGAATTTGGTTGGTTTTTCCTTTCAGGCACCTCAACTATATTCTTTTCCTATTAAATTTCTGAATCATACATAATTTGTATCTTTTAAATATTCATCGCTGACATTGCATAAAATATCATAAGTTTTTTTTTTCTCAAAAGGGCGTGTGTAATCCACTTTTCCCACCTGGAAAATGCAACCAATCAAAAGTCAGCTCCTTTAAATTAAATTACACATATCAGCGATGAATATTTAAAAGGTACAAATTATGTGGTTCAGAGGTTCAATAGGAAGGCATCATGATTGAGGTGTCTGAGAGGAAAAACCAACTAAATTTAAGGACCTATCTATGTGTTCCGCCTTTATTAAATGATTGAATGTTTGACAATTTAGTATAAATTACAAGGTTAAATGATACTACTAATGATTGGGAAGGTGGCAACAACGTTAGAAGCTTCTTAGCTCATACTCTTCGTAATTTAATTTATGTGACGATATTTGATCAATTATAAAATTTAAGAGAGAAAATAATAAAGACTTTTAATATTTATGACCTAAAATAATTAATGCATATTTGTGTAACTATAAACTATTTTTTCTGATTTAATTAATTATGTGACTGACTGTATCATTGTTGGTCGCATATACAACAGTATGTTAAAATTTTCGTCAGAAAACAATAACATGAATGGACACTTAGTTGAACGACAACGACATAAGTGCGCTCATTTTTTAACGAATAAGTCTTTTCTTAAAGTTCAAAAGCATATATAATTTTTTTTTCTTAAAAGATATAAGTATCACATAAGTTGAGCAAGAGAGAATATACTTCTTCTTATTATACAATTTAAGTTCGGATTTGAATCGTTTGATGTGAAGGTTTGTTGTTTTTGATCTATTTAATCTGATAATATAAACATGCTGTTAATGCACAAAATATAAACTTTTACTAAGGAACTATGTTTGTCTGAGTTTCAACTTTGAAAAGATGAACTAATATTGATATTATTATTTATTAGGTGTTGAAGTTAATTATTTTAACTTCAAAATCATATCATTATGATAAAATTCATACACGTATCATTATTTTAATTTCTTGCAAATAATGTATTTTCTATTTTTAAAATGTGTGTTTTACTTTTGCTTTTTTCGCTTCAAATCTCACGAACCTCATCACTTTTTATGCTTCTTCATTTTTTTTTAAACACTTGATATTAATTTCAAAATATAATACATTGAAAAAAATTAAATGTTAAGAAAAACATTTTTTTATTACATAAGCAAAGATGAAAAGGAAAATGGAATGTTATATTCTATTGATGAGTTTAAACTCGTCAAGTAAGGTAGCCTTTAATCTCGAAATTTACTTGTTTAGAAGAACTTTTTTGTACTTGTAGAAAAAAAAAATGATAGAATCGTAGTTGAGATATCAGGCTTCACCGTGCTATCATCAAGCTTCTTGAGCGTATCAAAAATGAAACAATAAAAAATTGAATTCGACAAATTCTATAAAAAAATTTTTACCGATGTGAGTGCTCAAGTATAAACTTGAGAAACTTTCTTTTTTCTCTTCGTCGTGATCGTCGAGGGTAATGATGACGACGAAGAACTCTCGGAAGAGGTCGACAATGACCTCTTCCGACCAACACGAACTGATTCGGGTTCACCTGAATTAACCCTCAACGGAAAATTCAACAATGCACGTGAACCCCGAATCCGATACGCCGCTTTATCATAAGCCAACGCCGCATCCTCCGCCGTCTCGTATGTTCCCAGCCACAATCTCGCCCCATTCTTCGCCGGATCCCTAATTTCTGCCGCGAATTTTCCCCATGGCCTCTGTCTTACTCCTCTGTAATGCATCGATTTCAGCGCCGGCTTTCTCTTAACCGCCGCTGTTTTTACTTTCACTTCCACTTCCATTTTCGCCTCCGCCGGCGCTGGCGCCGGAGCCGCAAATCTGGTGAAATCGTACATCTCGGGCGCGCTAACGCTCACTTCAGGCTCAATTTTGACGGACGGCTGAAACTCAATACGAACGGCGTCGTTTAGAACATTTTCAGAAATTGTTGTAACAGGTGAATCCCAATCTTCAAGTAAATGCTGCCTAATCGATTCGAGAAGCTCAGAATCATTCATAAATTCGTTGTTTTCGAATATCATTTTTTTTTCCGAATGAAAAAGCAAAAATAGATAGTTAAATTTTGCCAAATAATTATGAGGGAAACTATATATTTGATTCGAGTAATTATAGAGGAAACTCCTTGAAGAAAATGAAGTTTTATTTGAGCTTTTTTGGATGAGAATGGTGAAATGGATTTATTTTTATATATGTATATATATGTGAAAAGATTCATGCACGTAGCTGAGATCTTTCATGTAGAATAATTAGATAAATATTTTTTCAGAAACTTTATGGACGTTCTACGAAGTTTCTTATATGGGGGAAAGTTGAAAAAAGAAAAAAAAAGTTTGGTAAAATGATAAGCCTGCAACCACGTGCATTATTTAAGTTAAATGATAAAGAAAACTTTTTAAAAAGTGATTTTTTTTTTATCTATTAGAAATAATCACTTTTTATTTATAATATATGAAAAAAGTTTGTTGATATCTTAATTTATTTAAATTTTACTTATGAAATTATATTATATATATATATTTTTAAATATAGTATTAAATATCAGTATTGAAGCCTAATTAAATTTAAATTTGAGGATGATGCTCTCAATTATTATTATTTTTATTTTCAAGATTTCTAATCTAAAACTCTAATTAATGTGCACTGGTAAAAAATCTCAATCATATTCCCACCGGTGGTGAAGTTATAAATATTAATACGAGTGTTCAAGAATACTTTGAAGGTTTACTATTTGTGTATGAAAAAAAATATTTTCCCTGTATATGAAGTATTCTCTCTGTCCTGATTAAAGTATCATACATATTTTTTTCGTATGTTCCAAAAATAGTTTTTTTTTCTAAATTTGGTAAGTTTTTAATTTCGATATCTTACGTGATAAGTTTTAGATCACAAAATTTGAAAAACTACACACATTTTTAGTTCAATATCATAAAATTCAAAAATATTTCTTTATTTCTTAAATTTTATACGTAGTCAAACTAAAATACTTAAATTCAGATAGAAAAAATATAATTTTTCTCCGAAAAAAATATTCACGCGACCATCCTTCGATATATACAGCTACGCTCCTAATTTCCCCACAATCTGAGATTTCTAATTAAATTAATATACTATTTTCGTTACAAATAGTCAATTTTAATATCATAATGGGTATGGACTGATTAGCGTTATGCTATGCTCAAATTGTGGAGCCAAATTATTTGTTGGTATAAGCAGTAAACTTTATGTATCATACCCAATTATTACTATTTACATTATTGGCTTGGGCACATAAACTTTAATTATCATTTTATTTCTCGATGCTATATATCCAAAAGTAATAATATCAAAGAAAGCATAACAAACGATTAGTGAACGGAGGTAGAGTCTTTAATTTATGAGTTATAATTATCTTTTTATAATATCGCAGGTCTTCAGTTATTTAACAATTTATTATAAAAATTAATAGTAATAAATTCTCACATGTAATGTAGAAAGTAAAAATAAATTGGAATTTTGCCAATAGAGAGAGAAACTCTTATTGCCTCGTTGATTACATAATTATGATGTTAATCATAAGTCATTAGTAATTGAAAGGGTCAATATTCAATCATATTCATTGAATCTAGACAGTTGTGTTAGTAATTAGGCATTTGTTTTTCTTGATTAACTTCATAAAATCATTCATATAGAAACAAAGTCAATATCCAACATACAATAGTAATAATAATAATAATATATAAGGTTCATACAAGATCGATATACTACATAAATTCCACATAAAACAATGTTTAATCATACATAAAATTTTAAATCATCAATCTGCTCATATATTATTATTAGAAGTATTAAAGAAAGCATTCAAAGAATAGTGGGAAAGTACGAAAGTTAGATAAAATTAACGTATATAGTTCGAAATCCCGTATATATTAATCAAAATTAACTATTAAGTGTTTCTATTATGAGAAACTTACAGAAATTTCATTAGTTTAGAAGTTAATTATTTAGTTACACTCTAATTTGTAATATTATGAATCTTATCAGATTTTGGTGCGTTCAGATACATGTATCTCGGGACACACGGGGGTCAAAATTAGGTGTAATTTGTTTTACATACACTGTATCCAAGTGAATTTGCCTATATCTAGGATACATCGACAAATCTCATTCGTATCCCTTGCCTTTCTCTAATCTCGCTTGTCACTCTCCTAGTGTGATCCACATGTACCTAAGATACATGACTATCTCGCTCGCCTCTCTCCCTAATAGGTGTATCTTTCTCAATATATAATAAGAAACTCTTAATAAATAATAAATACGTAATTATTTAAAAGTATAGATAAAATTAATATATATGTCCTGAATATATGTCCTATTAGTTTCCCTACTATTAATTGTATCTCCTTGAAGTATAATTTCCTTTGAATTAAAAACCTTCCAAAGGCTCATTGAAGATGAAAAAAATTGACCTATCACTCAAATTCTTTTCTGTGTACTGCAATTGAAACTCTTTGAAGAAGGTTTGAAGCATGATGCTAACGTATTATAAAAAAATAAATTACAAGGGAGCATGCTGTAACTAGGACACTATATTAGTTTATATATATATATATATATATATATATATATATATATATATATATATATATATTTGTATGGTATCTTTTTAATATATGGTTAATTCAAACTTGGTACATGTTGTGTATTTTGACTTTGACTCTTGAATTCTAGTCTAAATGGTATCAGCCATCATTATATTAATAAGAGAGTTTAAGATTTACGTATATTCTATATTCTTTTTGAATTTTATTTATGGGATTATGTTGAATTTTTAAGAAAAACTAAAAGGAAAAGGGAATAATTAAATACGAAGCTGCAGCTAAACTTCTTATCTTTGTTTTGTATTAGAGAGTTTTGTTCAAAATATTACTCGCTCCGTCCCATATTAGATGAGCACTTTCTATTTTATACGGTGATTAAGAAATCATTAATATATTTATTATCTAGACTATTTTGCCCTTTGTTCATATCAATGCAATATACATAGAATATAGAAATAGCTAGTATTGAGAATTGTTCACATTTAAAAGGTCATATTAATTGTAGGGATAAAATGAGAAAAATATAATTAATTCTATCTTGATTTAGTTAGTGATCATATAATATGAGAGAAATATTTTTAGCAAGAAACCCATCTAATATGGAACAGAGGGAGTACGTAGAAAAAATGTCGTTGAATTGAATTCTCAAGTGGATAATATATTTATTAATTTTAGAATCTTGCACTTATTAGAAAATTAGTATAGATGCAAGTGCCAAGTGGTCAAGTTGGATAAATAAAATAATGTGGCAGCATGTTCTTTGATTGTTTCAAGAATTATGCTAATCCTAGTACATTAATATAATTAACCATTAGAAACCTCTGAATTAAAATATTGTTGCAAGTTTTTAGATTAATTAAATCAAAGATATTATGTGATTCATTTGTTCTTAATTATAGACTCCAAAAAATGTGAGGGAGTTATTCCCAATTAATAATCTTGCATGATAAGTTTGAATTAGTATATACACAAATAGTATAAAAAAATTATACACTATCAGCTAATTTCACTTCTCGTAATGAATAATTTGTGTTATTCTAAATCGTTACAAATCGTAGATATGATTTATTGATAGTTATTGATTTAGTTATTATTATTTTTTAAAATTACAATTTGCATGGAGCCCAATAAAACTAGATACACTTGCGCAATATGCAATATTCACAAGTTAATATATTTTCTTCGTACAATAATAGTTGTCTACTATTAATTTGACACATGTTTTGTCTTAAGAAACAATAAATAATAAAGATAGTATTGATCATCGATGCAGGAGGAGAAGAGGCGGCAATTAAGAAATTTGAGAAGTCCGTCGAGGAACCTGACTCGATGGTGAAGATGGAATGTCCGTTAACGCCGCCAAGTTGGAACTCCTTTTGGGATCAGAATTCTAACGGAATGTATGCCATTGTTATCTCCTCATCCGTCGTTAGGCTTTGCGCAGCTCATGGTAATCTAAAAAGTGACTAAACATCGCATTAACAAAAAAACTAAAGGGAAAAAGAAAGCACAATGAGAGAGGGAGGGGGGGGGGGGGGGGAGTGTGTGTATTTAAAAAGACTCCCTCTGTACGGTCAAGTGATTTTCACTCCATCAAATCAATTATATTGAGAGGTTTAACGAATAATAATGATTCACAGTCTCACTGCTAATTGAAGTTACCCTTTGAAACAGACCTCTGCCCTCTGGTGCATATAGTTTCTAATCTCCTGGTTATACTAAGTGATTGACTCTTTGAATGACTTATCCTATCCTTTCTTTTTCTTGAACCGAGGGTTTATCGCAAAAAAATTAAACCCCTCTCCCTCCTAAGACATAAGAGTAAGATTATGGGATTACACTCATAAGTATGTTGTTTGAAGCTTAAAATTTCTCGCTCAGTCATTCCCAAGGATCAAGAGAAAAGTTTTTTTGCGGGGCTGGGGCTAATTCATTTGATATGAATTGGGATTGTTTGGTTAACCTATAATGAGAAAAGGGGTAAATGTAATTTACTGAAAGTTAGTATGCTATGAGATGATATGTAGTTTTTTTGCAGCGTGTTTAAATTGTACAAGAAAGATTAATGACACACTAGCTTTAACTAATTGATATTCAATAATGACGCCAACATATAAATATCCTTCATGTTGGGTCCCTACGGTGGCGACATCATATATTTTATCAAGGATATTTGAGATTTAGTATGTATATATAAAAGGTAGTTTTTGATCTATACATACAAAGTGTATGTGTATATATATATATATAGAGAGAGAAAAGATTCATACACGTAGCTGAGAACTCATATATGAAGCTTGCAACCTTGGGCAGTTGTGCATGATATTTGAAGTCAAGTTAAATGGTTAGCAGTGAACTTTCTCTCTCTGTATATATGATTACTAATATGATGAAGCTTTTCTATACTAACATCTTTTATTTGACAGAAAATATCTTTGGATGCTATAAATAGGGGTGGAGCTAGTAATCCGAATACGGGTCAACAAAACTCAACAGTTTTAGCGCCAATCCTGTATTTATACTAAAAGATAACTTAATATATATAAGTAATTTATGAAGAACCTAATAATTTTCTTTTTAGAATCTAATTTCTTACTGATACAAGACTACCCACATGTTATCGCCCATTTTCCATTATGTGAATGATGGGAAGTTATATCAGAAGGTAACCTCCCCATTAGCCATTAGGAATTTAGCCAATAGTCATTGAATAAAAAATAATAGACCAAAACGTAAGTCATATCATAAAAAATATTATCAATGATAATAATTATTATAAGTTGCATTTTAGGCTGGAATTTATTTGCATTATTCTCACAACATACGAAACGGTAACAAAGTAGACTTAGGGGGGTCACACTTACAGAAATAAAGCAAACAAAGGGAAACAAACTTGAAAATAATGGAAATTCATCACACGATTTATTGAAACTCCAGCTTTCTTCATCCATTGTCGATGACCTTATTCTCATGGCGGTGTAGAAAAGGTCTATATTGACACACTGTTGGGAATTCCTTTGCCTGTAAGACCATCTTCACTTGATGGAACAAGCAATGTATATGGAGCCTTAATAGGCCCTGACCTGTTTCTCAATGTATGATCACCATTCATTTGTATAATTCGATTTTCAATGTCAATCAACTTCTTTCCAAACCTATCAAAAGCATCAAAGGGTTCTTGATCCTTTGTCCATTCAGGGGAGTCCCTTTGTCCAAGATAAATCTCATCTGAACTATGCCTTGACAAAATCTCTACGAGGGAAACACCAATCATTGTTTGCAACTGAGAAGTGATTGTTCTCAGGAACGCCTTATCAGGATTTCTCTCCAGCTCTTCATACTCACGAGTTCCAGGCTCTGGCATAAATCTTCGACTTAATGTAGGGCGATTTGGGATGTAACCTGCATAAGGATATTGCCCGAAATTGACTGCTGCATGAAGTGCAGAAGATACCCATATGATGATGGCACAAGAATCAATTAGCTCTTGGCGTGTTTGCATTTTAGGCCACCAGGGTTCATCTTTCTTGTCACCATGTCCCACTTCGCGGAGTTCCTTCCACCAAGCTTGAAGTTCAGTGTCTTTCAGGATCGTGTCATCCGCTTTGTAGTAGAAATTGCAGTATTCTGTCACCCAATTTTTGATTGCTGACCATATTTCTAAACCATCGACAGCAAATGGATAGTCTTGTATCAGTAGACGAACACCATGTGGAGAACTGGAATCCTCAACTGCCACTCCCCTGAAATTGAATAATATAATGATCAAATAGGCAAGATCCCAAACATCATTAATATAACATTTTGATGAAACTTATCATTTAGTACCTTTTAACAAGATCAGCCGGAAGTGCTTGATCAGGGAAAACCCAGCTTTTGTAAACCACAGCTGACATTTCCATGGCATATTTCGACTGAAAACATGTACTCTCAAGAACTCCCTCAGCATTGATTAGAATTTGTCTTGCATTAGCATTTATATTCATTGTGTCTCGAAAATGAGGATTTAGAAGCTTGTGAATAGGGTGAAGCACACTTAATTGCCTATTTGTTGCAATCACAAATGGCTCAATCACTGCATGTGTATTCAACCTGCGAAGATAACCAAATGTTTAATTAGTAACGCGTTTATTGCATGTCATAAATCATCATACACGTCGTTAGATAGGGAATTACCAATGGCTAATTAGTTGATGAACACCTGCGTCAACAACTGCAACATAAGCTTTGGCCAATTGCCAGATGGAGCTACCAACACCTAGATCAGATGGAGTATATACTTTGCTAATAACACCAAATTGATCTCCATCGGGATGTGGCAAACTTAATTCAATTGCTAATGGCTTCAAAGATCCATTATCTTGCAATAAGAGCAAAGTTCTTGAAGCATAGGTTTTGGTTGTTGTGGTGTTTATCCTCCTCAAATATGGTATAATCATATCATGGTGGTCCAATATGAAAAGTTTTTTAGTCTTGATTGCCTGTCAAATAACATGCCAAAAATCCTTATATAGAGTTTGTCGAAGGAATCTATGTTAAATGTACAAACTTAATTGGAGTAAATGAATTACCTCATCAATTGTAAGTCCATCCAACTTATCCTCAATGTGTTGTATAGTAATTGTACTATTTTGATTTCCATATACATTAGGATCCAGCTTGCTTTTTGGAGGAAATTCCTGCATATTAAATAACAAACAAAAGAACAATATTCTTTATCCATAGGAAGATTGAAATTTGAAATTTTAGTCCAAGAACCGGCGTATACTTGGAGTCCAGAAATTATGACAGGATTAACTCCAGCTAGCATTTCTCTTGCAAATTCTTCATCAGTCCTCCATGCAGTTTTATCTTCTGCTCATTCAATACATAAAATGACTCAGTCACATAAAGACTGTTTTTTAGAATGATGATAAAGGTATATTTTGTACCTTTAATAACTAGAGGAGTCGGAAATTTCATTATTCCTTCACCATCAGTTCGAAGGAGTTCTTTTACCATCGGCAGAGGAATGTTACCAGTGAAAGATTTGAATAAAGGGCCTTGAGGAAGTTTGATTCCTCGATCATATAGTCTAAGTATATCCTCAAAACTATCAAACTCATTAGGGGTGCCATCAATAGTACCAGTTACTCCAGGGACGATGAATTGAGATAAAGATTTCAAAGCGTAAGTAAGGAAGTCTGCCATCTTCAAGTGACCAAAACGCTCATCTCTCGGTACATAGATGTTTAAGCTCAGAACAAGTGGAAGCCTGCTTTCAATTTTAGGATCTATCCAAAGCAAAAAGAGAAAATTAATGTTATAACTTTGCAAAAACTAAATGAACTGGATGGATCCTAACCTCTTCGTGTTGGTGATCTGCTTGTTCTTCCTCTCCGAGGATACGGATACTCAATAGAACCTCCCAAGATAGGTCTGATTTTTTGTTCACCTTCATCTGGATTGCTCAAGTCATTGTACAAAGCGTAGTCATAAACTCTATCCCATTCCTCAAGCTTTCCTTTTCCATTTCCTCGTAAGTTTACCAACTCATCTTCTCTGTATTTGAGCAAAGGTTTTGGTGTTTCACTAGGAAGATATGACTGCAACAACATCAAATAAAGTCACAGAAATGCAACAAAAAGAAGGCATTTTCTCAAACTGAAACGTAACGTACGTACCTGATTTGCAAAGAAAATGCGTTCTGACTTGTATTTACTAGCTTGATAAATCCAAGAATTGCAAACAAAATGAACCTTGCCATGATTAGGCACATCTTCAAGTGTGAGTGACTTGAGAAAGAACTCATTGAGATGATTATTCCTTACGAGGACTGCACCTGGGACTCCAAACTCCTCATCCCAATCAAATGTCACACGAAAGGTTAATTCAGCTGATGCGAATGGGATTAAACTAGTCAGCCCCGACTCCAAGTAGGCTGGATTGCTGCGTTTCCCTTTTGAATTGTTTGCTGAATATATATATAGTGAAAGTGAGTAAACGACCTACTCTGAATGCAATGACATTAACGTGAACAAGTCATTGAATGTGTCTTTTGCTGTGAAGATCGAAGAGAATTTTATATATTACCTGGATCAAGCTGAACAGAACTGATCAATTGGAAAGAGACTTTTTGGCCAAGGACATCAAAAACACTATCAACAACAGAACCAGCTATATCAGTAAAGTCTAAAGCACTCTTTTTCATCATCACAACATTTCCTCTAACTTTCTTTGAGCTATGATGCCCAAGTAGTCCATCAGCAATACCCTTAAACATTTTGATATATTTATGTAAGGCAAATATTAAAAGACAGGTGAATGAATGTTGTTGTGAAGTTTCAATGCAATGAGTCTAGTATTTATAGCCAAATATTACAAGCTATAGCAAGAAAGAAAATAATACACAAATCCAATGTTTTTACTATATATTATTGTGAGAAAACACGCCATAGGAGTCGTTTTCTTACTATACAATAACATAGTGGATCTAAATTCTCTATCTCTATCACTTCCTTGGCACATTTTTCTCTTTAGTATATCTCAAGATACAATATTTTTTTAAAATTTTCAGGTTTAATTGATCAAATATTTTGGAAAACATTTTCCAGAGGAAGAGAAGCTTTCTAGAAATAAAGAAATGATTCATTAGAAAAATAAATTCCACTAGTTACATTCCACATTGTTTGAGTCTCCACCAACATACCCACTCCTGTACCTTCCTACCCCAACCTCATTTAGTATTTGACTAAAGTATAATAAAACCTTGATAAAGTAATATTCAATAAAATAATAATTTCGCTAAATGAATATTTTTCTCCGATCCCGACTTGAGTCAGTTATATTAAAGTAATATTCTCGCTAAATGCATTAGATAATAATTTTAAAAAAAGTATTAAAGACCCAGAAAAAATATAAAATAATAATTACTAGAATACATCAAGAATTTATATATATTTCATCAGTCAATAATACTAGACCAAAAATTCTCTTTCTTATGCTCACATATTACGTTTCTTATTTTATTGGTTAAAGATGATTTTTGTACGCCTTTCAAATGATGAGAAGACATTATACTTAGATTATAATTTTTAAACATCTAGCTTTTTTCTTTTATAGTTAACATAAAATCTCTTCATATTCTATATACATGAATATATTTAGAAACATTAAACTTCACTAAATTCGTTTAACTTTTCTAGATTTAAATAATAAATATTCAAAGACTATACTTTTTAGTTTCCTAGATTTAAACTTTTTGAAATTCTTAATTCAAATATTTTTTTTCTTTCTTACGACACATACTGCAAAATACTCTCTAAAATAATAAATATTTATTTATCAATAAATAAATATTTTATGCATTTATCGATAAACTAATTGTCTCGATAAATAATTTTTTTTTGA
Organism: Solanum dulcamara; assembly: GCF_947179165.1. Classification (NCBI taxonomy): domain Eukaryota; kingdom Viridiplantae; phylum Streptophyta; class Magnoliopsida; order Solanales; family Solanaceae; genus Solanum; species Solanum dulcamara. The sequence continues at coordinate 2,279,013 of NC_077241.1, read as the reverse complement.
TCCCAAGCATATATATTTATAAATTTTTTACCATATATATAAATAGTATATAAAGTATCACATAAATCGAAACGGGATAGTGAGTATAAACGGACCATCATCCATAATCGACACAAGTCATTTGACATGGGATCCACTTGTACAATCAACTTATTCTCCCATGAATTTTGTATCAAATGACATGTAAAATTTGAATGTTTGCTAAATGTGGGCCCCTTTTTTTTATTTAATTACTTAAATAATATATTATATAACATTAATTATGAATTTTAATACATATTTTATATTTATTAAAAATAATAATACTTTTTTACCCAAAAATAACAAAAAAAATAAAAAGTATTTTTTTCCTTCTCTCTCCTTTCTCTTTCTTTCTTTCTCTCTCTCCTTTTACCCCTCTCTCTTTCTTCTCCTCTCATTCCATTTTCTTTCTTCCTCTCCGTGTCTTTTTTCTCTTTTTCCTTTTTTGGTCTGTTTTTTCTTTCCCTTTTTGTTTCTCCCTCTTTTAAAATAATAATTAATTATTCTAATTTAAAATATAATTTTGAATTGGATATTATAAAAGTGATGATTTTACTACTTTTTAAATTAATTAATTTTTTATGTAAATACATATATAATGCATTTCTAACTCAATAAAATAAATAAATAAAAAAGATAATTATAATATATTTTGAATTCAAAATATATTGTATATATTATAGAAATATTTCAATGCACTTGGTGAATACATAACTAAAATATTTTTAATACAATAATATATTCCCTAATAAGAGAAAAAAATAAAAAATAATTATAATAGATTTTGAATTCAATATATTATATTATAGGCATGTTTCAATGCACACAGTGAATATATAACTAAAAATATTTTTAATATAATAATATATTTTAGCACAGTTAGAAAGAGAAAAATAAAATAAGATTTTTTTAATTCAACATATTATACATATTATAGGCATGTTTCAATACACGTGGTAAATAAATAACTAAAATATTTTAAATACAAATGTATTATAAGCATTATGTGTGAATTTCAAATATTTCAGTACTATTCAAATTAATTTACCTTGTTAGAAATGTATTATATTTGCTGAAATAACAACAATCAAATTCATAACAATGTATAATATTGAATTCGAATTGTAAATATATTTTGAATTTAATATATTATATATATTATATGCATATTTCAATGCACGTGCTGAATATATAACTAAAATATTTTTAATACAATAATATATCCTGTTAAGAGAAAAAAATAAAAAATAATTATAATAGATTTTGAATTCAATATATTATAATTAAAATGTAGTGAATATATAATTAAAATATATTTATTATAAGTATTATGTGTAAATTTAAAATATTTTGATACTATTTTAAATTAAAATAATTAATTATTATTTTTAAAAGAGGAAGAAAGATAGAGAAAAATGGAAAAAAAGAAAAAAAGAAGAAGGGAGACAACACGTGAGAAAGAAAGAGAAAAATGGAAAAAAAGAGAAAAGAAGGGAGACAACGCAAGAGAGAGAAAGGATAATGGGGTGATTTTAGTTGTTAATTAAGATAAATATGCTATATAGACTGTAATTAAAAAAATATCCTAAAAAAGTGTAATTATTAATTTAAAAGAGTTTATTTATGTAAAAATTTCTTTTTCTTTTCTATTCTTATTTTTTGGGGAATGAGACTTTACGTAGAGTTTAAATATAAAAACATTAAGTTAGAGTAAATAAATTTAAGACAAATAAACTTGAACATGTCATTCTGTGCCAGCATCATCTTGCCTATACATCACCCTTTACCCTCAAGTATTTATTTATGACATAATACATAAATAGATCTTTTAATTTGGCCTCATTTTATATTTGTGTCATCCAATTTTTGGTATACACAAGTAAACATTTAAATTTGTATAAAATTAAACAAGTAGACACACATGTCCTACGTGGCACATTACATGTAGGACGTCACATATGACACAAAATTGCCATGCAGGATGTCATGTAGGACGAATGTGTCTATTTGTTCAAGTTTTGGATAGTTAAAGTGCTTACTTGTGCATTAATAAAGTTAGAGGTCATAGTTACCAGCTGAAGCCATGTTAAGAGTTATATTTATGCATTATGCCTTTATTTAATTATTTAGTCGAGAAACACATCCGTACGTAGTAAAAGATCAAGAATTCACTTACATCAATTCAAAGCTTCACAATCAACAAAATGGTTTTTCCCTTTCTTAATTAGAGTCTTCGAACGTTAACAATTTATTCAAAAATATGTTCTGCATGGTTAGACGTGTTAAACGATATCCATATTGATATAAAAAATACTTAAACCCAAAAGTCAAACTCGAGCCCTAGAGTTAAAATTGGAAATTAACTTCAAAATTGTATTACTCATTCCTTAATTAGGGAATCCAAATGTATAATTTCAACCCAAAACAACCTCAAATCCACCATAAAATTAATCAATTCAAATCTCTTTATAAGTTAGGGTTAAAACCTCTCAATTCCCGCTTTAAAATCAAGTATTAATCAACTAAATAAAGCAGGTAATTAAGTGTAAATACCAAATTCAAGGTTATATTATTATCCTCAAGTTAAATAATTGTTTTTTCATAAAAAAATCAGCTTGATTTGAGCTCCACAAAACCCTAAAATGAGTTTAAAATGATATATAAAATCCCCAAAATGAAATATTTATGTAGGGAAGAAAATCCTCTATTGCAATGAAATGTTTAAAATGATTGATCACAATGGAAACTATAAAGACTGATTGTAGCTACATAAATGTCTTATAAAGTTTGCTTTAGATCATTAATTTCAAATAAAACAATTCTTTCTTCAATTTTGTGTCTATACAAATAGTGTCATACAAATCGAAAAAGATAGAGTATTGTAATACGATATATACATTCTTTTTAAAATAAGCTAATAAAGAAAGTAAAACAAACATTTTAAAACAAAGAGAGTATTTTTCGATTGACTTGTAAATTATTGTAGAAAACACGTTAGAAGAGTCGTTTTCTTACTATACAATATACATCAAACAATCAGACAATACACATGAGTAGGGATGTCAAATAAGCAGATTACATTAATTTCACGCCACGGGAGGGTACCCTAGACGTGGCCGGCACTCAAAAACCATTACTAGCTCCCAAGTGAACCACTTGACCTGATCACACATTCGTTCATTCATTCAATCAACGGAAGACTTAAAGTAAATAAGTAATTAAGTGGGCAATTTCAATCAACAATCTAGCTCAAGGAAGAAAGTTCATGGACCAACAAATCAAACTCCAATGTATGTCATTAAAAGAGTCTGAGAAGAACAATTCAAGGAAATAAAATACTCAATCGATCCATCACTATCTAGTCTATGAAGCCTCTATCACTACTATCTAATTGGTGTCAATGACAGGTTCATGGCTACCTCAAATCAGAATAAAAAGACTAAACTCGATATAAGAATAACATAAGTGGTATCCTCCGAAAGCAGGAGAGGACTCACCAATAAGCTGAGTGTGAACAAATCCTCAATGGTGCGCCTATTGATGATCTCTTAAACTTGTCCCTGCATCATGAAATGATGCAGTGTGGAATGTAAAAATATGTAATATGGCAGAATGAAACATGCGTCAAGATAGAATAATATCGGTTCAAATATCTTAAGTCAGAAAGATAAGAGAGACTCAATCAATGTGTCATAAGTCTAAAGTAGGAATACAGTTTAGACAGAGACCAATCATATACAATCCAATACAATCATGTACAATCCAATCATTTACAATTTGATCCAATCCAATCATATACAATCCAATCCAATCATATACAATCCAATCCAATCGTATACAATCCAATCACATACCATCCAATCCAATTCAATTCAATCATTTACAATTCGATCCAATTCAATCATATATAATCCGATCCAATTCAATCATAAAAAATCCAATCCAATCGCATACAGTCAACTCAATAATAAAGTCAAAAGACTCAACTCAATAGATATGCAAATTAGAATTTAACAATGTTTTACAATTCGACCTAATCAAACCAATCATATCATGTACAATCTACTCAATTTGGGAGTTTCTCTAATTGACAAACATCACCTATGAGCCAGTGATATACAACAAGCCGATGTTGCTTCCACGTCTGTTCATACTTTGCTAGGGTATGAATGAATCAACCAATCATGTATCCAATAATCAATCAAGTTCTATCATTTCAGGAAAATGAAATAGGGAAACATCCGACTTTAACAGTCCAATCCCTTCCTACGTTGGCTATGTAGTTCGTGGGATTCAAGTATGTATTATACTCATGCCCAATTCGGTGCTCAATACTCCTCCCAAGACTCAATATGCTCATATCTATTCGGTGAGTAAAATATTCAAAATACTCATTTAGTCTCTTTGGACTTAGTTTCAAATCAACTCATTTAGTCTCATTGGACTCTTTTCAAAACTTAATCAATCTGGTCTCATTGGATCTTCTTTCAACATCAACTCAGCTCAATCATCAAACTCTTCTTTTTAATTTAACCCAATCTCAACTCAATGAATGCAATAAATATTAGATGCATTTAAAACATAATTTTAACTCCTCAACTCAATCTCAAAATAGACGTTTTAATGTAAAAATGCTCAATTCATTTATACTCAAAATACTCATGTTCAAAATGATAATTAAGAGACTTCTCAAACTCAACTCATGCTTAAACTCTTTCTAAATCAAAAATAAAAATAATCATTCTTTAAACTCAAATAGTGCATAAATAGTTTATGCAAAAACATTCACAAATCATTTATTTAAAACTCCTTCTCAAACAATCATTTATACTCAAGATCCTCATATGACTCCAATCAAATCAAATTATGCAAATCATATCATGTAGTCACATTAGACTCCAATCCATTACATCTTCATCAACCATTTCACTTTTTAAAGATGAAAATCATTTTCATCTTCATCAAACATCTTGCTACAAAATCCTTATTTAATTCTATATTCAATTTATAGAGACACAAAGGACATTCTAGTTACACCAATGTTTCATTCTTTTTATGTCATTTACATTCATAGCTATCCCAATTCATTCTTTTCATTTCAATCAATACATATACATAATCATTTACAGTATGTAGCTATGATTTATGAAATAAAATATGAAAGACAATTATTCAAGAATTCAAGTCATAAAAATCATCAATCAATTAATAGTATGTAAAAATATTATAGAGTCTAGGAAAAATTCAAGAAAACATTTATAGAAGGTTCAAATCTTTCACAATTTCCAACCAACACATCTATGGGGCATATAGAAGAACTCAATCCATATTTTAGGTTAACCTTATATTCCTGGAAATGAAAATTATCTCACCAAAAACCAAGGACACGGCTTGGATATCTTGAATCCTAACTTTTTTTCTCCTTTCTAGTCTCTTCTTTCAAATCTTCTAAGGTGAAGAAGAGGGGAACCTCCTTGAATATTATGGGGGAACTGATTTTCCATCCCAAAATGGCTAGGGTTATACTTGGAATAGATGGAGAAAAGTCTAGAATGCCCTCTCTCAAGAAAAATCTGAACATCGAGTTCAAAAACCATGTAGGCGTGATAGTGGTGCACCGCGCCAGCACCCAAACTACTGCAGCTAGTTTCGGGCGCTCTGCTGGCGTGCCAGGCCAAATCTATAAATTGATGTAGTGGTAGTCTTTGGTAAAATGATCATAACTTTTTACTCCGAACTCGGAATGAGGCAAATCAGTGTCATTGAAAAGAGGATTCAAAGATCTTTAATTTGATAGGTCATGAGACACCTAACTCTTAATATTTTAAAAGTTATGGTCATTTGAAGTTGACCCTTACATGAACTCATTCATAAAGTTAGCCAATAGAAACTATTTAGACTTGTCTTGGTGTTAGAGATTCCTCATTAACCTAAACCACATCTAGCACCCTTACTGTAACTGTAACACCCCCAAATTTTTTCACTAAGATTCAAATCCTTCTTCGTGTACGTGTAAGATCAAACTCGACTATTGTGAAGTGTTTGCATGAGTTAGGATAAGTTCCTAAGTAATTGAAGAGTGTTAGAGGTGATTTAGGGTCATAAGGGATCCCTAGAACGAAGCTAAGTCCAAAGAATTCGTCTTGGCTAAGATCTCCGATGAGTTCGTATAAGGGTCGACTTCTAATGACCATATCTTTTTGAATGTGAAGATCTGGGTGGCCCATGACCTATTAAATTAAAGGTCTTTGAGTCTTCTTTCCAATGCCGCAAAGATTGTAATTTTTGGAGTTTGGAGTCAAAGGTTATGACTATCTTAAGACGGACTAGAACTTCAAGAATTTCAGGCCTGGGCTATAACTGGAGAAGACCTGGGCTTAGCACCGTAGTGGCGCGACGCGCAACTATAGTGCCAAGAACAAGCCTCAGTAGTTTGGTCCTTGGCGCGATGCGTCACTATTAGATGTACAGGTTTTTTAAGCTCATTTTCCAGAACCCAGGAAATTTAGGCTTGGCGCTTCAAGAGCGCGATGCGCCACTATAGCGCCAGAAACAAGCCTCAATAGTTTGGTCCTAGGCGCAATGCGCCACTATCATATGTGCAGGTTTTAAGCCTATATTACACTTGGCGCTGCAGTGGCGCGACGCGCCACTATAGCGCTAGGAGTATTTTAGCCCATTTTTTCCAAATTTTTGAGGAAGGGCAAATTGGAAATTTCCCCAAATTATATATACATTAGCCTTGAGACGTTTTGGACCATTATTTTCAGTCCCTCCCTCTCTCTAAAAGCCCTAAAAAATCCACTCTCTTCTCCTTCAAATCCATCTCCAACAAGGATTGCCTTCAAGAACTTCAAGGATTTAAGCCTTCCATTGAAGACCCAATATCAAGGTTTCTTCAAAGTCTTCACCAAGGTATGTAAGGCTACTCAAAGCATGGGTTGAGTCCACTCATGTGCCTTACATCTTTTTTGAGATTGATTGTTCATAAGAATGGAGTTTATTGGTAGATTTATGTCCAACTAGGTCTTTTTTATCTATTAACCTAACTTTTATTATGTTGATGTTGTGGAGTCAAGAAAGTGATGTGCTAAGAGTTGGTATGAGTTGATTGATATGAGAGGTTAAACATATTTTATTGATTATGTTAAATATGTTAATTTTCTTAAATATGTTGCTCATCTTGAATTGTTGATTTGAAATTTTAGAGTTTTGATGAGTCCCAAAAGATTTGTTAAATGAATAGAGGAACAATTGGGTAGGTTTGTATGCTGTTATAAATGCATATTTAAACTACTCATGAAAGATATGATTGGGATCGATCGGATAGTATGATTGGGAGAGGTTTGATTGTGATATAATTGATGATTTGACAAGGTTCCAAATGAGACTTGTCGATATGATTTGATTGAGTTGATTGGATGGAGTTTTATGAGCATTGAGTCTTGGGAGGAGTATCGAGCACCGAATTGGGTAAGAGTATGTAATAACTTGAATCCAATAACTACGTCGCCAAACGTAGGAGGGGATTGAACCGTTAAAGTCGGATGCTTCCTAAATTATTGTCTTGACATGATAGGACTTGGTTGGATTGGATTCATGATTGGTTGATTCGTTCATACCCTGGCAAGGTATGAACGGACGTGGCAACAACATCGGCTTGTTGTACTATCACTGGCTCATAAGTGATGGTTGTGGAATAAGAGAAACTCTCATATAGGTCTTGATAGTACTCTGAGTCAGATTGAGTTGAATTGTATGTGATTGGTCCCTTCTAAACCATTTTCTTATTTAGACTTAGGACACTTGATTGGGTTGTTCTTTCTTCTGAGTTGAGACTCCGAGTTGATTTGATTCTTCTTTGATGATTGTTCCATTCATCCATTTTACATACTCGTACATTCCATGTACTAACGCCATTTGGCCTGCATCATTTTATGATGCAGAGACAGGTACTAGATATCATCAACCGACGTATCGTTGAAGATCTATTCACTTCCAGCTAGTTGGTGAGTCCTCTCAGTTTCTGGAGGATACCAAGATTTTCTTTATCGTTTTGATTTATTTCTCTTATTTTAATTTTTGGTAGCCATGGGCTTGTCATTGGCACCTCTTGGATTATTGATAGAGGCTTCATAGACTAGAGTGTGGAAATGTTGAATTATTTGTTTTGACTAGTTTTATTCTAACTAGTTATTGATGGGATATTTGTTTGACCCTAAATTATGAATAGTATTCTTATGATAGAGTCTTCCGCTGATAGAATGTGAATGAATGAAAGTATGACTGGACCAGGTGGTTCGCTTGAAGGCCAGAAAAGGCTTTCGAGTGTCGGTCACGTCTAGGGTACCCTCTCGGAGCGTGACAGTAACATCCCTAAAAAATGATCACAAGTGCCTTAAGAATGCCTTAAAAAATGGTCGCTCACGCAACGCATTATCCTTAATCTTTTTGAAAAATCCGAGTTCGAAATATCGATCAAGGGATCAAAACCTGCGGGAAAATGGTCTCGATGGATTTTTAGGATTAGTATATCAGAAGATGGATTTTTGAGAAAATTTACGAAATAGTAGGGTCCGCGATAGGTCCGCGTTGCGGACCTGAGAGGGGTTTTCTGGCCGAGTTGAGTTTTAAAAAGGGGAGTTTTAGGCCTTTTTCAAATTGTTAGTCAATGAACCTAGACGTTTTTAGGGCTTAATCCGACTCTATAAATTCACCTAAACCCCTAATTCTATTCATTCTCCTACAATTCATCTATCAAATTTTTCTCTCTTTACAAAAAGGCTCTCAAGGGATTCCATTGAAGACTTCAAACAATCTACTCAATTTCTCCATCAAACTTTCAAGTTCTTCCAATCATTTGGTGTTTTCACTTAAGGTATGTGAGTATTAATTCATGGATCCTTTCATCCATGAAGCACAATCAATTTTCAAGTCTTCTATCAAGTTAAAGTATGTTATTTTATGGGTTTTATGATCTCTACTCCTATTGCAAGAATTTTGATTCAAATTATGATTATGAGTCTATTTTGATATAAATTGATGGTTATTGCATTAAATTGAAGAGTTTTTTCATAAATTCTCCTACTTTGATTTTTAGGGTTCATGATGTAAATTATAATTTTTTTCAATTATACTTTTAAAGGATATTATTTATATGAATTATGTATGGCTGATTTTAAGTATATGATCATGCATGTTTTCAAGTCGATTTCATGATTTTCAAATTAATTGATCATGCATTCATGTCCTACCCTATTTTCAAGTATAGGCTATGATCATGAATTTTCATATATAAATTATGATTATGTATTTTAATTATGATCATGGAATATAAGTATGTTCCTAATAATGATTTTTCACACAAGTCATGAAGTATGGTTGTAATGATGAAAGGGCAATTCTCACATTACTAACTATATGAATTATGAAGCATGATGGTAATATGGAAGGACAATTCCCGTATTGCACTTATGTTCATGTATGTATGAGGGTAATATGGAAGGACAATTCACGCATTGCACTCATGTTATGTCATGAGCTACTCTGTGATTCCAAACTTATGTTAAAAGCTATGATATATGAAATTATGAATTCTATGTATTCCGTGGGTTTTTGACTTAGAACCAAATGTGGACTTGAGGTGGGGGCTCGAAGCAAGGGGTTCTTATATAAAGTCTCTTGTCTCATAACTACGTGCCACCGTATGTTGCCTTTATGACCTAGCTAGTGGATCCACAAATAGCACATGTTCATGATCAGGAGTCTACCTTGGCAAAATAGTCTCTTCCTTCTCGATGTGGGGATCATCAGATTCCATGTTATAGCTTGCATGGTCTTATTGTCGGTTATGGTTCCTATCCCACATATGTATGGTCTTTTTATGTTTCAAATGACTAATCCTATATTTTACTTTACATGATACTCTTATGGTTATTATGATTTGATCCTTCTTAAAGACTACTTATGATTTTCCACTACTTCTCCTATCATGCTATTTAAAATGGTCATTTGTACAAACATGGTTTTCTATGCATTGCATTGCCTACATACTTAGTACATTCCAACTTACTAATGCATACTTTTTGCCTACATTGTCTCATAATGTAGGGATTGAGGTTGAAGATCATATTCGTCCACGTAGCTAATAAGATTACCTATCTGGCGGTGTTTTGTAGTGAGTACTCATTTATCGGGGACTAGTCATCAAGTTGGTTACTGTTTGCAAAGACTTTGTTATGTTTTATATTGAGGGTGAGCTAGGGATATGTCTTAGCCCCCACCCATATTCATGAATATAGGCATCTAGTTGGACATATGTTTCGAGTCTTTGTTGTCGTGTGACATTTTCAGATTTCTATTCATGTTTAGACTCTCTTATGATGTTTTCGCTTTTATTTTACCTTATGTATGCTTATGATATGTACAAAAGGCTTGGTTGTAGCTCTTCGGGGTTTCGATTGCCGTGTTACGACTAGGCCCTAGGCCGGGTTGTGACACCTTCAAATACTTAGGAATTGATTCTAACTCATATATAAAATTACAAGTCATTCAGTTCGAATCTACACACATATGAAGAGCGGTTCGAATCTTCGCAAAAAAATTTGGGGTGTTACAATTAAATTTAAGTAGATCAAAATAACATAGTGGTTGGCACACATTTTTTTTAATTGTGTCTCAAAAAGAATGTTTAGAATTTGTTTTAGATCATAATTATTTTTTTTAAAAAAAAGTGAACTTTATATCTTCATAAATAGTATCACATAAATCAAAACGTTGAATCTTCATAAATAATATCAAATAAATCAAAACATTGAACTAATATAGACGGACCATTACCCATAATCGACACAAGTCATGTGGCATGGGATCCACTTGTACAGTCACCATATTCTCCCATTTATTTTTCAACAAATGGCGTGTAAAATGAGTCTTCATGTACTATAACGTGGTCTCAATTAAACTTTTTCATTGTTTATCTATCAATTTTACTGTCCTTTTTATTATAGTTCAAATTAAAAGACATGTTTATGTATTATATCTAAAATAATAAGTTTGATGAGATAAGATAGAATATCGAGAATTAATTAAATTGCTAAGAACTTTTTTTTTGATAAAGCCGTGAATATTCGAAAACAAAAAATAAACGTGGGACTTGCACAACAAAGACAACAACTAGGCCAAATACGAATTTCATTTTATTCCTTTTTCTCTTTCGGTGACTCGAACTTATAAACTTAGAGCCTGTTTGACTTAACTTATCTAAAATAACTTATAAATTGCTTTCAGCTTATATGTTATTTTAGATAAGCTAAGCCAAATAGACCAAATTATTTTTTTAGCTTATTTTAAGGTCATTTCAGAATATTCGATACACCCTCTATCCCAATTTATATGATATCTTTCAGATTTTGAGATTCAAACAAGTTTTTCTTTGACCATAATTTTTTCATATATGCTTCAAAAATGTTGAATTATTGATTATTGTGACTTATAATATTTTTATATAATTTTTAAATAAGTAAAAATATTTCATGTCTTAATTCACAATCAATCTTTTAAACTCTCGAAATCCAAACAGTACCACATAAACTGAAACAGAGAAAATATTATTTTTACTGATAATTATTTGTTAGAAATGTATGTTAGTCTATTAAATCAATATCTAAATATAGCGATAATATTTTTACCCTCTCGAAAGCAGGGGCGGAGCTAAAAATTCGAATAGATCGACCTAGTAACTTTTGCTCAAAGTTTAGAATCCAATTATTGATACTTGAAATCCTCATTATAAAATTCAAATTCTAATTTTACCTCTGTTCCAAAGAATCTTTTAGAAAAAAAAAGCAAGATGTTTACGTAGCTTTGATCACTTCTTTTAAAAAAGCTAAATTGACAGTTTTGTAATTTTTAAACTCGTTTAACTACTTAGAGTTAGAGTTTTATATAATTATTATTTATCAAACTTATGCACTTTTCCACAAAATTATTACTCGTATATTATATAAGAAGTTGTTAAATAAAGTATTCAAAGAATAGTAGAAAAGTGCGTAAGTTTGGTAGATAAAAAATTATATAAAACTCTTAACTCTAAGTAGTTAAACAAATTTAAAAATTACAAAACTGTCAAATCCACTTTTTAGAAAAGAAGTAATTTCAAAGCTATATACGACAAATAACATGATCTTGCTTTTCATCTTGAAAGATTCTTTCGAATGAGTGAAAATGTTATCGTTAAATTTAAATATTGATTTTAATAAGGTAACATACATTTCTAACATATGATTATTAGTAAGATAATATATTTTATTGTCATAATTGATGTGGCACATTTTATATTTTGAGAGTTCAAATAATTTAATTAATTTTGAAACAAGTAAAAGAAATAAAAATGAGGAAGAAGATTATAAAATTGGGAATGATTTTTTTTTACACCTCTATCGAAGAGAACCAAGGGAGAAAAAAGAGACAAACATAATTATAATGAATAAAAAAAGGCAATCCGGTGCACTAAAGCTTCCGCTATGCGCGGGGTCCGGGGAAGGGTCTGACCACAAGGGTCTATTGTACGCAGCCTTGCCTTGCATTTCTGCCAGAGGCTGTTTACATATATATATATTTTCCTACACGATGTTTGATATTTACATTGAAGCCCGACTAACTGAATATGATCAATGAAAAGTTAAAAAGTTAGCAAAAAACTTGTATTTTACATGTCATTTTTGAAAACTAGGGTGATTGTACAAGTGGATCCCATGTCGATTACATTTCTCTCTGTTTTGATTTATGTGATACTATTTGTGAATGTATGAAGTTTAGTTTTTTTTTTAATTTTAAATTGTGATGTAAAAAATATTTTAGACATTCTTTTTGAGATACAGTAAAAATAAAAGTGTGCCAAGTGGAAGAGATAAAAGACATGGGATTCACTATGTTATTTTGATTTGTCCAAATTTAACCTAACTCGCCTGTTTACCATCCCACATCAAATGTATTGTCTGACTGTTTGATGAATATGTTGGGTGTTTGCGTTGATTTTCCTAATATAATTGATTTTTCCTTTTCCTGAAAACACAAAACCTTCATATTTGGCTAGTCCTTTTCCTTGTAAAAAAAAGGTTTATTCCTTCTAACTTGGTAGCATTCACAATGTAGTTCTAGGGGCTTTGAGAGTTTTGTGTAAGGGGAGAAACGGTGAGACACAAGTGCTACATTAACACTTGTGTGTACCTCTTTGTATTTCGAGTGAATTGTGTGAGGTTATTTTTCTCTATATTTTGTACTCTCATATTTATAATAGATTGCTCATATCTTTTTGTGGATGTAGGTCGGTTAACCGAATCACGCTATATATTTGTCTCTCTTCTGGTAAGTGTCTCGTTTCTCTTCTTACTCATGGTCTATCGACGTTTGCTTTGTTAGATTCCGCATGATACTTGAGTATTTCGATCCTACCAGTATATTGTATAGTAAGAAAACGACTCCTATGGTGTGTTTTCTCACAATTATATTTAGTACAAACATTGGATTTTTGTAATATTTGGCTATAAATACTACTCATTGCACTGAAACTTCACAACAACATTCATTCACCTCTCTTTTTATATTCGCCTTACATAAATATATCAAAATGTTTAAGGGTATTGCTGATGGACTACTTGGGCATCATAGCTCAAAGAAAGTTAGAGGAAATGTTGTGATGATGAAAAAGAATGCTTTAGACTTTACTGATATAGCTGGTTCTGTTGTTGATAGTGTTTTTGATGTCCTTGGCCAAAAAGTCTCTTTCCAATTGATCAGTTCTGTTCAGCTTGATCCAGGTAATATATAAAATTCTCTTCGATCTTCACAGCAAAAGACACATTCAATGACTTGTTCACGTTAATGTCATTGCATTCAGAGTAAGTCGTTTACTCACTTTCACTATATATATATTCAGCAAACAATTCAAAAGGGAAACGCAGCAATCCAGCCTACTTGGAGTCGGGGCTGACTAGTTTAATCCCATTCGCATCAGCTGAATTAACCTTTGGTGTGACATTTGATTGGGATGAGGAGTTTGGAGTCCCAGGTGCAGTCCTCGTAAGGAATAATCATCTCAATGAGTTCTTTCTCAAGTCACTCACACTTGAAGATGTGCCTAATCATGGCAAGGTTCATTTTGTTTGCAATTCTTGGATTTATCAAGCTAGTAAATACAAGTCAGAACGCATTTTCTTTGCAAATCAGGTACATACGTTACATTTCAGTTTGAGAAAATGCCTTCTTTTGGTTGCATTTTTGTGACTTTATTTGATGTTGTTGCAGTCATATCTTCCTAGTGAAACACCAAAATCTTTGCTCAAATACAGAGAAGATGAGTTGGTAAACTTACGAGGAAATGGAAAAGGAAAGCTTGAGGAATGGGATAGAGTTTATGACTATTCTTTGTACAATGACTTGAGCAATCCAGATGAAGGTGAACAACAAATCAGACCTATCTTGGGAGGTTCTATTGAGTATCCGTATCCTCGGAGAGGAAGAACAAGCAGATCACCAACACGAAGAGGTTAGGATCCATCCAGTTCATTTAGTTTTTGCAAAGTTATAACATTAATTTTCACTTTTTGCTTTGGATAGATCCTAAAATTGAAAGCAGGCTTCCACTTGTTCTGAGCTTAAACATCTATGTACCGAGAGATGAGCGTTTTGGTCACTTGAAGATGGCAGACTTCCTTACTTACGCTTTGAAATCTTTATCTCAATTCATCGTCCCTGGAGTAACTGGTACTATTGATGGCACCCCTAATGAGTTTGATAGTTTTGAGGATATACTTAGACTATATGATCGAGGAATCAAACTTCCTCAAGGCCCTTTATTCAAATCTTTCACTGGTAACATTCCTCTGCCGATGGTAAAAGAACTCCTTCGAACTGATGGTGAAGGAATAATGAAGTTTCCGACTCCTCTAGTTATTAAAGGTACAAAATATACCTTTATCATCATTCTAAAAAACAGTCTTTATGTGACTGAGTCATTTTATGTATTGAATGAGCAGAAGATAAAACTGCATGGAGGACTGATGAAGAATTTGCAAGAGAAATGCTAGCTGGAGTTAATCCTGTCATAATTTCTGGACTCCAAGTATACACCGGTTCTTGGACTAAAATTTCAAATTTCAATCTTCCTATGGATAAAGAATATTGCTCTTTTGTTTGTTATTTAATATGCAGGAATTTCCTCCAAAAAGCAAGCTGGATCCTAATGTATATGGAAATCAAAATAGTACAATTACTATACAACACATTGAGGATAAGTTGGATGGACTTACAATTGATGAGGTAATTCATTTACTCCAATTAAGTTTGTACATTAAACATAGATTCCTTCGACAAACTCTATATAAGGATTTTTGGCATGTTATTTGACAGGCAATCAAGACTAATAAACTTTTCATATTGGACCACCATGATATGATTATACCATATTTGAGGAGGATAAACACCACAACAACCAAAACCTATGCCTCAAGAACTTTTCTCTTATTGCAAGATAATGGATCTTTGAAGCCATTAGCAATTGAATTAAGTTTGCCACATCCCGATGGAGATCAATTTGGTGTTGTTAGCAAAGTATATACACCGTCTGATCAAGGTGTTGATAGCTCCATCTGGCAATTGGCCAAAGCTTATGTTGCAGTTGTTGACTCAGGTGTTCATCAACTAATTAGTCATTGGTAATTCCCTAACAAATGATGTCTATATATGATGATTTATGACATTCATTAACGCGTTACTAATTAAACATTTGTTCATCTTCGTAGGTTGAATACACATGCAGTGATTGAGCCATTTGTGATTGCAACAAATAGACAATTAAGTGTGCTTCATCCCATTCATAAGCTTCTAAATCCTCATTTTCGAGACACAATGAATATAAATGCTAATGCAAGACAAATTCTAATCAATGCTGAGGGAGTTCTTGAGAGTACAGTTTTTCCTTCGAAATATGCTATGGAAATGTCGTCTGTGGTTTACAAAAGCTGGATTTTCCCTGATCAAGCACTTCCGGCTGATCTTGTTAAAAGGTACTAAATGATAAGTTTCATCAAAATGTTATATTAATGATGTTTAGATCATTATATTATTCAATTTCAGGAAAGTGGCAGTTGAGGATTCCAGTTCTCCACATGGAGTTCGTCTATTGATACAAGACTATCCATTTGCTGTCGATGGTTTAGAAATATGGTCAGCAATCAAAAGTTGGGTGACAGAATACTGTAATTTCTACTACAAAGCGGATGATACGATCCTGAAAGACACTGAACTCCAAGCATGGTGGAAGGAACTCCGCGAAGAGGGACATGGCGATAAGAAAGATGAACCCTGGTGGCCTAAAATGCAAACACGTCAAGAGCTAATCGATTCATGTACCATCATCATATGGGTAGCTTCTGCACTTCATGCAGCAGTCAATTTCGGGCAATATCCTTATGCAGGTTACCTCCCAAATCGCCCTACATTAAGTCGAAGATTTATGCCAGAGCCTGGAACTCGTGAGTATGAAGAGCTGAAGAGAAATCCTGATAAGGCATTCCTGAGAACAATCACCGCTCAATTGCAAACAATGATTGGTGTTTCCCTTATAGAGATTTTGTCTAGGCATAGTTCAGATGAGATTTACCTCGGACAACGAGACTCCCCTGAATGGACAAAGGATCAAGAACCCCTGGATGCTTTTGATAGATTTGGAAAGATGTTGAGTGAAATTGAAAATCGAATTATACAAATGAATGGTGACGTCGATACATGGAGAAACAGGACAGGGCCTGTTAAGGCTCCATATACATTGCTTGTTCCATCAAGTGAAGGTGGACTTACAGGCAAAGGAATTCCCAACAGTGTGTCAATATAGACACCGCCATGAGAATAAGGTCATCGACAGTGGATGAAGAAAGCTGGAGTCTCAATAAATCGTGTGATGAATTTCCGTTAAGTGTGATTCCTCTAAGTCTACTTTATTTCCGTTTCAACCAATCTTGTAATTCTTATTCAGTATGTTGTGAGAATAATGCAAATAATTCCAGCCTAAAATGCAAAAGTTTTTTAGTGATTTCTACTCAACCGTCTATATCTGACATGTACCCACGTGGACCTACTATAACCTTAATAATGTTAATTGGTATTTTTTTCCATGCATTTTATTTAGTTCCATCTAAAAATAAAAACAAAAAAAGATATCTAAAAAAAAGATCTTTTCAATAATTGAAGAGATCAGACTTATAAAGACCGCCTTATCCCTCTTAACTCTCCTTTATTTTTCTTTTACAAAAATTAGTTTGTCGGGTTTTGACTTGATATACATAAATTGTATCAAAATATTTTAAAATCTTATAATTTTAAATATGTTTTATGTAAAGTTAGAATTAAAGAATCCCAAAAAATAGACACTTTTTTGAAAACAAACTAAAAAAGAAAGTAACAAGACCCCCTTTTTTTGGAATTAATCAGAAGGTTATTTTTTTCATGCCATAACGTTTCTGTGGCTAAAAAATCACGTCTTTAAGGGTAAAGTGTAAAGTTAACATAATTGTATTTCTTCTCGAAATAAAGTAAAAAGGAAAGAGTGTACTCAGATGATCATAAAATGGAACAGATAGTGTAGTATTTTCATGTATCCAGATTTCGGAGAAAGCCACTCATAAGCTTCTTTCTTAGAAAAGTTGTTTCTCGGACACACCATAAATACTGCTCATCCGTGCCAGATCCTTCAAAAAAATAGGTAAATATTTTTGAAGAACCCGAATAACATAAATTTTCTGAAAGTTGAAGTGAAGAGGAGTGTTTGGTTTTGAAGGAACAAAGCAGTAGCTGCGTTCGGATAAATGGATTTCATGTTTGCCTTTCATACTTAGGGAACTATAAGGATGGAGAAGTTTCTTAGTACTCAATTTCCTTCCACTTTTATCATGTACTAATCAAAATGTGTTTCTTATTTAATCTTAGGAACCAAATTTTTTAGACGTTATGGTCACACAACAACAAGGCGTGAGAATTCAAGTCTTACGCCATCCATTAACAGAATATTTCTATGTCTTAGCCGCGAAAACGTATCATGCCTGCAGTTAAGCATACTGTTGGCAAATAAGTGTTTTTCATTACCATTTCCAGTCATTTTGTTTCGTTTTAGACTAGCTTATGTTTGCGTACTCACGTAAGTCTGGCCTTGTCAAAACATACTTGTTTGAGGCGTTATTGTTATTTGTCGCCTTTTGATTTTTTTAGCAAGGAAACATCAACTCGAAGTAGAACAATTGACGATGAGGCAATACAAAATGCATCATTAGCTTGTCACCGTTTCTATTCCAGTCACTAAGAAGAATGTTATCTATCAATCTATGTGTTACTAGATAACATTTGTATTCTGGCATGAAGTTCGGAATTTTGTAAATTTCTGTTTTACCTTCAGGGCTTTTAATGAAGGCTTCTTATTCAAGCACTTCTTATGATGCTACAAAATCAGTCAGCAAGAAGAATTTGTTATTGGACATTTTCTCTTATCAGATAAATGGTACAAACCATACAAGTTTGTATTTTATAGATAAATGGGTACTTGATGCCTCCGACGATGAATATGGAGGAGTACTCGTCAACCCAGAAAGACTACCATCTGATCCCGACAAATTTACCTTTGTTCTTCGTGCATCTCTCTCTCATTGGAAAGTGACGGTACTTCATTTACAGCAATAATTACTATAAAGTTACATGGAATGAAGTTGACTCGAAAAACCTATGGAAGAAAAGTTTTTATAGATGATACCAATAGTTTGAAAATATGCGTTAGTCATGTTAGTACATTTACTTCTGGTCCTATGCTTGTAGGCGTCTTTTAGCCCTATTAGAAACTCTTATGCCAGTAGGAAATACAGAGAACTTCTTGTACTTAGAATACATATAGCCGGAATCCCAGTTTGTTTAGGAATGAGGCATAGTAGTTTTTGCTAATTGATGGCTCCTGATGCAGGGGAAGAAGGGAGTTTGGCTTAAGCTACCACAGGAAAAATGTGATCTAGTTCCTGTTGCAATAAAGGTATTTCCCTTTTTGTTGATGAATTCGATATAGGAAATTACTCTTCCATACTAAATTTTGTTTTTACAATCGTTTAGCTTTTGTTGTTATCTCCTGTAATGTTGAATGGTGGTTAGTAGTGATTGTAATTCATAAGTTATGGAGAATAACATACTTGTCTCATTATTCAAAGAATACGTTGATATAAATACATGAAGAGAATAAGCTAACTATGGTAACCAGATATTCAAATCCCTAGAGATCAGCTATGCTATAATATACAGCTGTAGTGATTCTGTAACAATCAAACTCTAAATTTTGTAGGAAGGATTTCAATACCATCATGCAGAAAGAGGATATGTCATGATGACTTATTGGATTCCGGAGGAACCCTGTCTGCTTCCTTCTAATGCATCATCAAGTTGGAGTTGGGGTTTTTGTGATCAACGACGAAAATGAGGTGCTGTTTTTTTCTATTTGCAAGGCCCTTCTAATTATTGTTGATATTTATAATCTACGTGTACTGCTTTAGGTGCTAGTCGTGCAAGAGAAACATTTTGCACCAGCTCTTTCAGGTCTATGGAAAATACCAACTGGTTTCATTCATGAGGTACGTTCCTGTATTGCAAGGGTAAATATTGAAACATGAAATCTGTATACTTACTAGGTTTAGTTTTTGCGTAAAAATCAGTCCGAGGAAATCTTTACAGGAGTTGTGAGAGAAGTGAAGGAGGAAACTGGGGTAAGCAATTTAACTTAACGTATTCCTTCCTAAACTAGCAACCCATAACGAACAATCATTATCTAAACGATGTTTTTTTTCTTTTCACATTATTTTTTCCAGATTGATACTGAATTTGTGGAGGTTATGGCTTTCAGGTAACAAAAGCTTCCTCTTCAGAGAACCATTAGTTTATCATAACGAATAGCGATTTATTTTACACCTTTTTATTGATAGGAAGAGCTATATTAGAAATCTTTATAAGAATATGAAATGCTGATACATAAATATCTGAACAACTTGGCTCAGACACAGAGAATGTGGAGTTGCTATTTGCAAAATTTTACCGTCCGCTTTAGGATATTTCAAGCTTGATTTTACAGTTTACAAACAACAGACAATTGTTTAGATTAACATTTATCGATGTCCTTCTTCAGGCATGCTCACAATGTGGCCTTTGAAAAGTCAGATTTGTTCTTCGTCTGCCTGTTAAGACCCCTGTCAAAACAAATCATGGTTGATGATCTTGAAATTCAGGCTGCTAAGGTAAGCATATCGCATAAACTAATAATCGGCATTTCATTCTTGTCAAGTGTCACACACACTAGTTGGGAAATAGGTCGTTTTTTTATATGGTATTGGGTAATACTCACTTGATGAGCTAACGTTTAAAATTGAGTTAGGCTCAATGTACAATTTCCTTAACATTATACCAAATCCAGACTCGTCCTCATTCTTGTGCGTCACAGTGTTGGTCCCGCACATCATATTGTCCATGCATCTGCTTTTCAGTCCCGGAACACACACACCCTATTGGTTGGGAAATGTGATGTTGTTTCCTTATATATTTTTGGACAATCGTCATCACATGAGATAACTTTTATTGGGCTTGAGTTAGACTTAAAGTCTGCAGCTTTATCCGACTTCGCATTTACTCGAGCTGCCTTTTATTTTCGCAATGCAGTGGATGCCTCTAGTTGAGTTTGTGGAACAACCCTTAATCCAAGGAGATGACATGTTCAAGAAAATAATCGACATTTTCATCGCTAGACTAGGAAAGTGGTACTGCGGATTGTCTGTCCATCAACTGGTTTCCAAATTTGATGACAAACTTTCAACACTATACTTCAACACAGTTGATGATCCAGATTTGAACTGTCAAGCCAGTTAGCATCACAATCAGTCTATGCCATCAAATGTAACCTAGAGGGTATGGACTCTGTAAATGTAAGATTTAATTTCCAAAAAGCTTTTCATCAGTCAATGGTTGTATTATACTTACTCATATCAACTGGTCATAGGGAGATTACTGTCATAACGAGGAAAAAAAACGGTGTAGTTTTTAATTGCTAACGTTAAATGTTTGGTTTGGTGTAAATACGGAAGGCATGTTTCAAGTTTAACAAACACTAGACATTGTCAATCATAATCCTGTCAAAAATCCCATCATGAAACGATCTGTTGATTCTGAGAAAAATACTTTTCACTCTTGAGCCAAACACTGGGAAGTCCTTCTCTGAGAAAGAATTTTCCGTAAAATGACTTCCGTCGTATGCCAAATAAACCAGAATCTGGAGCATTTCAAACAGCTAGAGATACAACTACAACTAGACAGTCGACTACCATAACTGTAATGGTACTAAAGTAGCGAAATTTCTTGTAAGATAAGCTCTCAGTTGGACCCTTTTACAGCACAAAGGTGTAATAGGCGCTCTCAGATTTCAAATTCTTGATAGCTGGTATATATGTGCTATCACTGGAACAAAAACATAGAAAATCAAGAGCATGTGATAAATTTTGAATGTACATTTTAAGAATGCTCTAAAATGTTTAAACTCAAAAGCAATACCAGTGATGATAACAAAAAAACAATCGAAACAAGAAATTACTCGATGTACAATCAAGCAATGAAAATATCGGAACCAGAAAGCACAAATAATACAAACAGGGAACAGTTATTGACAGAAAAACTTAATACATCTGACAGGAAATACATCACAGCAAACTCAACTGGTTAACTTTAGCTCGAAAAACTCTCTCTCACTCTTTCTCTCTCTGGTGCAGGAATTTCCTTCATCTACTATTTTATTTCCCTGAATGAAGAAACAAAAAGTCAAGCTCAATACATTTGTTAACATTTGAATGATAAATCACTTAAAAGCTATTTAATTTGGTTCCAGAGGGCATATTCTGAGGGGTGTGTTTGGTCTGACAGAAAATATTTTCCACAAATTACTTACTCCCCTCCGTCTCAATTTATGTGGCACGTTTCCAATTTTCTCTTCATCTAAAAAAAAACGAAGAAACACTTCTCTCCTCTCTGTAGTTCAAGCAAAAATTCTACTACAAAAAGCTGAGAACGATAATCTGAAATAAGGTACGATTTTAGACTATAGTGTTGGGTGTTTGCGCTGACTTTCCTAGTATAATTAGGTTTTCCTTTTCCTAAAAGAAAAACACAATGTCTTCATATTTGGCTAGTCATTTTTCTTATAGAAAAAAGGTTTATGACTCTATAAATAGAGGTTTATTCCTTCTAACATAGAAGCATTCACAATGTAGTCCTAGGGGCTTTGAGAGTTTTGTGTAGGGGAGAAACGGTGAGACACAAGTGTTACGTTAGCACTTGTGTGAACCTCTTTTTATTCCGAGTGAATTGTGTGAGGTGATTTCTCTCGATTATTTGTACTCTCATATTTATAGTGAATTGCTCATCTCCTCTCGTGGATGTAGGTCAGTTGACCGAACCACATTAAATGTTTGTGTCTCTTTTGGTATATTTCTCGTTTGTCTTCTTATTCATGGCCATTCGATGTTTGCTTTGCTAGCTTCCGCATGACACCTAATTATTTTCGTTCCTAACATATAGCTCAATATGATGTAATTTGTCTTTGTATGTGATTACACTGTCTGACTAGTGAAAAAATAAATTCAATGATCCTGAAAACGATGTGATTGATAGGATTCTTCAAGAACCATGGCATGGTGTACAGAACAAAGTTAAATGGAAAACTAATCAAAGAAATTAAAAGAAGGAAGAAACCATGACTTGAGTGAGCACTAGTCAGCATATTGTTTGGCCTATAAGCTAAGACTTATCAGTGTACCATGATGTTTGTGTATGTATTTGAACTGAAGAAAATAAATAAGAAAATCATTTATTTTCCCAGAAAACATTTCCTATCATACGGAACAATTTGAGCATTTAATCCGTAACATTAAAGCTATATAATATATATTACTAAAAGTTGGAAGCTCCAAAATGAAATTTTGGATTATCATTTTACCCCTATACTAAATTAAAATATTTTAAAACATCCAATTAATTAAATATTAATAGTAATCATATCATATCATATTATTATACTAAAGACTAAATGTGGGAAGATGTTAAGTCAATCTCAATAATATTTATGAATGAAGAAGTAAATACATTTTTAGTGAAAATAAACAGATTTGATTAAAAAATTTCAAAAATTGATTCAATGAAATGGTCAGCTCCTTTGGGCTTCTCTGCGGAAGTTGTAGCATTTTTTTTTCCTTTTTTAATTAATAGTATAATCTTTTAAAGTGTAATGAATATAAATATCAATTATGATAAAACAATTGTTACTTAAAATGGAAAAGATTGTTTGCTCTTCCGATTATAATGCAGTTCTTAACTTCGACCCCTTTATCTATTAATTTCGTCTTTTGAGATACCACTTTAATATGATTTGCACTAATCTTTTTTTATTTATTTATTATTTTTCTTTTTTTCTTTTTTTAAAATATTCACCTTTATAACTCATATTTAATTACCTATTCAATTGCTACTCTTAATATCCATAACTCTCATATTTTTAATATTCATAATCTCCAAATATTTAAAGATTGGAAATGGTTTTCATCTTCCAAGGATGCTTTGCGGTAGCAATTTCTTTTATTTTTCTTTTTCGTAGTTTTGTTTTTCTTTGTTTTGTTTCCTTGCTTTTCTTTCTTTTCCAATAATTTCCCTTTCTTAGGATACCATTTCAAATTTATGGAAAAGACATGATATAGTATATCTAATTGTGCATGAAAATATACATAGAGAAGCATTAAAAGATTCAAGAAGAACTTTGTTGGAGAAGTGTTGTAGCTTGGGAGTGAACAAAATCTGAAAGCCAGATTAAGCAACAAGTCGAACAACTAACAAAGATGTTATACTAACAATAGTATGTACTTATACATATCTTATTTTATAGATTGAAAAATTCTATGTTTAAACTATTGTGCTTGAACGAGGGAATTTTGGATATTTAGTAGAGAATATATTTTAGTCTAGGAAATAATATTTGAAATCATTCTTTTCATTAAATTTAGTTTTGAATGCAAATATAAGCTCTCTATATAAAGACATTAATCAATATATGATCTATCATGTTTATAAAAATAATATGCAATGAATAAGCTAAGTATCAACAGAAAGTCAATCGTGTGCAAATTTTATAAAATAGTAAGGAACAAACGTGCAACGCAGGTTCTTCAAACTAGTAGGTGTAATAAGGAAAAATTATCAAATTACACACCTTATATTCCTATATTTTCAATTATTCCCTACCATTTGTAAAAATTTCAAAAATCCCTCTTCTGATACATACGGATGATGCTGATACATCGTGATTTGATACATAAGTTCTTTTCATGATACATCGCTAGTTGATACAAACCAAACACACAATGTAAGTTTTACTGTTATTTTTGTTGTGTTCATGATATATTAGGTGTTATAAGCCGATTCATAAATTTTATTGATATTACAATGTTTGGTTTGTATCAACTAGTGATATATCATGAAAAGGACTTATGTATCAAATCGCGATGTATCAACGTCATTAGTATATATCAAAAATCTGGAAAAAAAAGGAATTTGGGTAATTACCAAAAAAGTCGGGATAAATTATAATTGAGAATAATCACTATGAGATTTAGGTAAAATGCCTGTGTAATAACTAGGGATGTCAAAATGAGCCCAAAGATAGGTAACCCGCCCAAACTTTTATGGATTGAGCTCAAAATAATTTGTATTGGGTTCAAATTCAATTCATTCAAGCCTTAACCCATCTTTAAAAAAAAATTCAATTGAGCCCAACTAAATTTCCAATTTCAACCCGTTTTAAGGCTCTTTATTTGCATTGGTGTAATGTATGTTCTCATACTAATGATATCAATTACTATCTATTTTATATCTTTTAGGATTAATTTATTCATGTGTAGATTTTTATTTTTATTTTCTTGAGTTGAAGTTCAAATTGTGGTTATAAAAGGTAAATAATAATATGTTAAAATTATTGAGAATAAACGAGTCAAATTGAGCGGGTCATAACCCAATCCGATTTTTAGCCTAATTGAACCCAACCCATTTGAACCAAAGTAAATTTGAGCTGGTTATTACTCAATCTGATTTTTCTTTCAACACATTTTAATATTCTCAATTTCAATCCAATTCATTTGTTTGACACCCCTAGTAATAACCGTGAACATTATAAACTCTTTTGAATAGAAGAAGAGTTTGTACTTCACCTGAAATGCAACGTCAACTTTGATCCTTCTACCAGTAGGATTCTGTAAAACAATGCTCTAAATTTGACTTGAAGTTGTCATCATCCCACTCCAATTGGCTCCACCATTCCGGTGTTCCTGTTATTACTTTGATGTTGTTGGAGGTTTGAATAGAGAAAGGCAACTTCCTTATTTCATTGCAATTGATCACCTTAAGTTCCTCCAGGTGTTCCATTGGAATTTGACTTGAGCTGCTTTGCACAAACAACTCTACCAGCTCTGAACATGAATCAATTGTAATTTCTTCCAAGTGCTTAGGTACAGAAAAAGCTCCACCAACATTGAAAAGACATGTTAAACTATCACAAATGTTTATATCCAGTCGGCGTAAGTCAGAAAATCTTAAATGACCGAAATGAGAAATACTCTTTAAATTATCTACATAAACGACGCTGAGATGTTCCAGATTTGGCAAAGGATCAATCTGTCCACTTCCTCCTGCTGCTGATCCGAAATCACAAGAACAACTCTCTATGTGTAGTGATTTTAATCCATCAAAACTGTTGTACGCAAACAACTTCCTGAGACCCATGAATTCTTCCAAGTATAAATGTGAAGCAAACTGCAACATGCCTGAGACCTCTCTGCTACTGAAAATTTCACACTTGGAGAAAATTATCTCCTTTCTTGACTTGTTGAATGGTATAAAAATTGAAGTTTTCCCAACTTCAATACGAAATCGTTTCAATCTTTTCATCCAGGTGTGGTCTCTATTGAAAATTGATGATCTATTCAATCTAATAAAAAGAGATGTCAGATTGTGTAGAGAGGATATCTCATCAAAAGAAGTTGCTCCAAGACAGCTACCCATCATATTTAGTATTTCAATGTTAGACAATTTGAGGAAAAATCCTTGGCCTATGCTGCTCTCCAAATCAGATGCTGGCATACTTAATAGCCTCAGATTTGTCAACTTTTCAATTCCTTGCGGCAGACAACGTAACCTTGTATTATCAAAATCAAGCAATTGCAAATTGCAAAGATTACCAATAGGTGGTAAGTCCTTCAACCCATCGCAATTTTGTAGTATTAGAGCACGTAGTTGACATAAACTATTGATGGAAGAAGGCAGTTCTCTAATAGCAGTACCACTCAGGTTCAGAACTCTTAGGGATGGAACTGCCAAAAAGAATTCATGGGGAGTTTTCACTAGGGGTTCATTGTCTTGCAAAAGTAAAGAAGTTGTCTCTGGGCATTTCGTGAAGCAATCAGGTAGACATTCAATTCTGTTACTTGCAAAAGATATTCTCTTGACAGAAGCTGATACTTTAATATGTGATATCTCAGCCAACCCAATTCCAGCTTGAAAAACAGAAATGTGGTCATCCCCAAAGGTATTAGCTATCCATTTAGCAACATCACGAACCACGTCGTGCATCTTCACAAAATCCATCTCATGCGTTTCTAGCAAGCAGGCATCTATTAGACTCCTGATCGTTGTGATTCCCCTGTTGTGGGCTTCTTCATATGAGTCATGTTCACCGAGGATCCCCTCTGCCCACCAGCAATTTATGAGATCATCTGTTGGAATATCCACCGGATATAAGGAGCAATACAAGAAACAACTTTTAATGTCAGCTCTCTGTTTGTTCACATGTTTGTTTCTTTGCTCTGAGGATAATTCAATATTCTGAGATTCTAAAGAATCAAAACTAGACTTGATGACCATGTAGACCTTTTTTTCTACATCTTTGTTATGAGGTTCAGACATTCTAAGTGATTTCAAAGCATCTTCCCAGAGCTCGACCCTAGTCTTCCCTCTCATAGATGTTCCAATAACAGTGATCGCTAATGGTAAACCACCACACTCTCTTGCAATATCTTTTGCCAATGGCTGAATATGCTCCAGATTGGCAACATCTCCCGCATTTTTGACAAACAGTTGCCAAGATTCATCCTCCTCCAATGTGGAAACATTCAATTCGGTGTCTGCTCTCGTTTTCATTTGCCTACAAACATCCAAAAAACGAGAAGTTACAATTATCTTGCTTCTTGCGGGATATTCAGGTTGGGGCACACCTACGTAATCCAAGTCTATAGCTTCCCAAACATGGAAACTCTTTTCTTGCTTGAGCCTCTGATGGATTTTGCTGGCAATGCTTATTACACTTCCCTCGTTATCTACCTTTAGGTTTAATCTGCTGGCAATTTGTGCTTGAACCTTTCTTATGTCTATTGGTGGTTTGGGCACTGTAACCCATATCACAACACCAAAAGATAGTTTAGTATTCAACACATCAATCTTTAGAAGCTCATTGTTCAGATTCTTCACCAATGTTGTCTTCCCAACTCCTCCAGTACCCCACACACCGATTTTGCATACCTAAAAGCATACAAATACCCAAAAAATAATTTACCCACAAGTCAAAGATGCAACAATAGTCATATATATATATATATATATATATATATATATATATATATCATATTATACTAACACTAATTTACAATATTTTTGGACAAAAATTTAAAGACATTAATAATAATAAATACTATATTAGATATAAATACAATATAATGAATGTGCACCTTCCAATAAATTTATTGATTGTCTTCAATTAATTAAGAACTTATTATGATATCATAAACAAAATATTTTCACTTTCCAAAACCTTTTGAGCTTTCTATGTATATCAAGGTATAATCATATAATACATTTTTCTACAGAGATAAAATAACAGAGGCAATCGATCTGAACAAAGAGGTATCAGCTAAACTTCTACCCTCCCGTGGTTAAGGACGGTTGGAAAGTGGTTAGATTGAATCACTCTGAGGTAAAAGAGCAATGTCAAAAGTGGAAAACTGCATTGATCAAAGAGATGCTTAAGTTAGTGTATGGTGTTTGGAGGAGTGTGTCTGCTCCCACACTATACCTACATAGTTAAGGCCTACACTCGAAGGCCTTACAGACTCTTAACTATCCTCCTGGTTCAAGAGAACTATAGCCAGGTTGCACAATGTATGTAATGTGGAGGAGATTGTACAGATGGTTCAACTGCAACTACACTAAAAAATGATCATTAGCGGCAATTACTTGTGAAAATTACATTTTAGCATTTTTTAAATACCGCTTAAGCCTATAACAACATTGGATCTAATGTCAGTAAAGGCTTTAGCAGTACTCTTTGTTAATGTGCATATTTATTGATGATAAAAGTTGTTTTTGTTGTAGTGTGCACACTAGACGACATTTGAAATGAAACTGACTAGTGAATGAGATACAAGATAACTTGAATACTGATTTCTTCGATGCTCGATCAGTTGATAGATCAAGAACGAGAGACAATTAGTTAGATGCAGAAATGGGAAGTCATACATGAGACAAAAATCCAGGGCAGTTTAATTTTTTTTTCCAAAAGCTGCTAAGGGAATGAAGCTCAGAACTGCTAAAACTGATTAACTACCACACAATGATCCTACTTATGTAATTAAGAACTTTAGACCAATAGCATGTTGCACTACCTTGTACAAATTGATTTCAGAAGTCCTCACCAATAGAGTAAAGACTGCAGTGGATCCATTCTCAAATTGACTTGTGTGAGGTACTCTTTGCTTCTTAATGGAGGCCTAACACTTAAGAGAGATTTACTTATGATGAAGTTTTTTAACCATTTCTTTCAAGTATCAGTTGTTGGCTGATATGCATTTCTCACATGGGCTCCTGGCCCCTATCTTCCCGGAAGTTTACAATAAGTCGGTGTATCCATTATCATTGCAAGAGTCAAGTGTTGCAGCTTATCAAAGTGCTCTTTTTGAAATGCAAACGTTGAAGTTTACAATAGTTTGTTGCCCTAATGTTTTTAGGAAAAAATTGAAGTGTTTATATGATTAGATTTTTAAGAAAAAAACATTTGGTCATATTGCAGTACATGTATTGTGGTTGAATTTATTTATTTTTAAGGGATTTTAATAAAAAAGACATTTATCACACATATTAAAGTCAAGTTGGTTCACACGGTCAAGTTAAGGCACCAGGTCCCAATCACGACTTGACTAGGAAACGGATCGTGATATTAATCTCCACGTAAACTCCTTAAGAAAAGAGGTAGTAGCACCCATATTTATAATAGAAGAAAAACTACTTTTGACTATAAAATCTAATTAGATAGGAATTAATGAAATCAACAACTATCAAATCGTAAAATATTTAGAATTAAATCTTGGATTACTTCCAACATTACCTTATCTTCTAATAGTCGAAGGATTTTGTTGAGATTCCTTGTTGCTATTGACTGGCCTTCTATCGATGGTCCAGGGATGAACTCAACTTTTTTCATCTGGTAATTTTCTACCAACAAATTGGATCCAAAGTTTTCTCGAGTCTCTACAAGGCGACAAAGTTGATCTCGGATGTTCCGTGCTTGAGTGGAGGCTTTCGAACGAAGGCTGCATTTTGGACAACATTTGTACGCAACCTTCTTCGCTGTTGCAATGCTTTATTGCATAGTTTCCTATTCATTCTCTAGATTGTGAACATCTTCGATCCACTTGAGAACGTTGGGTTTTGGTTTATAGCCTTATCCCTCAGCTCCTTCCACTTTACTTTGATATCATTTCTAAACTTTGTTAGCTTCTCCATTTCCTCCTTTAGATTTTCAATTTTTGACGCGAAACAGACAATATTTTCAATCTTAGGATAGATGCATTTCGATACAAACTTTCCTACCTCAACAACAAAGCCACCTACAACATTAACAAGTATTTCCATTGAACAATTCTTGAGATAAAGAAAAAAAGAATGTTTCTGATCAGAATGCTAATGATATTACTCTCAAAGATGATCAATTAATTAAACTGACTGTTTCTTCATTATATATAGCAAATTTTGAGAGAAGACAAAAAGAAAAAGTAGAAAAGAAGGCAAATAGAATAAGTAAAATTGAAGGCAATATAGAATTACTTAATCAACAAAGCAAACATATATGAAGGAAAAAGAAGAAATGGAATGTCCCAAGCAATACTTTATTCTTGAGACGAGTGAGACTAATGACTTTTCCCCTTTTGTAAAATGATTGTATTTTTGTTTTACTAAAGTAACACAAGAATCTATTTGGTCATTTCATTTGAACCCCTTCGGCGGAAAATTATATTGTTTATACATGGTTAAAATTATTTTTTATGTAATAAATAGTAAATGTTTGAACTCGCTTTGGTTTCTTCGTCTGTTTACTTTTTCTTACTTTGAATTTTCTTAATGAGAATCCTAGCTCCGTCACTGGACCGCACAACCTTTGATTCCCATTCTCCACAGACCTAAAACTTTTTCTTTTTCTTTTTCTTATGGGCTACCCCTCTAGGATTCTCCACTGAAATACCATGTTTTGTGTATGGCAAGGCTCGAACAATTACAAGGGCTGCAACTGACACCAAACTGAAGTAGTTTTTCTCTATAACCAAGAAATCCTCAAGTGCAATAATGCAAGGTTTGAAACTCGGTGGATAATGTATCCACCCCTCTATCATTCTCCACTTAAATACCATACTTTTGTATGCGACAGGGCTCGAACAATTATAAGGACTTCAACTGACACCAAAACCGAGGGGTGGGGGTGGGGTGGGGATGGGGGAATTATAACCAAGAAAAAGAAATCCTCAAGCATCATTGGCATACAGTCCGAAACTCGATGGACAATACGTCTACCCCTCTATCCTTCTCCACTTTTGTATGCGGCAAGGTTTGGACGCATGACGTGTGCCTAAGTCCCAGCTCACACATCATGAGTTGCGCTCTACCGCTTCTAGGGAGGGAAACCAATTAGAAGTTGGAGTAGAAAGTCTTGTGGGTTTCTATGGCGTTTCAGCTCATAGTTGTATTATACTTATTTATATGAACTTGTTATAGGGAGAAAAGAATTCTCCTGACAACCAAATTAATTGCAACTCAAAGGGAAGTTTAGCTACCAACCAAAGGGAGCTTTTAATTTATTTTATTTTTTCTTAGAATGTATCTTTTAACTTGATGTTATGGTTTTAACCAACATTAGACATTGTCAAAAATTCCATCATAACACAATCTGATTTGCTAATGATATTGTCAATCTATAATAAAGGCTTTTTCGAAAATAACTTTTCACTCTTGAGCCGAACACCGGGATAGACTTTTCTGAGAAAAAATTCAGTAAACGACTTTCGTCATACCAAGCAAACCAGAATTTGGAGCATTCCAAACAGCTAGAGCCCCAACTACAACTAGACAGTCGGCAGGCCATAACTATAATGATACTAAAGTAGCGAACTTTTTTATCAGATAAGTTCTCCGTTGTACCCTTTTATAGCACAAAGGTGTAATCGCCACTCTCAGATTTCAAACTCTTGATAGCTGGTATATCTGTGCTATCGTGAGAACCAAAATAGAGAAAATCAAGAGCATGTGCTAAATTTTGAATGAACAATTTAAGAATGCTCTAAAATGTCATTACAAATAAATAAGATGATCCCAAAAGACAACCAAAACAAGAAATTACTCAGTGTACAATCAAGCAATCAAAATATTGGAACAAGAAAGAACAAATAGTACAGACAAGGAACATTTATTGACAAAAAAAACATAAGACATCTGACAGGAAATACATCGCAGCAAACTCGACCGGTTAACTTTAGCTCAAACTCTGTGTCTCTCTGGTGCAGAAGTTCCTTCCTCTTCTTTCTTTAGTGCTCTGAATGAAGAAACAAAAAGTCAAGCTAATACTTGGTGAAATAACAAAAACAACATACCCAATGTATCCCACGTAGTGGAGTCTAGGGAGGGTAGAGTATATGAAGATCTGTTTTCGATAGACCATCGGCTCAAGACCAAAACAATATAGATAGTATCAAAAACAACAGATAGTAATAGAACAGTACTACAACAAAATAATCCTACAAACAAACTACACGAAATAATAGATGGCAACAGAAATCGAAGAACAAGAAACTACAAGAGTAGTCCTACGACTACTAGTAAGGTCAACAAGACAAAGCACCGACAAGACAGTGAAATAACCATGAATATTATAAACACTTGAACAGAAGATAAAAAGAAAGACAAAATCGATCAATTGAGAAATCTGAAAGTTAATTGGCACATCACCTGAAACTGCCAGTATGCTCCACCATTCTGAGAATCCTTTAACTTTGATGTTGGTCTTTTGAATGGAGACAGGCAACTTCTGGTGTTCGATTCGATCGCAATTGATCATCTAATGCTCCTCCAGTTGTTCCCACATACTCTGTGCCTCCCCCAATGTTCCTAATTTTGGTAAATTTCTCAAATGTAACGTCCGTAATCTTGGGATTTCTGAGTTGTGTAGTGTTGCCTGACTTGAGCCACATTGCACTAACAACTCTACCAGCTGAGGACAAAAGGTAATTGAAATATCTTTCAAGTACTTGAGCACAGAAAAAGCCTTTAAAAGATATGTTAAACTTGCACAAAAGTGTATATCTAGTTGGCATAATTTAGAAAATCTTAGACCTAGAAGCTGACCGAAATCAGAAACTCTCTTCAAATGATCAACTGAAACGAGGCTGAGATGTTCCAGATTTGGCAGAGGGTCAATCCGTCCACTTCCTTCTTTCGATGGTCCAAAATCACAAGAACATCTCTCTATGCGTAGTGATTTTAATCCATCAAAACTGCTGTACACGATCAACTTCCTGAGACCCATGCATTTCACCAACTACAAATCTGAAGCAAACTGCAACATGCTTGAGAGCTCTCCATTACTGAAAATTTCACACTTGGAGACGCTTATTGTCCTTGTTGACTTATTGAGTCGTACATGCGTTGGAGTATTCCCAACTTCAATGTGAAATCTTTTCAATCTAGACACCCAGGAGTGGTCTCCATTGAAAATTGATGAGCTATCCAATCTAACAAAAAGAGATGTCAGATTGTGTAGAGACGATATCTCATCCAAAGAAATTGGTCCAAGAAGATTGAATGGCCTCGGATTTGTCATTTCACTATCCAACATATTTAACATTTCAATCCTAGACAATTTGAGGAAGAATCCTTTGCTGATGTTCTTCAAATCAGCAACAGGCAGATTTAATAGCCTCAGATTTGTCAACTTATCCATTCCTTGCGGCAGACAACCTAACCTTGTATTATCTCAATCGAGCAACTGCAAATTGCAAAGATTACCCATTGGTGGTAACTTGATCAACGAACAACAATTTTGTAATATTAGAGCACGTAGTTGACATAAACTATTGATGGAATAAGGCAGTGCTATAATACCAGTATGACTCAGATTCAGAACTCTTAGGGATGGAAATGCCAAAAAGAATTCATGGGGAATTTTAACAAGGGGTTCATTGTCTTGCAAAAGGGAAGAAGTTGTCACTGGGCATTTCGTGAAGCAATCAGGTAGACATTCAATTTCGTTACTTACGAAAGATATTCTCTTGACAGAAGATGAGACTTTAATATGAGATATCTCAGCCAACCCAATTCCAGCTTGAATAATAGAAATGTGGTCATCCCCAAAGTATAAAGAGACATTTAATTCGTCAACTTAACTCATTCACTCTCCCCAAATTCATTTATATACTTTTGTCGTCTAACAAATGGCGTATATTTGCCATTTTCGTTCATTGAATTAAGAAAATTCTAAAACTGATTTTTTTAATTCCAAAAATTTTACATGACTTTAAAAGATTACATCAGCCATATTTTTTACCCCTCCAACCAAATCCAAATTAATTCAGTAAATAAAAATCAGTTAACAAAAATTTGTTAC
Source organism: Solanum dulcamara (assembly GCF_947179165.1). Taxonomy (NCBI): domain Eukaryota; kingdom Viridiplantae; phylum Streptophyta; class Magnoliopsida; order Solanales; family Solanaceae; genus Solanum; species Solanum dulcamara. Next base: position 2,244,917 of record NC_077241.1, on the reverse strand, counting down.
ACGACGAGGATTTATTTTTTTTCTCAAAAATTTGTTTTAATAATATTAATACTGTGAAAAAAGATAAAGTTAATTTTTTGAAATAGATTTTCTAGAATGTCCTAGTGTAGAAACATAGATAATTATCTTGAAGATGTCTAAATGTCCTAGTATAGAAACATAGATAATTATTTTGAAGAAATATCTAGATATTCTAGAGAATTGCTAGAAGATAAGTAAAGATGTATCTAGAAGAATTTTTAGAATCATCCATTGACAAATATAAATAGAGAATGGTCTTACACATTTGTACTCAAAAAAAAATAATCAAAACAATTCAAAAAGTCTTTTTTCCTATCCAAGTTCTCCTTTCAAAATCTTCCTTCTTCCTTATAGCTTTCTCTTTTTTAGTTGAATCTTCCGATTTTAGTTAATGATCTTGGGCTAGCAGAAAGTCTCTCCAATTATATCTTTCTTCTGTTATTTCTCTACAAATGCTCCCTCTGTCACAATTTATATGACCCTCTTTATTTTTTAGTGAAACCCAAAAAGATTATCTTTCCATATTGTTTTCCTCTTCGTACGAGCTCCACCTATAGGCTCTTTTGGTGATTCGAACACACAACCTTAAAGTTGAAAGCGGAGAATGCTTACCATTTGAGCAACAAACATTTTTTTTATATTTAGTAACGATTTAACTTCATACTTCTCATATTACCCTTAATGAAATAATTTATAGCCACAAAATTTTGCGACTTATTTTAAACCATAAATTTCAAAAATTACCATTTGTCTTCTAAACTTTGTGCCAATTGAACACCTTAATATAAATGGGGATGGAAGGAGTATTATTTAACCAAATCGTAACTCGGCATACAAGTGCAACATGTGGAGAAACTAGAGTATTTTACATACATGTGAGGTATGTGATATTAAAGTACATGTTAGAACAATCAAGTTGGGTCATTTTGTTAAGTTAAGACACCGGGTGCCAGACACGTCTTGACTAGAAAACGGATCGTGACATTAACCCACACTTAACCTCCTTATGAAAAGGAGTAGTAGCACCCATTTATAAAAGAAAAAAGATCTACTTTTGAGTAAAGAACATTTTGACTACAAAAAAAAACCACATTTTGAATACAAAATCTAATTAGAAAGGAAGTAATGAAATTAGCAACTATCAAATCATAATTTAGAATTAATTCCAACATAACCTTATCATCTTGTAATAGTCCTAGTATTTCGTTGAGATTCCTTCTTGTTGTTGACTGGTTATTTTGTCAACATGAACATAATTGTCTTTATTCTTTTGTTCTGTTACAGACGAATAAGTTAAAGATTTCAACTAAACCCTCTTCATCAGAAAGTTACGCCGTTCAAATAAGTCAATGACTAATAATGATCATATGGTCATTTTCTGCAATGTATATGTGGCATGTCAAGAACATGAGCTTTTTGATAATAGTCACCAACAGCAACTATTAATTAGCTCTCGACTTGTTGGTAAGGTAAGAACTTCAAGCCTGAGTTTTGAGTGGCACCTATTTCCACAAAGCCTAAAGCTTCTCCTTAGAGGATCAAGCCCCATTCCGGGTGGCACACCCTTTGACTCACTATTCTCAACGGACTTGAAACTTTTGCTTTTTCTTGTTCTAGTTACAGAACAGCAAAAGAAAAAGGGGAGGAAAAAGATGTTGTAGTCTTATAAGAGAGCTCAAGAATCAAGCATATAATATGGGTATTTATAACTTTATATAAATTTTCTTTTAAGTTTATAGCGATTCTAAATAAATGACATTAATTCAATTTTGAACCATATGCTATTGGCTCTCGTGGATAATTGTTACAAGGAAAGAAAAAAAATGCTAAAATCAAATTGGATATCACTTGCTTAAACTTTACATCTAAAGTCCTCTTCTCTAGTCCCTAGTTCCCACCATTTGCAACTTATTCTACTAAAAAGAGAAAAAATTGACCACCAAATCCCCTAATATTCAACCACCATATCTAGAAAAAATTGACCACCAAATCCCCTAATATTCAACCACCATATCTTAGACTTATTTTTTCACACATACACATCATCAGGGAGGTATGCACATGGAGGGGAGTGGTTTCACATGCACCCATCTTCTCCTCCTTAACCCATGTATAACACTACTATTTTTTTAATTGAGTTCTTAAATTTGTATAGGTGAATTCATGAACAAGTGAGCACTTTAGTATATTGGTAAGTATGTATAAATAACGGGGTGCACGACCTATAATTTGGGGGTTGAATCCCTTTGTCTACATTAATATTTTTAATTAATATAACTAACAAGTGCTACTTTTAATAATGGTGCCTCCATGTTGCGAAAATCCTGAATACGGCTCCGCAAATCATGTTGTTGGATTTTCCAAAATTAATGTAATGAGACCATTTAACCGAATCGCCCTTCCGCCGTTGCGAAATCACGACCTAGGTTGTAGTACATTGATTGGCCTATGTGGGACGGGAGAGGTGGTCCAGAGATTAAACGGCACGGGCTGTTGTCGGGCCAGGACTATTTGATTGGCCCGAATGTCGAAGCTCCCGAGCCCTGAGGCAGATGGGCCCGGGATGCGCTCGCAGGACGGGCACATGGTGAGGGTGGTTGGAGGGGTCATTTGCATGTAGCATTGAGGTGATAGCTTTAGTGCCCTTAGCTCTTGAACTTCCTTTTGTAATCTCCTGTTTTCTTCAGTTAGATTCTCACAACATCTCTTCAACAACTCGCAATCTACTTCAGTTTGCTTCAACTTTGTCCTGTTCACAAAAAAAAAATTTGCTTTGATTCATTAATTAAAAATCCTAAGGCAAGTAAAGACAAATATATTTACGTTGCTTGATTCAAATTATTATTTTATTTTTAAAAAATTGTGTGTCAATCAAGTCAAAATTAGACAATCAAATTGAGTCGGAGGGAGTATTATTCTCACCTTGCCCTCCTATTTTGAAACCAAACCTCCACTTGCCTAGGCCTCAATCCTAGTCTCTTAGCCAAAGCCTGTTTTTGCTTCTGTGAAAAGAAAAAAAAGAACACAAAATAATATTAAGTTATTAACCAATATGTTTAGAGCAAAAAATTCTCATAATAGACCAAAACACAGAATAATACCCCATGTGAAAATAATTTAAAATGCATAAATATAATAAGACCTATTTGTATCAGATGGCAAACAAGCACTTCAATAGTATATTTAGACACCTTAATTTATTCTCAAATAACAATAAAACACCAACTCGTTTTCACTGTGTCTAGTGGATACTGAACATGCACACACATAAATTTTGAAGGTATCTAGATAATCATTTTATAAATTAAAGCATTCAATTAATACACTATAGACGAGTTAAAATGTCTATTCGTGTACTAAAAAAAACTTACGGGATTGAGTGTGTTGTGTTCTTTGAAACTCTCTTCAAGAATAGCAGACTGATCTTTCGTAAGTCTTAATTTCTTTCTAGAAGTTTCTCCATCTTCCTCATCACTAATACTTCTAGAACATTGTCTTTCAATTTCCAATTCCAATTCCTCACAACAATTAATTATTTCCCTTTCATTTCTTTTAGTTCCACTTAAACTTGAAATACTACTATTTGGTGAAGAAACTCCAACTTCTTCTTCTTCTTCTTTTGTGATTGTTGGTACTATGTTCACATCTATTCCTTTCAAAAATGTTCTGCATTTCTCCAAATTCTTATCTGAAAAAAAATAGGATTATTAGAAAGTTTTTAGAGAAAAAAATTACTCCGTATATTTTAATTTTTGTTGTCTTATTTTAACTTGCCATTGAGTTATAATTTTGTGATATTAAATAAAAATTGAAATTAAAAAAATATTTTTTAAAAAAGACATTTTTTTTAATAAAAGAAAAATAACACAAATAAATTGAAATGGAGAGAGTATAAAATTTTCCATCTAAACCCCTTTTTCATTTTGCACACCTTGGACTCTTTAACACGTCTGTGAAGAAAATTTGCACATATGTTATCATAAATTTCTTACTCCGCCGCTAATTAATCCAATATTTATGGATAGAATAATTACTTCTGATAGACTTTACTAGAAACTTTGTCATATTTAACAATAATAATAATATCATGCCTAATATACTCTCACAATGAATTCTAAGTAGATGAATTGTCCTTCGTGGGATAGAGAAATTGTTTCTCATAAATCCTAGTATAATTTTTTCTATATTCAAAACTTAAATATTCAAGATTTGAATTGAAACCTCTAATTAAGAATATATAAAAATACTAATTAAGAATATATAAAAATATTCATCCCATCGCAATTCTTCTGACTAATAATAGATTTTAATAGGGCATTTATAGATTAAATAAGAAAAAGAACAAACCTGAAGAAGGAAATGAACCAATCCAAGAATTTAGCTGCAATGAATTTGTTGTTTTGTTCTCTGGAAAACTAAGACTCAAACTCAATCGCAAATCTTGATTTTCCAACATCTTTTTTTTCCCTCAAATATTATCTCTTGTATCTTCTATAGGATTCTTGAAAATAAATTGAAAAAGAAAACTTTTTTCAAGTAGAGTATGAAGAATTTTAGGGGAATTAATTTATAAAATGAAAAAGAACACTTTTTTCAAGTAGAATATGAAGAATTTTAGGGGAACTAATTTCTTCTCAAAGAGAATAGAAAAAAGAAAGGATTTTATTTAGTTTAAAGACTGATGAGTGGAGGTGCAAATGCAAGGGGGTTATATAGAAAGAAAAAATATAAGTTTATTTTCCCTTTGAAAATAGAAAATTAAAAAAAAAAAAAAAGTTGGTCAATCATGACATGAAGTGTAAGGTGTACTAATTATTGTATCATAAATTATGTATCGATTTTGCCTCCCCAAAAATATTATCACCATTTTCAATGGTCCTTTTCTGTTTTGGTCCCCATTTCCTTTCTCAAACACTACAACTATTTCATCTGGTTCATTTTAATTATTACAATAATAATAAATTCAGTATAATCCCATGTAGTTTGAGGAGGGTAGAGTGTATATAATTATAACCCCCATCTTGAAAGGTAGAGCGGCTGTTTCCGAAAGACCCTCGACTTCAAGAGAGGAAAACAAGATATTGTGCTTATTAAAAATAATTAATTAGTTGTGAATTTTGAAAATTAAGATATACTTTTTTATTTTATTTTACTTGATTTCTTTTTTAGAAATAAATACTTTATTTTAATTATTTATTTAACAAATTAAAAGAGTTTATAACTTTTTTCATACTATTTTTAATATTAAATAATTATATAAAGTAATGATAATCAAGAAAACATTAATTAACTGAGTATTAGGCAGCCATCAAATCATAGCATAGATGATTGCAACAGACACTTGAATATTTTTCCTACATATTTGCCCACTTGAATAATATTGCCCCTTCTTATCTTTCTGTAAAATTAAATGAGGAATTAATGGAATAGACATGAAGTCGTATTCATGGCCTTTATTGTTTGTGCATTACAATCACATTTTAAAAGTTATGTTTTAATTTGGTTTTTATTATTAGTAGTAGTATATGTGTGTTATCTTATTCTTTACTTTTATTAATATTTGTTTTTTATTATTGTACTATTTGTTGTTGTTATTTATTTTTATTTTTTTATTTTATTTTTTTCACGAACGGGAGCCTTGGAGTAACTGGTAAAGTTGCTGTCATGTGACCAGGAGGTCACGGGTTCAAGCCTTGGAAACAGCCTCTGGCAGAAATGCAAGGTAAGGCTGCGTACAATAGACCCTTGTGGTCAGGCCCTTCCCCGGACCCTGCGCATAGCGGGAGCCTTATGTACTCGGTACTTACCACTTTCTCCAAACATCATTTATAAAATTACATTAAATATATTATTGTTATATCATCGTTTAGTTTTTCTAGATTATAAGAGATAGAAAATGTTTCGAGGAAAAAAAAATTAGTGGGAAAAAATGTATTTGGATTAGTTTGTTGTTGTACTTTACTTTCTTAAAGACACCACCTTATAATAATTTTATCAAATGACATGGTCAACATCATATAAAAGTATTCCATTTCTCTTGTGAAAATTAACGGATTTTTTTCTATAAAGTATAAACTAATAATATAGTTAAACGTTTTAATTATTAAGTCTCATATTATTTTAGTTACTCCTTCAATTTTATATTATATGACATTATTTATATTTATGAAGTCAAACAACTTTATCTTTCACAATTATAGTATTTTATTCGTAATTTTTTATATTTACTTTAGTATTTAAAGAATTTATACTTACATTTACACCAAATTGTGGATATTTTAATGCTCGTACCTCGAAGATTTTCACATAAAATGAAATAAAGGAATAAATAAGAATTATATAAGCCATTGAAATTTTTGAATTAATTTTTCTTATTTTTACTTTGTTACAATTTTGATCAAAAGTATGTCATCGAAATCATTATTCTTTTCCCATCATTATTCTTTTGGAAAGAAAATCATTATTCAAAGAAATTGATGAGTGAATAAGGAAAGTTAAATAATGGAGACAAGCTAGCTAGTGCGATAGAGTCACCAATTATTGTGTGCCTATACTTAAATAAAGAGCTGATGTCTCTTTTTGGAAGGAAATAAAATTACATAGCGGAATAATATATACGTAAATAAAAGATCCAATAAAGATTCTATAGAAGAAATTTATTAAACTAAATAGGATAGATAGAAAATCTTAGCTAATAACTCAAAAGTCTTATATCTCACTATATTGAAAATATGTAATAAGGCATCCCTATTTATAATATTAACAAACCAAATTAAACTAGGACTAGAAAATTTATTCCTATATGAACTAGAACAAATAAATTCTAACTAGAAATAAATTAAATAAACATCAAATAACTAATCCTAAACAACTTAGGATTCCTACTCTTGGTTTATTTTCAACATAGCTCCCTTAAACCAAGATCTTCAAATGAGACCATGCCTAGCATCTTCTTCAACTTTATGAACAACTCCAATTTTTAATGGCTTTGTGAAAATATCAGCAACTTGTTCTTCAGTCTTGCAATATTCAACCACTATCTCTTTATCTTGAACCAAATCACAAATGAAGTGTCATTTGATGTTAATGTGTTTGCTACGGCCATGAAAACTGGATTCTTTGTTTACTCAATTGCAGACTTAGCTTGCTATCACAAAATATTTTTGTAGGACTATCTTGCTTGTGTTGAAGAAATCAAAGCATCCTTATTAACCATAATGCTTGTAGCATTATTCATTGCAGATATGTATTCTGCTTCAGCAGTTGACAAAGAAACAACTTGTTGCTTCTTTGAAGACTAAGAAAATATGTCAGATCCTAAATAAAATGTATAGCCAGAAGTACTTTTTCGTTCCATCATATCACCAGTCCAATCACTATCAGTGAATCCAACAATACTATTATTATTAGTCCTTGAATAAAATATGTCATCATAGTGTGTACCTTGAATATATTTCAAAATTCTCTTGGCTGCTTGCAAGTGAGATTGACGCGAAAATTTCATAAATCTGCTAATTAATCCAACTCCATAAGTATTATCAGGCCTTGTAGAAGTCAAGTACCTTAGGCTCCCAACCAATTTCCTAAAATATGTAGCATCAACAAAATCACCAGTTCCATCTTTAGTCAACTTCAATTTCTCTTCAATAGGGGTCAAGATTGATTTGGCTTTATCCATATTAATTTTTTTCAAAATATCATTCGCATATTTTTTCTGAGAGATAAAAATTCCATCTTTCAATTAAGGGACTTGAATAGAAAGAAAAAAAGACATTAATCCTAAATCAGTCGTTTCAAATTGGCTAATCATAGCCTCCCTAAACTCAGAAATAATTTGGGATTATTGCCAGTAAATATCAGACCATCCACTTATAAGCACACAATGAGAATGTCTCCATTGGAATTGAATATTATGTATAATGTATGCTCATAAGGACATCTATGAAAATCATTTCCAACAAAATAAGAATCAATGCGAGAATACCAAGGTCTAAAGGCTTGTTTCAACCCATATAACGCCTTCTTCAACTTATAAACTTTGTTTTCTTGACTTCTTTTTATATATCCTATAGGCTGCTCAACATATACTTCTTCCTCAAAAACACCATTCAAGAAAGCTGATTTAACGTCCATTTGAAAATTTTTCAATAGTTATTTGCAGCAAAAGAAATAATCATTCTAATAGTATCAAGTCTTGCAACTGGTGCAAAGACCTCAAAATAATCAATATTTGTCTTTTGCTTGTATTCTTTAACAATTAATCTTGCCTTGAACCGATCTACTTCTTCGATTGATTTGTATTTGGTCTAGTATACCCGTTTGACTCTAATTGGTTGTACTGAAGGTGAAAAATTTGTCAACTCCCAAGTGTTATTTTTCTCGATAGCATTAATTTCTTCATTCATTACATCCACCTAACGATCATCTTTAGCAGCTTCCTCAAAAGTAATTAGATCACAATCTGCAAATAATGCAAAATTCACAATATCTTCATTGGATAAATTATTATCACTACCAACAACATAATCTTGCAAATGAGATGGTAAATGGCGATGTCTTTGTGGGCGATTGGATGTTTCTGTTTGAACACGATGAGTTACTTGTTCCTCCTGATGTCTGCTGGAAATTATTAGTTGAGACCCAGATGATTCAAGATTTTTCTTTAACCATTTTCAAGTACTTTGCTCATCAAAAGTTACATCTCTACTAACAATTACCTTTTCTGTATCTGGATTAAATAACTTGTAACCTTTTGGAAGAAACTTCAACCGAACATAAATCTGAGTGGATTAGCTCCAATGGTGCATTAGCCCTCCAAGCTTTGCCCTTTTGAAAAGATTCTCTGTATTTCTTTCCCAAAATATAAGACTCATACTTTACATCAGGAAAATCAACGGAAGGTAAACCATCACCAATTTACTTCTTGCAAGATGTTTCAAACTCCCAAAATTTAGATGTCCAAAGCGTAGATGCCACAACCAAGTTTCATCAAAATTAACAAAACTAAAGTAAGGTAAGTCTCCACGATTGAGATATAGAGGCCACAATGACTTTGATTCATTTTTACCGTTATAATTAGTCCTATTTTATCATCACTAATAGTGCCAATTTCATACTTAAACTGCAAGTCATATCCTTTTTCTATCAGTTGCCCTAAACTCAATAAATTATGGTGAAGACTTGAAACATAATATACATCAGATATAAAGTGAGAAGATTCATTTTTTGAAGTAATTGAAATTTTTTCTCTTCCAACAGCAAGCACCTTAGAATTATTACCAAATCTTACGGTGGCTCTAAATAATTCATCTACATCAATAAATAATTTCTTTTTTTCAAACATGTGATTGCTATAACCAGAATCGATGAATCATTCATTCCTTTATTTTCTTCAATTCTTGAGTTATAAAATGATAAATTCTCTTGTTTATCTTCATAATTTTCTGTCAATTTTGCATGTGCTTCTCTATTTCCAGATTTATTAAATCAACAATCTCTCTGATAATGTCCAATTTTTTTGCAATTATGACACTGAACGGTTGATTTATCACGTCTCTAAAATTTTTGTTTACTTTGTTGTTCCTTTCTAAAATTATTATTATTTCTTTGTTGATAAGAGAAATTACCTCTACCACGGCCTCGAAAGTTACCTTTATTCCCTTGTCCTCTACCTCTAAATTTTGACCACTTTGATTTGTCTCAGCTAAGTTTGATATCTCTTCTTTTCGGTTAGGTTGAGTCACCTTTGCTTGCAACACTTCATTAATTTTTTCTATCTTTTGTTGATTAAGGGACATCTCGTATGTCACCAATTCACCTACTAAATCATCAAGTGTCAAAGTGCTAAGATCTTTGGTGACCTCTAGGATCGTCTTGTTGGTGTGAAATTTTGTACTCAAGGATCGCAATACTTTTTCAACAACTTTAACTTGGTCTAATACTTCTCCATTAGTTCTCATATCGTTAACAAGTAACTCTTGTCAAAAATTCTTTGATGGACTTTGTTAATTTTATTTGGGCTAACTCGTATTGTCTTCTAAGCTCTTGCAATTTGACTTTTCTTACGTTTGTGGAATCTCGATGTGAATTCACCAAAATTATCCAAGCCTCCTTTGTTGTCTTAACATGTAAACATTTATTATATATATGCAATTCGACTTTGCTATCAAGGTAAAAACGTGCCCTATAATTCAATTGTCTATTTTTCTTCAATTGTTTAGCTGTTTCACCAATTAATGTTGTGCCTTCTCGAGCTTCCACGAATTCATTATCAATAATGGACCAAAGTCCAATCGCACTGGAAAAATTCTTCTCTTATATATAAAAATAAATCGAAATTTTTGATTAAGAATAAATAGATCACAAAGTAACAATAACAAATAAAGGTCAACATCAAATATTATGGAACCACATACCTCTATGTTCCCAAAGTCTATTTCAATAATTACATTCTTGATCAGTTGAGTTTAATGTAGGACCAATGTGACAATAGGACCATTATATTAAAGATGTACACTTACTTTTGGCTCAATGAATGCATCAATTTGTTGGCCAAATTAAATTAGTGGATACTTTGGTGATAGTCAAATATATAAAGGTGGTGATTGTTTCAAGAAAGTGTGAAACAATTTGTGTTTTAACTTCTTAATGTATCATTGAATATTTAGAGTGAATATACAACTTTTATTATGATTTCAGTGTATTTATATATTACGTAATAAATATGAATAATAGATTTTTGAACATAAGAAGTCCAATGAGTTGTGAGAAAATTTCAGTTTCTATCTACCTCAATTTTACGATTTAAAGCATATATACATACCTCGTTAAAAAAGTAATATATATATATATATATATTATTTTTTAACAATAGATATACATACTCTAAAACGTAGAGTTGATAAGTATATATATACCCTTTTGTGCCATCAAACAGACAATGGCCACTTGTGTTGTTCGTGCATAAGAGCACGTGCGTGTTGTGTCCTGTTGTCGCTTCTTACCCCTACATGACATCTTTATATAATCATTTGAACTCTTCTCTACCTCACCCCACCCCCACAACTAATCATAATTTTTTTGAATTATCGATTTATGAGTTATTAATTACAAATAATTTAATAATTGATTTAGATTAATAGGAGTGAGATATTAAATGATGCAAAGTTTGAATATATTTTTATTCTTTTGTTTATTTTTAATTGTTTAATTTGAGCTTTGAATGTCCTTTCAGAAGTAAATATTTATTATAATATTAGTATTAATTAATGTTTAATTTTAAATTTGAAAGACTATTTTTGATAGATTTTGAATTCAAGTAAAATATATTAAAATTAATAAGAAAAAGAAAAAAATATAATAATAAAGAAATTTTATATAAAATAATAGAGAAAATAAAATAGTAATAGTACCATAAATAGTATGATAATCAAGACAAATTATAAAGTCAAATTAACAGATCTTTTTCACAATGGTTTCTTCTTCTTTTTAGACTTTTTTTTTTTGCAATGTTTTCTTTTTAAAATTGAGACTTGATATTTTTTTTTTAAGAAAGGCCTATGATGTTTCCCTCTTCTTCTTTTTTTTCCTTAAAAAAATTATGTTGTCTGAGGACTGTCCACAAGAAGTTAAACAAGTAGCCGATAAACATGAATTAAGCCTATTTTTTTAAAGTTCCACATAACTAATTATTTAATGATGATTATGATTTCTATGATTATAAATAAACGCAAACTATAGAATATAAATGTCTTCTTTATTTCAAACTTAATTTAACCATTCGTGGACACCCAACAATTAGTAGAATTGTTGTCTGGCAGCAAGATTTTAAAAATAATAATAATTTTACTTATGATTATTCAATTTTGTACAGGTAATCACATATGTTTTAAAAATTACATAGGGCAGATAATTTGGTGCATAAAGTATTTTGTGTGAGTAGGATTAAAAAAAAAAAGTGATATTTCTAAAAGTGTAATATAGATAATCATTTGTGAGATCATATATACTAAATGTTGTTGAGAGTTTTTTTTTTATGATGATTTAATTTTATGTGATTTGAATTTAAACGAATCAAAATAGTAAATCTTAAATATGGAATGATCATAAAATAACTACTTATCTTTGAGTAATAAAACACACCTAACAAAAGAGAACTAGCTAGTAGATCCTAATTACTCCATTAAGGATTTTGCTTTGTTAATTATTCAACAAATCTTTAATTGTGTCTCATCATTGTGTTTAGTTTGTCTTACAACTCCATCATTAATTCCTCAACTTGGCTAACCTTTTTCAAGCAATTATATAATTTTATAAGGGACCATCTAATTAAGCTTCGAAAAGTAAAAGCATCATGATTTAAAATTTTGCTTTGAGCTAGGAGGGTTCTAGAGTAGTAGCAAAGGTTTACTTTAATTTTGAATTACCTTTTAATTTTTGTAATAATATTCAAAATCTCTGCACTATCAAATAAAAACGATCTTAATACATTGACATTCAATTTATAACATGCTAATTAAATTATATTTAGAAACTCGAATTATATATAATATGTTTCAATCGAGCATTTGAATACATGATAATGTGTTATAATTAAATACTTTTGATTTAAAATTTAAAAAATTTCTGCGCATGCACTCAAATATCTAGTATGTCTATAAAAGCTTGCAACTTAAAATATGATATGCTTTAATTATATATATTTCGCTTCAATAAATTATAAAACCTCATACGTTTTCTAATTGAAACAAATGTGTATTATTAGAGAAAATAACATATTTTATATATTTAACTTAACTATCTAATAACATCAAAGAATGTATGAAAAAGAAATTCTAAAATTTGAACCAAATTCTTTTTTTTGTAAGAATAATTTATCATGTGTTCAATTAAGTGCTAAATTAAAGCACATTATTATTCACGTATCTAAATAAAATTTGGAATTAAGTTTAAAAGGTGTGAGTGTATTAAGCCAATACAAATTTATTTTGATCATGTTGCACCAACACCATAACCAATATCGAGGAATCTTGATTACTCAATTAGTTAACTATCTAAATATTACCTTATTCGATTTCTCATCTCGTAATTCTCCTCCGTCATTTTTCCTTCTCAAGCCTCAATTTTTCTTTAAGAAAAAACATGACAAATATCACGTGCTTCTTACGTGGCACACCTAAGTACAGTACAGCAAGACGCACGTGTACACGCACGTGCATCTCCTCAAATCAAAATAGCTTTGTTCATGCTAGATCCGTTCAACGGTCAACCCAAATATTCTTATTATTATTCTAATATAAAATTACATAATTTTTTCTAACAAATCAGAAGAAAAGCTACATTAAAAATTGGAATCGTGAGAAAAATATTCTCTCCATTCACATTTATCAGTTAATTTTTTTTTAAAAAAATCTTAATATTGATTACTTAAATTGGTGAAAATTACATTAAAAACTGGCATTGTAAGAAAAATATTCTCTCCATTTATTTTTATTAATTAATTTTTTTAAAAAAATTCTTAATAGTTCAATTATTTGATTCCCATTTTCTCTTTCCCGATAAAGAGATTTCATAGTGGGTTTATCTTTAAGATGAAATTTACGTACGCAATATACATGGCAAAAACTGAAAAAATATATTTATTAAAAAATTAAGAAAATTTAATATTTATTACAAAATTAATCATTTAGAAGATTCCCACACGTGCAATGGTGCATGTGCAACAGTTGCCAAGAAAAAAAGTAGTGGACTGTGTAATGGGCCAGCTTTGCATGAATATTCGTGCTAATAGTGGGCCTTATATATCTGGCCCATGTGATTAGCTTAGCTGGTAAACATGTGATTAACTCGTTAATCGAATCCCTATAAAACTTCAAAATCTTCTTAATAATATACTACTTGATTCCTTAATTAATCATTTACCCCAACTAGAGGGTTGCACGTGTGATTGATCAAAGGAAGAAGATTTGTGAGATTTGTATTAGTGTCGCGGCCTTGTTAAATTACGAATTTGTTCTCACTAATAGTTTAATTTACATTTTTATCTTTTAAAAATATCAGTTAAATGATTAGACGAGACATGCACATGCAATTTGATCGTTTTACTCATTATTGAAATGCAAGCTAAAGACGTATCATCTACTATTCTCACACTAATATGAATTATATTATCGATGTATAAACCCCTTTGAGCTTCATCTCATTTCCACGTTAAATTTAGACTTAGAAATATGGGTAAACTCTTAATGATACACGAAATGTATAACATATAAAGAGCTTACTTTACCTCGTTAAATTGAATCGAAAATGCAATTTTTGTAATGTTATTAGTGTATATAATCTACATCCATGACATTAATATGGGATAATCATATTTTTGGTCCTTCAGTTATTGGTAAGTTATGATTTTAATCCATATTATATTTGATGAAGTATATTTAATATTCAATTAATTAGAATTTGCATTTTTAGTTTCTTTTATGTAGGAACTGTGTCATAACTAGACTATTGTTATAATTATATTTCAATTAAATCTATAGTAACAATACACGATCAGCATAACACATGAATAATTAATTAGCTAGTGAAACAAACTAATAATTTTTGGTAAATTTATGAAGAATATTACACATATAAATTAATTAAAGATTAAATATGTCGAGTTAAATATCGCAAGAACGACCAATAATAGGGACCAAAGTGCTATTACCCCAATTATTATGGTTATCAAATGATTAAATGGTTTAATAATTGCAAACCCCATGCATCATAACTTCATCATTTAATGCAAATTAACTATTAGTATAAAATGCTTTTACCAAACCATATATTATTGCTGCAAATCATAACGTTCGAGAAGCTATCTAAAATATAATACGATTTTATGATTCTTCATCATATTTTAAATTTTTGTTGAAGACATTTTTGGTTGGCATATCCATATAAAGTGAGGCAAATCAAATAATATCAAAATGGTGTAAATTCTTCCGTGTCTTTGTTCTTTTTTGATTCACACCTTGAAAAGAACTTAACAATCTGACTTGCTTTGATTTATTCTTCCAAAGAAAAATATATATGTGATACAATATTGAAATAAGGAAATTAATTATTTTCTTATAAATATGCTACCAAATATTAATGAAAACAAATTATTTCCTTACAAATATGCTACCAAATATTATCAAATAACTATCAAATATATTATACTGCAATACCTCCCCTCAAGTTGGAGCATGGGAATCAAAAACGCCCAACTTGAAAAGCAAGAAGTCAAACTGAGTTTTTTCGAGAACTTTGGTTGTATGTCGGCTGTCCATTCATTAAAATTGTTACCCTTGAAACGAGTAGGCGTGATACAATCCCCGGGTCGGTCTTGAGGGCTGAGAAAATAGGAAGAATTAGACTCAATTTTGGGTGGTGGTGGAGGTGCGTCCTCACCAACCATGAAAATTTATGATGAAAAAAAAACTTTGATGGGATGACCTTACTAGAAAATAGAAATTATATGGATAGGATTGACTTGATGGCACGACCCTATTGAAACAAATAAATAGTCACCAAAAAGATGGCACGGTGCAACGCAAATTGGATATGAGAAAGTAGTCACCGGAATGATGGCACGCTGCTACATAGACACTGAGGGATATAGGGTTGACACAAAACAACCCAAGAAATTATATGGATAGGGCCGGCTTGATGGCACGACCCTACTGAAATAAGAAAATAGTCATCGAAAAGATGCACAGTGACCTGTCTGGCTGAATTTTCTTCCCTTGCATATGAGATTCATACATATAACATTGATCATACTTTTGTTAATATAACCATGGGCCAGACGGGCGACATATATGGGTAATAGCCGCCCGCCGACAGCGGAAGCTCTTTGATTCACTACCAAGATCGTAGAGGCTCTGATACCATGAAAAGAACTTAACAATTTGACTTGCTTTGATTCATTCCTCCAAGGGAAAATATATGTGATACAATATTGAAATAAGAAAACTAATTATTTCCTTATAAATATGCTACCAAATATTAAGGAAAACTAATTATTTCCTTACAAATATGCTACCAAATATTATCAAATAACTACCAAATATATTATACTGCAATACACCTAGTATTTGGTGTCTGCATTGAAGCTCTAATTAAATTGAAATCGTACACTGTATAGCCAATTTTGGATGGTGCTCCTAATATATTTTTCTCCATATTGAGAGCTAAAACCCGAAACCTTTAATTAAAAATAAAATAGTTCAGTCACTACACTATAACTTGGTTCTTTAGTGTCTTTCGTCATCCAAAATTATAAGAATTTTAAGGTTTAAGTCATCGACGATCCTTAAAAATTATCTGTATATTTCACTTAGACACCTCAATTAGCACTAGTACCTATTGAACACTTTTAACTATTCAAAAGTTGTTCCTATTAAACATTTTTTATAATAAAAAATGACTAATTAAAACATGACAAGTGACACCGAGCCCCAAAAATAATAGAAAAATGATTTTATATTTAAAATTATTTCAAATACATTTTCTTTATATATTTTTAATTAAAAAAAAGTAAAAATAAAAATATAATATTCTACCCGGCCCCACGCTACCCAACTCCCTTTCTTCTTCATCTTCTTTCCGATCTGTGCATTGAAGTTCCAGGTGTGATTTTCCCCAATTGGGTTCCTTTCTTTTTGGGAATTAATCTCACCCATCTTCTCATTGAATTGGTCAAAAAAGTTCCACCAAAAAATAACCTCAAGTTTCTGTAAAGATCTGGTTTTTATTTTTGCTTCATTTGGGGTCTTCTTCTTTGAGTGATTTAATGGCATTTTCTTATTCTTATCACTATTGGGTTGTGTGTCTTTTTCAACATTAAGTACAACCAAAATGAGCAAAATTAAGTGATAAAGCTGTAGTTTTTATCTCATTGAGTTTATGTAAATATGTGATTTTCATTCACATTTTACTTCTTGAGTGATTTTAGGCACTTCCCCATTTTGGAATAGGCTAACTTTATTCACTTCGATGCCTAAAAATTTTGTTTTCTTCTTTATTCTTTCTTGGTAGAAATTTAATTAGATGATTCAGGTTTTTTCTAATAAAGATTGAAAAGAAATAAATAAAATTTTAAAAAGAAAATAAGTGCTGTAAAAAAAAGGAGAAAGCTTGAAAATTAAAATATGGTGAAAAAGATGACTGGTAGAGGATGGGTTGCTTTTCTTTTTTTTGATTAAGTTGTTAATTTCAAAAATATTTTAAAAAATCTTTTAAGTGGTTTATAGTGTCAAATGTCTATGGAGGAAGAAAAGTGTAATTCTTTTTTCAAAAAAAACAAAAACAAAACTTTTCCGGACTTTTTCACGCACCCAAAGGTGGAAAAATACTATTTTTGTCAAATCAGCATTTTATGTTTAATATATACATATTTTGAATAATTTAAATGTTTAATAAATAATAATTCTAATTAAAATATCTAAATAAAATATACGAATAATTTTAGATGACCGTATATGACTTAGCCAAATTTTAATACATCTTTCGTAAGAACTTAAAAATGAAAATGGAAAAACGAAAAGCTGAATTTAAATTTTCAAGTGTGAAAACGTCACAGAATTTCAAACTTGTGGCTCATACTACAATGTCTACTTTAGGAAACTTTGTCCACTATTTTTTTGTTTATGTCACAATGACACAATCTTTATACATCAAAATACAACTTATTTCATCCACACAGTCATTCTACTTTCACTTTTGTGTGTGTATTTTTTGGCACCAAAATCATATTATTATATTTTTGGCTTTCTATACTATGACCTAATTTTTGCATAAACGAATTGTCAATTTCTACTTTTCTCATATCACAACTATAATTCAACTCAAAAGCCTTCCATTTCAATCCACATAAAGTTGGTGATGAAATAGGATATTGACAAGTCCAATCAATCAACGTTTACTTCTTTTTGCCTTATCAAATAATTTAGTGGAAAGGAGGAAGTTCCATTAAAAAATCACAGGTTATTTTTATATCGTTATTTAAATAATATATACCCAATTTTAAAATTATTTTAGACGTTTACTTACTATTGAATAACTTAAAACATCACATATCTGAAAATTAGGCTTAATAAACTGTCTAAAATTTAATATAATTGATGTTTATGAACTTGTGCCTGAAGTTCAAGCAAAAATGACTTAATTCAGTCACACATGATAGACTAAAGTCCAAAAGAAAAAGAGGCATAACTTCATGTATATGTGCTTGAACTCCAACTGATGATGCTTTTGTGCTGGAACTTCATTCATATAAAAATTCAAGACATATATATGTGAACCTCAGTCATATAACTTTAAACATTTTGTTTAAAATTTAACTTCAGATATCGTATGTCTGAAATTATTTCAAAATAGGTATACTTACAAAATTTTATACTACACACTATATGTATGTTTTAATGATGATCTCAAAATATAATAGTTATACCGAATATCAAATAGAGTACCTTACTCTATGTTTTGCAAAAGAGGAAAAAAAGTGCTTTCATTTGTAACATTATCATCTCTTTTATAGCCCAATAATCTATAACAAAAATAAAGAACCAATAAAAAAGTAGACCAATTAGGAGCACATCATGTCATGTAACAAGTTGATACTTGAAAGCATGAAAAACTATTTTGAGGATCTTTAATCAATGTTCCATTATAACACTATATACTTGGTATTCTTTTATTTACTTTGACATCTTTAATTTGTAGCCACTAATTGATTACGTTAGAATAAGACCATGTATATTATGGTTATGATGCTACATATAGTAATGCTTTACTTTAAATGGCCATTTTATAAGTTTGATTATGACAATAATATCTTGAATTGTATGGGCAACTTTATTGGTTGATGAGAGGTAAGTTTGTCATTTTCCTCAATATTCTTTTGAAAAGTATCAAAACATTTCAACTCTCTAATATAAGTATTTTTTTAAATTTAAAAAAACACACATTTACCTATCGAAAGTTTGGCCAAATAAGCTAGTGTAGAGTAAAATTTCTCCAACATAACTACCGAATTAATGGTCATTTTGCTTGTCTTTAATTTTTGTCTTTCAAAATAAATAATTTTTTCATAAGACATAAGTCTGTATTTTCGCATCACAATATTCCACAAGTTATGCTCTGTTAAACATAAATTTGATTGCTAAAGATAAAAATTGAAGATCAATCTATTTGAATAGTAAAAATTAAACATCAGTTCATTTGAAGGACAAATCGTGTAATTAAATATTGAATTAACGGGCCGAAATTTATAGGCTTCTTTGTATTAGGCTCAAGCATCACGACATTCCACAAGTTATGCTCCGCTAAACATAAGTTTAATTGTTAAGAAAAAAATTAAAAGATCAAGCTATTTGAATAGTAAAAATTAAACATTAGTTCATTTGATGGATAAACCCTTTTATTGGAAAAATTACATAAATGAACTCTTTTAGATTAATAAATATCCTTTTTAAAGTATCTTTTTTAATTACAATTTATAACATATTTATCTTAATTAATAACTAAAATCACTCCATTACACCCTCCTACTCCTCTCTCTCTCCGCACATGTTTCTCCTTCTTCTCTTTTTTTGCCTTCTATTTTTTTCTCTTTCTCTTTGTGCGCATGTTTCCCCTTCTTATTTTTTTTCCTTTTTTTCCCCTCTTTTAAAAATAATAATTAATTATTCTAATTTAAAACTAATTTAAATAATACTGAAATATGTTAAAAATTCACACATAATACTTATAATATATTTGTATTAAAAACATTTTAATTATATATTCACCATACTTTAATTATAATATATTGAATTCAAAATCTATTATAATTATTTTTTATTTTTTTCTCTTATTAACAGGATATATTATTGTATTAAAAATATTTTAGTTATATATTCAGTACGTGCATTGAAGCATGCCTATAATATGAATAATATATTGAATTCAAAATGTATTATAATTCGAATTTAATATTATACAGTGTTATGAATTCGATTGTTGTTATTTCAAAAAATGTAATACATTTCGAACAACGTAAATTAATTTGAATAGTATTGAAATGTTTGAAATTCACACATAATACTCACAATACATTTGTATTAAAAATATTTTAGATATTTATTCACTACGTGCATTAAAACATGCTTATAATATTAATAATATATCGAGTTTAAAAAATATTATAATTATTTTTATATTTTTTCTCTTATTAAAGGTGCTAAAATATATTATTGTATTAATTATTTTTTATTTATATATTCACCACGTGCCGTGAAATATGCCTATAATATAATGTATTGAATTCAAAATTTATTATAATTTTTTTTTATTTTTTTATCTTATTAACGGAATATATTATTGTATTAAAAATATTTTAATTACGTATTCAGTACATGCATTAAAAATGTCTACAATATGTATAATATATTGGATTCAAAATGTATTACAATTATCATTTATATTTTTTTATTGGATTAGAAATGCATTATATATGTATTTACATAAAAAAATAGGATATATGCTCAATCCTGAAGTGGATGCAACCTTCCATTGGGACTTACCTGTTATGACAAGACTAAAAAGGGCAAAGATGAAAAGAATTTTCCCACCCCATGCGAGACAGAAGGTTCATATACTTGTTCTTTTTTCAATTTAGCTATGTATGGTACGTAGCATAGTTGAATAGGACTAGTGTAGAATACTTTCTTGTTTTCTCATGGAAGGGGAGAGTCTCCCTCATTTATGCTTTATTAGCCGAATTGTACCGGGAGAAGTCCTCTCATAGGTTTACTGCTTTCTAGTTATAGTTAGCCCTTTTTTTATTTGTTTCGGGGATGAGTTAGCCGACCTTAATAGGTTAGCTGACTTATGAACCACCATAGGATCGGAGGTAAGGTTTATGTCCCCCTCCTTGTATTTTTACTTTTGTTATTTATGTTAAGGCTTGGGGGTGTTGCTCAACCCCTGACTGTGCACGAGAGGTGGGAGCCTCGTGTAGGGTCTGTTCCCAAAAAAAAAAAAAAAAAACATAAAAAAATAGTAAAATTATCATTTTTGTAATATCCGATTCAAAATTAAGTTTTGAATTAGAATAATTAATTATTGTTTTTAAAAGAGGGAGAAAGAGAAAGGAAAAAGAGAGGAGGAAAAAAATGGACACAAAAAAAAGAAGAGAAGATGGAGAGATAGAGAAAGGAGAGTGAGAAAATGATAGAAGAAAAGAGAAGAAGGAGAGAGAAAATAACTGGGGAAAAAAGGAAAGAGAAATAAAAGAGAAAATGTGTATTTATTACATTTTGCTATTTCGAATAACAAAGCTAATGCTATTTTTGGTAAGAATATATCTTATATCATAATTCGTAATTAATATAATATAATATAATATAATATATTATTTATATAATTGGGCCTACAATTAAATGATGAATTATCGGGCTGAAATTTATAGGTCTCTTTGTATTAGGCCCAATATATTGGATAGGAAGGCCCATACTTCTAACCCGAAAAATAAGACATTTGTTTCACCAATCAGATTTCCAAATTCCAAACCCCTAATTTTTTTCTTAGTTTTTTTTCCCAGTACTTTGAACTGAGAATTCACCAAAAATTACGTTTGGATTTGATTGCTTTTTCGCATTTCTCGCCAGTGATTTTGACATTCAGGTTTGATAAATCTGGCAAAATTTGATATATATATATTTTTTATTGATTTTTTGTGAATTTAGGAATTGTTTCACTTGCTATTAAGTTTTAGTTATTTATAATGGTGTTTGAGTCAGCTTGTGGAGTTGCTAATGTGGTTGGGTATAGGAAGAGAAATTACTTAAATTTTTGTTCTCGTTTTAGTTGCTTTGTATCTTGCTAGTGTGCTTCGTTTTACTTTTTTTGAGCTGAGGTTCTATGGAAAATAACCTCATAAATATAGGGTAAGGTTAATCGTATATCGTATCCTCTCCAGACACTACTCTACTTGTGGGATTATACTAGAGACTGATTTGGTCATAGATATCGCAATTGCGGGACTGGCCTAATTCTTGCGGTTTAAACCATATCAATTCGCAGAACTAGCCTGAATGAATCCCAATCCCAATCAACTTCTTGAAAGCAGTTCTGACTCTTCATTTTAGAACTTTAGTAGCACTCTAAGGACTTGATGTCCTATTGTAGGAGCTCTATATTGGGTGTGCTAATCCATATCTGTCTGTTAACTATTCGTTTTCTCTATTTATTCTCTTTTGCAGAGAAAACAATTTTGGTGCATTGCAAGAGGACACATAGGTGACATTTTCCAGAAGAGGCATGGTCCAAGGAGATGAGAAGGTTGGTGATATGCTCATGAAGTCGGAGAAGAAATCCAAGAAAAGGAAAAAGAATGCTGCCACCAATGATTTGGAAGTGACTAAGGTCGATGTTAAAGCTGTTGAGCACGATTTATGTTTCAAGGAAGAAAAGCTCTCGATCAGGAAAGAAAGGGATAAGGCAAAGATGGAAAGTATAGCACATGGAGAAGGTGAAGATAGTGACATCAAGAGAAAGAAAGAAAGAGTTGGTGGAAAACAGCATGGGAAATCCGGTAAAGATGGGTGCGAGGACGCTGTTAAAAATGTTTTAAAAAAGAAAAAGAAGTTGAAGAATGAGCAAAAGACACTAATAATGGACAATGCTAGTTTAGACACCAAAACAATTGCTCATGAAAGTGCGAGCGAAACACAGGAAACCAATGCAGTTGAGACGTTCAGCGAGGGCTCTGGTGGAAATCTTACAGATGATGTGAAGAGGAAGAAGAAGAAAAAGGATAAGAGGGAAAGAGAGGATGAACAGGTAGATATCGTGGCTGGTGTCATTCAAGGTGATGTTTCAGCTGACGAGGTGAAGAGGAAGAAAAGGAAAAAGGATAAGAAGAAAAGAGAGGATAGACAGGTAGATAGCGTGGCTGGCGTCATTCAAGGTGATGTTTCAGCTGACGAGGTGAAGAGGAAGAAAAGGAAAAAGGATAAGAAGAAAAGAGAGGATAAACAGGTAGATATCGTGGCTGGCGTCATTCAAGGTGATGCTTCAGCTATAAATGAGATGAAGAGGAAGAAAGGGAAAATGGATAAGAAGAAAAGAGAGGATGGACAGGTAGATATTGTGGCTGGCGTCATTCAAGGTGATGCTTCAGCTATAGATGAGATGAAGAGGAAGAAAAGGAAAAAGGATAAGAGGAATAAAGAGGATGGACAGGTAGATATCGTGGCTGGTGTCATTCAAGGTGATGTTTCAGCTATAGAAGAGATGGAAGATAGGCAAATAGATGATGCTAATATCAGAAAGATGAAAAAGACAAAATTAGGACTTAATTCTGAAGATCTTACAAGTGAAAAGACTGAAAAAAGAGTGAGATTTTCTGATCATGTACAATTTTTTAATCCAATCAGTGATCCAATCAATGAGAAGTATGAAGATAACAAACAAAAATTACTGTTTGGCAAATATTTCACACAGGAAGAAGATGAAATCGTCAAAGATGCTGTTCGTAGATACGTAGAGGTAAATAATTTGGGCGATGAAGGGTTGCAAAAGGTTTTGAATTGCAAATCTTATCCTGAAATAAGCGGCTGCTGGAAAGAGATAGGGAAGGCTATAACATACAGGCCTTACAGAGCAGTTTATTTTCGTGCACAACGTTTGTTTCGAATGGGGGAGAAGCGTAAATGGACTGAAGAAGAGTATGGGATGCTACGGAAGTTCCAGGGAGAACATGGGAACAACTGGACCGTCTTGGCCGATGAACTTGGGAAACATCAGACTCATGTTGGAAATGCGTGGCATAGGATAAAACTGGAAAATCGGAAGAGAGGACAGTGGGATCAGGAGGAAATCCAGAAGTTCTTTGATTTGGTAAACATTGATCTGCAATTGAGGCTCTATGAAGAAAAGAAATCTAAGCATGGGATGTTACGGGATAATATTTGCTGGAGTTCAATTAGTGACAATTTATCTACCAGGATTTCCGCACATTGCTGCAATAAATGGTACAGACAATTAACATCCTCGATGGTGGCTGCAGGTGAATGGGCAGATACTGATGATTATCGCTTAATTGATGCCCTTTTTGAACTGGACGCAAGCTGCATAGAGGACATGGATTGGGACAATCTTCTCTCCCACAGGCATGGAGATTTATGTCGAAAAAGATGGAAAGAGATGTTGCGTCAAATAAGTCAACATGAAAACATGTCATTTGCTGCACAAGTAGAAGTGTTAGCAAAGAGATACCGCCCTGATTTGGTTGGAGCAAGGGAGGCCTGGGATAGTAAACCACTTGTTCCATGATATGTTCAACACCCACATGGACGTCTGTAGAGAGAGATGCTTAAGGAACTAGTATGCACTATTGTCTACAAATTAGCGCGTCACTTCTTTACTTTATTTCTTCGTTGTTCTTGTAATTGTTGAGAGGTTTATAAAACATCTACAGTGTTAGTCACTTGGTACATATGCTTGTAGGAGGTATTAGGTACTCGTTAAATAGTAGAGGTGCTTGTTGGCTTGGGCACCGACATTATAAAAAATAATAATTATGTTCGAAGATGTTTTGAAAGAAATCCTTTCTTGTCTGGTGGAAAGAAAAGGTAAAAAGCTTTCACAATTTGATCTTTCAAAGGATTGAAGCAGATGAGCCGAGGGTCTATCTGATGCAACCTCTCTACCTCACAAAGGTAGGGGCAAGGTCTACGTATATTAAACCCTTTTCAGACCCCACTTGTGAGATTATACGGGTATGTTGTTGTTGAAGTATATGTTGTGTACCTGCCTAAAGAAAAGATTACAGAATGTTATTAGTATTGCTCCTACTCTTCTATTCAAATGCATCTTCATCAATTTGAGTATTATTTGTTACAGTTTTGGAGTATGTACCTGCCATATAATAAGGGTCGTTAGGTACGTGGGATATCCCAGGATTAGTTTTGTACTATGTGTGGTTGACGTATAGTTCATAATTGTCTGAGATGTTCTAAAGGAAGTCATAATTATAGTTGAGTAACATATGTTTATTATATTGTTTTACGTACTTTGTCTTGTGCATTAAGATTATGAATTTGATGTACAAAATTTTCCACATGGTATCAAATGATGAAATTTAGTAAGAGGCCGTTTGGATTAGCTGAATTTAAGTAGTAGTTGGGAAGTATTTTTTTTTATAGTGTTAGAACTGAATATATAAGTAAATAGTTACATGTTCGGATATAAGTGATGAAACTGAAAATAAACATTTGAGAATGAGTTTATTGTTAAGGATAAAAATCTAGCACAGCTAATCGACTAGCTAAATTAAGCATAATACATAAACGTGCCCTTTAACTTGGCTTCGACTAACATCTATGCCCTCCAACTTTGGATGTGCACAAGTAGATACTTAAACTTGTATAAAGTTGAACAAGTAGACACACGTCTTGTTCCAAGTGGAACTGATATTAGAGCACTGCCTTCTTCCATCAGTAGTTCATATCAACAACATGCAACCTATTGGTGATCTTGGCAATTTACAATTGCTCGACTGTTACAATACAAGGTTACATTGTCTGCCGCAAGGTTACTTGGGTCTTGATTTTGTTTTGTTATTATTATTTTGTGTTTATAAATGGTCTTGCGCTACTTTATAAAGTTGTTTTTCATTTAAATGTTATCAAGTCTGTTGGGCATTTGTTGTTGCCTCATTCAGGACTGTCTCTGTGCACCATAGAGACACAGTTTCAAGTAAAGTTAGTATTTTCTGCTGATAACTGTTCCGTGACAAGAGAGAGTAACATCTAACATCAACATTTAGATAATTTCACATCTTCTGTCATTTCATTCTGACTAGAGCGGAAATCTTTATGCTACCTTTCATTAATTCAAGTCAGAGATGGATCAAAGATTTGAATTTTACAGGATAGTACAGTTTGTGTTGTGCAGAAGACAATAATGACATAATTCTATTCAGAAAGCTTAGACTGGATCAAACAAGATTTTGAAATAATCAAAACAGAAGATTGAAAAAAAAAAATACAAGCATTTCCGCAAAGGAAGACAAATGTAAAATAGGGAAAGCCCTTGCTTCACTCATTTCTCAAGAATAAAGGAATTTCAGAAGTATCATTTATATAATCTGAAACTCTTCATTTCTCAAGAATAAAGGAATTTCAGAAGTATCATTTATATAATCTGAAACTCTCTTGCGGGCAACATTCCTTTTCTTCCTATATGTTTGCTTTGTCAATTAAATAGTTTGAAAAAGAAAGGTTGTCCAAAGTACTTATGTTAAAATAAAAGGAATCATTCTTCTCCCATCTGAGCAAGATTTAAGAGGCTCCACAACAATCATATAAAACTGATTAATGATTTTCCTTAAGTAGTGCCTTAAACAAAGAAGAAACCATCAGTTTAATTGATCATCTTTGAGAGAATCATTAGCATTCTGATCAGACACAGTTCTTTTTTTCTTTACCTGAAGAATTGTTCAATGGATATACTTATTAATGTTGTAGGTGACTTTGTTGTTGAGGTGGGAAAGTTTGTATCGAAATGCATCTATCCTAAGATTGAAAATATTGTCCGTTTCTCATCAAATATTGAAAATCTAAGGGAGGAAATGGAGAAGTTAACAAAGTTTAGAGATGATATCAAAGGAAAGGTGGAAAGAGCTGAGGGAGAAGGCTATAAACCAAAACCAGATGTCCTCAAGTGATCGAAGATGTTTGAGAGCTCCATAAAGAATGGGAATCTATGCAAGAAAGCATTGCAACGGCTAAGACGCTTGCATATAAATGTTGTCCAAAATGCAGCCTTCGCTCGGAAGTTTCCACTCAAGCACAGAACATCCGAGATCAACTTCATAGGCTTATAGAGGTCGGAAAAAACTTTGGATCCAATTTGATGGTAGAAAATTACCAGATGAAAAAAGTTGAGTTCATTTCGAGACCATCAATAGAAGGCCAGGCAGCAGCAACACGGAATCTCAACGAAATCCTACGATTATTGGAAGATGATAAGGTAATGTTAGAATTATTCCAAGATTTAATTTCAAATATTTTACTATTTGATAGTTGCTAATTTCATTAATTCCTGTCAAATTAGATTTTATAATCAAAATGATGTTTAGTCAAAAGTAGATTGTTTTCTATTAAAAATATGGGTGCTACTTTATCGCTTTGGTTAAGGAGGTTAATTGGAGATTAATGTCACGACCTGTTTACTATTCAAGCCGTGAGTGACATCCCGTGCCTTAACTTGATCCAGTGAACCAACTTGACTGTTCTAATATGTAGTTTAATATCACATATAACCCACGTACATTTACAATAAATAACATAATTACTGAAATCTGTAAATAACTAGAAAGTACTGAAAATGTGTAATACATAAATGTGCCCTTTAATTTAGATTCAGCTGACATTTATGTTCTCTAACTTTGGATGTGCATAAGTAGTCACTTAAACTTTGTATAAGATTGAACAAATAGACACATTCGTCTCATCCTACATGACGTCCTACATGTAATATGCCATATAGGATGTGTGTGTCTAGTTGTTCAATTTTATACAAAAATAAGTGCCTCTTTGGAAGAAGGAAGTGGACAGTTTGACCCTTTGCCAAATCTGGAATCTCTCAATCTCGATTCAGTAGATAATTTAAAGAGTGTTTCTGATTTCAGTCAACTTCTTGGTCTAAGGTTTTCTTAATTACACCAACTGGATATATTTTCTTGTGATAGTTTAACATGTCTTTTCAATGTTGGTGACGCTTTTTCTGTACCCAAGCACTTGGAAGAAATTATAATTGGATCCTGTCCAAAGCTGGTAGAGTTGTTTGTGCAATGCAGCTCAAGTCAAATTCCAAGAGTCCGGAAGTTAGATTTGAGACGCTTACCAAAATTAGGAAAGTTGGGGGAGCCGTGGGAACACCTGGAGGAACTTAAGGTGATCAATTGCAATGAAATAAGGAAGTTGCCTTTCTCTATTCAAACCTCCAACAACATCAAAGTAATAAAAGGAACACCGGAATGGTGGAGCCAATTGGAGTGGGATGAAGACAACTTCAAGTCAAATTTAGAGCATTGCTTCCTACCGCTGCTGCCTCTCAGGTGATATTCCAATTAACTTTCAGATTTCTCAATTGTCGCTGGTATTAATATAATTTGGGTCGTGATTTTGTCTCACTTTTTTTTTCTCCAGTTCAAAAGGGTTTATAATGTTCAAATTATCATATCATATCATCATCATATATTATTAAAAGTTGGAAGCCCATAACTGAAAGTTGAATTACAAAAATGCTCTCAACAATTGAAAAAGTTATTAAGTCATAATTAACTATAATAATTAATATTTCTTTTCTTATGAAAAACATAGAGAATTCAAAAAAGTTATATTGTATTGAAAATTTAATACAGATGGTGGAGGTTTGGGGGAGAAAGAAGATAAAAAGTCAAGATATAAAGCGAATTCACTTTGATGAAGATGGTGGCCTTCAAATTCCAAAAAGGTGGTTTGTATATTGCTATTTAAATACTCTACCAAACTCATCGGCTAAAAGAATTTTGACTTTGATACTACTATGTGGTTTTCAAATTCTCTGTGCTGATAGTGAAGAAGCCATAATCTATTTATCACATTATCTGTTTGCCTATGTGTTAGATAAAGATTAGATAATAGAAGAAACTCACAATACAGTTTGGCAGCACTAATTCACTTCATGTTTATTACACTTTAAAATAATTTAGGAGTAGTAGAATTCATGTAAAATTAAAGTGTGTCCTAGCGATTTCGATTATAGTTGAGGGGATACTTGTGTATTATCTTATGTATTTTAGCTTGAAAGAAGGTGCAATTCATTCAAATTAAGAAGAGATCTTTCATATGTATTTTTTCCTCTAAAGATAAAGATCTATTCTATCTTCTTCACAAATTATTTAAAATGTCTCTTCACGAGTCATAAAAGTATTTATTTCAATCTATGGGGAAAGTGGGATAGTTCATTTTGAATTGGGGTTCGAGGACTATTGCAAAGTCGTTTTTGCTTATCAAGTTTGTTAAAGATGATCATCATTCATGTTTTTAATTATATGCTTTTTATTTAATTTTAATTGTAACACAAACATATTTTTTAACAATATTTATCGACTTCATAATATTTTTTCTTATTGATATAGGATACACGTGCAAAACACGTACCCAAAACTAGTTTTCCAATAAAGATGAACACATTAGTGTGTTCGGTATGATGGAAAATAAGTGAGTTTCTTGTTTATTTTCTTGTGTTTGGTACGTACGAAAATATCATGGCACATTAATAAGTCTCAGCTTATAGGCCAAAGAATATACTGACTAGTGGTCACTCAAGTCATGGTTTCTTCTTAATTTCTTTAAGTTGTTTTATTATTAGTTTTCGACTTGGCTTATGTAATCTCCTTGTTGAAATCGAGGGTGTGTGGTATGACAAAAGTCATTTCCAGAATATATGTTTTTTGAAAAATGACTAATTACTTTTTGAGAAATATTTTTAAATATTGTTAATAACACTAGCATAAATGGTTTATCATTCAACTGTTAACAAGTGAATTGAGCTTGACTTTTTGTTGCTTCATTCAGGGTACTAGAGGAATTACTGTACCAGACAGTGAGACCCGCAAAGTTTTCAAGCTAAAGTTAATCGGTCGAGTTTGTTGTGATGTCTTAAGTTTCTTCTACCAACTACTGTTCCTTGTTTGTACTATTCTAGTTTGTTGTTTCGATAATATTTTGATTGTACACCGAGTAATTTCTTGTTTCAATCGTGCTATGGATCATCTTATTTATTTGTAATAAAATGATATTGCTTCTGTGTTTTAAACATTTTAGAGAGAGAATTCTTAACTACATATTCTGAGATGTAGGAAGGAATAAATGATGCTACAAATAGTACAAGTGAAAAAAGAAATATACTTATGAAAATGGGAAAATATTGTAGTGTGTATTGAGATTAGTGTAATGAAAGAAAGAGTTTGAGAGAAAGAAAACTATTCTAAGTCTCCAATTAATTCACTAATCAAAAGAGAGATGTTTTATATTGAAGGAATATGTTCTAATGGTGGATCTTTGGTGTCATGCCTCGAGAGGGTACCCTAGGCGTGACCGGCACTCGAAGACCATTGCTGGTCCTCAAGCGAACCACTTAGTCCAATCACACATTCATTCAATCACATTCAATCAGCGGAAGACTAACTTCATTAAGATTACTAATCATAAATAAGGCCAAAGGCCAACTATATATTCAATCAACAACTAGAAAGAATGAAATTAGTCAAAACAAAACGAATCAACATCATCAACACTCTAGTCTATGAAGCCTTTATCAACAATCTAGGCTGTGCCAATGATAGGTTCATGGCTACCTCAAATCAAATGAAGAAAACTAAAATCAAGCTAGAATGATAAATGGGGTATCCTCCAGAAGCAAGGAGAACTCACCAAATAGCCGAATGTGAATAGATCCTCAACGATACGCATGTTGATGATCTCTAGTACCTGTCTCAGCATCATAAAATGATGCATGCCCAAATGGACGTCAGTACATGGAATGTACGAGTGTGTAAAATAGCAGAATAAAACATGCGTCAAGGTGGAATCAAATCAGCTCAGAATCTCAAATCAGAAGAATGAACAACCAAGTCAAGATGTCCTAAGTCTAAACAAAAATAAGATTTAGACAAAGACCAATCATAATGTCACGCCCCGGGAGGGTACCCTAGGCGTGGCCGGCATTCAAAAACCATTTCTGACCTTCAAGCAAACCACCTGGTCCAGTCACACTTTCATTCAATCACATTCTCTCTGCGGAAGACTCAATTACCGGAGTACTATTCATAATTTAGGGCCGAAGGCGAAACAACTATCAAATCAACAAACAACTTTAATAGAACTACTCAAAAGAACAATCCAACATTCCCACACTCTAGTCTATGAAGCCACTATCAACAATCTATAAGGTGCCAATGACAAGCCCATGGCTACCAACAATCAGAATAAAAGAGACAAAACAATGCTATGAAGAAAATCTCGGCATCCTATGGAGACTAGGAGGACTCACCAACTAGCTGGGAGTGGGTAGATCTTCAACAGTGCGTCGGTTGATGTTCTCTAGTACCTGTCTCTGCATCATGAAATGATGTAGGCCAAATGGCGTCAGTACATGAAATGTACGAGTATCTAAAATGGCCGAATGAAACAAACATCAAGGAAGAATCAAATCAACTCGGAATCTCAACTCAAGAGAAATAACAATTCAATCCAATGTCCTAAGTCTAACCAAGAATATGGTTTAGAAGGGACCAATCACATACCATTCAACTCAATCCGACTCAGAGTAATATCAAGACCTATATGGGAGTTTCTCTTATCCGACAACCATCACTTATGAGCCAGTGATAGTACAACAAACCGACGTTGTTGCCACATCCGTTCATACTTTGCCAGGGTATGAACGAATCAACCAATCATGGATCCCATCGATCAATCAAGTCCTATCATTTCAGGATAATAAAATAGGAAACATCCGATTTTAACGGTTCGATCCCATAGGAAGCATCCGACTTTAATGGTTCAATCCCTTCCTACGTTGGCGGCGTAGTTCATGGGGTTCGAATATGGACTATACTCTTACCCACTCGGCGCTCGATACTCCTCCCAAGACTCAATGCTCATAAAACTCCATCCAATCAACTCAATCAACTCATATCGACAAGTCTCATTTACAACCTTGTCAACTCATCAACTCTATCACAATCAAATCTCTCCCAATCATACTATCCGATCAACCTCAATCACATCTTTCAAGAGTAGGTTAAATATGCATTTATAACAACATATAAACCTATCCAATCATTCCTCTATTCATCGAACAAATCTTTTGGGACCCAACACAACTCCAAGGTTTTAAATCAACCAATTCAAGAATAAGCAACACATTTAAGAAAATTGACATTCTTTATCATAATCAACATAGTTAAGAAATTAACAATATAAGTTCGACCTCTCATCTCAATCAACTCATAACAACATGAAGCACATCACTTTCTCGACTCCACAACATCCACATAATAGAAATTAGGGTAATAGATGAAAATGACCTATTTGGACCTAACTCTATCAATAAACTTCATTCTTATGGACAATAAATCTCAAAGAAGGTGTAGGGCACATGGGTGGAATTAACCCATGCTTTAAATAGCCTTACATACCTTATTGAAGACTTTGAAGAATACCTTGATGTTGGGTCTCCAATGGAAGGCTTGAATTCTTGAAGCTCTTGGAGGCACTCTTTGTTGGAGAAGGATTTTGAGAAGAAGAAGAAGAAGAGAGGGAAATGTTAGGGCTTTTAGAGAGAGAGAGAGGGACTGAAAATGGTCCCAAAACGTCCCAAGGCAGATACATATATAATTTGGGACAATACCCAAATTGCCCTTTCTCCAAAAAAATCTGGAAAATAGGCCAAAAATACTCTTGGCGCGATAGTGGCGCGTCGCGCCACTGCAGCGCCAAGTCGAACAGGCTTAAAAACTCTGCAACCCAATAGTGGCGCGTCGTGCCAGGGACCAAACTACTGAGGCTATTTTGTGGGGCGATAGTGGTGCGTCGCGCCCTTACAGCGTCTAAGCCTATATTTTCTAGGTTCTGGAAAATAGGCTTGAAAACCCTGCATATCTCGTAGTGGCGCGCCGCGCCAGGGACCAAACTACTGAGGCTTGTTCCTGGTGCGATAGTGGTACATCGCGCCACTGCGGTGCTAAGCCCAGGTTTCCAGCAGTTGTCACCCAGGCCTAAAATTCCTGTAGTACCCGTCCGTCTTAGGATCGTCATATCTTTTGACTCCGAACTCTAAAAATTACATTCTTGGTGGCGTTGGAAACAAGACTCGAAGACCTTTAATTTAATAGGTTGTAGGCCATCCACGTCATATTTCAAATGATATAGCCATTAGAAGTCGACCCTTATACAAACTCCCTCAACAACTTACCCAAGACAAATCCTTTTGGACTTAGCTTGGCTCTAAGGATCCCTTATGACCCCATCTCACCTCTAACACTCTTTAATTACTTAGGAACTCATCCTAACTTATTCATACGCTTCACAATAATCGAGTTTGACCCTACACTTATGCAAGAAAGGTCCGAATCTTAGGGAAAATTTTGGGGGGTGTTACACATAAACAATCCAATCCAAATCAGTTACTATCAACACCTATATGGAAGTTTCTCTTATCCGACAACCATCACTTATGATCCAGTGATAGAACAACAAGCCGACGTTGTTGCCGAGTCCATCCATACCTTACCAGGGTAAGAACGAACCAACAATCATGGATCCATAACCAATCAAGTCATACTATATCAGGACAATAATTTGGGAAACATCTGACTTTAACAGTTCAATCGTCTCCTAGTTTGGCAACATAGTTATTGGGTTGGAGTTATTACTTACTCTTACCCAATTCTATGCTTAATACTCCTCCTAAGACTCATGCTCACAAGACAATCAATCTGAATCAAACCAAATTAGTAAGTCTCTTTTGGACTATTTTCAACTCATTCGTTCTATCAAACCAATCATTTTAACCAATCAATTTTCCAATCATTATCAATTATTTAGTTAAGATAGGTTTTAGACAATCATTTATGACAACATTCAGGATTATCAATTCGTCAACACTATCAATACTATCATCATGCTCACATTCCAATCACAATCATACTTTTACAGTTCAATGCTCTAGACTCAATTTTAAGATGTATACGAGTCATTATCAATCAACATACTTCTAGGGTTAAAGTAAACAAATAGTTCAAATCATATGTTCAAGGAGTTCATTGGTAGAAAAATATGAACTTATTAATAATCACTAAAATGTATAGACTATTGGAAACAATATCTCAAGAATGCATTAATGGAGACTCCGTCCATTCACAATCAAATCTATCACAATCATGGACACATGGAGGAAAAAAATCCACATTTTATTTCAGCCTTAAATACCTGGACTCGATGAAAAATTAAGAGTTCGAAGACCTCGCTCGAAAAACTTGAACCCTAGCCTTTCTCCTTTTCTCAAATCCTCGCTCTCAAATAATCAAGGTGTTAATGAGAGAGTTATGCATTCAGGGTACTATTAAGGGACTCAATTAAGTCTTAAAATGTAAGGGTTTTAGTCTAAAAGGGGTGGGAGATGACCAATTTATCCTCATTAAAATCCTGAAATTTGTTGCCTACGAGTCGTCATGATGACTCGTAGAAACTTCTATGAGTCGTCATGACGACTCGTAGAAACTGCTATGAGTCATCATCTTTAATCGTGGAAACTGGGCTGAAGAATGTTGGGGTGAAATGATGAGTCTCTGAAGTTTCTCTACGGGTTGTTTATACGACTCGTACGAACTTCTACGAGTCATTATTTCAAATTGTAGGAGTGACTTCCCTTTTCAAAATTTGACTAAGTGTCAAGTGGGTTCTACAAGTCATTTCTACGACTCGTACTCCTTCCTACGATTCGTCCTGTTGAATCATAAATAAAGTACTCAGGCTAATGTTTCTCAAAAGTCAAGCAACAACTTTATGACTAATTCCTATAAGTTGTCAATATCTTTACGAGTCGTAAGGTCAATTCATAGATAGGCTGTTTAATTCCAAAATACCACTAAGTGTTGGCAGGATCTATGAGTCCTCTTTACAGCTCGTAGAAACCTCTACAAATGATAGAGGACACTCGTGGTCCTTAAACTTAGTTCTTTTCCCAACTTTTCTCATCGTCATCGAGCCTAGTTTCAATTAGGACAACACGGGGTGTTACATTTGGACTCTTCAATTAATTTGAAGTTGTTTGAGTAACACGACATTGTTGGGTTGTCAAGAGTTATACTGATAGGTGTTGGGTGTTTGCCCTGATTTTTCTTTTCTTAAAAGGAAAATAGAAAGTCTCCATATTTGGCTAGTCCTTTTTCTCGTACGAAAAGGTTTATGACTCTATAAATAGAGACTCATTCCTTCTAACATTGTAGCATTCACAATGTAGTCCTAGGGGCTTTGAGAATTTTTGGGTAGGGGGAGAAATGGTGAGACACAAGTCTTATGTTAACACTTGTGTGAACATCTTTGTATTCCGAGTGAATTATGTGAGGTTATATCTCTCGATATTTTGTACTCTCATGTTTATAGTGGATTGTTCATCTCCTCTTGTGGTTGTTGGTTGGTTGATCGAACCACGTTAAAAGTTTGTGTCTATTTTAATATATTTTTCATTTGTCTTCTTACTCATGGTCTTTTGATGTCTGCTTTACTAGCTTCTACATGACACCTAATTATTTCGATCCTAATAATAAGTTGGTGTAGATTATACCATAGTGGATTTGATTCTCCTTAAATAAAGTGAGATATTCGTACCTTGGTTTGAATATTTATTTATTCAATTTTGTCATTTTATTTTCAACTATAATTTATGATATATTCACCAAAATACGGAACCAACATTGTGAAACACAAGAATAGGGATCTTTACAATTTGCAATTGGTCAATTATGATAACACAAGGTTATATTGTCTGCCTCAAGGAATGGAGAAGCTGACAAATCTGAGGCTATTACATCTGACTGTAGGTGATTTGAAGGAGAGTATCGTCCAGGGATATTTCCTCAAATTGCCAGGGATTGAATGTTAAATATGCCGACGAGTAATAAGAGTGACTTTTTTGGCCGTATAAATCGGATCATGAGAAATAAGTATGGCTTTCCATCAACTCTTTTACAAAACCTTTACGAGATACTCTGTAATGATCGGGTGAACAGTACGTGTAGCCTTGACATGATTCACGTCATTTCATAGCATTTAGGGGCCAGTTAATAGGAATTAAATGATTTTCTCAGTTGTTCGTGTATGTTAGCCCATGAATTATTGGGTGATATAGCTTTCGGTCAATTTATATTGCAAAACCTTTATGGGAACTTCCATAGTGACCTGGGGAATAGTTAATGTAGCTTCGGCATGATCCACGCCATTTTCATAGCATTTAGGGGTCACTCAATAAGAATAAAGCGATTTTCTCAATATTTTGTGTCTATTAGCCCATGAATTTTTTGGTGATATGACTTTCTGAAAATTTTATTGAAAAACCTTTACAGGACCCTCCATAATGACCTGAGAGAACAGTACGTGTATCCTCAACATGATCCACGCCACTTTTTGGGGTCACTTAACATAAATTAGATGATTTTCTTAGTTTTTCATGTGTTTTAGCCCATGATTTGTTTTGGTGATATGATTTTCTATCAGCTTTTATGCAAAAACTTTTTGGGACCTTCTGTAATGACCCAGGGGGACAGTACATCTACCCTCGACATGATCTACGCTATTTTCATAAAATTTAGGATCACACAATAGGAATTAGACGATTTTCTCAGTTTTTTATGTGTGTTAGTCCATTAATTTCTTGGTGGTATGACTTTTGGAGTTTTGGTTAATACATTTGCTAAACCTTTATGGGACCCTCACTAATGACATGGAGGAACAGTAAGTGTAGCCTCGGCATGATCCACGTCATTTTCAAAGCATTTAGGGGCTAATCAACATTAATCAAGTGATTTTCTTACTATTTCATTTGTAAAAGACCAGTGAATTATTTGATGATATGACTTTCAGTCATTTTTTATGAAAATCTTTATGAGACCCTTCGTAATGACCTGTGGGTACAATACATGTAGTCTCAGCATGATCCACACCATTTTCATAGAAGTTAGGAGCCAGTTAATAGGAATAAAGCAATTTTCTCAATTTTTTATGTGTGTTAGCCCATGAATTATTTGGTGATATAGCTTTCGGTTAATTTTATTGCAAAATCTTTATGGGACCTTCTGTAATGACCTAGAGAATAGTTTGTGTAGCCTCTACATGATCCACATCATTTTCAAAGCATTTAGGGGTCACTCAACATGAATTAGAAGATTTTTTTAATTTTTCGTATATGTTAGCCAATGAATTTTTTGGTGATTTGAGTTTTGGTAAATTTTATTGCAAAACATTTACATAACCCTTCGTAATGACCTTAGAGAATAGTGCGTGTATCCTCTGCATGATCCACACCATTTTTCATAGCATTTGCGGCTACTTAACAGAAATTAGGCGATTTTCTTAGTTTTTATGTGTGTTAACCTATGAATTTTTTGATGGTATGAATTTCGATTAATACTTTTGCTAAACCTTTACAGGATTCTTAGTAATGACATGGGGGAATAGTACGTGTAGCCTCAACATGATCCAC
This sequence comes from Solanum dulcamara, assembly GCF_947179165.1. Lineage (NCBI taxonomy): Eukaryota > Viridiplantae > Streptophyta > Magnoliopsida > Solanales > Solanaceae > Solanum > Solanum dulcamara. The sequence continues at coordinate 2,207,567 of NC_077241.1, read as the reverse complement.
ACTATTTTCATAGCATTCAGGGCCACTCAACAAGAACTAGGTAATTTTCTCACTTTTTGTGTGTTATCCCGTAAGTTTTTTGGTGCTATAGATTTCATTTAAGTTTTTTGCAAAATCTTTACGATACCCTCAAGAATGACCTAGGGGAACGATATGTGTAGCCTTGGTATAATCCAAGCCATTTTCATAGCATTTAGGGGTTAGCTAATAGGATCTAAACAATTTTCTCAATTTTCATGTGTTAGCCCATGAATTATTTGGAGATATATCTTTCAGTCAATTTTATTGAAAAACCATTATTGGACCTTCCGCAATGATCTGGGAATAGTTAGTGTAGCCTCAGCATGATCCACGCCATTTTCATAGCATTTAGGGGTCACTCAATAAAAATTATGCAATATTCTCAATTTTTTTTGTGTGTTAACTCATTAATTTTTTTGGTGACATAGCTTTCGGTAAATTTTATTGCAAAACCTTTATAGGACTCTCTGTAATGAACTGGGTTCACATCATTTTTCCTACTATTTGAGGCCACTTAATAGGAATTAGACGATTTTCTTAGTTTTTCATGTGTGTTAATCCATAATTTTTTTTGGTGATATGATTTTCTATCAATTTTTTTTGAGACCCTCCGTAATGACCCAGGGGAAAAATACGTGTAGTCTCGCAATGATCCACTCCATTTTCATAGAACTTAGGGTCACGCAATAGAAATTAGATGATTTTCTCAGTTTTTTATGTGTGCTAGCCCATGATTTTTTTGGTGGTATGAATTTTGGTTAATATTTTTGCTAAACTTTTACGAGACCCTCACTAATGACATAGGGGAAAAGTAAGTGTAGCATTGGCATGATCCACGTTATTTTCATAGAATTTAGGGGTCACCCAACAACAATTAGGTGATTTTCTTAGTGTTTCATATGTATTAGGCCAATGATATTTTTTGGTGATATGACTTTCGTTCAATTTTAATGAAAAACCTTTATAAGACCCTCCATAATAAACTGTGGGAATAGTATGTGTAGCCTTGTCATGATTCACACAATTTTCATAGCATTTAGGGGCACTAAACAAGAATTAGGTGACTTTCTCAATTTTTCGTATGTATTAGCTCATGATTTTTTTAGTGCTATGACTTTCGGTCAATTCTTTTGTAAAACCTTTATGGGACTATCCGTAATGACCTGGGGGAACAACATGTAGGATCCACAAGATCCATGTCATTTTCATAGCATTTAGGGGTCATTCAATAGGAATTATGCAATTTTTTCAATTTTTCGTATGTGTTAGCCTATATATATTTTTTGATGATATGACTTTCAGTCAATCTTTTTGCAGAACTTTTATGGGACCCTCCATAATGATGGGGAAAAATACATGTAGCCTCGGCATGATCCACGCCATTTTCATAGCATTTAGAGGCCGCTCAACTGGAATTAAGCGATTTTTTTAGTTTTTCATGTGTATTAGTCCATTAATTTTTTGGTTATATGGCTTTTGATAAATTTTATTACAATACCTTTTCGGAACCCTCCGTAATGACTTGGAGGAATAGTACGTGTAGCCTCGGCATGATCTGTGTCATTTACATAGTATTTAGGGGCCACTCAACAAAAATTAGGCGATTCTCTCAGTTTTTCGCATATGTTAGCCTATGTATATTTTGGTGATATGAATTTCGATCAAGTTTTTGTAAAACTTTTATGGGACCCTCCATAATGATCTCAGGGAACAATACGTGTAAATTCGGCATGATCCACATCATTTTCATACCATTTAAGGGTCATTCAACATAAATTAGATGATTTTCTTAGTTTTTCTTGTGTGTTAACGTATGAATTTTTTGGTGATATAACTTTCTATCAATTTTTTGCAAAACCTTTACGGGACCCTTTGTATCGAACTAGAGGAACAGTAGATGTAGACTCGGCATGATCCATGTTATTTTCATAGAATTTCGAGGTCATTCAATAGAAATTAGACTATTTTCACATTTTTTTCACGTGTGTTAGCCTATGAATTTTTTGATGATATAAATTTTGGATAATTTTTTTTAAAACTTTTATGGAACCATCTGTAATGACCGGGGAAACTGTAACACCCCTCAAAATGTTTCCCTAAGATTCAGACCCTTCTTGTATTCGGGTAGGGTCGAACTCGAGTATTGTGGAGCATTTGCATTAGTAAGACGAGTCGTAGAGAAATTTAGCAGCGTTAGAGGTGATGTGGGGTCATGAAGGACCCCTAGGACCAAATCAAATCCAAAAGATTCGTCGTGGCTAAGTTTGAGGAGGAGTTCGCATAAGGGGTTGACTTCTAACAACCCTATCTTTTGAAAAACGACAATCTGGGTGGCCCACGACCCATCAAATTAAAGTTCGTCGAGTCTTTTTTCCAACGCCACCAAGAATGTAATTTTTTGGAGTTCGGAGTTGAAAGATATGGCAATCCAAAAATGAACTAGCACAACAAAGATTTTCAGGCCTGGGTTGCAATTACTGGAAAATTGGACTTGGCGTCGCAGTGGCGGGATGCACCACTATCACGCTAGAAACATGCCTCAGTAGTTTGGGCTCTGGCGCGGCGTGCCACTATAAGGTGTGCAGGATATTTCAAGCCAATTTCCAGAACCCAGAAAATATTGGCCTTGGGCCGTAAGGGCGCGACGCGCCACTATCGCGCCAAGAATATGCTTCAGTAGTTTGGTCCTTGGCGCGACGCGCCACTACGAGATATGCAGGTTTTAGGCGTAATTAGCCCGGCGTTGCAATGGCGCGACGCGCCGCTATCGCGCCAGGTGCATTTTTGCCTATTTTTCAGAACTTTTGAGAAGGGGCAATTTGGAAACTTACCCAAAATATATATGTATCACCCTATACTATTTTGAGATCATATTTTCAGCCCCCATTCTCTCTCTAAAAAGCCCTAGGAGTTTCTCTCTCTCTCTTCTTCTTCTCTATTTCCAACAAGAAGAGTAACAAAAGCTTCAAGATTTGAGTCCTCCATTGAAGACCCAACTGTCACGCCCCGGTAGGGTACCCTAGACGTAACCGGCACTCAGAAACCATTTCTGGCTCCCAAGCGAACCACATAGCCTGATCACACATCCGTTCGTTCATTCATTCAGCGGAAAGTTTAAAAATAAAGAATAATTTAGCGGGCAACTCAAATCACCCATCCAACTCAAAGAATAAAGGCCATGGGCCGACAGATCAATTAAAATATTTGTCATTTAAAAATAGTTTGACAAGAATAACTCAAGAATAGAAATACTCAATCGACTCATCACTATCTAGTCTATGAAGCCTCTATCACTACTATCTAATTGGTGCCAATGACATATTCATGGCTACCTCAAATCAAAATAAAAAGGGCTAACTCGATGCAAGAATATACAGACGGTGTCCTCCGAATGTAGGAGAGGACTCACCAATACGCTGAGTGCGAATAGATACCTAATGATGCTCCTATTGATGATCTCTTAAACCTGTATCTGCATCATGAAACGATGCAGGTCCAAATGGACGTCAGTACGTGGAATGTACTGGTATGTAATATGACAGAATGGAACATACCTCAAGGAAGAATAGCAGCGGTCCAAATATCTCAAATTGAAAAGATAAGAGAGACTCAACAAGGCATCATAAGTCTAAAGTAATAATACATTTTTAGACAAAGACCAATCATATACCATACAGTCCAATCCAATCATACACAATACAGTTCAATCAAATCATTTACAATTCGATTATATACACTCAACTCAACAATCAACTCAATAATCAAATCAAATCTAGTCACATACCATTCTATTCAATCCAATCATAATTCATCTACTCCAATCCGACCATATACAATCTACTCAACATTCAACTCAACAATCAGCTCAAAGGACTCAACTCAGTAAATATGCAAATCAAATTATGCAACATTTTACAATTCAACTCGAAGGACTCAACTCAATAAATATGTAACAACTCACTCGAGTGTCCTAAGTCTAACAAGAAATAGTTTAGACATGACTAACTCATAGAAATAGTTTAGACAGGACTAACTCATAAGCATATAGCAACTCACTCAACTCAACTGACTCAGAGCACTATCAAGACCTAAATGAGAGTTTCTCTTATCCGACAACCATCACCTATGAGCCGGTGATAGTACAAAAATCAAACGTTGTTGCCACGTCCGTCCATACCTTGCCAGGGCATGAACGCCTCCCTAATCATGGATACCATCGATTAGTCAAGTCCTATCATTTTAGGACAATAAAAATGGGAAACATCCAACTTTAACGGTTCGATCCCATGGGAAGCATCCGACTTTAATGGTTCCATCCCTACCTACGTTGGCGGCGTAGTTTCTGGGGTTCGAGTATGGACTATACTCTTACCCGCTTCGGTGCTCGATACTCCTCCCATAACTCCATGCTCATAAGACTCCCTCCAATCATCTCAAACAAGCCCTCACGGCTAGTTTCATATGGAACATTACCACCTCATCAATTCTGTTCTCATTTCAACTCAAATAAGTCATAATGGCAAGTCTCATTGGACTCTTTTCAAAACTCAACTCAAATCATCAAACTCTTCTCTTTAAAACTTGTACAATCTCAACTCGATGAATGCAGAAAATATTATGTACATTAAAACATAATTTCAACCCCTCAACTCAAACTCAAAATAGATACTTTAATGTAAAAATACTCAACTCATTTAAAGGATCCTCATACTCAACTCATGATTAAACTCTTTTTAAATCATAAATGAAAATAATCATTTCTTAAACTCAAAAATAGTGTATAAATAGTTTATGCAAAAATACTCACAAATTATTTATTTAAAACTCCTTCTCAAAAGATCCTTTATTTCCAAAATACTCATAAGACTCCAATCAACTCAGATTATGCAAATCACATATCACATAATCACATTAGACTCCAATCCGCTCCATCACATAATATCCTCATCAATATACCTCTTTATCAATTATTCTACACATATTAAATAAGCACCATTTACGTCATCACTCACATCGTCATCAAAACATCATCATCACATCATTATCACATCATCATCATCATATATTATCATTTACATCATCATCAAATATTATCATCACATCATTGTCAAGTATCATCATCACATCAATCATCAAACATCTACTCCAAAATCCTTATTTTTGTCCTATGTTCATTTTATAGAAGCAAAGGGACATTCTTAACTAACCAATTCATTATTTTCATTCCAATCAATACATATATACACACAACTATCCATCTCAACCTCAAGACAAATTATGACCAAAGAAATCTCATCTTGGATTCATGTGAATGAAACATGAATCCATACTCTCAACAAAACTCAACTCAAGAATATCGTCAACATCTATATACAAAGATACATTTGTAGTTAATAATATGAAAAATAACTATTTAGTAACTCAAGTCATTTAAATCATCAATCAACCATTTGTATCTAAAAACATTCCATAGTTTAGGAAAACTTTCAAGAAAACCTTTCTAAAAGGTGCAACTCTTTCACAACTCCTAACCAACACATCTATGGGCATATGGAAGAACTCAATCCATATTTTAGGTTAGCCTTACATACCTTGTTTGAAGACTTTGAAGAAACCTTGTGGTTGGGTCTTCAATGGAGAACTCAAACCTTAAAGCTCTTGGAACTCTTCTTGTTGGAAATGGAGAAGAAGAAGAAGAAGAAGAAGAAGAGAGAGAGAGATATAGGTTTCTAGGGCTTTTAGAGAGAGAGTGAGGGATTGAAAATGATCCCAAAATGTGTTAGGGCTGATACATATATAATTTGGGGGAATTCCCAAATTACCCTTCTCAAAAGTTCTGAAAAATAGGCAAAAATGCACCTGGCGCGATAGTGGCGCATCGCGCCATTGCAGTGCCAGGCCGATTATGCCTAAAACCTGCACACCTCGTAGTGGCGCGCCGCGCCAAGGACCAAACTACTGAGGCATGTTTCTGGTGCGATAGTGGCACGTCGCGCCCTTATAGCGCCAAGGCCAAAGTTTCTGGGTTTTGGAAATTTGGCCTGAAAAACCCTGCACAATTTTTAGTGGCGCATCGCGCCAAGAACCAACTACTGAGGTATATTTATGGCATGATAGTGGTGCATCGCGCCCTTACAACGCCAAGGCCATTTCCCCAACAGTTGTAACCCAGGCCAAAAAATGAAATTCCTGCCGCGCTAGTTCGTCTTAGGAGCGTCATATCTTTCGACTCCGAACTCCAAAATTCACATTCTTGGTGGGTTGGAAAGAAGACTCGACGACCTTTGATTTAATAGATCGTGGGCTACCCAAATCGTCGTCTATCAAAAGATAGGGTCGTTAGAAGTCAACCCCTCAAGTGAACTCCTCCTCGAACTTAGTCACAATGAATCCCTCGGTTAAATTTGGTCCTAGGGGTCCTTCATGACCCCACATCACCTCTAATGCTGCAACATTTCTCAATAACTTGTCTTACTCATGCTAAGGCTCCACAATACTCGAGTTCGACCCTACCCGGACACAAGAAGGGTCCGAATCTTAGGGAAAAATTTTGAGGGGTGTTACACCAACATCAAGGTTTTGTCCAAGTCTCCGCTAAGGTATGTAAGACTATCTAAAATATGGGTTGAGTCCACCCATGTGCCCTACTCTTTCTTTGAGGTTAGATGTCCATAAAAAATGGAGTTTCTTGGTAGGGTTTATGCTTGAATGAGTTTTGTCCCCTATTTATTTGATGCTATATGTGTTGATGTTGTTGAGCTAAGAAGTTCCTAAAACCCTAATGTTAGTATGAGTTGATGGAGATGACTTGTTATTATGTTTTGTTGATCTCTTTAGCCATGTGATTATGTTGCTTAAGTCAATTTCCTTAAATGTGTTATTCTACTTGAATTGTTGAGCTAAAGTCATAGAGTTGTGATGAGTCTTGAGGAGATGTCATAAATGCTTATCTAAATAAGGCTTGATTGAGTTGATTTGAGGATGGAATTGATGAGTAGACAAGGTTCTAAATGAGACTTGCCATTATGACTTAATTGAGTTGAAATGAGAACCGAGTTGATGAGGTGGTAATATACCACATGAAACTAGATGTGAGGGCTTGTTTGAGATGACTAGAGGAGTTTTATAAGCATGGAGTCATGGGAGGAGTATCGAGCACCGAGGCAGGTGAGAGTACAGTCCATATTTGAACCCCAAAAACTACGCCACCAATGTAGGTAGGGATGGAACCGTTAAAGTCAGATGCTTCCCGTGGAATCAAATCGTTAAATTCGGATGTTTCCCATTTTATTGTCCTAAAATGATAGGACTTGACTAATCAATGGTATCCATGATTAGGGAGGCGTTCATGCCCTGACAAGGTATGGACGGACGTGGCAACGACGTCTGATTGTTGTACTATCACTAGCTTATAAGTGATGGTTGTCGGATAAGAGAAACTCCCATTTAGGTCTTGATAGTGCTTCGAGTCAATTGAGTTGAGTGGCTTATGACTTTGTCCTGTCTAAACTATCTCTTGTTAGACTTAGGGCATTGGAGTGAGTTGCTATACGCCTATGAGTTAGTCCCGTCTAAACTATTCTCGTTAGACTTAGGACACTTGAGTGAGTTGTCATGTATGTATGAGTTGAGTCCCTGGGTTGATATTGATGTTTGTTTGGTGTGTTTCATCCGACCATTTTACATACTCATATATTCCATGTACTGAAGCCATTTGACCTGCATCATTTTATGATGCAAAGACAGGTACTAGAGGTCATCAACCACTGCTCCGTTGAAGATCCACATACACTTCCAGCTAGTTGGTGAGTCCTCCTAGTTCCCGGAGGATGTTGAGCCTTCTTGTACAGTTTTGTTGTCATTTCCTTTATTTTGATTGTTGGTAGCCATGGACTTGTCATTGACACCTTTTAGACTTTGATAGATGCTTCATAGACTGGAGTGTAGGGAGGTTGAACAGTTATTTTGAGGAGTCTTATCATATTTGATTGTTGGGTTGATAAATGTTTGGCCTTCGGCCCCCATATTGTGAATAGTATTTCATTAATTAAGTTTCTGCTAAGAGAATGTGATTGAATGAATGTGTGACTGGCCCAGGTGGTTTGCTCGGAGGTCAGAAATAGCCTTTGAGTGCCGGTTACGTCTAGAGTACCCTCTCGGGGTGTGACAAACATGGTATCAAAGCACAAAGTTCAAGAGTCCTAGGGAGTCTATGAAGCCGTGTCTAGTAGAGTCTTGCTTATGGGTGTGTTGTGCACCACACTTATAAGCAGGAGACTATAGGACATTAGGAATTGTTTCACTTCTTTCATACTCTGACTTCGTGCGATAGAGTTAAACTCTATAAATCTCCTTTCTAAATCATGAGTTTGTACGTTACAGATAATGCCTCCTAAACATACGGCTAGCCAGATAAACGTTAACAACACCTAGATGCCCCAATCGGAGGTACGCCCAGCAAGGGCTGGAGGTCGACCTGCGAGGTATGCGGAGGCACCCCAAGTGCCTGCTACTCCGCCTGCACCCACATCAGAGGCAGAATTTCGAAGGGCGATTGCCATGCTCACGTAATTAATGGCTGCTCGGAATGGTAACCAGAGTTCGCTGACTCTTAGCTCTAGTTCCCAAGAGCCATCTGCTGCCACTAGAATTAGAGACTTTCTAAGGATGAATCTGCCAGCATTCACGGGTTCTAAGTTCGACGAAGACCCCCAAAACATTATTGATGAGATGTGGAAAATTCTGAAAGCTATGCATGCTACGGAGGTTGAGGGGGTTGAGTTGGTGTCATACCAGCTCAAAGATGTGGCAAACATTTGGTATAACCAATGGGAGAAAGGTAGAAGTGAGGATGTTGAACCTGCTATGTGGGATGAATTTGAGAGAGCCTTTCTTGACCACTTTTTTCCTCGAGAACTGAGGGAAGCGAAAGTGGAGGAGTTTGTAAATCTGAAATAGGAAGGTATGTTGGTTAAGGAGTATGGCCTGAAGTTCATCCAGTTGTCCAGGTATGCTCCTAAAATGATTCCAAATATGAGGTCAAAGATGAGGAAGTTCATCTCCGAATTAGGGAGGCATGTGAAGAAAGAATGCAAAACAGCATTGTTGATCTCAGATATGGATATTTCCTGATTGATAGTGTATGCTATAGAGGATGAGAAGAGGAAAGATAGAGAAGAACATCTGAGTAAGAAAGTAAAATCAGCGGGTCATGAGAGTGAACAGAGGCAAATCAAGGGCAACATGTCCTTCTTCCAGAAGAAGCCTCCCAATTATGCCTCACCTACCACCAACGCACCTATGCCGCAGAACAGGTATGATTGGCAGGTACAGAGTCGCCAGAATTTTAGACCCCAGGGTTCTCAATCCCAGGCCAGTGTAAGTTAAGGTTCGAGGGGGAAGCCACAATGTGGAAAGTGTGGTAGGCTCTACTTGGGAGAATGCAGGGCAGGAAGGATTGGTTGCAATAAATGCGGCTAAATGGACTATTTTCAGAGGGAGTGCCCAATCGGGGGAAACAGAGTCCAGCATTCCGCCACCGCACCGCCGGCTAAGGGAAATTAGAGGGGCACTACTTCAGGTACGAGTGGAAGTACAAACTGCCTATATGCTATGGGTAGTCGTCAAGATCAAAAGGACTCTCCAAACATCGTAACGGGTATGCTACGAGTCTCTTCTGTTGATTGTTATGTATTGATGGATCCGGGTGCCACTCTATCTTTTGTGACTCCTTATGTGGCTAGTAAATTCAATAAAGTTCCTAAAAATCTTCATGAGCCTTTTTGCGTAGCTACTCCTATTGGTGATTCGGTTTTAACTGAAAGAATTTATATAGATTGCACTATGTCAATCCATCACAGGGACACCTTGGCCGACTTAATTGAGTTGGACATGGTCGATTTTGATATGATCCTTGGCATGGACTGGCTTTATGTCTGTTATGCCTCTATCGATTGTAGGACCCGGATTGTCAAGTTCAAATTTCTGAACGAAGCTATTATAGAGTGGAAGGGTTGTTCTATTATGCCTAAGGGTAAGTTTATTTCTTACCTTAGGGACAGGAAACTAATCTCAAAGGGGTGTATCTATCATATTGTCCGAGTGAAAGATGACAATGTTGAGTCTCCATCTCTCGAGTCAGTCCTGATTGTCAATGGGTTTCTCGACGTCTTTCCCAAAGATCTGCCTGGAGTCCCTCCTGATAGGGAGATTGACTTTGGGATTGATGTTCTTCTGGATACCCAGCCTATCTCAATCCCGCCATATAGGATGGCTCCAGCTGAGTTGAAAGAGTTGAAGGAGAAGTTGAAGGACTTGTTAGACAAAGGATTTATTAGGCCGAGCATCTCACCATGGGGTGCTCTTGTCCTATTTGTGCAAAAGAAAGATGGGTCCCTTAGAATGTGCATCGATTACAGATAGTTAAACAAGGTCACCATAAAGAATAAGTACCCTCACCCCAGAATAGACGACTTATTCGACCAACTTCAGGGTGCCACTTGTTTCTTAAAGATAGACCTGAGATCCGGCTACCATCAGTTGAAAGTGAGGGAGTGTGATATCCCGAGGACCTCTTTCCGGACTCGTTATGGCCACTTTGAATTTTTGGTCATGTCCTTTGGGTTGACAAATGCCCCCACAGCTTTCATAGATCTCATGAACTGAGTGTTTAAACCATATCTTGATATGTTTGTGATTGTATTCATAGATGACATTCTGGTCTACTCCAAGAGTGAAGAGGAGCACGCCTATCATCTTAGAGTCGTTTTACAAACTTTGAGAGACTAGGTATTGTATGCAAAGTTCTCAAAATGTGAATTTTGGCTTGCATCAGTGGCCTTCCTAAGCTACATTATATCTGGAGATGGTATACAGGTTGATGCTCAGAAGATTGAAGCTGTGAAGAATTGGTCCAGACCCACATCCCCGACAGAGATAAGAAGCTTCTTGGGTTTGGCCGGCTACTATCGAAGGTTTGTAGAGGGATTCTCATCTATATCATCACCATTGACTAAGCTGACCCAAAAGAAGGCTAAGTTCCAATGGTCGGATGCTTGTGAGGAGAGTTTCTAGAAACTGAAGGCCAAGCTGACCACTGCCCCTGTCCTGACCTTGCCCGATGGAACAGAGGGCTTTGTAGTCTACTGTGATGCATCCAGGATTGGTTTGGGTTGTGTGCTGATGCAAAGGGGGAAGGTGATAGCCTATACTTCAAGACAACTTAAGGTTCATGAGAGGAATTACCCAACCTATGACCTTGAGCTGGCAGTTGTGGTATTCGCGCTTAAAATCTGGCGCCACTACCTATATGGAGTGCATGTTGATGTATTCACCGATTACAAGAGCTTACAATATGACTTCAGCCAGAAGGAACTCAACCTGAGGCAAAAGAGATGGCTCGAGCTACTCAAGGACTACGACATAAGCATCATCTACCATCCAGGTAAAGCTAATGTTGTTGCTGATGCTCTTAGTAGGTATTCTATGGGTAGCACTGCCCATGTGGAGGAAGGGATGAGGGAATTAGCGAGAGAGGTACATAGATTAGCCTGATTGGGAGTTCTACTCGAAGAGAACAATGAAGGTGGAGTTAACATTCGAGATGGGGCTACGTCCTCACTTATAGCAGAGGTAAAGGAGAAACAAGATCAGGATCATGTCCTCCTTCGATTGAAGGAAGTTGTTCACAAATAAGGGGTGATGGTCTTCACCAAAGGGGGAGATGGTGTGTTGAGATACCAAAATAGACTGTGTGTTCCAGATGTCGATGGTGTTAAAGAAAGGATTATGGATGAAGTGCATAGTTCAAGATACTCTATCCATCCCGTCTCTAGAAAAATGTATCATGACTTAAAGGAAGTATATTGGTGGAGTGGGATGAAGAGAGATATCGCGGAATTCATTTCCAAGTGCCCGAATTGCCAACAGGTGAAGGTCGAGCATCAAAGGCCCTGTGGTTTAGCCCAAAACGTAGAGATCCCGGAATGGAAGTGGGAGATGATCAACATGGACTTTATCATCGGGTTGCCGAAGTCCCGGAAGCAACATGATTCGATATGGGTAATCGTGGATAGGATGACGAAATCATCTCACTTTTTAGCGGTTAAGACTACTGACACCGCAGAAGATTATGCAAAGTTGTACATTCAGGAGATCGTCAGATTGCATGGGGTCCCTTTATCTATCATCTCAGACATAGGAGCCCAATTCAATTCCCAATTTTGGAAATCCTTTCAGAAGGGATTAGGTTCGAAGGTGAACTTGAGTACATCCTTTCATCCCCAAACAGATGGCCAGGCCAAGTGGACCATCCAGATATTGGAAGATATGTTGCGGGCATGTGTGCTTGACTTCAAGGAAAATTGGGATGACCACTTACCTCTCATAGAGTTTGCATATAACAATAGCTATCATGCAAGCATTCAAATGGCTTCTTATAAAGCCTTGTATGGGAGGAGGTGTAGATCGCCCATTGGGTGGTTTGAAGTTGGTGAGGTTGAGTTGATTGGGCCTGACCTTGTCCACCAAGCCATGGAGAAGGTGAGGGTTATTCAAGAGAGGCTAAAGACAGCCCAAAGCCGCCAAAAATCTTACACCGACGTGAGGAGGAGAGACTTAGAGTTTGAGGAGGGTGACTGGGTATACTTGAAAGTGTCACCCATGAAGGGAGTCATGAGGTTCGGGAGGAAGGGGAAGCTTAGTCCCCGATATATCGGTCCTTACCAAATTTCGAGGCGGATTAGGAGTGTTGCTTATGAGTTGGAGTTACCCTCAGAACTAGCCTCTATTCATCCGGTGTTCCACGTTTCGATGTTGAAAAAGTCATTGGGTGATCCCTCATTGGTAATCCCTATTGATAGAGTTGGAATTAAGGATAGCTTATCTTATGAAGAGGTTCCATTCCAAATTCTTGATCGCTAAATTCGCAATTTGAGGAACAAAGAGGTTGCCTCAGTCGAGGTTCTGTGGAGGAATCAATTAGTTGAGGAAGCCACATGGGAAGCAAAGGAAGCGATAAAATCTAAATATCCACATCTATTCGTGCCTACCGAGGAGAATGTTGAAGGTAATGTCCACTTCCTTGACATTGAATTCATTTATGCATTTTGAGTCTTGTTTGTTAATTGATAGAGAATTTGATTTATTGAATGACTGAGTTTTGATTTTGATTTGCACCCTGAGTCTATTCTTGATTTCTTGTCATTCGAGGATGAATGATCCCAAGGGGGAGATAATGTAACACCCCTCAAAATTTTTCTCTAAGATTCAGACCCTTCTTGTATTCGGGTAGGGTCAAACTCGAGTATTATGGAGTATTTTCATGAGTAAGACGAGTCGTAGAGAAATTTAGCAGCGTTAGAGGTGATGTGGGGTCATGAAGGACCCCTAAGACCAAATCAAATCCAAAAGATTCGTCGTGGCTAAGTTTGAGGAGGAGTTCGCATAAGGGGTTGACTTCTAACAACCCTATCTTTTGAAAGACGACAATTTGGGTGGCCCACGACCCATCAAATTAAAGTTCATCGAGTCTTCTTTCCAACGCCACCAAGAATGTAATTTTTTGGAGTTCGGAGTCGAAAGATATGACGATCCTAAGATGAACTAGCACAATAGAGATTTTTAGGCCTAGGTTGCAATTGCTGGAAAACTGGGCTTGGAGCAGCAGTGGCGCGATATGCCACTATCGCGCCAGAAACATGCCTTAGTAGTTTGGGCTCTGGTGCGGCGCGCCACTATAAGTTATGCAGGGTTTTTCAAGCCAATTTCCAGAACCCAGAAAATATTGGCCTTGGCGCAGTAAGGGCGCAATGCGCCACTATCGCGCCAAGAATGTGCCTCAGTAGTTTGGTCCTTGGCGCGGTGCGCCACTATGAGATGTACAGGTTTTAGGCGTAATCAGCCTGACACTGCAATAGCGCGATGCGCCGCTATCGCGCTAGGTGCATTTTTGCCTATTTTTCAGAACTTTTGAGAAGGGGCAATTTGGGAACTTACCCAAATTATATATGTATCACCCTATACTATTTTGAGATCATATTTTCAGCCCCCACTCTCTCTCTAAAAGCCCTAGGAGTCTCTCTCTCTCCTCTTCTTCTCCATTTCCAACAAGAAGAGTTCTAAGAGCTTCAAGATTTGAGTCCTCCATTGAAGATCCAACATCAAGGTTTTCTCTAAGTCTCCGCTAAGATATGTAAGGCTATCTAAAACATGGGTTGAGTCCACCCATGTGCCCTACTCTTACTTTGAGGTTAGATGTCCATAAAAAATTGAGTTTCTTGGTAGGGTTTATGCTTGAATGAGTTTTGTCCCCTATTTATTTGATGCTATACGTGTTGATGTTATTGAGCTAAGAAGTTCCTAAAACCCTAATGTTAGTATGAGTTGATGGAGATGACTTATTATTATGTTTTGTTGATATCTTTAGCCATGTGATTATGTTGCTTAAGTCAATTTCCTTAAATGTGTTATTCTACTTGAATTGTTGAGCTAAAGTCATAGAGTTGTGATGAGTCTTGAAGAGATGTCATAAATACTTATCTAAATGAGGCTTGATTGAGTTGATTTGAGGATGAAATTGATGAGTGGACAAGGTCCTAAATGAGACTTGCCATTATGACTTAATTGAGTTGAAATGAGAACCGAGTTGATGAGGTGACAATGTACCACATGAAACTAGACGTGAGGGCTTGTTTGAGATGACTGGAGGAGTTTTATGAGCATGGAGTCATGGGAGGAGTATCGAGCACCGAGGCGGGTGAAAGTATAGTCCATACTCGAACCCCAGAAACTACGCCACCAATATAGGTAGGGATGAAACCGTTAAAGTCGGATGCTTCCCATGGAATCGAATCGTTAAAGTCGGACGTTTCCCATTTTATTATCCTAAAATGATACGACTTGACTAATCGATGGTATCCATGATTAGGGAGGCGTTCATGCCCTGGCAAGGTATGGACGGACGTGGCAACGATGTCTGATTATTGTACTATCACTAGCTCATAAGTGATAGTTGTCGGATAAGGGAAACTCCCATTTAGGTCTTGATAGTGCTTCGAGTCAGTTGAGTTGAGTGGCTTATGAGTTTGTCCTGTCTAAACTATCTCTTGTTAGACTTAGGGCATTGGAGTGAGTTTCTATATGCCTATGAGTTAGTCCCGTCTAAACTATTCTCATTAGACTTAGGACACTTGAGTGAGTTGTCATGTATGTATGAGTTGAGTCCCTGGGTTGATATCGATGTTTGTTTGGTGTGTTTCATCCGGCCATTTTACATACTCATATATTCCATGTACTGACGCTATTTGACCTGCATCATTTCATGATGCAGAGACAGGTACTAGAGGTCATCAACCACTGCTCCGTTGAAGATCCACATACACTTCCAGCTAGTTGGTGAGTCTTCCTAGTTCCCGGAGGATGTTGAGCCTTCTTGTACAATTTTGTTGTCATTTCCTTTATTTTGATTGTTGGTAGCCATGGACTTGTCATTGGCACCTTTTAGACTTTGATAGAGGCTTCATAGACTGGAGTGTGGGGAGGTTGAACGGTTATTTTGAGGAGTCTTATCATATTTGATTGTTGGGTTGATAAATGTTTTGCCTTCGGCCCCCATATTGTGAATAGTATTTCATTAATTGAGTTTCCGCTAAGAGAATGTGATTGAATGAATGTGTGACTGGATCAGGTGGTTTGCTCGGAGGTCAGAAATGGCCTTCGGATGCCGGTTACATCTAGGGTACCCTCCCGGGGCGTGACAGAAATAGTACGTGTAGCCTCGGCATGACCCACACTATTTTCATAGAATTTAGGGGTCATTCAACATGAATTAAATGATTTTTTTCAGTTTTTCTTGTGCTAGCCCATTAATTTTTTGGTCATTTAACTTTCAGTCAATTTGTTTTGCAAAAGCTTTACGACCCATTATAATGATCCACGGGAACAGTATGTCTATTCTCGATATGATCCACATCATTTTAATAGTATTTAGGGGTCACTCAACATGAATTAGGTAATTTTATTAATTTTTCGTATGTGTTAACCCATGAGATTTTTTGGTGGTATGACTTTCAGTTAATTTTTTGGAATAATACACAAGTACCCCTCAACTATAACCAAAATCGCTAGGACACACCTTAACTATAATGAGTTCTATTACACTCCTGAATTATTTTAAATTGTAATAAACACACCCTTCAGTGCTGAGGTGGCACAAAGAGTGTGTTCACTCTATTTGAGGCAAGTGAGAGACAACAAATAATATAAAATCTGACTAATTTGGACACATGTCCATTTTCAATTGGACATTTTCATTATTAATTAATACACATAAGTAGTTAATATTAAAACTTAAGTTGATATCTTTTTAATTAAAATTTCTTTTGTTCATTATGAAATAGAGCCCAATTTTATCATTTTTAGAAATATAAATATTTTTTCATAACATACTTAAATTATTGGTGATATTTTTCCAGATATTTCATCAATTTGTATAACCATAGAAGAATTTTTCTTTTTCTTTTTCCTCTTTTACTCAAACACTTAACATGAAATTCAAAAAAAATTGCATATTAGAGATTTAGTTTAGGCAATATAGGGTGAGAAAAATTTAAATTAAATTCCTTTTTTTTAAAATGATTTTTTTTACTTTTTTTAAATCTGAAGATTTTTTAATTTTTTTTTAGATTTGAAGATTTTTTTTAGATTTGACGTGGCGCTGACGTGGAGGCGAGTGTAAAACACCTCCATGTGAGTTATTATATAGGTTTTAGGGTGTGTTTATTACACTTTAAACTAATTCAGGGGGGTAATAGGACTCATGTATAGTTAAGGTATGTTCTAACGATTTTGGTTATAGTTGAGGGGGTTACTTGTGTATTATCCCTAATTTTTTTGCTAAACCTTTATGGGACCCTCAATAATTACCTGAGGGAATAGTACGTATAGTCTCAGTATGATTCACGCTATTTTCATAGCATTTAGGAGCCACTCAACAGGAATTAGGCGATTTTCTCAGTTTTTTTATGTGTAATGCCCATGAATTTTTTTGTTGATATTGATTTCGATCAATTTTCTTGAAAAAACTTTACGGAACTCTCCATAATGAACTGGGGGAATAGTAAGTGTAGCCTCGTAATGATGCACACAATTTTTCATAGGATTTAGGGGTCACTCAACAGGAATTAGATAATTTTTCTTAGTTTTTCGTATATGTTAGTCATTAATCTTTTGGTGATATGACTTTTGGTCAATGTTTTTACAGAACCTTTACAGAACCCTTCATAATGATATGAATGAACAGTATTTGTAGACTTGACATGATCCACGCTTTTTCATAGCATTTAGGGGCCACTCAACAGGATTTAGATGACTTTCTCAATTTTTCTTGTGTGTTAGCCCACTAATTTTTTGGTGATATGAATTTTGGTTATTTTTTGCCAAACCTCTATGAGAACCTGAGTAATGACCTAGGGGAATAGTAGGTGTAGCCTCGGCATGATCCACCCATTTTCGTAGCATTTAGGGATCACTCAACAAAATTTAGGCAATTTTTTTAGTTTTTTGTGTGTGTAAACTCATGAATATTTTGGTGATATGACTTTCGATAATATTTTTTACAAAACCTTTACGGGATCCTTTATAATGGCCTGAAATAATAGTACATGTGTCTTCGTATAATCCACACCATTTTCATAGAATTTTGGGGTCATTCAACAAGAATTAAGTGACTTTTTTAGATTTTCATGTGTGTTAGCCCATTAATTTTTTGAGGATATGATTTTTGATCAATTATTTTGTAAAATCATTACGAGACCATCCATAATGACCTGAGAGAAAAGTATGTGTAGCCTCGTCATGATCCATACCATTTTGAAAGCATTTAGGGGGCCAATCAACAGGAATTTAGTGGTTTTCTAAAATTTTCCTTTGTGTTAGCCCAAATTGGTGATATGACCTTCGGTCAATTTTTTTGCAAAATCTTTATAGGACCCTCCATAACGTCCTGGGGTCAATATGTGTATTTTCAGCATGTCCATATCATTTTCATAACATTTAGGGGCCACTCACCGAATATTAGATGATTTCTCAATTTTTCATGTGTGTTAGCCCATGAATTTTTTGGTGACATGACTTTCGATTAATTTTTTGGTAAAACTTTTACGGAACCCTCTGTGATGACCTAGGGGAACAGAACATGCGACCTCGGTATGATCTACGCCATTTTCATATCATTAGGGTTACTTAATAGGAATTAGGCAATTTTCTCGATTTTTCGTGTGTATTAGCCCAAATTATTTTCGTAATATGGCTTTCAATCAATATTTTTGCAAAATATTTATGGGACCCTCCATAATTACCTTGGGGAAAGTACATTTAGTCTTGGCATGATCCACGTTGTTTTCACGGCATTTAGGGGTCACTCAAAAGAAATTAGGTGATTTTCTCAGTTTTTCATGTGTATTAGCCCATAAAGTTTTTGATGATATGAATTTCGTTTAATTTTTTTTGTAAAAATTTACAGTACCCTCTATGATGACCTACAATGAATATGCCATGAATCATGCCGAGACTATATGTACTGCTCTCCCGGGTACTTACGAAGAGTAAAAGTCATATTACTAAAATATTGGCTAACACACATGAAAAATGAGCATATCACCTAATTTTGCTTATGCGGCTCCTAAATGCTATGAATATGTCGTGGATTATGCTGAGACTACACATATTTCTCCCCTGAATACTTATAGAGGGTCTCATAAAGGTTTAAAATTTTTTTGACTAAAAGTCATATCACCAAAATATTTATAGGCTAACACACACGAAAAATGAGAAAATTCTCTAATTTTGCTTGTGCATCCCCTAAATGTTATGAATGTGTTATGGATCATTACGAGGCTAAATGTATTGCTCTCCTGGGTACTTATAGAGGGTCCTATAATAATTTTGGAAAAACATTAACCGAAAGTCATATCACCAAAATATTCACGGGCTAACACATATGAAAAATAAGAAAATTGTCTAATTTTGCTTGTGCGGCCCCTAAATGCTATGAATACGCCGAAGATCTTTCCGATACTACACGTATTTCTCACACGAATACTTACGGAGAGTCTTATAAAAGTTTTGGAAAAAATTTGATCGAAAGTCATTTCACCAAAATATTCATGGGCTAACGGATATGAAAAATGAGAAAATCGCTTAATTTCGCTTGAGCAGACCCTAAATGCTATGAATATGTATGAATCATGACGAAACTCCATGTACTTCTCTCCCGAATATTTACGGAAGTTCCCATGAAGGTTTCAGAAAAAAACTGATTGAAAGCTATATCACCAAAATATTCATAGGCTAACACGAAAAATAAGAAATGAGAAAATCACATAATTCCTCTTGTGCGGCTCCTAAATGTTATGAATACATCGTGGATCATTCCAAGGCTACACGTACTGCTCATACGGTGTAACACCCTAGAATTTTTTTCGCAAAGACTCGAACATTTCTTCACGTGTGTGTAGACTCGAACTGAAGGACTTGCAATTTTATATATAAGTTAGGATTAATTTCTAAGTATTTGAAGGGTATTAGATGTGGTTTAGAGTCATAAGACATCTCTAACACCAAGTCGAGTCCAAAGAATTAGTCTCGACTAAGTTTCCGAATGAGTTCGTATAAGGGTCAACTTCAAAAGACCATATCTCCTAGAATATAATGAACTGTGCCCCACGACCTACCAAATTAAAGGTATTTGAGTCTTCTTTCCAACGCCACCAAGCTTGAAATTTTTGGAGTTCGGAGTCAAAATTATGACTATTTTACTACAGACTAGTACTGCACGAATTTCAGGCCTGGGCGACCATTGTAGGAAATTTAGGCTTGGCGCTCCAATGGTGCCCGGCGCCACTATAACACCAAAAAACAGCCTCAGTAGTTTGGTCCTTGGCGCGACGCGCCACTATTAGATGTGCAGGGTTTTAAGCCTATTTTGGCTTGGCGCTGCAGTGGCGCGACGCGCCAGGAGAGTTTTTGCTCAGTTTTCTAAATTTTTGAGGAAGGGCAAATTGGACTTTTTCCGTATTATATATACCCTCACTTGGAATGTTTTGGGATCATTTTTCAGTCCCCTCACCTCCCAAAAACCCTAATCTTCATCCCTTCTTCTCTTCCAAACATCTCCAACAAGAAATCCTCCCAAAAGCTCAAGGATTCAAGATCTTCAAGTCAAGTCTTGGTTTTCGGTGAGATGATCTTCAAGCAAGGTATGTAAGGCTAACTTAAAATATGTATTGAGTTCTTTCATATGCCCATAAATGTGTTGGATAGAAGTTGTGAAAGATTTGAACTTTCTATGAAAGTTTTTCTTGAAATTTCCTAAACTATAGAATATTACTAAATTGTGTTAATGATGTTCTTGAGTTGACTTTGTTGAGAGTATGGATTCATGTATTCATTCACATGAACCCAAGATGAGATTTCTTTTTGGTCATAATTTATCTTGAGGATGAGATTGATGATTTTTATGTATATAAAAATAATATTATTTTTAAAGTGAAATGAGGTATTCTTTTACTTGAGTTTGATGAAATTGATTTTGAGTTATATGAGAATTGGGATAGTTATGAATGTGAATGGCATAAAAAGAAATAAAACATTGGTAGAGCTAAAATGTCACTTTTATTTCTATAAATGGAATATAGAATTAAATAAGGATTTTGGAGCAAGATGTTTGATGATGGTGTGAATGATGATGTTGATAATGATGTGAATGATGATGTTGATAATGATGTGAATGATGATGTTTGATAATGATGTGAGTGGTGATGTTTTGATAATGGTATGAGTGATGATGTGAATGGCGGTTATTTAACATATGTAGAATGATTGATGAAGAGGTTATGTTGATGAGGATGTTGTGTGATGAAGTGGATTGGAGTATAATGTGATCATGTGATATGTGATTTGCGTAATTTGATTTGATTGGAGTCTTATGAACATTTTGAAAATAAATGATCTTTTGAGAAAGAGTTTTAAATAAATGATTTGTGAACATTTTTGTATAAACTATTTATACACTATTTTTGAATTTAAAGAATGATTATTTTCATCTATAATTTAAAAAGAGTTTAAGCATGAGTTGAGTTTGAGAAGTCTTTTAATTATTTTTGAACATGAGCATTTTGAGTATAAATGAGTTGAGCACTTTTACTTTAAAAATGTCGATTTTTGAGATTGAGTTGAGATTGTATAAATTTTAAAGAGAAGAGTTTGATGATTTGACATGAGTCGATTTGAAAGAAGGTTCAATGAGGCCAGATTTGATTTGAGTTTTGAAAAGAGTCCAATGAGACTAAATAAGTATTTTAAGTATTTTACTCACTTGATAGATATGAGCATATTGAGTCTTGGGAGGAGTATCGAGCACCGAATTGGGTAAGAGTATAGTCCATACTCGAACCAATAAACTACGTCGCCAAACGTATGAGGGGATTGAACCGTTAAAGTCGGATGTTTCCCATGGGATCGAACCGTTAAAGTCGGATGTTTCCTATTTTATTGTCCTTACATGATAGGACTTGATTGGTTATGTATCCATGATTGTTGATTCGTTCTTACTCTGTCAAGGTATGAACAGACGTGACAACAACATTGGCTTGTTGTACTATCACTCGCTCATATGGTGATAGTTATCGGTTAGAGAAAATCCTAATTGAATGGATTGTGCTTGATATGATTGGTTTGATTGTGATTGTAGATGATTGAGTTGAATTGTAAAACATTGCATAATTCTAATTTGCATATCTATTGAATTGAGTTGATTGTATATGATTGGATTGGGTTGGATATGTGATTGGATTGGATTAGATAATATGTGATTGAATTAGAGTTGATGGTATGTGATTGGATTGGATTGAATACGTGATTGGACTGGATTAGATTGTACATGATTGGATGGGATCGAATTGTAAATGATTTGATTGAACCGTATTGTACATGATTGGATTGGATTGGATTGTATGGTATATGAGTGGTCTTTGTCTAAAAAAATGTATTCTTACTTTAGACTTATGACACTTTGATTGAGTCTCTCTTATCTTTTTGATTTTGAGATATTTGAACCAACGTTATTCTTTCTTGAGGTATGTTTCATTCTGCCATATTACATACTCGTACATTCCATGTACTGACGTCCATTTGGACCTGCATCATTTCATGATACAGAGACAGGTTTAAGAGATCGTCAATAGGAGCACCATTGAGGATCTATACACACTCAGCGTATTGGTGATTCCTCCCCTACATTCTGAGTACACCGCTTATGTTATTCTTGCGTTGAGTTAGCCCTTCTCATTTTGATTTGAGGTAGCTATGAACATGTCATTGACACCAATTGGATAGTAGTGATAGAGGCTTCATAGACTAGATAGTGATGGGTCGATTGAGTATTTACTTTCCTTGAATTATTCTTGTTAAAATATTTTAAATGACAAAGATTGGAGTTTGATTTGTTAGCCCATGACCTTTCTTTCTTGAGTTAGAATCGTTGATTTGGATTGCCCACTAAATTATTTCTCTATTTTAAACTTTCCGCTGATTGATTGATATGAACGGATGTGTGATTGGACCAAGTAGTTCGCTTGGAGACCAGCAATGATCTTCGAGTGCCGATCACATCTAAGGTACCCTCTCGGGATGTGACATATGGGTACTTACGTAGGGTACCATAAAGGTTTCAAAAAAAATTAATGGAAAACCATATAACCAAAATATTCAAGAGCTAATACACACGAAAAATGAGGAAATCGCCTAATTCCACTTGTGTTGCCCCTATATGCAATGAATATACTGTGAATCGTGTCGAGGCTACACATACTTATCCCCCGGGTACTTACGGAGGGTCCCATAAAGGTGACTTTCTTAGTTTTTCGTCTGTTTAGTCCATAAATCTTTGTGATATGACTTTCGGTTAATTTTTTCTGCAAAACCTTTACAGAACCCTCTGTAATGACCTGGGAGAGAAATACGTATAGCCTCGACATGAATCACGCTATTTTTCATAGCATTTAGGGCCACTCAACAAGAATTAAGTGGTTTTCTCAGTTTTTCGTGTGTGTTAACCCATGAATTTTTTGGTGATATGACTTTCGGTCAATTGTTTTGCAAAACCTGTACCGGAACCTCCATAATGACCAGGGGGAATAGTAAGTGTAGTATCGGCATTATCCATGCCATTTTCATAGTATTTAGGGGCCACTCAACAGAATTTTGGTGATTTTCTCAGTTTTTCGTGTGTGTTAGCTAATGACTGTTTCTTGTTTGTACTATTGTAGTTTCTTGTTCCGATAATATTTTTGATTGTACACAGAGTAATTTCTTGTTTTGAATGTGTTGTGTGATCATCTTATTTATTTGTGATAAACTAATAATATTTTGATTGTACGCTGTGTTTGGATGATGTAAGGAAAATTTTAGTAAATTATATTGCTCCTATATAGGTACTTTGATAGAACTTTTTACAGTTCTTTTGGGTAAAGCTTTTAGTTACAAAATAAATTCTTACCTTTTAGAAACCAACCACGAACAAGTGGAGTGCGGAAAATATTGTAGTGTTTAATGAGGTTATTGTAGTAAAAGAAAGAGCCGTGAAAAAAAAACCCATTATAAGTCTCCAACTTATTCACTAATCAAAAGAGAGAAATTTTATGTAGAAGGAAGGTATTCTAATGGTGGAGTTTTGGACTCTTCAACTAATCAATAGTTGTTTGAATCACACGACGTTATTGGGTTGTTGTTGTTGGGAATAAACCCACCACAGAAATAATATTTGCGGTATACGAGAAACAAAAGCAGAACACAATGATACGGTTAATTAACAAGAATAAAAAGAGCAATAATGATACCAAGATTTTTATGTGAAAATCCTTCTGGATAAGGAAAAAAACCACTGCCGAGAGGAGCAACTGATATCACTATAGTAAAGAATTTTACACTTGTAGGTCTGAGTAAAAACTCCAAAGACCACTACACACTCAAAAGAAATAAACCTTTTTTGATTTTTCCACCTTACTACAATATTGCTCACACTCTCTAATTTTTTCTCACAGATTATTTCCCTCTGTGATGCCTCACTCTCCTTTGTGTTTTTGGTGTGTTTAACAAATGAGCAAGAGTGCCCTATTTATAGGGAAAAATTTATTCCCTTTGATGTCATTGATGACATCAATTGGAATCAAAATTCAAAGTTAGATTTTTTGGTAGAAAATATTAGGTGTATATATACTTATTATGTTAATGAAATAAAGTAAGGGATTAATTTCTTTCATTGGGATTTTTCAACTACCAATCCACATTTTTGACTCACCTATTTTCAACCTAACAAACAAAGACATTTGTGGCATGGGATGGATACCAACAGTTGTATCCTGAAGAGGACAAGTCAAAAGTTATGTTGTTGGTAGATCGGTATAGGTTAAACTGCAGTGGACTTGAATATCTTTAAAGAAAGTGAGATATCAGTGCCTCAATTTGAATATTTATTTATTTATTAAGTTTTGTCCATTGATTGGCCATGTCATCGTGCTTGAAAATCTAGTTTTATTAAGATTAAATACCAAAATGGACGGCTAATTAATTATTATTTTTCACTATTTGAATATATGGTTTTTTGGAAAATAGAAAAGGATTCTCAGTCAAAAGGCATCTTAGCTGTAAAGATGAGCTTCTTTGCTTTTTCTGTGTGTGTGTGTGGTTGTTGGCCGCCTTCAGTGGATGAGTTCAATTATTACAAATTCCTGAGTTAGAGTTTATGGATTTGAAATTCTAATTCTCTTAAGTTGCTATGTTCTAAATTAATTATTTATAGATATTTAATGAATTTGTCACGACAAATATATAAGATATAGAGCAAAGTTATTGGGTTGAATCGAACTCATAAATTATACTCTAGCTCCGCCCTTTAGTCTCTTTTGGAATTACAGTGCTAGTTACTCCAATAATTCTGCACGTTTTATTTGTACTGTACAAAAGTAGTACTTTATTATCTTACCTCTTGCTAGTAACTTTCCTTTTCTGCTTTTTCTTACTATCTGTCTATACCAGCTGGTTTAATATAGTAGGAACAGAGAAAAGACACAAATATATCTTTTAACTTTGCGATTTAAAATTTATTTATCCTCATTAAAAAAGTGATGCATTATATGTCCTCACAGTCTAACAAATAGAACATATTTACCCTTACTGAATTTTTTAATTCCAAAAATATCACGTGGCTTTAAAAAATTACCTTGTCCATTTTCTTTAGCTCAGCCGGTGTGGTGTTACTCCAATAATTGTCTTTGCCTTTTTCTTTTAGTTATCGGAATTATGTCTTAAACAAACAAGAAACAGTTAGGTTAGCTTCATTTGATCATCCTTGAGAGAGCATCATTAGCACTCTGATCAGAAATATATATATATATATATATATATTCTTTACCTCAAAAATTGTTCAATGGAAATACTTGTTAATGTTGTATCTGAGTGTGTTGTTGAGGTGGGGAGGTTCATGTGTAGATGCATCTATCCGAAGATTGAAAATATTGTCCGTTTCTCCTCAAATATTGAAAATCTAAGGGAGGAAATGGAGAAGCTAACAAAGTTTAGAGATGATATCAATGCAAAGGTAGAAGAAGATAAGAAAAAAGGCTATAAACCAAAACCAGATGTTGTCAAGTGGATTGAAGATGTTTGTGAGCTAGAGAATAAATGGGAAACTAAGCAAGAAAGCATTGCAGCAGCTAAGACGCTTGCATATAAGTGTTGTCCAAATTGCAGCCTTCGCTCGGATGTCTCCAGTCACGCACGGGACATCCGAGAACAACTTTTCATGCTTAAAGAGGTCGGAGAAAGCTTTGGATCCAATTTGATGGTAGAAAATTACCAGGTGATTGAGTACTTCCCGGTATCATCAATGAAAGACCAGCCAGCAGCAACAAGGAATCTCAACCAAATACTCCAACAATTGAAAGATGATAAGGTATTGCTGGAATTAAATCAAGATTAGTTGCTAATTTTATTACAATTCCTTTCTAATTTTATTTATTCCTGTCTAATTGACCGAATTGGATCAAAACATTATACGACTGAATGATCGAAGCCTCGACATCCTCTTTTCTCTAATTTGCTAATTTCTTCTATATGACCATTGTTGCATCTTTCACTTGTGGGTAAATTATTATTTTTTTGGGTATGTGAATCCTTTCAGGTTTGCATCATCGGAGTGTGGGGTGCGGGAGGAATTGGAAAAACTACTTTGGTGAAGAATCTGAACAATGAGCTTCTAAAAATTGATGTGTCAAATTCTAAACTGTCTTTTGGTGTTGTAGTATGGGTTACCGTGCCCAAACCACCAATACTCATCATTAAGGTTCAAGCAAAAATTGCCAAAAGATTAAACCTAGAGGTAGATAACGAGGGAAGTGAAGAAAGCAATGCCAGCAAAATCTACCAAAGGCTCAAGGAAGAAAAGAGTTTCCTTCTCATACTAGATGATGTTTGGGAAGCTATAGATTTGGATCATGTCGGTGTGCCTCAACCCAAAGATCACGCAGGAAGCAAGGTTATTATAACTTCTCGCTTTTGGGGTGTTTGTAAGCAAATGAAAACACACACCGAAATGAATATTTCCACTTTGGATGAGGATGAATCTTGGCAACTGTTTATCAAAAATGCGGGAGATGTTGCCAAAAGGGAGGATATTCAGCCATTGGCAATGGATATTGCAAGAGAGTGTGGTGGTTTACCTTTAGCAATCACTGTTATTGGAGCATCTATGAGCGGTAAGAAGAGGGTGGAGCAATGGGCAAATGCTTTGGACTCACTTAAAATGTCTGAACCTTATGACACAGATGTAATGCAAAAGGTTTACAAGATGATCAAGTTGAGTTTTGATTATTTAGTATCTCCAGATATTGAATTATCGACAGGGCAAAGAAACAATATGAACAAAAGGAGAGGTGACATTCACAGTTGTTTCTTGTATTGCTCCTTATACCCCTCGGCTATTCCAACAGATGATCTCATACATTGCTGGTGGGCAGAGGGGTTCCTCGGTGAACATGACACATACGAAAAAGCTTACAACAGGGGAATCACAATGATTGAGAGTCTAAAAGATGCCTGCCTGCTAGAAGCCCATAAGATGGATTCTGTGAAGATGCATGATGTGGTTCGTGATGTTGCTATATGGATAGATAATTCTTTTGGGATGACTGAGATGTCACATATTAAAGTATCAGTTTCTGTCAACAGAATATCTTTCGTAAGCAAAGGAATTCAAAGTCTACCTGATAACCTCACGGAATGTCCAGAGACAACAACTGTACTATTGCAAGATAATTATAGCTTTCGGGAAATTCCCCATGAATTCTTTTTGGCATTTCCAGCCCTAAGAGTTCTGAACCTGAGTGAAACTAGTATTAGAGCACTGCCTTCTTCCATCAATAGTTTATGTCAACTACGTGCTCTAATATTACAAAATTGTCGTTCTTTGAGAGTGTTACCACCTATTGGTAATCTTTGCAATTTGCAGTTGTTCGATTGTGATAATACATGGTTATTTTTTCTGCCGCAAGGAATGGATAAGTTGACAAATCTGAGGCTATTAAATCTGCCTGTAGTTGGTTTTGAGGAGAGCTTCGGCCAAGGATTTTTCCTCAAATTGCCTAGGATTGAAATGTTAAATATGCCGATGAATCCTTGGCATCGTAAGATATATTTCGTGAGAAAGAGTAGGGTGGCTGTTTTTGGACCAACGTCGTTTGATGAGATATCCTCTCTACACAATCTGACATATCTTTTTATAACATTGGATATCTCATCAAATTTCAATAGAGACCACACGTGGATGTCTAGATTGAAAGGTTTTCACATTAAGATTGGGGAAGAAACTTTAGAAGATGTACCATTCAACAGGTCAACAAAGAGGATAAGCGTCTCCCATTGTGAAACTTTCAGTAATGGAGAGCTCTCAGGCATGTTGCAGTTCGCTTCATATTTGTACTTGGAACAATGCATGGGTCTCAGGAAGTTGATTGCGAACAAGAGTTTTGATGGATTAAAATCACTCTACATTTACAAATGTTATTGTGATTTCACACCAGCAGAAGAAGGAAGTGGACAGTTTGACCCTTTGCCAAATCTGGAATATCTCAAGCTCGATTCAGTACATAATTTAAAGAGTGTTTCTGATTTCAGTCAACTTCTTGGTCTAAGATTTTCTAAATTACGCCAACTGCATATATCTTCTAGTTCAAGTTTAACATGTCTTTTCAATGTTGGTGGAGCTTTTTCTGTACCCAAGCACTTGGAAGAAATTACAATTGATTCATGTTCAGAGCTGGTAGAGTTGTTTGTGCAATGCTGCTCAAGTCAAATTCCAAGAGTCCGGAAGTTACTTTTGAGTGAGTTACCAAAATTAGGAAGGTTGGGGGAGCCGTGGGAACACCTGGAGGAACTTAAGGTGATCAATTGCAATGAAATAAGGAAGTTGCCTTTCTCTATTCAAACCTCCAACAACATCAAAGTAATAAGAGGAACACCGGAATGGTGGAGGCAATTAGAGTGGGATGACGACAACTTCAAGTCAAATTTAGAGCATTGTTTCAGGGTATACTCCTACTGGTAGAAGGATCAAAGTTGACGTTATGCATTTCAGGTGAAGTACAAATTAACTTTTTTGTACAACTAATTTGGACCTTGCTTTTGTCTTTCTTTTATTCTTCTTCTATTCGAAAGAGTTTATAATGTTCATGGTTATTATTGGGGGTGTCAAATGAGCGGATTGAGTTGAAATTGAGAATATTAAATGGGTTGAAATAAAAATCGGGTTGGGTCATAACCGGCCCAAATTTACTTTGAGCTCAATTGGGCTAAAAATCGGGTTGGGTTATGACCCGCCCAATTTGATCCGCTTATTCTTAATAATTTTAACATATTATTATTTACCTTTTATAATCACAGTTTAAATTTCAACTCAAGAAAATAAAAATAAAAATTTACAAATTGATAGATTAATCCTAAAAGATACAAAATAGATAGTAATTCATACTATTAATTAGGGGTTTACATGAACCGGGTTGATTCGGATTTTTTACAAACCAAACCAAACCATTTGTGTCGGGTTATTAAATCTATAAACCAAACCAAATCAATAAAAGTCGGATTTTTCGATATCAATTTTTCTCGGATTTTTCGGGTTGGTTCGGATTTTTTACAAACCAAACCAAATCATTTGTAGCCAAATAGGGTTTTCTAATTACATAACATGTTTTGGGCTTCCGGTGTTCATTTCCTTCTAGGCTTTTTTGTATATTATTTAGATGGACTTCTCAAGTCCAAATCTAAATGTAAGAAAGAAAACAAAAATTATGAAAAAATTTTAAAAAATATTTATAAATTATATTTTAATAAATATTTTTATGTATAACATAATTTAAAAGTAATATATCTATAATCGGGTCGGTTTGGGTTCGATTTGACTTTTTTTAGTTAAACCAAACCAACTTTATAATGGTCGGGTTTTTTTCCGGTTTGATTCGATTTGTCGATTTTGTGCTTTTTATCGGTTTGCCCTGTACAACCCTACTATTAATATGAGAACATACATTACACCAATGCAAATAAAGTGTCTTAAAATGAGTTGAAATTGGAGATTAAGTTGAGCTCAATTCAAAATTCTTTTTAAAATGGGTTAAGGCTTGAATGGGTTGAGATTGAATCCAATACAAATTATCTTGAGCCCAACCCATAAAAGTTTGAACGAGTTACCTATATTTTGGCTTATTTTGACACCCCTAGTTACTGATAGAAAAGTCAACAAAGGCTGCTAAGTAAAATCCAATTCAAAGAAGGAAAAAGTAGACAGAAAGAGTAGGCAGAAAAGGAAAAGAATTTCCTAGTATAATTGGGTTTTCCTTTTCCTAAAAGGAAAACACAAAGTTTCCATATATTTGGCTAGTCTTTTTCTTATAGAAAAAGGTTTATGACTCTATAAATATAAGTTTATTCCTTCTAACAAGAGAGCATCCACAATTCAGAAAGAGAGAGAGTAAGAATACAAAGAGAGTTATAACCAAGATAAATATTGTATTCTTGAGTGTCCTCTTTAGTAGTTGTTCCTTTTACAAGAGAGGAGTGTTAATTGTTGTTTTCTCCTTGTAAGTGAGAGCGGTGTACTCCATATCAAAATAGTAAAATCCTTCTACCCCGTGGTTTTTCCCCTCTATTTGTTTGAGGGTTTCCACGTAAAATTCTCGTGTCTAATTTATTTTCATTATTTATCATCATATCAAACTTTAGTTGTGGTGCTTCTTCATTCCAACAGTGGTATCAGAGCCATTAGTTATTCTGTCTGTTTTATGTGAAATTACTATTCACATGAATAGTAAATTTCGATGACGGTGCAGTTTGTCACGATTGTTCGCAAAAATATTCAGAAATGATCTAGAAGGGAGTGAATCAAATAATAATGTCGAGTACAATAAAGTTTGACATTGAGAAATTCAATAGGACTAATTTCTCATTGTGAAAAATGAAAATAAAAGCGATATTGAGAAAAGATAATTGCTTAGCTGCAATTGAAGGCAGACCCACAGATTTTACTGATGACAGCAAGTGGAACGACATAGACAGCAACGCAGTTGCCGATCTACACTTGGCACTAGCTGATCAAGTATTGTCTAGTGTGGCTGAAAAATGGACGGCGAAAGAAATATGAGATACTCTTACAGGATTGTATGAGGCCAAGTCTTTGCATAATAAAATTTTCTTAAAAAGAAGATTGTATACTCTTCGAATGGCAGAGTTCATGTCAGTTACTGAACACATCAATACTTTGAATACTCTGTTTTCGCAACTTACAACAATGGGTTGCAAAATAAAGGGGACTGAACGTGCGGAGCTTCTACTTCAAAGTCTGCCTGACTCGTATGATCAACTTATCATCAACCTGACGAATAATACATACAGTCTAGTTTTTGATGAAATTGCAGCCGCTGTCTTAGAAGAAGAAAATCGGCGCAAAAATAAGGAAGATAGACAAGCAAGTTCGTAGCAAACTGAAGCTTTGATGATGGTGAGAGGAAGACCAACGGAACATGGTCCCAGTAGGAGTCACAATCATGGTAGATCTCAATCAAGAAGTAAGAAAAATATCAAGTGCTACAACTGTGGCAAGAAAGGGCATTTCAAGAAAGATTATCGGTTCAAAAAGAAAAGTGAACACCCTGAGCCATCAAATGCTCAAGGAAATGTTGCATGTACCTCGGATAATGGCGATATTTTATGTAGTGAATCAATATCAAATAATGAAGGCAAAAAATATTTCACTGATGTCTGGATCATGGACACAGGAGCAACATGGCACATGACTTCCCGGAGAGAATGGTTTCATCAATATAATCCTATTTCAGGAGGGTCTGTGTTCATGGGAGGCGATCATGATTTGCATGTTATTGGTATTGGGTCCATCAAAATAAAAATGTATAATGGCACAATACGCACCATTCAGGAGGTACGACATGTAAAAGACTTGAAGAAGAATCTATTGTCTTTAGGACAACTAGATGATAATGGATGTTCGTATAAGACTCATGGTGGAGTCATGAGAATATCAAAAGGAGCGCTTGTAGTAATGAAAGCAGAAAAACTTACTGCAAATCTATATGTGCTTAAAGGTGAAACACACCAAGAAGGAGAAACATCCACCGTGTCAGCAAGTTTATTTGAAGAATCAACGATGATATGGCATCGTAAACTTGGCCATATGTCGGAACGAGGTTTGAAGATTCTTGCTGAGCAAAAGCTTCTTCCAGGGCTCAAAAAGGTTTCACTACCCTTTTGTG
Source organism: Solanum dulcamara (assembly GCF_947179165.1). NCBI lineage: Eukaryota > Viridiplantae > Streptophyta > Magnoliopsida > Solanales > Solanaceae > Solanum > Solanum dulcamara. Next base: position 2,175,672 of record NC_077241.1, on the reverse strand, counting down.
AGCATTGTGTTACCAGTAAGCAAAATAGACTAAAGTTTAGCAGTTCCTCTGCTAAGAGCAAGGAAATACTAGATCTGGTCCACTCTGATGTCTGGCAAGCACCGGTGGAGTCCCTAGGAGGAGCGAAATATTTTATGTCATTTATTGACAATTTCTCCAGGAGAAGTTGGGTGTATCCAATCAAGAGAAAGGCAAATGTTTTTTCAGTTTTCAAATAGTTCGAAGCGCGGGTGGAACTTGAATTTGAGAAAAAGATCAAGTGTTTGAGGACAGATAATGGAGGAGAATACACTGGTGATGAATTTGATAACTTCTGTAAACAAGAAGGTATTAAAAGGCATCTCACGGTGGCATATACTCCACAACAAAATGGAGTGGCAGAGCGGATGAACAGAACCTTGTTAGAACAGATAAGAGTTATGTTGGCAACTGCAGGGTTGGAAAAACAATTCTGGCAGAAGCAGTCAAAACCGCATGTTATGTGATCAATCGGTCACCATCAACCGCAATTGATCTGAAAACGCCAATGGAGATGTGGACAGGAAAACCAATTGATTATTCTTGCTTACATATATTCGGAAGTCCTACTTATGTTATGTACAACACCCAAGAAAAATCGAAGTTGGATCCAAAATCCAGGGAATGCATTTTCTTAGGGTATGCTGATGGAGTCAAGGGATATCGCTTGTGGGATCCCACTGCCCGCAAGGTGGTAATCAGCAGGGATGTTGTGTTTGTTGAAAACAAGATACAAGCAAAAGAAGGTAGCACTTCAAAAGAAAAATCAGAGACTACTACAGTTGAAGTTGAAGAAATAAAAGAAGTCTCAGTTTCTTCTGAAGCAGTACCAGAGCACGAAGAACAAAAGTAAGCTGAGATTGAAACTCCACAAGTTCGACAGTCAACTAGGGAGAGAAGAGAACCAGCTTGGCACTCAGATTATTCTATGGAGAGCAATGTTGCATACTGTCTATTAACATAAGATGGAGAGCCTTTAAATATTCACGAGGCTATAAAAGGCCAAGAATCATCTTTGTGGATGGCAACAATGCAAGAAGAAATTGAAGCTCTTCATAAAAATAAAATATGGGATCTTGTTCAATTACCACAAGGAAGGAAGGCCATTTGAAACAAATGGATCTACAAAATCAAATGCAATGGTAATGATCAAGTGGAAAAGTATCGTGGAAAAATTGGTGGTGAAAGGATTCACTCAGAAAGAAGGTATAGACTTCAATGAGATATTTTCTCAGGTGGTTTGACTCACAACAATTCGAGTGGTCCTGGCGATGTGTGCTACATTTGACTTGTACTTGGAGCAGTTAGATGTCAAAACTGCATTTCTTCATGGAGAACTTGAAGAAGAAATCTACATGCTCCAACCAGAAGGTTTTGAAGAACAGGGAAAAGAGAACTTGGTTTGCAGGTTGAACAAATCTCTATATGGTCTCAAGCAGGCGCCGAGGTGTTGGTATAAGAGATTTGATTCCTTCATTATAAGCCTTGGATACAACAGACATAGTTCAAATCCTTGTGTTTATTACAAGAGATTTGGTGATGAAGATTTTGTTATTTTGTTGTTGTATGTTGATGACATGTTGGTAGCAGGCCCCAACAAAGATCGTCTTACAAATTTAAAGGCACAGTTGGCTAGGGAGTTTGAAATGAAGGACTTGGGACCAGCAAACAAACCAGGCGCCGAGGTGTTGGTATAAGAGATTTGATTCCTTCATTATAAGCCTTGGATACAACAGACATAGTTCAAATCCTTGTGTTTATTACAAGAGATTTGGTGATGAAGATTTTGTTATTTTGTTGTTGTATGTTGATGACATGTTGGTAGCAGGCCCCAACAAAGATCGTCTTACAAATTTAAAGGCACAGTTGGCTAGGGAGTTTGAAATGAAGGACTTGGGACCAGCAAACAAGATTCTAGGGATGCAAATTCACCGAGACAGAAATAATAGAAAGATTTGGCTTTCTCAAAAGAACTATTTAAAGAAAATCTTGAGACGCTTCAAGATGCAAGATTGTAAGTCAATTTCTACCCCCACTTCCTATTAATTTCAAGTTATCCTCAAGTATGAGTCCTAGCAATGAAGCAGAGAGGATGGAGATGTCTCGAGTACCGTATGCATCAGCAGTGGGAAGTTTAATATTCGCCATGGTATGTACAAGATCTGACATTGCACAAGCAGTGGGAGTGGTTAGTCGATACATGGCTAATCCTGGTAGAGAGCATTGGAATACTGTTAAGAGGATCCTAAGATATATCAAGGGTACCTCAGATGTTGCAATGTGTTATGGAGGATCATACTTTACTGTTAAAGGTTATGTTGATTCAGATTATGCAGGTGATCTTGATAAAAGTAATTCCACCACAGGTTATGTGTTTACTCTTGCTGGAGGAGCTGTAAGCTGGGTTTCAAAACTGCAATCTATCATGGCTACATCTACGACGGAAGCAGAATATGTAGCAGCTACACAAGCTAGCAAAGAGGCAATATGGATGTAGATGTTACTGGAGGAGCTCGGGAACAAACAAGAGAAGGTTGCTCTATTTTGTGACAGTCAGAGCGCTTTGCATCTTGCAAAGAATCCGGCATTTCATACAAGGACAAAGCACATACGAGTCCAGTATCAATTTGTTCGTGAGAAGGTGGAAGAAGGCAGTGTGGATATCCAGAAAATTCACACTAATGACAACCTAGCAGATATGTTTACAAAGCCGATCAACAGTAACAAGTTTAAATGGTGTCGATTTTCTATTGGCCTAGCAGAAACGTAACATTGCAGTAATTGGGTAGAAAGAATAATGTGAAGACTTAATTGATTCTCAATTAAATCTTCAAGTGGGAGAATGAAAGAAAAGTCAACAAAGGCTGCTAAGTAAAGTCCAATTCAAAGAAGGAAAAAGTAGACAGAAAGAGTAGGCAGAAAAGGAAAAGAATTTCCTAGTATAATTGGGTTTTCTTTTTCCTAAAAGGAAAACACAAAGTTTTCATATATTTGGCTAGTCCTTTTCTTATAGAAAAAGGTTTATGACTCTATAAATATAAGTTTATTCCTTCTAACAAGAGAGCATCCATAATTCAGAAAGAGAGAGAGTAAGAATACAAAGAGAGTTATACACCAAGATAAATATTGTATTCTTGAGTGTCCTCTTTAGTAGTTGTTCCTTTTACAAGAGAGGAGTGTTAATTGTTGTTTTCTCCTTATAAGTGAGAGCGGTGTACTTCATATCAAAATAGTAAAATCCTTCTACCTCGTGTTTTTTTCCCTCTATTTGTTTGAGGGTTTCCACGTAAAATTCTCGTGTCTAATTTATTTTCATTATTTATCATCATATCAAACTTTAGTTGTGGTGCTTCCTCATCCCAACAGTTACTACACCTACTAGTTTTGGAGAACCTGCATTGCACGTTTGTTCCTTACTATTTTATAAAATTTGCACATGATTGACTTCTGTTGATACTTATTCACTGCATATTATTTTTATAAATATGATAGATGTTATATTAATTAATGTGTTTCTATCGAGAGCTTATATTTGCATTCAAAACTAAATTTGTTGAAAAGAATGATTTCAAATATTATTTCCTAGACTAAAATATATTCTCTACTAAATATCCAAAATTCCATAGTTCAAGCACAATAGTTTAAAAATAGTATTTTTCAATCTATAAAATAAGATATAGTTAAGTACATACTATTGTTAGTATAACATCTTTGTAAGTTTTCCGCTTTTTGCTTAGTCTGGCTTTCAGATTTTGTTCACTCCCAAGCTACAACACTTCTCCAACAAAGTTCTTCTTGAATCTTTTAATGCTTCTCTGTTTATATTTTCATGCACAATTAGATATACTATATCATGTCTTTTCCGTAAATTTCAAATGGTATCCTGAAAAAGGAAAACTATTGGAAAAGAAAGGAAAGCAAGGAAACAAACAAAGAAAAAAAAACTACGAAAATTAAAAAAAAAAAGAAAAAAAAAAAGAAATTGCTACTGCAAAGCATCCTTGGAAAATGAAAACCATTTCCAATCTTTATGTAGTTCTTTCTCGGTGATTTTTGGGCTCCTTTTCATGTATCTACAACAACAATAACAATATATTCAATATAATTTTATAAGCGGGGTCTTAGAAAAATAGTATGTATGGATCCTTACCCCTATCTTGTAATAATAAAGAGGTTGTTTACCATTCACCCTTAGTTCAAGCAGTAATTTACTACTGCATAAGAGTAGATTGTTGAGAAAAATAAGAAAAGAGAATTTAATAACATAAAATAAAATTTTCATCTTAGCACCGAATTTCACCTGAAATTGGAAAAAGGAAACAAAACAAAAATTATTTCTGAGATCTACCTGAAAAGAATATAAGACCATTGATTTGCGCTGGAAATTTGAGGAAGACCAATCTGATTGAAAGAAAGAAAAGGATATCGAAATGGAAAACATGATTACTTAATTGTGTAATGATGAATTAATCTATATTTTATTACTTAATGTTACTTTTCAAATTCTGCATTTCTTTGTATTAATAATATAAGTTAACTAAAATAATGGCTTATGAAGAATTAAGTTGTGGTTATATGATATTATTATTATTAATATTTAATTAATTGGATGTTTTAAAATATTTTAATTTAGTATAGGGATAAAATGGTAATCCAACTTTTAATTTTGGAGCTTCCTACTTTTAGTAATAAATGATATGATATAGCTTTAATGTTTCGGATTAAATGCTCAAATTGTTGGAAATGTTTTCTAGGAAAATAAGTGATTTTCTTACTAATTTTCTTCAATTCAATACATACGCAAACATCATGGTACACTGATAAGTCTTAAGCTTATAGGCCAAAGAGTATACTGACTAGTGCTCACTCAAGTCATGGTTTCTTCCTTCTTAAATTTCTTTGATTAGTTTTCCACTTAACTTTGTTCTGTACACCATGCCATGGTTCTTGAAGAATCTTATCAAACACATAGTTTTCAGGATCATTGAATTTATTCTCACTAGTCAAACAGTGTAACACATACAAAGACAAATTACTCCATATTAAGCTATAGTCTAAAATCGTACCTTATTTCAGAATATCGTTCTTAGCTTTTCGTAGTAGAGTTTTTGCTTGAACTACAGAAAGGAGAGAAGTTTTTCTTCGGTTGTTTTAGATGAAGAGAAAATTGGAAATGTGCCACATAAATTGAGATGGAGGGGAGTAAGTAATTTGTGGAAAATATTTTCTGTCAGACCAAACACACCCCTCAGAATATGCCCTCTGGAAGCAAATTAAATAGCTTAAGTGATTTATCATTCAAATGTTAACAAATGTATTGAGCTTGACTTTTTGTTTCTTCATTCAGGGGACTAAAATAGTAGATGAAGGAAATTCCTGCACCAGAGAGAGAGAAAGAGAGAGAGAGAGAGTGTTTTTTCGAGCTAAAGTTAACCAGTCGAGTTTGCTGTGATGTATTTCCTGTCAGATGTATTAAGTTTTTCTGTCAATTAACTGTTCCTTGTCTGTATTATTTGTGCTTTCTGGTTCCGATATTTTCATTGCTTGATTGTACACTGAGTAATTTCTTGTTTCGATTGTTTTTTGTTATCATCACTGGTATTGCTTTTGAGTGTAAACATTTTAGAGCATTCTTAAAATGTACATTCAAAATTTATCACATGCTCTTGATTTTCTATGTTTTTGTTCCAGTGATAGCACATATATACCAGCTATCAAGAGATTGAAATCTGAGAGCGCCTATTACACCTTTGTGCTGTAAAAGGGTCCAACTAAGAGCTTATCTTACAAGAAATTTCGCTACTTTAGTACCAGTACAGTTATGGCCGGTCGACTGTCTAGTTGTAGTTGTATCTCTAGCTGTTTGAAATGCTCCAGATTCTGGTTTATTTGGCATACGACGGAAGTCATTTTATGGAAAATTCTTTCTCAGAGAAGGACTTCCCAGTGTTTGGCTCAAGAGTGAAAAGTATTTTTGTCAGAATCTGTTAGTAAACTGTATTGAAAACAAATAATGAAACAGCAACAATAAATTCTGAAATAAAAGACAGAACTATAACAGAAAATAAGAACAGTGTTTGGAAAATTTTTGTAAGAACAAAATCGAGCCCACTGAATACACAGTGTGTCCTTAAGGAAATTATTCCCCTCAAAGTACCCGAGGTTTTGGAATCTTTCCTCCCAGGATAGAACGATTTACTTACCAAAATAGAGGTACTGCAAATTCTGATGACTGCGAACCACTCGAAGGCTGTATATCACACGATTTTTGGAAGTGCAGAAAGAAGAAGAAGAAGATGTTATTTCAGAAATTTCGTATGGAACATTCTGAGGTTTGCCTGTTGAGAAAGGTTTGCAACTTTTCGGACAAGATTGCAATAAATTAATTCGGGAAAGAAAATCCGAATCCGAATTCGAGCCGAGCGAGCGACGACGGCGCGAGGGGAGACCCTCTTCTTGACCCTTTTAGCAACATGAAGGAGTGCTTCTACTTTTAAGTAGGAGACTTTTCTTTTTCACCACCTATGTGGGACCAAAGCTTATTTAATAAAGCAAGAGAGAACAGATCATTTTTTCCTTCACTTTTTTTCTCCTTAATTTCTCATTCAAACTATCAATTAAACCCAACAGAATCAACAGATTGTTTCATGATGGCATTTTTGACAGTATTATGATTGACAATGTCTAGTGTGTGTCAAACTTGAAATATGCCTTCCGTATTTACACCAAACCAAACATTTAACGTTAGCAATTAAAAACTACACCATTTTTTTTCTCGTTATGACAGTAATCTCCCTATGACCAGTTGATATGAGTAAGTATAATACAACCATTGACTGATGAAAAGCTTTTTGGAAATTAAATCTTATATTTACAGAGTCCATACCCTCTAGGTTACATTTGATGGCATATACTGATTGTGATGCTAACTGTCTTGACAGTTCAAATCTGGATCATCAACTGTGTTGAAGTATAGTGTTGAAAGTTTGTCATCAAATTTGGAAACCAATTGATGGACAGACAATCTGCAGTACCGCTTTCCTAGTCTAGCGATGAAAATGTCGATTATTTTCTTGAACATGTCATCTCCTTGGATGAGGGGTTGTTCCACAAACTCAACTAGAGGCATCCCCTGCATTGCGAAAATAAAAGGCAGCTCGAGTAAATGCGAAGTCGGATAAAGCTGCAGACTTTAAGTCTAACTCAACCCCAATAAAAGTTATCTCATGTGATGACAATTGTCCAAAAATATATAAGGAAACTGTTATCAAACTGTATTGAAAAATATTAAACAGTAACAATAACTTCTGAAAGTAATAAAAGACAGATTTTGGACTGAAACTGAAAATAATAACAGTATATGAAAAATTATTGTAAGAACAAAATCGAGCCCACTGAATACACAATGTGTCCTTAAGAAAATTATTCCCCTCAACATACCAGAGGTTTTGGAATCTTTCCTCCCAGGATAGAACGATTTACTCACCAAAATGGAGGTACTGCAAATTCAGGTGACTGCGAACCACTTGAAGGCTGTATATCACACGATTTTTAGGAAGTGCAGAAAGAAGAAGAAGAAGATGTTATTTCAAAAAATTCGTATGGAATATTCTGAGGATTAAAATATATATATATAGCCTGTTTGCACCTTTTTTAAGAAAAGGCACTTGTTGGGAAAAGGTTTTTCTGTTGAGAAAAGGTTTGCAACTTTTGGGACAAGGCAACCTTTCAAAAAATCCGTTGAAAAAAACGGAGGGAAATATTTTTTAAATTAATCCGAGAAAGAAACGGGTCGGGTCACGGACTGGGTCACGGATCAAAATTTTTCACTTAATTAATTAACTAAATAAATAATATTAATTAATTAAAATTGACAAAATCTGAATCCGTAGCCGTAGCCGAGTGAGCGAGCGACGAAGACGGCGCGAGGGGAGACCCTCTTCTTGACCCTTTTAGCAACATGAAGGAGTGCTTCTACTTTTAAGTATGAGACTTTTCCTTTTCACCACCTATGTGGGACCAAAGCTTATTTAATAAAGCAAGAGAGAACAGATCATTTTTCCCTCCACTTCTTTTCCCCTTAATTTCCCATTCAAACTATCAATTAAACCCAACAATCCCCCACATGAATGGGGAATGTCTACAAGATAAAGGAATGCACGGATAAGTGTGTGATATACAAGCGAAGATTAATTGCATCTGGATAAGTAGGTTTCCCTTTGAACTTTCCATAGTGAACTTATATAGGATATACTCGATCAATCGGTAGATGCGATATCTTTGAACCGTCGAACTTTGTTGTATAACTAAACAACATAAGTCACACAGTTAACCCTCAACCATCTATGGTTCTCACGGTTGTGTTCGTTTCAGCCATGAACACCGCCTGGTTTCGTGAATGCATAGAGAATGGGCCTTTACCGTCATTCCCCTTGAAGCGGCTTATACTTTACACTCACATAGGTGATTTCTAAACGTGTAATCCTATAGATACACTATCTAGTCATTTTCTGCCAGACTTAGATAATCATTAAAAAACTTTAATGCTTTATTAACTCATTAAAAAGCCTTAAGGTTTTATCCTTATTTCTGAACATTGTCATCATCATGAGTGTAACACCCCGGATTTTTTTTCCGCCAAAACTCGAGCCGTTCTTCTTGTATGTGTAGGATCGAACTCGATGACTTGTAATTTCATATATGAGTTAGGATCAATTCCTAAGTATTCGAAGTGTATTAGATATGTTTTAGGATCATAAGGGATCCCTAAAACCAAGCCAAGTCCAAATAATTCGTCTCGGCTAAGTTTTCGAATGAGTTAGTATAAGAGTCAACTTCCAACAACCATATATCTCTTAATATAACGAACTGGTAGCTCATGCCTTATCAAATTAAAGGTCTTTGAGTCTTCTTTCCAACTCCACCAAGATTGCATTTTTTGGAGTTCGGAGTCAAAAGTTATGACCATTTTACGATGGACTATCACTGCAGGAATTTCAGGCCTGGACTATCACTGCAGGAATTTTAGGCCTGGCGCTCCAGTGGCGCCCGGCGCCACTATAACGCCAGAAAATAGCCTCAGTAGTTTGGCCCTTGTCGCGACGCGCCACTAAAGCACTTGCAGGGTTTTTAAGCCTTTAGGCTTGGCGCGGTGCGCCACTATAGCGCCAACAGGGTTTTAAGCTATTTTTCCAGATTTTGATGAAGGGCAATTTGGACATTTTTTCTAAACATATATACACAACTTGGCTACGTTTTGGGATGATATTTTCAGTCTTTTGCCTCTCCAAAACCCTAAACTTCATCCCCTCTTCTCTTCCAAATCCTCTCCAACAAAATCCTCTCAAAAGCTCAAGGATTCAAGATCTTCAAGTCATGTCTTTGATTTTCGATGAGATGTTCTTCATTTTCAGGTATGTAAGGCTAACCTAAAATATGGATTGAGTTCTTCCATATGCCCCATAGATGTGTTGGATGAAAATTGTGAAAGACTTGAACTTTCTATGAATGTTTTCTTGGATTTTTCCTAAACCCTAGAATATTATTAATATGTGTTAATGATGTTCTTGAGTTGAGTTTGTTGAAATTATGGATTCATGTCTTCATCCACATAAAACCAAGATGAGATTTCTTTTTGGTCATAATTTGTCTTGAGGTTGAGATAGATGATTTTTGTGTATATGTATTGATTGGAATTAAAAGAATGAATTGGGATAGCTATGAATGTGAATGGCACAAAAAGAAACGAAACATTGATAGAGCTAGAATGTCATTTTTGTTTCTATAAATGGAATATAGAATTAAATAAAAATTTTGGAGAAAGAGGTTTGATGATGATGTGAATTATGATGTTTGATGATGATGTGAATGAAGAGGTTATGTTGATGATGACGTTTTGATATGAAATGGATTGGAGTCCAATGTGACTACATGATATGTGATTTGCATAATTTGATTTGATTGGAGTCATATGAGTATAAATGATTGTTTGAGAAGGAGATTTAAATAAATGATTTGTGAACATTTTTGCATAAACTATTTATACACTATTTTGAGTTTAAAGAATGATTATTTTCATCTTTGATTTAGAAAGAGTTTAAGAATGATTTGAGTTTGAAAAGTCTCTTAATTATTATTTTGAGTATGAGTATTTGGAGTATAAACGAGTTGACAATTTTTACATTAAAACATCTATTTTGAGATTGAGTTGAGTAGTTAAAAACTATGTTTTAAATGCATTCATTGAGTTGAGATTGTATCAATTTTAAAGAGAAGAGTTTGATGGTTTGAGATGAGTTGATTTGAAAGAAGGTCCAATGAGGCCAGAGTTGATTGAGTTTTGAAAAGAGTCCAATGAGACTAAATGAGTTGATTTGAAAATAAGTCCTAAGAGACTAAATGAGTATTTTGAGTATTTTACTCACTTGATAGATATGAGCATATTGAGTCTTGGGAGAAGTATTGAGCACTGAATTGGGTAAGAGTATAGTCCATACTCGAATCCCATGAACTACGTAGCCAACGTAGGAAGGGATTGGACCGTTAAAGTCGGATGTTTCCCATTTCATTGTCTTGAAATGATAGGACTTGATTGATTGATGGATCCATGATTGGTTGATTCGTTCATACCCTGGCAAAGTATGAATGGATGTGGCAACAACGTCGGCTTGTTGCACATCACTGGCTCATAGGTGATGTTTGTCGGTTAGAGAAACTCCCAAATTGAGTGGATTGTGCATGATATGATTGGTTTGATTGAGATTGTTGATGATTGAGTTGGATTGTATAACATTACTAAATTTTAATTTGCATATTTATTGAGTTGAGTCCTTTGACTTGATTGTTGAGTTGATTGTTGAGTTGATTGTATATGATTGGATTGGATTAGATGATATGTGATTGGATTGTACATGATTTGATTGGATTGGATTAGATTAGATGATATGTGATTGGATTGTACATGATTGGATTGTATCTGATGAAATATGATTGGATTGGATCGGATTGTATATGATTGGATTGCACCGATTGTATATGATTGGATTGGATTGGGTCGAATTGTATATGATTGGATTGGATCGGATTGTATATGATTGGATTGCACCGATTGTATATGATTGGATTGGATCGGATGGTATATGATTGGATTGGATCGGATTGTATATGATTGGATTAGATAGAATGATTCGGTTGAATTGTATTATATATGATTGGATTGGATTGGATGGTATGTGATTAAATTGAATTAGATTGTATCTGATTGGATTGGATTGTATATAAGTAGTCTCTGTCTAAACCGTATTCCTACTTTAGACTTATGACACCTTGATTGAGTATCTCTTATCTTTATGACTTGAGATATTTGAACCGGTATTGTTTCATTCTGCCATATTACATACTCGTACATTCCACGTACTGACGTCCATTTGGACCTGCATCATTTCATGATGCAAAGACAGGTTTAAGAGATCATCAATAGGCGCACTTAAGTTATTCTTACGTCAAGTTAGTCTTTTCATTCTGATTTGAGGTAGCCATGAACCTGTCATTGGCACCAATTAGATAGTAGTGATAGAGACTTCATAGACTAGATAGTGATGGGTCGATTGAGTATTTTAAATTTCTTGAATTATTCTTGTCAAACTATTTTAATGACATAGATTGGAGATCGATTTGTTAGCCCATGGCCTTTCTTCATTGAGTTAGATTTGTGATTTGAGTTGCCCACTAAATTATTTTCTTATTTTTAAGCCTTCCGTTGATTGATTGAATGATTGGATATGTGATTGGATCAAGTGGTTCTCTTGGGGACCAGCAATGGTCTTCGAGTGTCGGTCACGTCTAGGGTACCCTCCCCGGGCGTGACATCTTGTGCCACGTTGCTCCTGTGTCCATGATCCAGACATCAGTGAAACATTTTCTGCCTTCATTATTTGATATTGCCTCACTACATAAAATATCTCCATCATCCGAGGTACATGCAACATTTCCTTGAGCATTTAATGGCTTAGGGTATTCACTCTTCTTTTTGAACCGACAATCTTTCTTGAAGTGCCCTTTCTTGCCACAGTTGTAGCACGTAATATTCTTTTTACTTCTTGATTGAGATCTACCATGATTGTGACTCCCACTGGGTCCACGTTCCGCTGGTCTTCCTCTCACCATCATCAAAGCTTCAGTTTGCTGCGAACTTGCTTGTTGTCTTCCTTATTTTTGCGCTGATTTTCTTCTTCCAAGACAGCGGCTGCAATTTCATCGAAAACTAGACTGTCTGTATTGTTCGTCAGGTTGATGATGAGTTGATCATACGAGTCAGGCAGACTTTGAAGTAGAAGCTCCGCACGTTCAGTCCCCTTTATTTTGCAACCCATTATTGTAAGTTGCGAAAACAGAGTATTCAAAGTATTGATGTGTTTAGTAAACGACATGGACTCTGCCATTCGAAGAGTATACAATCTTCTTTTTAAGAAGATTTTATTATGCAAAGACTTGGCCTCATACAATCCCATAAGAGTATCCCATATTTCCTTCGCCGTCCGTTTTTCAGCCACACTAGACAACACTTGATCAGCTAGTGTCAAGTGTAGATCAGCAACTGCGTTGCTGTCTATGTCATTCCACTTGCTGTCATCAGTAAAATCTGTGGGCCTGCCTTCAATTGCAGCTAAGCAATTGTCCTTTCTCAATATCGCTTTTATTTTCATTTTCCACAATGAGAAATTAGTCCCATTGAATTTCTCAACGTCAAACTTTGTTGTACTCGACATTGTTATTTGCTTCACACCCTTCTAGATCATTTCTGAATATTTTTGCGAACAATCGTGACAAACTGTACCGTCACCGAAATTTACTATTCACGTGAATAGTACTTTTCACAGAATTTACTATTCACGAATAGTACCTTCACATAAAACAGACAGAATAACCGAGGACTTTGATACCACTGTTGGGAGGAGGAAGCACCACAACTAAAGTTTGATATGATAATAAATAATGAAAATAAATTGGACACGAGAATTTTACGTGGAAACCCCTCAAACAGATAGAGGGGAAAAACCACAGGGTAGAAGAATTTTATTATTCACGTATGGGAGTACACTACTCTCAAATACAAGGAGAAAACAACAATTAACACTCTTTTCTTGTAATAGGAACAACTCACTAAAGAGGACATTCAAGACTAAAATATTTATCCTGGTGTATAACTCTCTTTGTATTCTTACTCTCTCTTTTTTGGGATGATTTAAATGAGGGCAAGAGGCCCTCTATTTATAGAAATCATTTTGTCAAAAAAGGAATGCCATTTATCTGCCTACTTTTGTTTTTCTACGCGCAGCATTTGTAGGCAGCATCCTTTGTTGACTCTTTCATTTATGCATTTGTTGACAGCAGCACAGCAGCCTTTGTTGACTCTTTCATTTATGCATTTTGTTGACAGCAGCGCAGCAGCCTTTGTTGACTCTTTCAAGTGCATGTATTCTAAGATTGAAAATACTGTCTGTTTCTCATCAAAAATTGAAAATCTAAGGAAGGAAATGGAGAAGCTAACAGAGTTTAAAGATGATATCAAAGAGAAGGTGGAAGTAACCGAGAGAGAATGATATAAACCAAACCACATGTTATTGAATGGATCCAAGATGTTCATGAGCTGGAGAATGAATGGGAACTATGCAAGAAAGCATTGCAGTGGCTAAGACGCTTGCATATAAATGATGTCCAAAATGCAGCCTTCGCTTGGAAGTCTCCACTCAATTAGAAGGAACATTCGGGATCAACTTTACTGGCTTAAAGAGGTCGGAAAAAACTTTGGATCCAACTTAGTGGTAGAAAATTACCAGATGAAAAAAGTTGAGTTCATCCCGGGACCATCAATAGAAGGCCAATCAGTAGCAACAAAAAATCTCAACAAAATACTAAAACTGTTAGAGAAGATGATGAGGTAATGTTGGAATTAATCCAAGATTTAATTCTAAATATTTTTGGATTTGGTAGTTGCTAATTTTATTAGTTCCTGTCGAATTAAACTTTATTGTCAAAAGTAGATTGTTTTCTATTATAAATATGGGTGCTAGTGCTACTACCTCTTTCCTTAAGGAGGTTAAGTGAAGATTAAGTTAACAATTTGAGAACAAGAGATTATGACTGAATGATCAAAGCCTTCCACGTCCTTCTTTCTCTAATTTTCTAAATTTCTTCTATATGACCGTTGTTGCATCTTTTCACTTGTGGGTAAATTATTTTTTTCATATTTGAATCCTTTCAGGTATGCATCATCGGTGTGTTAGGTTTGGGAGGAGTTGGGAAAACGACATTGGTGAAGAATCTAAACAATGAGCTCCTAAAGACCGTTGCGTCAAGCTCCAAACTGTCTTTTGGTGTTGTGGTATGGGTTAATGTGCCCAAACAAATAGGCATAAGAAATTTTCAAGCACAAATTGCCAGCAGATTAAACCTAAGGGTAGATAACGAGGGAAGTGTAGAAAGCATTACCAGCAAAATCTATGAAAGGCTCAAGCAAGAAAAGAGTTTCCTTCTCATACTATATGATGTTTGGGAAGCTATACATTTGGATGATGTAGGTGTGCCCCAACCTGAAGATCCCGCAAGAAGCAAGGTGTTAGGCGATTTTGCCAGTTTTTCGTGTGTGTTAGCCCACGAATTTTTTAGGTGCCGGGTGTCTCTGTTCGACTGCTTTCTTTTGTGCTTTTAGTTACTGACTTACTTCTGCCTTGAATAGCTGTTTACATTGTTTAAGTTGAATTACTGTTTGCATAAAATTGAAATTTGCTACTTCATTTTTCATCCTCATCTGCTTTTCTTTCTTGAAAAGATATGTTAGTCTCGGATCTTTTCAACTTTTTGTGTCAAACAATTTGTTAGTTTAATGCCATTTCTAATCTGAACTTCATTTAGGACAATTCCATTCTATAGATTCTCCCTCAAATTCTTAGATGGAGAATTGAAAGGACTATTGAAGTAAGAATGTTTTTGTACTTGCTGCAGGTGTTTGGGAAAGAAATTGGTTCTATCAACCAAAAGTTAAACAGGCACTCACATTTATTGCATGAAGAAGCTGCTCGTTTATCTGAAATATTAAGAACCATACATGAAGAAATATCCCACCACAAGCAGCACTCAAATTCATTGAAGACAGATCTGATGCGGTTAGAATCTATTCAAAAGGAGAAAGATGCAGAATTGCTTATGGTGCAAAGATACAATGCTATGCTTTATGAAGCTTGTACCACTTTGGTCATGGAAATTGAAAGCAGAAAATCCCAATTGGTTGGAAGCAGCTTAGCTTCTGGAGCTCCCAAAATCAATTCTGTGTATCAAAGTTTAGCAGAAGGAAATGATTTGGCTGAGACGACTGACCGGTTTTCTGAGGAACGTATTAGGTCAGTAATAGAGAGATTATTCATGGCTGTGAAAGATATTATGAGTGTGCAAAATGATATCGCTGAATTTGGTCAAAAGGATATGAAAGGTGCTATATCAAATCTGCAGAAAGAACTTCAGGAGAAAGATGTTCAGAGAGAGAAAATATGTGCAGAACTTGTTAGTCAGATTAAGGAAGCTGAATCTATTTCAAAGAGTTATTCACAAGAGCTTCAGATAGCAAAATCTCAGATGGATGATTTGCACAGGAAGGTGAAACTGATGGAGGAGGAACGAGATTCTCTGACACACAGGATAAAAGAACTGCAAGATCAGGAATCTAACTTCGCTGACTTACAGTTAAGAATTAAATCACTTGAAGACATGCTAGCGGCAAAGGAACAAGGTGATTTTATTGAAGTTTTGAACTTGAATCTTTTCATTGTTATCAGCTTTTATCTGAACTCTAACTTAGTAGAAGTTACATTTTGTATTATAACAATAGAAAACGAGGCACTGATGGAAGCACTTGAGGAGGAGGAGGCCCAAATGGAAGACATGACAAACAAAATTGAGGAAATAGAGAGAGTCCTGCTTCAAAAAAATAAAGATACGGAGAACCTTGAAGTGTCCCGTGGAAAGACTATGAAGAAGCTTTCTGTTACAGTTAGCAAATTTGATGAACTTCATCAACTATCTGAAAGCCTTCTGTCCGAGGTTGAGAATCTTCAGTCGCAATTACAAGAGCGAGATACAGAGATTTCTTTCTTGAGGCAAGAAGTTACTAGATGCACTAATAATGCAATAGCTTCTGCTCAGATGAGTAGCAAAAGAGATAGTGATGAAATCCATGACTTTTTGACATGGGTAGACAAGATGATTTCTCGAGTCCAGGCTCATGATATGGATTATGATGATGCAAAAGTTAACCAGATTCATGAATGTAAAGAAATGTTAGAGAAACAGGTGGTGGCTGTGATATCTGAGCTGGAGGATCTGCATTCACTGGCACAGACAAGAGATTTGATGTTGAAAGTAGAGAAAGATAAAGTAGAACAGCTGGTGAGGAAAGAAGAATTTCTTGAGAACTCTTTACGTGACAAGGAATCTCAATTAGCCATGCTTCGAGGTGCTAGTGACATGGGGCAACTAGCAAGTTCTTCATCAGAGATTATAGAGATAGAGCCAGTGGTATGTCGTTTCATTTATTTAGTTCTATTCATTAAATTTTGTTTGTTGTTTCCATCATGCTGCCTCGACTGCTTTATCATTGATAATATTACATATCCACCAATTAAAAGTGTAACATATTTCAATTTCAAATAAATAAATAAAGTTTAGCATATTAAGATATTTATTTGCTTTCTGCATATTTTTGTTTTCTAAATTTTGTTTTCTTAATTGCTGATCCACTTTTGCCATTTAGTACAACAACAACATCATACCCAGTGTAGTCCCACTAAGTGGGGTCTAGGGAAGGTAGAGTGTATTCAGACCTTACCCCTACCTTAGAGGTAGAAAGACGGTTTCCGATACCCTCGGCTTAAGGAAAAATAGTTCAAAGCAATCCCAAAAAGGATTAACGGAAGTAAAAGAAACAAGATATAATAATAAAAACAACTGATAGCAACAAAACAAAAGCTATAACAAAACAATACGATAATCATGGTACAAAAAACAACAGGTAGTAACAAAAATCAAAGGCAAAGAAATTACAAGAGCAATACTACGACTACTAATATGAATGGACTCTGCCAATGATCCTTCATAATAACTAAACAGACTACTATAATCCACCTTAGTTGGAAGAACATGTGAAGGATGTACAATAATAAATGAATATCTGAGGACACATAGAGTCTGCTCATCATTCTGTTCAAAGTATATGTACTTTGTGCCAATGTCTGCTAAAGTTTGAGTTCTGAAGAACACTAGAACCACCTCCTACTTAAAAGAAAAATAGAATCACCAAGCTATAGACCTGTAGTAAGACTAAGAGTGTACTTGATATAGAAAACCTAGTTTGAATTGGAATATGACAATTACATGCTATGGATTTGCACTGAAAGCTCTTTGTATCTTATCTCTGAAATATCTTCAGTATTTCGTTTCTAAGCCTCATGTTCCTGGGGCTATACTTCTTGGCATTACTTTCTTCTGATTTTCAATGCAGGCCAACAAAAGGGTAGTGCCTGGAACTGTTGCATCTCAAGTTCGCAGTCTGCGAAAAACTAATAATGACCAAGTAGCTGTTGCTATAGATGTGGATCCTGATAGTGGGAAAGTAGATGATGAAGATGATGATAAGGGTAATGACTTCCTATTGCTAGTTTATTTTGAAGCTTTCTGATTGTTAAGCATGTTTACTGAATTCTTTTTCTTGTTTTTGGGTCATATATTGTGAGTAGAGTCCAATATTTATAATAATGTCAAATGGTTTGAGATTGAGCTTCCTTTCACTTTGATTGTGAATGTGGCTTTGTTAGGGATGTAACATAGTGCATGAAAGTCTTCAAACATCATAAATCTGATAACATTTTTTTCCTCTTGTATAACCTCGATAGTTTCAACGATAAAAAAAATAACCTCGATAGTTTCACTTCTTTTTTCTAACCTTGTGGTGTTTCATGCCTTGTCAGGTTTGTCTTTTTTTTCCTTTTTTGTTTTTGATTTATACTCTATTCTTGCTGGGTGGTAGATTGTGTTTTCTTGATGATATATAATCTTAGAAAGACATGATTTTAAGAGAACACTCCAATGGTTGGTTAGGAAATATGAAGGTCCTTTCTTCCCCCTTTGATTTGCTTTCTCTTCTGGGTGGTAGGGTACAGGGTGTAGGAAGAGGAAGGGTATTTGATCTTTAACATCTGTATATGAGGTCATATTTTGAGCTGGGTATGCAGTTGTGGAGCTTTCTGTTAGTGACATGTTTTGTGTCTTGGTTACATTCATTTATGCAGTCTTCTTGTCTTCTCCTCCTTATGGTTTGTTTGGTATTCACATCTTTGAACTGCTGATAACACCTTTCTTTCCTCTCAGCTCATGGTTTCAAGTCAATGACGACATCAAGAATCATCCCACGGTTTACAAGACCCATAACCGACATGATAGATGGTCTATGGTAGACAAATTTCATCTCTTGCTTTTATTTTTCAATGCTTCTGAAATGTTGTTAACTAACTAAAGCAATATTGTGTTTGAACACTACTAGGGTATCCTGTGATCGGACACTAATGCGGCAGCCTGTTCTACGGCTTAGTGTGATCATCTATTGGGTTGTGTTGCATGCTCTTCTTGCGACATTTGTAGTTTGAGAGCAGAATAGGTCAGATCTTTTTTCTCATCTCCCCTCCTTTTGTTCTCTGCTGTACTTTGATCCAAGTACCGAGTTTTCTTTACATATTTCTTCTTGCTGTATGTGGAGAATTAAGTTACCTAAATGAATTTATGATAAGATCCTAATTTTTTTTATCTGTGATAAGCCAGTATTGGCATATTTTATGTTAACACTGGTGTTGACACGACAAGGTCATGGGTGTTGGGTATTGTTTCAAATGTGGTTGAATGATTAACTTCCAGTTCGGGCAGTTTGGAATCCTCCACGCATGTGGCTCTTCAATTATTCAAGAAACGTATCAGTAGCAGACATAAGTTGGGCTGACTTTAGCACCAGCGAAAAACCTTATCAGGGGAAAAAAAGAAGAAGAAAAAGTACAGACAACAAACAAACAAGGCCAACTTGGTACACGTATTACAAGTCTGATGATCAACGCTTGATCATTTTAGCAGTGTTCAATAAATATTTATTGATCCCATCAATAGCAAGTGTTTAAATGAACATTGAGAATTTTTTTGCCCTGCTAATAGAAGTTAGATGAAATAGAAAGTGTCATCGAAGTTTATGTTGTAGGAGAAACCTACCAAAGTGAAAGCCAAGTTTTATAATATGCTTTGTGATATAAACTGTATGCAGTTTGACCGAGGTCATTAGATGTAAGAAATAGACTGGGGAATTTTGAGTTTTTGTTTTCCTTTTTCTAAAATCAATAAGACTATAAGGTGGCTGGTTCCATTTAAAGAAAATAGAAGGAAGTATTAACTGGGATTTCACTGGGTATGTTGTTGTAGAAGAAAACTAAAGGGGGACTAGGTAGAAGCCTCTACAAAAAATACAAATGGCGAGTTTAAGGGTGTACCTCTAAATCTCTGTGCTTGTAATTTGTATTAACTAAGGAATATATTACTGTCGGAGTTGGACTTGATTATTTTACAAATTTGATACAATTCCTTCATAATTGTAAGAGAATGGATTTTAGGAATCTTGGAATCCCTTGTTTAATTATTCTCTTCCTCATACACATGAAGTTTCAACACTTCACAGGTCTTAATTTCTTATTCAGTGATGAAATACAGTTTTGCTGATTGTCTCCATATTCTGCAGGTCCGTTGTCTGATTTTCTCACTGTGATTAGTTGTGGAGTCACGGGCAAGATAGTGCATGGCTGTCTTCACAATTTTCTGTAAATCATCCAAGTTAGTTTTGACCAGATTGTGGTTGATCACTTCATTATTTTGCTCAACCAAGGAATTCGTGATTTGTTCTGTTTTTTTTCGTGAATCACGTTCTTGGTTGTACTCATATAGGAAAATCCATAGTACTGTAATTCTGTAATTCAAATAAGATATTTCATAGCAGTAGCGGGGGCACATGGTGGGAAATTAGTTTACTGAGATCACAGTCAAAAGATGTATAAATTTTTTAGTACCATTTGTTAAAGACTTTCTTAATAAGATATGTGTAAGTGGTTCTTGTACTACCACATTGCTTTTTGTCTATTAATTTTGCCTTATACACCTATATTGTGATGGAAATGTGAAATTATATGGTGAATGTACTTTTTTTCTTGTGGTTATATGTAATGACCCTAAAGGTCATTTTTGGCATTTTCGATAAATTATCGTTTTACCCCTCTCGTTAGTTTCTCCGAGTCACTTTTGTTTGGGTTTGAAAGTTAGTTTTTGAAAATTTTGTGAAAAGTTGAGGTTTTGCTTGAGAAATAGGTTTTAAAGGCTTAATTTGTCAAATTTTGAGTTTCGGAGTCATTTGGAATTTCGAGTCTTGGATCAGATTTGGAGTTAAAACGTGGAATTTAGGTTTGAAGTTGGAAATTGAGTTAAAGTTTGATCTAAGTTTGACTTTAGTCAACATTTGTGGTTCGGGTGCTCAGGTTGGATTTCTGACAGTTCCAATGGTTTCAAGAGGTGATTTTAACGCTAAAAATGACTTCGTTATAATTTTTAGAGGTTCCGAGAGTATTTTGGGTATTTGAGTTTAGTTGTTACTTATCGAATTTTGGGTCAAAGAGGTCTCGAATTCGAATTCCAACGATTCCATTGAGTCTGGAACGTCGAATTTAGTAGAATTTCATATATGATTTGTGTATATGGAATTCCGAATGAATCTCGAGGGTTGTTTCAGAAGTTTTGAGACTTAGAGAATTTGAGTTGCTGATCTCTGGTGCGATCGCTTTAGCGAGGGTGGGTCACTTTAGTAGCGATCGCTTTAGCGACGCCCGCTTAAGCGACACCCTCGTCTATTTAGCGAGGCAGGCCATTTAAGCGGGGTTTGCTTAAGCGAGCCTCGGATTGCAAAAGCGATGGTCCGCTTTAGCGACACCACGTTGCTTTAGCGACATCAGAAAGGGGTTTAGATGATGTTTAAGGTATTTTCACTATTTTTAACATTCCAAGTTCGGTTTAGGCGATTTTTCTTTGAGATTTTTCACGTCAAAACTGTTGGGTAATGTATTTCTAATACTTTCCCTTAATTTCCATTGAGTAATTTCGTTTAACTTCAAATTGTGGATTTCAAATTGGGCATTTTGGTTTTTCAAGAACAATGTAAATTTGATTTTCTAATGATTTTCAACTCGTTTTAACTCCATTTTGAAACAGATTTCACCATTAGATTCCTTATTGCTTGGAGAATGTTTTCATCCAAAAATAATCAGATTTCGAGTTCAATTTTCGATATGTCTCGTTCTTTGGAGGTTTGTAGGAAAATGAAAACGAGAACAGACACCGAACTGAATGTTACCACACTGGAGGAGGATGAATCTTGGCAACTGTTTGTCAAAAATGTGGGAGATGATGCGAATCTGGAGCATATTCAACCATTGGCAAAGGAAATTGCAAGAGAGTGTGGTGGTTTACCTTTGGCAATTACTGTTATTGGAACATCTATGAGAGAGAAGACAAGGGTCGAGCTCTGGAAAGATGCTCTAAAATCACTTAGAATGTCAGAACCTCATAACAAAGACATAAAAGATAAGGTTTACAAGGTCATTAAGTGGAGTTTTGATTCTTTAGAATATCCGGATATTGAATTATCCTCAGAGAAAAGAAGCAAACATGTGAACAAAAAGAGAGGTGACATTCAAAGTTGCTTCTTGCATTGCTCCTTATATCTGGGGGGTATTTCAACAGATGAGCTCATACGTTGCTTGTGGGCAGAGGGGTTCCTTGGTGAACATGGCACATATGAAGAAGCCTACAACAGGGGAATCACAATGATTGAGAGTCTAAAAGATGCCTGCTTGCTAGAAGCTCATAAGATGTATTTTTTGAAGATGCATGACGTGGTTCGTGATGTTGCTATATGGATATCTAATTCCTTTGGGGATGAACACAATTCTTTTATTCAAGCTGGAATTGGGTTAACTGAGACATCACATATTAAAACATCTGCTTCTCTCAAGAGAATATCTTTCGTAAGCAACAAAATTGAACGTCCACCTGATAACTTCACCAAATGCCCGCAGACAACAACTTTACAGCTGCAAAATAATGATCGCCTTTGGGAAATTACCCATAAATTTTTTTTTGCATTTCCATCCCTACGAGTTCTGAACCTGAGTGGTACTGGTATTAGAGCACTGCCTTCTTCCATCAATTGTTTATGTCAACTACGTGCTCTAATATTACAAAATTGTCATTCGTTGAGAGAGTTACCACCTATCGGTGATCTTCATAATTTGCTCTTGCTCGATTGTGCTAATACAAGGTTACATTGTGTGCCACAAGGAATAGACGAGTTGACAGATCTAAGGTTATTAATTCTGCCAGGAACTGATTTAAAGAACATCAGCAAATGAATTCTTTTCAAACTGTCAAGCATTGAAATGATAAATATTCTGGATGGCCAACAGTTATCTAGGAATTTTCTTCTTGGACCAACTTGTTTTGATGAGATATCATCTCTGCACAATTGGACTTCTCTTTTTATTAAATTAGATAGCTCATCAATTCTCAATAGAGACCACACCTGGATGACTAGATTGAAACAATTTCGCATTGAAGTTGGGGATTATCCAATGCGAGTAAAATTCAACAAGTCAGCAAGGATGATATGTGTCCATCAATGTGAAAATTTCAGTAAGGGAGAGTTGTCAGGCATGTTACAGTTTGCTTCAGATTTTTACTTGGAATATTGCAAGGGTCTCAGGAAGATGATTGTTGTCACGCTCCGGGATGGTACCCTAGACGTGGCCGGCACTCGAAGACCATTGCTGGTCCCCAAGCGAACCACTTGATCCAATCACACATCCATTCATATCAATCAATCAGCGGAAAGTTTAAAATAAAGAAATAATTTAGTGAGCAACTCAAATCATCAATCAAACTCAAATAGTAAGGGCCATGGGCCAACAAATCGAACTCCAATCTATGTCGTTAAATAGTTTGACAAGAATAATTCAATAAAATACTCAATCGACCCATCACTATCTAGTCTATGAAGCCTCTATCACCACTATCTAATTGGTGCCAATGACAGGTTCATGGCTACCTCAAATCAGAATGAAATGACTAACTCGATGCAAGAATAACTTAAGTGGTATCCTCTGAATGTAGGGGAGGACTCACCAATAAGCTGAGTGTGAACAGATCCTCAACGGTGCGCCTACTGATGATCTCTTAAACCTATCTCTGCATCATGAAATGATGCAGGTCCAAATGGACGTCAGTACGTGGAATGTACGAGTATGTAATATGGCAGAATGAAACAATACCGGTTCAAATATCTCAAGTCATAAAGATAAGAGATACTCAATCAAGGAGTCATAAGTCTAAAATAAGAATACAGTTTAGACAGAGACCAATCATATACCATCCAATCAAATCCAATCATGTACAATACAGTTCAATCAAATCATATACAATCTAATCCAATCCAATCATATACCATTTAATCCAATCCAATCACATATCATCTAATCCAATCCAATCACATATCATCTAATCCAATCCAATCACATATCATCTAATCCAATCCAATCACATATCGTCTAATCCAATCCAATCACATATCGTCTAATCCAATCCAATCATATACAATCAACTCAACAATAAAGTCAAAGGACTCAATTCAATAGATATGCAAATTAGAATTTAGCAATAATTTACAAATCAACTCAATCAGATACAATCTCAATCAAACCAATCATATCAAGCACAATCCACTCAATTGGGAGTTTCTCTAACCGACAACAATCCCACCACCTATAAATAGGTGATGCACAACAAGCCACGTCGTTTCCACATCCATCCATACCTTGCCAGGGCATGAACGGATCAACCAATCATGGTGTGACACCTCAAAATTTCTACGCTAAGATTCGGACCATTCTTCTTTTGTGTATAGGCTTGAACTCGAAGGTTTCAAATTTTATATATGATTTAGGATCAATTACTAAGTATTTAAAGTGTATTAGATATGATTTAAGTCATAAGGGATCCCTAAAACCAAGCCAAGTCCAAAGAATTCCTCTTGGATAAGTTTCCGGATGAGTCCGTATAAGGGTCAACTTCAAATGGCTATATCTCCTAAAATATAATGATTTGAGTGGTCCATGATCTATCAAATTAAATGTCTTTGAGTCTTCTTTCCAACGCCACCAAGATTGCATTTTTCCGAGTTTGGAGTCAAAAGTTATGCTTGGTTGAACAGAGGGGTCCGTGACAGGTCCGTGTCGCGGACCTAAAGCGAACTTTGACGATTTTTTTCCAGAGTTCATTTTGTCGACCAGAAAGGTCCGCGTCGCGGACCTGAAGCGAACTTGTCCTGATTTCCAGATTTCGGAGGGGCATTTTGGGAAAATTTCCTAACACCTATATATATAACTTGGTCACATTTTGGAATGATATTTTCAGTCTTTTGCCCCAACAAAGAACCCTAAACCCCATCCTCTTCTCTCTCAATTCATCTCCAACAAGAAATCTTTTCAAAAAAAAAACTCAAGGATTCAAGTTCCCCATTGAAGACCTAACATCGCAGGTACATCCCTGATCAGTCGACAACACTGGAACCACACAACCAGCTGTTCAAGTCAGGGCTGCACCACATACAAAATGCATGTTACACATACTCTGTCCCTCAGCTTCCTTAACTATAACCCCAAGAAAGCTAGCTGCTATGGCTCCATTTATTTCCTATCATTTCACCCCCCTTAGCTGTTATTGTTGTTGCTACATAACTCCTTGGACCTACTTGGTACGATATGACTAAAAAGGGCAAAGATGAAAAGAATTTCCTCAACCCATGCGAGATAGAAGGTTCGTATACTTGTTCTCAATGTAGCTATGCCTAAGTCGTAGCATAATTGAATAGGACTAGTGTAAGTTACTTTCTTGTATTCTCATGGAAGGGGAGAGTCTCCCTCATTTATGCTTTCTTAGTCGATTTGTATCAGGAGGAGTCCTCTCATAGGTTTACTGCTTTCTAGTTATAGTTAGCCCTTTTTTGTATCGGGGATGAGTTAGCCGACCTTAGTAGGTTAGCCGACTTATGTACCAACATAGGATCGGAGGTAAGGCTTTATGTCCCCCTCTTTGTATTTTTCTGTTTTAATTTTATGTTAAGGCTTGGGGGTGATGCTCAACCCCTGACTGTGCACGAGAGGTGGGAGCCTCGTGTAGGGTCTGTTCCCAAAAAAAAAAAAAAAAAAAAGACCTAACATCAAGGTTTCTTCAACATCTACTCTAAGGTATGTAAGGCTACTCAAAGCATGGGCTGAGTCCACCCATGTGCCCTACATCTTCTTTGAGATTGATTGTTCATAAGAATGGAGTTTATTGATATATTTATGTCCAACTAGGTCTTTTTCATCTATTAACCTAATTTTTATTATGTTGATGTTGTGGAGTCAAGAAAGTTATGTGCTACATGTTGGTATGAGTTGATTGAGATGAGAGGTTAAACATATTTTGTTGATTTTCTTAACTATGTTAAATATGTTAACTTTCTTAAATATGTTGCTCATCTTGAATTGTTGATTTAGAAATCTTGGAGTTTTGATGAGTCCCAAAAGATTTGTTAGATGAATAGAGGGATGATTGTATAGGATTGTATGTTGTTATAAATGCATATTTAAACTACTTTTGAAAGATATGATTGGGATTGATCGGATAGTGTGATTGGGAGAGGTTAGATTGTGATAGAATTGATGATTTGACAAGGTTCCAAATGAGACTTGTTGATATGATTTGATTGAGTTGATTGGATGGAGTTTTATGAGCATTGAGTCTTGGGAGGAGTATCGAGCACCGAATTGGGTAAGAGTAAGTAATAACTCGAATCCAATAACTACGTCGCCAAACGTAGGAGGGGATTGAACCGTTAAAGTCGGATGCTTCCCCAAAATTATTGTCTTGACATAATAGGGCTTGGTTGGATTGGATCCATGATTGGTTGATTCATTCATACCCTGGAAAAGTATGAATGGACGTGGCAACAACGTCGGCTTGTTGTACTATCACTGGCTCATAAGTGATGGTTGTCGGATAAGAGAAACTCCCATATAGGTCTTGATAGTACTCTGAGTCGGATTGGGTTGAGTTGTATGTGATTGGTCTCGCCTAAACCATATTCTTGTTTAGACTTAGGACACCTGATTGAGTTGTTCTTCTTCCTGAGTTGAGGTTCCGAATTGGTTTGATTCTTTCTTGATGTTGTTCATTCGGCCATTTTACATACTCGTACATTCCACGTACTGACGCCATTTGGCCTGCATCATTTCATGATGCAGAGACAGGTACTAGAGATCATCAACCGGCGCACTGTTGAAGATCTACTCACTTTCAGCTAGTTGGCGAGTCCTCCTTGTTTCCGGAGGATGTCGAGATTATTTTTATGGCTTTGATATGTTTCTCTTATTTTGATTTTTGGTAGCCATGGACTTGTCATTGGCACCTCTTGGATTGTTGATAGAGGCTTCATAGACCAGAGTGTGGAAATGTTGAATTGTTCGTTTTGACTAGTTTCATGTTTCTAGTTGTTGATTGGAGATGCGTTTGGCCTTTGGCCTTATTTATGAATAGTATTCTTTTGATTTGAGTCTTCCACTGATAGAATGTGAATGAATGAAAGTGTGAATGGACCAGGTGGTTGGCTTGAAGGCCAGAAATAGCTTTCGAGTGCCGGTCACATCTAGGGTACCCTCCCGGGGCGTGACAAACATGGTATCAGAGCCAAGTTCAAGAGTCCTAGGGAGTCTATGAAGCCGTGTCTAGTAGAGTCTTGTTAATGGGTGTGTTGTGCACCACACTTATAATCAGGAGGCTATAAGACATTAAGAATTGTTTCCCTTCTTTCATACTCTGGATTCGTGCGATAGAGTTAAACTCTATAAAGATTTTTTTCTAATTCGTGCGTTTATACGTTGCAGACAATGCCTCCAAAACATACCGCAAGTCAAAGGAACTCCATCCGCACAGAGGTACCACAGACAGAAACGCCCCTCCAAGGACTAGGGTCCAACCTACAAGATATATTGAGGCACCTCAAATGCCTGTTACTCAACCTGCACCAACTTCGGAGGCAGAATTTTGAGGAGCGATTGCTATGCTCACTCAATTAGTGGTTGCCCGCAATGGTAACCAGAGTTCGCCAACTCTTAGCTCTAGTTCTCAAGAGTCGTCTGCTGCCATGAGGATTAGAGACTTTCTGAGGATGAATCCGCCGGTATTCACGGGTTCTAAGGTTGATGAAGACCCTCAGAATTTTATTAATGAGACGTGAAAGATTCTGAAAGCGATGCACGCTACAGAGATCGAGGGAGTTGAGTTGGTGTCTTATCAGCTCAAGGATGTGGCAAATATCTGGTATAACCAGTGGGAATAAAGTAGAGGTGAGGATGCTGAGCCTGCTATTTGGGATGAGTTTGAGGGAGCCTTTCTTGACCACTTCTTTCCTAAGGAATTGAGGGAAGCGAAAGTGGAAGAGTTTGTGAATTTGAAACAAGAAGGTATGACCGTTAAGGAGTATAGCCTAAAGTTCATCCTGCTGTCCAGATATGCTCCAGAGATGATCCCAGATATGAGGTCGAAGATGAGAAAATTTGCCTCCGGATTGGGAAGACATGTGAAGAAGGAGTGCAAAGCGGCATTGTTGATCTCTGACATGGATATTTCCAGATTAATGGTGTATGCTCAACAAGTGGAGGATGAGAAGAGGAAAGACAAGGAGGAGCATCTGAGCAAGAAGGCAAAATCAGCTGGGCATGAGAATGAACAGAGGTAGAACAAGGGCAACAGGTCCTTTTTCCAGAAGAGGTCTTCCAACTATGCCTCGTCCACCGCAAGTGCACCTATGCTGCATAACAGGTATGATCGGCAGGGACAGAGTCACCAGAATTTCAGATCCCAGGGTTCTCAATCCCAGGCTAGCGTGGGTCAAAGTTCGAAGGGAAAACCACCATGCGGTAAGCTCCACTTGGGAGAATATAGAGCGGGAAGGGCTGGGTGTTATAAATGCGGCCAGGTGGACCATTTTCAGAAGGAGTGTCCAACATGGGGAAACAGAGCCCAGTATTCTACCACCGCACCATCAGCTAGAGGTAACCCGAGGGGTACCACTTCAGGTACGAGTGGAGGTACAAACCGTCTATATGCCATGGGTAGTCGCCAAGATCAGGAGAACTCCCCAAACGTCGTGACGGGTATGATTCGAGTCTTTTCTCTTGACTGTTATGTTTTGATGGATCCGGGTGCCACACTATCTTTTGTGACTCCTTACGTGGCTAGTAAATTTAATAAAATTCCTGAATATCTTCTTGAGCCTTTCAGTGTAGCTACTCCTGTCGGTGATTCTGTCTTAGCTGAGAGAGTCTATAGAGATTGCACTGTGTCAATTCATCACAGGGATACCTTGGCTGACTTAGTTGAGTTGGACATGGTTGATTTTGATGTGATCCTTGGCATGGACTGGCTTTATGTCTGTTATGCCTCTATTGATTGTAGGACTCAGATTGTCAAGTTTAAATTCCCGAATGAGGTTGTCATAGAGTGGAAGGGGAGTCTTGTCGTGCCTAAGGGTAAGTTTATTTCCTACCTTAGGGCTAGAAAGTTAATATCGAAAGGGTGTATTTATCATATTGTTCGAGTGAAAGATGACAATGTCGAGTCTCCATCCCTTGAGTCGGTCCTGATTGTTAACGAGTTCCCTGAAGTCTTTCCTGAAGATCTGCCCGGAGTCCCTCCTAATAGGGAGATCGACTTTGGGATTGATGTTCTACCTGATACTCAGCCTATCTCCATCCCTCCATATAGAATGGCTTCGGCTGAGTTGAAAGAGTTGAAAGAACAGTTAAAGGATTTGTTAGACAAAGGATTCATTAGACCGAGTGTCTCACCATGGGGTGCTCCTATCCTATTCGTGCGAAAGAATTCTTGGTTATGTCTTTTGGGTTGACCAATGCCCCTGCAGCTTTTATGGATCTCATGAATCGAGTATTTAAACCATATCTTGATATGTTTGTGATTGTATTCATTGATGATATTTTGGTTTACCCCAAGAATGAGGAGGAGCACGCCTATCATCTTAGAGTCGTCTTGCAAACTCTAAAAGAACAGGTATTGCATGCAAAATTCTTCAAGTGTGAATTTTGGCTTGCATCGGTGGCTTTTTTAGGCCACATTATATCTGGAGATGGTATTCAGGTTGATACTCAGAAGATTGAGGCAGTGAAAAATTGGCCCAGACCCACATCCCCAGCAGATATAAGAAGCTTCTTGGGTTTGGCTGGCTATTATCGAAGGTTTGTAGAGGGATTCTCATCCATATCATCATCATTGACCAAGCTGACCCAAAAGAAGGCTAAGTTCCAATGGTCCGATGCTTGCGAGGAGAGTTTCCAGAAATTGAAGACCAAACTGACCACTGCTCCTGTTCTAACTTTGCCCAATGGAACAGAGGATTTTGTGATCTATTGTGATGCGTATAGAGTTGGTTTGGGATGTGTGTTGATGCAGAGGGTAAAGGTGATAGCCTATGCTTCGAGACAGCTTAAGATTTATGAGAGGAATTACCCAACTCATGACCTTGAACTGACAGCTGTGGTATTTGCTCTTAAAATTTGGCGTCACTACTTGTATGGAGTGCATGTTGATGTGTTCACCGATCATAAGAGTTTGCAATACGTCTTCAGCCAGAAAGAACTCAATCTGAGGCAAAGAAGATGGCTCGAGCTACTCAAGGATTATGATATGAGCATTTTCTACCATCCAGGTAAAGCTAATGTTGTTGCTGATGCTCTTAGCAGGTTGTCTATGGGTAGCACTGCCCATATAGAGAAGGGAAGGAAAGAATTGGCTAAAGAGGTGCATAGACTAGCTCGATTGGGAGTTCGGCTTGAAGAGAATAATCAAGGCGAAGTTAATGTTCAGGATGGGTCTGCATCCTCACTCGTAGCAGAGGTAAAAGAGAAGCAAGACCAAGATCCCGTTCTTCTCCAGTTGAAGGAAGTTGTTCACAAACAAAAGGTGATGGTTTTTACCAAAGGGGGAGATGGTGTGTTGAGGTACCAAAATAGATTGTGTGTCCCATATGTTGATGATGTTCGAGAAAGGATTATGGCCGAAGCGCATAGTTCCAGATACTCTATTCATCCTGGCTCTACAAAGATGTATCATGACTTGAGGGAAGTTTATTGGTGGAGTGGAATGAAGAGAGATATCGCGGAATTTGTTTCCAAGTGCCCGAATTGCCAATAGGTTAAAGTTGAGCATCAAAGGCCATGTGGGTTAGCTCAAAATATAGAAATTCTGGAATGGAAGTGGGAGATGATCAATATGGACTTTATTACAGGTTTGCCGAGGTTCCGAAAACAACATGATTCGATTTGGGTGATTGTGGATAGAATGACGAAATCAGCTCACTTCTTGGCAGCTAAGACTACTGACACCACAGAAGATTATGCAAAATTATATATTCAGGAGATCGTCAGATTGCATGGGGTCCCCTTGTCTATCATCTCAGACAGAGGAGCTCAATTCACTTCCCAATTTTGGAGATCCTTTCAGAAGGGACTGAGTTCAAAGGTGAATCTTAGTACAGCCTTTCATCCCCAGACAGATGGCCAAGCGGAGCGCACCATCCAGACATTGGAAGATATGTTGAGGGCATGTGTACTTGACTTCAAAGGAAATTGGGATGATCACTTACCTCTCATAGAGTTTGCATACAATAATAGTTATCATGCAAGCATTCAAATGGCTCCCTATGAAGCTTTGTATGGGAGGAGGTGTAGATCACCAATTGGGTGGTTTGAAGTTGGTGAAGTTGAGTTGATTGGGCCTGATTTTGTTCACCAAGCTATGGAGAAAGTGAGAGTTATTCAAGATAGGCTAAAGACAGCCCAAAGCCGCCAAAAATCTTACACCGATGTGAGGAGGAGAGACTTAGAGTTTGAGGTGGATGATTGGGTGTACTTGAAAGTATCACCCATGAAGGGCGTCATGAGGTTTGGAAGGAAGGGGAAGCTTAGTCCTCGATACATTGGTCCTTACCAGATTGTGAGGAGGATTGGGAGTGTCGCTTATGAGTTGGAGTTACCTTCTGAGCTAGCCGCTATTCATCCGGTATTTCACATCTCGATGTTGAAGAAGTGCTTGGGCGATCCTTCATTGGTAGTCCCCATTGATAGTATTGGAGTTAAGGATAGCTTGTCCTATGAAGAGGTTTCGGTCCAAATTCTTGATCGTCAGGTTCGCAAATTGAGGACCAAGGAGGTTGCCTCGGTCAAAGTCTTGTGGAGGAATCAATTTGTTGAGGAAGCCACATGGGAAGCTGAGGAAGATATGAAAGCTAAATATCCGCATCTATTCGTGCCTATCGATGAGAATGTTTGAGGTAATGTCCATTTTCCTGATTTGAATTGATATGTCCATTCTTGAGTTTGACTAGTAAATTATTTTGAGCATTTGATTGGTTGAATGATTGAGTCTTGATTGTTATTTGTACCTCGAGTACATCCTTGGTTTACTCATCATTCGAGGACGAATGATCCCAAGAGGGAGATATTGTGACACCTCAAAATTTCTACGCTAAAATTTGGACCATTCTTCTTATGTGTATAGGCTTGAACTCGAAGGTTTCAAATTTCATATATGATTTAGGATCAATTCCTAAGTATTTAAAGTGTATTAGATGTGATTTAGAGTCATAAGGGATCCCTAAAACCAAGTCAAGTCCAAACAATTCCTCTTGGCTAAGTTTCCGGATGAGTCCGTATAAGGGTCAACTTTAAACGGCCATATCTCCTAAAATATAATGAGTTGAGTGGTCCATGATCTATCAAATTAAAGGTCTTTGAGTTTTCTTTCCAACTCCACCAAGATTGCATTTTTCCGAGTTCGGAGTCAAACGCCACTGCAGCGCCAAGCCTAATGGGCTTAAAAACCCTGCAAGTGCTTTAGTGGCGCGTCGCGCCAAGGGCCAAACTACTGAGGCTATTTTCTGGCGCTATAGTGGCGTCGGGCGCCACTGGAGCGCCAGGCCTAAAATTCCTGCAGTGATAGCCCAGGCCTGAAATTCCTGCAGTGATAGTCCATCGTAAAATGGTCATAACTTTTGACTCCGAACTCAAAAAAATGCAATCTTGGTGGAGTTGGAAAGAAGACTCCAAGACCTTTAATTTGATAGGTCATGGGCCACCCAGTTCGTTATATTCAGAGATATATGGTTGTTGGAAATTGACCCTTATACGAACTCATTCGGAAACTTAGCCGAGACGAATTCTTTGGACTTGGCTTGGTTTTAGGAATCCCTTATGATCCTAAAACACATCTAATACACTTCAAATATTTAGGAATTGATCCTAACTCATATATGAAATTACAAGTCATCGAGTTCTATCCTACACGCACAAGAAGAACGGCTCATGCTTTGGCGGAAAAAAAATCCGGGGTGTTACAATTGCGAACAAGAGTTTTAATAGATTAAAATCACTATACATTAGTGGATGTTATTGTGATTTCAAACCAGCGTTAGCGGAAGAAGGAAGTAGACAGATTGACCCTTTGCCAAATCTGGAATATCTCAACCTCTGCATGATAGATAATTTAATGAGTGTTTCTGATTTTGGTCATCTTCTGTCTCTAATATTTTCTAAATTTTTACAAATTCTACGTGTCCAATTGTCATAACTTAAAATATCTTTTTAACATTGGTACTGGAGTTTGTTCTGTACCGGATCACCTGGAAATATTAAAATTCTCTTGTGATCTGCTGGTAGAGATTTTTTTACAACAACACTTGTCAACTCAGAAATTCCAAGAGTTCGGGAGTTATTCTTGGAATACTTACCTGAATTAACAGCTCTAGATGAACCACATCAGAATACGTCGGAACACGTGGAGGAACTCGTGGTGATAAGGTGCAATGGAATAAGGAAGTTGCCTCTCTCTATTCAAACCTCCAACAACATCAAACTAATAAGAGGACAATCAAAATGGTGGTGCCAATTGGAATGGGATGATGAAAACTACAAGACTAATCTAGAGCATTATTTCCTACCAGGATACTACAGGATCGAAGATGAAGCTACTCCCACTGCATACCAGGTGAAGTGCCTATTAACTTTTAAACTGTCAGTGGTACACTATACTTGATTATTTATACTGAAAATTCATATAGCCAACCTCAACTCCTTGGATTGAGGCATAGTTGTCATTGATTAGTTAGTTTACCACCAGTATGATGAGTATATGAAATGAGCTTAAATGATGAAGTGGAAATTCATAATACTAGAAATTGACTTATTTTCTGTAAAATACTTTCCGTCATACCAAACACACAATCAGATATATATGCATCTCCGACCAAAATCAACAGTGGTTTATCGTTCAAATATTATCAAGTGTGTTGAGCTTGACTCGTTGTTGCCTCATTCAGGAGTGGACTAGAAGAACTATTCCTTACCCGGAGACGTCTTAAAGCTTCAAGTTAATGTTCATCATCATAATACTGAGTAAATTTCTTGTTTTCCACTCAGATGTCTTTTAAGTCTTTCTTTTTCTGCTAATAATTAATTGTTCCTAATTGTTTGAAATTTTTTCATTCTGGTAATGATATTTGATTTCTCGACTATACACTGAGTAATTTCTTGTTTCGATTGTGTTGTGTGATCATCTTGTTAATTTGTAATAAACTAGTATTGCTTCTGGTGTTAAAACATTCTTAAATTGTACATTCAAAATTTAGTACATGAACTTGATTTTCCATAATGATGAGCTATAGTTCCATTTAGGGAAGAAAAACTTTTTGGAACTTAAGTCAATTGGAGAATTGGCAGAGTTATGATTTTTCATTAAGGAGACTCAAAATATAAAGAAATAAATACACGAAGAAGCCAAAGGAGATTCACGCCTCTGTAAATCTACCAAAAAGAGAAATCATTGTTGCTGCGTAGAAAAGTAATAATGCATGTAGTAGTAGTTAAATTTGCAAGTAGCACAAACATTTCTGCTTCATGTTCTGTTTTAGGAGCAAAATATGTGTCACTCTATCTTCCCTATACCCCACCTGTAGAATAACAGTGTTATAACACATCAACTCGTGCCTACTGTATCACCTAGACACTCAACGCTGACGTGTCACATAATTTTGTAGATGTGATCTAGATGATAATTTTATAAGTTAGGAAGTGTTCAACTGACACAATGGAGACGAGATGAGGTTTCTAGATATGCATCCTCAAAGTTGGAATGTTTAGTTATCAGTTGAGACCAAATTAAAATATATATCTATGTAATATATTCGTGAAGTGACACAACAAAAAATATTCTTGTATGAAACCAATCTGTAGTTAATACAAAAAGGCAAAAATAATACTTTTTTTCCCAGTATATTAGAAAATCAGAAATCTTCTCTCTGAAATGCAAGTGTATTCAATGTTATCTAAGGCACATTGCATGACCTATATGTAGTATTCTATACAGTTCTGTTGATATACATGATACATGAATGAGCTCAACTGAACCCACTGTTTTTGACTCGAACTATGCATACATAAGCAAAGAGAGAAAATTAATGCATCCATAAAACTAAGATCAGACTCATTCTCCAGCTCTATGTTATCGCCTCTGGTCACATACAGAAAGTTAGCATGTACCTCAGTATCAACTGTCAAAGCTCAGTTTAACTCTCAATCACAACTCATCTGTGAAGACATAACATCCAAGACAAAGGAGTGTTGTCGAATGTGGAAAATGTTCCATTATCTCTCCCTCATTCTTCTCCGCCGTTCTTTTCGAGTTAGTCTTCTGCAGGCAACTCTTTCTGTCGAAGTACAAAAGCAGTTTCTGCCATCAGAAATTGTGTCATCGATTCATGGAATGGAGGTACTCTCTCTGACTAAATTCCTTTATAGAATGGCATCCTTCTACAGCCAGCTAGTTTTGTTTTTCTAGCAAAGTGGCAGAAGCATTCGATGAGATCATTCCAAGTGCACAAGTTAAGAGAAATGGACCGGCTGCAGCTCTTGAAAAGTTTTGCATATCAACATCCAAATAGATAAGCTCTTAAGGTCATACAGACCGTCAGGTTGGAACAACTAGAACTCGAGGAATTATGATATCTGCGATACTTGAAGTTGGTTGAGCCTGCTAACCCAAATTGAATGTAAAATCATATGGAACAGATCATATCTAGTCGGTGTTGAGTTCCAAATAAAATGCTTCTGTAACATCTTGACATTATTTTGCATGGCCTGGTAACGTCTCAGAGGTATACTTAATAAAATCTCTTTTAGCCTAGGAATATCTTTCTCAGAAACAACCACAGAAAAATCAGTCCAGTTAAGTACTTCACTAAACGGAAGGACGAAATTATCTGCGATGATAACCGGAACACACTCATAATATATTGCCTCAACGATCCTTGGGCTGTTCACTTCATAACCCATCGGACAAAGGCAGTACTTGCTTGATTTCATGTGTTCGGGATAAGACATAACTTTTGAGACTCTATGGGGTAGAAGAGCGTAAATTCTTATGGATTCATCTTTGTCCCTCCAATATTTGAGGAGTTTGGGACGTACCGGACCGTGCATATTTCCAGCGAAAAAGGCAAGAATCGGGCGTTGCGACACTCTCTTTCCACCGAGGTTTCTAAGAGGCCGCCTGGGATTCCTTATAGTGGTCTCAGGAAGGGAAACATCCTTCCCAGCAACAAATATTCCTTCAGATATATCTGCATTGCAGAGAGCTTTTATAGTGTTTCTACTCAGTTCCTCATGATCCTTTAGAATATAAGGTCCCTGTAAGAATTTGTTAAAACATATAGTAAGAAGACGTAAAATATTCGTCAATCGAAAACGCACAACCAGAAAAGAGTTCAAAACATAATAATTGCAAAAAAGGTTTTCTTATTTGTACTATATACTCCCTCCTTTCCATTTTATGTGGCTCACGAAGTATAAGAAATAAAAAAGGACTTTTGAAACTTGTGGTCTAAAACAAGCTAAAGATATTTGTGTGGCTATAAATCATCTCACTAAGGGTAAAATGAGAATTTTAAAGTTAAATTGTTTGTAAATATAGAAGGAAGGAATGTCACATAAATTGGGAAGGTGAGAGCAATTTCTTGTGCGGGAAAAGAACTCTTCTTTTATAACCAACCCCCCACCCACCCGGAAGGTCATTAGTGCACGGTCCGAAACTCGTTGGATAATAGATCCGCTCTCTATCATTCTCCACTTAAATACCAGGTTTTTGTCTTTGACAAGGTTTGATTCCTTGACATCGTCTAATCTACACATCACATGTTGTACTCTTACCACTAGATCAATCAACTCTTTTCTTGTATTAAAGTAAGTCCAACTCCCCAGGCGTAAAAAGAAAATTTAAAAGTTTAGGTCCAAAGAAGAATGCTCATGAAAGAAATAACTAATTTAGCAAACAATATTGATACACATGCATACCCAATCATGGCAAGCAACAAGAAAGTGATCTGAACCACGTGTGCGGTTCCAGAAAGGATACTTTGCAGCTAGCATGTTCACGTAGTTCTGCAGGAACACTGACAACGGCTTAAGATTATGTGAGTTCGGCACATATCGTGCCCTTTGTAACTGACGTGCGCTATATGGCAGATAGAACAGGTGAGCCTTTTGTGGATCCCTAGTCACAAACTGGCGACTATCCTCCATTAGCTTCATGAACCATCCCTCGGATGAATAAATTCCTCTAAGATAAGGTTGATGAAAAATCGGCCTTTTCCCTTCTTTGTAGATGTAAACTTTGAGTATAAGCTCCATCAACTCATAGCTCCTGGAATGTCAACCTAATTGTGTTTAAAGAAAAAGCTGATTTTGAAACACAAACAGATGACAAAGATATGCGTAGCTTCAATAGCCAATGGTTGTTCCCACAAGTGGGGTATGGCAATAGTCAATGGTTGTTCAGCGAAATAAAACCTAGTCATAAAAAATATATTAATCGGAATAATCTAAGCATAATCTAGTCTATCAGAAACACCCTCAATACCGTTACGTAGGGATAAAGTTTGTGTACACTATATTCTAAAGGCTTTATGGAACAGACTTAAAAACACTAGAAATTAGATATCAAAAGAAGCATTTCATTCCAAAAGCCTACTGGTAAATTCCAACGTCAACCTCAAAACAGCCAAAAATTTCTTCTCTGCGCACAAATCAGTGCCGGTGTATTTACTCAAGGCCCAATCATTATTACTAGACAATATCCAGCACCAAAAACACAGTGATGCTAACAAACATTTGTATCGCTCTCGATCTCTTATCCAAAGAATAAAATAAAAGCAACTCTAAGTTACAGTATATCAGAAGACTTGCCCCAAGCGATTATATACTAGTGGGATGTGTTCAATTGACTACTTTGACCGATCTTCTACCTTCTGTTTTCTTATAACCAAGAAATCCCCCAGGAGAAATGGCGCAAGGTTCAAAACTCAGTGAATTATGGATATGAGCCCATCTTTCTACCCTTCTCCACTTAAATACAAGATCGAACCCATTGTGCGCCTAACTCACACTCACACATCACCGATTGCGTTCTTACCACTAGACCAAAGCCTTGGGGGCCGATCTTCTCGCTTCTGCCATTACCTACTGGTTGCATTTCATGAAAGTTTCCGATTTCTTGGTTTATAAATAAGATTCTTCGTCAGAGGATATCAATATAAATCGTCTGAAAAATAAGCTATCTAAGCATATATAAATCAAATACCTACCTCTTAAAGACGGATACATTCCTGAATAGAGGAGTATACAAGTCCTGAT
Organism: Solanum dulcamara; assembly: GCF_947179165.1. Lineage (NCBI taxonomy): Eukaryota > Viridiplantae > Streptophyta > Magnoliopsida > Solanales > Solanaceae > Solanum > Solanum dulcamara. The sequence continues at coordinate 2,137,681 of NC_077241.1, read as the reverse complement.
CATCCGTAACTAGTGGGGCATTCTCAATCTCTCGTTTGGCATATGCAAGTGCCTCATCTGGAGGCAAAGATGCTATGTATCTCTGGAATATTAATGCAGTGAAAAAAAATAGTAAGAACGCAAACGAATTCAGTAATATTCCTAAGGAATATAAGCACAACGAAAAACTTACCAGCATATGGTTGGACACGTTTCTAACAGGTGAAGAGGGGAAAATAACTTTATCTACTGCATTCACATGCTTCCTACGTTTCCACTGTCTCGAAACTTGCTCTTGTCTTTGCAGAACTTGCATTCTTTGACTCAGTCCGCCTGTAGAATTGAGTGAAACAACTACGGGGGCATGCTGACTATGACTATACCGGTTATCCGGACTCACTGGAAGTTCCCTTAAGTTCTTTTCATGATTCAAATTTCGGGAAGATGAAATCTCCGATGGTGGAAAGAGAATCCATTCTGTAAGAGGATAAGGAAGTGTAGAAATTTGAAACATTACCCTAAATACTGTCAAAATAGCACCAATGAAAAACAGCTTCTTCCAGTCAATTCTGAACAACAGAAAAGCAATTATTTTCCGCAACAATTTCCTAATCTTCATCATGTTGCTAAAAAAAGAGATACTTTTGCATATCCATTTCAGTCTCTTAGGCAGCCTACGAAGTCCATCCCATACCTCCAATATGCTCCAAGGCTGAAACAGGGAGATCTGTGCACGAAATTTTAAGTTTAAACAAAACATTAGGTACTTTACGTAAGAAGGTGAAGTATTATACACTCATCCACGAATAAAGGCTATACTCTAGGAAACCGACAATTTACAAGGCAGAAATAAAAACTAATTTCAGCTAAACATCCAAGTGCAAAGGACATATATGAATACATTATTAATGTAGATATCTGTCAGTTCACAGTTATTTCTCTCTGTTATAAAACCGATTAATTGGGTTGAACTCCCCTTTATCACTGATTACCAATAAAATAGTAACTTTTAAAGGCAGCCAGACAAGGTAAATCATAAGAATAAGAGTAATAATTGTTGAGAACCAATTCTACTCAGGTTTTGTTCACAGAGACAGGAACTAATCATCCAATAATTAAGAAGTTTGCACTCTATGTATTTGTACTTACTATATAAGAACGCCGTAAGAAACCAAATCATTTAAAACAATCTGACAAAAGGGCAACCCAGTGCACTAAAGCTCCCGCTATGCTCAGGGTCCGGGAAAGGGCCGGACCACAAGGAAGGAAGCACTCTCAAAGTTGGAGTGGTTACTTGTCAGTTGAGGCCAAGTTTGAATATTCATTGAAGTATTATGTCTTCTATGTATATTCCACTGCCAAACAACAACAACAAGAACAACAACATAACCAGTGTAATCCCACAAGTGAAATCTAGAAAAGGTAGAGTATACGCAAACTTTACCCCTACCTTGGGAGATAGAAAAGTTGTTTTTGATAGACCTTAGCTCAAGAAAAAGCATAACAAAGCAAATAATATAGAAAGCATGACAAAGCAAAAGATGAAAATAAAAAAGGAACAACAACTACAATAAGATAGTGTGATAGTCGAGTACAAGAGACAATAGTCACTAATAGAAATTGAAGGACATGAAACTATAGGCGGATTCTACTGGCATATTTTCAAACAAAAAAAACTAGGGACCCATGATTGTGCCTTAAAACTTTCTACCAAATTATCACGAGAGAAAAAATAAAACTCCTTGCATATATAATCAAATAAGAGGTAACAACAACGTCACGTACCCAGTGTAATCCCACAAGTGCATTCCGAAAAGTGTAGAGCATAAGCAGACCTTACAATAAGAGTTAAAAGATAAAATAAAAAGACAAAATTTTGACCACACTAATGCTACCTCCAGCTTCTTAAGTACAAAAATTGTGCCAAACTAATGCTACAAACTTCTAAAATCTTACAAAGATCCTCTCTTTAAGTTAAAAAAAGAAGGTAAATCCCAAGAATTGAAATGGGGTTTGCTCTACAAAATCAAAAATCAAATCTTTATAGTGATTTCTGAATCCAAGAATCTGAAGCAAGCAATAATAGCAGATTGGTTCATCAACATTCATACAAAAATAAGATAAAATTACTGGAATTTGAAATTATCAAACAAAGGGTAATTAAAACTCTATATATATCACCTTTGGTATTTCAAGATTCAAACATAAAGATTTCATGGCCAAATTTACAATCAAAATTAAAATGTTTGATAATTCGAACTCTGTCACATAAATTGCAAGATAAAAAGTACTATTACATACCTCCTTTTTTTTTCCTAATATGTAGGATGCAAATAAACGCTGGAATGTATAAGGAGGAAATTGATGGGAAAATGAATTTGGAAAGAAGAAATTGTAAAGAAAAGAAAGGGAAGGGAAAAAGAAAAGGAAAGGTGACCTTTTTTTTCCTTCCATGATTGCTTGTTTGGTGGTTAGTACCAGTTGTCAACTTGGACTTTTTTATTATATTATTTTAAAAAAAAGTTAAAAACACATTAAAGTATTTGGTATTTTAAGTTTTTATACTTGAGTGAATAAGTCGATAAACATTTAGTGATAATTTAAATATAAATTTTTTAAAAAAAATTAGATGTCTTTTTGACTTTTACTATAAAGAAAATTCATTGTTATAGACAGGTGTGTATATAGATCGATTTGGTTTGATTTTTCATTAAAAATAACCAAATCAATTATATCGATTTATTAAACTTATAAATCAAATCAAACCAACCTAAAGTTGATTTTTTCGGCTTCAGTTTAGTCGATTTTTTTACAATTATGTCGTGATTGAAAAAGAAATCAAATTGAAGATGTTGTTTTCTTGATTGTGTGATTTAATACCACACTTGAAGTTCTTAACTGAAAGTTATTCCGTTGATCGTATAATTATATTGCTGAATGATATCTCAAAGACACTAAAACAAATAAAATAAGATATACAATGGCATCTTCAAGACATTATCTTTGAAAAATATATCAAAAACTCACAAAAAGACATAAATATGTCAATTTTTAGTCATATTACAAACCCAAATATGAAATAATATATGTAAACCTTGAAAGTTATAAACCAATTTAAAAAATACTTATAAAGCATATTATAATAAATATTTTTATGTATAAAAAATAAAATATTATATGTATTATGTCGGTTTGGTTGGGATTTGATTTGACTTTTTTTTCTATTAATACCAAATCAAACCAGCAATGATCGGTTTATTTTTTCAACGTCAAACCAAACCACAAGTTAGTTTTTTTTTTATCAATTTAACTTGATTCGTCGGTTCGGTTTGACTTGTCATCCATAATTACAAGCACACTCATGTTTTCTATGTAGATCAATTACATCTCTTTTCTTTTTTTCTTTTTTTTATATCTCTTTTCTATTAAGGTTGGTTGTTTAAAATGGACCTTTAATTTTGTATAACACTGACATTTGGTGATATAGACATCACATCATCACTCACCCATATTAGTGTCGTGTCTTTCTTTTGATAAAATTGATTTTCCATCAAAGTCAAGTGATCAAGAAGAAAATAACATAATAAAAAGAGGTGATAAGATAAACGACTTTCATACCTCAACTTGATTTGTTGAGTGCATCCCCTTTTTAATTGTAACTATAAATATACTATACCTTTATTATGTAACTATAAATTATCATTCATCTAATGAGTATATAAATTCACTTTTAAGAAGTGTCTATTTCGAATAATTAAGTTTGATGAATTCTCTATTTTTTTTTAAATGAAAAATAGAAATGAGAAAAAAATTGTTTCTTTCTTGAAGAACTCACATGAAAGTATTGCTGGCTTAATATATACTTTGGCACATGATTGAATAATTTGGAATCTTGTTCTAAGTATTTCTATAATTAATTTTTTATAATATTTAATCAAAGATGTTCTTATCTGTCTTGTTCATATCCCATTAAATTGAAAGTGTTGTATTTGTAAAACTTTGGCATTAACAAAATAGATAATTTTCTATTATTAGGACGTTTATTTATGGATATTCTTTTTAAATAAAAATATAAACATTTTTCAAAAAAAAATATAATAATCAATTTTGGTCATTTTCTCTTTCAATAGCCAGTCAGTAACAGTCAACGATTGACAGGTTGGACAAGTGAGACCACGTCGACAGGGATATGTTAACCAATAAGAAATCGCCATGTCATCAGCTGCCACGTAAACAGCAAAATAACATAATTAATAAAACTATAAAAATAAGTATCAATTGACCAAAATACCACTACTGCTTATTGATATAGCCATTGACTTTAAAACCCAAACCAAATGAAAATTAAAGGGTATTTATGGAATAATAATATTATATTTTATAACCTTATTAATATCATATTTTATTACTATGATCCAATCGAACCAAAAATATTTATATTTATACAAAACCAAAAAAAGAGAAAAAGAAAAAAAGAAAATCCTAATCGGAAAATTGATCTTCCGGCGATCTGAAAATTCTGAAATTTGTTCGATCTATGGCTGCTCCATTTTTCTCGACGCCGTTTCAACCTTTTGTTTATCAGGTATTCGTAAGTTTTTTTGTGTTAATTTGGAATTTTTTTCTCAATTCATTGTATTTTTTTTCGAAGATGTATCCAGGATTTTATGTTATTGAGTGTTGATGTCACTGAACCGATTAATTTTTTTTGGTGATAACAGTATGAAATTCATAAATTTGAAAAAAAAAAGTTAATCAATTTGTTTAACCCCAATGGCATTGCTCAGTGGTCAATGAACTAGGTTGAGTACCGTGAGTTGTCAGGTTCGAATCCTAGCAGAGACAAAAAAACTAGGTGATTTGTTCTTATCTGTATCCTGTAGAATTAGTGGAGGTGCGTGCAAAATCAATTTGTATATAGTTGGAGTTGGGTGTTGAGTTTTTTTTCCCCCTCTTTTGTGCTTACTTATCAAATTGTTTCAGCTCGAGTGTGTAAAATTTGTTGGGGAGCCGGATGGGGTAGGGGAGGGAATCAAGAATTGACAATGTGCATAATAATGTTAGCATTTGCTTTTTAGTTGGGAAAAGGGTTAAAAGAATGGAACTTTACAGCTTGGGAAGTCACATTATGGGGAGAAGTTATGAACTTGTTGTTTTGAAGAGTTTTAGGGAAATGCTAATATTTGTTGAATGTATTAGAATGGACAAAGAGGATTTGTGATGCTTAATCGATTGATTGATATGTTAAAGGGTGTCCTGAAAGAATCCCATTTTACTTGCAATGCTAGTTGTCTCACCGTACGATCCGTCCCTAGTTAAAGTTCTGAATCATCATTGGGAAGTGAAAGTTATTAACTCCTGAGCTATAGGTTCTGCTAGTTGGTTACAAGTTTAGTAGCTTAATTTTTGACATTGGAATTTGCGGAGAGGGAAAGATTTGATGCTAAAAATGGGCAATGAAGTGAAACAGCAGTGGCTGAGAGGGTAGGAAAGACTAAGTGACTAGTTAAGTATATTCATGCTTATGAAACTGAATCCCGTGGAAACAAGATCAAACACATAAATCATCTACCAAAGGATATGCTATTCTGCCGCTGTCCAGTTACTTGTAAATATTGAATGTCCATCATAGAAAATTTGAAAACTAGGTGTAATATGATATGTGTGCTTGGTTTTGTCGCTCACAGTAAAAATAGGAGATGTAAATACTCTAGAAGGAAAAATTGTAACTCAGTTTGCATTAAATAAGTTGTTAGAAGTCCCACACCGATAGTGGGATGGGTAATTGATCACCTTATATGGTTTTGGGAAATCCTCCCTCATGAGCTAGCTTTTTGGGGTGAGTCCGATCAATTTCCATTTTTTATCATGGTATCAGAGCAAGTCTCATCTCAACTTTTTGTTCAAATAGCGAATGCACTTGCGGTTAAGACAGGTCCGCCCTTCTAGCCTCGAGTAGTGGACAGTGTATCATTGATAGTGGTGCTATTGATCACTACTCTGGTAGGCCATGTACCAGGGCGAAAGGGATTACTTCAAAATAGTTACTATGCTTCTATCGGGAAATAAGTGAGAAGCGGAAGGTGGGTTGTGAAGGCAATTAAGCGGGGACAAGGAGGTTCAAAAAGGCTAATGACTTACGCAGAACAAATTGAAGAAGAGAAGCTTAGAGAGAGATCAAGGGGGTTCAAAAAGGCTAGAGTGGATGGTGGAGAGTTTAACCCTCAAAGGTCCGGTTATGGTAACCATGGCAAAGGCCAAGGTTTGTGGGACAAAGTTCCACCAATACTCCTCCAAGGTTCAACAAAGACAAGGGTGGTAAACCAATGGTTCCAAGAGAGAATGTTGCTGCTCAAACCTTCACCGCTTGCAAGAAGTGTGGAAGGACTTTCAAAGGGAAATGCTTAGCCAGCTCCAATGCATGCTTTAAGTGTGGCAAGCTGGGCCACCATGCTAAGGATTGTAGAGATGGTGGCGGTAGGCCTCAAGGCCAATTTGTTCATGGTCAACAACCCTAAGGAGGTGTCCAACGCACCAACCGCTTTTACGCCTTGCATGGGAGACGAGAGGTTGAGGAGCACCCAATGTCATTACCGGTATGTTAAAGGTCTTTGCTTTTGATGTGTATACACTATTAGATTTGGGTGCAAATTTATCGTTTATTACTCCATTCCTTGTTAATAGGTTTGATGTGTCACCCGAAATGTTATTAGAGCCCTATTTGGTTTCTACCCCCGCGGGTGAATCGGTTATTGCTAGAGAGGTCTATAGCTATCTTGCATAAAGTTATTTCGTGTGATCTCATTGAGCTTGAAATGGTAGACTTCAATGTCATGCTTAGGATGGATTGGTTACATGCATCTTATGCTTCTATAGATTGTAGGGTTCGTCGAGTCAAGTTCAAATTTCCAAATGAGTCTGTTATTGAATGGAAGGGTCGTGATTTAGTGGTGAAGAGTAAGTTCATTTGTTATCTTAAGGCTCGAAAAAGGATTTCTAAAGATTGTATTTACCACATTGTGAGGGTTAGGGATGTCGCCGCTGAAAGTCCTCCTCTTGAATCGGTTCCCATAGTCAATGAGTTCCCCGATGTCTTTCTCGATGACCTTCCTAGTGTCCCTCCCGAAAGGAAAGTTGATTTTGGTATCGATCTCATCCCTGATACCCAACCTATCTCTATTCCTCCTTACCGAATGGCCCCGACAAAATTGAAAGAATTGAAGGAACAATTAAAGGACTTGTTAGAAAGGGATTCATAAGACCAAGTATTTCGCCATGGGGTGCTCCCGTGTTATTTGTGAGAAAGAAGGATTGGGTCGCTTCGAATGTGCATAGACTACCGACAATTAAATAAGTTGACCATTAAGAACAAGTACCCACTTCCTAAAATAGATGACTTGTTTGATCAATTGCAAGAGGCAAGTCACTTCTCCAAGATCGACCTTCGGTCCGGCTATCACCAACTATAGGTGAGGGAGTGTGACATTCCCAAAACGGCCTTCCGAACAAGGAATGGCCACTTTGAGTTTGTGGTGATGAGTTTTGGGTTGATGAATGCACCGACGATATTCATGGACTTGATGAATAGGGCGTTTAGGAAGAACACAAGAATCACTTGGGAGTTGTGCTTCAAACGTTGAAGGATAGGCAATTGTTTGCAAAATTTAGTAAGTGTGAATTTTGGTTGAAGGAGGTGACATTTCTTGGTCACGTAGTGTCCGGTGATGGGGTCAAAGTTGATCCTAAGAAAATAGAGGCAGTCAAGAATTGGCCTAGACCGTTGTCTCCTTCAGACATTAGGAGCTTCTTGGGTCTAGCCGGGTACTATAGAAGGTTCGTCGAAGGTTTTTCTTCCATCTCATCTCCTATGACAAAATTGACCCAAAAAAAAGCCAAATTCATATGGACGGATGAGTGTGAGAAGAGTTTTCAGACCTTGAAAGATCGACTTACCTCTGCTTCTATTTCGACGCTTCTTGAAGGATTAGAAGGGTTTGTAGTTTATTGTGATGCTTCAAAGATTGGTTTAGGTTGTGTCTTAATGCAAAACGGCAAGTTCATAGCCTATACTTCTAGACAATTAAAGGTGCATAAGCGTAACTACCCTACCCATGACCTTGAATTAACGGTCGTTGTTTTTGCTCTGAAGATTTGGAGGCACTACCTCTATGGGGTGCATGTGGATGTGTATACTGATCATAAAAGTCTTCAATATGTGTTCACCCAAAAGGACCTTAATCTAAGGCAAAAGAGGTGGCTAGAACTCCTTAAGGACTATGACATGAGTGTGCACTATCATCCGAGTAAAACCAATGTGGTTGCCGATGCACTTAGTAGAGTGTGGCCATGTGGATGAAGGGAAGAGGGAGTTGGTCAAAGATGTTCACCGGTTGGCTAGATTAAGGGTGAAGTTGTGTGGTACTGATGATGGTGGTATGGTTGTTCAAAATAGGTTCGAATCCTCTTTGGTGGTAGATGTTAAATCAAAGAAAGATCTTGACCCGACGTTTATCGAGTTAAAGAAGTTGGTAAAGGAAAAGAAGATAGAGGTCTTTTCCCAAGGGAGATGGGGTGCTATACTACCAAGGTCGGCTATATGTTCCGGATGTTGATGGCCTAAGGAGTTTGATCTTGATGGAGGCTCATAATTCTACATACTCCATTCATCCAGGTTCGACAAAAATGTACCGAGACCTAAAAGAGTTCTATTGGTGGGGTGGCATGACGAAGGACATAGCAAGGTTTGTGTCCGGATGTCCAAATTGCCAAAAAGTGAAGGCTGAACATCAAAGGCCGGGTGGCCTAGCCCAAGACATCAAAGGCATTTCTTCTATTATGATTGAGGGTGAGCTAGGGACTTGTCTTAATCATAGTAAGGGACTTGTCTTAATCTAGCTCACCCTTAATCATAATAGAAGAAATGCCATAGTAAAAGATCTCAATATATCATAAGCTAGAAATATAAAGGAGTATTGTTCCCGGAACATGGGAACTCACCAAAAGTAGTCTTCAAACGAAATCTCAACTAGCCACCCTTAATCATAATAGAAGTTCCTTACTATGATTAAGACAAGTCCCTAGCTCACCCTCAATCATAATAGAAGAAATGCCTTTGATGTCTTGGGCTAGGCCACCCGGCCTTTGATGTTCGGCCTTCACCTGTTGGCAATTTGGACATCCGAACACGAACCTTGCTATGTCCTTCTTTATGCCACCCCACCAATAGAACTCTTTTAAGTCTCAGTACATTTTTGTCGAACCTGGATGAATGGAGTATGTAGAATTATGAGCCTCCATCAAGATCAAACTCCTTAGGCCATCAACATCCGGAACATATAGCCGACCTTGGTAGTATAGCACCCCATCTCCCTTAGGAAAAGACCTCTATCTTCTTTTCCTTTACCAACTTCTTTAACTCGATAAACGTCGGGTCAAGATCTTCCTTTGATTTAACATCTACCACCAAAGAGGATTCGGATCTATTTTGAACAACCATACCACCATCATTAGTACCACACAACTTCACTCTTAATCTAGCCAACCGGTGAACATCTTTGACCAACTCCCTCTTCCCTTCATCCACATGGCCACACTCTACTAAGTGCATCGGCAACCACATTGGTTTTACTCGGATGATAGTGCACACTCATGTCATAGTCCTTAAGGAGTTCTAGCCACCTCTTTTGCCTTAGATTAAGGTCCTTTTTGGGTGAACACATATTGAAGACTTTTATGATCAGTATACACATCCACATGCACCCCATAGAGGTAGTGCCTCCAAATCTTCAGAGCAAAAACAACGACCGTTAATTCAAGGTCATGGGTAGGGTAGTTACGCTTATGCACCTTTAATTGTCTAGAAGTATAGGCTATGAACTTGCCGTTTTGCATTAAGACACAACCTAAACCAATCTTTGAAGCATCACAATAAACTACAAACCCTTCTAATCCTTCAAGAAGCGTCGAAATAGAAGCAGAGGTAAGTCGATCTTTCAAGGTCTGAAAACTCTTCTCACACTCATCCGTCCATATGAATTTGGCTTTTTTTTGGGTCAATTTTGTCATAGGAGATGAGATGGAAGAAAAACCTTCGACGAACCTTCTATAGTACCCGGCTAGACCCAAGAAGCTCCTAATGTCTGAAGGAGACAACGGTCTAGGCCAATTCTTGACTGCCTCTATTTTCTTAGGATCAACTTTGACCCCATCACCGGACATTATGTGACCAAGAAATGTCACCTCCTTCAACCAAAATTCACACTTACTAAATTTTGCAAACAATTGCCTATCCTTCAATGTTTGAAGCACAACTCCCAAGTGATTCTTGTGTTCTTCTTCACCCCGAGAGTAAATCAAAATATCATCAATGAAGACCACCACAAAAGTATCAAGGTAAGGTTTGAATACCCTATTCATTAAGTCCATGAATATCGCCGGTGCATTCGTCAACCCAAAACTCATCACCACAAACTCAAAGTGGCCATTCCTTGTTCAGAAGGCCATTTTGGGAATGTCACACTCCCTCACCCGTAGTTGGTGATAGCCGGACCGAAGGCCGATCTTGGAGAAATGACTTGCCCCTTGCAATTAATCAAACAAGTCATCTATTCTAGGAAGTGGGTACTTGTTCTTAATGGTCATCTTATTTAATTGTCGGTAGTCTATGCACATTCGAAGCGACCCAATCCTTCTTTCTCACAAATAACATGGGAGCAGCGAAATACTTGGTCTTATGAACCCCTTTTCTAACAAGTCTTTTAATTGTTCCTTCAACTCTTTCAATTCTGTCGGAGCCATTCGGTAAGGAGGAATAGAGATAGGTTGGGTATCGGGGAGGAGATCGATACCAAAATCAACTTCCCTTTCGGGAGGGACACTAAGAAGGTCATCAGGGAAACTCATTGACTATGGGAACCGATTCAAGAGGAGGACTTTCAGCGTCGACATCCCTAACCCTCACAATGTGGTAAATACAACCTCTAGAAATCATTTTTCGGGCCTTAAGATAACAAATGAACTTATCCTTCACCACCAATCACGACCCTCCCATTCAATAACGGACTCATTTGGAACTTGACTCGACGAACCCTACAATCTATAGAAGCATAAGATGCATGTAACCAATCCATCCTAAGAATGACATTGAAGTCTACCATGTCAAGCTCAATGAGATCACACGAAATAACTTTATGCAAGATAGACATGGGACAACCCCTGTAGACCTCTCTAGCAATAACCGATTCACCCGCGGGGTAGAAACCAAATAGGGCTCTAATAACATTTCGGGTGACACATCAAACCTATTAGCAAGGAATGGAGTAATAAACGATAAATTTGCACCCAAATCTAATAATACACATCAAAAGCAAAGACCTTTAACATACCGGTAATGACATTGGGTGCTCCTCAACCTCTCGTCTCTCATGCAAGGCGTAAAAGCGGTTGGTGCGTTGGACACCTCCTTAGGGTTGTTGACCATGAGCAAATTGGCCTTGAGGCCTTCCGCCACCATCTCTACAATCCTTAGCATGGTGGCCCAGCTTGCCACACTTAAAGCATGCATTGGAGCTGGCTAAGCATTCCCCTTTGTGAGTCCTTCCACACTTCTTGCAAGCGGAGAAGGTTTGAGCAGCAACATTCTCTCTTGGAACCATTGGTTTACCACCTTTGTCTTTGTTGAACCTTGGAGGAGTATTGGTGGAACTTTGTCCCACAAACCTTGGCCTTTGCCATGGTTACCATAACCGGACCTTTGAGGGTTAAACTCTCCACCATCCACTCTAGCATTTTTGAACCCCCTTGATCTCTCTCTCAACTTCTCTTCTTCAATTTGTTCTGCGTAAGTCATTAGCCGAGAGATGTATATCTCCTTGATCGACATGGCCGTGTTGCACTCCTTGGAATCCAAGCGTGAGACACCGAATATAAACTTGCTCATCCTAGCTCTTGGGTCGGAGACCATGAATAGAGCATACTTTGACAACTTAGGGAATTTGAGAGCATACTCCCTTGACGGAGGTTGATGAGATCTTGGATTTTGGCCTCCCTTAGCTCCAATGGGAAGAAGCGGTCTAGGAAGGCACCTTTGAACTCTTCCCATCCTATTGGCCCCATTTCCTCATCTTTCTCAACAACCCATTGTTCGTACCACACTCGAGCCACTCCTTTGAGTTGATAGGCCACTAGCTCGGCCTTCTCACTCTGTGGCACACCCATGATAGCCACAATCCGGTACACCTCATCAATGAACTCCATAGGGTCCTCATCTAATTTAGAACCATCGAACTCGGGCGAATTCATCATTTGGAAATCCCGAATCTTAGAGGCCGGATTTGGCAGTTGGAGATGAGGAACACCGTGATGCCCTTGGTTGGCTATGACTTGAGTCAACAACGTAATGATATTGCGAAACTCGGCATGGGTTATCCCTTCCTCATGATGTGGGGCATTGGGAACCGGAAGAGCTTGGTCCTCATCGTCAACCCTTGCTCTTGGAGTTGCTCTTCCACGAGTCATTATCTAGAGAACACGAAATGGGTCATTAGTTAAAGGAAAGCTTAGGACACTCTAAGGCACGACATGAATTTGAAAGAAGTAAAAACTTTCCTAAACGCCTCATAGTCTCCTATTCATAATTGTGGCACGCTTCACAACCATGAACAAGACCCTATTTGACGTGGTATGTTGGACTCCAAGGATCATTCAAAACCTCGAGCTCTGATACCAAGTATGTCACGACCCAAGCCTAGGGCCTAGACGAGACATGACGAATGAGGAACCCGAAAGTACCTCAAACAAGCCTTTTAGCATTTTTTTAGCCTTTCATAGGTAATGACGATAAATGAACAAGCGGAAATCATAATAGTAAATATTCAACTTACATATGTCCAACAATACCTCTAACTTTTAGATTTAACGGGGCTAAGACAAGTTCCTAGCTCATCCTTAATCATAATAGAAGAAATGCTATAGTAAAAAATCTCAATATATCATAAGCTAGAAATATAAAGGAGTATTGTTCCCGGAACATGGAAACTCACCAAAAGTAGTTTTCAAATGAAATCTCAACTAGCCACGTGAAGGAGAACGAGGAGGAGCACCGGTCCCTACATGGTGATATCATGTAGGCAAAAGAGTATGCGTTAATACTTTGAATGTACTAAGTATGTAAGGATGCATGAACATTGAGGAAACGTTAAAACATTTATGTAATATGGAACATAATGTAATGCATGAATAATAAATCATATAGATATCCTTTAAAACATTCAATTTGTGGGAAAATGACCATAACCGACATTTAAGACTATGCGAGCTATTACATGGAATCCAACATAACCCCCTACGTTGACCGGGGAGACTACTTGCCAGGTAGAACTCCGTCAACTTCATTCATTTTTTTAACTTTAACTTTAAGGGCTTTCATGGATCCATTAGCCTAAGCCTACAAGGGCTCCTATGTTGGCACATAGTTAATGAGACAAGGGGTTTCTAGTAGGATTCCCTTACCGAATCCCACCTCAATGCCCCATTCGGTGCTAAGTCAATCCCATGGAATACTTTAATACTTCAAAATAGTCATAGTATATAGCTTGAGAATTCAAAACATCACATTCGTTAGAATAGCTCATTAAAAGCTGTAGTGATTCAAATATGCAAGAATTGTCCTTATAGCATAAAGAATCCATCATTCATAGCATTTTATCATTCTTTTATTTCATAAGACTCCCTTTTGATCATGGACAATGTTTTCATAAACATTTATTTGGAGTCAAAGCTTTCAAATCAAACTTCATTGAAAATATAGTAAAACTAGGCGGGTTCAAATCACTTCAACTTTCAAACATGAATGTAAATGAAATTATGCATAAATACTTTGAAATCCATCAATTAAAATCATGCTTTAAACAACCCACCATGAATTTCAAGAATCTTTAAAGAGTTACAACAACAACAACAACAACAATCCAGTAAAATCCCACAACGTGGGGTTTGGTGAGGGTAGAGTGTACGTAGACCTTACTCCTATCAAGGTAGGACGACTGTTTTCTAGAGACCCTCGGCTCAAAAAAAGCATAAAAAGATGTCAGATAAGGCTAAGAAATTAAAAGCGATATGGGACAAACAAAAAACAAATAAGAAAGCGTCACAGATAAAATAGAGTAATCAAAGTATAGAAACAACAACAACCAGTGAAATCCACAACGTAGAGTCTGGGGAGGGTAGAGTGTACGCAGACCTTACTCCTACCAAGGTAGGACGGCTGTTTCCTGGAATCAAAGTATAGAAAGTAATAAATAATAACAGAAATAACACAAATCAAATCACACAAAGTTGTAATGCGCCTATGAATAAGAATCTTTAAAGAGTTAAATAGAGAAATTACTTGCAAACCATCAATTCATACATAAGAAGTCATGTTGTATCAAAATAGACCAATAATCATTAGTTTAACCATGATTCATGCTATTAAGTAAAAATAAGAATTACCCATAAGAAAATATTACTTGAAATCAAGAGACTTAATTGAAAGAGTTTTGGGGCTACATGGGTGGAAGAACCCATTGATAAACACCTACATAACTTAGAGTAAAGTTTAAAGAAAATAAACATAATTTATCATATAATCAAAATAATTTAGGCATGAGAGTGGAAGGAATACTCTCATTGAAGCCTTACATACCTGGAATCTGAAGCGTTACTTAGAATCGAAGGACTTAATGAATATACTTGAATCCTAGCTTTTTCTCCTTGTCGGAGCGTTTTTTGTACTATTCGGAGTATATCAATCACCGAAATAGTATTTCTACACTACTAAGAACTAAAACTATATTTTGAGAGTGAGAAAGGAAGTGTACAGAGAGAAGAGTTGCTTGAGAAAGCTTGATGAACAAAATGATGAATTAAGGTGGGTATTTATAGGTGTGAAAGAGGGACCAAACAATAATTAAAATAATTATAAAGAAAAATCTAAAAATTTAATGGGAGATTGTGATGTCATGGGTGATGTCAAATAGATGACTATTGATGTCATGAGTGATGTCAAATGTATCTAGATCTTTCCATGGTTGGTGAGATGAACTTTCTTTTAACGGAATACCTTTTTTCGGAGCTACGTTTGAACAAGATAACTTCCTTATTAGGATTTGGTGTCTCACATGAATTGTTGCCATAGAAGTCTACTTTCATGTCGTTCAAGAATTAACCGATTTGGAGCATCCTACAGTGAGATATGATTTTTCTTCTACAAACACTCCATTTCGTCACAACACCCTGTCTCACAATAATTAATTTATTTGACCTACTTAACCTCCGAAACTTAAAATATGGTCTTCACAAAAGTTGTTGATAATGATGTTGGGGTTATTCAGAAATTTGAATCACCTAATTTGGACCATCCTACGAAAAGTTATGCCCATAATACAAAAGCTGTATCATTTTCATCGAGATTTGGAACATCATATACAACGTTTTTAGGGGATGTTACACAGTGAATCATTGATAGCGGTGTTATTGATCACTACTCTGGTAAGCCATGTACCCGGGCGAAAGGGATTACTTCAAAATAGCTACTATGCTTCTATCGGGAAATAAGTGAGAAGCGGAAGGTGGGTTGTGAAGGCAATTAAGCGGGGACAAAGTCACCAATCCCATTGGAAAGAGTTGTCCCAACCTTTCTTTGTGTCCAGCCGCATTCATTATGGATTCGCCCGATGTTGGACTCCCATATTTTATTTGTCCACACTCCAGTTAACTCTGTCTAGATGTGCGGGAGAGTGTTAGAAGTCCCACATCGATAGTGGAATGGGTAATTGGTCACCTTATATGGTCTTGGGAAATCCTCCCCTATGAGCTAGCTTTAGGGGATAAGCCAGCTCCAATGTCCATTTCTTATCGTGGTAGCAATGCAAAACCCATCCAAATTCTTATTTCCGATGTTGGACTCGCATATTAAATTGCACACGCATCAGATGTCCAACGCTGGGTGTGAGGGTGTGTGAAGAGTCCGGCTTGAGCAATCCTCACCTCTTGAGTTAGCTTTTGAGGTTGAGGTAGGCCCAAGATCCATTACATAAGTAATGTACCAATTCGCCCTTCCTCTATCTACACAAAGCTATATCCTGACCATTGCATTGTGTTTGTGTTGTAGAGTCCGCAAGATGCTGTAACACCTTTCCAAATTCTGGGTGGTGAAGCTCAGATCGTTCAGGTAACCTCACACGTAGTTTCTCTTCTCTAAAAGAGGGAAAAAATTTCAGTCGATCTGATTATATTTCTCTCTCTTTTCTGCATATATGTTTCAGATTATGTTGAAGCCACAAGAAAGAATTATTGCAAAACCTGGTATGTTGCTAATCATATTCTTTATGTATTCTGCTTTTGCATCCTCTGGATGCCTATATTAATGAAATTACGTTACCTGATCAAAGCAAAATATTCTTTATAAGGGAGGCCTCTTGCCTCAATTCTCAAGGGTGTACAAGTGTGTGTGAATTACGTAGAAATTGTTGACACATAGTTGCTAACTACTTTTTCTTGGAATAGTCTGAATTTGAAAGATTACAATACACAGTTTCCACACCTTATGCAACAGAAGACTAGTATTGCATGACACGAAAAAATTTGGTCTAATATGTGTCACATAAGGAATATGCTTGCTTCTAGAAGGTTGTCGTATTGAACCACTCACCCCTAACGAATGATAAAGTGTCTGTTTATTGTGTCAATGCCTTGTATCTACTCCTCATAGTAGTTAGGTCATCCCCCACTAATGCTTGCCGTATTTACTGATTTTCTTCAATGCTTAACAATTGGCCAGGTGTATATAGCTGGGTTTTTTCCTTTTTGGCCTTCCTTTTCTTTCCTTTGCCTTTTGGTGGTGAGAGTGGGGGAGAGGTTTTTTTTGTTTTGTTTTTTTGCATCAGAAAAATGTTTAAGTTGCCATTTTATACATAGAGCACTGTACTTGTCAGGTCATATACTTATGCTCAAGGATATTTTGTATAACTTAATCAAAATATCCACAAATCATTTTTTGAATTTGCTATTTACTACTCATTCTTAACTCATTAAGGGAATCTTCGAATGCTTTGCAGGGTCCATGTGCTATATGTCTGGATCCATCCAGATGGAAAATGTCTATGCCACTGAAAACGAAGCAGGGGTCTGGCAATGGCTTTTTGGAAAGAATACTACAAGCATAGTTCTTCACAATACAGGTACAACTGATGGATTTGTCGGAATTGCTGCTCCTTCTCTGGCAAGAATCCTCCCGGTTCGTTCACATTTAAACTATAGTTTCATCTTGTTTGGTTATGCAATCTTCTATAGTTAGTATGTGCATGCTTGTGTGTGTACAATCCGGAAAGTGGGGATGAAATCTTCTTTGTTCTTGCTGTGGGGCATAGCACACAATTGTTTGTATAGATGATAATGTTTACATATACTATCACTAGATTAATTGTGGTTTGTTTTTTCTAATACATTGTTTCCCTACAGCTTGATTTAGCAAAGTTCGGAAGTGAAATCTTATGCCAGGTAAAGATAATTCTTTATCTTTACTTCCCTTTTGCAAATAGGTTCTCTTCCTTGAAAGCATCCCTCCTGTTTGTTTACGTGCTCACCGGTTAAGTATGCTTTCTATCTTGACATATGACTTCAAGATATTATTTTGTAGCCAGATGCATTCCTCTGCTCCATTAATGACGTCAAAGTCAGCAATACCATTGACCAAAGGCCACGTAACCTAGTCGCAAGTGCAGAGGTGAGATGACAGAATTATCTAGACTTAAATATTTGGGCATGATTTCAGCCTTACTTGTTAATTGCTACAAACAGGTTGAGTCTTTGACTGATATGCTTGTAATATTTCCAGGGATTCTTAAGGCAGAAGATATCGGGCCAAGGGCTTGCCTTTGTAGTTGGGGGTGGTTCTGGTATGATTTTGAAGCTCTCTTCACTAATAAAGTTTGCGTTTTATGGAAATATATTAAAGATGACTTGCCAAGAACAGATGGTGGCTATTCACTTTCAGTTTCTGTCTTATATGTGTTTGTTTGAGCCAGCATCCTGCCGTTTGAGAGAGAAAAGGGAGAAAATGTGGAGGGTCCAATACCCTGTAGAATTATCTTACACCATTCAATGAGATTTTATATTTATCTATATATGTGATACCAATAAGCTGGGAATATGTTTTAGTCATATTAGCATGTTTACTTTAGGTCCTATGCTTTTAGGAGTCTTTTTGCCACGCCCCAAATCCACGTGGCAAGCACCCGGAACTTTACTCGGCCCGTGCAAACCAACCCATCTAATATTCCCTACTTATGCACCAGATTCATGAGTGCAGAAGCTTTTTGGAAAAACCGAGTATTGAAAACCATGCATGAATACAACCGTTAAATCAACCACATTTCATTTGAAATGAAATATTCAAAGTAATAAATTATCATGCATGCATTCCATATGAACAATCATAATTACAACCCGAAAGAACTTCTACCATCTATGGAACCTCTATGAAAAGGGTTAAGCAAGTCAACCAAGACAGACCCCGGTGACTCAAAGAATATCACAGTCTAAGCTCCATGAGAAGTAAATGGAGTCTCACCAAAAGTATCCTATTGGAAGAGGTGGAGTTTTCCTAACCACATGGCTCAGGATGTTACACACATAATCCTGAAATCGTTGAATGGCCAAAAGGCCTAAGCTCCACATGCCTAGTATATCTCATACAACTATTTCCCCAAGAAGTGAGACAAGATTCAAAGAAATCAAGAGATTTGCACATACATTGATATAAGAAAGAAACATTTATATCAATTCTCAATTTAAACAGTGAAATAAATATCAAAGTAAAATACATCTCAAAATCCTCATTTCTTAGCATTAAAGCTTAATAATAATCACGTGAGATTTTATCATTTACCATGAGTGCTATACCAACACCAACATAAATAGAAACGACAACACTAGGTGATCAACCTAGTCATAAGTATTTGACCTACTTGTCTGGGCGGCTTCCCGTAGTGCTGTACAAGTCAACTTAACATCATTACATCGACCAATGATCATTTGCCCTCTCAATAGGGGACTTTATCCCACAAACCTTGGCCTAGCCTTGGAATGTGTACCCTACACCGGCACGTGGAGTTCCATGGCAACGAATATTAACATTCGAATTGGTGGTCTCCACTAGTAACTCCCAAAACATTTGACATTTCCAAAATAAATTTGTAACCTCAAAGAGATCTATGTTATCAAATCACAGTGTTCGTAACCAATCCAACCATTTGAAAAAATCAAATTAAAATCCTTTCTCAATTCATGTTAAAGCAATCAACAAATAAGGATCATTCTTTAAAGATTCACCAAGTGATATTTCAATATGCAAACTTTTCAAACACACACTTCACTTTTCATAAAAATAGTGACAATAGCACTTGAGCTATTTCAATGCAACGAATGGTGCAATCTCAACCCGATCGCCCCCACAAGCTAGGATTACATTAAACCACTTTCAGAAATCAATTCAACAATATGAATTTTGGGATAAGCTTCAACATACCTCGAATCGCTTTCCAAATCTTACCCCAAAAGATCCAATGATGCCAACGATTCCCAATCTACATATATGAACTCACATATATCAATGGCGCATCATGACAACACCAAGTCAACTAAGTGTTCAACGCTTAGGCCCGACATCTCAAGTCTAATAAAAATCCATATACTCACCATAGAAGTCGATTCTTGAATTTTAACTCTAAATCTCTCATGGCATACTCAATAATACAATATTCAACAATTGAAATGCTGTCAAGATTAGAAGGAATAACATTTAACTAATTTTCATCCAATCGACACTATTCATAATCTTCTTCGCTTAACCCAATCATGGTGAAAAATCATACACTCTAGGTCATACTCAATCCTTGAAATACTTGATGTTTCTAACTAAAGAACACATCAATAATACCCAAATCAACAATAAAATGGAGCAAGAGATCAAGAATTTACCTTGTTGAAGAAACCCCAGCTCTTCCCTTTCTTGTGTTCTTGTCTTCTTGAGCAATTTTCTTGTTGAATCTAAAATTCAATGATGATTTGGTGTTATGGCTAGCATTTAATACTTAAATTCCATCTGTAAGTGCACAAAGAAACTCACGGTAAAATGGGTATTTAATACCATTGTCGGCTTCCTCCGAAAACTCCCAAAGAGTAAATGAATTTTAGTCCACTTTTCTCTCCCTGATTACTATTTATGGACTCAGCAGCAAAAATTAATGCTTGTGTTTCATACAACAAAAACAGACTTATCCAGAAATGATCTTCGCCTCAGTGCGATATCTGGGCGACGCCCAGCTTTCGGTGTCAACGTGCAGGCGATGTTTCCAATTCTCTATATTCCTTAGTTCACTAATTGTCTATCTTTACTTACTGCCACGTACAAGAAACATTGATTTCAAATTCTTTTCACTTTGCATTTCATTTTGTCAATCATTACTAATTAATGATCCCAAACAACTTAACAACATGGATTCTTTCAATTAATCCCAATACTTATATCGTGGAGTTGTAATTTATTCCAAGCTATATCAATTTTAAATACAAGCATTCTCATGACTTGTTATACTCGTGCAGGTCCTGCGTGACCCGAGTTTGATTAAATTGCATCCTTAAACTTGAAATTAACCCAAATTAATTATAGAAATTCAGGGGGATTCACACTTTTAGCCCTATCAAAGATTTTTACGCCCACAAAAAATATATGAAACTTCTAGTATTATTATTTTATTTTTAAAATGTTGGCCCGAGTTAATTTAAATGGAGAAACATGGTAAGTGTGGATTCATATAGCCGACCCGACTTGTTTGTCATTGAGGCATAGTTGCCAGTATTGTTTTAACTATTGGTCATACCACACAAATGTGATTCTATTTTGAAAAATCCTTTCTTGCCTTCTTGTGATTCAGAAACGTGATGTGTCTTCACTGAGCTAGAACTGGATTCTTGGGGAAATCAGATGGTTAAATAGAAGAATTCTTGGACTATTTTCTTATTTTGAGTTATATAAGATTAAGAAGTCTTAAAATGTCATAAATTCTATTTTCTGATTCCTTTCTTTGGACAAAAATGTGTTTTTTTGTTCATCAGTTGTACAGAAAAATCTTGAGGTGGGTGAGATACTCGCTGTTGATGTGCCAAGTATCGTTGCATTATCATCAACTGTCAATGTTCAAGTGAAATACAATGGACCCATGAGAAGGGTGGTATTTGGGGTATGTTTTCACACGCCTTCTCCATTTGATTTCTCCCCTTCATTCATCCTATCTGTTTCTTGCTGACAATATTCGCTAATTAATGAATCTGTATTTGTAGTTAAATACAGATGAGTCTCCTTACTTTCTTTTTGGTGCTGCATGGCTTCAATTAGTGACGTAGAAGCTATGCTTGACTTCTTTAGCACATTTAAAATATGTAACTGTTGCTACCTGTACATATTTCTCAGCATTTTCTTAATGCTAGCAATCTATAATACTATCTTTTACTGATCAAAAGAATTTTTTTATCAATTAATGTTTCAAAAACATTATTCTAGCTGTTTCTTGCTGGATAATATTCATCAATTAATGTTTTAAGAATACCATTAAATGTGAATGTAATACCTATGCTTGCAGCAATCTGTTGGGTTTTCATGTTTATTACTTGTTTTGCAACTTCTTCGTTCATAATAGAAGTAGTATTCAACTTGAAAAAGCCAGTTGGACCATGAGAAATCAGGGGTCAATCTCTTTAGAGGCAAAATAAATTAGATGATAATTTAACATGTCTAAGACTTGATGAACAGAGTTACTCGACACCTGTATTGGTGGAGAGGTTAGTCGAGATGTGTGCAAGTTATCCCCAACGCTATTGTTATCACCTAAAAACAAAAGGAAATTAAAGCCAGATATCATCTCTACCGGCCAAAAGCAACATTTGAACCCACGAACCCTGATTGGTATAAAGTATAAACTTTAGCTGAGCTTTCTCTACTGCAGGATTAATCTCTTCCTAGGTGTGGCTGCCGGAGATTGAGGAGCATTCGACATGCATTTTTATTCTTAGAAATATAAGAAAGAAAGAAAGAAAGAAAGAAAGAAAGAGAAGGATGAAGAAAAGAATCTAGTTTCAAAATTTTATTTTTGTGTTACTAAAGCATGAAACTCATAGAGCCTATCCTTGCTTGTGTTTGATTATCCTTTTCTAGGACACGTTCTGATACAACGAGATGAGAACACCAACATGACCAAAGTGTGACCAAAGAAACAAAAGAGCATAGATCTTTTTCCTTTATAAAAGATCAGATTGCCCTGCAAGTTTCTTGCATTTCCTTCCATTAGTATGTCTGAGTTCGAAACCTTTTTTATCTGGTTCCGGTAAAATTACTTGAGCTCTCTTTTTTACTAATAGTTGAACTAATCTGACTTGAGAATGTTGATTATCTATGAAAATATATGTTTTGCCTTCTGCTTCAAGGAACTAATCGGTCTTGCATCTGCTGTTGTCATCTTGTGATTTAGTTTCTGAGGCAAATGGTCGTCCTAACTATATCTGTACTGTTGCAGAATGATAATCTGGTGACAGCTGTCCTAACGGGGCCTGGTATTGTGTTTATTCAAAGCATGCCTTTTCATCGGCTTTCACAACGCATTGCTAGGTATTTCTCCTAGCAGATAAAAACTTGTTAAATTACCAAGCTGCTATCTGCCAACCAAATTGACAATGTCACTGTTTCACTGTTGCAGGGCGGTAACATCTCCAAACATGAGGGACAATCCCAAGTTCTTCATTCAGATAGCAATTTTCTTCTTTCTAGCTTATGTTGTTGTTGTGTCGTCATTGATCTTGACAGATATTTGAGGTCATTTCCATCTTCACAAAATTCTGTAGATTGTTCATCATGACCTCTAGCCCTTTTTGGATCGACATGCAACTTGAATGTTAATTATAGATATATAGTAACAGTAAGCAGGCTCTGCAGGATTATAGAGTTATGACTGTTTCTCAATGGTGGCATAGTTTGGTATAGAAACTGTAAAAGCAATGGAAAGTGCATGCTTATATAATGTATTCGAAACTTCCAATCGTAGCTGGAATGGCTTTTCTGGTATGAAAACCGCATAAATTTGTCTTTGTCGAGTTCCATATGCTGTGGCTAATTTCTGTTGCTAATGATGTTTTTCCGATGTGCCTAGCTTGCTTATACCTGAACAGGGGATGGAATATTTATTTTTGGGACTGTTCCTATTATGGTGTGTGGGTGGGTTGGGGGTAGATACAAAAATTGCCTATACCAATTTGGGGGAAGTGCACAGATACCCGATTTTGTTGCTGGTATTTCTACCCGAAGTTTAGGCACATATGGTTGAAATTCAGTTATTTTTATCTGAATTTCAATCACATACGACTGAGTTTCAACTCAGCCATACGAAACTTTAGACATTTTATCTCAAATCCGTTATATTTGAAGTTGTCCCGAGGTTGGTAGATGTGCAAAAGAAAATTTAAAAACGAGTAGAGATCAAATAACGGTGTCCAAAGAAGCTCTTCTTGGGGAATTTTAGTTTTCACCAAACAACAATAATATACCCAGTGAAATTCCACAAAGTGGGTTTGAAGAGGGTAGAGTGTACGCAGACCTTACCACTACCTCATAGAGGTAGAGATGCTGTTTTCAAAAGACCCTCAACTCAAGTGAATCAAACTCATGAAAAAGGAAGAAAACAATGAAGAAAGCGTAAGAGAGAGAACAACAACAACAAATAAAATGATAAACAAAATGCAATAAGCAACATATGGCAATATTTATAAAGGCACGACCTATGACCCGCACTATACCTCTACACGGTAAGACAACACTCTACCCTTACTAGCCTTCTATCCTAATAAGCGACCTCCACTTCTTCCTATCTAGAGTCATGTCATCGGTGATATGAGACGAATCAACTTGCTCCAATACTTCTTCGGCCTACCCCTACCCCGCCGCGTACCCCCTACATCCAACCTCTCACACCTCCTCACTGGTGTGTCGGCGTACCTCCTTTGTACATACCCAAACCATTTCAGTCTCGCTTCCCTTATCTTGTCCGCCACCGGAGCCACTCCTACCTTCTCCCGAATAACCTCATTCCTAATCTTATCACTCTTATCATACCCACACATCCATCTCAACATCCTCATTTTTGCGACATGCATCTTCTGAATATGAGAGTTCTTGACTGGCCAACACTCCACCCCATACAACAAGGACGGTCTAACCACCATTCGGAAGAACTTACCTTTAAGTTTAGGTGGTACCTTCTTGTCACACAAGACTCCAGAGGCAAGCCTCAATTTCATCCAAGCAGCCCCAATGCAATATGTGACATCATTGTCGATGTCCCCACTACTCTGGATGACTGACCCGAGATATTTAAATTTTTTTCTCTTAGGAATAGTCTGTGAGGCAAGCCTAACTTCTACGATCGGATCAGCCAACGCCACACTGGATTTACACTCCAAATATTCTGTTTTGGTCCTTCTCAATCTAAACCCTTTGGACTCCAGAGTTTGTCTCCACACCTCCAACCTATCATTAAGTCTATCTCAAGCCTCATCAATCAGTACTATGTCATCTGCAAATAGCATACACCATGGAACCTCATCCTGAATATGCCGCGTCAGCTCATCCATAACCACGGCAAATAAAAACGGGCTTAGAACCGATCCTTGATGTAGACCCATCTCTACAGGGAAGGGATCCGATCCCCTCTCCCTCCAACCGTTCTAACCCGAGTCTTGGCTTCATCATACATGTCCCTTATCGCCCTAATATACACTATTGGGACAACTTTCGCCTTCCTACACCAAAGCAATGTGTTATTTCATATTTTAAATTTGCTTGTTTGAGAAGAAAAAAATAAATCCCAAAATGGTTCTTTACTCAAAATTTGTCCCTAATGTATACTATGAGTAGTACTAATATCTTTCAACTCCAGGTAAAAAAAATTGGTGAACTTTTGGTGTAGCCAATTGTTTCTATTTACGATTTACCGAACCCACTTACAAAGTCCATCTGGATTATAGCCCAATCTTTACTCCCAATGATTTTATATTCCCAAATTAATATTGCCAAAATAGGGGGTCACTTGCACTTTTGTCCCTAGTTTGTGTTGGTTTTTAATTTTTATCCCTCGTAACAAACAACTCTATTGGGGACATAAGATTATATTTTTCATATCATAATAACCCACAAATAACGCCTAGACATGACTACAGTTTCTAAAGAACTTATTGCCCAGCAGACATAAGTTCAATTGCTAAAGGTCAAAAATTTAAGATCAGAAACCCATTTGAAGAACAAAACATGTAATTTTATTCAAAATAGGCCCTCCATGAGAGATCAAGAACCCTTACACAATCAGACATTTAGAATTCCACTTGCTTTTTAGTAGTTATCTCAAAGTACCATTTTCTTAGTCCAAGATTTCCAGATGGATTCAAAAATTCAGATCACAGTGTTGATGTTAGATGAAATATATATGAGGAATAAATCGTTCTACTTATCTAAAGCCTTTCCACCAACATAGCTTTCCTTAAGGTTCTGCAGAGCCTCCCTTAAAGAATCTTCATCCTGATCAGAATATTTCAAGCACATCAGCCGTTGAGCTACACGGTAAGTCAATTGTACGTCCTCATACTGTCTGCAATTCACCTCCATTCTCTTCATTTCCTATACGAACACGAAAAAAGAAAGGCAATCCGATCAAACATAACATGGATGTACAATTCTACCTTTCTCCAGCTATGCGAGTTTCACAATGTGTAGTTGGTCCCAAACTTAGGATAAAAGAGTAATATTGTGATGTGTTGATGGACATACTTACATAGTCTAAGACTATGGTGCAAGGATTAGATGTTACTATGATGCACCCAAGGGTGTGGCTAATGGTTCATGAAGTGAATTAAGAATCGGAAGGTCTCAGGTTCAAATTCAATGGGAAGGAAAATGCACTAGGTGATAGGGTTATCTGGTACCTGTGTTGATACGAGATAGATAGGTACCTCGAGAATTAATCGAGATGCAGGCAAACTGACCCAAATACCACAATTATTAAGATCAAGAAAACTAATATGCTTTCTGCTTTTCTGTTTGGAAGAGAAAAGGACTCGGAGAGAAATAATGAACTACAAAATCTTTCAACACAATGGCAATTTTCAAACAAGACATTCATTGTGGAAGTGAAACAAGTTACCTTCTCTGTGATCCTAGATGTGATTCTTTTGGCAGTCTCAACTACTGAACTTGGTAATCCAGCTACCCCCGCTAACATGAGGCCGTAATGTGGCACGTGGCGTGACCCATCCTTAAGTTGAAACTAAGTAGAAAACACAAGAGGAAATGAATATGCAGGAATAAATTGTCAATAAAACCCTTCAATGACTCAGACATATACCTTGAAGTCCATGCGGTTATTCTTCACATCAACATCGAAATGAAGAATTTTCACATTTGGATACATGGTGGATAGCGCTGATAGACTTTCCATGTGTGTAGCAAATATTGAGTACCTGAAAACATATTAAATAGAATCATAGCTTGGAAAAAGTTAAGTGTTCACTAATAGGTCTTCTACAACCAAAGAGGAAATTAGAGGTATTGGGTTGGACTATGAAACTTGGCTGTATGTATTAAATTCTGCGACAAAACAAAATACATCCAACAGCAAGAGAGACAGTTCTTTATGAATTCTAAAGAATGTGTAGCTATTAGAATGACAACGTACAGTATAATTAGCTCACTGGGTAGAAAAATATCTGGGCAGCAGAAATGCATCTATATTGACATACAATTTTACATTATTACTCAGATCGCATGTCAAAGAATCTGGAATAGTGGATAAATCACAAAATTTAGCGCCCCAAACACCTCCTAGTAGTTCTCTGTCAATTTTCTAAGCAGAACTATGAAATCTAAAGTCTAATTCTAAGATATAATGACATCTAGAAAGTTACAAGATGAAGAATTTTATTAGCCTTCTGAACAAAACAAATGAAGAAATCTTTTAAAGAAATATCTTGCTTCTCTATAATGAACTTCAAATTAGTGACTCTATAAGAGGCTCAGTAAACAATCATATGTGTGTCCGCAGATGAATGCTAAAGGCATTTCTTCTTACAAAAAGATGTCGACAACAACCCAAAGTCCACTCCCTGTTTCAAGGGCAAGCTTTATTATTTAACCACCACATTCAAATAACAAATAAAGAAAATTTCCAAATATGATGCTCACCAACAGTCTTAATTGGTTTCTAAATCTTTCACTCCTTATGTGAATCCTGCTCTTGGAAGCCCAGAATTGGTAATCATATCTTTTATAGCATCGAGATAAAAGCAGTAGTTTTAACGGTTTGCAAGTACCAAGAAATTCCTCCAACTTATGAAGTGAAAATGAAAGCCTAAATTCCAAACTTTGCTGCAGTTCATATGATATAAAATATAAGCTATCTCTAGGTTTTGATATGAAATACATGCTTGGGCTAATTACTTTAGCCATACTGCATTTAAGATTGAAAAACACAGTTCTGAGATTACGCTTTAAGTGCCAATAGATGCTCACAACAGCTCCACGCGATTGCGAAACCATCAGAGGATGAAGTTGCCCTCCCCAATTCATCCATAACAATCAGACTTCTGTGTACAGCAAATGAAGTACAAAATTTTAAACTTTAGACAGACATATCCTCATGCCAATTCAGTGGGAACATTATGTAAAACAATCTACCTATGGGAAACGTTTTGCATGATAAAAGCCATCTCTGTCATCTCTGTCATGAACTGCACAGACCACAGTTACATGAAATATTGGTGATTTCTATATTGGTCGTCCTGTGACTGGATGATTCGAATATAAAGAGAACATTTGCAAATTGAAGACGTCAAACTTCAGTAGAAATTTAGCAAAACTAATGTTAAGCTTTTTCACAAGTAAAACTAACTATTGCATAAATACAGGAACAAAATCAATGCTCTTCTAAAGTATAGAACTTCCATAAAAGAATGTACCATTCACCAGTAGATGATTATACCGTGCTAGAGTTTGATTCGAGACTGTCCATTGTTCCCATCCTTGTAAAAATACGATCGACCACCTTCAAAGTGGCAAATCGAGCAGGAATATAGCAACCAATTTGAGCAAGGATGACTATTAAACAAACTTGCTGAAGATAAGTACTTTTTCCGCTCCTACAATAAACAACATACAGGAGTTATCAGGTAGAAAAATGGCAATGCCAAACGCGTTAGTGTGAAAACTGTTTCAAAGTTCAATAACACAACAACCCGGGTGAGGCAGAAAGAGCTTGTCTAAGATGCATGGGAGGGATGAGAGAGGTAACTTTAGAGGTGTTGAAGTCCTCATCATCCATTATTTTTCTTTGCTCAGTGCGCTTCATTGAAAGATAGGAAAGAAACATATGCTGTAGTTTCCCGTTAAATATATGTCCAAGGATAAAATCTTTATCAGGAGAAGAATGTTCTCATTTGTTCCCTTCACTAAATGTCCAAAGTTTTGAAGAGTTTGACATGATGTGAAAGGGGACATGGTGTCACCCATACTGGATGCCGTAATATTCACAAGACCAAACCTACAAAGACAGTTTAATTCTATTAAAGGAATAAGGTTCCTTACATGTTTGGGCCCATTACAATAGCCACATTTGATGCTTCAGAAAGAAAGATGCCATTTGGCTGCAAAAGAGAATTCAATGCCATGTCCAAATTCAGAAATTTCCAGTATCAAACTAGAGAAAGACCATTAACTTGCTATGTGGAGACAAATTTCAAACTTCTACTGAGATCATTAGAAGAAAACAACATACAATGAAATCATTGTGTATGCTTTCCAGAATGGGGTGCCGTCCAGAATCAATTGCCAATGGGCCATCACCTAGAGGGGAGAAAAATTAACCACTCAATTTATTCATAATCTTGGCATCAAGCAAGTATTGAGAGTTATGACTAAATACTCACATGTAAAACGAGCTCTAGTATATCTATCAACTGGTTTCGTTGATATAGTGTGAGCAAATGAATTTACCATCATGTCTAAAAGGCACAAAACTTCGGAAAGAACAGTAAGCACAGAGACATCCTCGCGTATTGCATCCATTAATGCTGCATGTTAGCATGAAGGGGCAAAAATTCTAAGTATGGATAGTTCTCAAATAACAATAGGGTAAACAGAATGAAGAGTATGCCACTTGCTGAATATATTATATGCCAATACAGGTTAACAGATGCATCTTTCATGTGTTGAGCAGAATTGTCAGAGACGTACGAAAACCCATACTAATACAGAAGCAATAAGCATGAGATGGTGAGTTATCTACCAAGTATAGATTGGAAGAGAACATTAGCAAGAGCTGCCATCCAATCTCATTCAGACAAATCCCTATCCTTCTAATCAGCATGTTGTTACTAGTAGTTAAGTAATGTTACTCTTGCTAAGCAGCCAGCTACCCATATTATAAAGGGAATAAGCCCTGTATGGAGCTACGCTTAGAATCATTAAGATGCTAGAGACCAGGACAGGCAATAAGATCTAAAATATTATTGGAAGCTTTTACTTATCAAAACATATATATTACTGGAAGCTTTTATCAAAGATTTTGAGCTCTGTTGACATATACAAAAGCTCTCTTTGAAAAGCCAGTGGATTGCAGAGTGAATCGCAAAGCACTCCCTTGCCCCACCCATAAGCTACATCCATACAGTGATCTTGAAATATTCTCTCATCGCAGTCAACTCTGATAGACCATCCACGGATATATCTTATAGGGATTTGATGCAGAATGCAAGATGAAGAAGATTCCAAAAGATCATTTCTAAATATACCCTACTATTCTCTGCATCTTTTCAGCAAAAAAACAACTAAGAATCAGCCCCAGATTCTCCACTCTTATTTTATGTTTATGGTCCTGATCCACTAAATTGTCCTCAATCAACTTTTCCCTCTAACATGACTAAAACCACAAAACTTAAGGATAAAATAGTCCCTAGAGTTGCCTTAGTTCAAAGTTCAAACATCAAAAAAGGTTTGCTGAAATAAGATGAAAAACTATAATATATTTTAAAACATTTCTTCTTTCCCCATGGAAGCACCCGAAAAAATAATCAAAGCTTTAATGAAGCAAATGTCTTAGTTATGAAGTCACGGCTAATTTTGTCATTCTGCACAGACAAGCATTTGATTAAGTAGACAAGAGATCCAACAGCAGTAGTAGAAAAAGGTGTGCATTTCACCCGTCAATTTACCTTCCAGACAAAGTGCAGTCCTCAACCAGCATTCTTTAGCTGCAGACTTGTTCCTCACATTCAACTGTGAATGAAGAAAAACCACCGCATCTATGAGCAAAGATAAGATAGCCACCTGAATATTTGCACTTACAATAGTTATTTTGATTGTCTAGAACTTTTCAGAAGTATTTCATGAGTGTAAATCATTCTCCACTACAGTTGCCACTGTCCTTGCTTAAACCTTAACACTACATTCACCAATCTATACAACTATTATTAAACAGTGTGTCCTGACCTACCCCTTGCTATTTTTGCAAACTGAAAGCATTTTACACCAATCCAGTAACTGGATTTCCTCATTAAAGTTATCAATAGGAATATCTTATGGAATATGTTTTGCGTCCAACCACATGGAGCCTCTAGTGGATGTCCAGTAATACTCACTGAAGCAAGTTCAAGACTCGAGCAATGGATATTGTTTCCATGTTTCACGACCTGGTTATGTGAAACTTGTTAGAGGAAATGAAGCAGGATGCTTAAGGACAGTTTAAACTTATAACATAGCATAACAACCTGGATGAACTTGCCGGGCAGTTTTCCCTGTATGTCCTTCTGTGAAATGCTAAAGTAAAACCCTTGCCTGTTATTGAATGGGATCTTCAAGTTCGGCAGTTTGAAATCTTGACGATACTTATTTGCGAGACTGTGTATAGCTATGAAATCAGTGTGTTAGAAACTAAGACAATGCACTTAAAAGAAATTAAAACATGTAACAGAAAACTTCCAATCCGCTTCCTTCACTCGTATTTGTTGCATACCCAAAATCACAAAGCCCTGAAATTTCCACTCAATTCCAAAAAAAAAAAAAAAAAATTAAATCATGTGATATAGTAGAAAACCTTCACTGGTGTCACAGAATGATCGTCGAGCCATATCAAGAAGCCCATCTGCTCCGGCCTTAACAGCAAAACACTGCTGTGTCCGTGCAACAAAAGGAACTCGTGTATGAAGGACATCATCATCAATCACCTCTCCAATTCTGAGAAAGCAAATGTCGCATGGATAAAATAACTATATGAACTGCTGAATGAACATAAAAATAGGTTTATTATCTGGAATGATCATATAATAATTGGAAATAAATCTATAATACAAAGAAATCACCACTCAGTAGTAATTTGCCACATCATAGCATCTTAATCCTTTCGGGATGAACTTTATTTTACTCTTACTTCGTTAATTAAGAGTAACTATTTTTCAAACTAACAAAAACAGTATCCATCATATCCTAAATCATCATCCTAGAACTGTGCAGCAGCTAAGAAGATTGAGTAGCCACAGGAATAATTAGCTCATGGACGTTAGACAAAATTGAGGAACAGGAATTCTCTCTTTCGGCCGAACAAAAACCAAAAAAGAAGGTCCTCCTAGAGAGGATTGAGGTGGAGAAGATTCAACATACATTAACAATGAAGAAAAGGAACTGTCTGAATTCTGAAGAGGGCTCTCCAACAAGGAGGGGATTGGAGGAAAGCATCGTATATCTAGGCAAATTTGAACATTACCTTTTCCTTATTGAAGTATATTTTTCATTCTCACATACGGTCTTGTACACATTTCCAAGCAGACAACTCTTGGCTTCTTTAAGAACCTGAATCATGAGCTAGTTATTGTACCAGATAAGATCCAGAAAAATGTAAAGCCCTGAACCCAACAATGGTGTCGCACCTTGGAGAGTAAGGGTAAAGCATCGAGAGCTGTTTTGAGAAGAATTATGCTGGATATCATAATCTGGCTCCTCCTTCCATTATCCGAAGCCAAGACGTCATTAGTAACTCTCTTTGGCTTGAAGCAGAAGTGACAAAGGACCCTGTCTAGATGGAGAAGCATACATCAACTTTCTAAAATGGGAAGAAAGTATGTAGTATACGAGTGAGAACCTACCTCCTTCCCTACATGGTTACCTGTTTCTTTCGGAAACTTACGAAGGGCCTGAGACAAGCCAAAGAATAGCTGCTCATTGCTCATCAACTCATCCTGGAGATAAATTGAGAAAAGTGTCGAAATTGTAACTCGTTTAAAGTTTGAAATTTCAATAAAGGATACACTGGGAAAAAAAGACGGATAAAGTAGTGAGCTGAATGTTAATACTGTGAAGATGAAAACCCTATCTTTTCTCCAACTTGATATGCACTTTGGTTGGGGGAGTGTGTGTGTGTGCAAAGAAATGATATCAGGGCCTCGAAGGAAAAGTAATAATGCTTTCAAAAGCTGTAAAGCATGATAATTGTCAAAAATCAGTAAAGAAGCAGTGTTAGCACTTGCTTGAAGATAGTATATACTTAAAAGGTTTTGGCTAGGTCAAATTATATCCTGAAAAGCAGGCATAAAACTACAAGATCATAACTCTCAAAAAACATCTGCAGGCTTGTTTAAATTTTATTGCAACTAAAACCCAATCAAGTAATGACCAATGTAATTGCATAATCTGGAAGCTGTAGTCAAACAGCACACCCTCAGTGTTAAAAACTTCTATTTTGCTTGGGAACCTTTATTTCAGCTAGTAGTCAAAGAAAACTCAATCTCCTCCTTCCTGTTTCAATCACCCAAAGCAACACTAACATATTATTAAATAAAGCCTTTTGTCAGAGAAGGCTTCCTCTCAATAAAATAATTCTTCTGGAGGAGATATAACCAACAATAACTATGCCTCAATTCCAAACAAATTGGGGTCGGCTATATGAATCATCACTATTCCATTTAAGTATGTCATCATCCTGGAGGAGATATAACCACAATAGATAAATTCTTAAAGCAGAAAATTACTAGTTAAAAGTACCATGTAAAACATGAAATTTTTCAGGAAGGATGATATCAAAATTCTGATTCCATAACAACAGAGCATTTTATATATTCTTATGTCTCATGCAATACATTGAAAACTTACCAGGCAATCGAGTCGAGTGTTAATTGTCTCTATGTCTTTCAGAGGCTGTAAAAGATTTGCCCTCAAAAGTCTAGTCCTGCAGTGGAGTATAATCAAGCAAATTCAGCATAATGCTGCAGGTGCACAGAATACTGAAAAGACAGATTACGGAATTTCCCATCCTGAGCAGAACTGTCATAAGAACCATGAAGTTGGCTCAAGTATGGGGGATTTGTATGTACATGTATCATACTTTTAATCAAAAAGTGGCAAGAGGAATCACTAAGCAAATATCTGACTGTCTCTTTATATTCAATCCGGTGCTCCATATAGGAGGTTAACATTGGTGACAGTCTATAACACATTTATGAAGTATCACTTATGAATCACTATATCATTTCTAGTAATTTAGGGCCTTTGTTTTAATGAAACCAAGCTAAACCCCGCATCATTCACAGTGCTGCATATCCAAAAAAACAGTCTAGGTAAAAGTTAAAAAATAATGTCTACCAGACAAGCTCATTATGTGAAACAAGAGGCACACTGAGTAGAAGTGCCAAAGACATTTACAACCATGAAATGAAAGATATAATACCAGCTAATCAGTGCAATTATTTCCATACCCTCCAATAGTTCGAGTTGTTTTAAGCATGTGGAACAAACTTCTCTTTTTGTTGTTTGACCCCAGAAGAGAAGAATGCATAGGCTCAATTATCTCCAAGTTCTGAACACTGCCATCAAAGACGAAGTATAAAATTTACAGCATCTACAAAATCGTACAGCAAATTCTAAACACATTCCTTTAGAATATTTTGAAAGTATTTTGTTGATGTTGTTAGCTGAAATGGAACTCAGTAGCCACTACGACTAGTAAGTGATAGATGCAAGTTGATATGCAACTGTCACTAGTTTGGTACAAAGGAGGCTACCTGGTGGAATCAATGTTCATGTGGTCAAAAGATCCATTAAAAGTAACCTGTGGAAAGAGAAGACGACTTTGAATCCCAAATACTACTTTTAATTACTCAAGATCCATGAAATTCTTAGATGTGCTATATCCACCATAGTGGCACATTTTATATGTATATTTTAACATTTCTGTTTCTTGATCACATAACGAGAAATCTCTCTTACCAAAGGAACTTCAAAGAAATGTCGCTCATGGCACTAGAAAGGACGCTAGTGAACAATACTCATTATATTAACCTTCAAAGAGCTAAAATTAATGTCAATTCAGTTTTTTTCTAAGAAACGATATATGTTTAGCTAACTCACCAACCTCCCATGGCCCCATCAGCCAAAAATAGAAATGAATAGAGAAAGAAATCATCTGTGTCATGTTCTAGTTCTGTACACTAAAGCTGGACATAGAAAGTATCAAGTAACACACATATGAACTCCCAGACCTACTAGGACAAATCTTGCCAATAATATGAGAAAACATGATCTGAGACATTCTTCTTTGTTTGTATTACTTATTGGCTGTGCCGCAACTACAACAATTACAACCAAATCATGTGATATGTGAACAGGAACTAGTTCATACTTCTTTCAAATTATTATACTTTACTGTGGTGCAATTTGATAGCCAAAATAATTGAAATCAATAGCTGTACTATGCAAAGATTTAGCCATTTTGTATGGTAAAACCATTCTTGCGGTATATAATTTCAATAAATTGAAGTACTCGCTGTTTGTTTTCTACTCCTATTTGATTCTCTCATGCATGAGAAGTCGTACATACCATCAAAGAGTGATTTGTAATAATAACACCTTTCTCTGCTTCGATCCTGCACATTATGTACGTGGCATTTGTATTAATATCAAGAAAAAATCAAGTGAAACAAGAGGCAGTTTTCCTCTAAATCATTAGCATCTTAATATGCTGAAAATTAATCTTTTTTTGTTCACATATTGGTAATATAGCTTATAGATCGACAATATATTTCCTTTAAGAATAGCACAAATTGACATTGCAAGTGTTATAAGGGTCTACGATTGTGGCTGATACAAATCGAAGAGAATCCAGATATCTGATGCAAGTAATGTGCAATAAAATCTCAGTGTAGCAAAAGAGACTTCATGCTACGACATGACCTCTTTGTTACAACTCTCACCAAGCATCAAATTGTGTCAGTTTGCATAAAAGCTAATGAATGGAAGTCTTCAGATAACTCAAGGTAGTCAGTGCTCAGATTACTCAAGGTAGTCAGCGTTCAATAAAGTAACTTACTAACATGACGAAACTCAGATGTTTAAAGAGCTAAGGATGAGATCTCAAAGTCTTATGTCGATTGTGGAACACCACAATGTTACTCATTTGTGGAGAATATGTTAGCTCCCTGCACAGTGATTCAAGGGAATAATGGTTGACTTGGACTTGCTCTTTTAGACTCGGAAAACTTAAGCCCAAGTAATACCTAACCGAGATCTATACTAACTGTCTATTCATGAACTTAGTGACTCAAATTGCAAACTTAGGTATCAGAAAAGGCATTGGTGAGTCTCTTAGAGTGAAGCCTATTCAGTGTTTGTACCTATCAGAAATGGCTATTAGTGTTGTTGCAAACTGTTCTACAAACTGCATTACAACTCTCAAGATATGATAAAAAATTGGAAGTTATCATTCTACATGCAAGAAGCACAGATGAAGTATTTCAATACCACGTCCAATAAATTGGAAACCACCATAGCATCATACCACTTGATAGTTGCAGCTGCTGCAGCCAAGCACAAATAGTATTGCTTGTAGTATGAGTCTAGACCAAGAGCAGACAGTTCCTTAGCAGCTAAACCTTTAACCAGTACAGCTCCCTTCAGAACGTATTAAAGTTTGAAGCACTGTCAGTGTTTAAAACTCAATAAGGCATACAGTTTAAAGCCATCACAATTTAATGGGGAAGCAGTAAAGCCAATACCCTGGTATCATCAAAGCAACCACGAGCCATTATAACCTGTCTACGTCATCATAAACATAAGTCTAAAACTTTTAAAACATAATCGTACATTTTATCAAAACAGAGCCACCAATATGTGTAGTGGAAGCTTACCTTTTTTGTGGAGGGACAAACTCTATCGGCTAGTTGTGAGACCCCAACCATTCCATCCTCCGCCAGTTTATTTGGGGAAACAATGATCACCATAGGTTCATAGAACTGTAGTAAAGTCTTTGTATTTTGATAGGAGCTGCTAGTCTCTATATACTGAGAAAGATGCAGTGATGCTGATCTCAAATCAAATGCAGCTACTCCAACCTGGCGATAAATTGCTATTACCAGTTAAGATGTAAAATTTCGGCAAAGCATGGTTTTCTATTCTTTTCAACTCTGAATTACTTCTTAATAAGTTGTTACCTTTTTATTCTCTTTTACAAGTAATATTCACTCCAAAGAATTGGCAGAAAGACAACAGTGTCTTTTTGAAAGTTAAGGAGACAAACTTCACAAGAACTTATGAATAATTTGGAAATTCAATTTGTAACTCAATAACCTCTACATCAACTGAATTAACATCTCAAAGAGACTTGCATACTGGTAATCTTAGGCATAGATTCTTTCTTTAAATGCAATTCGCCAGGGTACTAATTGGGTTTCCTTTGATAAAGGAAAAGAAAGTGTTAAGTCCATTTAAGTCAACAAGAAAAAATGTACAGTGCAACTTCCACCTAGGGGAGCACCATAGACTTCTTTTAGTTGGTTCCATTCTAGATCACTTTAAGCCGTGAAGTTCTGAGGAACTACAATTAAAGGTCCATATTTTCAATTAAAGCTAGAAGGTGCTTAAAGAAATTAGTAGAACACCACCACAAGATTAACAAATGTATTCAAGGCGAAGGAAAATACAATGTTGATGCATGCATTTAAGATGAGCGAATGTGAATGCAGCAGCTAAATGTAGAAGAGAGAAATAATTATAAAATTTTCTTTGTTTCCTCCATGCTATGAGTACTCACTGAGGAACAAATTATGGTAATGCATTCATTCATTAATTGGACAAAGTTACTCCTTTCACCCCAATTTATATGACACACTTCCCATTTCAGGACCTCCAAGAAAATGTTTAACATCATTCCACTGATAATATTGTTTATCGAACATTCAAGAATTCAAATATAGTTCATTTTCAAACTTAAACTTTGATGTGGTAGTTCACTGGCTATTTTACCTATCAAACTAACATCTCGGCTATTAATTTAATTCTTTTTTCTATTATACTAGTCAAATTTAACATCTTAAACACAGTCAAAAACTATCTTATGAAGTGCAACTTATAGAGTATATCTTATTATTTATTGGAGACACCTACATAGATAGGGAGGATCTGGTTTTTGATTAAATAATAAGAGCGTCCAAGCAGTGCAACTTCGTGCTAGGAAAAAGGACTTGATGGGGATTAGAATGGTCCTTCGCATCAAACATGACTGACTTAAAAGTTTGCAAATATTCTTGCAATTTCAGAACCTTCTTTTTCACCAGTTCAGTAGCTCTCACTTCTCCAACAGTAGTCAAAGTATCTGTACAGTTTAGCAGTCATACATCTTGATTACCTCCATACATCAGTGGATATCACATTGTATATCCACATTGCCAGATTAAGCATAATACCGTCTCTTATTCGAATTTGATAAACTCCAAACTATCAGTCTAGCATGAAACTTATAAGTATTGATGACCTGCTCCTACATCTGATTACTTCAACATAACAATATATTTCAAGTATAGAACATCCACATATTCTCTGAAAGTATGCTTAAAATCAAGCATAATGCGATCCCTTCTTCGAATTATGAGAAACTCAAAGCTGTCGTCGGACGTCTGCACCATATTTATCCATTTCTCAAGTTTCACAAACTATTAAGATGTAACACATGTGTTTATATACATGATATGAACACTCTTGAGGTCACAAAATTGCACCTATTTTTTTGACAAAGGTTCAAATCTGCCTGTTCTACATCACAGAATAGCATCTATCTATTCAACAGAAGTTCAAAATTGCTCGTTAAACATCGCCAAAAATGCACATACAATTCTAAAATAATTTCAACTTTGGGCATCACATCGCGAAAG
This sequence comes from Solanum dulcamara, assembly GCF_947179165.1. Taxonomy (NCBI): domain Eukaryota; kingdom Viridiplantae; phylum Streptophyta; class Magnoliopsida; order Solanales; family Solanaceae; genus Solanum; species Solanum dulcamara. The sequence goes on along the minus strand of NC_077241.1, from coordinate 2,099,386 downwards.
TACACCTGTTATTCAAAAGAACACGTTCAAATTTGCTCATTAAGTTGTAAAATTGCACCTATTCATTCAGAAAAAAAGTATCGCAAATTGAAGCTGTTATTCAAAAGAACACGTTCAAATATAAATTTCACCTATTCATTCAACAACAAAAAAAGTTCAAATCCGCTCATCATACATCGCAAATTGCACCGATTCATTCAAAAAATAAGTTCAAAATCGCTCGTTAAGCATCGCGAAATCGCACCTGTGTTCAAATTTGCTTGTTACTTACAAAACTGCACCTTCATTCAAAAGAAAAGGTTCAAAAATGCTCATAATACATCATGAAATAGCACCTATTCATTCACAAAAAAAAAATCAAATCCGCTCATCATACATTGCAAAATTGCACCGATTCATTCAAAAATAAGTTCAAATTCGCTCGTTAAACATGGGGAAATTGCATCTGTTTACGCAAATGAAGTTCAAATGCAGTTGAAAATACACAAATGCAAGAGAGAGAGAGGACGACAACCTCCTTGGCTCGGTTCTCGATGAAGCCGACGACGAAGCTTGATCTTTCCCCGGCGTCTTCTTCCATTGAACTCTAATTAAGCACTCAGAGCAGTAGTGAAAAATGTGACTTTTCACATTCGCGCCAAGGTATATATAGCAAGTTTTTAACCGGATCGCACGTCATCTTTAATTTTTTATTTCAAATATATTGTCTTTAATTTTTAATCATGTTGCTTATTTAATTAAAAAAATGTGGAATAAAGCATTTTATTTATGGCCTAATTTTTGTTAGGCATAATTTAGAGGGAAAAAATGTTTTGATTTACAAATAATTTTGTAGGAATTAAGTTGTGATTTTTATGGCATAACTTGTAAATTTTGAAATTAAAAGTTTATTTGCATTAACGTAAGTTTGGTAGGAACGAAATTATATTTTTGCATAACATGTGTTGTTATGAACTAAACTTTTATTTCTATCAACATAAGTTCTATAAAAATTAAGCATCATAACTTGTTACGTCTTTTACAGTATCATTACTTATCCTCGAACACTTTGGCTCATGCGACCAATTAATAAAGCTTTTATATTATTATTTTTTTTTCAATTTATGTGATACGATCTATTTTTTAGAGTCAATTTTTTTGATTGATCGCTGTTTTTGCATACAAATTTTTCAAATTTAAGTACGAATTGTTATAATTTATAGTAATTGATAATTAAAAATAACTAGAAAGCATATAAATAAATTGTGGTAAAAAATAAATTTATTTGAGTTTCAAATTTTGAAATGTATCATTTAAATAGATACGGAAGAATAATAGTTAGGGACCATAAATTAAATGGGGCACAAACAGAAGAGACAGGTGGTTGCATTGCATGGCAAGTTGGCAAGAAGTCAAATACTTGCCCCATTTCATTGACATTTATTGCTGGCTGTTTATTAATGTAAGAAAAAAAGGTTTTGTTTAGAATTAAGTCATCTGCTGTCTTTTGAAGTTGTTCGAAAAATTCACTTAAACATCTCAATCAAATCTTAGATTTATTAAATATTTTTATCGTTTAAAACTAATTTTAATTAGATATTTTCGTTAATATAATATATTGTGTGTAATACACCTTTAATTAAGTGCGTGAAAGAGGCATTTTTTAGTTTTTTTATTATTTTAAAAAAATCTTTTTCTCCATCTTGTATGTGCCGCCACTTCCTCCACCAATATACACCACTGTTGCGGCCGTCTTCAATACCTCCACCATTTCAATAACCATTTTTTTCATCTATTTTAGATATGAATACTATCACCACTATTTTCTCTTCTTTTTTTTTCATTTTAAATTCAATATCGCCAGTATCACTACCTTGCTAGCCTAAAATAATGGTGACACCACCATTCCTCTTTCTCCCTCTCCTTTTCATTTAAAAAACACATAAAATTATGCCACAAAATAATTAAAATAATAAAATAAATAATATTTTATTTCAAACATGATCAGATAAATAAAAAGAAAAAAGAAAAAAGAAAAAAAAGATGCTGAAATTTGAAGGATGGCGGACATTGCTGGCCAAGGAAGAAGAAGAGGGTTGAGGGGGTAGGCGTTAGGGTGATGCGGTTGATTTTAGAAAATAGATTATTTTTTTTGTGCTTAAAATTTTTTTAATTTTTTTAACATTTTAATTTATTTTTAAATTATTATTTTAGATCAAATATTAGGTGTCCTCTTTTAATTCGTCGGCATGCCACATCATAAGCGAGTGTGTTGCACACGCTTCATATTCTTAGATGGTTGTCAGAAATGTCAAATAGGTATAAATTTTAATCAGTAAAGGTGTTCAATAGATATAAAGTTGGGTTAAAGTGTCTAAGTGAATTTCTTAAACAACATTAAGGGACCGCAAATGACATAAGACTTTTATTTAAGTAAAATCAAAATAGACTTTTATTTAAGTAAAATCAAAATTTATAAACTAGAAAAAAAATGTGACAATTTGCATATAATTAGCTATTGATTTCCTTGGTTCAATTATATGATGTGGTTCATTGAATGCAAAGCAAGTTTTACAAAGTGGTGGTTAGACCGGCTATGTTATATGGGGCGGAGTGTTGGCCAGTTAAGGTATCTCACGTTCAAAAGATGAAAGTTGCTGAAATGAGAATGTTGAGATGGATGTGTGGTCATACCAAGAGCGACAAGATTAGAAATGAAGCTATTCGGGACAAGGTAGGAGTGGCCTCGGTGGAAGACAAGATGCGGGAAATGCGATTGAGATGGTTTGAGCACGTGAAGAGGAGAGACACAGATGTTCCAGTGCGGAGGTGTGAGAGGTTAGCCATGGTTGGTTTCAAAAGAGGTAGGGGTAGGCCGAAGAAATATTGGGAGAGGTGATTAGACAGGACATGGCGCAGTTACAACTTACCGAGGACATGACCTTAGATAGGAGGGTGTGGAGGACCCACATTAGGGTAGAAGGCTAGTTCATAGTCTCGTTATTCTTCCTTTTTAGTGAGCGTATTAGCGCACTATAATTCCTTGTGGTCTGATTATGTTATTATCTATTACTTTCTGTATTTTGATTGCTCTATTTTATCTGAGTTGCTTTCGTTATCTGCTTTGTCATATCGCTTTGAACTTCTTATCCTTATCTGACTTCTTTTTATGATTTTACTGAGCCAAGGGTCTTTCGAAAACAGCCGTCCTATCTTGGTAGGAGTCAGGTCTGTGTACACTTTACCCTCCTCAAACCCCACGTTATGAGATTTTACTGGGTTATTGTTATTGTTGTTCATTGAATGCAAAATTTTGATTAACAAGAACCTATTGACACAAGCTAAAAGAATAATAAAGTTTATGATAAATATTTATTTATATTAGATGTATAAAACAAATTAATAAAATTAATTTGAACGAGATTTAAATATTCGATACAAGTAAATTTTATCTTAAATTTAAAGCATTGACGTTAATTGTTTTGTATTTTTAGTTTCAATTGAAATATCAGTGAAAATCAAACTTTGAATAGAAAATTAAAAGAAATAAAATATAATTATAAATAATACATATAATTTTTATTTTATTTTTTGAGAGTTGACCAAAATGCAAAAATGAGAGATTGCTACACAAAGTAAAAGGCGGAATGAATTCGAAGATCCCTGTACTTGGCTCCGTTTGTCACCTAGACCCTTCTACTCATGACTCTGCGAAGTGAACACTTAAAGTTATTAAAACATATTATTTTAAACCCCTCTAATCATGTGTGTCTCTCATTGCGCTGATGTGGATAACACATCACTATCCACATCAGATATAAATTGCCACATGTTTTTTTATTACAAATAATATATTTTTTTTTAAAAAATTCAAACTCATCTCCAAATCCCTTTTTTTTCTCGATTTCTTTCCAATTTTTATTCTCTTCCCAGATCTTTCATCTAATTTGCTATTTAAATCTTATCTTATCTTCTTTGTTTTTTTTCTTTTCTTGTAATTTTTTTGTGTTAAAGAAGAATTAGAGACAAGTAAAGCTTTGTTATGATATTTTATTATAAATTTTATTGTATTATCAACCAAGTAAAATGGTTGTCCACTTAAAATGGTGGATAATCCATTTACTTTTTAAGTGGGTAAAATGCCCACTAATATTTTCCTCCACTTGTAAATATGGCTATAAATATAGCCTTAAACTTCAATGTAAAAACACACAAAACATATAAAAGAAGAGAATTACTATTACTCTCTCTATATTACTACTCTCTCTATTAATACTTTCTATATTATTCTCTTGTTCTTCTTTCTTTATAAAATTGTCAAGTTAGTTAATTTATAACATATTGTTTAATGATATTGATAAAGTGACTAAAATGGAGGGTAAGAGAAAGAAATGAAGAAGATGGTCACTATAGAAAAATTCACCATAAATGCTATATCTAAAATTGCATTTTGAAAGCATCAAACATATGTATTTTAAAAACACATTTAAAATTCGGCACTATTTTTCACAATGAAGAATCTCTCTTTTTTGCCCTATTTTTTTTACCCAAAATCTAAATAAATATCCCTTTTTCCAATCATACTAGAACTCTTAAATGATAGAAAGAATATGGAAAGATAGAGAGGAAAAAATGTATGTAAGAGTCTGAGAAAAGATAGAAGAAGTGTGTGTGTTGGTGATGGGGGTTGAGCGGAAATTATGAGTAAGAAGAAGAAGTGTACAGTAGATTGGGGGCAGGGGATTTTTTTTTTTTTTTTAATTGTTATATTTTTTTTAACTTCAATATTTTTTAAAATTAAAATAATTATCTTCACTTGCTTTTAAACGCGAGACTTTCCTCGATAAAATCAAATTTAATTAATAGTTTATTTGGGTTGACTTATTTTTAAGCGGCTTATAAATTGAAAACTGCTTAAAATAAGTTCATTCAAATAAACTCAATTATTTAATAAGACTTATTTTAAGCACAAAATGACTTTAAATTGATCAGTCAATCACTCAAAAAAAAAGAGCTGAAAACAGCTTATAAGCCATCTCTGAGTTACAATATAAATATTTTGAATTTAGTTGAGTTTCGAATTTAGAGCAAAAAATATAAATATTTTGAATTTAGTTGAGTTTCGAATTTAGAGCAAAAAATATAAATATTTTGGCGTTCTCTCTGCTTCTATATAGAAAACAACATATACACACACGTGTATAATATGTATATAATAAATTTATATATCGTCAGAGAAATTTGCTTCTTCGATCTGTAAGTTAATTACTTCATGCATTAATTTTCGGTTTGATTTTACAATTCTGATGCGTTGAATTTAATCAAACAATTTCCCAATTTTCGGCGGTTTTTTTGGGGTTGATTTTGGTGTTGTTGAGATCCAGCGAAAAACTTAGATCTTACCAGATTTGTGCTTCGATTCATTACAGAAGTTGTTGTTTTTCTGCAATGAATTGAAGTTTTGAGGTCCGATCTGGTACTTGTTAGCTCGGTTTTGGAGTTTGATTGAGCGAAATTTTGTTAGGATTAGGGTTAGGATTAGTTAGATGGCTTCGAATCCTCCATTTTTAGTGGAGGATCAGACGGATGAGGATTTTTTTGATAAATTGGTCAATGATGATGATGATGATGTTGGTTTTAAGGTAACTACATCGTCAACGGGTCTGGGTGCGGGTGCGAGCTCGGTGTATGTTGATGGAAACGAATCTGATGAGGTTAAAGCCTTTGCTGATCTCAGTATTAGTGATGATGTTAATAGTGGAGTCGATACTGGGAAGGAAGGGGAGAAAGGTGTTGATAGCAATGCTAAACCGGGTTTGGTAGTTGAGGGGAATGGAGAGAAGAGTAGTGGTTCTTTAGTGTCATTAACTTCTGGGGGTTCAGATGGTTTAGTCGAGTCCGGCAATGGTAATTTAGAGACTGAGGTAACTGATGGTAAGATGGAGAATCACGCCAGTGAATCGAGCAATTCTGGTGTGAAGGAAGTTGGATGGAGTGCTTTCCATGCTGATACAGTTACAAATGATGCTTCTGGGTTTGGATCCTACATGGACTTTTTCAGTGAATTGGGAGATAATAACGGTGATGCAACAGGAAATGTTGGTGAGAATATGAATAAGGGATCTACTGTTTCGCCAGCTAAACAGGTTCATGAAGCAGCGCATTTGGAGAATACTAGTTCCTTAACACAGAGTCAAGATAGTTACGCCCATGATGCTACCACAGAACAGGTTGCAGATGTACAGGATCTAAATAGTAGTCAGTATTGGGAAAATCTTTATCCAGGATGGAAGTATGACGCAAGTACCGCGCAGTGGTATCAGGTTGATTATTATGAATCAGGAACTAATTTACAAGGAAGTACTGATTCTAATTTGGTTTCTGATGGAACGTCAGAGGTTTCATACCTACAGACAACTGCTCAGTCTGTTTCTGGTAATGCAGCTGAGAGTGGTACAACTGAGAGTGTCACTAATTGGAATCAGGGTTTGCAGGTAAAAGGTTCTACTGAGAATGTGGTAAACTGGAATCAGGCGAGTGACAATACGAGGGCTGTGACTGACTGGAATCAGGTGTCACTGGCTAGTGATGCAGGTGGTGTCACGAATGACTGGAATCAGGCCTCACAACTTAACAAAGGGTATCCGTCACATATGGTTTTTGATCCTCAGTACCCTGGTTGGTATTATGATACAGTTGCACTTGAATGGCGCTCTCTGGAGAGCTACACACCGTCTGCTCAATCAACTGTTCAAGGCGAGAGCCAGCTGGATCAGAATGGTTTGGCTTCAGTGCATACTTTCTCTCACAACAATGATCAAAGGAATTACGGTGCATACGGGCACAATGACAATAGTAGATTCCAAGGGTTTAGCAGCGGCGGAGATTACAACTGGTCTGGCACTTTTGATAATTCCAATCAGCATAGCTCAAATATGTCACAAAATGAAAATGCTGCAAAGAGTAACCCTATGTCAGAATATAGTGGGAACCAGCAATTAGAGAACCACTACAACCATGATTTTTCTGCAAGCAGCCATGTCAATAGGCAAATCTCTAATCATTATGATGGAACAGTTCCATACAATGCAAAAGCAGTTCAAAATCAAAGTGACCAACGCTTTCTCCCTGGTGGGGGTTTCAGTCATCAATTTAGTCAGCCAACACTCCAGCAACATCAGCAGAAGCATGCCTCAAGTGATTATTACGGGACTCAAACCACGGCCAATTATTCCCAACAAGCATTTCAAAGCAGCCAGCAGTTTGGTCATACTCCCACTGCAGGAAGATCATCTGCTGGCCGTCCACCACATGCTTTGGTCACTTTTGGTTTTGGTGGAAAACTGATTGTTATGAAAGATTGTAGTTCCTCTGGAAACTCATCCTTCGGAAGTCAGGTCTGTGTCAATTTTTTTAGTTTTTTGTCTTTCCCCAATGTTTTGGGTTGCAGTGCTCTTACTAATGATTGAAAGTATTTGTGCATGGTGCGTAAAGAATTCTGGAGGAGGGCCAATATCTTTGCTCAATTTGATGGATGTTGTCTCTGAGAGAGTTGACAGTTCAATTGTGATGGGGGCATGCGACTATACCCGAGTTCTGTGCCAACAATCATTCCCTGGTCCACTAGTTGGTGGAAGTCCCAGTATCAAGGAGTTGAATAGATCTATTGATGAGAGGATTGCAAACTCTGAATCTCCTGACATGGATTACAGGAAAGGCGAAGTTTTGAGGTTGCTTCTGTCATTGCTAAAAATAGCATGTCAATATTATGGGAAACTTCGTTCTCCTTTTGGTACCGAGGCTGTGTTGAAGGTAAAATTTGAAAATTTGTAGGAATAACATGCCTGTATTTAGTTATTGATTATTTGTTTTAACCTTTCAAAACAAACTGTTGGTTGGCATCGAACTCTGGTCCAACTAAGTAAAGATTTATTCCATTGCTTATTGTTTTCTGTTTGTGTTGACTATTTAGGCATATTAACAATTAACTCCTCTCGCTCTTAATGCCCTTTGATATCTCCATCTAACCTGGATTTACTTTAGTTGGGTTAAGAATTAAATGCCACCTTTATCAACTGAAAGACTTAATAAATGCTTTTACTGGTTGAAGTTCATTGGATTCGGAAACTTATGGTATCAGCACATTCTGACTTTTATGGTTTCTCATGCGTCTTACATGTTTTGGGTCTAACATATCCTTTGGCTTTCTAGATAAATTTTTCTCTATATTTTTGTTGTTTCACTTGATCACCTACAGGATGGGTGCATCTCCCCCAAGTTTAAGAAATTCAACTGGCTTCTCTTCCCTAAATGATGAAAGCATTACGTAGAAAACAAGAAGGAAATCGAGTAATGGATGTTGACTGTAGTTAAACAAATAATTAGTAGTGGTAGTAATAGCACTGCCCCACATGTAATAACCAAGAGAGAAGAAACCATAATTAGGCGCTTGCATCACCATGTGAGCAGAGTTGTGAAGTAGGTCAGGTATTGGGCACTGAAAAGTCTTGTTTAGTTCCTCTCCATTCTCTACATCACTGTCTATCTCAAAGAGTGGCTGGACTCTGGAGGAATTGGGGGGCATGTGTTTCTTTTCCCCCAGACACGGTATGTTGTTGTTGTGTTCTCTTTGATGATTTTCACTACAGAAGTAGATGAAGCCTCAAGTGCATTGTCATTTGAAGAAATACTTTACTAGAATTAACACCATAGTTTGTGGTATTGTAATACCTTATACTAACTAGGAAAGAGTATTGAAGTTCTAGCTGTTATAATTTTGATGAATTTATGTACTTGTGCTCTTCACAATATATTTGGCTAAACTTCGCGAAGTTTGCTAAGCTTGCTTTTTCGTGGTCCCTTTTTACCTTGTCAAAAGTATTTGAAGATATGTCTTCCTTTTTTGAATGCATTTTAGATTTTTCATCTTGGACAACCATCTAGCCTGATAGTGTGAATAATAGCTTGTCTGATTTTATTTTCACCAAAATCAACAAACTTAGTAGCTATTACTAACTTGGTTCTGCTACTCTTAACAGGAAAGTGATAATCCAGAAACAGCGGTAGCCAAATTGTTTGCATCTGTGAAGAGGAACGGGATGCAACTCGATCAATATGGCACTGTTACCCAGTGCTTGCAGCAATTGCCTTCTGAAGGACAGATGCGGGTAATTCTTTTATTCTGCTCTTAGTTACTATTTTAATTGTTTGCTAGATCAGCCAACCATTTTCGTTATATTCTCTAGGCTACGGCTTCTGAGGTTCAAAGTCTTCTAGTATCTGGAAGAAAGAAAGAAGCATTACAATGTGCTCAAGAGGGGCAGTTGTGGGGACCAGCTCTTGTTCTCGCTGCACAACTTGGTGATCAGGTTTGTCTGGTTCTTAGTTGGCCTTTAGCCCCCAGTCTCCTCCCCTCCCCCCCCCCTTCTCTATCAACATATTTTGATTTCATCCGTAATTGTAGTTCTATGTAGAAACGGTGAAGCAAATGGCACTTCGGCAGTTAGTAGCAGGTTCACCTTTGCGGACACTTTGCCTACTAATTGCAGGTCAACCGGCGGATGTCTTTTCTGTAGAATCTACAGCTCAAAGTGGCATGCTTGTTGTAAATGCAGTTCAACAGCCTGCACAGGTTTTGTGTTCATAACTTGTTACAAGCAGTTAGTATTCATTAGCTTATTTGCTGGCCTTTTCCCCTTGAACTCATTTTGTAATGATTTGCCTAAGCCCCCAGAATTGAGCCTTTAAAGGGGATCTTGCCATTGGCAAACTCTTGTATCCTCATTCCATAGAGTATATCATTTTGATAACCTGCTGTGCAGTTATAAACATAGTATCATAATCATTCTTTAACTTTTAAAGCTTCAACAAAAACATAGTATCATAATCATTCTTTAACTTTTAAAGCTTCAACAAAAAGAGTTTAGAAGACATTTTAGCGCGTACTGAAAGGTTAATAGTGATTAAAAAGGAAATGGAGCATAGTTATGTATTTTTTGATCCTTGGAATTTCAATAAGACTGCTCTTTTGAAGTACAAGGACTTCTGTTTGGTTGGAGATAAGTTGGGTGTGGAGCATTGGGGTTAAAATCTCAGCACTGACAAGAAAAGAGAAAAAAAGACTATGCAAGTTCTTTCCATCCTCCTAAGCCTATGCGGACCGAATTACTCAGTACCTATGTTGGTAGGAAGGTAGTATGTACCCGGTGAGATAGTCGAAGTGTCTATAAAGTGGACACCACCGTTATTTTAAAAAAGTTAGGCGTGGGCATTGTTCTGTCAGAGCCTCAGAGGTGCAGAGCTTTGATGATGAGTTAGGTGCGGGCATGGTTCTGTTAGATGTGCAGAACCTTAATATACCCACACAGGAGTCAATAGCTAGCCGTTTATAATTGTCTATGAATGTTATTTTGAAGTCCATCCTTGTGTTTTGACATATTGAGTTTGGTTGTTTTATTACGTAGCACCATAGATCGTAAGTGGATCACTTTCTCTTGTTTTCCCGTTTCTTTGGAGGGAATTATGTCTAGATGTTGACTTTAAGCTATTTTCCTCCCTACTTTATTGCTTGTTGAAGATTTAAGGATAATACTTTCTTTGGATTATTACCTTATTTTGATTTCTCTTTATCCTAGTTTGGCGCTAATATCATGCTGGATGACTGGGAAGAGAATTTGGCTGTGATTACTGCAAACAGAACGAAGGATGACGAACTGGTGCTTATTCATCTTGGGGATTGTTTGTGGAAAGAGAGGAGTGATGTATGTGTGATGCCTTGTTTTTCGTTTAAATTACTCTCATTCAGTGGATTGCCTTTTGACTTTGTTGTCTGCTTTTTACCTACATTTTCTTTAAAAAAATGATCTAGATTGTTGCTGCACACATTTGCTATCTAGTGGCTGAAGCAAACTTCGAACAATATTCAGATACCGCAAGATTGTGTCTTGTGGGTGCAGATCACTTGAAATTCCCCCGAACTTATGCTAGTCCAGAGGCTATTCAGGTGCTGCTGACCTCTAGTTTTTGTACATTTTTAGTCATATGAAGTAATGTGAAACATCTTGTGCCAACTGTATGTCCTACTGGTTAACATGGGTTTATCGCTTGACTGATCAAATGCTTGTATCGACAGAGGACTGAGATTTATGAATACTCAAAGGTGTTGGGGAATTCTCAATTTATTCTCCCTCCTTTTCAACCGTATAAACTTGTGTATGCACACATGCTAGCTGAAGTTGGGAGGATATCAGAAGCATTAAAGTAAGTATGCAATTTTTTATTCAGCAAGTTACTTGAGATCCTTTCAGCTAGTTCCTTAGCATTTTTAATCATAGGTACTGTCAAGCATTGTCGAAATCACTTAAAACTGGCCGAACCCCTGAGACTGAAACATTGAGACAGTTAGTGTCATCTCTCGAGGAAAGGATTAAAACTCACCAACAGGTACCTCTTTATCCTCTCATCTATGTTTGGATGATTGTCTCAGAGATACTTATGGTGGAACTTTCCGCATACAGGGAGGGTTCTCCACAAATTTGGCTCCTGCAAAATTGGTTGGTAAATTGCTTAACCTTTTTGATAGCACGGCTCATCGTGTTGTTGGGGGCTTACCACCGATGCCAACAAGTGGCAATTCCCTAGGGAATGAATATCATCAGCAGTTTGCGGCACCTAGAGTCTCTAGTAGTCAATCAACTATGGCAATGTCATCACTGATCCCCTCAGCGTCTATGGAGCCAATAAGTGAATGGGCAGCTGATAGCGGTAGAATGACAGTGCACAATAGAAGTGTTTCCGAGCCTGACATTGGAAGAACTCCAAGACAGGTGTCTTATCCTGTTTCTTTGTGAATATTACATTGGACTGGATCTGGCTGGTCTGGTTTGAAAAGAGGAGTTTGTTATGAATTTGTGTTGGATCAGGTTGACTCATCAAAGGAAGCAAGCTCAAGTAACACGGGAAGCAATGCATCAGGAGCTGGAGGGACATCACGCTTTCGTCGCTTTAGCTTTGGCTCCCAGCTTCTCCAGAAAACTGTTGGATTAGTCCTCAAACCCCGTCAAGGCCGTCAGGTAGATTATTTTTAGTTTTTTATCATCTTTGTCATTTCCTAGATTGCAGTCTTAACAAAATTTGATGTTGACACTTGTTTCCTTGTAGGCAAAATTGGGTGATTCGAATAAATTTTACTATGATGAAAAACTTAAAAGATGGGTAGAGGAAGGAGCAGAACTTCCTGCTGCGGAACCGCCCCTTGCACCCCCACCAACCGCTGCCGCTTTCCAGAATGGAGCAGCAGATTATAATGTGAAGAGTGTATTAAAAAGTGAAAGTTCTAGCAGCAATGGGTTTCCGGAAATGAAGAGTCCAATTTCTGCTGATAATGATGTGGGTATCCCACCTCTTCCGCCTACCTCCAACCAATTCTCAGCTCGGGGTCGTATGGGTGTCCGGTCAAGGCAAGTGATTTTGGCGTGATAATTATTTCCAGATGATATGATTTGACCAGTATACCTATAAAAAGTGGACCAGTAGAGACCTAGTATGGTTAGTGACATCTTTGGACAACTATGCTATAAGCAATCACCCCTATCTGATTGAACCTTTTGGGTGGCTTAAGCGAAACAGCCCTTGTTTACTTAGATGGTATGATTCTGAAAGAGGATTTTAAGTTGGTGAGAGTAAATACTTGATAAGCTTCTATGCGTCAAAACTAACAATTTTTAGTGTATACACATCCACCTGATATGACACTGAGCCTAAAAGAAGAACTATCAAGCATTTGTTTCGTTTCTCTATTAGTCATGGTGGCTCCATTATCAAACATAAGAATTAATCGTTCTGACTGAAAGTGATGCGGAAGCATTGCTTTTAAGGTTCTCACATACTTTTGTACTACATCATATGACCATGTCCAAGGGCTTTTATCGAGAAAATTTGTTTGGGTATAAAAAATAGGTCACTGAAAGATTATTAGTGTGTGTGATGCTCCCTCTTCTATAACTCAAAATAGAGAAATCTGACTGGCTTCTCTATGTTCTTTTTGCAGGTACGTTGACACATTCAACAAAGGTGGTGGTAACCCAACAAATCTATTCCAGTCGCCTTCTGTTCCTTCCATAAAGCCTGCTACTGCTGGCAATGCCAAGTTTTTTGTTCCCACCCTGATGTCCCCTGTTGAAGAGACAGGTAACAGTACTTCCAATGAGCAAGAAACTTCAAGTAATAGTGAGAATGATTCAGTCGCTGCTGTTAATGGATCGTTTCATTTTCCTGCACCAACATCAAGCGCTCCGCCTATGCAAAGATTTGCAAGCATGGACAACCTCTCCAATAATGGAGCTGGCACTTTCTCTCCATCAGCTGGCTCTCTATTAGCTAACTCCCGGCGAACTGCATCATGGAGTGGAAGCTTTCCTGATGCTTATTCCCCAAATAAATCTGAAATAAAATCACCAGGCTCTAGATTGAGTATGCCTCCGTCGTCATTCATGCCTAGTGATGCTAATTCGATGCATTCCTCAACGAATGGCGGCAGTTTCAGTGATGATCTTCATGAAGTAGACCTGTGACGCAACAAGATGTAAATACCAAGTTTTGCTCATCGTCGTGGTATTCTGCTCGGAATCTCTTCACTTTGGTGTTAAGCTGTGAAATGTGGTCAATGAAGATGGAAAACCCTTTCCTGTCTTCTCACACCACAACATACCCCCGTTTTCTCTTCTTTTTTATTTAGCTACTTTTTGTAAGATCAGTTGTGTATGTTGAAAGCAAATGCTTATTTAGCTGTAGGGATATAGGTTTTTATTTCTTTTATCCCTCTTAACACCTGCTGTTTCAGAAACTTGTTACTATTATAAACACAAGGAAAGTGGTCTAGAGAAACATTGTACAGTTGAAATATTCATTTATTGAGCAAAGGAATTCTCATTTGATAAAATTTTGAATTGAAATTATACTCTATGGAAGAGACTGAACCAAGTTTTTAGAAAATAATATGTTACCTTTGTTTCTCTCATTGGTATATTATGATAAAATACAGTACACTTTATTTATTTATTCTTAACCGGAGTGTAAAAGTTTATTGTGCACAAATAAAAGTTAGTACTTACAAATAAAATTGTTGCAAATGACTTCTTATATGATGTTTCCTCAATAACAATATGCATGTACAATCAATTTTCAAGAAACGGGAAAGAGGTTAAACAATAAACGAACTGTTACTATTACAAAGATTCTAAAAAAAATGGAAACAAATATCCAAAGTTGCTCTCACTTTCTACTATTGTATTTCATGTTCGAAACAGAGCAAGTTTTTGAAACATCCCGTGTGTATCTTGTAGCAGCAACAATGGCGGTTGATAATGACTATTCAAATATTGCCTCTTAACAACAACACAAGGGCGTCTCTCTCGCTCTCTTTCCCTCACTAAATTAAACAAATTCCTTGCAATCTCAAACGATGCAAAAGCATCAATAGCAGCATATTCAACTTGTTCATACACTAATTCCTCTGCATCCCATTTACTCAATGTAACATTCAATGGCTTCTCCATTACTTTCCCAAGCACCTCTTTCGCCATTCTCTTCAATCCCATCTTCCCATACACTTCCTCTCCGTAAAACGACAATGCCAATCGATTCAAATCCACAGTATTCGCCACAAACAACTTATGATCACGAAGCAATTTCTCTGCGTCTCCTTTAACCCCGACTCCAACAAACATGACATTCGGATCTCCAAGGAACTTCGCGAGGAATCCTGGAACTGCGTCTTTGTGGAGGAGTTGGAATAGTAAGCAACGTCGTCCTACACAGAGCTGGAGGAGAGCAACCGGGTGATTTTCCTCCGGGTTGAAACAAGGGAGCCACTCGATATCGAGACCAACGAGAAGCTTGTGGAGACTCCGGCGATGGACATGCACAATTTCCAGAATCCAGTCATTAACAACAACGGCATTGTTCGTGACAGTCACTTCGATTTCATCACCATAGAATTCAATTCCGTAGATTTTCGCCATTGGAACAAAGAAGTTTTTTAGTACTAATATGGAGTAAATTGTGGAATGGAACTAATAGTGCTCCTATATATAT
This sequence comes from Solanum dulcamara, assembly GCF_947179165.1. Classification (NCBI taxonomy): domain Eukaryota; kingdom Viridiplantae; phylum Streptophyta; class Magnoliopsida; order Solanales; family Solanaceae; genus Solanum; species Solanum dulcamara. The sequence goes on along the minus strand of NC_077241.1, from coordinate 2,084,314 downwards.
AAGAGAAGAGTTTTTCCTAGTTAACGTTGGATTGGGAAAAGAAAGTGTCAATATTTGGAAGTTACCAAATTTTATTTCCTAATTTTGTTTGAACCTTTTCTTTGTTATTTTGTCATACGGAATTGTTTTCCTAGTTTGTGTTGGTTTTGCCTTCCACACGCAAAAACGTTAACCCGCGTAATTAGAAATAAAAGTTCACGAAAATAGGAGTAACAAATTAGGAAACTTTCATTCGAATCGTAATAGTAATAAATACATATGATTTAAAAATTAACCTTCCATTTTAGTGAACTTTTATTTCTAATTGCGCGTGTTAATGTTTTTGCATGTTAATTGAGATTGCAAGGAATTAAGCGAGAGAGACGCCCTTGTGTTGTTGTTAAGAGGCAATAGTTGAATTGTCATTATCAACCGCCATTGTTGCTGCTACAAGATACACACGGGATGTTTCGAAAACTTGCTCTGTTTTTAACGTGAAATGCAATACTAGAAAGTGAGAGAACTTTGGATATTTGTTTCCTTTTTTGTAGAATCTTTGTAATAGTAACAGTTCGTATATTGTTTAACCTTTTTCCAGTTTCTTGAAAATTTATTATACATGCATATTGTTATTGAGGAAACATCATATAAGAAGTCATTTGCAACAATTTTGTTTGTAAGTATTAACTTTTATTTGTGCACAATAAACTTTTACACTCCGGTTAAGAATAATAAATGAAGTGTACTGTATTTTATCATATAATATACCAATAAGAGAAACAAGGGTAACATATTATTTTCTAAAATCTTGGTTCAGTCTCTTCCATAGAGTATAATTTCAATTCAAAATTTTATCAAATGAGAATTCCTTTGCTCAATAAATGAATATTTCAACTGTACAATGTTTCTCTAGACCACTTTCCTTGTGTTTATAATAGTAACAAGTTTCTGAAACTGCAGGTGTTAAGAGGCATAAAAGAAATAAAAAACCTATATCCCTACATCTAAATAAGCATTTGCTTTCAACATACACAACTGATCTTACAAAAAGTAGCTAAATAAAAAAGAAGAGAAAACGGGGGTATGTTGTGGTGTGAGAAGACAGGAAAGGGTTTACCATCTTCATTGACCACACTTCACTGCTTACCACCAAAGTGAAGAGATTCCGAGCAGGATACCACGACGATGAGCAAAACTTGGTATATACATCTTGTTGCGTCACAGATCTACTTCATGAAGGTCATCACTGAAGCTGCCACCATTCGTTGAGAAATGCATCGAATTAGCATCACTGGGCATGAATGACGACGGAGGCATACTCAATCTAGAGCCCGGTGATTTTATTTCAGATTTATTTGGGGAATAAGCATCAGAAAAGCTTCCACTCCATGATGCAGTTCGCCGGGAGTTAGCTGATAGAGAGCTAGTGCCAGCTACTTTATTGGAGAGGTTGTCCATGCTTGCAAATCTTTGCATAGGTGCAGCGCTTGATGTTGGTGCAGGAAAATGGAACGATCCATTAACAGCAGCAACTGAATCACTCTCACTATTACTTGAAGTTTCTTGCTCATTGGAAGTACTGTTCCCTGTCTCTTCAACAGGGGACATCGGGGCGGGAACAAAAAACTTGGCATTGCCAGCAGTAGCAGGCTTTATGGAAGGAACAGAAGGTGACTGGAATAGATTTGTTGGGTTACCACCACCTTTGTTGAACGTGTCAACATACCTGCCAAAAGAAGGAAGAGAAGCGGGTCAGCTTTTTCCATTGAGTTATAGAAGAGAGCACCACATGCACTTATAGCCTTTCGGTAACCAATTCTTTGTACCCAAATAAATTTTCTGGATGAAAGCCCTAGTATATGGTCAGATGAAGTTATAAAAGTAGGTTTGAAACCTTTGAAAGCATTGCTTCTGCATCACTTTCGATGATAAGGATTATTTCTTACGTTTTTAAATGAGCCTGTCAATCAAATTTGATCCTGGAGCCACCATAACTAATGAACAAAAGTGATAAATGCTCGATAATATTTTTTAACGAGCCTGTCAATCAAATTTGATCCTGGAGCCACCATAACTAATGGACAAAAGTGATAAATGCTCGATAATATTTTTTTGGATCAGAGTCTCATCAGGTGGATGTGCAACAACAACATACCCCGTGTAATCCCACAAAGTGGGGTTTGGAGAGGGTAAAGTGTACCTTTCTCCTACCTTGGAGGTAGAGAGGCTGCTTCTAATAGACCCTCGGCTCAACGAAAAACAGTTCAAAGCAGTTCGGAAAAAGAAATAACAGTAGTGAAGAAGCTATGACAAAATACTATAAAAAGCATGATAAATCAGCTATATGTGTATACACTAAAATTTGATAGTTTGACACATAGGAGCTTATCAAGTATTACTCTCACCAATTTAAATTCCTCTTTCAGGATCAGCCAACTAAGTAAACAATCGCTGTTTTGCCTAAGCCACCAAAAGGTTCAATCAGGTAGGGATGATTACTCTTATAGCTGTCCAAAGATGTCACTGACCATACTAGGTCTCTACTGTTACACCTTTTTTATCGGTCTACTGGTCCAATCATATCATATGTAAATAATTAACACACAAAAATCACTTGCCTTGACCGAACACCCATACGACCACGAGCTGAGAATTGGTTGGAGGTAGGCGGAAGAGGTGGAATTCCCACACCATTATCAGAAGAAGTTGGACTCTTCATTTCCGGAAATCCATTATTGCATATAGGACTTTCACTTTTTAATACACTCTTCACATTATAATCTGGCGCTCCATTCTGGAAAGCAGCAGCGGTTGGTGGAGGTGCAAGCGGCGGTTCTGCATCAGGAAGTTCAGCGCCTTCCTCTACCCATCTTTTAAGTTTTTCATCATAATAAAATTTATTCGAATCACCCAATTTTGCCTACAAGAAATAACACAAAAGGAAACAAGCGTCAATATCAAATTTTGTGGGGACTACAATCCAGAAAACGACAAAGATGAGAGAAAAAAAAATATCTACCTGACGGCCTTGATGGGGTTTGAGGACTAATCCAACAGTTTTCTGGAGAAGCTGGGAGCCAAAGCCAAAGCGACGAAAGCGTGATAGCCCTCCAGCTCCGGATGCATTGCTTCCTGTGTTACTTGAGCTTGCGTCCTTTGATGAGTCAACCTGATCCAACACAAATTCACAACAAACTCCTCTTTTCAAGCAAGATTAGATAGATCCAGTCCAATGTAATATTTACAGAGAAACAGGATAAGACACCTGTCTTGGAGTTCTTCCAATGTCAGGCTCTGAAACACTTCTATTATGCATCGTCATTCTACTGCTATCAGCTGCCCACTCACTTATTGGCTCTGAGGGGATCAGTGATGACATTGCCATGGTTGATTGACTACTTGAGACTCTAGGAGACACAAACTGCTGATGATATTCATTCCCTAGGGAATTGCCACTTGTTGGCATCGGTGGTAAGCCCCCAACAACACGATGAGCCGTGCTATCAAAAAGGTTAAGCAATTTACCAACCAATTTTGCAGGAGCCAAATTTGTGGAGAACCCTCCCTATATGCAGAAAGTTCCACCATAAGTATCTCTGAGACAATCATCCTAACATAGATGAGAGGATAAAGAGGTACCTGTTGGTGAGTTTTAATCCTTTCCTCAAGAGATGACACTAACTGTCTCAATGTTTCAGTCTCAGGGGTTCGGCCAGTTTTAAGTGATTTCGACAATGCTTGACAGTACCTATGATTAAAAATGCTAAGGAACTAGCTGAAAGGATCTCAAGTAACCTGCTGAATAAAAAATTGCATACTTACTTCAATGCTTCTGATATCCTCCCAACTTCAGCTAGCATGTGTGCATACACAAGTTTATATGGTTGAAAAGGAGGGAGAATAAATTGAGAATTCCCCAACACCTTTGAGTATTCATAAATCTCAGTCCTCTGTCGATACAAGCATTTGATCAATCAAGCGATAAACCCATGTTAAACAGTAGGACATACAGTTGGCACAAGATGTTTCACATTTCTTCATATGACTAAAAATGCACAAAAACTAGAGGTCAGCAGCACCTGAATAGCCTCTGGACTAGCATAAGTTCGGGGGAATTTCAAGTGATCTGCACCCACAAGACACAATCTTGCGGTATCTGAATATTGTTCAAAGTTTGCCTCAGCCACTAGATAGCAAATGTGTGCAGCAACAATCTAGATCATTTTTATTAGAAAATGTATGTAAGAAGCAGACAACAAAGTCAAAGGCAATCCACTGAATGAGAGTAATCTTAATGAAAACCAAGGCATAAGACATACAGCACTCCTCTCTTTCCACAAACAATCACCAAGATGAATAAGCACCAGTTCATCGTCCTTCGTCCTGTTTGCAGTAATCACAGCCAAATTCTCTTCCCAGTCATCCAGTATGATATTAGCACCAAACTAGAATAAACAAAGGAAATCAAAATAAGGAAATCATCCAAAGAAGGTATTATCCTTAAATCTTTAACAAGCAATAAACTAGGAAAGAAAACAACAGAAAGTCAATAATTATTTTTAAAAAAAAATGAACAGCAGAAAGTCAATATCTAGACATAACTCCCTCCCAAAGAAACGGGAAAACAAGAGAAAGTGATCCACTTATAATCTATGGTATTACCTAATAAACGAAAATCAAAACGTCAAAACATAACAAGACGGACCTCAAATAACATTCACAGACAATCATAATGGTTAAGAGTAGCTATTAAATCATGTGTGGGTATATTAAGATTCTGTACATCTGACAGAACAATGGCCCCACCTAACTCATCATCAAAGTTCTGCACGTCTTACAGAACAATGGCCACACCTAACTTTTTTTTTAATAACAGTGGTGTCCAAGCCACCTTGATTATTCCATCAGGTACCCCCACCAGCATAGGTACTGAGTAACTCGGTCTGCCAATGCTTAGTTGGATAGGAAGAACTTGCCTAGTCCTTTTTTCCCCTTTTTGTCTCTGCTAAGATTTACACCCCAATGCCCACACCCAACTTATCTCCAACCAAACAGAAGTCCTTGGACTTCAAAAGAGCAGCCCTATTGAAATTCCAGGGATCAAAATATACATAGCTATGCTCCATTTCCCTTTTTATTTATCACTATTAACCTTTGGGTACGCGCTAAAATGTCTTCTGAGCTCTTTTTTTGTTGAAGCTTTAAAAGTCAAAGAACGATTATGATACTATGTTTAAAACTGCATAGATATGATATACTCTATAGAATGAAGATACAGGAGCATGCCAATGGCAAGATCCCCTTTAAAGGCTCAATTCCTGGGGATTAGGTAAATCATAAAAAAATGAGTTCAATGGGGGAAAAGGCAGCAAAAAAGCTAATGAATACTAACTGCTTGTAACAAGTTATGAACACAAAACCTGTGCAGGCTGTTGAACCGCATTTACAACAGGCATGCCACTTTGAGCTCTAGAATCTAGAGAAAAGACATCAGCCGGTTGGCCAGCAATTAGTAGGCACAGTGTCCGCAAAGGTGACCCTGCTACTAACTGTCGAAGTGCCATTTGCTTCACCGTTTCTACATAGAACTACAATTACGCATGAAATCAAAATATATTAATAGAAAGATATATCCATATATAATTGAGAAAGCGGGAAGGAGGAGGAGGAGGGTGGGGGCTAAAGGACTATGGAGAACCAAACAAACCTGATCACCAAGTTGTGCAGCGAGAATAAGAGCTGGCCCCCACAACTGCCCCTCTTGTGCACATTGTAATGCTTCTTTCTTTCTTCCAGATACTAGAAGACTTTGAACCTCAGCAGCTGTAGCCTTAAAGCGTATAACGAAAACAGTTGGCTGATTTAGCAAACAATTAATATAGCAACTATAAACAGAAAGTTGTATAAGAATTACCTGCATCTGTCCTTCAGAAGGCAATTTCTGCAAGCACTGGGTAAGAGTGCCATATTGATTGAGTTGCATCCCATTCCTCTTCACAGATGCAAACAATTTGGCTATTGCTGTTTCTGGAACATCACTTTCCTGTTAAAGTAGCAGAACCAAATTAGCAACAGCTACTGAGTTTGTTGATTTTGGTGAAAATAAAATTAGACAGGAGCTATTTTTCATGCTATCGGGTTGATGGTTGTCCAAGATGAAAAATCTAAAATGCATTACGGAAAGGAAGACATTCTATCACATAATTTCTTTTTACAAGGTAAAAACGAACCGCGAAAGGCAAGTTTAGCAAACTTCACCAAATTTAACCAAATATTGTGAAGAACTTAAGTATGTCAAAATTATTAGGTATTACAATACCAAAATCTATGGTGTTAATGCTAGCAAAAGATCTCTTCAAATGATGATGGAATCGACACTTCATGTACTTCTGTAGTGAAAATCATCAAAGAGAACACAATATAATGAAAAAGAAATACGTCCTCCAAAACCTCCAGCCACTCTTTGAGATAGACAGTGATGTAGAGAATGGAGCGGAACTAAAGTAGACTTTTCAGTGCCCAATATCTGACCTACTTCACAACTCTGCTCAAGTGGTGATGCAAGTGCCTAATTATGGTTTCTTCTCTTGGTTATTATATGTGGAGCAGGGCTATTAGTACCACTATTATTTATTTGTTTAACTGCAGCCAACATCCATTACTGGATTTTCTTTCTTGTTTCCTACCTAATGCTCTCATCATTTAGGGAAGAGAAGCCAGTTGAATTTCTAAAACTTGGTGGAGATGCACCCATCATGTAGGTGATCAAGTCAAATAATAAAAAATATAGAGAACAATTTATCTAAAAAGCCAAAGGTATGTTAGACCCAAAACATGTAAGACGCATGACAAACTATAAAAGTCAGTGTGTGCTGATACCATGAGGTTTTCGAAATCCATTGAACTTTGACCAGTAAAAGCATTTATCAAGTCTTTCAGTTGATAATGGTGCCATTTAATTTTATAAACCCAACTAAAGCAAGTCTAGGTTAGATGGAGATATCAAAAGGCATCAGAAGTGAAAGGAGCTAATATAACACAAACAGAAAACAATAAGCAATGGATAACCTTTACTTAGTTGGACAAGAGCTTGATTTCAACCAACTTCGTTTTGAAAGGTAAGAACAAACAATCAATAACAGAATACAGGTATGTTATTCCTACAAATTTTCAAATCTTACCTTCAACACAGCATCAGTACCAAAAGGAGAACGGAGTTTCCCATAATATTGACATCCTATTTTTAGCAATGACAGAAGCAACTTCAAAACTTCGCCTTTCCTGTAATCCATGTCAGGAGATTCAGAGTTTGCAATCCTCTCATCGATCCATTTATTCAACTCCTTGATACTGGGACTTCCACCAACTAGTGGACCAGGGAATGATTGTTGGCACAAAGATCGGGTATAGTCACATGCCCCCATCACAAGACTTGAACTGTCAACTCTCTCAGAGACAACATCCATCAAATTGAGCACAGATATTGAACCTCCTATGGAATTCTTTACCCACCATGCACAAATACTTTCAATCATTAGTAAGAGTACTGTGACCTAAAATGTCGGGGAAAGACAAAAAAGGAAACAATTTTGACACAAACCTGACTTCCAAAGGATGAGTTCCCAAAAGAACTGTGATCTTTCATCACAATCAGTTTTCCACCAAAACCAAAAGAGACCAAAGCATGTGGTGGACGGCCAGCAGATGATTTTCCTGCAGAGGGAGAATGAGCAAACTGCTGGCTACTCTGAAATGCTTGCTGTGAATAATTGGCTGTGGTCTGAGTCCCATAATAATCACTTGAGGCATGCTTCTGCTGATGTTGCTGGAGTGTCGGCTGACTAAATTGCTGACCCAAAGCCCCACCAGAGAAAAAATGTTGGTCATTTTGACTTTGCGTTGTGTTTGCATTGTATGGAACTGTTCCCTCATAATGATTAGAGATTTGCCTATTAACATGGCTGCTTGCAGAAAAATCATGGTTGTAGTTGTTTTCTAATTGTTGGTTCCCACTATATTCTGACACAGAGTTACTTTTTGCAGCATTTTCATCTTGCGATATATTTGAGCTATGCTGATTCTGATTGTAATTACCAAAAGAGCCAGGCCAGTTGTAATCTTCGCCGCCGCTGCTAAACTCTTGGAATCTACTATTCTCATTGTGCCCGTATGCACCGTAATTCCTTTGATCACTATTGTGAGAGAAAGTCTGCACTGAAGCCAAACCATTCTGATCCAGTTGGCTCTCACCTTGAACAGTTGATTGAGCAGACGATGTGTAGCTCTCCAGAGAGCGCCATTCAAGTGCAATTGTATCATAATACCAACCAGGGTACTGAGGATCAAAAACCATATGGGACGGATACCCATTGTTAAGTTGTGAGGCCTGATTCCAGTCAGTCGTGACAACACCTGCATCACTAGCCTGTGTCACCTGATTCCAGTTAGTCACAGTCCCCCTATTGTCACTAGCCGGCATAGCCTGATTCCAGTTTGCCACATTCTCAGTAGCATCGTTTACCTGCGCAACCCGATTCCAATTAGTGACACTCTCAGTTGTACCACTCTCAGCTGCATTGCCAGATACAGACTGGGAAGTTTTCTGTAGGTACGAGACCTCTGGTGTTCCATCAGAAACAGACCAGTCGGAAACCAAATTAGAGTCAGTACTTCCTTGTACATTAGCTCCTGATTCATAACTATCAACCTGATACCACTGCCCGGTACTTGCGTCATACTTCCATCCTGGATAAAGATTTTCCCAATACTGACTACTATTTAGATCCTGTACATCTGTAACTTGTTCTGTGGTAGCATCACACACGTAACTATCTTGACCCTGTGTTAAGGAACTAGTATTCTCCAAATACGCTGTTTCATGAACATGTTTTGTGTCATGAACCTGTTCAGCTGGCGAAACAGTTGACCCCTTATTCACATTCTCACCAACATTTCCCGTTGCATCACCATTATTATTCCCCAATTCACTGAAAAAGTCCGCATAGGATCCAAACCCAGAAGCATCACTTGTAACTGGATCAGCATGGAAAGCACTCCATCCAACTTCCTTCACACCCGAATTGCTTGATCCACTGGCGTGATTCTCTGCCTTACCATCAGTTACCTCAGTCTCTAAATTACCATTTCTGGACTCGAGTAACCCATCTGACCCCCCAGAAGTCAATGACACTGAAGAACCACTACTCTTTTCTCCATTCCCCTCAACTACCAAACCCGGTTTAGCATTGCTATCAACACCTTTCTCCCCTTCCTTCCCAGTATCAACTCCACTGTTAACATCATCACTAATGCTGAGATCAGCAAAGGCTTTAACCTCATCAGATTCATCCCCATCAACATACACCGAGCTCGCACCCGCATCCAAACCCGTTGACGATGTAGTTACCTTAAAACCAACATCATCATCATCATCATTGACCAATTTATCAAAAAAATCCTCATCCGTCTGATCCTCCACTAAAAATGGAGGATTCGAAGCCATCTAACTATCCTAACCCTAATCCTAACAAAATTTCGCTCAATCAAACTCCAAAATCGAGCTAACAAGTACCAGATCGGACCTCAAAATTTCAATTCATTGCAGAAAAACAACAACTTCTGTATTGAATTGAAGCACAAATCCGGCAAGATCTAAGTTTTTCGCCGGATCTCAACAACAGTAAAATCAAACCCAAAAAAATCGCCGAAAATTGGAAAATTGTTCGATTAAATTCAACGCATCAGAATAGTAAAATCAAACCGAAAATTAATGCATGAAGTAATTAACTTACAGATCGAAGAAGCAAATTTCTCTGACGATATATATTTTATATACTTGTGTTCTATATAGAAACAAAAGAGAAAGGTCTCGTTTTCCTTTTTTGGATCAAACTCTCAAAATATTTATACTTACTATTTATATATATATATATATATATATGCCGTAATTATATGTTATATTTTTAATTTTCTATTCCGTGTATGATAGCTCGATTAAATTTGAGTTTGCGGGTGAAAGTTTCATGTTGAAGATAAAATATTGATGTATCATATCTTGTTTTGTTTCGTTTAATATAGAAATTTCTCATTTGGCAATTTATATGCATTCTATTTATATTTATGTTATAATTATGTCTTATTTTGTTAGATTTTCATATCGTATTTGATATTTGCGTTGACTTAATTAAAATCAAAATGGGAAAGAAAAGTTTTATGTTAAGGTTAAAAGCTTAGTATATGTAGAGTGTTTGTTTCATTTTATGTAGCAATATTGTGACTACACAAATTAAATCATCTTTTGTTATAAAAATAATTTCTCAATTAATTCTTAAATATTTTAATTCTAATTTTTATTTCATTATAATACATTTCACTCCGTTCTCAAACATCTTTAGTTTCAATTTAGACTAAAAATACAACGCTATCTATAATTGTTTTTGCTTTAAATTATGGTAGAAACTTACGTTATCTGTCTCAAATTATTTATCATATATTTTTTTATGTATCTATTTAAAAATACTATTTAGGAGGAAATTTTGATTATTTTATCCTCATTTTATTAAATATTTTATTCTATTGAGATATTTGTAGTCTTTAAGAACAACTACTATTAAGGATAAAATGAAAAAAATTGATTAGTTTTGTCTTGGACTTAAAAAATATTAAATAATTTGAAATAACTATTTAAAAAATTTACCATAAATAGTTTGAGACGGGGATTACTTGTATTGATTGTTTAAGCCAATATTTATTAGACATAACTTTAGTAAAGTCTATGTATATTTACTCTAATTAATCATTGTTAAAATTAACACAATTGATTTAATATAAATATCTGATACAAATAAATATCTACCCTTACTTTACTATTTCTTGAACTTGTGTCAATTGCTCTTCTTATCAAAATGTAGTATTCAATTAACCACATCATATAATTGAAACAAGGAAATCAATAAATACATAACTATATGCAAATTGGCACATTTTTTATAGTCTACAAATTTACATTTTACTTAATAAAACCTTTTTGTCTTTCACTGATAAACAACCAAACAATAAATGAGGTAGTGTCAATGAAGTAGAGCAATTATTTGACTTGTTGCCAACTTGCCATGCAATGCAACAACTTGTCTCTTTTGTTTGTGCCACCTTTAATCCATGGACCTCTAATTATTTTGTGAAAAATTAGGTGATGTTTAAATAATTATAATATAAAAATATGATAGAGTGTATTAAAATGTCTTTTAATTTTATGATTGATAATATATTGTAGACATTAAAATTTTATTGAATAAATTTATATTAAATTTTGACTTAAACTTTAAATTTATGATATGTAGATTAAGTAAAAATTTTAGTTAATAAAGTTGGATTAACGTTTTAAGTTTAAAATGTATGACTTCAATGATGTCCAGTGACATTTGATCGGTTTGCTAAGTTGACAAAATGAGGTCAGCCCATCCTCTTCAAGTCTAAGGTTCCTAGAATTATTTGGAGACCAAAATACTCTCAATTCCTAACTCACGCTTATATAAAAAGATTTTTATAAGGCCAAAAAAAAATAGAAAAAGATATATAGAAAATTGATGATCTCCAATTATGATCCGTAAGTCATCCACATATAAAGAACTCTTCGTCATTTTCAAGTGGTGAGACACAAGTTTTCATACCTCCACGATTGTGATCAAAGTCTGGCTTCATATTCATGGTAAAATTTCAACAAATATTTCATCGATTCAAGCAAAGTTATGCTCTTGAGTTGAAGATCGTGAGAAGAAGAATTAGAGGATTACATTTTTTTTATATAAAATTTTAACCCACATATAAATTATTGAATTAAATTTTATTACTTATCGTTATTTTTCTTTTCTTGATTACTTATTTCCTAGAAATAAAATTTTCATCATTTACACATATCATGTGGAAAATTGAAATTAAAATTTTGTTAACAAGGAAAAAGACGTTTTTTAAGGAATTAAAAAATAAAATAAAATAAAAAAATTGAAAACGGAGAAAGTATCATATATTGTGAACGACAAATAATACAATTGATAGGTGATAATGATGATTACTAGACTGAGCGGTGAATGAAGATAAATGTTTTGGGGTAAACAAATTTGGAGTGTAGTAGTATTATTGATTGGGGAGGGGGAAGGGAGCCGAGTAAAACAAGTCAACGAATTATTGATCTATTCCATATAAAAATATATATAGAGAGATAAATTCATTCTCAAATTGATATTTTGTTTATTTATACAAATTATAAACTATTCTCAAATCGTTAATTCGATAATTCAATAATACTTTGTCTATTTGAGTTATTCATTAATGCAAATGAAAAAAGGGTATTTTGTTACCAATTAAAATAGCATTAAAAATTTAAAATAAACACTAAAAACTCTATTAATATTTCTCTATTAATATAAAAAATTTAAAAGTTCAAATAATCAATTTACAAGGTGATAATGGACCAGAGGAACGGAGAACACCGAGGAAACCAGCCGGAATATCACCGGAACCCTCATCCTGCACCGCCGAATTGGCCTTCGGACAACTCTGTCTCTCGCAACGACAAAAACTTAGACAATCACAGAAGAAACTTTCCCGGCGACGGAAACCACTACAATCGCCGGCAACATCACCAGCATCATCATCGGAATCCGAATTTTGAGCAGAACTTTGGTGGTTCTGCGCCTTTTCCGGCTCGTAAGAGGCCTTTCGATCAAGCAAGCTCTGGTACAAAGCATTGTTCTTCTTCGCACGATTAAATAATCTCTCATTCCTAATTTGTTTGGCACTTTTGCTTGTCGTGATGTGAATTTGATTAACTTTTGAATAGACTTGATTATTTTATTTTTTTAAAATTTAGACATGTGGAAACTACAGTAAAGAGTAGGCACGTCCAAGATAAATGAGAATAAATCACCTGATGTTTTTTGTATATGCTTGTATTTTAACCTGAGGCGTCATGGTTTTTAATTCACTTAGTTGACCACTAGGCTACATCCTCAGGGGCAAAGAGTATTGTGAGTTGCAATTCACCTTGTACAAAATTGATGGAAAGAAAAGAGGCATTCTAAAATGTTGGTTAATTCACTTAGTTGCATTTCCGGAAGCAAAAGAGCCAAACTTTCTAAGACAGAGGGGGGGGGGGGGGGTTGTATTTTTACTGAGTATTTGTAGCAGGATTTCCCAAGTAACACTGCTGAATTTTGTTTTTTAGACTTTCTGGATTGTGGCAGTTTTGTGAAACTCTATGTTGTAGGAGTTCCAAGGCCAGCGGAAGAAGAAGATGTAAGTCTTATAATTGATTATTCGGAAAAATGATCTCTTTTTTCCATGTTATGTTGCTGTTTAGTTGTATTGACAAAGTGGGATTCTAAATGTGCTATTAGTTATGCTTAAGAGCGAGACTTAAGGATTTTAGTAAGAGCTTAGATAGTAACAATAACAAGAATTACTACTATTTGTCTTGACCCCTAAGTAGTTGAGGTAGACCATATAAAGCCTCTATACATTCTGCTTCAATTAGCTAGCCATTCATTCGAATACCTAATAATTGGTTTTCAAGACAAATTAAATGTTTATAAATCTAGAGATCCTCGAAATATCACACCTAACCTACATTAACATACAAATCTCTAACCAAATGAAAATACTCCTGGAGGACACACTATAGGTAATGTATGTTTGAGACAATGAATTACTTGAGTATAGTCACACACACATCTTGCACATATTTTTTAACACTATCACACACACATCTTGCACATATTTTTAACACTAACTTGTTGTTTACCAATGGAAGCTTTTTTACTTATCAAAAAGACAAAAACATGTACCAACAACGATTAAACCTTAATCGTAAGTTGATCACTTTCTCTTGTTTTCCTGTTTCTTTGGAGGGAGTGATGTCTATATATTGACTTTCTGTTGTTCATTATTTACTCCTTTATCTTTGTGAATTCTACGTGGCCTATATTTTACATAGATACTTCATTTGTCTTGGATTAACTGCATCAAATGGGTTTTATATAGTATCTTGGTATTCAATTAAAATCAATCAGCACCACCTCTATGCCAAAGTAGTAGGCGTCAACTAACGTTTCCAAATAATATGTACTGAAAAGTATAAATATCCATCCGTGTGGGTAGAATGGGTTAACCACTAGCTTTGGTCCAACTTTAATATGTACAGGCTTTCTCCTATCCAATTATCCAGTTATGCTCCCTTTCACTGGGATGTTTAAAATTTGATTTTTCATCACTCAAGTGCTTGCAGATTCCATGTTTGACTGTGTTCATTATCTGGGTATTTTGAAAATACTCCTACATATTAATACATGTTCTTTCAATTCAGGTTAGGTCTGTTTTTGCTGAACATGGGCATATTGTTGAGTTTGTTCGTCTCACGGATAAAGGCACCGGTCTGAGGAAAGGTAGAGGAATGTTGTAACAGTTGCAGTTGCCAGGCTATCTGCCTAGTGTACTAGTTGTAGTTTACATTGGTGGTGTTGCTTAATCAAATGTCCTGCTATCTTCACTGGGTTCATTCAAAGCAGTTAAATGCAATTTAAACATTGTGGATCATTTAAATTACCAGGATTTAATTATTTTTTTCCTCTGTGAAACAACCGCTCTACCCAACCAAGGTAGGAGTAAAGACTACGTACACCCCACCCTCCCCAGACCCCACTTGTGGGACCACTCTGGGTTGTTGTTGTTTATGTTCACTATATTCCCTGCACATGTATCATCCTGGAAGTATAATATTATCTTTTTGATAAGTATAGCTATCAGAATAACACTGAATATTTTTCTTTAAAAAGAACAAAAATGAATAATGGTTTACTCTGCAGAATGCTGTTTTGTGAAGTATAGAACGTTAGATGAAGCTAATAGGGCTATTGGAGCATTCAATGGTCGATATACTTTCCCTGGGGTTAGTTTCCTTCTCTTTTATGAAGTTAAAATGATTTACCCTCTCAAGAAACTATTGATCTCCTCTTACTCGGTTTGTATATATTTCTTGCTTGCAGGGGGAGTTCCCCTTAACAGTTAGGTATGCTGATGGGGAACGTGAACGTCTTGGTAATTGTTTTGCTGTCTCTGTTTAAATTTATAGAAAATAATATAGTTATCATATGCTTTGTCAAATTTTAACTAAAGCTAATTAGAACCCTTCCACTATTTATATTATCCACCAATCTCATTCCCCTCCTGCTATATTAAGCTTCGTGTATGACTGCAATTTTATTTTCCAGGAAAACACATAGTAAGGATAAGACTGTATTAAATCAGTTTCAAGAAGAAGGATAAGACTGTACTAAACAATATTAAGAATAATAGTAAACAGACTGATTCTTGGGAAGTTCAAAATATTTTTGTTGAATTGACATGGAATATTTTCTAAAGTGTATACAGTCTGAATTTTCAGTTATCTCGTTGTGCCTCTCTGTGTTTGTTTCCAATGCTTTATTATTTTTATCTCCTCTTTTACCTCTTTTTTCTCTTATTGTAGGAATCTTGGCTGAACACGCTCAGAAACTTTATGTTGGTGGTCTGAGGAAACAAGCTTCCAAAGAAGAAATTGAGCTTGTATGCTTCACATTTATGCGTTTAACCAAGATATCTAGACTCTATCTTCCTTTTGCTCCTTCATTTTTCACTGTTACTCTTTGTTCAATTTGTCCATTCTCTGTGCACGCGCGTGTGTGTATGTGTGAGAGAGAGAGAGAGAGAAGGAATCTGCATGTTTCATGCTTCAATTTTTGCATCTATAGATAATATGTATCAGGCACAAACTCAATCTTTTGTGTACTTAGTGCCATTGGATGAAAAGCAATATGTAGCAACTACTTCTGCAGTTTTGTCATTATTATGGGTTTATCAATTGTAATTTTCATCTAGAGGATATAACTGATAAAGATTAGAATTTCTCCAACCCACTTTTACCTGGCACATTTTTTGATTTAGGATATAGTAAAGCATGTCATAAACTATGCCAAATAACAAGCTTTAGAGCCCGTTTGGATGGGCTTTAAGTTGGTCAAAACCAACTTAAAGCCTTTTTTTAGCTTTTGGACGTGTTTGCCTAATGCTAACTTTAAGCCATAAAGTTCTTAAAGTCAGTCAAAAATGAAAAGTTAGGATTCCTAACTTTTTTTTTCGAAGTGCTTAAAGTCATTTTCTTTGACCATAGAAATTACTTTTATATCCCTTATATTTTAACTAAATTCCCAAACTACCCTTTTTATTCTTTTAACCCTAAAATTCACATCATTTTCCTCATTTAAGCACTTTTATCCAAACACTCAACTGCTTATTTATAAAAATAACTTTCAGCACTTCAAAGTTCTAAAAGTTCTAAAAGCACTTCATACATAAAAGTTATTTTTTTTAAGCCCATCCAAACGGGCTCTTATTCCGTTCTCATGTTTGAAAGATGAGTTCATAACATGATATTATGTTCTCCTATTAGTCAATGCTCATTTCATTACCTCTAAAAATATTGTATAAAGTGCAATTAAATCCTTGATCTATATACACTGTCAAACAAAGTCACAGATAAGAGATGGTACTATCTGTTTCACTTTTGAGCCAATGGAAAAGTTTTGAGTTTGTATGTACGCCTTTGCTGGCAGGTATTTTCTCCATATGGGATTGTTGAAGAAGTATACTTTATTGTTGATGAACTAAAACAACGCCGTGGTATGTAACAGCCACTGTCTTCTCTCATTATTATTTTGGCATCTAATTTGCAGGAGTGTTTTCATTTGGTAACAGTTTGCAAAGATGCTCTCTTGCTGAACCTGGTTTTAGACATGCTTCTTTGTCTCTATGGCTGCTTCTCTAGTTGCTGCCAACAGCTGGTTGTACATCCTTCTTAGTTTTACCAATCAAGTGCTTCTTGACATGTTTGAATAATGTAGTTGCATTTGCTATATTTGGTGCCATGCTCATTATTCATGCTGCCTCTACATAAAAATAATGTCGGCACACCTACTTCTGGATTGTTTATACATGCTTTGTATTTCAAATTTTTCTTCTTGATGTTGATATTATTCTTGCCTTGAAGGAAGTGCTTTTATCAGGTTTGCTTGTAGAGACATGGCAGTTGCGGCAAGGAATGCGCTACATGGAACCTATGTAAATGAAGTAAGTCCGTGTGTTAAACCACTAATGTATATTTCTGGTCTGATCTGAAACCAAATCTCCTTTCTCCATTCGCTTGTGGTTCAGGTATGTGAACACCCATTGGTTATTCGATTTGCAGATCCTAAGAAGCCCAAGGTGGGAGAGTCGAGGTGTGCATCATTCTTTGAATTTTTTTTTCCTTTATCTTTGAGACTTTGAATGGATCAATTGTTGCTAGTTTAGGAGTACCTCTTTTTGTAGGATGAGTCAATTACTTTTGCTGAATAAACAAATTAGTAGTAATTTAGGATGAAAAAGTTAAACACAAATTTAAGAAACTAGAATGGAATTGATACTCTTCTCTCCTACTGTGATATCTGAGATTCTCTCGATTGAGAAAGCTAAAGTGTTTATGATCAGTGTTTTAAAAGGCTTTTTCGGGCTCGTAGAACACCCTGAGGCTCACATGTGGGGCGTTGTGAGGCTTACACCCCAAGCACCTGGTTTGGAGCCTTAAGCATGCCTAATGTTTGGGGCTTGCCCAACAGTTCCTACGCAAATCATGTGTCTAATTCCTAATTAGCAATGTTGACCCTCAAAATTCTTTAGCAAATGAATGATAAAAGTTGTATTCTCTATTGGAATTATGAATTTCCGCTGTCAATAAAGTTATTTACCTTATAAAAAAATTCATATGATTGCTTATGTAGTTTTTAATTTTTTTTGTAAGTTTATGCTTATTTTGTTTTTATATAAAAAAGTAAAACATTAAATATTCAAGGAACTTATGTCCTGTGCCTTAGGTCTTATGACTCACCCCACGTGTGATGAAATGCTTTGTCTCAAGCCTCTGTCTTTTATAAAGCTGCTTCTACTTCCCTCAGGCATCTTGTCCAGCATCTCGTATATTCTGTAACAAGTTGCTATAGATACTTGGTTCTATCTGACCCCATTCTATTTATTCATTCAGTTCTCTCCAGTGCATTTCTAATGCAAGTCCTGCTCTGGTCAAAGTACATTAGACTAGCTTTTAGTTTATCACCTCTTGTATTTTTATTTGCTAATTGCTGTATCTGGAACTTACATCTTGCAGGGCTCAAACCCTTATGAATGAGCAATTCAATGGGAATATGGCAGCTAACCAGTCTAATCACCAGAGTCCAAATCAGGTTATTGTTCAATATTTTCGATTAAGTAGATGCAACATGTCGTAATACGTGTTTCTTATGTGATTACATCTAATTTTGTGCTGTACGAGCTGAATCTTTTTGCCTTTTTGAGAAAGGATCTTGACCTTCTTAGCCCAATGCAAATGATCTTGCCTATTTGAAAAATGTGCAAGTCCCATTACAGAATTACCAATGAAAGATACTAAGCAAAAAAAAAAAAAAAAAAAGAAGATGTTTCAAGTATCTGTTTCATTTTGCAGACTCCAAATAACAGATGCAATCCTCAGACAGTTTTCAGCACTCGTGTTGGATCAGATAATGTTTTGCCATCAGCTGCATCTTCTGTCAATGCAAAATCTTTAAATGCTGAGATGTTGGAGTCTATAGATTGTGAATGGAGTGACCATATCTGTCCCGATGGAAACTTATATTATTATAACTGTGTAACGTGTGAAAGCAGGGTAAGATTTCAGTAGTTGTCCAATTTTTTCCCCACTTGATCTCATGCCCCTCAAAATGCAATGAATACCTGAAAACATGCAAACAGTGGGAGAAGCCAGAGGAGTTTGCACTTTATGAAAAGAAATTAGAAATGCTAGATCTACAGCAACAGGATCAGCACAATTTAAGACTTACAGTCCGCAACACTCCAGAAGTTTCTCAAATGCGTCAGGTACCTTCCTTTCATGCAGCAATTAATGATTTTTTTCAACTTGTTTTTTACTTTTGTGGTAAAGGTTTTCTATTGGATGTCTTGGATTTGATTTTGTGCATGAAACTTGAAGGTTTTCATCCGTTGATTAATGAAACCTTGTTTTACTACATTGGTGAATCTTATATTTTATTAATTTGCTTGAAATAGGTCATTGACCACTTTTGCATTGGGAGGTTTCGTGAGTTTAGTACTTCCATAAGATGCTCTGAACGGCATAAAATGTAAAGCTTGAACACATATTTCTGGAAGTTTTTTTTGCATGATATAATCAAATATGAAGCCGTAGAAACTATATGTTTGGTGCATAATGATGCATTGACAAACTAAAAGTTATCTTGTTAGGAAACCTGGAAGGTTAGAGGCGGACAACATGCATTTGGGCTGCAAATCACCCTCTCTTGTTTTTCTCCTTGGTCTAACACTCAGTTTTGATCTTACCCAGATTTAAGATCTGTAGAGGAAATGAAATACTATTTTTACATTTTCTTTTGAAAAGCATGTCAGTTTGTACTATAGATCAAGGGAAAGGTATAGCTTCTGAGAAAAGAAAATTCATTCTTTATCACCTTTTTGCATCTTTTTCCCAGTAAACTTACGTCATTAACATCATTTTGCATCCATAAAAGTACAGATCCTTCACGAAAATATCTACCTGGAAACAAAAACCAAGATAAAGTAAAAATAGTTGAAAAGGGATGGAGCAAGATTTCCATGCTGACAGAAAATGATTTTATTGGGGTGGCAGGATTCTGTTTTTCTTTTTCTTTTCATACAAGAAAATGCCTGTAATATCAGTGGCTGCTTTAATGTTGGTTGATATTACCTCCAGACATTGTTCTGTCACAAATATATTCTGTAAATAGCCACACATTATATTTAATATGCGGCCACAACCATTTGTGAAGAAAGCCTTATGTGTAAAGATAACTTTAGCTACTCTATGTGGTTCCTAGGGATCTCCTTATTGTGCCAAACAGAGTATTTGCAATATAGCATCTCATCTTTTGTCGTGTATTCATGATCTGTACTGCTACTGAGGTAGTTATTCCGAGCAACGGAGGCTACTTTCTGGAATCGTAGAAGTCAAACATTTGGGAAGATAAAAGATATTAATGGTGTCCTTATGCCTAACTTTGACAATCTGTAAAAAGAAAATACTGTGGATAATGTTTGGCTTTTTACTTCTCATTCATCTTGCTACAAAAGCTGCTTCTTCTATGAATAATCATGGGCTGTTCTTTTGCATGTGCTCATAGGCATTTACCTAAGAAGTTTTTTTCTTCAAATTGATTTATGGAGAAATTATCCTTAAATGTCAAAGTGAGACTTCCCGGGAAAGGGTTTTTTTCAGAATGTTTTTGTCGTTGTGAAATTATAACCTAAAGGCTGGGTTTTGGAAAAGCTGTGAATTGCCATTGCTTGCACTTTGGAGATAGCAAAAAAAGATTGTGAAACAATAGATTTTCATATATTATAGTGAAATAGAGACCTATCGAAAGCGAATAGTTAAGAATTTCACATAGCTTCAGAAATTCCAATAGTCTAGTTACAGTTGGAATTAATGATATGCCCTGGTAAAAGTAGTGTGTTATTTAGGGCTCATGTTCTGTGAGCTAGCAAGCAAAAATGGACATATCTTTACACTTCAGCAGTAATAAGAATGAACTAGCAACTAATCCAAATTAAAAAAAAACTCTTATCCTTTCTTTTTCTTTTTGTTGATGGGAAATTCATGTACGGTTTTTAATTTATTTTATAAGATAGGTTATATTTTACGTAAAAAGAAGTTACCAAGGACATTCGGTAAATTACAAGCAGAGAGATTCTGGGAAAGCTGTTACATAATCATTGTGCCATGTAGGAGAATTTGGTATTTAAAGTGGGAGAGGGTAACAAAATATTTTTTTGGTAGGACAAGTGGATTGGAAAAGAGTGTCTAAAGTCAGTCTTCCCAAATCTCTTTACATTCTGTGCCAATCCTGATACTAAAATTGCTGAGATCTGGTCCCCTCAAGGATGGAATCTCACCTTTAGGAGAAATCTAAATGATTGGCAAGTGGATAGAATTGCTGAACTGCACTCAGATTGGGTGAATTCACAGGCCTTACTATAGAAAAAGATGGTATAAGATGGGAACACGACTCTGATGGCAAGTTCTCTGTGGGTAGACTGTACAAGAGAGAGATTATGTCTCACTCAGGGGGAATTCTAGGTCCATGGAAACAAATATAGAAGTAAAACATCCCAACCAAGGTGAAATGCTTCACCTGGTTGGTCTCCAGAAGGGCATGTCTCACTCAAGAGGCTTCCAGATTGTCTCCAGATGTTTTTTTGTCATGAGAAGGATGAAACTAACAGCCACTTATTCCCACTGTAGGATTATTGTTCAGGTGTGGCACATGGTTCTCAGCATTTCTCAAGAGCCCTGGGTGATGCCAGAATATACTGCTGATCTTTTGAGCAGTTGGATGAGAAGGGGGAGGGGGGGGGGGGGCAACAAGACCCAAAAAAGATGGTGGTCTATCGTACCTGCTTGTGTCTGGTGGGCTATTTGGAGAGAAAGAAACCTCAGGTGTCATGAGAATATTACTAACACTATTCAGAAGGTTAAAGAAAATTGCATTAACATGTTGTATTTTTGGTGTAAAGAAGATGGTATAGAAGTTGGTAGATTTCCTAGGATCTATGTAATTATGAAAATAGCTTGTAACTTTTTGGAGGTAACCAGCATACCCTTAATGCTGAAGAATACAACTTTACCTTTATCAAAAAAATAATAATTTATTGTACAATTATACAAATTACTTACGTAACTGAAGATGGCCTAAAATTCATCATTGGATATGTTCGAATGGATTAACTTCAATTATACACAAGCAACTGAATATAACGAACGAGCTTGAAGCTCAAGGTTGACTTTTTACCTAGATTAGGATGTAATGACAGCAGAAGAAATTTATGTGTATCTGTGTTTTTTTGCAGAAAAAGAATGAGGGAAGAAATGGACTCTTATAAGACTATAATTCTAGTCGGGGGTGAATGTTGTGTGTATGTTATGAGTTCATGTGACCAGTGATTGGGTCAGACGCTGTATATGTGTTAAAAGAACCACTAGATAAGTACAAATAATAGATTTCTACAACAACAACATATCCCGTGAAATTCCACAAAGTGGGGACTGGGGAGAGTAGAGTGTACGCAAACCTTACCCCTACCTCATGGAGATAGAGAGGTTGTTTCAAAAAGATCCTCGGTTCAAGTGAAGCAAATCAAAGTATTAATGAAAAGGAATACTGACAGTGAAGAAAACATAGCAACTATAGGAAAGCAGTGCAGAGGATACAAGCAAGGTACGGTAACATCAGCAACATCAAACTTAGTAAATCAAATAGATTGTGGCAGAATCCTGTTCTTAAACGCATTAACTTCAAATCCTGAATCCACTGCTGATTCTAGTTAGTATATAAAAGATAATAGAAACTTAATATTGAGCCTTAAAAACTTAAAAACACTTGGGAGGAGAAAACATACTTGCATATCTATAGAAGGTGAAGAGGATGTATCATGGATTTTTAAAGCAGATTTTGTTATGTAGACAATTGCCTTTGAGAGGATTCCCTGAAGTACTTGGATTAGTTGTGCTATCAGGTTAAAAAGTTGGGATATAAGAAATAGTACAAATAACATAGCGGAGGTTCAGATTAATAATTAGAAGTTGGATATTAAAAAGAAAGTGACAAGGTAGATCGAGCAAAAGCAAATTTGAATTTTTGACCACACAGGGAAGATTCACCAAAGTGGTCCAAAAAGGTGTGTAAATGTTCACTCTACGGTAAATTGGTCTCAACCTTATTAGATAGTTGAGTGAGTAGACTCTACTCTCTTTGGGAATAATCTCTTTTTTTGGTTATTGAGTGCAAGGTGAGAATGAACATGTGAAGATTCATTCCTTTCCTATTTCGTGAGGTACTACTAACTTGAAAAGCATCATTGAGTAGCAACTGTAAAAGATGACTTAAGAAAAGAAGAGGTTTAAATGGATCGGAAGCCCAAAGAACTATATACCTATTAAAAGAATGATAGTATGGCTGTTAATGAAGACAAGTTGAAAATACAACATACAAAGTTGTCATAAAGAGATCTAATTAAATGACCTGTTAACTGGTGATCATGGCTTTCGATAGAGTTGAATGAAGAGAATGTCATATTTGATGAGAATAAGGCTGACCCGAGTTCACTTGTGCTAGTGAATTCAATTTCCTCATGTTAGTGATTTTGCTCACTCAATATATTGAAATGGACAGACCATGAACTAACTATTGGAAGTGAAGCTGCAGCTCATCAATGTGTAAACTAGAGTTTCCAGTTAACTATAATGCAATTTTTTGGATTAGAATTTGAGTGAACACTTTATGCCAAGTTCCTCTATATGATTTTCGATCTATAAATATATTTGGCCAATTATTAGCACTTTCATCTGGATATTTGCATATTTAGCATCTCAATAATTGCTTTTGGAACAAAGGAATTATTCAGTCTGATGATCTTATACGTGTTTTTCTGAATTTTCAGGAACTCGAAACAGCTAGTTCAGCGGTTCCTATGGGTTGTGTCTAAACATTGCTTTTCATTTTAGAAGTTATTAGAACTAAGTGTATGGTATCAGACATTGCACATTATAACATTTCAATAGTTACCTTTGGAACCAAGTATCTGTTCATTCTTATGATATCATGTGTTTTCTGAATATTCAGGAACTCGAAACAGCTAGTTCAGCGTTTTCTCTGACGTGTGTGTAAACAGCATCAATCTTCATTTTAGAAGTTACTGGAACCGGAACGGGAACGTATGGTTTTGGCTTTTCAGTTACAAGTGATATTTAGCACTGAAAGGCAACATTTCTGAATACTGGGTTTCTTGTGTGCAAATTTGTACTTACCTTTCAATTGCTAGAGATTTACTGTGAGCTTTTAGACTGTTAGTGCCTTTCCCCAGTGGGGAGAAAATATGTTTTTGTATAGTTGTACATTTGGTCCAAGCTTTAGGTTTTTTCCCCCTTATTCTTTGTGTTAGGACTGTTTGAACATGGTAAGACTTTGTAAGTTATATTTTTTTTCTCATAAACGAAAATCACCCCACAAGTTGTGAAAATTATCATTTTTTAAAATTCTTATCAGTCTTACTAATTAAGCAAAACTAAAGCCCTGCATTTACAAATTATATATCTTTATGTTCTTTTTATGAATAAATGTTTGCGATTGTAAATATAACACATAATTTTATATAATTTCACTAGTTAATAATAGTAGTAATTAATTATTTTTTAATATAATATTTTTACATGGTATAGACAAATCTGTTTATGCCAAATATGAGTTGTTGTTTTTTGCAAAATTTAATGATGGATTGTTTTTCACAAAAGTAAATTAATGGGTCAAGTCATATTTTCTTTTTAAAAAAATAAATTGAAATCACAATTCGGAATTTACTGCTTTTCGGAGAATTTGGACCATGATCTCAAAAAGCATGTCCAGATGCTTATTTAAAATTATTATACTAGTATAGATGTTCAGGTAGCCAAACTTCAACTTGTGTTGTATTGAGGCATAGTTTTTATATGGATATTAAGATAAATAAAAAAAAAGGCAGTCCGGTGCACTAAAGCTTCCGCTATGCGCGGGGTCCGGGGTATATTAAGATAAATGTCAAAAATATATTTAATTTTTTTTTTGTTTCATACATAAATTATTAAAATTGTGAGTTTCATATCTAAACTATCACTTATTAGTTTGAGAAATACACTTCAGTGATGTGTGTAATACACTCTCTTTATTTTTTTAAAAAACTTTGTCAAATGGCATTCCACATGGATAAAATATTCCACCTTGATAAAAATTAAATAAACTATTAATATTAGTTAAAAGTTAAAGAATGAAGTATTTCTATCCCTAAAAATAGAAATTATTTTTTTTAAAAAATAAATTTAAAATATTTTTCTCACGAACTCCACCACCTCTTCCCCACCCCCTCCCACCATAATCCCCGTCCTTTTATTTTTTAAATTTCTTTTATAAAATATGTTAAAAAAATTTATACTTCGCCCCCTCCCCCACTCCTTCCTAAAAAATATATTATTTTTATTTTTTAAAAAAATAAATTATACCACCTCATCTAACCCTCCGCTCTTAATTTATATATATATTTTTTTATATATATTTTTCTCATTTTGTGTTAGATATGTATATATATTTTTAGGAAAACATTTTCTCCTACTTGCGTATCGAATATAACAGAAATAAATTATTATTTTTTAAAGAAAAGTCTTGTGGCAACTTAAAAATCAGTTCTAAGCTTGCCTTAGCCTAGTGCTACGTCCTACTCCTACTCTTTGCTATACCACTGCGAGGAAAAGGGGTTTTGATGCGTGGATTCCCTTGTTACAGTAATGCACTAAAACTGCGCAGTCAAGCAGGAGAGGAAGAAAGTGCAGCCTAGTCTCTGTCCGTGGTGAAGCGTTTGGAGTATCCTACTTTCACGCAATTCACATGATTCAATAAGCAATCGATATTTCACGATCAAGAGTGTAATACTCTTTGTAGTAGCAGCCGAAATATGGTCGAAAGAAAAAATCTCTATTTGATAGGGCTTCTTCCTATACCTATGAATTCCATTTACATTGGAAGAATCCGTTGGGTCTTCCAATATCAATAGGTTGATTGTTTCGCTCCTGTATCTTTCCAAAGAAAAATGTTTTATTCAGTGGAGTGTAATGTGATAGTTTTTTTTAAATGAAAGAAAGAGTATAGTACACATACCATGATAAGAGTAGAATAAAAGAGAGAGATGTGTTTCTCAAATTAATAAGTGATAGTTTATATATGAAACTCACGCTTCCAATAGTTTAGGTATGAAGCTAAAAAAAAAAAGAAATAGTTCAGATGTGTTTTTAATACTTATCTCATGGATGTTCAAATACCTTTTTTGGTCTTTTGAAAATAATTAGACTTAACTTATGCTACTTTTTGTGTCATGTCCTGTCTAAGCTCTTCCTATTCAAATCAACGAATGAACCTCATATATTTTGTAGATAAACTTTATAACTTAGCCATGATTAATCTATACATATTCTTGTCTTAATATGTGGCTATTAAAGTTAAATTGATAATTGAAATCCTAACTCTATCATTACCCTTTAAAATGACGTTTTATTTATTTTTTAATAATTCAACAGGAACTAAGTCAAAAACATAATCGGATTAGGGAAGTATCACTTGTACAAAATTCAAAGTAATTATATATATAAAAATTTAGAATCAAAGAAGATTTTTCTCCCAATTACATAAGAACAAGTCAAAGCCATACAAATCACCTGTCTCTTATGGAAAATGTAAGTGTGGATTTTTTTTGTGATTTTTTAAAATAGTAGCATTTACAATTTTATTTTATCAATTTAACAATTATATAAAAATAAAAAAATAAAAAAAGAAGTTAAAACGGGGTTCACGTTATACAATATTCTATTAAATTGATACAAACGTAACATTCCATCCAAAAATTATTGGATAATCATTTTTTCCTAGTCAAATAATGATTATTAATTAAGAGTGAGACATATGCTAAATTCTAATATAAGATTTCGATATTTGATTCTTTTTCAAGTTGAACAATTTTCCTACTCGCAAAGCGCCACAGATACAATTTGATTCAATTCAATAGTTTTTATTTAGTTTTTTGGTATTTTTTTCATATGAACTTAGTGCTTTCGGTATGAAATGTAAATTTATTGGTAAAAACTATGTACAATTATGATAGATAGTATATACGACTTCATAAATTTTAAAAATTAACAGTTTTGAAGATTAAAAAAATAATTAAAAATTAAACTCATAGAACTTAAATTCTAAATTCTCCTCACTTAAAATCATCGTTCTAAACTTTAAAATCATAAAATTGAAATACTAGCTTTGACTCTGAACATTAGAGGGTAAGATAGTAAAATCACTCTTTGTCTCGCCATTGTTTATATATTAATTAAATAATGGAGTTGAAAATGATTTTTTCTTGAGAAAAATAGTGTTTACAATAGTAATTAAAAAAATAAGTTTTGCCTAGATCAAATTTTTGATATTTTTGCTTGAAATTTGGTCTGTCAGAGCCAAATATCTGCAATTACGTATTAAATTTTCAATATATATGTGTAAAAAATTTTCATACATATATGTTTGAAATCAAAAATAACTTTTCTGAAATTTGAAGTACTAATCTTCATTTTCGCTAATGTTTACAAGCTTTTCTACAAATACCCAAATAATTTAAACTCACATTTCATGTACTAATTACTTCTTCAAACATACAATAACGTTATCTCTATTAACACAAAATTAGGACTCACATTGCACTCAAAAATAGATTCAAAATTTAAAATAACACATTCACTGTCATATATATATAAATATATATTGGAGTAAAAATTAATAGGATTTACAATGACACTCTTAAAATCAACATTCTTAAATCAAAGAGTTGGGCGGAAGGGGGAGAGGGGGACTCGCCCTCCATTCCTGGTTCTCCGGTAGTTGGATCATCTAGAACCACAAACCAAAAACCAAGAAAAGGTTTTCATTCGATCAATGAAACCAATTATACTTTCACTATTGTGGACCGATTTTCGTAAACTCATAGATTTAAGATTAGATTTGGTCCTGACCGCAAAAGATAAAATATATTCTTTATAGTAATAAAGCTTAATAATATTATTATTTTTCTTTTTTTAAAAAGGAACTTTAACAATATGAGTCCATTAGAAGATTAGAACATGGTTAATACTAAAGCTAAAAAAAGAGAGCATCTGATTCAAAGTAAAGAAGCACATTTTGTCCACTTAAAAAAGAAAAGAATCATTCTGTCAGCAAGAAACAAGAAAAAAAAACTACTCAAAAAGGCAGATGATGCGCAAAACATCTCGTGTTAGCAAGGTTCGGAGTCAGTACCCAAGGATGTGAAGTTGACAACCTAATCAAATGCAAGTAATATTGGTGGTTGTTTCCACGACTCGAATCCGTAACCTATAATCTCACTGAGATAATTTTATCATTACTCCAAAGCTTGATAATTAATTAAAAATGAGAATCTAATATAGTCCTTAGAATTACAAAAGCTTCATGGTCAGATAAGAACACTTCCATGAAGAAAGAAAAAAGGAAATTGCATTAATTTTGTGCACAGATGACTGAAATATCCTTTTAGATTTATAAGTCGATTAACATCGCGATTGTACATTTACATGAACATAGAGAATCTATACTTAAGTATTCCCTGTTGACGACATATTCGTTTATGTTTCAACAAGCAACAATAACAACAAGAATGAACATAGAGAATCTACACTCAAGCATTCATATTCATTTGTGTTTCAACAAGCAGCAACAACAACACAAATGAACATAGAAAATCCATACTCGAGTAGTGTTCAATTCCTTGTTGACATGTTCATTTGCATTTCAACAAAACAACAATAACAACAAGAATGAACGTCTCACCTCCAGTTAAAGAATCGACTATATGAATTCTCACTAGTCACTTCTGGCATCTCAGTTCAAAGGGCAATCATGGAAAGTTCACGCAAGCTTTCCTCATCAGCCTCTGTGAACTGAGATCGTCTTGCATGAATAAGCCTCTCACATACAAGCCGGACCGCCCTCTCCCACCGCGTGTTTCCGCCCCCTTCACCGCCCCTACCGGGCCCCACATGAGGCTCAGTGTTAAAAGTAATTTGGCTCATTTGAAAGGAAAAAAGCCTCAGAGAGTAAATTAAATCTGAAGAAACTTGATGAATTGGCCTAAAACTAAAAGCAGCTAGCTTTAAGATAAATGGCCATAATAAACCAACAAGAAATGGATTACTTAAACTATGAGAAGAAGAAATGGCTAAAATGTTAATTTTCCCAATAAGAAGAAGATGTAAGCCCATAATTTATTATGAGTATGATGAATTTTATTTTCTTTAGAAGAAAATTTTAGGTGCAAGAATTTGGAGTTTGTTTGGAGAAATATAGATAATAAGAATTAATATTTGATGAAGAAGAAAGGAGTAATGAAAAAAATAACAAGAATTTTAATGTCAACATCATTATATATAGTTGTTGAAAGAAGACTAAAAGAGGCTTCATATTATAAAAAAATATATATTAGATTCTACTTTTATAATATCTCCTAGAATTACACCTTGTTTGGATGGTTGTTACCTGTTCTATTGTATTGTATTATTAGTTTAAATACAATATTTGTTTTGATTGTTATTTAAATTTTATTGTATTATATCGTTTAAAACGATGAACAGACACATTCTATGTAACGGTCGATTTGGTGTGATCGCGTAGTTGCCTTAATTAATATTTTTTTCTCATTTTGTCTTTATTTTTTATTTAGTAATTATAATTCATCTTTTACCCTACATTTTCGTAGAAGCTCTATCCGTATCCTATTTTTCTTGTAAGTGTATCATTTAAATCATGAATATGTGACATAATGTAATGACGGAGAACGATACAATCTATCCAAACACTGTATTCATTAAAACAAAATAGTATGAAACAATATATAACAACCATCCAAACAAAGTGTTAATAACACAAGATTTGAAATTCAGTGAATATTGAGTTTGCCCTTTTATCCTCTTATCTTCTTATATGTTAGATGTTTGTTTGAAAAAGGATTTGAACATGTGATCGTCTTTTTTTTCTTTTATAATCGATAAGTTCTCAAGAATCAGTGGCGTAATTAAGTTTCGAAACTCAGTTAATAACGAGTATTGTTTATTTAAATGCTAAATTTTTATCCGTGGTAGGATTCGAACTAGTGACCAATTTTTTTATAGTCGAGAAATCCTCGAGAACCAATATTAGTGCAAGGTTCGCACACAGTGTAAAATGAGTCTCTTCCTCATCAACATAATTACCGGTTTTTTGTGTGTTAGTATTCGAACATATGACATGCTTTCATTTTAATCGTGAAATCTAGTCTAAGTACTAGTCGCGCAAGGTTTGAAACTCAATGAATAACAATTTTTTTTTACCCTTTTCTATTTCAACTCTAAATTTTTATCTATGACAAGATTTCAACTTGTGACATGCTTTTTATAATCGAGAAATCACCGAAAACTTGTGGAGCGCACAAAGTTCAAAATTTGATGAATATTTGACTTTTATTTATCGTAGAACTTATATCTATGAAACGTGTTTAATTCACACATCATGAAATATATTCTTACCACTAGATTAGAATCCGTAGAACCAACATATATTTGAGTAATAATTGTGGATACGTACTAGGTAAAAAAATAAAAAGAAATACTTGGAATTGTCCTTGAAGCAGGATATTTTTATTTACACCTCATAATTTCTATTTTTATTTTTTATTTTAAAAGTTGATTGATACTCATAATAATTAAGTACTTCCTACTGTTTTTCCTACCAAACAAAAAAGTACTTCTAGTTTCCAATTTGTCCTCAATTAAATATTGAAAATTCATTATTTTTATTGTCGTATTAATTTACAAAAATGAATACTGGAATAATATTCACACTAAAATAAGACCAATTCATTTTGGAGGAACTATAATTTAAATTAAGCTAAATTCTAAAATTATAAATAAAGACGTCGATTGCCTAATTTGAAAATGATGTATGCAATTTAATACTAAATCTTGAGAATAGAACAACTACTTTTTTATTGTGGATATTTTTGCACCATAAAATAAGTTAATTATTACATGTTGCCTACAATAAACTAGTGGGACCATAAAATGTACTAATTGATTTTGTTTTAATCGATGTCTGTTTTTTATTTTAAAGCCTTGCTCTCGATCGATATGGATTTGCACTAGAAAATCTCACATTGATAACTAATTGAATATGGTGACAACATTAATTAGTGTGAAAAAATCAATTGATTATTGATAATTATAAATGTGTAGTTTTTTTTATTTTTCATTTGGTGTTCGAAGTCAGCAACATTTGAGTTCCGACTAAATTCGAATCCCGCACTGCAGATTCATTCGGGGATGACGCCCCCAACAGAATTTTCTCTATATCCAGGGCTCAAACTCGAGACATGTGGTTAAGGGTGAAGTAGTCCATCACTGCACCACAATCCATGTTGGTTATAAATGCGTAGTTAACAAAAATGCATAATACATAAATATGCCATTTAACTCAGCTTCAACTGACATTTGTGTCATCCAATTTTGGGTGTAAACAAGTAGACACTTGAACTTGTATAAAATTAAATAAGTAGACACACGTGTACTACGTGACATAATACACGTAGGATGCCGCGTAGGACACACAATTGCCATGTAGGACGAATGTGTCTATTTCTTCAAGTTTTTGATAGTTAAAATGATTACTTATGCACTAATAAAGTTAGAAGTCATAGTTGCCAACTGAACCTAAATTGAAGGGTCATATTTATGTATTATGTCTAATAAAAATAGAGATAATTTCCGATAAAAATTTACTCGTATTCATATTTACACTGAATCATATTACTTTAGCATAATTAAATCATAAATTAAGATAAAAATATATATTAAGTAATTATAATTTAGTGATAAATACATTTGTGAAAATATGTATTATATATTTATTAAATTGATACAAACATCACATATGGGTTTTATATTTATTATAATTTCCTTGATTTTATATTTTACTACTTGAAAGTTAATTTTTGAACTCAAATAATTGGGATATAATTTGACAGGCCTTTGGATCACATGATGTGAAATAGGACAAAGTTCTGTGGGGCCTAGTGAAATTTCTAGGAAATTGCCTTTTTAAACTTCTATAGGAATTATGGTTCGGAATTTTGTGAAAATTATGATAAACAGAATGATGGAAACACGTGGCACTGCCAAAATAAAATATGACAGATTATATACCAATATGTGATGGATATATTCACACACTAAATTTATTGATCGAGACGAATTCAGAATTTACAACAAAACGTTGATTTCTTAATGAAAATTTTGATTTTTTGACAAAAAAAATGTGATTTTTCTACAAATGAAGATTCGAAAAAAAATAATCTTTGCTTCGTTCCTCTTAACTTTTAGCTAACGTTTGGTCATAAATTATGGGAGTAGATTTTAAAATTTTATCTTCAAATATTTATTAGACCATGAAATTTAATTAGATTTTGAAAAATTGATCTTCAAAATTTTTCAAGTTTCAAAAAACTGACTCAAATCAGTTTTGGGGTTTTTAAGATTTTCACTCACAAAACTTAACTTTTTTTCAAGTTAAATATATATTCAAACGTAACTTCAAATTCCAATAAATTACAACTTCAAAAATTCAATTTTCAAATTTCAACTTCAAAGCCAAATGGGAGCTCATTCTCTCTGGCAATTCATTTTCAAGATAGTTGTTGATTGATTTTTTCTTAGATAAACGGCTCCGACAAAAATGTAGGATAAATATTCAATCAATTCTTGTGGTACAATCTTTTTCGAAGACTCACATAACGAAAATTTTAATGCATCAGATTTGTTTTTTCTTTTTTTGTAAAATAATATCTTTGAGGAGCATTTTAATAGGATTAATGAATATGAATGACCTAAAATAATTGAGCAATTAAACCTAATAAGTTTTAATCACACCTTGGCAAATATCATCACTTGTCCATGGTATAAAGGAAATTCAATAAGTCAGAACCCTCAAGTGAAATTATTTTTTTTCCTAAAAAAATATTGTATTCGCATCCGTTTGCGTAGAATATTACCAAATACCTTATAATTATAAATATTTAGAATTAATATAAATTTTGAATAACTATAAATACAATACTAAAATTTAAATAGATAAAAAGGAATTACTTAGTGAATTTTTTGCCTCCGGTAAAAATTGAACCATAATAGTAATGGTTTAATTGTTAGGTTACTCTCTTAAGTGAAGCACCTTCAAGTGAACTTTGTGCATATTTTTTTTAAAAACAATCTTTAATTACCATATATTCTTTGGCAAAACTATGAAATGAAATCTCAATCCAAAAGCATAATTTCATACCTCTTTTTTTCCTCTCTTTTCAGTCATCATGGTTGTTCAATCATGTGACCGGTCGTCTCATCTAAAACATTAGTTAGTAGAGAGCATATATTTTTATTTATTTAATTTTGTTTTTTAACATGTTGGACCCTTCATACGTGACATGTTTCTTTTCATGGGCCAAACATGTGATTTTTTTAAATTTGTTTTGACGAGATTCATGAAAGAACTATTAAGAACCTTGTTCTTAAATATACAGATAATAGAAAGATAGAAATAACGAGTTCACACTTATCGTGTAAAACTCCTTGCTCAAAAGAGTAAAAAATCATGACCTACACTTTGTAGGATTTCAACCTCAATTTCCACTAACTTCTCAAAAGCAATATTTCATATTACAATTCAACAATCTAAGGGACTAACTCTAGTAGCTCAACCCAATAATTCACTAAAATCGTTCTAACAACTTTCTAAGAAGTCAAATTCTCTTCTTGTTACAAACCTCACAATAATCAGTAAAACTCTTAAACACAACCTAAAACTATTACCACTCAATAACAACCCTATTGCAAGAACTACTCTTAAACCCCAATGACTAGTTATCACTATGTAACAACCTTAGATCGCTTGAGTTGAGTTCTTCTCCTTCTTGCTTTCCAGGGTCGCCAAAACAGTACATGCAAAAATGTGGTTTGCAACCTATCATTTTTTCTTCTATATGTTTTAACTTCTCAAGAAAAACGTTTTAGATTACATTTCTACATACTTTTGGACTTCACAACTCAAATTCAAGCCTTTCCTTTATCGTAATACTATATTAAAGTGTGTGATCATCTCATGTGAAAAATTGTTCTCACACTTCAATAATGATAAAGGTCATTTGAATTCCGATAAGTCGAACATCCCATATATTTAGAGTTAAGATATGAAATGTTAGTATTATTTTAATGGAAAAAGTACTGTTTTTTCAAACTTTATTCTTATGGAAAAAATATGTTTTTTAAGCCCATCTTCTTGTAATATTCATTTTAGTTGTCAATTAAATAATGCACCTAGTTGGCCATGCTTTAAATTAATTTTTGAAAAAAGTAGCTCACTTAAAGCAATGAGATATTAAGAAAGTGTGGAAACTTGCAAGTCTCAATTAACTAAAGAAAATAAAAAGTTAATTAAGTGCAAGAAATCGATCATAAATTGAGTAGTTGCGATTAAAAGTTGCTAAAACTATTTTAATTATCTCTTTTTTCATTACAAAAGACCTCCTCTTTAAGTTTGTTGGACCAAAAAGGAATAAATGAACTTTATGATTTGGATGTTTTTGTAGTCTTCTATGATAACAAAAATCTATGTAAAGTAATAATGTAATTAAGAAGCAAAGGGATATACATAACTTAGAAGGCTCACTCAATTTATTCACTAATCTTGTTCATTTGCTTCTTACTTTTTTTTTTTTCCTTTTCCTTAGTATATATATACTTTAATTTTATTTTGATTTCTCATCTGATGTAATGTTTGGTATCCGTTTAAATAATACTTATTATCAGTGGGAGCCAAAAAATTCATTAAGAGGTGTCAAAATATAAATTAAAAAAATAAATGCTGCTAGAAAGATAGAGCACATAACCTCAAACAACTTTTGTAGCCTCTTAGCCACAACACTAAACCTTCAACTTGCGTTAAAAAGTGTCAATACTTATATATATTTTTATTAAATCAAATTTTGACCTATATATACAATGTAATTTTTCAATAAAGTGATATCGCTTGACACCCTCGGACAAGGATAGCTCCGCCCATGCTCATTATATACTAATATTATATACTAATAATTATAAAGACTTGTGTTATTTCGGTATTTGCCAAAAGAGAAGATGATTTGGAATAAATTAATTAGTGAAAATGACATTATTAATTATAACGTTTCTTATTAGTGGAGTTATCGCACTTGATAATTCTATTGCGGAAAGGGCAAGATAAAGTTTCAAAGCAAAAAAAAAAAATATTGTCTCCTTTTTCATTTTATGTGTTTTAGTTTAATTGGACACAATTTTTTTTTAACAAAATAATTTTACATTTTGTAAGGTTAAATTAAAGATATATTTAGTACGATAATGTACAATATATCTAAATGTTACTTGAATTTTATGCTTTTAAATATGTCATATGAGATATTAAAATTAGGGGTGTTCATGGTTCGATTTGGGTCGGTTATTGATTAAAAGCATAACCAAACCAATTTAATCAGTTTTTAAATGTCTAAAACCATAATCAAACCAAGTAAAATAATAACCACCGGTTTGGTTATTGTCAGTTTGGTTCAATTTTTCGGTTTATGACTAGTCGGACAATTTAAATATTCTCTCTCTACATTCTTCAAATTTCTTATGAAGCTCTTTTTTCCTCACGGCCCACAAGGGCGAACTGTGCTGCATAGTGAGGAAAAGACATGCTGATGGCAAATCAGGTGGATCAAACTTGCAACGCAATTTAGATTTAAAAGAACAAGTCAAACAGAGGTTTCAAAATACAAACAACTTTGTCCATTAAAATGAAAAAATTACATATTTAAACTAAACTAACTAGAGAATCCATAATATAATCCAAAGTACTTTGACCATCTTAAATTAATAATTAAAAGGTATAAAATATCTTTAATTATTTATGAAAAGCTAATATTATACATATAAATAATTATAAATTTTATGTATATAATTATCGGTTTGGTTTGGTTATTTATTCGGTTATTTTTTACTATAACCATAACCAAACCAAATATTATCGATTTTTCAAATTTAAAACCAAACCAAATCAAACAAAACCAAATCAAATATCGGTTTTTTATTCGATTTGGTTAAATTTTCGATTTGCTTTTGGTTTTAACCAAAACTGTGAACAACCCTAATTGAAATTAAAAAATTTACTAAATAATTTACTAAACGTAAAAAGTTGCTTCTTTGGTAAGTTTTCATGTTACCTATCAAGTTTAATTGTTCCAAAATTTTGATAAAATTTGCACGTCAAGATCCATCAAAATAACATTTATGCGACCCCTAAATTAATATTTTTGCATCATAATATTCCACAAGTTATATCGAATGACCATTTTTTTGGTAATTAAAATGATCGAATAACCATCTAATGTAATTATCCGTATTTAAAAAGCAAAAATAATATCAGTCTATTTGAAGGACAAATCGTGCAATTAAATGGAGTAGCAAAAGCATCTTATTTCTGCAAATCTTCCTATCTCGTGGGCCAACAAACTTGGGCCGGCTCGATGACAATATATGGGCCAGGTCCACTTTATAAAGATGGGGTGATCCTAATCTCATTTATTCTGAGTCGGGTTGGTCGATAAACTCAGAGCCCAATTAACAAAGGTTCAGTACTGAGCACGTTAATGGCGATTCCTCAAAAAGTAAAGAACAAATCGACAATGGTGATATGATCCGAAGCGTGACGGAGGTCGGAAGAATGACCGGAGGAGCTCTACCGGAATGTATATTTTGCCAAATTGCTACCTCTTCAACTTCAACCACTCTCCTTCACTACGTCAGATCTCTTTCTCTTTTTTTTTTGTTCCGATCACAATCAGTCAATCCTTCACACACAGAGTATTTTGATGAAATTTTGGTTTAATTGATTTTGCAGGATGATAAAGTTGTTGCATTTCGAGATATTAATCCCTCTGCCTTCAGGTTCTTCAAATTTTCATCAGTTTTTCATTGTTTCCTTTTGTTTTTACTTTTCCTGAATTTAGAATTTAATTCAAGAGTGGATGATAAAAAATATACATTAAGTATCTCGGTTTTTGAGTTTCATACTTGAACTATCACAAGTTATGTTGTTTCCTAGGTGAACTATTATCAAATGTTTATTGAAATATGCCTCAACTATCAATTCCCTTTTCCTACATGAATGGTGGTGATATTTCAGCTTGGAAAAGGAAACAACCGATAATTGAGGTGTATTTTTGATAAATATTTGATGATAATAAAGGTAGGAAAAAGTGAACAATTGATAATTGAGGTTTGATCATAGTTTAGGTATGGAACTCGAAAACATATGATGCTTCAAGTGTGTTTTTGACCATTAATTCTTAATTCAATTAATCACTAAGCCTCAATCTCAAACTAGTTGATGGCGTACTAAAAAATAATTTGACTAACTCATTATCTGGCCATTTGGACCTTGCTATGCTGTGGGAAACTCACAATAAGGTCTCATGCCATGGTAGACATAGTTACTGAATACCTGTATTGGTGGGATATAGCAGGTATCTTGTGGAATTAGTCCACAGTTGAGGTACTCGCAAGCTGGTCCAAACACAATGGTTATCAAAAAAACACAATCGGGAGTTTTGTATATAAGCATTTAACTTGTTGTAAATTATGATTCATTTTCTGGTCTCTTAGTTAATTGAGTAGCACAAGAGTTTTCTTGTGCACTGCATTTTGTAAGTTCTGGCTTAGTTGTTCATAGATGCTGTGAAATCCTCTCTGCTGAGCTTTTTGTATTGCATTTTAACTAAGAACCTAATGAGTTTCATTCATATTGAAATTATATTGGTGGAAAGACATATAAATACTTATTTCCTCGGTTTGTAGTTAAAAATACTCTACAAGAGAATCGTTTAGTGGTGGTATTCTTGCATTTATTTACAAGTCAATGAATTCCCTTTTTTTCCTCTTCATGTCGAATATAGGATATATAAATGTTAGCTAGTGCCAGCATGTAATGAAGAGCTATTTCCCAGCTTCACGCCTTTACCATTTTTAACTTCACCCTTTGAAAATGAACAATTAGATACATCATTTAGCTGTACTAGAGTTCAATTTATCAGGTTCAACTTCTGATGCTCAGGTTGGTTGATGATTCTTTTGTAGTAAAAGTTCTGTTCTTTCCTGGAATCTGGATACTCGTACCGAGTCAAGCTAGCTCATTAGAATGGGAGGGGGGACTATGAATTTTTTATGCCAAACTAAGTCATTAGAAATGGAAGGAAGACTATGAATCTCCTACTTATTTTTAGTGGTAATAATGCTTGCCTTTGGTTTGGAGTATTATTTTGGTCAATCATATATTTGTAATCATGACGTTTAAAATGATTTGCATATAGTTTTGTACAGTTGTATTCATTCTCTGTAGGTATATTCTGTGCCACAATGGAATACCAGTCATCAAAATGCACTTCTGTCAATGGCGCAGAGTGCAAATTTTCAAAACCCTTTGTAATAAGTTGTTTGAACTCAAAATCTTGATAGGCATTATTTGGTAATTCCAAAAGAGCACATTCCAACTGTCAAAAACCTGCAGAGAAGGCCAGAAGATTTCTCCTTGGGTAACTTTAACTTTTTGAATTCATACTTACCACCTCATTTTCTTTTGGAATCCTGATGCTCCTTTATTTCTCTGTATTCACAAATCTAACTTGCAGCTTCTGTTCTTACAGTGAGTCACATGTTAGATGTGGGGAAGAGCCTGCTACATAGGGATGCACCTCAGTCAAAGCATTACAGGTATTGTCTTGCAAACACACACAAAAAGGAAGTAATTTCTAGTAGTAACACAACCAGACCTAATATTCCTGAAAAGTTTTCTTCAATCACTTCGCATACATGCTAGGATCTAAAGCAGTGCTTAATCTAATGATTTAACAACGAACTTGGTTTTCAATTCTAGCTTTCTGCTTCATTATCTTGCTTCTTATTGTCTGGCAAGTGTATTCACTTTAAGGCCAATCAACGGAAGCTTACGGATGAAGAAATACATTTTACAATCTCTATATCAAAATAGAGATACTTGTGGGATTTCACTAGTTATGTTGTTGTTGTTATATCAAAGTACATTTTACAATCTTAAGCTGCTAGTCTTAGTTCAGTACATACATGGATGTTATAGATGTTTTGAGATTGTAACTGATTCAGCCTATGTTGCTCGGCAACATTATTGGAGAGTCCGAGCAACATAGGATTCAGCTGTGCTGTAATTTGTATATCTTGAGTCCCTCCTTAGTACTTCGATGTAATTTACCTAACCTTATCAAAAAGACAATCTTAAGCCGCTAGAGGCTTCAAATAGAGAAGACAGCTGCAATGATGTAGTTAATTTCTCTAGCTTACAAGTCGTGACCAATATATATTGTGAAATATTCTCATACGTTTGAATTTTAAGAACCTTAGTGTTACTTAATATTTTAGGAATCTTAACATAAAAACTTGCACTTGTGAGTAGGAATCCTTTTCACAACTTTTTTTCCATCATCTCAGATTTGGTTTCCATCACCCCCCATTTAATAGTGTTGATCACCTCCACCTTCACTGCTTCGCACTTCCTTATACTCCAAGGTAACCTTTTTCTCTACATGTTTAGACTTCCTTGATACTCTAGAATATTACATTTTCGAAAGCTATGAATTTCTTGGAAGTATTGTATATTCCCTTCTCTAATTTTAGACATTGAACAGCTGGAGGTTTATGAAGTACTTATCATTGGGGCCACTTGGTGGATTTATTGAAGTTGAAAAGCTATTGGAGAGAATAAAGCCACAAATTATTCATCCCTCATCAATGTAATCGTCTGTGAATTTGAGGTTTCTAATTATTGGTAAAGTGTAAGTAATCTGCTAATTATTATTCATTAATATAGACTGTGTAAAATCTGGACGTTCTGTCATTAACCTTGTAATTGATCGTGTTATGGAACCTGATTATTCAATCTAATTTCTTGATTGAAAATTCAATTGGACATGAGAATTTCTTAGAAATCCTCATTTGTTTTCGTTCATGCCTCGCATGGCCATGCTTTGTACCTGAATTGTTGTTAGAATAATATTCTCCACTGGACATAAAAAAAATGCTCATCTGCATGACCTCTGTTCTCTTGCACCTGAAGGGTCGTTTGGTAGAGTGTATTGGGAGAAATAGTCCATGTATTATATATGGTATAGAAAGATTGTTATGGAGAGTATTGTAAATGTTTTGCAAAAAATTTTTTTGACCAAAAGTCATATCACCAAAAATTCATGGGCTAACACACGAAAAATTAAGAAAATCGTCTAATTATTGTTGAATAACACTTAAATACTAGGAAAATGACATGGATCATGTTGAGCCTACACATATTGTTTCCTCAAGTCGTTACAAAGGATCCTTTGCAAAAAATGGACTGAAGGCTATATCATCAAAAATTCATAAGCTAACACACATAAAAAACTAAGAAAATTGCCTAATTCTTGTTGAGTGACTCTAAATGTTAAGAAAATGATGTGAATCATGTTGAATCTACACGTATTGTTCTCCCAGATCGTTATGGAAGGTCCTGCAAAACAATTGTCCGAAAATCATCACCAAAAAATTTATGGGCTAACACACACTATAATGATTTTCGAAAAAAAATTGATCGGAAGCCAGTTCACCAAAACATTCATAGGTTAACATATACGAAAAATGAGAAAATCGTCTAATTTATCTTGTGCGGCCCTTAAATGCTATGAATGCTTCGTGGATTATGCCGATGCTACACATACTGATCCCTCGGATACTTACGAAAGGTCCCATAATGATTTCGTGAAAAATTTGGCTAGAAGCAAGTTCATCAAAATATTCATAGGCTAACACACACAAAAATGAGAAAATTGTCTGATTCTACTTGTGCGGATCCTAAATACTATGAATGCATCGTGGATCATGTCGAACCTACAGTACTAAACCCTCAATTACTTACGGAGGTGGAAAAAATGCTTACCTACATAACCTCTATCCTCTTGCACCTAAAGGATCGTTTGGTAGGGTGTATTAGGAGAAATAGTCCATGTATTATATTAGGTATAGAAAATGGTGTAGATCATGTCGAGCCTACACGTACTGTTTCCTCAGATTGTTACGGAGAGTCTTGTAAAGATTTTGCAAAAATAAATTGACCGAAAGTCTTATTGCATGGGTTAACACACGAAAAATTGAGAAAATCGTCTAATTACTGTTGAATAACACTTAAATACTAAGAAATGGCGTGGATCATGCCAAGTCTAAACGTACTGTTTCCTCAGGTCGTTACAAAGGATCCTTTTAAGGTCTTGCAAAAAAAAATTGACCAAAAGTCATATCATCAACAATTCATAAGCTAACTCACACGAAAAACTAAGAAAATTACCTAATTCTTGTTGAGTGCCCCCTAAATACTAAGAAAATAATGTGAATCATGTTGAATCTACACATACTGTTCTCCTTGGTCATTACGGAAGCACCTGTAAAGGTTTTGTAAAAAAATTATCCGAAAGTTGTCACCAAAAAATTCATGGGCTAACATACACCATAATAATTTCGAAAAAAAATTGATCGGAAGTCAGTTCACCAAAACATTCATAGACTAACACATACGAAAAATGAGAAAATAGTCTAATTTATCTTGTGCGACCACTACATGCTATGAATGCTCCGTGCATCATGCCAAGGCTACACTTACTGATCCCCGGGTACTTACGGAGGATCTATAACGATTTCTTAAAAAAATTGACCAAAAGCTAGTTCACCAAAATATTCATGAGCTAACATACACAAAAAATGAGAAAATTATCTAATTCTGCTTGTGCGGACCCTAAATACTATGAATGCGTCGTGGATCCAATCGAGGATATACGTATTAATCCCCCGAATACATACGGAGGGTCCCATAATGGTTTCATGAAAAAATTGATCAGGAAGCCAGTTCACCAAAATATTCATGAGCTAACACACACGAAAAATGAGAAAATTGCCTAATTTCGATTGTGCAACCCCTAAATGTTATAAATACATCGTGAATTGTGTCAAAGTTACACGTACTGATCCCCCATGTACTTACGGAGGGTCCCATAATGGTTTTGAAAAAAACTTGACCGAAATCTAGTTCACTAAAATATTCATGGGCTAACACACACGAAAAATGAGAAAAAATTGTTTAATTTTGCTTGTGCGGCTCCTAAATGCTATTAAATCACCTGGATCGTGTTGAGTCTACTTATACTGATTCCCCTAATACTTACGGAGGTTCCCATAACGGTTTCAGGAAAAAATTGCTCGGAAGTCAGTTCACCAAAATATTAATGGGCTAACACATGAAAAATAAAAAAATTGCCTAATTCTGCTTGTGCGGCCCCTAAATTCTATGAATGCATCGTGGATCATGTCGAATCTACACGTACTGATCCCTCAGGTACTTACAGAGGTTCC
The DNA here is from genome assembly GCF_947179165.1 of Solanum dulcamara. Taxonomy (NCBI): domain Eukaryota; kingdom Viridiplantae; phylum Streptophyta; class Magnoliopsida; order Solanales; family Solanaceae; genus Solanum; species Solanum dulcamara. Next base: position 2,042,058 of record NC_077241.1, on the reverse strand, counting down.
TATAACAGTTTCGGGAAAAAAATGACCGGAAGACAGTTCACCAAAATATTCATTGGCTAACGTTAATGAATTTTTTGGTGATATAATTTTCTAGGAGTTTTTTCAAAAGAGCTTTACAAGACCCCCCGTAATGACCCGGGGGAATAGTACATATAGCCTCACCATGATCTACGCCATTTTTTTTAGCATTCAGGGGTCACTCAATAGGAAATAAGCGATTTTTTTTAAATTTTTTTTGTGTGTTAGTCTATGAATTTTTTGATGATATGATTTTCAAACACTTTTTCTCTAAATATTTATAGAACCCTCCATAATGGCCTAGAAAAATAGTACGTATAGCCTTACCATGATCCAAGCTATTTTAGCCACTCAATAAGAATTAGTCAATAAATATTTTGGCACTTTATTTTCAAAATCTCTATAGGACCTTTCGTAATGAACTGAAGAACATACCTCATCATGATCCATACATTTTTTTTTGCATTTAGGACCACTCAACAAAAAATAGATGATTTTCTTAATTTTTCATATATGTTAATCAATGAATTTTTAATCATTGATTTTTTTTTATGATACTCCTGTTATTAATTCTTGTATTTAGTTATTTTTGAACCAAATTATCTTATTTAGAGCATAAAACATTTACACTACCAAATTACTTGATATATAATTATAAATAAATTTTCATAATAATAAAGGGTATCCTATGGGTGTTGTGTTATAAATTTGACACGAAGTCAATTTATATAACGTAATTTAATTAAATACAAAGTTTAAATTTATCAATAAATTTCACACACTTAAACTAAATTATATTTAAATATATTAGCCTGGATAAATCCTAAAATCAACACACACTAATAATTTCCCATTGGAGAGAGAGAAAAAGGAGAAGATTGAGAGAGTTATACGGATCACCCCCAAAAGTATTGTAATAATCCGAAAATCAAATCCAAATTTTTCTTTTTACTGATTCACTTTCTCAAGGAAAAAATCAAAAAGGGAAAAAAGAACAGAGAAATGAGCAGTGCAGAACCAGAGCTTCTCACCATCGATCCTCTTGAGCTCAAATTCGCATGTGAAAAAAAATAAAATTCTTCTTCTTTCTTCTCTCTGTTTTCACCATTTTTTACAATTTTTAAAAATAATTTTTTATTTTGTTTTACAGTTGAGCTGAAGAAACAGATATCTTGTTCCCTTCAATTATCAAATAAAACTGAAAATCATGTGGCATTCAAGGTGAATTTTCGTTCCTAATTTTCTGTTTATGATTTTTGAATATGTTTTCCCATTTGTTTTTAAAATTGATTATTTTTGTTTTTTTTTCAGGTTAAAACGACGAATCCGAAAAAGTACTGTGTTCGTCCGAATACAGGCATTGTTTTGCCTCGATCCACTTGTGATATCATCGGTATTCACAATTTTTTTTTTTTTGTCTTTATGTGATATTATTTTTTATTAGTTTGTTTCAAAAAAACTATGTATTGTTATGTTTGAAAATAATTTAAACTTTTGAAGAGGTTTTAGTGCGTGAGATAAAGTGTGTTTGGACTTTGGTTGATGTTATAAGTTTATTTCGGGATAAATTTATATTGTTAATCAAGCCCTCTAATCTCAAACTTAAGTTTGGATATATCACCTTATTCCATCAAACTTGAAATTATTTTATCCCACATGGAAGTGGGATAAATTATTCTGGAATAATTTAGTTCGCGAACCAAACGACTCCTAATGTGCTTACATGTGATATTATTTCTTATTAGTTCACGAGATACGGTGTGTTTGGTTGATATTGTACGTTTATTTTGGGATAAATTTATATTGCCAACCAAACACAGTATAAATCTAATTCGAAACATAATCATGGATATCCCATGTTATCTCATTAAGCTTGAGATTATTTTATTCCATATAGGAAGTGGGAAAAATTAGTTCAAATATTTATAATTCCGCAATAATTCGGTCTGTGTACCAAACGACCCCTAACTTTCATCTTTTCAAAATACTTTCTTTTTTGCTTAAAATTCGTGCTCAATCATACTATGACGTATAAATTGGAACCCAAAGAGTATTTAATTGGTTATATTTTTGTCTTTGTCCTTGCCCACCTTCTCTAATAAGAATTTATATCTCGTTGTATGCTCCATGGATGAAAAACATAGTATTTTAGGTATATTTAACTTATGAGTCAAAAGTTCTCTCTTTCCTTATACTCCATATCCATAATGTCAAATAAATTAGGATGGAGGGAGTATTTGGAATAATCTCTTGCTCGTTCTAAGTATAGTAAGTAGAACATAGGTGAAAGAACAAGAAAAGGAACTTATTTATGGTGTTTTTAACTCTTAAGACACTAGGTGATTTTGGGCAGAATTATTTGATACCTATGTTGGATTGTTGGTGGGAGGTAGTAGGAATCCTGTGGAATAAGTTGTGGTGTGTGCAATTGGGCCGGACACCAAAACTAAAAACAAAGTTAAAAAAAGAAGAAAATTCAAATCCGACAAAAACAAAACTATGTCTTATGCCTCAATCCCAAGTAAGTTGGATTGATGTATATGAATATATATTGTCCATTTCGCTCCGTTTAAGCTCATCAGTGCAGCTTAAATGTTAACTTCAACTTATACTTCATCGAATTGAGATATTATTAGAAGTATTCGTCCTATCCGGTCCTTATTCAGCATCATATTATTTATCAGTGTCGGATTTTCGTTTCTTGGTTGGTCATTAATATTAGTTTACATCTTTTTGTAGTAACAATGCAAGCACAGAAGGAGGCCCCTGCTGACATGCAATGCAAGGACAAATTTCTACTTCAGAGTGTCGTTGCAAGTGCTGTTACCAATCCAAAAGACATCACCCAAGAAATGGTAATCATACAAATGACTGGATCTTTTTCTTCATTTTCTAATCCCGAGTCTGAAGACAAGAAAATGTACCTTTATTATCGTATTGAGTTAATGGTCAAAAACACATATGAACTATCACTTTTTCGGGAGTTTCACACTCCAACTATCAGTTGTTCCATTTTTCTACCTGAACTACACACCTCGAAGTTGATCAGGCCAACTATCATGTAGGAAAAGGGAACAGTTGGTAGTTGAGCTGTGAAACTCACGAAAAAGTGATGGTTCAGATGTGTTTTTGATCATAATCTCTTTAACTTATCCTATTGAAATGTTTAATTTTAGAAATGAATGGTAAAAGAGTGGATCATGTTTTAGTTGTTGTTGTTGTTGCGCAACCATTTAAGTGTAGTGAAGTTTTTTAATCTCTTTGTAGTTCAATAAGGAGCCTGGACGCGTTGTGGAAGAGTGCAAATTGAGAGTAATTTATCTTCCACCGCCACAACCACCATCCCCCGTGGCAGAAGGATCAGAAGAAGGTTCTTCACCAAGACAGTCCTTGACAGAGAATGGCAATCAAAATGGTTCTGAGGTTGTTTACTAAATCGTTTAATTCTTATTTATCGCCTTTAATGATTTTTTGTATGTTCACTCTTACTCTTAACAAAACTTGATTATTCATGAATATCATTGCAGCTCACAAGAACATTTCTTGAAACTCATGACAAATCTACAGAGGTGAAATTTCTACTACAATTCCATATTGCTCCACACATTTACGTTCCATTTAAGTCAAATACACGTGTGCATCTTAGTTTACTTATGTCCTATTAAAAGTCAATAATATATGTGTGTATCGTAGTTTATTTCGTATGAATGTCAAGTTTTGTGTATGTTCTATACCTGTGTTCATCTATGGATGTTATTATTTGCCAATGTTCACATGTGGTAAGTTAGTGTAGATTGATATGCACATGTACTTCATATCTCCCATGTTTCTAATGCTGATTATTTTGAGTTATGAGTTCTGATCCCCACAGCTTATTTTCTGATATAATCCGAGTGCTGCGTTATACATTTCTCTCCTCATTCTCTTAGGGGTTGTTTGGTTCGCGGACTAAGTTATTCCGGGACTAATGAAAAGTGATGGCATTTTCCATGTGCGCAAACAAATTGGGGCTTTTTTGCACAATGCATTTGCAGCTGCTCTTAAATCTTCGAACTTTGGATGCTTGCAGCTAATGATTTTATAAATATGTTTGGAAGGAGATACAATTTTTTGTCAACATGGCTAATGTAGACGTGTTATTTCAGGCAAAGTCTGTTATTTACAGATTGACGGAGGAGAAAGCTGGTGCTCTACATCAGAGCAACAGACTTCGTCAAGAATTGGTAAGGAGTTACATTACTATCTTTGATTGATTCTCATGTCTTTTGTATATCTATGAGCAGTTTTGTGTGCAAGTCCCTCTGCCAAATTTGAACAGGTTGGGTGGGTCATGTTTTCATGGGCTCATTTTGTTGCCCCTACTCCATACCAAGCAAGTTATGATAGTTTGTATTGTGAGGATTCATCATAAATTGACTAAACGTCTACACCTACTACTACTACTACTATATCCGGGCTTGCGACCGGAAATGTGAGCAAGCTACACAAACAGAATTGTCAGCTGAACTTGTGTAGAAATACAAATAGTCTGCTCTGTAACTTTTGCATTATGAGTGGTTATATCTTTTATCATTTGTTGCTCATACTCTCCAAAAAATATTGTCGCCTCCGTGTCAGATCCTCCAAAACTTTACTACTTTTGAAGGATTCGGCACACATCAATCAACATTTTTGAAGAGTTTGAGCAACATAACTTTTAGTTACAATAGCTTACTTCTGAAACACTGTGTAGGAACTTCTGAGGCGCGATATCAGCAAAAGCTGCAGTGGTGGTGTTTCGTTCATGTTTGTCATCGTCATTGGCTTGATTGGTGTAGTTTTGGGCTACATTCTCAAAAGTTCATGAGCAGTCACCATATACTCCATTAAAATGTTTGTTTCTCAACCTCAGAGAATCATTGTGGAGAAAAAAAGAAGAGAAGCTAGCCAAATGATTGAAACAACTGTGATTTTGTCTTAGTTTAGCTGCACTCTTTAGTAGGAAAAAAGTTGTCTAGCTGGTCTTTCGTTTGCCTGCAATCTCTCTGTAAAAGTGTGATTGGCTCAAAAAGAAGTTGCTAACCAAGTATTATGGATGATAATCCTAGCTTGAAATTTTTTCATAATAACTTTGTGTATCTATTTGACTGGATAAAATAGTTTGATTCTAGCTATGGTAGACAAAGTTATCTGGTACTTATAATTGATGAAAGGTAGAAAGTATTTGATTGAATAATCGAGGAGTAAGTAAATTGGTCTGGACATGACACACGATTTTCTTAAAGTCGAAAGTGAAGTTTTAATCAGTGAAGGACAAATATAACTAGTTTAAAGAGGGATGGAGTAAATATAACTGTACGAATATATTTATTGAAAAAGTACAATGGATAGTAAAAAAACAAATAGACCATTTTCAAAAGTCAAAAGGTGGTGTAATAACGCAAAACATTAAAAGGTGAAAGACTTTCAAATAGTGTTATTAAGGTATATCCTTTTTTATTCTAACTATGGCAACACTAGCCTGCGATGAGCACATTTCTTGTAAAGAAGCTTTATTATCAAGAGTAAATCTCAACCGTTAATATACACACATCTTTTTTGGTTAATAATTGTGATGTCTGAGTGAACTTGCATAATTAATTTTACGAATAAATACTATTATTTATCGATATAACTATCGAGTTAATCTTGTCTACTAATTAAGATTTGATCAAATGAGATGAAATCATCTGATAGCTTTAAGATTTAAACTCAAAAGACGAAATCACCTGATATATTGTATTAAGTGTGCGGATAAAATATATTTCACTATAACTATATGCGCGGATACATTGTATTTTACGGCATAGATATTGTATCCTAGCAGATATACTTATTATGTGCGCAGACAGAATAAATTTCACTATTACTATGCTCATAAATACAATGTATTTCGTTACATGAATATTATATATACACAGATACACTTATTAAGCATGTGAATTCAACGAATTTCACTAATACTATGAACGTGAATACATATATTTCGCCACAAAAATATTATATATATATATATATTTATTTATTTATTTATTATACGCAAGAATACTATGTATTTCACTATAACTCTATTTACAAATTTTTCCATAAAAAATAATCCAAATTTCAAATAAATATTGTTTTGACTTTTATCCTGGGTTCTTGAAGCCCACGTTGCTCATATCTCTAAGCAACCACACACGAGTTTTTTCCCAATATATAAAATAAAGTATATACTTAAAAACTTTTTAAAAAAGAATTTGGATAATGATAAAAAATTAGGCTACGTACATTATTTATAGAGAGTCCAAAACACAAAGCAAAAGCAAAAGTTTTATTAATCATTCAATTCAATCAAACCTTGTACTGTTTTTCCCTTTCTTGTTCAATCTTCTCTAGGAAAAAGGTACAATCTTTATTATCTCTTTTCATAATTACAATATATTTTTCTTAGTTTTTCTCAATTTTTTGTTTTGTGTAGCATAGAACTGATTTGGGTTTTAAGGTCAAAATTGATTGATTGATTTGAGTTCAAGATTCTTGCTTTATCAATTGGATGTTTGTTTTTCTTTCTACTTTAGTTGATTTAATTCTCTTGATTGTGTTATTTACTTTCTGGGGTTGTTCTTTTGATGGTCTTATTCCCTTATCTGAGTTTAATTTTTCTTCCAGTTGAAGTTTTTGATTTTCTGAGTTTAATAATTTATGGATTGTAGTTTTTTTTTTTTAAAAAAAGAAGGAATTGGATGTATTTGGTGATGGGTATTTCAATTTAACATAAAGATTTATGCTTTTTTGTTGTTGTTTGAAGCCAGGAGAATTAGGATTTGATGGTCTTATTAGCTTTATATCAGTTTAATCCTTTGTGAAGTTTTAAGGATCTGTTAATCTTTAATTGTTGTTCTTTTCCTTATTTAGAAGCATTAGATAGTATTCGCTTAGGTAGGAGTGCTTTGTCTTGTTGCCCTTACTAGTAATCGTAGGACTACACTTGCACTTTCTTGTTCATACTTCATCGATTTCTGTGACTATCTATTATTTCGTGTAGTTTGTTTGTAGTATTATGTTGTTGTAGTACTATTATGTTCTTGTATGTTGTTTTGTTACTATCTATTATATATTGTACTTTCATTATGTCTTTTCTTAGACTGTTTTTGCCTTGAGCCTACGTGACGACGTGACGTAAGGTAGAGGTAAAGCCTGCGTATACTTTACCCTCCCTAGACTCCACTGTGTGGATTACACTGGATATGATATTGTAGATAGTATTTGTGTAGTATCTTATTCTTCAATTTTTACTACCTTTTGTTGCTTCTTTTGCTTTGTTCATCTTGCTATTTTGTTGTCATTATTTTTTTTTCAATTCTGTTGTGATTTCACTTCTTTTGAGCCTGGGGTCGGTCGGAAACAACCTATTTACCTCACAAAGGTAGGGATAAGGTGTGCATACATTCTATCCTTGTCAGACCCCACTTGTGGGATTACACCGGATATGTTGTTGTTGTTGTTGTTATCTTTAATTGTTGTTTTGCAAGGAAATATGAGTTGTAGTGTTTTGTTCTTCTTTTTTGTTGTTGTTGAAGAAATTGGCTTTATTTTGTAATGGTATGTCAGTTTAACATAAAGATTTTTGCTTTTTTGATGGTTGAATTCAGGAAGATATTATATATATATGGCAAAGAGTTCATTCAAGCAAGAACATGATCTTGGTTTGTATTGAACTTTTGTTTTGTGAATTTTTGCATAATGCTTTGTGATTAGGGTCATTATTCATTTTTGATTCTGTTGTTTCTTACACTGTGCAGAGAAGAGACGCGCTGAAGCTTCTAGGATTAGGGAAAAATACCCAGATAGGATTCCGGTGAGAATTAAGTTTTCATTGGAATTTACGTTTTGCATATATACAAATTTAATTTTTTGGGTTGTTGGTTGGTTCAATTTGAATGTAAGTACTTATGTGTTGTTTATGCTTGGTATATATTTAAATGGAGTTCGAGTAATTGGCAATCTATGTTGCTATGAATCTACTAAAATGTTGCTATACCATATTTGATAGTCTAATAATGCATTAGTTTTGGAGGATATGACATACATCCCATGACATTTTTGTAGAGTCCGAGCAACATTGCTTGCAATTCTCTGTCATTCAATGTTATCTGATATAAACCTAGATAAGATAGGTATACTGGCAATAATGATGTTTACAGTTGCACGTCGCATCAAAGAGTAAACTGGAATCTAACTCAGCAATCCGGTCACTCATTTGCTGGTGCCAAGCTGCAGTTTGAATCAGAAAGGGCTAAATATACGATGAGCAAAATACATGATCACCATTGTTGAGAAACACGATTGCAAAATATAAGATCATCATTGCTAAGAAATACGATGCATTGTAAAATACATGATCATCATTGTTAAATATTTTGTCTAAAGTAAAATGAGATTTGGCTTCTCATGTTTAGTGGATTAGCCAATTTGGCTCAAGTGTTGCTGCTTTAATATTTTATTCTCTTCGGGGGTCTTATGGGCTGAAGTCTCGTATCCTCCGCGGCTTCTGTTGAGTCTGTTTATATGATGTGCAGGTAATAGTTGAAAAGGCTGAAAGGAGTGATATTCCCAACATTGACAAGAAAAAGTAAGCACTTGTCAATATTTTTCACATTATATCGATCTAAAGATTCTAAACACTACATCGTTTTGTAAATCTTTGTTCCTATTTCGTTTGTTAGAACATGCCATTTTTCATGAGTATATAATCACTTCCTCCTTGGCAAAGGACGTTTTCCATCTTACCTTCTCCTTGCCAAAAGTTCTTTAATATTTTCATCATAGCTTTTACTCTTGCATTTGTTTCACATCATTTTCCAAAAAACGATTTTCTTAGTCGAGGGTCCATCCAAAACCACCTTTCTACCCCCACGAAGGTAGGGGTAAGGTATGTGTACGCCCACCATCTCCAGACCTCACTTGTGGGAATTACTGGATATGTTGTTGTTAACTATTGTTGTCTTCACCACCAAACTAAGACATAATATCTTGGCATCTAGTTTTGTTACCAGGAAAAAACTTATTATTCATGTGTTTTTCTAATTGATAAAATTGCAGGTATCTTGTCCCAGCTGACTTGACAGTAGGACAGTTTGTGTATGTCATCCGCAAAAGGATTAAATTGAGTGCAGAAAAGGCGATTTTCATATTCGTCGACAATGTCCTACCACCAACAGGTGAGTGCTAATCTCCAAAACTATTGTTGCACCCGTATTGAATCCCCAAAAAATGCTCTACGTTCGGAGGATTCGATCTGCACCCGTCAATATTTTTGAAGAGCCCGAACAACATAGATAAATAGTATTTCAACAATTGCCGATATTGAACTTTAGTATTTGAAAATACTGGTGAAATATTTAGTAGGCGTTTGGACATAGATTTAGTTGAATTTTTTTTTTTAAAGGAAGGATTTTTGAAATTGAAGCTGAAAAATGATATTTGGAAGTTTGAGTTGTGTTTGGACATGCATGTCACTCGAAAGAAAGTTAAAGTTTCAGAAACTCGCCTTCAAGAACTGCCCAAAAAATGTAGTGATTTTTTTTTCAGTGAAAAACTTTGTATGTCCAAACTTTGTTATGAAGACTGAAGAGTATTTCAATTGAAATAATGAATTTTTGCTCACAAATCATCCACTTTTTAACTTCCAAAAGTATTTTTCGACTTTAACTTCAAATACTCTTTTCCCCGAACCCCTTTAGTCTGAAGTGGGAAAGCTGATTTGCTCTTTGCAGGTGCAATCATGTCTTCCATCTATGACGAGAAGAAGGATGAAGATGGTTTCCTCTATGTTACCTACAGTGGGGAAAACACATTTGGGGACCTTAACTTGGTGTAGCTTTCATGGTATTGACTTTGGGTCATTTGCTTAAAGCTCTCACTTCATCGTCCATCTGACACTCAACACTGTTGTGTCCTACTAATATTTCACCTGCTGCTTCCATTTTATATAGGTTTTAATAGTAAAAAAGAAGTTGTGTATATAGCTCATATCTATGTATAGTTCAAGAAAACAAGTGTTAAAATCTTCTGGCAAGTGATGTTAATAAACAGTTGAATTCAGTCTCATTGTCAATGGTGTTATTATTCTGGAACAGTATCTTTAACTTACATATACTGCATCAGTTGGTTTGACTTCAAGAGTCGTTAGTTTATTCATTCTTTGCAAGGTCACCCATTAACGAGTAATCCTAATGTAGGCAGATTTGGTCAGGGAGATGCAGAAATAGTACTAAGGGGCACTTTCTTACCCCTCACTGGCCTGCTCGTGTTCTTAGCCCCGCAACCAAGTATAACAGTTAAAGGATTAAAGGTCCCTTACAATACCAATTGTATGCACAGGAGATAAAAGAATAATTAACTTAAACAGAAATAAAAGTAGTTGGGAGGCGTAATGTATGTAGTCTTACATATATCGGCTAGGAAAAGTAAGCAGTGAATCCGAACAACCATTTGTGTAAAAAATCTCGATAAAGATAAAACTTCACAGACCAACAAGGAAATGGTAAAATATCCACAGCATTACATGTTTAAAGAGGTTAATTCAAAACTCAAATCCGATGAAACCTATCAACCAAGTACAATCATGTGATAAACCTTAAAAGAAATCAAATTTAAAACCAGCAATTTTTGCTGGTTTTAAGGAATTTCCCACTGGCACTGGCTTTTCTGGGAATGGGGTCAGTTTAAGCACCGCTGCAGTTGACGATAAAAGGTTTAACAGACTTGATGAATTCTGAAGTCCTCATCCCCAGTTTGAGATCAATCTCCCCGCCTCCCAACCAGAAGAAGTCAGAGTTGAGCTTTGTAATTGCTTCATCCAAAATCACCTGGTAAACTTAGTAGTATGAGTTGCAATTATAATACCAACAATATCGTTAGGAGCATATGTGCTTGTCATTCCCAAGTGTGTGCTCTAGTTGTCAATTCGAGCGGAGATAAAAAATACTAGGTCTTTATTTGTCCAAGCCTTGGAGGATAGAATTACCCGATACCTATGTTAGTGGAAGGTAGCAAGTACCCCATAGAAATAGTCGAGGTGCACACAAACTGGCCCAGTAAATAACATTTTTAAGCTTTAGGGGTAAAAGGATGTTTGAATTGAATTTCGAAAACTCAATATTTTGAAGGAAACCATCAAGAGAACATGAACTCATTACATTCACTTCTACTGATGAAATAGTGTTCTTTAGTTGTTGACTATTATTCAGTAGAACATTAATCTTCTAAACAAGTTTCACCACATTTCTTTGAACTTTAGTTCCCTAGGTACACTTTTATATATTAACCTATAAAAAAAAGGGGGCGTGGGGGGGGGGGGGGGAGGGGGGCAGTGCGGAATTACGCAACAACAACAACATACCCAGTGAATAAAATTTCCTAAAAAGCAAAGAGAGTGAATACCGGTATATCAGTTTTCATGCCAACACACGCAACTCCATTGTGTTCATAACCAGTCAGTTTCATTGATGTCTCCTCGGGAGCAAGTCTCACTGCAAAAAGCAGACAATAGCAAATATTATGCTACATGAAGTGTACAACATAATGTGACACCAAATATTGGCAACTCATAAACTTGGAACATATATCTGTATATGTTTCTAACAAAAATATGGTTGGATACATCAACAACCAAAAATATAGTACTCCCTATGTTGAAATTTGTTTGTCTACTTTTGACTTGGCACGGCTTTCAAAAAAGTGAAGAAGACTTGAATCTTGAAGTTTTAGAAACTAAAGATAAGTAGATTGTACCAATATGTCATTTAATCTTGAAGTCTTAAAACATATCATGTGGAAAGTTGAAACTAAAGAGTTGTCAAAAAAGGAAAGAGACATTCTTTTTGAAACGGACTAAAAAGGAAAATAAGACAAACAAATTGAACCGAGGGAATAATAGTAAGCAGAAAACCGCATAGATAAAGTCTCTCAACCTCATAACTTCAGTTCTTTACTGTGTGTTTTCTAAGCGAATAATTTATTCCAGTTTCTCTGAGTTTTGCATCCAGTGGTTGAATCATAATTAACATGTTCATTGTATTACTGGCAGAGAAGACGCAACTTCATGACAGTTTATCTAGAAGGTGAGTAAACAAATTGTATAGAGAAAAAGAGGTGCACCAAAATTTCCATTAACAGATCATTTAGGCATACCATCCAAACAGTAGAATAACAATTTGTTCCTGAATTACATGCTTCTTTGAAACAACCAGTCAATAAGCTGCAATTTGTGAGAGATAATTACGTCGCGTGACAAGTCTTATCCCATCGCTTGGCCTCTCTAATATGCTAAACTCCAAGTAAAACCTCATAAAAAGATTGCTAAAGTCATCTCCGACAAAACCAGCACATGAAGTGTGAAACACGTACAGTTAGCAGTGCCCAACTTTCTTTTTCTTTTTTAACCATTAAATACACAGAAGAAGACATTCCAAAGCGACCTCATTACGAGAAATGTTTTTGATTAAGTTCATTACAAAAAATATCTCAGTCTCTTTTAAAAGCTGCAAAGTTAAAGTTGGACTCAAAAGATTCTAAAGAATGTGACTGGCCCGAGGAAGACAAAAAGGTTGCTTCTTTGTACTCAATAAGACATAAACATATACTTCAAATTTCAATCAACAAGCATATGCAGTATAAATAAGCGCGCTCATTTACGTCATTTGATTGCTTCTTTATACTCAATAAAACATAAATATATACTTTAAATATGCACTATAAACATGCATATTCATTTATGGTTATTGATTTTGTTTATATATACATCAAACGTTGCCTGAGTAGAGGGATTGGATGTTGAGGGATTTCTATAGCCGACCCCAACTAATTAGGATTGAGGCACTGTTGATTCCTTGATTGATACATCCAAAAGCCTACACAACTAATATGGTCCTTTCTGCAAAGTCTTTTCTTAGTATGATCAAATTAACACTTCTAATTCAATATTTTCAGACAGGGTTAAGATTCTCCAATTCAATTTTCATTCAATCACTTTAACTGCTAGACCTAATGAATGTGCTGTTTAGAGAAGGAACTTACTGTTGAATTTCTTTTTGGCTATCTTGCCATCGTTGAGAGTGTATAGGAAATTCTTCACAGTCTCAGCATTGAATCGGGCAGTATACTGCAATTAAGATAGTATAAGAAGAACGTTATGTTCTTCGTAGATACTATTGTAGACCCCAAAACAGAAATGAAGTTGCATAATAGTCACCTGTACAACAACAACGTAGTACTTTGAATTGTTACGATCACTACAATCAGTAATATTAGATGGGGCTTGAGTATTTACCTGCATTTGAGCAGACAGATTTGACTAAGATAGGAAAGAGTCCCTTCTAAAGAAACACCGAGATATTTCAAAGTTAAAAGCACCGACAACAACAACAACATACCCAAAGTAATCCCACAAGTTGGGTCTGGGGAGTGTAGACTGTACCCCCACACAAACACAACCGAATTCAACAAAAACAAAGGAAAAGGAGCATGCAATATCATAACCATTTGCAACACGAGAATTTCATGTATTGAATTGCACAAGTACAATGAAATTTTGTTTGAGGTAAATGTAGTTGTTCTCATAACCATTTTTCCAACTTCCACAACTTTCAAAAATGCAAAACCATTAAATTACTCAAGCTTTAAACTTTGATGTGATTTCTTCTCAACAAGCTAACTTTAAACTATTACTTAACTGTTTTCTTCCTCTACCACTAATATACACAAGTCCAGATGAATATCTTAAACATTGTGCCCAATTTAACACCGTTATAAACTGAAACAGATTCGAATTTTGAAAAACTTTTCGCGTGTGATCAAATTTCTATTAGTTAGTTCAGTTAAACAAATAAAATGTCATCTCCTTTAATTATACACATCAACTTCAATTGGAATCAGCCTTAGGTTTTACTACTTTGTGAGGCTAATGCATATGGTATAATTAAAGGAGGTACTATATTTTAAATGGTTAACTTATGTACTTAATGAACACATGAGAACATCATAAAAGCTTTTCCAAATTTTGAATAAAAATTACTCCCTCTGTTCCAATTTGATGGACTTACATTCTTTTTTAGTCCGTTTCAAAATAATGTCTCTTTTTTTTTTAGCAATTCTTTAATTTCAACTATAAGCATAACATGTTGACTACAATATTCAAATTTTTTTTCCTTTCTTAAACTACATGTCAACTAAATTGAAATTTAATGACTAATTTAACAGACTGTCAATGTATTAGTCCTAATACTATTGCGAAATTAATACCAAATGCTTGTATAAACATGAAGATGAAGATGGATAGGAGGTACCAGAACAATGCTTTTGCAGAGATGATGAACAGATGCAGCACCGAGAACATCACGACGAGCTTCGAGAGGCCAATCATAGTAATCAGAGGCAACGCGCTTGAAGCTGAAATCTCTGACGCCATTCCCGAGGAGAATGGAGGATAGGCGGTCCTCGGTGGTGGTTACGGCTGTACCGGCGGCGGCGGTGGAGAGAGGAGAATCGTCCGTGGGAAGAAGAGAGCGCTCGAGGTTTGTTATTCGTTGGAGGATTCGGGTTTGGATTCTCTCCAAATCCACTAATGACTCCATTGCCCTTCAACTCTTTCCCTTTGGTACTTTGTGGTGATTGGACTAGAAAATGTTTATGTTTTTACTTTTCTTAAAAATGAGATTTAAAAAATAAAATTACTACTCACTCCGTCCCATGTGTCGGATAAAAAGAGTGGTGCGGCCTCAGATAACGTCTAGTTTAGTGTAGCATCTTGATTCTGCCTTCTTTTTGTCGAGTTGGGTAACAATGAAACATCTCATTTTATGTAACGATTGGTTTAGTGTGATCATATTGTTATTTTAAAAATTTCTACTCATTTTGTTTTTACTTATTATTTAATAATTTTACTTTATCTTTTATCCTACCTTTTTATAGTAGTTCTATCTTGTACCTTACTTTTTTTCATAGGTTTATCATTCAAATTGTTAATGTGCTATATTATGTAAGGACGGAGAACGATACAATCTATCCAAATGTTGTATTCATTAAAACAATACAATATTATATAATACAATATATTATGAAATTTATACGGAACAATCATCCAAACAGAGTGTTAATCTAGTTATATTAAGTTATGCTAAATAAAGAAATACTTTCTCTTTCTCAATTTAGATGACATCCTTTTCTTTTTAGTCTATCTCAAAAAGAACAATACATTTTCATATTTAATAATTTTAATTAAAATCTTTTCTTTATCCTTAATAAAATGACTTATAATCACATAAATATCTAAAAATTATTTTACAAAAAAATTTTGACTTTTAAAATTTTTTTCTTTATATATCAAATAAATATTGTCACATAAATTAACACCTAAGAACCTAAGGAATCGTTTGGTAGGAAGACCACAACAAAAAAAATAATCTAATCCGACATTTATCTAATACATCTCATTTGGTGGTATTAGTAATACATCAGTTTAATACCATGAGATTAAAGTATGTAAAGACAAAAATATCTCTCAAATCATTTCAATCATTTTATTTACTTTCTTGATTTTATGTTTTATATTTGTACTAGTAAATTTATTTAAATAAATTAGCTTACAAATTTTATTATTTAGACAGAGTTGTTTGTTGCTAAATAAATCAAATACAAATCAATACAATATTTGAAATGTGAGTTAGTTAACATTTGCTAATTTAAAAAGCAAATGTATCACCACATGACATTTGTGATTTTAATTGAATGTATTATTTACTTATATATATATATGTGATTTTCTAATTATTTGTATTTTGAACAATTTATAAAATTGTATAAATATTAAATATATAACTTGCAATTTTTAGGTGTAAACATAGATCCTTTATTCGATTTTACAATTGTTTACCATTTTTTGATTTTCAAAGTAGATAATTTATCTTTTTTAAATTAAAAATTGTTTTTTTTTGTAAATGGTCAATTTATTAAGATGATAATTATTTATACTCAAATAATTCAAGTGAGAAAATAACAAACATGACAACAAAATTATTCTTCTCCTAGCTAGTTAGAAGACCACAACAACAAAAAAAATAATCTAATCCGATGTTTATCTATCTTGACTCAATTACATAAAATAAAAAATTTCATAATAATTTAAAGACATAATTTGAAAGAAGTTTTTTGTAAAATTTTAATTCAAACACAAAATTAGATGAGAAATAATAAACCAAATATTTGATAAAAAATAATATATATTACTAATATCTGAATTACTAATTCATACATTATTAATTCTTGTATTTTTAATCTTTATACCAAACGAGCAGCAGAGTACTTAATTAGCACTAGACAAAGACAACTTGTCCTTGATATAATGACATCATGTGGAAAGAAGAAAAGCCTTCATTTTTTCTCTCTCTTGTTTTTAAGGAAAAGGGATAAAAAATTTCCTTTAATCTACTTGAAATGAATAAAAATGTTATTCACTTATAGTTTAGCTTAAAAATATATTTATCGTTAATACTTTATTCAAAAATGTCTTTATTATTATTTAATGGGTCAAAATATCTTTTTTCAAATAAAGATATTATTTATTTTCTTTTTGAACACATTTTTTTCTAATAATATTTCTTTTATTAGCAAATATTTATTCTACTTCAATTAGAAAAAAAAATAAAAAATAAAAAATATTTTTATTTTATTATAATTATTTTTTATCGTTATTTGAATAAAAATTAATGATGTATTTATTATGATCTTATATATATATGATATATATTATACGTTAAAATTCAGAGTACATGAAATTATTACTTCTTAATTGATAAAATGAGATTATAAAGAATAAAATAAATTTCTATATTTTTATTACTTAAAGTGGTTTAAAAAGAAGAATAAAGTTCATTAAAAGTAATATTTTTATAAGGAACAATATTTGTTTTTTAAAAAAATATATATATATATATTTATTCGAAAAAAAGTATTTTTGACTCATTTTTTAACAATATGGATATTTTTGACCCATTAAATAATAATAAGGGTATTTCTAGACCAAAATATTGACAGTAAGAATATTTTTAAACTAAACTATAAACGAATGTCATTTTTATTCATTTCAAATAATTTAAAGACATTTTTAATCATTTTCCTTTTTTGAAAAAAAAACCAAACCATGGACTTAAGTTTTCATTCGCCCGCAGAAAAAGTTTTCATTCGCCCGCAGAAAGCTAATCACAGGCTGCTTCACAAATAGTCTTTGCTCAAACATTTTCACACTAAGCCAATTTATTGATCTGTCCAAGTATTAGACATAGTTATAAAAAGTAACAAATATTCTCTAAATATTCATCAGTCCAAATATTGATGAACAGGCATATATAGTCGGAGAGAAGTATTGAAAACACTCTTGAATTTGATGTAAATATAAGTTCCGTTCTTGAACTATTGACGCTTTTAAAAATACATCTCTATTTAACTAACTAAACTTAGATACATCTTCGATCTACCACATGACATAGCAAGTGGTTTAAAACTCTCATAGAAGCATCAGACTTTTAGTAAAAAATTGAGAAAAGTGTTGAAAATACATCTAAACTTGGCGAGAATTTAGAGGTGTATTTCACTCATATTGCAAGATCAAAGATGTATTTAAGTTCAGTTAGTATAGTAAAGAGGCGTTTTTAAGGCTGTTAATAATTCGAGAATGAAATTAATAATTCATGTCGAGTTTAAAGGTGTGTTCAATATTTCTCTCACATAGTTACAAAAGATAACATATATTTTATAAAATTAATTAAAATACATATAAATTAGCCAGACAAATATAGTAGATATATATAGAGAGAGAGATTCAAATTTGTTGAATCACTCATATTATGTTAAAAAAAAAAAAAAACTCTCGCCTTCTTGATTTACTTGTCATATATTTTTTAATTTAGTTTCTACTTTTACTTATCATTTTTTATAAATCAAAGGAGGATAATTTTTTTTAATAAACTCACTATATTAATCATTAGTTTTTTAATAGATATGCTAAGTTAAAATTTGACAAGTAAATCGGCATGGAGGGCAGGAGCGGAGCCACATGATGGCTAGAGGTTCATTCCAATCAGGAGCGGAGTCACCTTACAACAAGGGGTTCATCTGAAATTCTTTTAGCGAAAATTTATACTATTTATATATGGTTAAATAATTTTTTTTATGTATATATAGTAGATGTTGAACCCTCTTCGGCTAGTTCACGTGTCTACAATTTCAGATTTTGAATCTCTTTACTAAATATTCTGGCTCTGCCACTGATCCAAACCCCTTTCAACGAAAAATTATACTATTTATATATAATTAAAATAATCAAATAATTTTTTATATATAAATAATATATGTCGAACATTTTTGACTAACTTTTGTGTTTATATTTTCTGATTTTGAATCCCCTTTTTTTGAAAACTCTGGCCGGTCAACGGAAGTAAATAAGAAAGTCTTGCAAATTGCCAACTTTCCATCACTTCATTCCTATTTACAAGTCAGTGTCCAACACAGTCTCCACCATTACCAAAATTCCATATTTTCAGTTTCACAGAAAATTAACGACACATTATTTGGTCAAACTATGCATAACAGTACATCATCTTCTTCATTAGGCCCAGATGGTCTTGACCTAAGCCAAGTTTTCTTCAAATCAATCTCTAATACTCATCCACCATCGCCGACGAACCACCACACTAAGATCTCCGTCATCGGCGTCGGCAATGTTGGAATGGCTATTGCACAAACAATCCTTACTCAGGATCTCATCGACGAGCTAGCACTCATCGATGCGAAGCCTGATAAGTTACGCGGCGAGATGCTGGATCTCAAGCATGCCGCCGCGTTCCTTCCCAGAACTAAAATCGTTGCTTCGATTGACTATTCGGTTACGGCTGGGTCGGATCTGTGTATTGTCACGGCGGGTGCTCGGCAGAACCCGGGGGAGAGTAGGTTGAATTTGTTGCAGAGGAATTTGGCGATGTATAGAGGTATTGTGCCGGAGCTTGTGAAGTACTCGCCGGAGTGTATATTGTTGATTGTGTCGAATCCTGTGGATGTTTTGACCTATGTTGCTTGGAAGTTGTCCGGGTTTCCGGCGAATCGGGTTATCGGGTCGGGTACGAACTTGGATTCGTCCAGGTTTCGGTTTTTGATTGCTGATCACCTTGATGTTAATGCCCAGGATGTACAGGTGAGTTCGTCATTTTCGTATTTTGTTTAAATTTGTCTTTTTAATAACTCTTGCCATGTGATCATGAGTTCAGGGTTCGAGCCATAGAAGTGAATGTAGGGTGAGCTGCATACAATAGACACTTCTAATCCGGCCCTTCTCCGGACTCACGCGGAGTTTAGTGTATTGAGTTGTCTTTTTTGCCCTTTTGTTGTACTGATTTTTGGGGTACACTTTTAATGTGATCATGTTTATGTTAATTGTTGTGGTTTTCTTTTAGGACTAAAAGAATCTATACATAATTTATATAACATACAATCCATATATTATTTGAAAAATTTATAAGCAATTAGAGAAAATAGTTTGATTTGTGTCGTATAAAAAGATATGTACATAGAACAACATACTCCCACGAGTGAGTTATGGAGAGGTTAAGATGTATGTAGAGCTTGCCTCTGCCCGCAGGTTAAGATGTATGTAGAGCTTGCCTCTGCCCGATACCCTTTCTCTGGTAGAGATTGTTTTCGGTAGACCTTTGTCTCAAAAGAAGTTTAAAGTTCAGTGGGGACATAACAGGATGCAATTTGTCATTATGATATTGGTCCCTTAGCATTTGAAGTGTTGTTCCCAACCATAGACAGTATTCATACAAATTGTGTCACCAAGTTTGTTCTTTTCTTGTCATGTAAGCTAATTTGTAGTAGAATGATTGTTAAAGATTTGAAATTGCCAATCCAAAAAAAAAAAAAAGAGTGGAGCTTTCCAGTTGTTTTTGACAATGATGGCCAACAAAAAAGTTGCTAGAAGACAATTTTATCATATGGTTAGCAGACATTTATGTTTACTTTTTTTTAAAAATTGCTAATAGTTCACTATACAAAGTAAATTAAAAAAAAATATACTTTTATGTTTTCTTGTGAATCTACACTTGGGGCGGAGGTAGAGGGGTGCAAGCATTGAAAAATTGTACTATGTAAATAGGTGAAAAATAATATATATATATATAGTAAGTTGTTTCCCCTCGGCATAAGATTATTTTTTGAAATTCTTGGCTCCGCCACTGTCTACACTTGCCATCCATACAATTGAAATATTACTCTCCCTCAGTCTTGGTTGATTTAATCGTCCTGTTCCTGGTAATAAGCCCTCTCTACATAAGATAATCTGCAGTGCTGTCCTTGTTTTCCTTGTTTTTCTTGTTTCTCCTCCCTTGTTCTTCTCTCTTAAGCCGAGGGTCTTTCGAAAACAGCCGCCCTACCTTTCAAGGTGGGGGTTAGGTCTGCGTACACTCTACCCTCCCCAGACCCCACATGGTGGGACTATACTGGGTTTGTTGTTGTTGCTTGTTTAATTTGCATAAAGAAGAGGAAGGGAGTAAGTTTAAAAATGTTGCTCAGGCTCTCTGAAAATGTTGTCACACCCATGCCAAATCCTTCATAAATGCATTATTTTGGATGATTCGATACGCACCCGTTTCACATGTTTAAAGAGTCCAAGCAACATAAGAGTCTGTTCAACGAAGTTTATTTAAATATCATGAATCATTAGGCAATTTTATTTTTTTTACAACCTTCGAAGAAGGACAAAATGGAACAAATTATAAAGAAACAAAACAAGAAAACTTTTAACATACAGGTCAGTCAAGGAGGGAGCTAGAAGGTTACCTATGGGTTTGGCCAAACCCAGTAGTTTTCGTCCAAATTCTATATTTATCTTTGTAAATTCATTTAACATATGTAGAAAATAAATTTAGAAATCAGGTACTAACACTTGACATCATTATCATAGAATTTTTTACTCATAAAGTTCAAATCCTCGGTACTTGGTTGCGACTTATTGAGTATATCTGAAGCTATATACTGGTATTCAACTCCATTTTCTGCTTGTATATATTTAAGATTGAGGCAGCCTTTATAATTTGTCTGATCATTGGTTTTTGATGTCTTATGAAGTAAATTTGAGGATAGCCTCTCTCTCATTCCCTAGTTTTTCTTTGGTACGCCTGTGAGGTTTCAGTTTGTATGGAACTTGGAAGATTGTTTGTTGTTAGTAGAGAATCATACTATGTTGTTGATTCTCTACTTTTTGGTATACGGGAAATATTTCAATTAATGAAATTATTTACCTTACAAAAAATAACTTTTTTTTATGTCTATACTAGGCGTACATTGTTGGGGAGCATGGTGACAGCTCTGTGGCACTGTGGTCCAGTATTAGCGTTGGAGGTGTTCCGGTTCTTAGCTTTCTGGAGAAGCAAGAAATTGCTATCGAAAAGGCGACATTGGAAAACATCCATAAACAAGTTGTACAGAGTGCATATGAAGTGATCAATCTCAAAGGCTACACGTCGTGGGCAATCGGGTACTCTGTGGCTAACTTGGCTTTTTCAATCATTCGAGACCAGAGAAGGATTCACCCCGTCTCAGTCCTCGCGAAAGGGTTCTATGGTATTGATGGCGGCGATGTTTTCTTGAGCTTACCTTCACAACTTGGTAGAAGTGGGGTTTTGGGTGTGACTAATGTGCATCTTACTGATGAGGAAATTCAGCAACTTAGGAACTCTGCTAAGACTATCTTAGAAGTGCAAAACCAGTTGGGAATTTGACTTGGTTAAAGTTAATAACTTTCCCTTCTATGTTACTTGAATTCTTCAAACATGTTGCTTGGTGTGTGTTGGATCCTCCTAAAGTAGTGCATTTTTGGAGAGTCCGAGCGACTAGCTTCCCTTTATTACCACTACTTAGTAGTATTGTTTTTTAATCATCCAGATTTTTGATTCTTCTTTTCTTGCAAGATCTTATCTTATGAGGAAAAAAATGAGATAACTTGTGTTAGAGCAGTTGGTACTTGGCGTGTTGGCTGCCTACTTATGCTGTGTTGTAATGTCAAGTTTGATGCCAGCTCTTATTAAAATGTTTTGGCCCTTTTACTTGAGCTGAGGTAGGGACAAGGTCTGCACTTGTCGGATCACATTATTGTTGCCTTGTTAGTAGATTTGACCTTTTGGGGCCAATTTCTCTCCTCGTCAACTATTATATTGGGTATTTTTATCTAAATAGCGCAGGTACTGAGAATTTTGCCCACTAATATAGATGAAGAAAATCATCTAGCATATTCTCTAGAGATTTGAATTCTTGATTCTCATGTTTTTCACCTACTTCATTGATCGGCAGGTCACATCCTTTGGTATAAAAAATTGTTTGCATTTTGCCATCAGCTAGTTTTCACTATTGCTTCTCGATTTTGTCTTTCAAGTAATTGTTAAAGAAACAATCATGCTCTGAGGGTGTTTGGATAGGCTTACTTTTAGGTGTATTTGGCTTTTAAGTACTTTTTAATTTTTAGAGGTGTGTTTGACAAAGGTTTACAAAAAAAGAAAGCATAATGCATAAATATGTCTTTTAGCTTGATTTCAGCAGACATTTATGCCCTTCAACTTTGAATGTATACAAATAGACACTTAAACAATTATAAGATTGAACAAGTAGAAACACACGTCCTACGCGACATAATACACATAGGACGCTATGTAGGACGCAAATTAATCATGTAGGACGCAACATGTGACACATATGTCTACTTGTTCAACTTTTTACAAGTTTAAGTGTCTATTTGTGCACACCCAAAGTTGAGAAACATATTAGCAAGCTGAAGTCAAGTTAAAAAGCACATTTATCTATTATGCCGAAAGAAAAAGAAGCCTTTCTGATTTTTAAGTTATTTTAAAAAAAGCTTATCCAAACACTCCCATAGTTCTTTCATTGTTGCACACAGGGGAGGAAATAGAATGAAAGCCAAATGATGGAAACTTTCCATTTCATGAAAACTAAATACACGAAGCTCAACATCTAATGTCACGTACACTAATTTGTCTACACAATACAATTAGAACAAACTTACAATTGCAAACTACATCCACCAAATTACACAAACCATCTTATAGCAACAATTAAGGGAATAATATATCCATAGCTAGGTAGGTTGTTACGCGATAAAAATAAAGTAAAGATTATTGAGCGAGTATAAAGACAAACACTGAGCTAAAGCTTTGGACTCGACAACTTATTCTAAGAAATATGATTATTTTTTTTCAAGGGCATTGGAAGCCAGAATGTTTGTGGCACTTGTCCTAGTCCTAAACCAAAGTCAAAGCCAACGCCAAAGCCAACCCCGAGCCCTAAATCTTCAAAAGGGAAATGTCCAAAAGATACACTAAAATTAGGTGTATGTGCTAATGTTCTTGGGAGAAAAGACAAAGAGCAGCTTCAAGATCAACAAGCCCTTTAATAAGTGTACAACAAGGTTTTTTTGGAGGGTTACCAATTATAAGTCCAAGTAAATTTCCAAGAACATTAGCACATACACCTAATTTTAGTGTATCTTTTGGACATTTCCCTTTTGAAGATTTAGGGCTCGAGGTTGGCTTTGGCTTTGGCTTTGGTTTAGGACTAGGACAAGTGCCACAAGCACTAACAAGAGAGAAAAGTAAAAGGTTGACAAGAAGAAAAATGGCAAGGGAAATAGTAGTAGATCTCTTTGAAGCCATTTTTTCTCAAAGTAATAAAAACTAATATACTCTTAATTGTCTTTTTAGTTGATTGAAGGAATGGATTTGTGAGGGGTGGGTTTTTATAGCATGCAAAATAGAAGATGGATGTAGAGAGACATAATTAGAAAGAAAGAAAAACTAATTGATGAATTATGTGCACACACTTGATTTTACTTGGCAACACAAGCAAAGATTTCCAAAATCTTTTTGGATGCATTTGAATTATATGACATCTTGTAAATTGCCATGTTCCTAGCCCAAGTTGCTATATATTTATAATTGTAGTAGTGTTCGAATTAGTTTGCAATACTTCGATTAATTCTATCGAATTATTCAGCTAGATTTCATGATTTGTAGTACTCCACTTCATCGATTAGTAGGCCACATTTTTGAATGTCATATCTATGTTATAGTATTATGATGATCACATTACGGTGCAATCTAACATGTAATAGCGCGTTAGTTACCATTTTTATCAGATCACTAATTAATAGTTTTGCAATTTATACTATTTTTTGTGTAATTTTTTGAAAATATTCATTTTAATTTTAAAATACTAAGTTGATCTGATTCAATTTAACTTTCAAAATTAGTGAAAATGACTGTTGAAAAGTGAAATATAGAGCTAAGTTTATGTAAAATTACCTTATAAATGATAAGATTATACAAATATTTATCACACTATAGAAGTTAAAAACTCATACTCTTAATATGTAATAAACAATAGCAGTAGGTAACATTATTGCATAAAACAACTAGGGCTTCGTCAATTCTCTGTCTTGCTCTTCTTTGGATGCATTAATTGCTTTACTCATCTTAAATTCCTAAAGATTGTGTGTGGTATGACATCACATTTTATTTTATTCCATTAGGTGTTCGATATTTTATTTACTAATAAAAAAAATTATATTCAAAATTCGAATTCAAAATTTTTTAATTAAAAATAAAGAGAATCCTATCTATTTCACCGTAACTATTATTGATACAAAATCATGTTTTAATAATGTCTTTATTTGATCAAGATCAGCAAGAAAACAAGATATTATATGCCAAAGCATATTATTAACAGTGTAATTTTTTTTTAAAAAAAAACAGATTTCATATATATATATATATATATGTGTGTGTCTTTATTTGATCAAGATCAGCAAGAAAATTCTTATTGTGAATACATATTCAGTATAATCTTATAATAAGTAGAGTTAAAAAAAAAAAATGTATACCAAACCTTAAATCTGCCTTTATGAAATAGACAATAAGTTGTTTCCAACAGACCTTTAAGACTTTTTCCGTATCTTTGTATGAATATAACTTCTTGCTCACCACTAGTCTCAATTACACAACCATAACTATCAATCATTATTACCAACCACGCATCATCTTCAGCCTACATCCCACAACAACGTACCACCACCAACCACCTCCATCTCCAACTAGTATTGCCTACCACCAACCATCACGTATCACTAACGTATATTTTTTATACCGGTCTCCCCTGAATAACGACCTCTATAAATACCACCAATCACCTTTACCATCAATCCCTTCATCGCAAAACCATTGCGTCATAGTTGTAATGGTTCCAAGGTCGAGAGGAGGCAAATGTTTCCAGTACAGACTCAACCTTTGTTCTAATATTAGACAACACAATTAGTTTCAAAAGGCCATTTGTGCAAAATGTCCCTAAGAGTCTATTAAGGCCCATTACAACGAGTTCCAAATGGGCCATTGGACCAAAAAAGGTAACCAAAGCCTTACAAGGTAGCCCAATAAATGGTTGGGTGCAAAATACGACTTAAAATTCTGAATTCGCTATTGATAATTTGATATTGCTAGTGTTAAACGGTTAATAAGTAAGTGTGGTGATTTACTTTTATTGTGTTTTAATAATGTAATATTAATTATTTTTCTTTTAATAAGATGATGTATGTTACAATAACAATTTGTTCGATTGTTCACTTCTTTAAATATATGTATCGACGTTGTTTACAAAAGATTTTACATACGTCACTGCTTTAATGTGTGGGACGATCATGATCAATGACTCTTATGAAGGAAATTTATTAAATATCTCTTGTAATTAACAAGCATGCTTCGTGTATTAACTTTAATTTCTAATCTTGTGTTAATTATTTTCAAAATTCATGTGTTATGCATGTCTTGCAGTTTATTTTAATGATTTGATTGTGTAAATATTTTACTGTCATTGTTATTGTAGAACTTAACTTTTATTCTTTAGCAAGTCGTACATAGTTTTACTTGTCTTTTCATTTTAAATGAATGGTGGGTGAGGGTCATATTAAGTTATTTAAATTAGAATACTTAGATTAAGTAGTTTTTAGAAAAAGAAGTAAATCATTTTTTTAGAATAAACTAAAGGAATTGTATATCATCGAGTTGTTAATTAGCACATTCATTGAATATCCAAAATAAATAAAATGTGCACAACGAAAGCAGACACTAACAATAAGAATTTATGAGACGTCATCGAAGAATGTGATAGAATGAATGAAATCTTTTTATGTTTAACTAGAGATCACAGATTCAATTTATAGAAAAATCTCCGATTGAAAGTGAATTAGTAATATGTAACGCTAATCCAAATTTATCGAGTTAATAGGTTCAAACAGAAGAATGGGCCCTTTGGATGAGTATTATTATTGGGCCTAAAATCAACGTTTACAAAAGATTTTGTTAATGATTTTTGGGCTTTAGAATAGATGATCCAACTTTCATGAACATTGCTTAGCCCATATGATAAAATACAAGGAAAAAATACCTAAATATACGTCTTATTTTATCATAATCTCTAAAAAAAAATTACCATTTAAAAAAATTTAAAAATCTCCTCTCAGATACACCAATCTCCTCTCTCTGATACATCACTATCCCTCAATCGGATACATTCCTCCCTTATGTATCCGGATGTGTTATCTCCTCTCTGATGAGGTTTTATCCCTTGTTTGATATCTCTCTCCCCTCTCACATATATTTCTCCCCTATGTATCTGGATGTCTACTGATGTATCCGAAATCTATAATTTAAGGGATTTTTATAATTTGAAAAAAAGTAGGAAAATAATATAATTAACTCTTAACACTATCATCTTTATCCCTTGTTTGATATCTCTCTCCCCTCTCACATATATCTCTCCCCTATGTATCTGGATGTCTACTGATGTATCCGAAATCTATAATTTAAGGGATTTTTATAATTTAAAAAAAAGTAGGAAAATAATGTAATTAACTCTTAACACTATCAGATTTACGTAAATTACACTAAATACAAAGGAAAACAATTATTTTTTTGCATCTATTTTGCAAATTCAAATTCCATGTGCCTCTTTTTTTGGGGTTTTCCTCAAGTATTCGGTATATGTATTAGAGTCCGATTAAATTCAAATTTGTGTTTTGCATGGCCTATTTCTAGGGGTGGCGCTCCCAAAGAGATTTTTCTATTCTCAAAACTCGAAGCGAGACCTTCGTGAATGGTGAAAGAATCTTAACCATTCCACCATAACCCATATTGATCCACATGTTTTTTTCTACTTTGTCTTAAAAGTTGTTTGTTAGAATCTCTATATACTGATGATGTAAAAAAAATGAATACATCAATTTGATCATTTAATGAGAAATTATATATAACTATCTTACCAGTATCATTTTGTAACTTGACATTAAAATTCGAAAAAGGCGTTGATCGCTAAAATTCGTTAAATTACTATGGTAGTATATCTTTTACAAATAACAAATATTTTAACATTTTTGTATATTCTTTGTTTTCGATTAAGCTTAAATGAAGAAAATGATCGGTGAAAATTCATATAGTCGTCTTCAACTTATTTAAAACTTGAGGTGTATTTTGGTGAACAAAACTTTGGGTGTAATTTTCTTTTGGATTAATGTTATCTTCCTCAACAAACTAGTTGATATTAATTAAAGCTTATGAAAATGGCATGATAAAAATCTTTATTTATTTAATAATGGTGACTCATCTACAACACGTATGAATAACATTGGACTATAATTAAGAAAGTTCAATGATAGAAACGTTTTAAATCGATCGATGAGAACCTTGAAGCTGTATGTGATAAAGAAAGCGCATAGTATTAATTAAGTGTTGGCCCAACATTAACCGGTACAAGGAGGAAACACGACTACGAATATTGTGTATGGATATGTCACTTGGCCCGGCTAGCTTAGCCCTTCTCTTTCAAATTTTATTTTTGATAATAATTTCGCGATAAGTTTGATTTGGTTATGTTTTTACATAAAAAAATATTATTTGAATAAAATTTTAAATTCGTCAAATCCAAACACCCAAACTGACTCATTAGTGGTAATTGGTAATTGTTGAGAAACAAATTGGCATATAAAAGATTATAAACAAAATTTCAATTTCAAATTTAATTAAAGGAGACTGATGATGACATTATATTATTTGAATAAAATTTAATTACTCTGATTAATTCAAGCAAAAGGTAAGGGCCAGTTGAAGTTGATTGATTTTCTTAATTAATTTTAGATGCTTTTACATAAGCCTAGAATGCAATTATATGGCTAGTAATTGAGGAAAATGAAATGACACAAAAAATAGTCCCCTCATAGTTAGTTAATGCATACATGTGAGAGAAAAGTTTTAAAAAGAAAAAAAAGAAAAAAAAGGAGGAGTTTAATCATGAATTCTCCATTTCTTTTATCCAATTTTTGGTTGTGTGGATAGTAAGAAACTACGAATATCAGCGTCGGATTTAAGATTTTAATTTTATGACTTTTGAATTTTAAAATGACTGTTTTAAGTGCTAATAGTGAGAGATTTCAAATTTAATATATATATATATATATATATATATATATATATATATATGTTTTGGATCAAAGCTATTGATCATGAGTTCTGTGAGCTGAAGGCTACCTCCACCATTTGTGGCGGAACCAGAATTTTTATTAAGGGAGTTCAAAATCTGAAGAGTAGACATACAAACTAGTCAAAGGAGATTTGATATCTACTATATATACATAAAAAAATATTTTAACTATATAAACATAGTATAATTTTCCGCTGAAGGAATTCAGCGAACTCAAGGTGGCTCCATTACTATCACCAAGGAATGTAATGGAATGAATGTGATCCTTCCACTCTTATTCAAATATTTAGATTTGAGTTTTTGAAATTAAAAAAAAATGAACGCTATTCAATATAAATATAAATTAATCGGAACAATGAATTATAAATGCAAGATATAAATAACTATATACCTTGGGCAGTTGGGCATTAACTTTCAAAATTATTGAGGTTTACAAAAAGAAATCTAGCCGTCCATCTCTTATATAAAGGGTCAGGATTCGAAGTTGATCCATGCAAATATATTGTATTTTCAATTAACGCAATTTTAGAATTTTTCTTTTGGTTTTCCGTCCCGTGTTTGGTATCTACGTTGGGTATAACTAATCTGAATTCTCGTTAGGAAGCCCCACTTTGAAAGATAAAATTATCCCTATCAAAGAAGACTATATATTGAAGTCTTGGGTCCGAAATCTCTAGTTAAGAATAAAGGGGTGCTCACCACCGATAGAAACATAGATTCGATGATATGGCATTTATGTTGCTTGTTATACATTATTATGAAAAATAGATTTGATTTTCTTAAAATTTATGTAAATATAAACATTGGTTCGACGAATTGCATTTATGTTGCTTGTTGTACATAATTATGAAATATTGATTTAATTTGTTTTCCTTAATATTTGCAAAAAAATTCCAAAATGTGTTTTAAAAGAAAAGATAAAAGACAAATTCAAGAAGAAGAGTTACTTGAACTAAGATATGTACGAGCAAAGATATGTATGAGTAATAATTTATTCACACTCATTATTTATATTAAACAAAATAAATGCATGTTATGCGTTTGAATTTAAATTACTACTATAACTTAATAATGAATGATTAATCATACGTTTATACGATTTTTAATAATTTGCTCATTATTAAGTTAATATGATTCAATCGTAAATACCAATTACTCGTTACGAATAAGTACTTAATTTACCAATATGCATGCCAATGTAATGCATATACGTCAATTAGTTTATAAGTTGTGTATTGACAACATGTAATTATTTTACCAGTTCAAGATAATTTAAATCATTTTTCTTGTCATTTTAAAGGGGAATATTTCCTCTGGTGAAGGGGAAAATGGATCATGAGCAATAGAAATAAAACAAAAAATTTCCATTTGAGAAGGGGAAAATGGACTTTGGCATTAATTAAATATAGAAAAGAAACTATGAATTGTGAAGAGGAAATTCGAATATGAATTATTAGAAAAATAAAAGAAGGAAAATAACATTTGAATAAGACAATGCATTAAATTGTTGTATGAAATTGAAATTGAAATTGAAATTGAGAAGAGGAAACTCGAACATGGATGATTACAACTAATGTCATACTAAAATCAAAGGTGGGAATACTTAATTATTAACAAATAAAATAATTTTTTGATCAATTCTTTAATATTTAACTCACCGTACTTTCAATATATTAGGTCAATCAGATGCATTAAACTCTTGTTATGCACGGGATAGAAAACAAATGAAGGACCGCAAAGGTCTATTATATGCAGTATTAATCTATTTTTTTTTTACAAGAATTTATTTCTACAACTTGAATCTGTGACCTCCTGATCATATGACAATAATTTTATCAAACAAGTCAAGGCTCCCCATCTCATACTTTTCACATTTCCTTCAATTTAGTTAAGAATATAAATTTATACTTTGCATAGAATGATTAACCCTTTTTGAGCTCCATATGCTAGAACGAAATCTCTTTTAAAATGATAAGGATGAACATTTTATTTTTTAAGTGGGTATTTAATTTGGATAGTAAAGAAATATTGTGAAATGTTATGCTTTACTTTTCGACCTGAAATTTGCAATCTTAACCCGTACAACAAGAATTATTAGAAAAAATACGTATAGACTATAGTTATACTACAAACTATGATTTTAGTTCAACCAACACAAACGAAAGATGATTCGAACTCATACGTCTTTAATCTTGATTAATTTTTATTTTTAAGCTTGAATTTGTTGCTTGATCTTAATTTTTTATTGATCGATCAAATTAAATCGATGATAATGGTACATTCACGTTAGTCTTTTAGTTTGGCTTTGGTATCTCATGTCATTTGGCATATAGTTTTTTATTATTATTATTATTATTATAACTCCTTTATTAGACTTGACGTACCACATTACTTGACATGTGGTACAAATTGAAATTTTACGATAATTTGAAGTTTAATGTACTTTAGACTAATAAAATTGGCTCGTCATTCATAGCCTAACTAGCTAGATAAACTGACTTTACAAATTTGGTGTTTTAGTTTAGTGCATGCATATATATTGAACTTAAATAATTTATTTAGTTTTTTAAGTCCATCATATTGATTCAAATCTTTTAGTGAATTTAAACCTAATAAAACCTAAATTATTACCCTATTAAAATAGTAAAACGAAATAGGAAGTTCAACAGTATCCTATATATGTTCATTAAATTAAAATACAAGAAAATATTTAAATTTACCTTTGAATTTTGTGAAATGATTCAATTTTTCCCCGTTAATAATTGGGGTCAACTATATTTGATTCAAATACATCCTAGTTTTCACTAATAGAGGATGTTTCTCAATATTTGAAACTTTTATTCCAAGGGAATATGGTCAATACGACTTTTAAGTTATAACTATGGGAAATGATCTAATATTGCCCATTAATTATGAATAATAGTGTTATTATTCCGATAGCAATAACTATTTTCTTCAACATTGAGAGCCTCCAACAACAAGATTTTTATTCCTCCAAGATTAAATTAATTACCTTCAAATCTCAAGTCATCAAATGGAATTCAAAAAATATTTAATTCCAAATTAAATTTTCACCTCCAACGAAACTCCATCGACACAACTCCATGTACCTAATTCCCTCTCAAATAATTATTAGTGATGTTAGAGTTCTAAAAGAAATTTAGGTACATATTATTTAGCTTCTAAATTATTTATATTAATATTGGGGCGGTCATGAAGGTAGCACTACACTGAATACAACATATTTAGATGAGTCTTTGTAACGACTAGAGGTGTATATAGGTCGTTTTGATTTGAGTTTTTATTAAAAAATAACTAAATCAATTATGTCGATTTAGTAAACCTATAAACCAAATTAACTCAATCTTGATTTCAATTTTAATCGGTTCTTTCAATTTTTTCGACGTTGTTTACAATTAAAATATTTCCATATCGAAGTTTTGGTTTTTCGGTTGTTCCGTACCAGCCTTAATTTAATTCGAAGAATGGAGACGTCATCTTTTGATAAAGAAAATTTTACTCTCAAAATGACTTCTCAATACATATCTGAATTAGTTAAGCCTCAAAACAAATATGGTAAATCGATCAGAAAAAAAGTGTTAAAATATTTAATCAAATTTTTATTGAATCAAACATTAATTCTAAATCCTCAGGGGTTGCAACTTGCATGACGTGGTGACAGACAAGAATCAAGGGTTATTATATTATTATTACAATATAATATTTACAGATTTATTATGTCAAATGAACATCAAACATTGATTTTATTAAAATAATATAAACATTATAAAAAATATTATTATTGGTGCCCCTTCAGCTTATCAAATGGATAAATGTCGTAAACAATTTTCCGAGTCTCAACTTTTTGATACGTAAGGTAACAAATTATTATTTAATCATTTGGCTTTCAATTAATGACCTTGTAAAAATTTGAATTAATCGAAGATCAAAGTAAATATTGAATAAACACTAAAATGAGAAATAAAATAAACTTATTTTTCACCAAAAAATAAAATACTCGTTCGTTATGATTTTGTAAATTGATATGCCACTTTTTAGTGGCATATAATTAACGATTGAAATGAAAATAAATATTGTAAGTAATGTTTATAGTATTTCCTTTCGGACTGGTTCGAATAATTCGAGAGTAAAATTGATTTATTTTCCTTATTTTAGAGGGATTGGCCATAGAACGATATTTGAATTATTTAACAAATGGCGAGGGCATTTTTGTTTCAAAAATAAAATGAGGGACGAAATTGTTCTATTTCAAATAATTTTAGCATATTTTTTGCCTTTTTTCTTAAATTAAATATGGATCTTATAATGTCGTTAATAACCTTAGAAAGAAATGAAAAAAAAAACATAAAGAAGAACAAAAGATATATGACACTTTTTTTTGTTGGATTAATTATTTCATACATGCATTAATGTAAAGAGGATTCTTGTCTCCTGTTCGTTCTATTATTTATAATAAAATTTGACTCTTTAGCCATAAGCCATTTTAAGGGAAAAAAGATTAATGATATTAAGTACCTAATAAATTATCGACTACTTTTTAATTTAAAGACAAGTGGCCAAACATAACATGTCCATTGAAGATCCTTAAAAGTCGAAAAAGTTAAACATATAAAATAATAATTAACCGCCCTTTAAGAAAATTAGTTTAAATTAAGTCCACTAATTAATTACTTGATTCATTGATAATGAAAATTAACCTTACGCTATCCTAATTGGAATCATTAATTATAAGCTATCACAAACTTAGAGCCAAGTATTTATTATATATGGGATAAAATAAAAATAAAAGTAAAAATCGGTTGCTGTCCCTTTTGAATTATTAATTTTTTAGTTCGGTACCCATATTAAAACCCGACTAAATTTGGATTCACATCGAAAAGTCCATATTGAGGACTCTGTACTCAAACAGACTCAAACTCGAGACCTCTGATTAAGGATGAAGGAGTACTTACCACTCCACCACAACCTTGTTGGTCTTTTGGAATAATTATTTAGAAAATGATACACTCATTTTTTCTATGTAATTATAATTTTATTAGACCACAATCTAAATATTCTTTTTCTGAACAATCTAAAGATCTTATGATGAAATGTCGTATCACGATCTAAAATTTGTAGATGTTAGACGACAATTTAATGCTTTGTCGGTATCAAGCATTATATTTGCATCACTATTAAAAAGAGAAAATTTCATAAATAGCAATTTGCATCTATATTTACGAAAAAAATAAGACTCTACTTAATTACTAGATGTAGCAACATTTTGGTTTTAAAACATAGCAAAATATATTGTATTTTCACGGATAATAAATGTATTCACGCATATACAATATCTTAGTAGCGAAATACACTCTATCCACACACATAACAATAGTAAAATGCATTGTATTTGCATGTTTACTATGTTTATCACTGTGTATACGATATCTCTTTCTAATTGAATCCGCACAGATAATAAGTATACTATTCGTACATATCTGCTATAAAATCTCAAATTATAACTATATGATGTAACTTTTCGAAACTAGCGCTAATATTTCGAGTAAATATAAAACCTTAATTTGTTGTGTCACTTAATTTTCAAAAATAGTAACAAACTCTGAACGGTAAACTTAGAAAAGTGAAATTTGCATAAATAAATTACCCAAATAAAACATGAAGATTTTTTTAATTTTTTTTTTGCTAACCCTTACCCAGCAGCTAGCTAATTATAACTTGTTAGACGTGGGCAAGTTCTTGTATTTCTATCTCTCTCTTCAATTATAAATCATTTTTCTATTAATAATAAAATCAAGAAACCTAAATTATTGGAGTAGACTTTCAATCAAGAAAATACCTTCTTCTTTTTTCAAATTGTGATAAATTTTTAATTCATTTGTGAGTTGTGACTGGCTCTTGGACCTCGTGAAAGAATAGGCAGGAAATTATTATTATTATTATTTCTATATATGTGTTGACACATGTATAATTTGTAGAGTGATGACTAGACAAATATATAATTATAGAGTTATGACTTTGATTAATACTAGTCATGGGTGGATGAATCGATTATGAAGATAATAGTCTATTAAAATCGACTATAGATTTATTAGCTAAATGATAATCGACAAATATAGTATGTTTATGTATTTTTCATGGATTTTTCATCTAGTACTATGTTACTATATATTCTCTATATGACTGTATATGATAATGAATGTATAGTGGATTTATTTTTATTACAAAAAACTTTTCGACTTTCATTTAGCAATAGGAAAATTTTGACAAAAAATATTTTCTAATAAAGATATGACTCTGAAAATTCTGAATGAGGATGAAAAAATAACGCTTATATTGGCATGTTGTTAATATTCATATACGTACAAAATTAGATGCCAAAAAGTTAATTTCCAACTCCCTATAATATAGGAGTATATTTTTTGGTAGTTTTGTTGTTTTTTTTCGCTCTTTTTTTTCTCTTTTTTTTCTGAACGTTCGATTTGGCAAGTCAACACCTAAGATTGATTAATTCATTAAGATCCACAAATTATGTGGTCGAAAATTTATTCATACAATTCATGATAGTATAGAATAATGTCTTCACAAACAAACGTGTCAAATACTTGTACGATTCAATTTTTGTTTATTTTTAATTTTTTTAATGATATTCATTTCTTTTATAAATTTACCTTTTAATTTAACTCATTTTCCCTCATTGAGTTAAATTAACAGGTGGATTTGAAATAAAATCGATTGTTATACATAATGAGTGAGTGAGTTTCTAGTTACCACATATTTTATCGTTTATTAATATTAGGGATATAATCGAATAATTATATAGAAGGGGAGCCTTGGAGTAACTGGTAAAGTTGCTGTCATGTGACCAGGAGGTCACGGGTTCAAGCCTTGGAAACAGCCTCTGGCAGAAATGCAAGGTAAGACTGCGTACAATAGACCCTTGTGGTCAGGCCCTTCCCCGGACCCCGCGCATAGCGGGAGCTTTAGTGCACCGGGCTGCCCTTTTAATCGAATAATTATATAATGGTGAAAATAATTATAAACGGATAATCACACGGAAAAAAACATGTGTAACATGTTAATTGTTGTGCTTGTTGCCATCTGTTAGAAAGAAAAAGAAGAAAATTGGTTGGAAATGCAATTAATGTTGTATTAATTATCCAAAATGTAGTGTCTGAAATTGAAAAAAATATTTTTCGAAAAATATTTTTCAATCTAAAATGATTGATTTTCCACAAAGGGATAGATATATGAATTTCACCGGATAAATATATTCTCACTCACTAAAAGGAGGAAGTATATGATTATATTTTTTTCTAAATTTGCTGCAAAAAGAATGATATTTATTTAATTTAAAATAATATATTTTTAGTTTAATCATAATGATATAATTTTATAATTACACAAATATTATGATAGCATATGTAAGCCCCCCAAATTCCAATTTAAAAGTCTTCTTTTTCTCTCTTGAAATTTGCATTCGGTCAAATACATTTACATAAAATAAAATGTATGGTCACAACTCGCATATGGATTTAATTTTTTTTTAAGAGCCAAACATGTAACTTTTTTTGTTGCTTTTTAAGTAGCGATGAGATTTGAATTAATTAGAACTTTATATGTGCTAATATTAATTGTGATTATTTCATCTAAAAAGTTTTTTAAAATTTTTTTTAACTACATTATATTATTTTCAAACAATATCCACTAATAGTTCCATACTTTGAGTGAATCCCTACCACAGAATGATTTGATGGTTTAGTTTTTGTCATTCAATAAATTCCACACAACTACTTTAGATCATTTAATGGCTAGCAACAAAAGATCTAATTTCTATATGAAGATTAAATTGCATGTTCTAATATTGATGCACATGAGTCATGACCCATTCTTGAAGGCTACATTTACTCACAAGATTTTCATATGAGTGTACAAGATCTTTGGGATATGCATGGTTGTGTTCAAGAGTTAAATATATAAGTAAATACAATTGATAAATATTACTTACTGCTTATTTAGATGAGTTGATCACACGCTTAAATATGATAAAGATCATGAATTCAAATCTCTAAGGTAGAAGTCAGGTTTGCATACACTCTATCCTCTCCAGACTCTACTTTGTAAAACTACACTGGGTATGTTGTTGTTGTATCCGCGAAGGGTGAGTCGCGACATAAAATAATTAAGTAAATAAAAGTGTGTTAGATTTATTTAAAAATCTTTTGCATGAGATGATCACATACTTCAACAAAATTACAATAACTACGCCTCATTCCTAAGTAAGTTTGGATAGGCTATATGGATTCTCGCTGACATCCGTGTCGCTTCAGATAAACTTATTTGAAACAAATACAATCTGTATTATGAGGATTCATCATTAATTGACAAGTTTCACGTGTAATGTCAACCTACCATAACCCTGCTCTTTTATCCGAACTTGAGACTGACAATGTGAGTAAGCTCACACATGCAGAGCTTATTTCAGAATAAACAAAAAAAGAAGTACTAGAAAAGGTAAACTTTTTAAACTCCAAGTACCTCATAATGCTAAAATATACTTGGGATATATGCTAAATTTCCTTTAACAAGGTAAATATATATAGTAAGAGTTCATGTGCAAGTTACTACCAATAATTTTTTCTTTTAGACAATTTCTCACCCAACAAAAAAGGAGGGGGGGGGGGGGGATGGAATTACAATAATCCTGGGGGAGTTGCTACTACCATTGAAAGTGGACCATGTAGAATATAAAATTTCAATGTATTAAAAATGTGGCTAAAAAAGCAATTGAGTTGTCCCATGGCCATCGCTATAAAAGGGTAATGGAATCATTGAATCTATACCATGGCCTTTGTATCACCAATCTTCTTCTAGCTCCCAATTTTTTTTAAAAAATACACCTTTCCATATTAATCTTCTTTTTATTTCTCATTTCTCATTGGGTCCAATTTTGTGGCTAAAAAATAAAATTTGAATATTTGCAAAAATGTCACTTCCTGCGACACAAAATGATGCAAAAGCTCTCCCTGATGCTTGGGATTACAAAGGGAGGCCATCTCTTAGGTCCTCCTCTGGTGGTTGGGCAAGTGGTGCAATGATTTTAGGTATGACTTTGCTTTTTCTTTTTCTCTCTCTTCTTTTTTTCGAACAGTCTTATCTGTAAGCATAACATTACTGGTCGAGCTAGTCCAATAACCCTACTAAGAAGAATCGAACTTGATAAACATTAGCTTTTTTCCTTTTGAGATGGTACTTGGACTAGGTACTGCTAGCGAGTACCTACCTACCTCGCAGGACATTGACTCGCCTATATGAAATCATCATGTAAATGGTGGGATTATTCGGGGTAGTCTCGTGTGTAAACACGATATTTTTGGATCATACTCGTCCAACCCGACTAAGAATAATCGAACCTGATGGGTGTCTCTTTTTTTCTTTTGGAGGGCACTCTAAGTAGGTACATATTACCTCGTAGAACCTTGACCTTCCTACTCGTGTCTTATATGAATACACAAGAGATAGTGCTTCTATATATAATGACAAATCCAATGTCTAAATTTTTCAATTGATCTGAATACACAATGTCTAAATTTTGAATCCGTCATTGCTTCATTCTTGGATCTTTTGCCTTTATTAATTCATTTTATTTTCATTAATGTTCTTGATTTTTGAATAATATAGGTGTTGAAGCTGTGGAGAGGCTAACCACACTAGGTATTGCTGTAAACTTGGTGACTTATTTGACTGGAACTATGCATTTAGGCAATGCTACTGCAGCCAACAATGTCACCAATTTTCTTGGAACTTCTTTCATGCTTACTTTGCTTGGTGGATTCATTGCTGACACTTTCCTTGGAAGGTTCGTTTTTATTAACTCGTTATAGCAGGTTACTTATCATTTATTAAATAGTCACGACTACTCAAAAAACAGAATCTTGATGGACATTGTTGATGGAATCAATTGGAAATCTATTGGAATGTTCGTCAAAATTCCAGTTTAATTATAATTACCTTTTAAGAGATCTGATTTTGACGCGTAGAATTATTTAAATTTTTATTTATTTATTTTTATTACTGCAGGTATCTTACGATTGGAATATTTGCAACAGTTCAAGCAATAGTAAGTGTCCAAAAAAATAATTGAGTGTTATTATCACTTTGGACTTAATATAGTCATCAAAAAAGACTTTTTCTTTGGTCATCAAATCAACAATTTTAATTCTTCTTATTATGTGGAAGAACAAAATTTGATGTATGTGATTTTTTAAGCAATTTGTGATGAGGAAGCTCGAAATTGATTTAAGTTCATTCAAGAAAAAAGTCATATTATACTTGTTGTGAAGAGGAAATTGGAGAAAGTGAAAATTAGAAAATTTTAAATGACAATTTGGTTTAATTAATTTGTTGTGAAGAGGAAAATCGAACATGGATGAAAAAGATTAATGATGATTGGACAAATTATAGAGGAAAGAGGAGGGAAGAGGAAGAACACTTCTTTAAACTATCGGTGCATATAAATTAAACTCGAAACGAATTAATAATAAGTTAAAAGATTTAACTTATATATATATATTAACAACTGTATTTTTTTAAAACACTATCAATATATTTTAACTTGTTTTAGTAGATTACCTATAGAGATAGATGGATGGTATTAAATCACCAAAATCTCAACAAAAATAGTATTGTATCAATTAACTCATAATTTCAAAAATATAAAGGGTTCTAGGGTTAAAAAAACACTCAAACACTGAATTCATAATCTTGCATTCGTCAGATTTGAAATGATTACATGTACTTCTTTTTCTCGAGTCGAGAGTCAAGAACAACCTTTCCACCTCACACATGACAGTTAGGGATAAGACTTGCGTACATCTCATCCTCTCCAAACCCCACTTATGTGAATATTGAATATATTATTGTTGATTTACTTATACGTTTTATATACTATCTAACTTGATAATATAAATTATTTTTTGTACTGTCAGTATACGTGATTAAATTCTAATCGAAATTATGATTTGTTATGATGAATAGGGTGTCACAATCTTGACCATTTCCACCATAATCCCAAGTTTGCGACCACCAAAATGTGAACAAGGCAGCTCATCATGCATCCCGGCTAACGGCAAACAACTCATGGTCTTATACATCGCCCTATACATGACCGCCCTCGGAACGGGCGGTCTAAAATCGAGTGTTTCGGGATTCGGGACCGACCAATTCGATGATACGAACGAAAAAGAAAAAGGACAAATGATAAAATTCTTCGATTGGTTTTTTTTCTTCATAAATGTTGGTTCACTAGGTGCAGTCACAATACTTGTTTACGTGCAAGATAATTTGGGAAGGGAATGGGGTTATGGAATTTGTGCATGTGCAATTGTGATTGCACTTGTGTTATTTTTATTTGGTACAAGAAAATATAGGTTTAAGAAACTTGTTGGAAGTCCATTAACACAAATTGCATCAGTATTTGTGGCAGCTTGGAAAAATAGGCATTTGGAATTGCCTTCAGATTCTTCACTTCTTTATGAAATTGATGACAATGTTTTTGGTGAAGGTCACAAAAAAAGAAAGCAAAAATTGCCTCATAGCAAGGAATTCAAGTAAGTTCCTAAATTTCCCTACTCTTCAACTATATACCACTACTGAAAAAGCGTCACTTTTCGATTACCATTCAAAAACAAGAAATTACCAACATGTGAAATTTTGTAGCTAAATAGTAAAAAGTCACATGTTAAATCACATTTAGCTACTGATTAGCAGCGGATTATAAGAAAATTCAATTCGCTAGGAGTTTTTAGCGACGATTTAACAAGAGATTACCGATAAATTTTGTAGCTAATTTCATGTTTTCTTGCAACACATTTTTTTTAATATTTTGCGTGTATTAACTTTGACGGTGTAAATATAGTTTATGCGCTCAATGTATATGATTTATTACTAACTACTCTTAATATGTGAAACTATTTATTAAGAAATTAAAATAAGAGAGTAAATCCACTATAATAAGTTTGATTATATTGATAGTATAAAAATTATTTGACATTGTATAGTGTAATCAACAATCATAGTTTTTTTTTTCCAGTTTTTTTTCTTACTTCTACCTCTTCGTTGGATTTTTTATTTTTTTGTTCTTTTTATAAAAACTAGATACCTTTTTGAATCATGAAATATTTTGGTTGAAGGAAATTCATTGATACAATTTCAAGGAGATTAATATAAACCACAAATGAGAAGTTTTTTTTATGGAAATATTGACTTAGTCACTTGCATTATTTTGCAAAATATTATAAAGTAAGTGTATATAAGTAGGTACTGGTTATTTTTAAAATATATATATATTATATAATAATAAGTTGGTGCCAAGCTTTGAACTTATCCCCAGACCCCAATATATATAGTTGGCCAATCTTTGATAGCTACCATTAAACAATTAATCAACATTCATCAATTAAAGCCTGAAAATTATTTCTATTTTGACATGGAAAGCCTATAAAATATTGTGAGATACTTTGATATTTGACTTACTATTCCCACTCTTAACTTTATTTCTCTTTTAGTTTTTAATGACTTATTATGTTTTAAGTTACACCATAAATATATTTTAGCATATTTTTTCCTGATTATTTTAGATTACAAATCAATGTTATTAATGGAGTTACTTGCACTTACTTGACCTAATTGTGTAAATATATGTTATACGGTCAGTGCTTAGAACTTATATGGACTTTATGCAACGTGAATTCAGATTAGTCAAGTTTCAATATGAGTATACGCACACCGAATTGAAAACGAAGAAAGAAATGTACACCATATAGTTAACCTGAATAATTGTCCACTCAAGTGCATAAATCTAAAATAGTTGTTAGATGTATATTATATGTATAATGTGTATAATCATGTATAATTAATATATAATCTATATATATCGTCATGAAAAAGAACCGAGTATCCCTATTTTTTGACCTTGCTTTTGTTTTTATTTTGTAGATTCTTGGACAAGGCAGCCATTAAGCAAGATGGTCTTGAAAGTAATGTAGTGAACAAGTGGAAATTGTCAACATTAACAGATGTTGAAGAAGTAAAATTGTTATTCAGAATGTTGCCAATTTGGGCCACAACAATTATGTTTTGGACTTCCTATGCCCAATCGACAACATTATGTGTGGCACAAGCAACCACTATGGACCGTCGCATAGGTAAATCGTTCCAAATCCCGCCCGCCTCTCTCACCGCGTTCTTTGTCGGAAGCATCCTCTTGACCGTAATTTTCTACGATCGAGCCATCGTTCCGATTTGTCGACTCGTCGCTAACAAAAGCCATGGGCTCACCCCATTGCAAAGAATTTTCATAGGGTTAATCCTTTCGATTTTAGCCATGATTGCATCTGCCTTAACTGAGGTTAAAAGATTAAAGGTTGCCCACTTAAATGGGCTAACAAATGATCCAAATGCCACAGTTCCATTAAGTGTATTTTGGCTAATTCCACAATTCTTGCTAATTGGGTCAGGTGAAGCCTTTACATACATTGGCCAATTGGATTTTTTCTTAAGAGAATGTCCAAAAGGGATGAAAACTATGAGTACTGGCCTATTTTTGAGTACCCTTGCATTAGGGTTTTTCTTTAGTTCAATTTTGGTTACGATTGTACATATGGTCACTGGCACAACACATCCATGGATAGCTGATAATTTGAACCAAGGGAAGCTACATGATTTTTATTGGCTATTGGCAATATTGTGTGTATTGAACTTGATGATTTTCTTGTATACGTCGAGAACGTACATATACAAGGAAAAGAGGCTTGCAGAAATGGGAATCGAATTGGAAGACTCTGGACCAGTTTGCCACTAAAATAGTGTCACTATTAGAAAAATGTGAATTTCAACGACCTTTTCGTCTAAAGATCGTCGGAAAACATTTTTTTCCTAGTGGATCCATAAAAATAAAAATAAAAACACTTTCTTCCTCTCTTTTTTTTCCCTCCTTTTTTGGACTTTATTAACTTTTGGTTTCTTTGATTGAGCTTGAACAACTCTTTTTTTGGGAGAGTTATGTAATATAACAACCTTGTTTTATATGTACAAAAAATGGGAAAGAGCTTAGGTAATGAAAAATTATAGAGCTCTTTTCCAATGTTTTCTTTTCTTCTTACTGTATCACTCTAATAATGTAATGCAATGCAATGCAGCGCAATATAAAGATTTCATGATTTGTGAAATCTTTTTTTATCTTGTTTTATCTTTGACTCATTTTTTGTTTCCTCTTAAATCTAATTGGCTCCATGTGTCACGCAATTTTTGTCGTTCGATCATCTATTCAACATAATACAGAAAATCAAGTTGATACAATGTATATAATTGACATCTTTCTAAGGTATATAAACACTAAATTAAAGTTTAGATGACATGAATCTGAATATTTTGAATTTTGAATATTTGATAATTGCAGTACATAGACAAGTCCTTATGGGCCAAAT
Source organism: Solanum dulcamara (assembly GCF_947179165.1). Classification (NCBI taxonomy): domain Eukaryota; kingdom Viridiplantae; phylum Streptophyta; class Magnoliopsida; order Solanales; family Solanaceae; genus Solanum; species Solanum dulcamara. Next base: position 1,998,895 of record NC_077241.1, on the reverse strand, counting down.
GTAATAAAGAAAGTTTTTGTTTTCTCATTAAGGGTGTGTTTGCTATGAAGGAAAATGTTTTCTTAAAAAACAAGTTAATTTCTAACTTATTTTCTCATGTTTGGTTGGTAAGTGATAAATATTTTCTGAAAAATATTTTCTATTGTTTGGTTAGTAAATGAAAATATTTATTAGAAAATATCTTTTATTTTTAGCTAGAGACTAAAAAATATTTTTAGAAATATTGTTTCTGACATGAAAATCAACCCTAATAATTGACTCAAAATCCGATCCCGATATTTTGATTTGGGACCCAACTCGACTTTCAACTCAAGATTTGACTTCCAAATTTAGATTCGATACTGACTTTCGAACCGAAATACGACCGCACCAGACTCCAGACCTAACTATCAAATAATTTATTTTTTAAAAAAAATATTTTTTTTATTTTTTTGGGAGTGGGGTGGGGGAGATGGTTGGGGGTGGCACGGGGTTCGGGGTCGGAGAAAAAATAAAATTTTCAAAATTTGAAATATTTTTTAAAAACAAAATTTTAATTTTGTTTTGTTGTGTGCTTGTGGGGGTGGGGGGACTGGTGGGGTGGGTGGGGTAGGGGTGGGGTGGAGTAAAAAAAATAAAATTTTCAAAAATAATTTTTTTAATTTTTTTGGTGCGTAGAGAGGGGGGGATTGGTGGGGTGGGGGACTGGTAGTGGTGTCTGGGTAGGGGGTGAGATGGGGTAAAAAATTAAATTTTTAAAATTTAAAATATTTTTTTAAAATAAATTTTTAATTTTTTTGTGTGGCAGGGGGTGAGGTGGGGGATGGGTAGGGGGGAGGAGGGAGGTCGTGGCAGGAGTGGGGTAAAAGAAAATATTGTAATTTTGAGATTAGAGTAGAATTTTGAAAAATATTTTCATTAATATTTTTAAAAAATCATTTTTCTCAAATTTTAAAAAAATAAATTAATTTAAAAAATATTTTTTAAAATATTTAAGTCAATTAAAAAATATTTTCCTTGTACTTAACACACTCTAAATGATTTTTCATTTTCTGCCACATCTTCATTTGATTGATTTGAAAACATCCAGCTAGTTGCAGTTGTCAAAGAATAAATCAGGAAGATCTTGACATTTTTCTCAAAGGTTTCTTTCAAAGTCTTATAATTTTAGTTATAATAATGTTAATATTGAAAATTAGAATTTTGAGAGTAACAACAATCATTCTTTAGTAAGGGCATTTCTAAGGGGTGCTATATTTTACACCAAATATATTATTTGGTGCACAATACATTAATGGCTTCTCCAAGGAGGTGCTAATATAGTGCAAAAATTAGTGCATGGTGCAACACTATTTATTGCACTAAATTAGTATTTATATGTAACGACCCATTAGGTCGTTTTGAGAACTAGAACTTTTTATTTCATAAAGGACTCACCCCATAAATTTTTAATGGGTACTTTGGACTAATTGATAACTAAGGTTATTTAATTGAGGGGTAACTTTAGATATTTAATTTAATTGGTGGGTTAAATTTATAATTTAATTAATACTCTGTACCACTTATTCCATATTTATTAAAATAAGTTATTAGGGTTATAACTTTTAAATACCTAATTAATAAGAAAGAAAAAGAAAAAGAAAAAGAACCTTACCTGCGGCGGAAGAGGGCAAACGGAGAGGAACACCATGTAAGAATACCTTTATTCTTTCATTAAGTACTTAGCATTAAATGATAGTAGGTATATGTGGTTTAAAGAGTTGTAATATATTATAATATATAGATTAGATAGGAAGAATTGACTTGGAAGGTGATAGTGTGTGCAGGTGGTGATTTTAGGATATATATATATAAGCATAAACAGTTATTATACGTTGGTGTGTAAATAATTGGTTTTCAAATTGGTTGAAAATTGTGTCTTTTCAACCTATGGGAGGAGACTAACTTTTAGTATTCATTATTGATAGTGATGTCAATGAGTGGCATTTGATTTGGTAGTAATTGAAAATTATATACGTAATAGATTTACAATAGGTTCATGTTTGTATGTTATTTTCGTAGTTGCAGTTTCTAGATATGTTTTGAGTTTCGGTTATGGGAATCTCTTGTGCTTATTATATTATATTTTAAGTTTTGAGATATGTAATTAAATATTAGGAGTAGTGCTTATATGAAATCCATTAAAGTTATATTATTTAGAGGAATTACCTCTTAACCCTAGGCTTGAGTTTTAGGGAATTCATAATAAAATTGAGTGAGTTGTTGGGTTTAGGTTAAACATATATATATATATATATATATATATATATATATAGTATGGATATCCACGAATTCGTCTACTTATGAATATTGTATATTTGATAGATTGGAAAAGTCCTGAGGCATTGAAGAAAGGAAAAGCATTGGTCAATTAGCTTGCTTGATTTTGGTTCTTCGATTGAAATAGGTTATGGTTTTTTATTCTATATCATAGATAGACTTTTAATAGTGATTTATATTCATTGAGTAATATGTGTGAAGTTTACTATGCATTTAATTGTTGTGGTTTGGATGGTTGATATGTTGTTGTGATTGGTCTAAAATCCTGAGGCCATGAAATCCATAATCTTGAACTTGTCCTATCAAAAATAGTGTCTTGAATAAAGAAAGCTTGATGAAATATTGTTAATGAAGTGAAATATAATCACAAGGAATGATAAATTAATTATATTTGGATCGGGTGTCACATTCCGACACGGTATATTTGGATCGGATGTCACGTTCCGACACGGTATATTTGGATTGGGTGTCACGTTCCGACACGGTATATTTGGATCGGGTGTCACGTTCCGGCACGGTAATATTAAAGGAAAATAAATTAAAATTACTTAATACTACCCAATCTCCAAAAACTCATATTTCAAAAGAGTGTGATGTGGAGGCTTGAGTCCTTATGTGTGATCTTGATATTGTTGACTGGTTATGTAACTGTTCATTGGTTGCCACCTGTTAAGTGTTGTTGTTGATTTTCCACTATTATTTTATGTATATTAATTTCTATTTTGAGTCGGCCGATGATACATACTCAGTACATGTTGTCCTGTACTGACCCCTACTTGTATCTTTTCTTATTTTATTTTGTGGAGTGCAGCGAGTGTTCCACAGACTTCGACTCGACCTCAGCTCTAATCCGTCTCAAGTTCATTGGATTTAAGGGCGAGCTATCCTTCTAGCTCGTGATTGATTATCTTAGTAATGACATGATGTCCTTAGTGTTCAGACACGAACTATGTCACTTATTTTATTTTAGTGTTTGACATTCTAGACTTAGTATTTAGAATTATATGTCCTTGATGTGATGACTTTCAGATTTTGGGGAACGTTATGTAGTAAACTCTTGTGGATTGTTATTTCTTACTCTATAAGTTTGAGCTTCCGCATTATTATTATACGTTATAAGTTGGGGTTCATATTGTTGGTTCTCCCACCTAGGAGGTTAAGTGTGGGTGCCACTCATGGCCCATTTTGGATTGTGACATTATATTATTTTAATATTATTTTATTTATTCAACACTTTTAATTATTTTAATTATTTAATATTAAAAAAATAATTTTACATTTAAATTCTAATATACTTATTCATCTACACTATTACTATTTAGTAATATATTTTTTATTATATAACACTTTAAATTTAACATATTATAAATTTTAATTTTTTTCATTTAGATTCCTAATATACCTAATAAAATTTTATGTGATATCTTATAATATTAATTTTACATCTGAATTTTGAAGAATTTTAAATAATGTATAATTATGAACAATAATATAATATGTTAAATTAAAAGTATTATATAATAAAAAATATATTACTAAATATTATTTTTTTTCATTTAGATTCCTAATATACCTAATAAAATTTTATGTGATATCTTAAAATATTAATTTTACATCTGAATTTTGAAGAATTTTAAATAATGTATAATTATGAATAATAATATAACAACGTTCAATATATTAAAGTTTAAAATACATCAAACAATATAATAATTTTTAAAATTATAACAATAATTTAGAACTCTGGTAGGCCGGTTCCAGATCCGTCAATATTATTAAAATATTGAGTGAATGTACCAGAGGATTGTTGTGGTTGTGACGGTTGAAATTGTCCAATTCTTTTATCCATTATTTATTTTTGTTCTTGTCGAATAAATTCACGAATATTTGAATCACCAATAGAATCTAAATTCGAAGTAAAATTTTTATTTTCTTCTTTAAATTCTTTTAGTTTCAAAGTTCTATCTTTAAATGGGAATGTAAAAAAATAAAAAATGAAAGAATTTGTTTTATGAAATTAAAAAATAAAATTTAAGAAAAAAAATAATATAATATAGAAGAAAGAATAATATAAAAGGAATATTCTTTTTGGGTGCAAAATATATTGGGTTGAAGTTAGTTTGCACCATTTTAGTGCAATAAAATGGTGCAATAAATGGTGCAAAAAATAGTGTATAGGATTGGAAATGGTCTAAGTAAACTAAAAATCTTTTTTTTAATGTATATAGTTATCAACGAAGCTGGACTAGACAAGTGAGGCTTATTCAAGCACCTCCAGCATCGATTGTTAAGTTGAAGGTTCGAGTTACGCTGAAGGATAAGTGAGAATGTTATTAATTCTCCTGCATGTGGAGGTGGAGGAAGAAAAAAAGAGGTTGGACTAGGTACGATCAATGAATCTATATTTATGCATGAAACGTTGTTGGTAAACTGTTCGAGCACAATGTAGTAGTAGTGGTTTAGATTTGAAACATCCTTAGAAAGTATACATGTTTAAAGAGCAGAGTTTTTAGAATCAAGTAAACAGTAAACATAATAAATGATAAGCTTCCGCTCTATTAAAGAAATTTGCAAACACGTCTTTTTGGTTCAACCATTGTATAGGACAGTCCGATGCACTAAATAAATAATCAAATTATTTTTCATCTAGAAATATCCAAAAAATTGTCTAATCCTCCTTATATTGTTCTAACTATATAGAATCGATAATCAATTATATATATATTCTCACTTTAATTTTGTTGGTTAAAAGGAAACAATAGAAAAGTGCCTTGCTATACAATATATAAATTTTATTGTAAAAAATTATTCTCACTTTAGTTTTATTGGTTAACCACCAATGTGATTTGATGTACAGTACACTGATGTGGGAGTTGATAGGGCCTCTTGAACCAAGAGGACAGAAGGAAAATAGCCACTAAAACAGTAGGGTATCTAAGAAATAAGATTTTTTTTGGAAAATAAGCTTCAAATTGCTATTTCAATTTATAAGACACTTTCTATTTAAGTTTGCTAAAAATAAACGATACATTGGAAATGAATGACACATTCCTAGAGATCAAAAACTAACACAAGGGAGACCTTTTTGGCACGCTCTTTCTTCGATGCGTGTTTGAACCATCAGATATTGATGAACAAGTCGACACACTAAGAAATGTATGCTTGGCTTTCATAGAGTCACGAGTGATCTTAGTCTTAAAATTAATTGAGCCACAAGAAGTTCTTATGGGGTAAGATGTATTTTGATCGTCAATAAGTTCCACTGAACTTTCACATTTGTTTATCAACTTTTCATACTTTATAATCGAGCTAATTATAGAGTGGCTTACCATGTAATGTACCTGTGACACATGAAAATAACGAAATGTTTGGTAAGTTAAGCATAAAATATTGATTTAAAAGATTTATATATAATATTAACAAATTATAATTTGAATATTTAGATAAAATTTATTGATAATTTTATAATTTTAATTCATGTTAATTAGATAGAAAATTCAAACCTTGCATGAGATGGAGCAAAAGATGTTTGGGCATTGAAGGCTTTTGTGACATAGATTACAAGTGTAATTAAGTGAGCCCTTGATTAATTGTCTTTTAATTGGCCTTTGATTCAAGAACACCACTTTAGCACTGTTTGTTGTATATGACTGCATAAAATTAAACCAAAGAAATTAATTAAAATATACCATCAAAGACTTATATTAAGTTTGTCATAATATATAAGTGAAGTTGATGCATTTTTATTTGAAATGAAATTCAAACAAAAAATGTTTTAATTTATATTATTTTTATCTAAATTTCACTCTTCAAACATATATGATTGAAGTATTTTAGTCATATTGTACATAAACTATCAAACATAAATGATATTTGAAGTCAAGAAAAAATGACTAAACTTCAATTATATGTGGCAAAAGTTACGACCAAAAAATAGCTAAGTCAAATAAAAATAATTAATTTTTTGTTACATCAAAGTAGAAGTAAAATTTATGTATATTCTATTGTTATCAAATGTTACTTATGAAATTACGTATACTGAGGATGTTATAATACAAGAAAAAATAGTTAAATTTCAATCATATGTGTCTAAAATTATATAATAAAAAATGATGAAACTTAAATCGTATATGATAGAAGTTCAAATAAACATCACTTATGTAAAACAAAATAGCATATATAGCTAAAGTTCAAGCGAAAATAATTAAATTTAAGTCATATTGCATTTCACTAGACTACTCTATTGATATTTGAAATTAGAAGGCACACACAAATCCTCTGATAAAGCGAATAACCATTCAATTGATCAATTGTCTTATATTACTAAATTTTAAAACGTTCACTGAATCCTTCACCATATTTTGATCATAGATATGTGATGTTGCTAAAATCTAGTATTTGTTAATTTCCTTTAGTAACATATATATATATAACAAGGTAGTAAATTAGAAAATCCAATTTGATCATTATGAATTAACTTACTTGAACAAAGGAGCAATCAAGGAGTTTGTCAACATCTTTCAAGCGTATTACATCTTGATAAACATACCTTCTTAACTACAAAACCAAGAAAATGCATGCACAAAGTCAATGAAATATTTTAAGTATTGCACAAATAATGTTAGGCATTTTTTTTTTCAATTTCTTCTATGTTTAGTTAGTCAAAATATTTATTTTTAAAAAAAAATAATCTAGAAATATAAATATATTTTAAAAAATGAAGAATATAATTACCTAATATTAAAAAAAAAAAAATCATAAGTGATATTTCAAATTTAGTCTCCTTCTCACTCACCCCACGCTCCCAATCCCTACTTTCCATCCATCCCACACCTTTTGTCACCCTCGAAAACCCATGAATGGTAGAGTCGGAACTTTGATAAACGACAAATGATTTATGAATTTTTCTTTCTCAATTTTGTTAAAATACTATTCAAAATTGAATATATACTCATTATAAGTAACATTTAATCTCTATATACCACATAATTTTTTGATGAAAAATGTGCACCAGATCACCTTTTGCCTAATGTGACTCCACTCATGCCCCATACCCTATTCCCATATCACTATCAAACTTTCACCCCCATCTTATTCCACATCACATATAGTATTTTATTAAATTGTATATAATTGCTTTTAAAATAATATTCTCTTGCCTGATAATCAAATACTACAAAACATATAAAAAAAAGTCACTTAATAAAAAGAATTTCTTTCGTATCGAACACACACGTAGTACAGATGCTTACTTAGTAAACAATACATAGATTTGGTTGAAACTTTAAATAAATAAAAAAAACTCATATTTAAGTTGAAAAAATAGTACATTTACACATTAAAATTATTTGAACATGCATTTCATTTAAAAGTTAGGAATTTGAAAGTAGAAAAAAAAAGGGTTTCCATCTTAATAAAATCAATATAATATATAACGGAAAAATATTTTGAAAAATAATAATTCTATATTCAACAATTAACTAACCTGCAAAAGTTTATGATTTTGGTGAGAAGGCAAACAGTGGATGCATAAACTAAGGCAACAATCCAAACAAAATGCATTTTCTTCATTCTTTTTCTCAAATTCATGAACCAAACATGAATTAAAGAATTTTCCACTCAAAAGCACTTCAAGCCATTTTGGAATAATTGAATTTGAACCATTTCCCACCTTCAAAAAAGAATCATTAATAAATCAGAAAAATATATTTATAAATCACAATTAAATAAAACTATTTTAAACTAATAAATTAGTTTCGTCTTTAATCAAAAATCTTGAGTTCGGATCTGAATATGTAAATGTGTTTGCTAGAGAGTATTTTATCCTTATTCAACGCGAATTAAATTAATCCAACCTCAAAACAGAGACCAAATACCGAATTAAAAAGAAAAAAGAAATAAAACTATTTTTAAAATTCACCATTTCTACTAAAATGTTGCTCTATATTATTTGTGTACTTGAGGTTCTTTCATTTTTGCCATGAAGATCACGATAAAGAAATGGCCTTTATATAGAAGCAATAGAGGGCGGACTACAAAAGAAAAATAAATAAATTTAATCAACTTGACATTTATAGCAAATCTATAATCTAAATAGAAAGATTTAAAGATCGAGCATTAGCTAGGAGAAAAAAATAGTAGATAATCGAGTGTCCTAGTACGTACTTCTACGTGGAAGAGTGTAACGATCCATTAGGTCGTTTTGAGAACTAGAACTTTTTATTTTATAAAAGATTTATTTCGTAAATTTTAATAGGTATTTGGATTATTCGATAACTATAATTATTTAGTTGAGAGTAAATTTAAATAACTAATTTAATTAGAAGGCTAAGTTGATAATTTATTTAACAATCTATATCAATTATTAAAGAAAAAGGATATGATTTATTACTTTGATACATAATTATATTTCAATTAGAAAAGTAAAGAGAAGAGGAAGGTGCGGAGCAAACAAGAAATCAAACGCAAAAATTGGAAAAAAAAAATATGGAGGAAGAAAGAAAAGAAAGGAAAAAAGAAAAATAAAGGAGAAGAGAAAATTAGGAATTTTTATTTCAAAGCGTTAAGGTAATTATTCTCATCCTTTCTATTAAGTTTTTATGTGATTATGAATATATTTTTAGGGTATATTGGTGGAGAAATAACGCTGAAATAAGAAAATATGACCCTAGGATTCTTTACATAAAATCTTGATTTGGGGGTCGAATAACGATCCGTTTTAGCTGAAATTTGACATGTGAGTTTATTTTATCATGAGTGAACATAATCGGAAAGAAAATTTCAGATTTGACTTCAATGACTCGGAATGACTTTTTGACCCAATTTTTTATCCGAAAATAAATATAGCTATATGGATGTCATTGGATTCGTATTCTTATGAAAATTATTTATTTAAAAAGATTTTGATCGTTCGAAAGCGTTACGAAAGGCTCAAGTTTTAAAGTGATTATTTAATTTAATTGAGGTTTAATCCTAGTTTTGAAATTCAGAAAATATGAGAGTTGACATGTTATGTGGCATCAAGATTAGGAACGTATTTATAGAATTGGATGAGTTATTGGGTCTAGGTTAAACATATATATAATATTGGTGTTTACGGATTAGTTTACTTATAAATATTATATATTTGATAGATTGGAATTGGTCTGAGACATTGAAGAAAGAAAAGACATTGGTGGATTAACTTGTTTTACTTCGGTTCTTCGGTTGAGGTAGATTATGGTTTTATTCTATATCATAGATAGACTCTTAATAGTGATTGATATTCATTGAGTAATATGTGAAGTTTACTACACATTTAATTGTTGTGGTTTGGATGGTTGATATGTTGTTGTGATTGGTCTAAAATTTCGAGGTCATGAAATTCATAATCTTGAATTTGCCCTATCAAAAAATGGTGTCTTGAATATAGAAGGCTTGATGAAATATTATTAATGAAGTGGAATGTAATAATAAAGAATGATAAAGTAATTATAGCTGGATCGGGAATCACGTTCCGACATGATATATTTGGATCGGGTGTCATGTTTTGATACGGTATATTTGGATCGAGTGTCACGTTCTGACACGGTATATTTGGATCGGGTGTCACGTTTCGACACGATATATTTGGATCGGGTGTCACGTTCCGACACGGTATTATTGGATCGGGTGTCACATTCCGGCACGGTAATATTAAACGAAAACAAACTAAAATGACTTAATACTACCCAATCTCCAATAACTTATTTTCCAAAAGAGTGTGATACGGAGACTTGAGTCCTCATCTATGATCTTAATATTGTGTATTGATTATGAAGTTGTTCATTGTGTTGTCGCTTGATCTTGTTGGTTACTACCTGTTAAGTGCTACGATTGATTTCTTGCCATTACGTATTGCATATTGATTCCTATTTTGAGTTGGCCGATGATACCTATTTAGTACATGTTGTCCTGTACTGACCCATACTTGTATCTTTTCTTGTTTTACTTGTGGAGTACAACGAGTGTTCCACCGACTTCGACTCGACCTCAGCTTTAATCAGTCTCCGGTTCATAAGATTTTAGTGTGAGCTATCCTTCTAGCTGGCGATGGAATCTCTTGTCATGACATGGTGTCTTTAGTTTTCGGACACGTTATATTATTTATTTATTTGGTGTTTGATAATTCGAGATTTAGTTTTAGAATTTAGATGTCCTTCATGTGATGACTTTCAGGTTTTGGAAAAACGTATTTATTTAAGCTTTCACGTTATTGTTATATTTATTAGTCGGAGTTTGTATCATTGATTTTCTCATCTAGAAGATTAAGTGTGGGTGTCACTCATGGCCCAGTTTGAATCGTGACAAAGAGGCAAGGGGTTAGTCTCCTCATCCTCATCTTCTCCTTATTAATTAGTCTTATCTAGTATTTACATAATATCTTATTCTTCGGCTTTTATAACTACATGTTGCTTTGTGATCATTATTTTCCTTTTTATATATCTTATTTTATTTTTATAGTTAAGGATCTATCATAAATATTTTTTTTACTTTACATAAATAAGAATAAGTTTTGAATATACTCTACTCTTTTTTGACTCTATTGATGAAAAGCTCAAATTTATCCATTAATATATTTAAAAAAAATATATAGATTCAATGATGTGACGCTCTACAACTAAGGCACTCATTACACTTATTCAGACACTATTTGTTTGCATAATTAACCAAGAAAACCCAACAACCACAAGATCCAAAATGAAATCTTTTTTGCAGTATTAGACACAATCCCTATATTTTGCCTATGACATTAAAACAACATTGTAAAAAGAAGATGAGACAAATTGATCATAAGGAGGTCTATAATAGCTGCTGAAAAATCCTTTCAAATATATCCAGAATTTGCATAGGGATAAGTGCAGAAAAAGGTACAAAGAGGCAATAATGTTTGTTGACTTTATACTATTTGGTGGAAATAGAAACACAATTTGTGATCTTGAAGTTAAGAGTGACAAGACATCAGCCAAAAGATAAGCAACTGATTGATTTGATGAGAAAATGAATAGTCCCTTATGTTTAGTTATAAACATAATTACGTTTGATACACTTTTTAAATTTATGTATAAATGATCCCAATTTAGTTTTACATCTATTTAATGTTATGCTATGTATAATTAACATATGGCAAATCATAGCATTAGTAATGCAGGAATTTTTATTTGATGCATACATAAGCACATGGACGGAGTCAGTCGTTAGAGGTTTCATTCGATCAAAGATTATATTATTTATACATGATTAAAATAATTTTTTATATATAAATAATATATGTTGAACCCCTTTCGGCTAGTTCGTGTATCTACTTTTTCAGATTTTGAACCCCCTTATTAAAATTTTTGGCTTTGTCACTGGATTAGCATAGTTAAAAATAAAATTACTGCTAAAAATATTTTTCACATTCCCCCCCCCCCCCCCCCCCCCCGTATTTTTGAGAGATATTTTTCTTTAAAAAAAATATTTTTTGAAGTTGGTGTTGACATTGGGAAATAAAATCATAAAATGTTGTTTCACACAAAACACTTCAACTTTCAAATACCATTTTTCAAATTCGATTACTAATTATTTCCTTTCAAATTTCATTCTAACCATATCCAAATGCTGACTAAGAATATATTGTCGTCTAATATTTATAAATTTTAGATCATAATCTAATATTTTTCTTATAAGACTTTTCGTTTTCTTAAAAAGAATTATTTTTTTATCGTGATCTAACAAATTTACTAAATATTTGTCCCAAAAAGAGAACCGATAAAAACTTCTGCTGAGTGGGCCGGTTTGTAGAGCTGGATTAGTGTGGGCTTAAACCACAAGCCTAAGAATAATTGCAAAAATAACCACTTTGGAGCACTATTATTTAAACAATAGCCCAACAAGGGATAGTGCACTAATTTGTACTATTTCTTTAAACAATGCACATCTGAAATTTACCAATTCGTACATAAATAATTATCTGAAATACTTACAAAAATCCAAATTCTTTCAAATGGCTTAAACCTTTAGCTTAAGAAGGTAAAATTAACATTTACTAACCACTTTTTGAACTTATTTTTTATAAAAAAATAAATATTATAATGAAATTGCTTGTTGATTTTGTTATTTATTTTAAGTATGAGGGTTGAAAATGGCTATTTATGATTTTTATCCGCTAGACAAGTGCACAAACATCGTATGTCTAAAATTTGTTAATTTGTACGTTAAGAGTAATCATCAAATGCCTAAAAATATCCAATTTTTCCTTCTTTCTTTTTTCAATAAATAATATAAGATTCTAAACAAGATCAACTTAGATTTCAATTTTTTACGTTGATTCCCCGCTAAGGTCAAATAATTAGCTTGTTAATCAATTGATGGAACTTGTTACCTAATGGATTTTAATGTTAATTAGTACTTAATCCAATCAAAACAGTCAGATTTGGATAACTCCATCTATTAACAAATTCAAATTCATAAAATAGGTAAAATATAATAGAATAATAAAAATGGATAGAAAAATAAGAGATAGAAGAAAAAATATTATAAAAAGTGAGAGAGTTGAAATGAGTGAAGATATTTTTGAGAGAGTTGAAATGGACTAAAATACACCTAAAATTTTTTGAGTTTCATACCTAAACTATCATATACGCAAGTTTTTGTCTGAACTATCACTAGTTTTGATCAAAATACACATCAACTATAATATATATCAGTTGTTTCATTTTCTTACCTAAAATATATCACCATCGTTCAGGTAGGAAAAAAAAGAGGAACAATTGATAGTTGAGGTGTATTTTGATAAATATATGAATACCTTTCATTTATTAATCTCAATTAATATCTATCTATAACCAACTCTATTATAATATCAGCTCACTGAAAAAAGTTTATTCATATAATATGGAAAGATTATATAAAAAAATAGCTTGTTACTACCTACTTATAAATCATTGTTGTTTTTTAATGTATTGTTGAATCAGTGACAAATGGGATCATTTGCACTTTTGTCCTATTTTGGGTTACTCTTTAATTTTTGTTTTCAAGATGAATAAAATTATATCATCGCATTTATAATACCCATAAGTTATGCTTTACATGATTTTTTTTCTTTAAAAAAACTTATGTCTTACTAGTAGGGGTGTTAAAATGAATTCAAATATAGATAATTCAAATTTTTATGGATAGGGTTCAAGATAGTTTAAAGAAAAAACTAAGTTCATACCCCATAAAAGCAAAATAATTACAAACAAATATCCTTTTACATTTCATACCTCCCAAGGCATGAGATTCGCAAGCAAGATACCATCGCAGTATCATTATACTGATATGATATCACTGAGTCTGATTCAGTCCTTAATGATACCACCACAGTATATCTATATATTGTCATGGTATTATTGATGTCTAGTTCAATCCTTCAGCTACATCTCCGTAAAAACCATCATATACTGGCATGGTATCATTAAATATTGTGATGATATTATAAAGGTTTTTCAAAGTCATTCGATATTACATGAATGACACCACAATATATTCGTATATTATAATGATATTAAAAAATTTTAATGAGACACTTTTAAATACTCCATGATACCATAACAATATATTGATATCTTATCGGTATTATATAAGATTGAACTCTATTTTTAAGAAATAAAAATAAAACTATTTAGAGAAAAATTATTAAAATCACAATCTTATTTATTAAACTAATTAGTAAATATATTCTTTGTGATACTTCATCGGTATGTTGATATCATATCGATATTATATAAAAATTGAGCTTAATTCTCCGTGATACTTCATCGGTATATGATACCCTATCGGTATCATGTAGGCTGATGCTGACGTCAGCATGACGTCAACATGCGAATGTAAAAATAATTAAAGGGGTACATAGGTAATTAGTTTGGCCGAAGGGGTATTTAAAAAAATTATTTAGGGAAGAATTAATTATTTTGCTTTTATGGGATTTCACTGAGTTGTTGTTGTTGTTGTATTTAGGGAAGGGGTATGGAGTGGTAAATTGTTTGTTTAAAGGGTCCATTTTGTATAGTTTTCCCTAATTTAAATTGAGTTCAATCTCAACTCATTCAAGTCTTAATCTATTTTAAAAGGATCTTCAATTGAACCAATTTAATCTCCAATTTCAACCCGCTTTAAGATTCTTTATTTGCATTGATGTAATGTATGTTTTCACATTAAAGGTATAAATTACTATCTATTTTATATCTTTTATGATTTATCTATCCATTTGTAATTTTCTTGAGTTGAAATTCAAATTGTGATTATAATAAATAAATAATTATATATTAAAATTATTGAGATTAAGAGGGATCAGATTGACAGGTCATGACCCAACCTAAATTTCAGCCCAACCCATTTGAGCCTAAAGTAAATTTGAGCGGGTCATAATTCAACCCGATTTCTATTTCAATCCATTTTAATATGGGTTAATTACTAATATATTATATAACATTAATTAAGAGTTTTAGTACATGTTTCACATTTACAAAAAATAGCAGCACTTTTCTTACCCGAAATAATAATAAAAAAATACCTTCTTTTTCTCTCTCTCTCCCTCCTTCTTATTTTTTTTCTTCCATTTTTTCTGTTTCTTTATCTCTTTCTTCCTCTTACTCTTTCTCTCTCTCCTTCTTCTGTTTTTTCTCCTTTTTTATGCCAATTTTTTTCTCTCTCTTTCTTTGTTTCTCTTTTTTCTCTTTTAAAAATAATAATTTTGAATTAGATATTACAAAAATAATGCTTTTACTATTTTTTTTAAAATTATATAAAATTTTTAATGTAAATATATATGTAATGCATTTCTAACACAATAAAAGAAATAAATATAAATGATAAGTGTAATACGTGTTGAATTCAATATATTATACATATTATAGGCATGTTTCAATGCACGTGCTGAATATATAATTAAAATATTTTTTATACAAATGTATTATAAGTATTATGTGTGAATTTAAAATATTCTAGTATTATTCAAATTAATTTGTGTTGTTAGAAATGTATTATATTTGTTGAAATAACAACAATTGAATTCATAACAATGTATAGTATTGAATTCTAATTGTAATACATTTTGAATTCAACATATTATACATATTATAGAAATATTTCAATGCAAGTGGTGAATGTATAACTAAAATATTTTTAATACAATAATATATTCCCTTAATAAGAGAAAAAAATAAAAAAAATTATAATAGATTTTGAATTCAATATATTATAGGCATGTTTCAATGCACGTGGTGAATATATAACTAAAATATTTTTAATATAATAATATATTTTAGCACCATTAATAAGAGAAAAAATAAATAATAATTATAATACATTTTGAAATCAATGTATGATAAATATTATAAGCATCTTTCAACGAATGTGGTGAATATATAATTAAAATATTTTTAATACAAATATATTATAAGTCATTATATGTGAATTTCAAATATTTTGATACTATTAAAATTAATTTTAAATTAGAATAATTAATTATTATTTTTAAAAAAGAAAAAAGAGAAAGATAAAAAATAGATAAAAAAATAAAAAGAGAGAAGAAGCACGAAAAAGAGGAAGAAAGGTAGAGAGAAAAAGAGAAGAGTCACGCAGAAAGAGGAGAAAGAGAGAGGGGAGAAAAAGATAGAAGAGGATAATGGATGGTTTTAGTTATTAATGAAGATAAATATGCTATAGACCGTAATAAATAAAAGTATATTAAAAAAAGATAAATATTAATCTAAAGAAATTCATTTTTTTATTATTTAATATTTTCAATTTCAATCCAACTCGCCCATTTGATACCCTATTTATTAGACACAAGTTCAAGTAATAGCCGAAGGATTAACATAAAAAATTCACTTATTCAAAGAATGATTCATGAAATTTCATAAATTCATAAAAAAAATTAAATTAAAATTATTAAATGAAATCGATAATTATAACGGTGTATCCGTCCCTACCTATGAACAAAGTAACATTTCGTAGAGAGTTGCAAAATTCGTACCAAGAATTTGAAAAGGACAGATAATTAAGTTTAAAAAATATATTAAAAGTTCCCTACCACTTGGAGTATCCTAAAAAAAACACTTGTAAATGAACCTACGTGGCATAATTTCTAAATAAAACATCAAAATAATTTCCCATGTACATTCTTTAAAAAATTTATTCCAACTTTTCTTCTAAAAGAATTAGTCATATTAAAAAAAAAAAAGTCCAATGAAAGAAAATGTCTCTATATCAAAAATGAGTAATTAAGATAAAAAAGAACTTTATATATAATTTTATTCAAACATCAAAATCAAACACAATTAACAAAACCATAAATACCATCTTCATTTTTTAAGATTACTGACCCTTGAAACTCCATATAGCCAGGATTTCAACTCCATATTTTCTATTTATTATTATTTTCAAAATGAGAGTCATTGGAATTAAATTCACCATTATTACTAGACTATAAATACGATTCTAAATTGTTTTAACTTCGTAAGAGAACTTATGTAGGTTACATATATTATTAGAGATATAATTTTTTTTGAAGCCAGCTATTTTAACTGTCATATGAATAGGACAATTCGAACTAAACAAAGAGAAAGAGAGGCTTGTAATGTTATAAAAATAGCTCATCCAAACTTGAGATGATATTACCTACAAATTTTGGTTTACATCAAAGAAGTAATTAGTGATTAATTATTTTCTGTATTGTTCATACTCTCTAAAAGTGATGTTGTACACGTGTTGAGTTCATCAAAATACACTATTTCTAAAGAATTTTGCGCACATCTCACCTTATTTTCAAAAAGTCTAAAAAACATAGATTATATCACATATTTACTTCTCCGTATAAGTAACATACAAGTCAAAAGTCAAACAATTTTGATCAAGTCTCATCTTGTTTGTGCTAAACACTACTCCCCCATCCCCACAACCCCAATATATATATCATTAATTTTTATTTTATTTTTAATTTTGATTTCTCATCCGATATTCAGTATTAATATTGAAGTATGATTAATTCGAATTCACGTAGCGTATGACCCTATTTAAAGGCAAGCATTTCCTATCAAGAAATTTTTCATATCCACAACTCGACTCGAGACATCTGATTAATAAAAAAGTGGTTTAATCCATAACACCATATCTTTTGATGGTCATTATTTTTTTTTTATTTGAACTATTTCTCAATTTAATCGTGACAATAATAACTGCGTCTCATTTCAAAACTAATCAGAGTCAATTATAAAGATTCTCTTTATACTTGCTGTCCTTTTTTGTCCCATTTATAGTTGGTGTTAGTACTCTACAAAAAATCCAAACTGTCCCAAAAAAGAAACAAAAAACACACAAACACACAGTACTCTTTTAGCAATATTATAAACTCTTTCACTTAATAGCAATGTCAGTTACATGTTCTTGAGATCCTTAGTTTGAACAAACAATATTTTTTGATACTTTTAATAGCGTGGCGATAAAAAAAAGAAAGGTAATTGTCTTGACAACAAACACGTCATTGACTGATAGTTTATATTCCGAGCTGATTAACAAAAAAATGAGAGGATTTAGGCTTGGAAGGAGATTGGTGAGAGTCTTCAAGTTGTTCATTCATAGGAGAAAAAAGGGAAAAATCAGCTACAAACGTTTGGGATCTTCCAATTGTGCAATAAAAGCAATTTCAAAGCTATGTAATTTTGGAAATTTGTTGAAGCATGGGGTTAAAAATGTCAATTTTGCGAATCCCAGTTCGGGTTATATTCGGGTCGGTTCAGAATTGATGGATCAGAACCAAATACCAAAGGGTCATTTGGCTGTTTATGTTGGTGAAAAACAGGATGTTGCATGTAGAGTTTTAGTGCCTGTGATTTACTTTAATCATCCTTTGTTTGTTGATTTGTTAAGAGAGGCTGAAATGGTTTATGGGTTCAATCATTCGGGTGGGATCCAAATCCCTTGTCGGATATCCGAATTCGAGAACATTCAATCAAGAATCGCCGCCATGGGTGGTGGTGGAAGTTGTCGCACGAGGCGGAGCTGGAGGTGTAAGTACTGGTGAGTTATGAAGTTATTAGATTTGTCTTTGATTATTTGATCATGTCGGAATTTGTACATATTTATGTTAATTTAGTGATCAGTCCGTTAGTTTCTTTTATCACACTCGAAAAAAAGATGTCTGAGTGTGAGAAGATCTAATTTAGTTATTGTATTTGCCCTTTCATGAAGAAAAGAAATAAATTTTATTTATGTTGAAACTCTTAAATTCTTCAAATAAATCAATGTTATTAAATCTTTAGGATAAATATTAATATTGATTTGAAGAGTCGTTAACATAATAGTCATATACAAACGACGATGGAAAATAAAACATAGTAGGATAACATACAAATAGCTTTCTTAGTATACATTTTCTTAAATTATACATCCACTTCTTCAATGTAATAGAAGACTATACATCAATAAATATAAAATATTTAATTCTTCGATGTGATAATGAATTCGAACTTTAATAAGGATAGTGAATGCGTTCGCACCTGTTATTTTATTCACCACCATTATGCTATATGACAGACAATAGGAAGAATGGTAACAGATAAAATTTGACTCAGAAACAAGCAAATCAACTTCAAGCTGTCAATTACCTCATAGTGTGGCCATATAATATGGCCATACATTGTATTGCATAGTTATTTGCTTGTTTCTTGTGATTTACTGGCTGTGTTTCTCATATAAAATCTAGCACTTCCAACTAAGAGAGCAACATGATCAAAACAAACTCGAAAAGCAGCAAGCCAGAGTGAAACATGACTGTCAAAAACAGAACAAAGTACTTGCGAAAATTTATCCCAACACTGCAGCTTATGCTCTCCTCTTTCCGTGTATGGACGAAACACCAGCAGCACCAATCAAAGAATCATCAATTTATTCATGTAAGGACTCAATTGCTCATCAAACAAATCCTACTTGCAATGTCAATCAGTGGAGTGTTTAGTTGTCGGTTGAGACCAAGTTGACGTGTCTAGATGTGCATTGTCAAAGCTGGAGTGCTTACTTGGCAGATAAGGCTAAGTTTGAGTGTCTATTTATGAATTACGCCATTAGAATTCCCGGTCTACTCAAAACAAGGCAATAGAGCCATAAGGGTAATGTTAATATTTGCCCCTCCATGAATACCATTTCAATTTCAACTGAAACAACAATGGGGGAGCCCCTAAGATTCCACGTGCCAGCCGTGGATCATACACATCAAACTGTACCCGAGCCAAAGAATCTAAAATGACCTGGGCAGGCACAGCAGGCAAAAGCAAAGGACGAGCTTCAGCTGGAACGCTTCCAGCCAATTCTCGAGCCTTCTGGATATGTGCATTAGCTACAGATGCCATTTCAAAAACTGCATCACAAAGGGCCTCACGCGAGTCCTTTCTGATCTCTGATTGACCACTTTGGTGAACCAACAAACCATGTTTCTCAGCCACCTTGGCTGGTATATATGAAAACTGATAGTTTCGACTAGCATGGTATGGCAGTGATTTAAGCAACAAAAGCAGTCCACTTGCCTTACCAATATGTGAAGCAGCATGGTCTGCTGCTGTGGATTTAATACCACCTGCTTGAAGTGTAGAGTACAGAATAGTTGATGTTGTGTCCTCAGCATAACGCTCCAATTCTTCAACAGTTTGTGGAATATCATTATTTTCTCTATTTGCATCATTTATTCGGGCTTCCACAGCTCGTTTCAGCCAACTCTTGCTAACCTTGTGTTCAGATACTACAGAGGTGAGGGCCTGAGCTACTGGATGCTCAATTACCTTGTTTGAATAGATCTTGTCCAAAGCTTCTTGCCACCACAGCAAGCGCATAAGACCAATTTTGGGATCAGATGCAACATCCATAGCTCGGGATGTCTCGACATTGAAAGCTCGGAGCGCAAATGCAGCCTTCCTCATGTCTGCGGGAAGTTCAAGAAGGCAGAGGTAGTGATGATAATCATAACGTCGTACTTGCTGCACACAATAGGATAAAGCAGCTCTTATACCACCGGACAAGGAAGCACCATTCATTTCAATCCCAAGTGTGCTTCCTACAGTCACAAACATGAGTGTAGAAATCAACAACGTAGCATTAACTGCATATGAAACTACTAATGGTAGGGCATGCATTGGAGAAGGGAAAATTAAGACAGCCATAACCCTTTTTTCAGTAACAGAAAACAAATAGAAGGATAAATAGAATGGATCGAGTACCTATCCTCATACATACAAATTAACTTGGCTTGACATGGAGGACATGATACATGTTTATGTGTTGAAAAGACGGTTTAAATCGATTTCAACATTTTAAAGAAAAAATCAACTTAAAAGGAGTCGCCACTTAATTTTCTAAAGAAATTAAGAAAACTTAATTTAAAAGATTCTAAAAGATTAAGTTTTAAAAATTAGAGAAAACTGAGTAAGAGGTTCATTTTACTACTTTAAAAAGGTTTTAGCACTTAAAGTAGCCGCTAACACGCGGTTATCCATCGATTTGAAAACTTTGGCTATTTAAAAATAATTTGAAAGAAAAACAATATAAACTCTTTTGAAGAAAAGATCAACTTGAACATTTAAAGTAATTTGAAAGGAGGGACTATTTGTTAAAATGGCCAAGTAAAAGAAAACGTTTGAGTAAAATCATTTTAGGAAGAGTAAATCAATCATATAAAAAAACTGCTATTGGCATAACAACCGGTACACCATAGGTTAGCCCAACCCAGTCCTCTCGTACTAGGGTTGGCTCCTCGCAGTTCTCTCTTTAACACCAACGGTAGACCAAATAATACAATGCAAGCAAAAGTTCCTAGATTCATGGAGATATAGAACAGCACTAGAAAAATCCCATCAAGATAGATTGAATCGACGACCTATACTTCAACTAAAGGCACAAGGGCGTAGCGAGCACAGATCAGAGGAAATGCACATGGGTCTCCTTGAAGAACGGAGTCTAGGGTAAAGAAAGAAAGGTACGAGTGAAGTAGCTTACTATTGCTCTTTGATTTGTCAGGTATACTACGAAGAATGGCATGGATCGGTAGCCTTTTTCTTAGAGTGGATTGAGGAAGAAGTGGAACTCAGATGAGAACGTAGTCTTGCTGCATCTCCTGAAGGAGAAGGGGCTAGGCGAGTGCCTGATCGAATTGATCAGGTCATGTAGGAATCAAAAGAAAGTTTCTTATCGAGAGACAGATTACAGCAAAAATGACTCATGAGGATAGCTGGTGGATAAGATAGACATAACCAAAACTCTGCCTAAATCTTGAAACTGTTGAGCCACATGCTTTCTATGGGAAACTCGAGACTCTTTAGAATTGTGAATTTCTAGTTATCACACGCACTTGGTGCGCTTGACTTTCTTCCAAATTCTTTTTTAACCAAATGTTCAAATGACACTGTTTGGGGTATTTTAAATTAATTAAGTAGATAGAAGAAAGTATTAAATAGATAAGGAGTAGATGAGTGAGTGAGTCCTCACCGACCTGAGCGATTTCGATCACCCTGCCGAAGCAGCTTTCTTTCTTCAGGTAGTGAAGTCACTCCGGTTTGTGTATGACTTGACGCTCTAAAGTCTGTATCTTGCCCCTAGTTACTTAATCGTATTCGACTTCTATCGCAGATCTGTTATTTCTTACGCATTTCTTTCCATTAGCTCTCCAAGCTTCCTATCTTTCAAAGTTTTCATTTTTGATCGAATTCCGTCTAGTAAGCCTCGAGATCTTACAGATGCTGTTGAGAATCGTCATTAACCAATCATGTATCGGACGCACCGTAGAGATAAGCTGCCCATGAGCATCATGGCATGATCGCTCGCTATCTGGCTGGAAAAGATGGTCCGGAAGCTTCCTCTCTTCCTAGCAGCGCATCAGCAACATCAACGATTACAGTGTTAACGGCGCATGTGCAACTGCTACTGAGGCTGATATGCGACATCCCTAACTAGAGGAATAGATGGGAAGCTAACGAAAGGGTTGGGATTCGCCTCGCCTAATGCATCTCGGTTCGAGTCCGAGTGGCTCCGCTGCTTACCCAATGGACCACTTAGAATAGACCGAATCAAAGGCGGTAAGCATTCTGTAATCATTCCAAGTTTTCCAGGCTGCCCATTCTCTTTGTATGAAAAGTAGGAGTAGGAAATGTCGTAGGTAATAGGGAATTGGTCGCCGTTCATTCCAGAACGGTCACCCGAAAAACGAATAAACAACGACATCAATGCTGTGGAACTCGGGTAGGCTTGTGGCATACCTCTGCCCTAAGCTAACAGCTTTCTTATGATATTAATAGTTGGATGAAAAGAAACCATCTCTCGAGCCCCAAAGAAAACCCCCTACCCTTTGTAAAGTCCAAGAATGAATGCTTATTAAGGAATCGGTAAGCTGATGTGCCATTACTGGGCTCCATCCTCTGGCAATTATCGACTCGGGAATGAACGAAGTCGCTTCACTTCAAAGTAGAGGTTTGTGGTAACGGTGGACTGACAGATCAGCTCCAAGGCCTGAGTGTAGAAGAA
Source organism: Solanum dulcamara (assembly GCF_947179165.1). NCBI lineage: Eukaryota > Viridiplantae > Streptophyta > Magnoliopsida > Solanales > Solanaceae > Solanum > Solanum dulcamara. Next base: position 1,976,053 of record NC_077241.1, on the reverse strand, counting down.
TAAAGTTTTTAGCATTAGGATTATTCTCAGAGAGGGCCATCCCCCCCCTAGTAGGGTGGTTAAAGAGGAGGTTGCGGATTTCTGACCTCCGAGCCGGAGGCAGACAAAAAAGCTAAACATCTTTTTTCTTTCGCGCGAGAAAAAAAGCACTTTTGGGGGCTGACGGTACTCCTTTGGATGGTTTCTCTTCTTTTAGGAAATTTAATTAAGTTAAACCAAACTAAAATTAACATCTAAGCAAAATCATAAATAATTAAATTATTACAACCCGTGAGATGAATATTTAACCCTAACCATCTAAGCAACCATAACAGCCACGAATCCAAATTTATGTTATTATCGAGATGAATATTTAACCCTAAACATGTGACATATATTGAAGAACTCAAGCTAAACAAGACAGAAGGATGAAGAGGTAGTTACATAAAGAAAACCAAATATTTGACAAGTTTGACAGGTTATCAAAACAAAATAAGAGCATTAATAGACTGACTGACCAAATAACAGATTAAAAGAGAAGACAATTATTCCATGAGCAAGCTCTGATTTAAAATAAATGCAGGGTAAGGCAGACTTCATCAAAACATAAAGAGGAGATAAAGGAATTTCATACATCATACTAATAGCTCCTCTAGATCAATGTTCAACAACTAAGAAAGAACTCACATCATCATCTTAAATAAGGCAGTAACCATGTAGAAAATCAACCAATATCATAGGTCTAAAAAATACAGTAAACAAGTTAACAAAAACAAATCTGTTAATAGCAACTAAAGGCAGGTTCACGCGTAAAGCAAAATTCTCGAAGACACTAACAAACTCTCCCAAAACTCACTAACCCCTAAGGAAGAGATTCCACATGATATTTCATATATATGATAAGAGGAACGCCAGTTGATTATGAATTAGTATTGGCCAGTGACATTAAACAATTAAAAAAAAATTGGTTCTTTGTAACTATAGCTTATCCATAATGTAACTATAGCTTATCCATAATCCAATACCAAGTAACTGAACTATAACAATTAAATCCCAACACGCGAGCTACTGCTGCCTCACTCAAATAAATAAACACCATACAAATCATACTAGATGAACATTATTTTTTAAAGAAATCACAAGAAACAGCAAATCGTCTTAAGGCAGCACGTTGGTGATTTCCAATTTTTTTGGAGAATGACAGGAGGGGTTATCCTTGAGCGGGTGCAGGAAATTGATCGCAAGTCTGTACATCACAAATCAAACAGGTAAATATACAAGTAAATCTCAATCCATGGTGATCATTTCTTTAATTTCGTTACTCACTCTCACAGTTTGGTATCTATCAACTTACTTAGAGATCAACTTTAAGTAAGAATCTATAAATAAATATTTATGATAAAGAGTATTACTAGTGATCTGTTGTTTTGTCAACACTTGATACTGTCATGAATATTTACAATTGATTATCTTAGGTAATAATCTTTCTTTCTTTTATCGAACACTGATGATAGGCTATAAACACGAGTTTTTAGCTACATGTCGCCCTTTCATTTACTACACTTTAATTGTGTTTGAACTATAATGTTATCATTTTATACTCATTATGTGTGTTTTATTGTACAAGACTTGTCCCTGAGCTAATGAACAATTGTTGAGCTAAAGCGGATGTTTTGAGAGTTTGAAGTCTTGAGTAGAAGTTCAAGATGATGATCCAGGATCATGTTTCGGGTTCAAGGGTTGTGAGCACGCAAGAGAATGTTACTTCCTACACAATTTGATTCAATACGGAAGTTTGAATCGGTCGTTGTTTGTAATGTTTTCTTATTCTTATTCTTCAATGTTCTTATTGTCTTGCAACCGACATATGATGAAAATCTGTCGAGAGATGAGTAAAATACACAGCAGGAGACATGCTATGGTTTGACTTATAAGAACAAAGGGACAATCTTTATATGATAGAACACTTCAAAAGTCTGCATTGGAAGATTGATAGGCAATACAAAGTGCCAAAAAGAACTCCAATAACAGAAAAGATATAATTTTGAGCATATCAAAGATTATAATATAACTCTGACAGTGAAGATGTGAACTGAAAGAGAGGTATAAACAGTAAGCTAGATAGAATTGAATGAATAATTTCAATTGAGCATTCAAAAATAGAGTGAAGTTGCAAGAGGCCATCAACTTTCAGCCACACTACAGAAAAAAAGAAAAACTTTATAGGTCATTTCCCGATCAATAATCGCTCATACATACTAAAATTGCTTCATTCCAACTCTATTAATCGATCCAATTTCAAGTCACGAGCACAACTAACATCCTGTAATTATCCGAATCTTAAACATCAGGAAGCCATACTTAGACAGTAAACACAGCGTATAACATGAGCTCACTAGATAGATTTTGAAGTAACACATGGAACATATAATCGCCGCTTAGTTACGAATCAGAACGAAGAAGATTTCACAGATACTTAGCACTCGAGTGAAAAACACGATGCATATCACTAATCTGGATTCAAACGCGATACAGTAACTTACGATTTAGACAAACATTTTATAGACTGTAAAGAGAAACTAAATAGATGAAGACGAAATTACCTTTTCGAAAGCCGGAACTAGGACGAGCTTAAGACGGCGATTCCACACTCCGACTAGTGAAGCTCCGACAATGAAGTTCCGGTGAACGGCGATTCCATACGCGTATGTACGTTACGCTTTTGGGTTTTTGATGGGTATAATGGTGGTCGTTTGGGAAGAAGGATAGAGTTATTGGGCTGTTGGGTCGGTAGGCTTTTGGGAAGAAGGATGGAGTTATTGGGCTGTTGGGTGTTGTAATGTTGTGAGGATCTAATGAGTTGGAGAATTGGAATTGGAAAAATTAATCGCGCAAACATATATTAGTTAATTAGTTAGTATAGTTATAATTTAGCTAATTTATTATTAATATTTAGAGTTAATTACGGTTAAAATTTATATAATTCACATATTTGTATAATTCGAAATTTGTATAATAAAATTTATATGACTTTTGTATAATATAATTTGTATAACTGTTTAAAGTTAAGATATTTGTGTTTGTTTAAATTCGTTATTTCAAGTTTATACAAAAATAGTTCAATTATCCGTGAATTATACAAATCCGCAAATTATACAAACAAGACAGATTAAACTATAGCTACATAAGTCCTCAACTACACACAATACGTTCTGTGGACTTGGATAATTCTTTTTCTTTTTATCTTTATTGTTTCTGATTTTCTAACATTAATACAGGAGAAAATATCTATACTATTTTTTTCGTGGACATTGCTATTCGTCTCATTAAAGGATATAGGTTCGAGCTGTGTTCAGTTTTACTGCAATAATTGATAATTTTTTGCGATTCTATTGTTATAATAGTTAAAGTTTAACTTGTCACTCTAAGGACAAGTTACTTGTAAGAACAAAAGGTTGTTTTTATTTTCTCCTAAATACATGAAATTAGAATCGCCTCATATTCATAAAATCAATTTATACACGTACCATTGTATATTGTATTTAACATTACAACAAGTAAAATACACTGATAATATAAAAATTCGTTACAACATCACTTGCATATACATAACTAAAATCCATATTCATATAATAGGAAGTCTGACCAATTCTTTTCCATAACCTCTACAACTCTTAATACATATATCAATACAAACATGATACACATAATAATCACTTTTCTCATTTTTACACTCATTTTCATGAATACAAGCTTTAACACACCCTTTTTCCTCTTCAATCTCATTATTCATCACTAATTCTTCATGATGATTATTTATCAAAAAAGAAGAAGAATTTAAAAGCATAATGAAAAAGAAAAAGAAAAAGAAAAGAGGAGTGAGATTCTGCCTTTTATTCATCTTTTTTGCAAAACTCCAACAATTTTTATTATATATATAGAGAATTTAGATTATTGTTGATCATAAATGTGTAATTTTGATGTGTATTTATACTTGCAAAATTTGACATAGCTGGAAATTGGACCCTATAGGATAACAAATCCAATAATTAAGCAATTGATTTGCCAAAGATTTTCAGTGACAAATAAAAAAATAATTAAGCACCAAGACAGATCTCAAATCCCAAGAATAAACAATTACTCCTTCGGTCTCAATTTATGTGGTGGTGTTTAAATCTTCAAGAGTTAGCGAATTTTTTACTATAATTTTTTCATGTCTTTTAAAGGTATTTTTAAGTTTTTTTTTTGTAACTTATAATACTTTTTTATGTAGATTTTAAATATGTAAAATAAATTTAAAAAATAATGATTCTATTTCCAAAGTTACAGTCATAATTAAAAAGATTTATTTTTAAATTCCGAATTACGACATATAAATTAGAATAGAAGGAGTGCATGTTACAGAATTAGAAGATTGGATCATGCTTCTCAAAGATGTAGACATTAAATGTAGTACTCTTTACCTAACCACAATTTTTTATATGCTTTTTAAATTATTAATTATTGTGATATATAATATTTTTACATAGTTTTTAAAAATATAAATTTATTTTAGAAATCTGAACTACGACATATAAATTAGGACAAAGAAGTATATGTGATAGCAGATTGGATCATGCTTCTGATCAAAGATGTAGCCATTAAATGTACAGCTAGAGGTGACTTAATTTGTACTTGTAATTGGGAAAAAAATAATGAAAAAAAAAAGATAAAAATTAAAGAAAACTTGTTTTGAAGCTATATATTTTGATTTATGGTTTATAATACTAAATGCATCCTTATAAAATGAGAATCTTTACTAGAGAAAAATTTTGTGACATGGACGGCTAACTCAACTTGATTAATCGAGCTGATGAGATTTTTGATCGGATTTCAAAAAGTATTTTTTATTATGTAGATCATAACTGAGCTTTCAATCAGATTCTTTTTGCCTCACTTGTTAGGGCTCTCTCGAGTTGGAGCAAATATCTCTTTTACTAAGGATAAAATAGTTTTACAAAAATAATTTTAATTAATCTTTTCTTAAGAGGTATGTTTAAGATAAACATAACAACAATGTAACAATATACTTACTGTGATCCACGAATCGGGTTTGGGGAGAGTGAGATCCACTCAAATATTATTTTTATTTTTGTGGGGTAGATATTTTATTTTCAATAAATTAAACCCTCGATGAGTGTAAAAGAGAAACACGATAAATAATTTGAGACGGAAATAGTAGTATAATCACAAGTTGCCTTGATAGTCAAGTTAATCTTTGAAAAGAGATCGACTGTATTAATAAGTAATGATATCTCATTAATTAATTAACCTTCATTAAAGACTCTGTAAACTACAAATATTATATTGTAATTAAGTCTTCAATTTGTTGAAAATAATTACAACTAATGAAATTATATATATGGTTGACTGTAAAAAAATATTTAGATGAAATTTCACATCTTTATAGATAATTATCAAACTAATTAAAACTAGATCCATCATCCACGCCGTATAAGTTGTTTATTTACTTCTTTTTCCCTTATGAGTTTAAATTTTATGGATAGTAATTGTTCCAAGTCTGTTTCGAAAACTTTCATTTTCAATCGAATGTCTATTGAAAATAATCCTGAATCTTGCTTGTAAAATATGTATGCACCCTAGCTAGAAAGCATACAATCAAGGATAAATCTACCAGTGTAAATATTCTAAGTCAAACACGATGATAGATTTAGTAATGGGTGATCTTAAACTTCCAACTCTAGCTCGTGACAAATTTTCAGAGTCAAAATTTGTCAAACTTAACATTTTACTCACAAAAAAAAAGATTAAAAGTTCACGACCACCCACATCCAGACAATCTAGTAAATTACCCTATTCTATGATGATATGTGAGTTAGCATAAAATTGCATCTTTGTTTCTTCGAATGAGTTGGTCTTTAAGTTTTTTCATTTACAGTTGAACTTATACATAATAAATATATAATTTGTAGGATAATATGAAAATATAAACTTATATTCCACAAACAAATTATTATCTATTACGAATGACAAACACTGGGTACCTTACAGAAATCTCACTAGTATAGGAGCTAATTACTTAGATACAAACTAGTTTGTAATATTACAAATCTTACCAGATTTTGAATTTTAGATACATGTATTTGGCTCATTCAGATACATATATCTCGGATACATGAAGTCAAAATTAAGTGTAATTTATTCTAAATACATCGTTCAGTTACAAAGCTCGCTTGCTTCCCTCCTATCTTGCTCGCGTATCTAGTATCTTAGACACATGTATCTAGTGTTATTCACATGTATCTGAAAAATATAGACAAATCTCACTCGCTTCCCTCCTGTTCTCGCTCGCCTCTCTCCCTATTTCAGTGTATCTGGTAGCAAAGAAATATGCATCTAAGTGTATCTGACTTGAAATCTGATATGATATTATTAATTAGTGAGACAATATGTACTTATTCCAAACTATAGAAATTAGTAAATATGGTTGAAATGTTTGTGTAATTAAGTAATTATCCCATAAATTAAAGACCAGCCCAAAATAGGGGGCAAAAGTGAAAATGACCCATGAGTTAGACCATATGAGAAATATTTGTCGGCCCATATTACTCTAAGCCCATCAAACTTTATGGACTTGTATGTAACAGAGATCCAACACACTACCTATTACTTAGGCCCAAAGACCCCAGTATTTTTTATTTTTCAAAATGGGGGTAGGGGAACATGGGCGTATCTAGGTGGGGATCACCGGGTTCACGTGAACCCATGCTCCCCTTCCTAAATCATATATATTAGTATTATATTTTTTTTAAAAATACTTAAATATAGAAATGTGAGCCCACACTCGAAGTATCACATAATGCGATGATAATAGTGCATCCATTCTCTCGAAATTCTGAATACGCCTCTGTAGGGAAAGAGATTATAAGGTAGTGAATCGAACCATTACCAACAGGGTGAAAATTGAGGTAACGAAAAATACTCAGTAAATATCAAAATAATGAATGCATAGTATATTTTTCCTCTTCTCATTTTGCATATACTATCCAATTTTATCATTTATCAATTTTTTTTATAAAATCTGGAGTCGCTTTTAATAATAAGTATTTTATTCTTCAAATTGAGCCTTTGAATCTCGATTAATTGAACCTCAAAACAAATATCGAACACAGAGAGGGAAATGAAGACAAAAGCCTTTTGTTAGTTTGGGTGCATCTATAACTCAAGAGAGGTGATTTGACTCGTATCAATTTTTTTTAAAAAAATTGTCTAACTTCCTTTGTAAGAATATGGTTCTTATACGAGTTTCTGGTTTAGACAATTGATAGCTGTAAAGTGTGGATAAAATAAAGTGAGGATAAAATATATAAGAGAAGTATAGTAACCTTTCATATTTTTTCTGAATCTCCTTGTAAGAAATTCTGATTAACACTAAATGTAAGATTATTAATACTACGATAGTACCATTATTTTTTGTGAATAATTCCAAGGATATTACGGTCATTTTAGCAAAAAATGTGCTTATCAACACTTTGCAACCAAACATATCAACTACTTATTATCAATTTCAACATGTCCATACATATACATAACTTTTTGTTTGTAAAATTAGTTTTAACACCTAAATGGCTAAAAGTACATAGAAAAAAATTGCTAGCAAGATGACACTTTATGAGTGTTTCTCTGCAAATTGATAAACCAAAGCAAGTGCATTACTAGTAACTTGTAAAGCAACAAAAACCCTAACCCTAATAGAATCCTTAATTTTTCCATCCATAGAAGGATTATTAAACATATCAAGACAAGTATTTTCATCAGTAAGTGCAGCACTAATCCAAGTTTGAACATTACTAACATGCCAAGTAAATTCCTCTCTTCTTGATGCTAATTTACCACTTTGCCCTAGCTCGGGGATCGATCGATTAAGTTGATGAACACAATCATTCATGTTGAATGAACAATCTTTAGCAGCTTGTAATTCTCTTGTCTTTAGGCCCCTCATTCTTGTGACCATTGAAATGTATGTTGAAGCAATTTTGGCCTTCGATAAACTCACCGATAATGCTGCATGAGCAAGTTGTTGCTCGTTTAGTTGAATGGTGTTTGCGTAGGCGGAGAGAGATTGAACACATATGGTAGGGTATAAAGTTGTTTTACAAGAGGTCATTATGAAATTCGTGGTGTTTGAATTTTGAGACGTGACAGACTCAGTAATGATTGCGAGAATACAATGGAAGGACAAGAAAACTAGTAAGAAGTGAAGAGTAAGATTGGCCATATTTTATTTTGGAGTTGGACTTTTGAAATGACTTAACTCAAGTGGAGTGTGCATGATCCTCTTCTTAGGGGAAGCTTTATATAGAGTTGAAAAGAGTTGTTAGTTAGGGTTTTTCCTAATACAAATTGACATTATATTGTAAAGAATCAATTAATAATATATTTTAATTAGTGCCTAGTGGAGAAGCCATAATCAAGGAAGAGGATTCAAAATTTCCCCTTGAAAATTGAATTCGTTTATCGTAGAGTTTATTTTCTCGATTAGCGCTTTCAACAATTTGTTTTCATTCTCCTGCACTTAAATTTGAGATTTCTGATTAAGAATGGAAGTATCACAATCCATATTGATTATAATCATTTTGGTTTGGCGTTTAAATTATTATTTCTTTTTTATTTTCAAGTTATTCTAATTTATTCCAGCTAGAATATGACATTTTTCTATTCAATTGCAGATGTGAAGGAAGCTTCACAATTTTTATTTTATATTTTTTGGCTCAAACTTATCAACAATTAAAATTTAGATAGACATGTAACAAAGTTAAAGGTAACGTAATAAGATATCCAAATTCAATCTATAACAACGTGCTTTGTCTACTTTGAGAGTAGAGAGAACCGACACTATTTTATATTTATATATTGTTTGAGAAAACATTATTAAATTTAATGAAATTCGTACTGAATTTATTTTCGCTCGAACTATCAAGAATTATAGTAGAATAGTAAATATTTCTTTACATATCATGAGAAATTAATCTCAGGGTCGAGCTTTGAAACTATAGTCCCTTTTAAAGAGCACTAACCTAGTGGCAGGATCAACATTTGTCCAATCAATATTTATACCGATATGTCTTTACTGAAAAATCACACTATATAAATAAATAATTCATGTTAATTTTTTTTATTATATGTTTTTTGGTTTGCTTATTTCCTTTTTCTTGGAGAAAAACTTCGTCTTGATATTCAATAACACTCACTCACCATAGTGAGAGTTGTTATTACACGAATTTATTTTAATCAGAGAATCACGAATATCAAATGATTAGATAAAAAATTAAGCAACAAGTGTAATTAGTGTGAAATGCTAATAGTCAACTCTGAAGTAGGCAAATTAATTAAACGATTAAACTAATATCATAAAATAATACCTGCAAGAAAATTTAAACACAAGATTGTCAAAATCTTGAAGGGAAACTTTGACCAATCTCATAAATTGAAATTTAAATAAAAAAATAAAATAAAATAAAATAAAATATATATATATATATATATATATATATATTTTAAAAAATTAAAATATTTATAATAGAGATTTTAGTCCCTCAAATATCGATAAATTCCATATGCAATGTGCACTTTTTGCTTCCTCCGCTTGTAATTTTTCCAAATTATTAACCATTATATTACTTAATCAAATACACATTAGGTTGATTTTGTACTATTATTTCATATTTAAAGATGATATAATTTTAAAATAGTCTAAATATTACATATTTTCTATATAAAAGGAATCCAAAACACTCATTTTAATAAATCAAAAGATAAAATATATTTAGTCATATATCATAAACAGTGGAATTAAAAATCTACCAATAAAAAAAGGACAAAAAAATGTTAGTGTCTCTATTTTAAATTAAGGTCTGTGCCTCGTTTTTTGAAATACAACTGTAACACTAATCTTAAGAAACAACTAATTATTAATCAATTTGAAGTATTATAAGCTTTATTTTCATGAATAAATAGTATATAAAATAATCTTATTTAAATTTAATCGAGTCCAACATGTAATTTTTTTTCTCTTTTTGCTTGCAAAGAAAAAAAGATTATGAAATCAATTTGTGTGTCTCAGCAATCATCAAATTTAACACATCGATAATAAGAGAATTGGTTATCACTAGAATATAAAATGATTAATTTCACATAAGATCATTCAATTTTTAGTTTATCGCACTAAAATTATAACATAAATATTTAACGAAAAAAATAATTTAAATATGCTTATATATTACAAAAAATTAAAATTTCCCAATTAAAGTGATATAGCAACGGACATGGTCATAAAGAAAACTGCATAATATCGAAAAATATTACCCGTTTGGATATGTTTCGAAAAGTACGTAAAAATAATTTAAATTATAATAATTGAAATAAAATTGTCCGCACTCAGTATTTACATCAAATAAATAAATAAATAAATAAAATAAATATGTTTATAAGACTTTTAGCACTTCATCATGGTTTATTTAACTTGTATTATATCTTATAATATTGCTTAGCTATAGTAAATATATATTGATTAATGGAAACACGTGATACAAATAAATATTTAATTTAATTATATTACACTCATAGTCACGGACTTAAAATCTTGAATCTAACCTCTATTTAAAATATTGCGAACAAAATTTATTTAAGGACTAAGATAAACATTTCACCTTTCTAGAAGTGCATCTTGGGTATGAAAAAACATATTTGAAATAAATTTTCTCAAAAAATACTTTCCATCAAAATGAAAAGAAAAAAAAAACTCTTATAGTAAGAACGTTATTTCTAAATTAAACTAGAACGGCATTCCACGAATGCGCACAAAACATTTGGTGGATGCGATTTATAAGCGAATTTGAAATTTTAAAAAATATATAAATTAATATAAAATATTATGCTACGTAACTTCATATATAATATTTTATAAAATTATAACGGAAAAAAGTACTATAAATTATAACTTAATAGTGATTCAGGCGGCTTGTCCCATTGGGTGATAACGGCGGTGCAAGATGATTAGCAGATCAAATGTATTATCGCTGAAGGGGAGGAGGTTATGAATTGTGTGGTCTTGGTTTGAGGTGAGGATTGTTGGGTAGCAAATCCATCCCACATCGGATGGAGAGGAAGAAATGTATCAATATATAAGTGTTTACCCAACTCCATTAGTATGAGGCCTTTTGAAAAATGCCCAAAAATAAGTTCGTGAGGGCTTGACTCAAAGCGGACAATATCATACTAATGTGGAGTTGAGGTGACGGTATGCGCGGTCCCAACAATATGTTTGTTCATTAGTAAATGCATAAAATTCAAGCAAAAAAAAGGAATAATTCTGGTTTATATATAGCTAGAATTGGCTTCTCTCACTGTTAGAACTTATTCCTAAACGAAACTAGAGTGGCATTCTACAAATGCGTATAAAAGTAGGGTATTTTACTTAAAATCTATAGTGAAAAAATCTAATTATAATTTATTCCTATTTTTTTGGTAATTATCCGAATTCCTTTTTTTTTTTTAAATTTCTGATACATACGAATGACGCTGATACATCGCGATATTATACATAAGTCTTTTTCATGATACATCGCTAGTTGATACAAACCAAACATTGTAATATCAATAAAACTTATGAATCAACTTATAACACCTAATATATCATGAAGACAACAAAAATAGCAATAAAACTTATGTTTTGCTGATACATTTTGTGTTTGGTTTGTATCAACTAACGATGTATCATAAAAAGGACTTATGTATCATACCGCGATGTATCAGCATCATTCCTATGTATCAGAAGAGGGATTTTTGAAATTCTTACAAATAGTAGAGAATAATTAAAAATATAGAAATATAAGGTATGTAATTTGATAATTTTTCCATAAAAGTACGCATCCGATGGATGCAATTTATTAACAAATTTAAATCATTTAAAGATACACATATTAGCATAGAATATTACACGATGTAACCTTAATATATAATATTATTTAAAATTATAACTGGAAAAAACGTTATGCATAATGTGAACCACGTATAATAGTATATTTAAAGTGCATGCTTATGCATAAAATATGGGCTAAATGGGGTATAGTGTTATATATACTCCCTCCTACACAAATTTATTTGATTAGTTATGACATGACACGAAATTTAAGAAAGTAACGAAGATTTTTGAATCTTGTGGTCTAAAATCAAAGATAGATAGAAAATATTAAAATGCCTTTTAATCTTCTAATATTAAACATGTCATGTAAAAAGTTGAAATTAAAAAATTGTCAAAAAAGGGAGGAATTTTTTTTTTAGCTTGGCAACATAAATGTAAGTTGTTTGGTAGCTGTGATAAGAAGCAAGTTGTCCATGTATTAGTTTTTGTATAATTTATACGACGTTCGGTAGGTATATATGAAATAAGTTATTCATATATAAAATTTATACAACGTTTGGTTGACAATCTAGAAACTCACATAATTAATACATATATAAGTTATGAGAGAATCTATATATAATTTTATACAGGATAGATGGTGGACTAACTAAAACATGCATAAGTGACAGTATAACCAATAGATATAATAACTAATTCCCGGACAACTAATAACTAATGATTCCTACATTACTAATACTTATATAACTCTAATAAGCTACCAAATGACTATTCAATTGGACCTTTTCTATTCTACTGCTGATTAAACTTAAATTCTTGATATAATTAGTTAACTTCGACTCATAAACGAGTGAATTAATAACTAAAATTTGAGAAAATAATTTTTGCTCAAATTACTTTGAATGATACTTCTAGTATTCTAATACATGTTTCTTGGCTGGCCAGGGGTGTACATGAATCGGGTTGGTTCGGTTTTTTTACAAACCAAACCAAATTATTTGTTTCGGGTTATTAAATCTATAAACCAAACCAATAAAAATCGGGTTTTTCGATATCAATTTTTCTCGGATTTTTCGGGGTTTTTCTGAGTTTCTCAGGTTTTTCATAGAGCCCGTTTGGACCAACTTAAAGCCCCTTTTCAGCTTTTGGACGTGTTTGCCTAATGCTAACTTTAAGCCAGAAAATTCTTAAAGTCAGTCAAAAATGAAAAGTTAGGATTCCTAACTTTTTTTTTCTAAGTGCTTAAAGTCATTTTCTTAAACCATGGAAATTACTTTTATATCCCTTATATTTTAACTAAATTTCCAAACTACCCTTTTTATTCTTTTAACCCTAAAATTCACATAATTTTCCTCATTTAAGCACTTTTATCCAAATACTCAACTGCTTATTTATAAAAATAACTTTCAGTACTTTAAAGTTCTAAAAGCACTTCATATATAAAAGTTACTTTTTTTAAGCCCATCCAAACGGGCTCATAGTATCTAATAAATAGCACAGAGCAGTGCTTCTTAAAAAGAGTTCTAGTACAAAATATCAACATATAAAATGGAGGCAGAACACTGTTTGAAGTTTTAACTTTATAATATAACTTTATAAGATGAGTTTTTTTTGTATATTATTTAGATGTGTTTCTCAAGTCCAAATCTAAATGTAAGAAAGAAAACAAAAATTATGAAATTTTTTTTAAAAATATTTATAAATTACATTTTAATAAATATTTTTATGTATAACATAATTTAAAAGTAGTATATCTATAATCGGGTCGGTTTGGGTTCGGTTTGACTTTTTTTAGTTAAAACCAAACCAACCCTATAATGGTCGTTTTTTTTTTTCCAAACACCAAACCAAGTCAAACCAAACCACTAGTCGGTTTTTTTTTTCCGATTTGATTCAATTTGTCGGTTTTGTGCAGTTTATCGATTTGCCCTGTACAACCCTAGCTGGCCTAGTCAATTGTGAGAAGCTTCCAAGATTTTAGGTATCAATCAGCTTAGTCAACAAGTATTTTATTTATATTTCTAAGTTTTGATAGACAAAATTATCCTTCATATATTGGTTGTAAATAGTTATAGATATCCCATGGTCGGATTCTGAATATGTGCGTAAATTGATTAAAACATTGTTTGCTATTAAAAGGATGAGTTGTACAACTGGTTGTTCGACTAAACAATATAATAACAACTCTTAATCGATATATAAGAGTTATCCATTAATTATACACGACTATACTTATATATACATATATTATATATGTGTCTGGTTATTTTTTTTTGGGTGAATGATATTAATTTCTCCTTTATTATTGTATGTAATTTGCAAAGCTGTTTGGTTTTAAGTAGTAAAATAAAAATGAAAGCAAGAAGTTGAAGGTGTGAATGCTGGAAATAATTGAAAGTCTCCAAGGAAAACAACACACAAAAGCAACAATAATTTCCTTTCATTTTCTTAGATATTGTCTTATTATAATAGTATATTACTATTCAAGTCATCATATCATACCATTCACACCTTCAAAGATTATGGGGAATGGTAAGTATTATTTTATTGTCAATTAAAAATTTTGAATTCAAGTTTTGAATTTAAAATCGCTTTTAATAAAGATTAATGATTAATTACTTATTAACGTAAAAATTTTCAATGCAAATTTAAATTAGCAAAATTCCAAAATAAATAACAAATATCAAGTGAGAAACCAAAAAAGAAAATATCATACCATCTAGTTGACCAAGTCAAGTACCTAATCGACTCCTTTAATTTCACACTTCCCACCTACATTTCAAACTATCATTGCATAATTTTGTATGAAATTTATAAGGGAAAACTAAACGGATAAATAAACATATATCAGTTAATTAGCTAATATAGCTATAGTTTAAATTAATTATGGATCGCGACAAACATCTAGCTGTAATAACAGTTTGAGTTTTGCGCGATTTATACAAACACTGTGTGTGAATCGAATTGTATAGTAAAATATACAAACATTACAAATTGTATAGCGAATAATACAAACGTTGTGCATGAATTGTATAGTGAAATGTACAAATTTTATATAAAAACTGTGAATTGTATAGCGAATTATATAAACGTATATAAATATTGCACTAATTATACAAACACTGCTATAACTATAGCTACGGATTGTAATTAACAAACTATAGCTATGGAGTATAATTAAGATATTTTTAAATGGTTATATGCAAAAATTCCCCAATTTATAATAGTTATAAGTCTTTTTCTCTTGTAATGGTCTTAATGGCCCTACGAAATACCATTTTAAATAAATCGAAGTAGTGAATATCAATTATCAGATGATATTAACTACTAAGAATAAATATTCTAGATTATGCTTCCAAAAAACACAAGGAGAAAATACAGGAGACCAAGAAGTATTCTAGAAAGGTTATGAAGACCGTGTTAATTATTTAATGTATTTTTATGTAGTTAATTTCATTAGGCCACGACTTTTCACATGTATATCACTAATATATTTTCTTGGCCATGTAATGTATTTGTAACAGGATTAATTTCTTTTTTTAATAATATCGATAGCGTAAAAATTATTTATATTATAATTTGAGTTAACAATAAAACATATATGATCATTTAGCTATTATTGTAGATTAATTTTATTTGATAGTGTAAAAATTTATGTACTATCTGTGCACATTATAACCTACTTACCTTTACCACAAAAAGCTTAGTATACTCTAATTACCAAAAGAATTACAATCCTAAATGTATTTACCTAGATCCAAATCATGAATTAGATCAATTTGGGCTAAACTATATTGAATAATCAACTTGTCCATATTTTTTTAAAAAAAATCAAAGCAATTTTAATAGATCGTGATAGCAAAGCCATTTCGTCATTTATAACACCTCATCACATATTGAAGTCTTGCAAGAATTATATCCGCAACTAAATGAAAATTATATATTAAAGAGGTTGCTGTCGTGACTCTTTTACCCTATGACTTAGCCAACGTGCCTTTGATGGCCAAATACTTGTCCACATCAAAACCTTTTTTTTTATTTTTTGCTTTTTCTATTTTAAAGTTTTGTTTAATCACTAAATAAAAGAATTTCGTTTTTCTTCTATAGTGAAAGTACGCAGAAATCAGGATTGTGGTGAAGTAGTGAGACTGCTTTACTCTTAATTAGAGGTCTTGAGTTCGAGTCCTGGATATGAAAAAAATGTTATTGGGAGCACTACTATCGAATTGACCCTGTAATGTGCAAGCCAAATTTAATCGGAGCTCCATAAACTTCAGATACCAAATAAAAAAACAAACCAAAAAAAGAATTTAGAAGTACGCTAATAAAAATATACTACATAACAAGCCAACAAAAATGATTGTCTATCTTTTCTAGATGGAAGACTGCATTAAAGTTGAATTCAATACCTCGCATTCGATATTCGCTTTAAAATTCGACTAATCTTTATTTGTGCGGTATAAAGCCTACTAAATGAGAAAGCATATGACGGATTTATGCAAATATAACACTAAGGAAATTATCCTTGGGATAATATTAAATCCTGAAATTATGTCTCAAAATACTTGTTATTTACTAATGTTAAAGACAATTATTTATTTTTTTCTCCATTTTACCTTTAGTGATTGTTTTCGGAAAAAACTTATATCTAAGGATATAAATAAGAATAAAATAATCAAACACCCCTTCTATTAATATTCCCTCTATTCCAAAATGAGTATTACTTTAGTAAAAATCATGTTCATTAAGAAATCAATAAATATGATTTAATCTTTATCTATAAACGTTCCTCTTGATTTTAAAATAATTAATGCTAAGGGCATAGTTAGAAAAAAATAATTAATTCTCTCTTGATTGTTTAAATTGACAATTATTTTGGAATAAATAATTTTAGTATATACTCCCTCCAGTCCAAAAAAATTGAATTGTTGGAGTATTTTTTAGTGTTCAAAATAATTAAATTGTTCACTATTCAAGATATATGTTGAATTTTTTTTCAAATTTATCCTTCATTAATTAATTTTCCAAGGTTGAGTTCCAAGAATAAATTAAATGAGTATTGAGAGTTAGCATGGAGTTCGAAAAGGGCAAAATGGAAAAACATGACTAATTTATATCTATATTTTTTTGTACCACATTTCAATTATTCAATTATTTTGGACTGGATGGAGTACATGACAACTAAAAATGAACGAAGTAAGAAAATGGAATATAATGTTATAACTGAAAAAACATAGTACTAATTTTTATTTTGAACTTTTAAAATGACATTTATTAATTCGAGATAATTTTATTTTTATTTTTTTGTTAAAATTGATACTTATTTTGAAATGAAAAAAGTATTTTATTAAAGAAAGTGTATATGAAAGCTTAGACAAGAATTTTGACTAGTAAACGAAACCCAACCAACCACTCCTATAAGTATAGCAATAAACATTTCCAACATAGGAACACAACAATAACAATAATAAGATCAAAACAAACAAGAATTACTAGTCAAAAAAATAAAAAAGCAAGGATGTTTTCTTCAAAAATGTTTGTTCTAATTTCGATGGCATTGACGACGGCGATAATTGAAGCAGATGCCCAAACGCCGCCGTCATGTGCCTCGAAATTAGTGCCATGTGCGCCTTACCTTAGCAATCCGCGACCCCCCGCGGACTGCTGCGATCCATTGAGAGAAGCAATAACAAATGATTTAGATTGTTTGTGTAAATTATATGAAAATCCAACGTTGTTGCCTTCACTTGGTATTAATATTACTCAAGCACTTGCACTTCCAAAGGCTTGTAATATTCCTGGTGATACTAGTGCTTGTAATAAAGGTATGTAATCTTTTCTTTCTTTCTTTCACTTTAACTAAATTGCAGTGTCTCTTCACACTTAAACAAGAGTTTTGAGTTTGAATCTTGAAAACAGAGAAATATATCATAAGATGTGAATCTGAATTAGTCGGCCGGATTAGTTATGTGGGATCTAATGGCATATTTAAGACTTCATTAGAGATTTTGGATTTGAATTTTGAAATAAAAAATAAAATAAAAAATATATATATATTGATTAGCTTTTGTAAAGGTATGATTTTTTTTTCACTTTAACTAAATGGTTTTTTCATCAATTTCTTGAATCAAAGTCCACTCGCCACCCCGAGGGGTGAGGCCAGATGGAGAGTGTCTTTTCACTTTTAATTAAAGATTTAAATTTGATTTTTGAAAATAAAAATATTTCGAATAAGATGTAAATTTGAAATAGTTGATTTATTAGTGTTTCGGTTTACAAATGGCTATATAAAAAAGTGGGCTCTCAATTTAGTAGTGTCTCTTCAATTTTGTGAATCAATGATCACCTGTCTGCCGCTCTAAGGGATGTGACGGGATGAATAGTGTCTCTTTATTTTTAATTAAAGATGTGAGGTTTGAATTTTAAAAATAAAGAAATTTGTGATAAGATATGAATGTGAATTTGTGAGCGAATCTGAATTAATCGGGTTAGTGAATCTTCAATTTTGGATGATTATATATATATGATCTTTTTCTCTTAATTATAAGTTTTGCGAACCTGAGAAATCTTTTGGATATGAGCCACTTCCTCCTTTAATGAGTTCTAGGTGGTGGAAATTTTGAGCAGTTAGAGTCTAGCGGCGGAATATGTATTTTAGGGATGTCAATTCCTTTATATTTTGACAATAGCAAAAATTTCAGCTCTGTAATTGAGTTAGATCACTGAATATTTCACTCAGATCGAAAATCTATAATTAAGAATGGATAAATCATATTCATCGTACCACATCCGCTAATGATACCTTCTTATTAGTGTTTTGATTATTTGTTTTTTGTTTATAGGTGCACCAGGTCCAAGTTCTCAAACCTTGCCGCCCCCAGGTAACTACGAATTAATTTTAAAAATCTCTATTTGTTACCAATAACAAAATAATAATTTATTAATTAATTACCCCAAATAAGGTCTACATACACCAAATTTTATTTCTTATTTATTGATTGATAATGGAACATTTCCCCCTTTTTATAGTCAATGAATAATAATTGTACTTGTGTTTAAGTAATTTCTTCATTTTATGATATAGAAGTGGTTATAATTGTCCTAGTCATTGCTTCAAAATTGGACTATTAATTTGGTCTTTGTTTCAATTAATATAATTTTGGGACCCAAATATTGAAAATGACAGAATGCTAGTATTCAATGACTTTGTTCAACTTTTCAATAATGGTCTACTAATAATAGTCATATGAAATGTTGAACAAGGAAACAAGAAAAGAAGCTTCTTCTTTTGGTTAACGAAAGAAAAATATTATATGTAATTAATTAATATTATCTTCTCATTTCAATTTATATGACATAGTTTTATTACATAATTTTTTTTAAAAAAAAACTTTTGAAACGTGTATTTATAAAAATGTCATGACATGTTTAAGATCACAAATTCTAATGATGATTTTAGGTAACCACTTTACCCATACTCAATATTTACACCAAACCAAATAATTTAATTGTATTACGTAGTTAATAGTTATAGTTAGAATAGATAAATGTATGTATGAAAGATACTGCATTCTTTATTTTGGTATAAACACCGGATAACGATAAAATTTTACTATATGAATATATGTTTTTACCCTGTTTTTTGTATGCGACGGTAAAAATTTAAACTTTCTATTTATATACCTTGAAGAGCTTCTACAACTCACATATTTAAGTGTTTGCTGAGAAGTTTTTCCTAATAATTTTTTTTTTATGAAATAATTTACAGCCACAGGAAATGACAACAATGGAGTAAACAAATTTACATGGAGTGGAATGTCAATTTTACTTGTAGTTTGTGTTTCTTTGATGGTTGCTTAAAATCACTTATTTGTGTTCAAAAGTTGTAGTTTACATGTGTTGTTGTTTGTTTCACTCATCATTTTATTATTTTGTCTAGTGTTACATTCTTGATGTATGGATTTTTTCAGACCATTTAATATACTTAATTATTATTTATGTACTAAATATTAGTCTTTTTGACGAACTAAACTTGTTTCAAGATTGAATTCATTTCCAGATTTCCCTTTTATACTACTTATACATTAAATTCCAAAAATGAGAAATCAATCAAAATGAATTTCAATTGAATTATGATTGTTACGATTTGTTTTTTCAAACTTGGTTAAAATACGTTTCCATAACTTGGCAAAAATCCTCATTTAATTATTATTTTTTTTAGAAAAATAAGAATTGGAGTAGCCACTTAATTTTAGGAAAATTAAGAAAACCAATTAAAAAGGAATTTTGAAAGAAACCTTTAATATACCAAATTTTGAAAGAAACCTTTATAAAACTCGAAATATTTTCAAGTTATTTTTTATCATCTTTATTTATAAGATAATGTACATAGTTTATATAATTATTATCCTTTTAGTAATATTCAAAATTGACTCATAAAAAGATTTTATTTATTTCTTTCTAATAATTGTTTCGTAAATTAATTGATTAATTTTACGGTTTCATTTCTTTCACTAAATGACACATAATTAATATTATATTAATAACATTATGATTCCAACATTAATACTGCATCATGCAAATAATATATATATCATCCTCTCTTCAAAAAAATATAAATAAATAATAATAATAAAAATAAATAAAGAAATAAAAAAATATTTATTCATCCAAAAATAAAAAAATAATTAAAAAATAAAATATAACCACCGCACTTTTGTCCCCTCTTTTTTTTTAAAAATAAAAAATAATTTCTATTCATCCGACAAAAATAATTAAAAAATAAAATAATATATAACCGCCGCACTTTTGTACCCTCTTTTTTTAAAATAAAATAAAAAAAAATAACTTTTATTCATCCAACAAAAAATAATTAAAAAAATATAATAATAATATTCCGCCGCACCTTTTGTCCCTCTTTTCTTTTTAAAAGAAAAAATAATAAATAAATATTTTTTATTCATCTGAGAAAAAATAATTTTAAAAAATAATTCAAAATATATATATATATATACACGCGTGCCTTCCCATATAAATACTACTATATTAATAATACCTATATCAATTTTTCAGAAAAATAATAATATATATATATATTTCAACCATGCTTTGTCCCCTTTCCATTTCCCTATATATATTTAATATTCATCATTTGTCCTCTTTCAAAAAAATCAATATATATATGTTCTTCATCCGATTATATATATATATATATTTATATATATATATATATATATATATAAAATAATTGGCTATATATAAAATATTAAAATCTCCATCCTATTAAATATATATAATATTAAAATTCGCCCATACCCTATATTAAAATATAACATACCCTATCATCCTTTGTTGTCCTCTTTATATATATATATTCCGAATTTCCTTTTTTTTATAATAAAATAAAATATATATATTTATATATAATACGCGTGTCCCCTGCCCCATACTTTTGCTATTTTTTAATCAGTCAGATTCCACGCATGTTCCAGCCCATTCCTATTAAAATATATATTTGTTCACTCCGCATTATTTTATTTATCCGCCCATTCCGCATTATTTTTTACTTATCCGCCTAAATATTATCAAATTGCTTGGTGCAATTTGTTTGCAGTAGCGAACATTGATAATCTAATATGGAGAGCATGTTGCAATGTCTTTAATTAGACATCCCGCAATGCTTAGTTATTTATTTATTTTTGTGAGCACTGCATGTTATCCTTTAAGTCTCTTCAAAAGCTCATTTGTCTTTAATTAGACATCCCTAGTAACTTAGCCTTAAAGAAAAATATTGGTTTCTTTTATTATTTGGGCGGGGATGGTTTTGAAGAGACTTAAAGGATAACATGCAGTGCTCACAAAAATAAATAAATAATTAAGCATTGCTGAATGTCTAATTAAAGACATTGCAACATGCTCTCCATATTAAATTATCAATGTTCGCTACTGCAAATAAATTGCACCAAGCAATTTGATAATATTTGAGCGGATAAATAAAAAAAAATGCGGAATAGACGAATAAATAAAATAATGCGGAATAGACAGATAAATAAAATAATGCGGAGTGAGCAAATATATATTTTAATAGGAATGGGCGTGAACACGCGTGGAATCAGATGGATTAAAAAAATAGTAAAAGTATGCGGCAGCGGGCACGCGTATTATATATAAATATATATTTTTATTATTTTATTTTATTATATAAAAAAAATTCAGATATATATATATATATATATATATATATATATATATATATATATATATATATATATATATATATATATAAAGGGACAACAAAGGATGATGGGGTATGTTATATTTTAATATAGCGTATGAGCGGATTTTAATATTATATATATATTTAATAGGATGGAGATTTTAATATTTTATATCTATATATATGTATATTTTTTATATATAGCTGATTATTATTATTTTTTATTTATATATATATATATATATATTGATTTTTTTATTTTATTATTATATATTTTTTGAAAGAGGACAAATGATGAATATTAAATATATATAGGGAAATGAGAAAGGAACAAAGAATGGGTAGAAATATATAAATATATATATATATATATATATATATATATTATTATTATTATTATTATTTCTTTTCTGAAAAAGTGATATAGGTATTATTAATAGTAGTAGTTAGTATTGGGATATGGGAAGGCACGTGTGTGTATATATATATATATATATATATATATATATATTCTGAATTATTTTTTTAAATTATTTTTTGTCGGATGAATAAAAATTATTTATTTATTATTTTTATTATTTTTTCTTTTAAAAAGAAAAGAGGGGACAAAAGGTGGGGCGAAATATTATTATTATATTATTTTAATTTTTTAATTATTTTTTGTTGAATGAATAAAAATTATTTTTTTTTTTTTAAAAAGAGGGGACAAAAGTGTGGCGATTATATATTATTATATTATTTTATTTTTTAATTGTGTTTTGTCGGATGAATAGAAATTATTTATTTATTATTTTTACTTTTTTTTAAAAAAAGAGGGGACAAAAGTGCGGCGGTTATATATTATTATATTATTTTATTTTTTAATTATTTTTTATTTTTGGATGAATAAATATATTTTTATTTTTTAATTTATTTTTATTATTATTATTTATTTATTTATATTTTTTTTGAAGAGGGATGATATATATATTATTTGAATGATGAAGTATTAATGTTTGAATCAAAATGTTGTTAATATAATATTAATTATGTGTTATTTAGGGAAAGAAATAAAACCGTAAAATTAATCAATTAATTTACGAAACAATTATTAGAAAGAAATAAAAAAAATCTTTTTATGAGTCAATTTTGAATATTACTAAAAAGATAATAATTATATAAACTATGTACATTATCTTAAAAGTAAATAAAGATGATAAAAAATAACTTAAAAATATTTTGAGTTTTCTAAAATCTAATTATTTCAATTTATTTAAATTAGCTATATATATATATATATATTTCGTTTTTTAATTATTATTTTATTTTATTTTTATATATTTTAATTAATTTTTTTTTAAAAAAAATTATTACGTTGTGCATGGTCAAAATTGGGTGTCAACATTGACCCAATTCAAATTGCAAGGATGAAGGGAGTTACATGCGAGAGTAAAACAAGGAGTATAGATTAGCATCCATCCTTATATAAATATAAAAGTTACCAATCGATTACAACAAAACATTATGAAACGACAAATTACTACATTAGAAAGCTTGATATTATGGCTTACAAGAGAGACTAGAATAACCACCTTATATTCTACTGCTTAACAAAACATTCATAAACAATTAAATAAAATGAACAAGTTTTCTCTTCCCAGAAGCAAACACATAGATATAGCAATTCATTTTAGCAACTAAACCAATAATTCATTTTTTTTTTTGAACACACACAAATTGCTTATACTACAACAAGTAAGATAGACCGACTTCATTAGACACTGAAAATCAACGTCATTTAACAGGGCAGCAGCTTAACACACTTAAAACATCTGCCTCGTATTTTGTTACTAGAATATTAACCAATATTAAAACCACCTGCTTAACATAAAGAATTTAAGACAAAGAATCTAAAGGGAAACATGCAGTCTTGAAATAAATAAGGACTTTGAAAAAGACTAAAATCTGGGAGTAGACTTGAATTTAAGACAAAGAATCCAAATTACAACTGGTAGAGAACTTAGAGCAATTTTTAATCAAAATTTTAGGTAAAATGATGACCTGGACTTGATCAAATCATGCCATGCTAGACAGTGAAACACGAGCCGAAAATAATTTTTTTAAAAAGATAAAATATGCATCAGGTCACCCAATAATAAGGAATTTAGGAAAGAATAGGTTAACAAAACTTCATACTTAAGGATTTCGATGAAGAGCCGACTAGAGAAAAGACTATGAACTCATACTTCACACATATGAAAGAACTGGGAAAAAAGATTGAATCACATATCTAGTATCTAGCTTAAGCAGAATACTTGAAGGGATCTACATAAACTGGCAAATAAGTAAGGCTAAGATTAACACAAGCGAAAGAACTATCAGCTAATCGCAACATATGAACATCTTAAGATTATTTATACCAACAGTGTCAAAGGCAAGTTCAAAACAGAACACTTTTGATAAAAGTGATTGCCATAAGAATATTAACTAAATCAGATGATTCAACATTTGTAAGGGAGGAGAAAGCTCTAAATTAATGGCTAAACATGTCAATTGAAAGAACTGTTCAAAGAACAGAAAGGGAAACAAAGTTACAGCTATTCAGATCATAATAATAAACTAAAACTCAAGCAGTCCATAAACAAAGACGATAAGCCAGAGTTCGAGCTAAGAACTAACAGAACAATAGATTAAGAAAATAGCAAAGAAAGGGAGAAGGATTACCTGGTTCTGGGAAGCGAATTGGAACTCGAGCTCTCGGAGACGATTCCACCACCAAAACGTAACTAGGACAGCAGAAGGAGAGGAAAACTTCCTAGAAAAATTAAAAACTCCCAAACAACGGGGTGTTCTTTTCTTAGAGCCGTTTGGATTGGCTTTAAGTTGGTCAAAACCAATTTAAAGCCCATTTTTAGCTTTTGGACGTGTTTGCCTAATGCTGACTTTAAGCCATAAAGTTCTTAAATCAGTCAAAAATGAAAAGTTAGGATTCCTAATTTTTTTTTCAAAGTGCTTAAAGTCATTTTCTTTGACCATGGAAATTACTTTTATATTCTTTATATTTTAACTAAATTCTCAAACTATCTTTTTTATTCTTTTAACCCTAAAATTCACATTATAAGCACTTTTATCTAAACACTCAACTGCTTATTTATAAAAATAACTTTCAGCACTTCAAAGTATTAAAAGCACTTTATACATAAAAGTTACTTTTTTTAAGCCCATCCAAACAGGCTCTTAGCCTCCCAAAAATCTCCTTCTTTTTCAATGGAGACAAGTGACCTATTTATAGTAGAAAATAGTAAATTTAAATTTCAAATTGAAGCCGTTTAAGAGGGAAAAAGGAAAATCTTCTCTAAAATCTTTTTTGAATTCTCAAAGTCTTTCAAAGACTAAGAAAAGTAGGAAGAAAAGAATGATAAAGGGATGGGATTACGTATTTCTAGCCTGACTGATTTGAGGGAAATGGATAAACACAAATTTCGCCCGGATTTTGGAGGATCTTTGCAGGCAAAAGGGGATGATGTGGGAGAATATTATATGTGTATGAGGTGTAAGGGAAATGTATGTTTGTTGGGTTCTGTAGGAGTAAAATGAGATTAGGAATTGGATTTGGGAAATGGGTATAACAATTGGGGTTGATTGGTATATGGTGTGCTAGAAATTAGAATTGGAAGAAATATATTATATGTGGGTATCGTAGTGGGAATAAAGAATTAGTTTTGGGAATTTGACCACTTAGATTCCAATCATAGTTAACTAACTTAAAGAGATAGTCAAATTGATTTAATTTAATTATTCCGGCTAGTAATTAAATAGGATGAATTAATATTATTTAATTAACGAGCTTCTTAATTTTGACAAAATAAAATAATTAACTTAATTTTACACTAATTAACTATTGATTAAACCGTATTATTAAAAAAATATTTAGTTAAAAAATAAAAAAATTTTGATACGATTTTCGAATAATCATAAGAGGTAATAATAATAAAAAAATAACTATAATATATATATATATATATATATATATATATATATATATATGTATTATTTTTTTAAAAAAGGTAATTATTTTAAATTGTTTAAAAATTGAAGAAGCTCGATAACTAATTAACATTGTGGATGATCAAAATTGAATGTCAACAATAACTATATAAGATATGTTGATATTAAAAAATTTAATATCAATTTAATTTAGGGAACTGAATTTTAAAGATCCATTTCAACTCCAAAATATGAGTTGAATAGAAACAATTAAAAGGGAAGAGACAAAATATGACGCAGAGGCCAATGCAACATATTGGCAACAAATTTATTTGGATCCATTATTTTTGAGTTGAAACAAGATTTATATATGAAACTCTATTAAGAACTCAACAAAATAATGATTATGGATCCATAATCTTACGAGTGAAATGAATTCGGCATTTAGAATTTTACAAGTCTTAACTTTTTAATTCACCTTCGGCCTCAAAAGTTTTCTTATATGGACTTGGGAAATGTACTAATGGTTTGCTTATGTTCCAATTAAATATAAAGTTTAAATTTTGACTTTTTTTTTTAAGGAAGAACTACCTAATTAGACAACCATTCCTACTATATTTACTAATGCTCTCTATAATTTGAAATAATTACATATTATCTTATTAATTAATAATTTCATATCAGATTTCAAGTTAAATACACACACACATAAACATATATATATATATGGAATATCAGCTACATGGAGAGAGGCAAGCGAGAGAATCAGATACATATTAATCTACTTGAATACAGTGTATCTAGAATAAATTACACCTAATTTTGACCTCATGTATTCCAAATACATGAATATGGACGTGCCAGATATATGTATCTGAAGTCCAAAATTTGATAAAATTCATAGTATTGTAAACTACGTGTATCTAAATAATTCATTTCCAAATTAGTGGAATTTCTGTAATAGCAATACTAAAAAATGATTATTTTGTGTACTTTCCATATAAATAACCCCCCAAAAAATATGGGCTGGGTACCGACCCGGATGATAAGAGAGTGGAGAAGCCCAAATAGATGAAACACGTGAGCATCACGTGAGAAGGCAAAGAAGCGATCTTCTCGCTAACTCGCCCTAAAAATCGTCCGGGCGAGTAAAAATTCATCGCTGTGTTCTTTCATTTCCTCGGATCACCATCGCCGATTTTTCTCCGACCACCGTCAACAACCACAGCAACCACCAGGTAAATGTTCTTCTACGGTGGATATTGTCGATGCTTCTATAACTAGTTGCTATAATATTAAAAAATATCTCATTTTTTTTCGAATTTTGTATAAGGTTGTGAAATCTTAGGTAATTAATTCAAAAAACTTTCTCAAACTTATAATTTATGAGCTAAACTAAGGGGTCGTTTGGTGAGATTGTTAGGATAACTGGTCAGATTGTTAGGATAACTTATGCCAGGATTAATAATTATGATTGGGATAACTGAATGGTATAGTAATCCGGTATAACTTACCCCGGATAAAGTATGTAAATGACAAAAATATCCTTTAAACCCTTTTTATACTTTATTTTTAAAATTTATATAATGCATATTATTTTAAATGAAAAAACTCAAACACTCAATAAAAAATAATCTCATCACAATTTATCCCATCATAACTTATCCCGTGATAACTAATCCCATCATAACTTGTATTCAAACCAAACGACCCCTAAAACTTTTGATAGTAGTTATTATTCTCTTTGTTGAATTTTGCATTATGGCGGTTTGACTTACATGAAGTTTATGATATTATTTTGATTTGTATATTATATTAGTGGAACTTGAGGAAAAACATTGAAGTTGTAGTTGGAAAATTGGTTTGATAGAGAAAATATCACATGGAAGTTTTAAAATTTAAGATGAATTTGACGTTCTTTTGAGCCGAGTATCTATCACAAACAGTCAGTCTACCCCACAAAGGTAGAGGTTAGGTCTGCGTACATCCTACCTCCCCAGACTTTACTTGTGAAATTACACTGAATATGTTGTTGTTGTTGGTTACTGTAGTATCATGCATTCTCGTCAATTCCATATTTAAGCATAGATCTAAACAATGGGATAATTTCATTCTTGCATACCAGATTACGTCAGAGGCGGATGCAGCCTTGTGACACAAGGTTCATCTGAACACAGTACCTTCGTTATGGAGCATTAATTTTATGTGTAAAATCCATTAAATTGAAACAAACAGTATACATGAACACATAATATTAGAAATACACTGCATTACATGTATAGTGACAAATTTTCATTTGTGCTGGTTTTATATGATGTAGAGAGCTTTAGTTTACAACTCATTTATAATATTATTACTGGTACAGGGAAAAGAAATATTCTCTCTTGCTTAGTCTATATTTATGGTTAGAGGAAGAGATGCATGTTGGGAACATTGTGTCCTTGTTGATGCTACTAGACAGAAGGTAAGATGTAACTATTGTCGACGTGAGTTCAGTGGAGGTGTTTATCGAATGAAGTTTCATTTGGCTCAAATAAAAAACAAAGACATAGTACCATGTGGTCAAGTCCCGAACGAGGTAAGGGACCACATTAAAAGTATTTTGAACAATCCAAAGAAACAGAAAAATCCTAAGAAAGCAAAACTGGATCAGGCTGCCGCCAACGGTCAGGAAAGTAGTAGCTCTTCAGCTAGCGGTGGAATCCGTCCTCCTCATGATGGATTTAGTGGACAGAATGGTAGTCCATGTCCTCCGTCTATTATGTTTGCACGCCGTTCTCCTAGTTCACATCCAGCAGTTGACGATGTTCAAAAGCAAAAACAGGACAATGCTGATAAGAAGGTTGCTGAGTTTTTCTACCACAATGCAATTCCTTTTTCAGTCTCAAAGTCCTTTTACTATCAGGAAATGGTAGATGCTATTCTCGAGTGTGAACCGGGGTATAAAGCTCCATGTACTGAAAAATTGGGCACTAACCTGTTGCAGGAAATCAAAGTCGATATCAACGATGGTTACAAGAGATTAAGGGATGAATGGAAAGAAACAGGCTGCACAATCTTATGTGATTGCTGGTCTGACGGAAGGGCCAAATGCCTTGTGGTATTTTCTGTGACATGTGCTAAAGGGACAATGTTCCTTAGGTCCGTAGACGTATCTGATCATGCAGACGATCCTCATTATCTATTCGGGTTGCTTGAATCAGTTGTTCTGGAAATTGGTGTTAAAAATGTCGTCCAAGTAATGACAGATAGTTCTGCTAGTTACATATATGCCGGAAGGCTTGTCATGAAGAAGTACCCTTCGGTGTTCTGGTCTCCGTGTGCTTCACATTGTATCAATAAAATGTTAGAGGATTTCAGCAAGCATGACTGGGTGAACGTTGTCCTTAAAGAGGCAAATATAATCACAAAATACATATACAGTAATGACTGGATTCTAGATATGATGAAAAAATTTTCAGTTGGAGAGGAGTTCAGCCTTGTTCGACCAAGAATTACAAATTTCGTAGCAATTTTTCTCTCTTTAAGGGCCCTTGTAATTCAAGAGGATAATTTGAAACACATGTTCTCTCATGCGGAGTGGTTGTCATCCATATATAGTAGGCAACCCGAAGTCCAAGCCATAAAGTCATTGTTGTGCCTTGAAAGATTCTGGAGATCTGCACGTGAAGCTGTTACGGTTTCTGAACCTCTACTTAAACTGTTGAGGATTGTCGACGGAGACATGCCTGCTATGGCCTATATGTACGAGGGAGTGGAAAGAGCAAAGCTCTCCATTAAAGCATTTTATAAGGATGTTGATGAAAAATTTATGCCGATTTGTGATACAATTGACAGGAGATGGAGCATGCTTCTTCAATCCCCATTACACGCAGCAGCAGCATTCCTTAATCCCTCCATTTTCTACAACTCGAGCTTTATGATTGATGCAAGGATCAGGAATGGCTTTCAAGAAGCCATGACGAAAATTGCTTCTGAGGATAAAGATAAAGTAGAAATTACTAAAGAACATCCAATGTACATAAATGCGCAAGGTGCTTTAGGGACTGAATTTGCAATAAGGGGAAGGACACTGAATGCCCCAGGTACGACTAATTCTTCGATCACTGGAAGTGCACTTGCATATTGTTAGCATGTTAGAAGGTAGTTCTCAGGTTTAATTTATAGCTACATCATAAAAGATGAACAATATCTACATAAACATGTAGTTATACTGTCTGAGATGGATGCAACCTTATAGCATATGTTTTGTCTAAACTCAGAACTTTTGATGCAGAGTAAACGTCTATGCTTAAAATTTACTGATATTGCAATAATTAGTAGGTTTGAACTCATAATTTAAAAAATATAATAGGTTCAATGCTAAGAACCTTAAGGTTAAATTGATAGAGTTTAAATCTTAGATCTGCCTCTGGTATTGTAATATTTAAGTTAAATAATCCATTCTATAAACTCTGGCGTAGTGTTTAGGGAGAAGTCGATAGGGTGATTGTCCCATAAACATATAGGAATCAAGATTTCTAGTTGATTCCATATTTTCTCTCTTGAATCGTATTGTTTTATTGTAGTTTTCATTCGGTTACTATCTGCTATGTTAGTTATTATCTATTGTTTCTTGTACTTTCGCTACTTCTTCTCCGAGACTGCTTTAGACTGTTTTTCCTTGAGTTGAGGGTCTATCGGAAACAACTTCTTTACCTCTAAGGTAGGGGTATGTCCAAGGTCTGTGTACACTCTACCTTCCCAGACCCCACTTTTTGGGACTACAGTTGGTATGTTATTGTGTAGTAATCGTCATAGCATTTAAAAGTCTGCCCTATGTGTTTTCAGCTGATTGGTGGATGGGTTATGGCTATGAAATTCCAACTCTACAGAGGGCTGCTATACGGATTTTGAGTCAACCTTGTAGTCTTCACTGGTGTAGATGGAACTGGAGCACTTTTGATGGTGTTCATGACAAAAGACGGGAAAAGTTGGAGCTTGATAAATTCAATGATCTCGTTTACGTGCACTGCAATCTCTGGTTACGGGCAATTATAAGAAGTAAAGATGGCAAATGTAAGCCAATCAATTTCAACGAAATAGATGTCGGCACGGAATGGCCTACTGAAGTTGAAGTTGCACCATGCACTTACCTGGATGATTCATGGTTGCACACTTCACCCCTTGAAGGCAGAGGTATTCCTTCATTTAGTGAATTATCTATAAATGGAAATACTTAAGCTCCGTTTGTCCATACAGATTTCACCTTTTTTCAAAAAAAGAGTAAAGAATCAAAATAGCCTTTGGTTACACATTGGAGTGATTTTTTGTAAAATATTTGAAGATGAACTTTTTCAAGTGATTTTTTTTCCCCACTCACAAAAATTCCAACTTTTTTTTCCAAGTTAAATGCATGTCCAAACATAACTCTATTTTTAAATACCATTATTCAAATACTATTTTTTTAATCTTTCAAATATCACATTTTTTATGTCCAAACGCCTACTAACTTTTATTTCTCTAATTTTTTTATTAGCTTATCTAAACAGTAAATACTTGTGGATATCTATAAATGGTTGCACAATTCATCCCTTATCTCATTGATGCTCATCTATAATGTGAAATACTTATGGATTCTGAATTGCAATGATTTGAGTGTTGATAAATTTATTTCTGATCTATGTTTGTGAACAAATAGTGATCTTAGTTGTTGGTAAGAGTGGCAAACAGGTGTGTCGGATTGGATCTGGGCGGGTCTAAAATGGACTAAACAAAAACGGGTACAATATATGACCCCCCCATATTTAACACGGATAGAAACACACAAGCTAAGAGCCAAAAAAAGTTTAGACTCTCAAAAAGCAAGAACTCATGAAAACTAGCTAGCAGACAATAGTAGTATTGGTATATGGTTATATCCATATTATCCGTCGGGATATTTAGTATTTTAGTGGATAATATTGATAATATCCATATTTGATTGATTTTTAAAAAGTCAGTTATCCAATTCATGTCCAAAGAGTCGGATCAGATGGTTATTTATTTGTAACCATTTTGCGACCCCTAGTTATTATTGTTATGCCACCATTGTGGTTAAAGAGTATTCACTATTCATAAATGGAAGATATGTAGCTTGTGTTATCATGATGTAAATTACGTAGAATATAAGTTCCTAGATTCATGGAGCTATAGCCCTTAGTGCTTGTGATACATATTTTATCATGTAGGTAAATTCTTGTCAAGAGAAATATTCCATGATCCAACATCAAGAATCTTTGATCTCTTTGAGTGGTTTTGTAGGATCTACTAGATATTTTGATGTGGTAAATATGTAAGGGATATTCTAAATAATGGTAATATTCTATATTTATTGTAGAATATTCGGTAACATTAGTTGTAGAATATTTTGTAGGATTTATTTTTAATGTAGAATATTTTGCTTCCTTTGATCTCTTATTTCTCTCGTGTATAAATATTGATGTATCCTTATGTATTTTGATCCATGAATTGAGACACTTATTCTTCTGTTTCACTCGTGTTTTCTCTGTTTTTGATAGTTTGTCTCTTTAGGTTGCTTGCTTTAATTTGCATGAGTCATTTTCCTTCTCTTGTTTCTTGTCATTTTTTTGGGGTAGCGGACAGTTTTGACCAATTGAATATGATTTTCAGTAGAATTCTCAGTAATAGCAACCGACTATGTTGCTCGGACTCTCAAAATGTTGCTGTACCCGTGTTGAATTTTTCAAATTATGTGACACACACTCGTCAATATTTTTGAAAAGTCTTAGCAACATAGTCAACCAGTATGTGTGTCTTCTTGATAATTTCAACCTTTTTATTTTGAAGGTTGGTTAGACACTTTCTGAGGAATTAGAATCCATTGAAGGGGGGTCGGCTTGGGAAGGGGAAAGTGGTGGAGTGGTTAAAAGTGGAAGACTGTAAATCTGTTGAAGTTCTTCTACTTCTATGAATCCTGTCTCTCCAGTAGACTTCAGAGAAAAGGAAATAGGCATACGTCAGTGCAGGAAGGCTAACCGAGTGAAACTCTTTCTTTTTTTGGCATGTAGGGGAATGAGATGCCTTGTATGCATGTACGTTGCTCAACTTGTTGGGATTGAATATAGATGGAAAATCTATAGATTGTAGCTGTTCGCCTACCTCTTTGTGTTCCTTCCTCGTTGCGTGATGTTAGCATACAAGGCATTGCAATACCTTACCTGCTGAATGAACGAAGACAAATCATGAGTGTTGTACAACACCTCAACCACTCGAATCGACGTAGTTGTTAGCCTACCTCTTTGGCGCTCCTTCCTCGTTGCGTGACGTTAGCATACAAGGCATTGCAATCCCTTACCTGCTGAATGAACGAAGACAAATCATGAGTGTTGTACAACACTTCAACCACTCGAATCAACATCGTCAAGAGTAAGATTCTTGTCATTGCTTCTCTTGTTATTTCTAACTCATGTCTTTATCAGCATTTGTGTTGTTATGTTTTGATCCAGAGTTCTTTATAGGGTGCCAAATGGTGGGAGCTCCAAGCGGGGAAGAGAAGATTGTAATGAGCCATCCGAGAAAAGTATAAAACGGACACAGAAGTCGCATCCAAAGGTATGGCCTAACGGTAATTGAAGTAGCTGAGAAACCATATTTAATTCCCAGCCAAGATAGAACACTATACAATTTCTTCTTATCTACCTAAGCTTTGGTAATTAGAGTTATTCGCTTGGTCTCCGTAGCTTTTTATGTACTTCTTTATATCATCTTTTCTATTAGAAGGAAATGTTGCAGTAAATTAGACACTTATCTAGAGTTGTTGTATATAATGTGATATTGAATTATCAATTTTTTTAATTCATTTTCAATTTTTTTTTTAATTAAAATGCAAAGACAAATACAAAATTGAAGACTTGAGTTTGTATTGGATATTATTAAGGGTTTCATTTTCGCTTAAAGAACATAACAAGTTTACAATAGCTTATTGTTTGAGGGATAATACATAAACATATCCTAGTTGAATCTTTACATAAACGTGTATGTAAAATTATCTCTTCAACCATGATCAAATCTTTCAAATAATAATTAAACTCATGTACATTGTGATTATATATTACACGATTAGGATTAAACTATTGACCACTATAAAACTATCTATTAAAAGAAATAATAGTTTAAAAATCAGCGCTTATACAGAAAATGCATTGTTTAGTATTTAAAGCCTCTTACCTTCACTAACACAGACTTTATGAAAGTTTATTTGTTAATACACACTAGATAATAAATTAAGTGAAATTATTAAAAAAACTAATACTACTAATTAATTAAAGAAAGTATTCGAGGGAGCAGTAAGTGTAGCCTCGACATGATCCACGGCTTATTCATAGCATTTAAGGGTCGCACAAGTGCAATTAGGCGATTTTCTCATTTTTTGTGTGTGTTAAACGCACATAAATATTTTAGTGATATCTCTTTCGGTTAATTTTTTTGAGAAAACTTTATGGGACCCTCTGTGAGTACCTATGGGAGAAGTACATATAGCCTCGTCACGATTCACGAAGTATTCATAGCATTTAGGGGGCGTATAAGTGTAATTAGACAATTTTTTCATTTT
The DNA here is from genome assembly GCF_947179165.1 of Solanum dulcamara. NCBI lineage: Eukaryota > Viridiplantae > Streptophyta > Magnoliopsida > Solanales > Solanaceae > Solanum > Solanum dulcamara. Next base: position 1,941,376 of record NC_077241.1, on the reverse strand, counting down.
TCGTGTATGTTATCCAATGAATATTTTGGTGATATGACTTTCGATTAAAAAAATTCAAAAGCTTTATGAGACCATCACTAAGTACCCGGGGGTGGTGGTGGTAGTACATGTAGCCTCGGCACTATCCACGACATATTCATAGCATTAAGGGGCCACACAAGAAGAATTAGATGATTTTCTCATTTTTCGTGTGTTTTAGCCATGAATATTTTGGTGAACTGACTTTATGTCATTTTTTTTCAAAACCCTTATGGGAACCTCCGTAAGTACCTGAGAGATCAGTACGTGTAACCTTGACACGATCCACGATGCATTCATAGCATTTAGGTGTCGCACAAGTGGAATTAGACGTTTTTTCTTATTTTTATATGTGTTAGGCCATGAATATTTTGATGAACTGACTTATGGATAATTTTTTTCAAAAATACTTACAAGACCCTTCGTAAATACTCGTAGGATCAGTATGTGGAGCCTCAACACTATCCACATCGCATTCATACCTTATAGGGGCCACACAAGTAGAATTAGACGATTTTCTCATTTTTGTGTGTGTTAGCACATTAATATTTTGGTGAACTAGCTTCCGATCTATTTTTCTCTGAAATCCTTATGGGACCGTCCATACGTATCCGGGGTATCAGTACGTGTAGCCTCGGCACGATTCATGGAGCATTCATAGTATTTAGAGGCCTCACAAGCGGAATTAGATGATTTTCTCATTTTTCGTGTGTGTTAGTACATGAATATTTTGGTGAACTTGATTCCGATCAATTTTTTTCCGAATCCCATATGGGATCCTCCGTAAGTAACTGGGGGATCAGAACGTATAGCCTCAGCATGATCCACGACGCATTCATAGCATTTAGGGGTCGCACAAGCAGAATTAGGCGATTTTGCCATTTTTCGTATGTGTTAGCCTATGAATATTTTAGTGAACTGGCTTTCGATAATTTTTTTCTGAAACCCTTATGGGACCCTCCGTAAATAACCTGGGGATCAGTACGTGTAGCTTCAACACGATCCACAATGCATTCATAGCATTTAGGGGCCGCACAAATGGAATTAAGCAAAAAACAATTCGTGTTTGTTCGCCAATGAATATTTTGGTGAACTAGCTTTAGGTCAAATGTTTCCAAAACCCTTATGAGACCTCCGTAAGTACCTAGGAGATCAGTACGTGTAACCTCAACAAGATCCATGGTGCATTCATAGCATTTAGGGCCTCACAAGTGAAATTAAGCGATTTTCTCATTTTTCGTGTGTGTTAACCCATGAATATTATGGTGAACTGGCTTCCAGTCAATTTTTTTCAAAACTCTTATTGGATCCTCCGTAAGTAATCGAGAGATCAGTACGTGTAGCCTCGGTATGATCCATGGCATATTCATAACATTTATGGACCGTACAAACGGAATTAGGCGATTTTCTCGTTTTTCATTTGAACGCCCATGAATATTTTGGTGAACCGACTTCCGATCAATTTTTTTTAAAATCCTTATGGTACCCTCCATAAATAACCGGGGGATCAATACGGCTAGCCTCGACAAGATCTACGATGCATTCATAGCATTTAGGGGCAGCAGAGGTGAAATTATGCAATTTTTTTATTTTTCGTATGTATTTGCCAATGAATATTTTGGTGAACTGGAATTAAGTCAATTTTCCTCCAAAACCCTTTTGAGACCCTCTATAAGTTCTTGGGAGATCAGTATGTGTAACTTCGACACAATCCACGGAGCATTCATAGCATATAGGGATCGCACAAGGGGAAGAAAATAATTTTTTTATTTTTCGTGTGTGTTAGACAATGAATATTTTTTTGAACTGACTTTCGATCAATTTTTTCCAAAACTCTCATTGGATTCTCTGTAAGTAACCGGGAGATCAATACGTGTCGCCTCTAGATGATCTACGGCGCATTCATTGCATTTAGGGCCGCACAAGCGAAAGTAGGGTATTTTCTTATTGGCTTTAGGTCTTTTTTTTAGCGAAAACCTTATGGGACCCTCTGTAATTAATTGGGGATCAGTACGTGTAGCCTCTCCACAATCCACGATGCATTCATTGCATTTAAGGGCCGCACAAGTGGAATTAATTTTTTTTTTCATATTTTCTTGTGTGTTAGCCAATGAATATTTTGGTGAACTAGCTTTAGGTCAATTTTTTTTCAAAACCCTTATGAGACCCTCCACAAGTATCTAGAAGATCAGTACGTGTAACCTCTGCACGATCCACGACGTATTCATAGCATTTAGGGGTCTCACAAGCAAATTGGATGATTTTCTCCTTTTTCATGTGTGTCAACCCATGAATATTTTGATGAACTGACTTTCGGTCATTTTTTTTAAAACCCTTATAGAACCCTCCGTAAGTACCCAGGGGATAAGTACGTGCAACCTCAGCACGATCCATGACGTATTCATAGTATTTCAGAGATGCACAAGCAGAATTAGATGATTTTCTCATTTTTTTCGATTGTGTTAGTTCAATGAATATTTTAGTGAATTGGCTTTCGGTCAATTTTTTTCTGAAACCCTCACAGGACCCTCCATAATTTCCCCGAGGGATCAGTGTGAAGAGCGTCAGCATTATCCACGGTGCAATAATAATATTTAGGGGCTGCACAAGCTGAATTAAGCGGTTTTCTCATTTTTCGTATGTATTAGCCCATAAATATTTTGGTGAAATAACTTTAAGTCATTTATTTTGAAACCCTTGTGGGTCCCTACATAAATAATCTGGGGATCAATACGTATATAGTCTCAGCATGATCCATAATGCACTCATAGCATTCAGGGGCCACACAAGTCGAATTAGATAATTTTTTAATTTTTCGTGTGTTAACCAATGAATATTTTAGTGAACTGGCTTTAGATCAATTTTTTTTTTCAAAAACGCTTATGGGACCCTTCGTAAGTACTTGGAAGATCAGTATAGTAACTCGACATGATCCATAATGCATTAATAGCATGTAGGTGTCTCACAAGCGGAACTAGGCGATTTTCTCATTTTTTTCGTGTATTAACCAATGAATATTTTGGTGAACTACTTTCTGGTCAAAAAAAATTTGAAATCCTTATTGGATACTCCGTAAGTAACTAAGGGATCAGTACGTGTAGCCTCGGCATGATCCACAAAGCATTCATTGAGTTTAGGGAACGCACAAGCGAAATTAGGCCTTTTTCTCATTTTTCGTGTAACGCCCCTAAATATTTTGGTGAACTGGCTTTAGGTCAATATTTTTCCAAAACACTTTACGTGTAACCTCCGCATGATCCACGACACATTCATAGCATTTAGGGGCCTCACAAACAAAATTAAGCGATTTTCTCATTTTTCATGTGTGTTAACTCATAATATTTTGGTGAACTTGCTTCTGGTCAATTTTTTTCTGAAACCATTATAGGATCCTCCGTAAGTAACCGGGAGATCAGTATGTTTAGCCTCGGCATTATCCATGGCTCATTCATAGCATTTATGGGCCGCACAAGCGGAATTAGGTGATATTCTCATTTTTCGTGTGTTAACCCATGAATATAAATAACCAAGGGATTAGTACGTGTAGTCTCGACACGATCCACGATACATTTATAGCATCTAGGGGTCACACAAGTGAAACTATGCGACCCTCCGTAAGTACTTGGGAGATTAGTATGTATAACCTCGACACAATCCACGGTGCATTCATAGCTTTTAGGGGCCCGCACAAGTGGAAGTAGGCAAGTTTCTTATTTTTTTTGTGTAAGCCCATGAATAATTAGGTGAACTGGCTTTTGGTCAATTTTTTTTTGAAACCCTTATTGGATACTCCGTAAGAAACCAGGGGATCAGTATTTGTAGCCTTGGCATGATCCACGACACATTCATAATATTTAGGGGGTCGCACAAGCAGAAGTAAGCAATTTTTTAATTTTTTATGTGTTTGCCCCTAAATCTTTTGGTGAACTGGCTTCTGGTCAATTTTTTTGCGAAACCCTTATGGGACCCTCCCTAACTAATCGGGAGTATGTATAGCCTCGGCATAATCCACGATGCATTCATAGCATTTAGGGGTCGCACAAGTGGAATTATGCAATATTTTTCATTTTTCGTATGTGTTAGTCAATGAATATTTTGGTGAACTAACTTTAGGTCAATTTTTCTCAAAAATCCTTATGGGTTCCATAAGTATTTGGGAGATCAGTACATGTAACCTCGACACGATCCACAATGCATTCATAGCATTTAGGGGTCTCACAAGCGGAATTATGCAATTTTCTCATTTTTTGTGTGTTAGCCCATGAATATTTTGGTGAACTGGCTTTCGGTCAATTTTTTTTCGAAACCCATATGGGACTCTCCGTAAGTACCCTGGAGCTAAGTACATGTAGTCTCGACACGATTCATGGAGCATTCATAGCATTTAGGGAACGAACAAGCGGAATTAGATGATTTTTTCAGTTTTTGTTTATGTTAGTCCAATGAATATTTTAGTGAACTGACTTTCGGTCAATTTTTTTCGAAACCCTCATGGGACCCTCCATAAGTATCCCGAGGATCAGTATGAATAGCTTCAACATGATCTACGACGTAATCATAGCATTTAGGAGCCGCACAAGTGGAATTAGGCGATTTTTATCATTTTTCGTATGTATTAGCCCATAAGTGTTTTGGTGAACCGACTTTTAGTCATTTTTTTAAAAAGCCTTATGGACCCTACGTAAATAATTGGAGGATCAATACGTGTAGCCTCGGCATGATCCACAATGCATTTATAACATTTAGGGGCCGCACAAGTGGAATTGAACAATTTTTTTATTTTTCGTATGTGTTAGCCAATAAATATTTTGGTGAAATGGATTTAGGTCAATTTGTCTCAAAAATTCTTATGGGACCGTTCGTAAGTACTTGGAAGATCAGTACGTGTAACCTCGACAAGATTTACGATGCATTCATTCCATTTAGGGGTCTCACAAACGGATTTGGACGATTTTCTCATTTTTCGTGTATGTTAACCCATGAATATTTTGGTGAATTAGCTTCTGATTATTTTTTTTTGAAATACTTATTGGATCCTCCGTAAGTAACCGAGGGATCAGTATATGTAGTCTCAGCATGATCCACGACGCATTTATAAAATTTAGGGGCTACACAAGCGAAATTAGGCGATTTACTCATTTTTCGTGTGTTAGCCCATAAATATTTTGATGAACTGGATTTGAGTCAAAAAATTTCAAAACCTTTATGGAACCCTCCGTTAGTACCTGGGAGATCATTACGTATAACCTCCGCACGATCCACGATGCATTCATAGCATTTAAGGGTCTCACAAGCATAATTAAGTGATTTTCTCATTTTTTGTGTGTTAACCCATAATATTTTGGTGAACTCGCTTCTGGTCAATTTATATCAAACACTAATAGGATCCTCCGTAAGTAACTGGAGGGTCAGTACGTGTAGTCTCGGCATGATTCACGGCTCATTCATAGTATTTATGGGTCGCACAAGCGGAATTATGCGATATTCTTATTTTTCATTTGTGTTAGCCCATGAATATTTTGGTAAACTGCCTTCCGATTAATTTTTTTCGAAACCCTTATGAGACCCTCTATAAATAATTGAGGGATTAGTACGTGTAGCCTCATCACTATCCATGGTGCATTCATAGCATTTAGGGGAGGGACAAGTGAAATAAATCATTTTTTTAATTTTTTGTGTGTGTTAGCCAATGAATATTTTGGTGAATTGGCTTTAGGTTAATTTTTTTCTCAAAACCCTTATGGGACCCTCTATAAGTACCTGGAATATCAATACATTTAGCATCAGAATGATCCACGGCACATTCATAACATTTAGGGACCGCACAAAAAGAAATAGGCGTGTTTCTTATTTTTTTTTGTGTTAGCCATTATTATTTTGATGAACCGGTTTCTGGTCAATTTTTTTGCGAAACCCTTATGGCACCCTGCATAAGTAATTGGAGGATCAGTACATGTAGCCTCGGCACGATCCGCGATGCATTCATAGCATTTAGGGCCATCCAAGTGGAATTGAGCAATTTTTTTTATTTTTCGAGTGTTGTTAGCCAATGAATATTTTGGTGAACTGACTTTAGGTCAAGTTTTCCAAAACCCTTATGATACCCTCCGTAAGAACATGGGAGATCAGTACATGTAACCTTGGCACACTCAACGGTGCATTCATAATATTTATGGACCGCACAAGTGGAATTCGATGAATTTTTTATTTTTCGTGTGTGTTAGCCCAAGAAAATTTTAGTGAACTAGCTTGCAGTTATTTTTTTTGAAACACTTCGGGACCCTCTGTAAGTACTCGATGGATCAGTATGAGGAGGTTCGGCACGATCCACAACGCATTTATTACTTTTAGGACCACACATGTAGAATTAAATGCTTTTTTTATTTTTGTGTATGTTAACACATGATTATTTTGGTGAACTAGTTTTCAGTCTATTTTTTTTTAGAAATCCTTATGGGACCGTCCGTAAGTGCCCAGAAAATCAGTATGTGAAGTCTCGGCATGATCCACAGAGCATTCATAGCATTTAGGGCCTCAAAATTGGATTTAGGTGATTTTTTTATTTTTTTGTGTGTTAGCTCATGAGTATTTTGATGAACTGCATTCCGTTCAATTTTTTCTCAAAACCCTTATGGGATCCTACGTAAGTACCCGGATAGTATGTGTAGCTTCGGCATGATCCACGGCTCATTCATAGTATTTAGGGTCACATAAGAGAAATTAGGCTACTTCCTCATTTTCCGTGTGTATTAGCCTATAAATATTTTGGTGAACTAGATTTCGGTCAATTTATTTTTGAAACCCTTATAGAACCCTCCATAAGTAATCGGAGAATCAGTATGTGTAGTTTCGGGGCCGCATAAGTGGAATTAGATAATTTTTTCATTTTTCGTGTATGTTAGACAATGAATATTTTGGTAAAATAGCTTTAGGTCAATATATTTCCAAAACCCTTATGAGACCCTCCATAAATACCTAGGATATCAGTACGTGTAACCTCAGCATGATATACGATGCATTCATAGCCTTTAGGGGTCTCACAAGCGAAATTAGGCGATTTTTTTATTTTTCGTATATGTTAACCCATGAAAATTTTGGTGAACTGAATTTCGGTTAATTCTTTTCTGAAACATTTATGCAACCCTTCGTAGGTACTCGGGGGATAAGTATATGCAGCCTCGACATGATTCATGGTGCATTGATTGCATCTAGGGGACGCATAAGCGGAATTAGATGATTTTCTCATTTTTCATTTATGTTAGCCTAATGAATATTTTGGTGAACTAGCTTCCGGTCAATTTTTTTCTAAAACCCTCATGGGACCCTCCTTAACTATCCAGGAGATCAGTACGAGTATCTTCAGCATGATCTACGGTGCAATCATAGCGTTTAGGGTTTGCACAAGAGGATTTATGTGATTTTCTCATTTTTCATTGTGTTAGCCCATGAATATTTTGGTGAACTAGCTTTCGGTCAATTTTTTTCTAAAACCCTTATCGGACCTTCTGTAGGTTCCCAAGGGATCAGTACGTATAGATTCGGCACAATACACGATGTATACATAACATTTAGGGGCCGCACAAGAGAAAGTAGACAATTTTTTTATTTTTCATGTGTGTTAGCCCATGAACATATGGGTGAACTGACTTTCAGTTATTTTTTTAAAATCATTATGGAACCCTCCGTAAGTACCCGGGGGATCAGTATCTGTAACTTCGGCATGATCCACGATGCTTTCATAAAATTTAAGGGCCGCACAAGTGGAATTAGATATTTTTTTTATTTTTTGTGTGTGTTAGCCCATGAATATTTTGGTGAACTGGCTTTTGATCAATTTTTTTTGAAACCCTTATGGGCTCAAAAGTACCTGGGGGATTAGTATGTGCAGTTTCGGCATGACGCACAGAGCATTCATTGCATTTAGGGACACAAAAATGGAATTTGGCGATTTTATCATTTTTCATATTGGTTAGCTCATGAATATTTTGGTGAACTGCTTTAGGTCAAAAAAAATTCATAAACCTTTATGGACTCTCTGTAAGTACCCAAGGGCTTAGTACGGCCTCGGCACAATCTCCGGTACATTCATAATATTTAGGGGTCGCAAAAGCAGAATTAGGCGAATTTATCATTTTTCGTAAGTTAAACGATGAGTATTTTGGTGAACTTGCTTGCGATCAATCTTTTTTTGAAACTCTTATGAGACCTTCCATAAATAATCGGGGATCAGTATGTGTAATTTCGACATGATCCACGACACATTCATAGCATTTAGGGGCCACACAAATGGAATTTAGCTATTTTCTCATTTTTCATATGTGTTAGCCTATGATTTTTGTGGTGAACTGGTTTACTAAAAAAAAAATTGAAACCCTTATTGGACCCTCTATAAGTAATCATGGGATCAGTTCATATAGCTTCAGCATGATCCACGATGCATTCATAGCATTTAGGGATAACACAAGCGAAAGAAAGCGATTTTGTTTTTATTTTTCATTGTTTTAGCTCATTAATATTTTGGTGAACTGACTTTCGGTCTATTTTTTTTCCGAAATACTTATGGAAACCTCCATAAGTTCCCAGGGAATCAGTACATGTAGTACCGACATGATCCAGGTCGCATTCATATCATTTAGGAGTCGCATAAGCGAAATTAGGAAATTTTTTCATTTTTCATGTGTGTTAGTTTGCGAATATTTTGGTGAACTGGCCTCTTGTCAAATTTTTTTCTAAAATCCTTAGGGAACCCTCAGTAAGTACTAGGAGATCAGTACATGTAGACTCGTCACGAATTAGACGATTTTCTTTTTTTTTTTCATATGTATTAGTGCATGAATATTTTGATGAACTGGCTTCCAGTCAATTTTTTGCAGAAACCTTTATGGAATCATTCATACGTATCCGAGGGATTGGTATTTGTAGCCTCGGCATGATCCACGATGCATTAAGAGAATTTAGAAACGCACAAGCGGAATTAGACTGTTTTCTTATTTTTCGTATGAGTTAGCTCATGGATATTTAAGTAAAATTGGCTTTTGGTCAATTCTTTTTATTTAAACCCTTATCGGACCCTTTATAAGTACTAATGGGATCAGTACGTGTAGGCTCGATATGATTCACAGAGAAATCATAGCATCTAGGGCCCGTACAAGCGAAATTATATGATTTTTTCATTTTTCATGTGTGTTAACCCATGAATATTTTGGTAAACTGACTTACGATTAATTTTTTTTTCCAAAACTCTAATGTGACCCTCTGTAAGTACCCAGGAGATCAGTACGTGTAGTCTTGGCATGATCCACGATCCATTCATAGCATTTAGGAGAAGCATAAGTGGAAGTAGGTGATTTTTTTATTTTTCGTGTGTGTTAGCCATAAATATTTTGGTGAACTGACTTCCGGTCAATTTTTTTCTAAAACCATTGTGGGATCCTCCGTAAGTACACAGAGGATCAATACGAGTATCCTTCGCATGAGCACGGCACATTCATAGCATTTAAAACCGCACAAATAGAATTAGTCGAATTTTTTATTTTTCGTGTGTGTTAGCCCATAAAGATTTTGGTGAAATGACTTCTGAAGAATTTTTTTCCAAAACTCTTATGGGACCCTCCGTTATGTAACCGGGGGATCAGTACGTGAAGTCTCAGCATGATCCATGGTGCATTCATAGCATTTAGGGTCCTCAAAAGTAGAATTAGGTGATTTTCTCATTTTTCGTGTTTGTTAGCCCATGAATATCTTGGTGAATTAACTTTCGGTAAAAAAATTCAAAACTCTTATGGGACCCTTTGTAAGTACATGAAGGATCAATTCATGTAACCTCGGCACTATCCACGGCTTTCATAGCATTTAGGCCGCACAAGTGAAATTATGCAATTTTCTAAACTGGCTTTCGGTCATATTGTTTTCCTGAAACCCTTATGGAACCTTCCTTAAGTACCCAAGGGATCAATACGTATAGCTTCGGTGCGATCTACAGTGCTTTCATAGCATTTAAGGGCTACACAAGAGGAATTAGGTGATTTCCTCATTTTTCATATATGTTAGCCTATGAATATTTTGATGAGCTGACTTTTGGTCAATTTTTTTCTAAAATCCTTATAAAAACCTTTGTAAGTATCCGGGGATTAGTATATAGTGTATCATAACAATCCACGTGGTATTCATAGCATTTAGAGGCCACACAAGTGAAATTAGGTGATTTTCTCATATTTTTTTTGTGTGTTCGCCTATGTATATTTTGGTGAACAATCTTTCGGTCAATTTTTTTCTGAAATTTTTATAGAACCCTCCGTAAGTATCCGGGAGATAATTATTTTTAGCCTTGACACATTTCACGATGCATTCATAGCATTTAGGGGTCGTACAAGAAAAATTAGATGATTTTCTTATTTTTCGTGTGTATTAGCCCATGAATATTTTGATAAACTGGTTTTTGGTCAATTTTTTATGAAATACTTATCGGAACCTCTGTAAGTACCTATGAGATCCGTATTCCTTCTATATGATCTACAACGCAATCATAGCATTTAGAGGCCGCAGTAGCGCAATTAGACATTTTTCTCATTTTTTTCGTGTGTGTTAGCCATAAATATTTTGGTGAACTGACTTTCGGTTAATTATTTTTTGAAATCCTTACGAGACCCTCCATAAGTACCCAGGGTATCAGTACCTGTCGTCTTGTCATGATCCACGCTGCATTCATAGCATTTGGGGATGCACAAGTGGAATTAGGTAATTTTTTTTATATTTCGTGTGTGTTAGCCCATGAATATTTTGGTGAACTGAATTTCGGTCATTTTTTTTTTGAAATACTTATGTGACCCTCCGTAAGTTTCCATAGGATCAGTACATATAGTCTCGGCACGACCCACAACACCTACATAGCATTTAGGGACCACACAAATAGAATTAGGCAATTTTCTTATCTTCCGTATATGTTAACCCATGAACATTTTGGTGAACTGGCCTCTGGTCAAATTTTTTTCAAAACCCTTATTTTGGTAGCCTCAGCATGATCCACGGTGCAGCCTCAGCATGATCCACGGTGCATTTATAGCATTTAGGATTGCACAAGTGGAATTAGGTAATTTTTTCATTTTTGTGTGTGATAAACAATGAATATTTTGGTAAACTGACTTTAGGTAAATAAAATTTCAAAACCCTTATGGGACCCTTAGTAAGTACTTGGAAGATTAGTACGTGCAACATCAGCACAATCCACGACGCATTCATAGTATTTAGGGGCCACACAAGCGAAATTAGACAATTGTTTTATTTTTCGTGTGTGTTAACCAATGGATATTTTGGTGAACTGGTTTGCAGTTAAGTTTTTTCCAAAACCCTTATGGGACCGTCTATAAGTATCCGTAGAATCATTACGTATAGCCTCAACACGATCCACGATGCATTAATATTATCTAGGGGCCACACAAGCGAAATTAGTCAATTTTCTCATTTTTCGTGTGTGTTAGCCCACGAATATTTTAGTGAATTGGCTTTCGGCCAATTTTTTTTTGAAACTCTTATGGGATTCTTCGTAGGTATTCGGGGTGACATTACATGTAACTACGACATGATCTACGACATATTTATACCATTTAGGGATCACACATGCTGAATTAGATGATTTTTTTTGTGTGCATTAACCAATGAATATTTTTGTGATATGATTTTGAATTAATTTTTTTCGAAACCTTTATGGGATCCTCTTTAAGTACCCGGGGGAGAAGTACGTATAGCCTCGGCACAATTTATGGCATATTAATGGCATTTAGGGGTCACACAAGCGGAATCAAGTGATTTTCTATTTTTCATGTGTGTTAGCTCATGAATATTTGGGTGATATGGTTTTCAATCAAATTTTTTTCAAATTTTTATGGGACCCTTCGTAAGTATCCAGGGGAGCATTATATGTAGCCTCGGCATAATCTATGACATATTTATATCATTTAGGGTTGCACAAGCTGATTTAAACAATTTTTTTATTTTATGTGTGTGTTAATTCATGAATATTTTTGTGATATGGCTTTCGGTTAATTTTTTTCAGACTTTTATGGGACCCTCCGTAAGTACCTGGGTAGCAATACATGTAGACTCAATATGATCCACGAAATATTCTTAGCATTCAGGGGGCGCACAAATGAAATTAGGCAATTTTCTCATTTTTGGTGTATGTTAAAACATTAATATTTTGGTGGTATGACTTTCAACCAATATTTTTCCAAAACCTTTATAGGATAATCCGTAAGTAACAGAGGGAGCATTAAGTGTAGCCTTAACATGAGCTATGGCTTATTCATATCATTTAGAGGTTGCATAAGAGAAATTAATTGATTTTCTCATTTTTTATGTTTATTAGCCCGTGAATATTTTGGTGGTATGACTTTCAACAAATTTTTTTCTTAAACCTTTATGGGATCCTATGTAAGTACTCAAAGGAGCAGTACGTATAGTCTCGGCATTATTCATGACATATTCATAGCATTTAGGGGCCGCACAAGCAGAATTAGGCGATTTTTAATTTTTCGTATGTGTTAGCCCATGAATATTTTGGTGATATGATTTTCGGTTAATTTTTTTCAAAAATATTATGAGACCTTCTGTAAGTACCCGAGAGATCATTACTTATAGCCTCAGCACAATTCACGTCATATTCATTGCATTTAGGGGCCGCACAAGTGGAATTAGGCGATTTTCTTATTTTTAATGTTTGTTAATTCATGAATATTTTGGTGATATGATTTTCAGACAATTTTTTTCCAAACCTTTATGGGTCCCTCCGTAAGTATTTGGGGAGAAGTACGTGTAGCCTCGTCACGATCCACGACATATTCATAGCGTTTAGGGGCTAACAAGTGGAATTAGATGATTTTCTTATTTTTTGTATGTGTTAGCCTATGATAATTTTGGTGATATGAATTTCGGTCAATTTCTTTCTGAAACCTTTATGATCCCTCTGTAAGTATTTGGGGGAGAAGTACGTGTAGCCTCGGTATGTTCCACAATGATAAATAAGCGAAATTAGGTGATTTTCTCATTTTTCGTGTGTGTTAGTAAATGAATATTTTGGTAATGCGACTTTCGGTCAAAAAAAATTTGAAAGCTTTATCTGACCCTCGATAAGTACCTGAGGGAGTAGAACGTGTAGCCTCAACACGATCAATGGCATTATCATTGCATTTAGAGACCGCATAAGCAGAATTACGCATTTTTTTAAAAATTTTTCATATGTGTTAGCCATGAATCTTTTAGTGATATTGATTTCGGTTAAATTTTTTCTAAAACCTTTATGAGACCCTCCGTAAGTACTCGGGGGATAAGTATGTATAGCCTCGATGCGATCTACGATATATTCATAGCATTTAGGTGCCGACAAGCGGAATTAGATAATTTTCTTATTTTTTGTGTGTGTTATTACATGAATATTTTGGTGATATAGTTATCGGTCAATTTCTTTTTGAAACCTTTATGGGCCCTCCGTAAGTTCCCAGGGGAGGAGTACGTGTAGCCTCGGTATGATCCACGGTATATTCATAGTATTTAGGAGCCGTACAAGCGGAATTAGGTAATTTTCTCATTTTGTCATGTGCGTTAGCCAGTGAATATTTTGGTGATATGGCTTCCGGTCAATTTTTAAAAAAACATTTATGGGACCCTCCGTAAATACCCGGAAAAGCAGTAAGTGTAACTCCGACATGATCTATGGCATTTTCATAGCCTTTAGGGGCCGCACAAGAGGAATTTGGCGATTTCTCATTTTTCGTATGTGTTAACTCATGAATATTTTAGTGATATGATTTTTGATTGATTTTTTTCTAAAATATTTACAGAACCCTCCATAATGACCCAAGGGAGCAGTATGTGTAGATTCGGCATGATCCACGATATATTTATAGCATTTAGGAGCCACTCAAGCAAAATTAAGCGATTTTCTCATATTTTTTTTCGTGGGTGTTAGTCCATTAATATTTTGGTTATAGGTCATTCGTTCGGAATTTTTCCAAAATCGTTACGAGACCCTCCGTAATAATTTGAGGGGAGAAGTCGTATAGCTTTGGCATGATCTACGGTATATTTATAGCATTTATGGGTTATTCAAACGAAATTAGGCGATTCTCTCATATATATATTTTTTCGTGTGTTTTAGCCCATAAATATTTTGGTGATATGACTTTCGGTCAAAAATTTTTTAAAATCTTTACAGGACCCTCTATAATAATCCAAGGGTGCAGTATGTGTAACCCCGGAATGATCTACTACATATTTATAACATTTAGAGGCAACTCAATGATTTTCTAGTGATACGACTTTCGGTTAATTTTTTTCAAAATCTTTATGGGACCCTCCTTAAGTACTTATGGAAGCAATATGTTAGCCTCGAAATGATCCACAACATATTCACAGCATTTAAGGGTCATACAAGTAGAATTAACCAATTTTCTTATTTATTTTTTTATATATGTTAACCCGTGAATATTTTGATGGTATAGCTTTACGTTAGTTTTTTTTTTCAAAAATTTTATGGGACCCTTTGTATGTACCCGATGGAGCAGTACATATAGCCTCGACACGATCCACGACATATTCATAGCATTTAGGGGCCGCACAAACGAAATTAAGCAATTTTCTCTTCTTTTTCGTGTGTGTTAGCCCATGAATATTTTGGTGATATGACTTTCAGTCAAAAAATTTCTAAAACCTTTATGGGACACTCCGTAATAACCCTGGGGAGCAGTATGCGTAGCCTCACTATGATCAATGGCATATTTATAGCATTTAGGGGCCACTAAAGCAAATTTAGAGGATTTTCTCTTCGTTTTTTTTCTCGTGTTTCTTAGCCCATAATTTTTTTGGTGATATGCTTTTCGATCAATTTTTTGCCAAAACCATTACGGGATCCTCCTTAATGTGTAGTCTCTACATGATCCTCAGCATATTTATTGCATTTAGGGACCACTCAAGCGAAATTAGGCGATTTTTTCATTTTTCATGTTAGCCCATGAATATTTTAGTGGTATGACTTTCAATTTTTTTTTCCTGTGCCTTTTACGTGACTCTCTGTAATGACCCAGGGGAGCAGTACGTGTAGCCTCGACATTATCCACGTCATATTTATAGCATTTAGGAGTCACTCAAGCGGAATTAAGGGATTTTCTAATTTTTTTCATGTGTGGCTTTCGATCAAACTTTTCCAAAGCCTTTATGGGACCCTTCGTAATGACCTAGAGAGCAGTACGTGTAGCCTCGACATGATTCACGACATATATTAGGTCATCACCAATGCACCCACAAATTGAGCTCAAATAGAATCGGTCACACATATTTCAAAAAATCATTGACTTTAACACATGAAAAATTGAGATAGTCATGAATTCCTATTTTGGAGCATAGAAACTCCAATAAATGGATGTCCACCTATCAAAAATAGTTAGTATCATTTAAGAGGTCGTCATCAATGGACCCATAAACTTTGAGCTCAAGCATAGTCGGTCACACATATTTTGAAAAATTCATGGACTAATACACACGAAAAATTGAGATAATCCCTAAATTCTTGTTCCGTTATTTATAAACTCCAAAAAAAAAGCAACATCTACATTTCTAAATAATGAGTATCATTTAATAGGTTGTCACTACTGAACCCACAAATTTAAGCTCAAACTGAATCGCTCACACATATTTCAAAAAATTCATAAATACACACACAAAAAATGATATAAACCTAAATTCATGTTTCGTGAGATAGTCAATGAGTGTCTTCTTGATAATTTCAACCTTTTATTTTGAAGGTTGGTTAGACACTTCTTGAGGAATTAGAACCCAGGAAGAGATGAGTGGTGGAGTGCAGGAAGGCTCAGAACCAAGTGATGCTATTTATTATGAAGGTTTTTCATTTTTATTTTATTTGTTGGGTTTTTCGCTCAATATTTAATATTCGCTTTATTGATTTGAATTTATGTCGAAAAATTCGATTATGTTTCAGTATTTATATACAAAATATCAAATTAAGAGTATGTAAAATACTAAAATTATCTCTTTAACAATGATCAAATCTTACAAAAAAACAATTAAACTCATTTATGTTGTGATGATTATTTATTAAATGGCTACACGGTTACGATTAAACTATTGACCACTATAAAATTATATATTAAAAGAAAAAATAGTTTTAAAACCTTAGCTTATACATTAAGCTATGGTATCTATGTACTTATTTTTAAAAAATATATATATATCACTTTCACTTACGCCGACTTTATGGAAGTTTACAAAATACTCACTGGATACTAAATTAAGTGAAATTATTAAAAACACCAATACTACTAATTAATTAAAGAAATGTGAATTGAAAATTTCTCTTTTCAAACAACAGAATATGCGGCAAAAATACATAAATATAGTAGCAAAGGAGGTGGTCCTTGTTGACCTATGGAGCTTCACCAAATCTTACAAAAAAGAAATGTCAGATAAAATCATAATCATGTTCTGAAAATAGAGTCGTCTTTAATAAAGAAGGAGCTTTAACCTTAAGTAGAATTTTTCGCTGCCAACGAATTATTAGAGGCTTAAAGTAGACAATGAATTTCGAATGAGAAACAAAGATAGTAGATATATAATCTTAAACGATGCAAGCTCTAAATCAACAGAGTGGATTCTGAAATATATACAACTTAATGTATACTTAATCTTTCACTTATAAATAAGTGTGTGCACACACAAATATAATGTTATATATTATATGTTTTTTATAATTAATATTTTGCTACATCAATAAAAAAATATTCGAACAAATGACGTTATTATAGAAAATTTTAATTATAGTATTAGTAGGTGTGTGTATCCTAGTTGACCTTTGACACTACAACAAAAAAAGAGTAAGTCCTAGGGGAAAACTAACATTGGCAAAACTCACCGACTAATATTGAGTGAGAAATAGATAATGGCTCAAAGTCAATAGGAATATATCTTGTTTATTTGGACAATATTTTGGTTGTAGTTGAAAAAAATATTATATGAAATTGAAACAAAAGAAATAGTTGAAGTTTTGCGAGTGAATGGAAAAATCTTCAGAAATTCTTATCTCATTCCATTCCAGTGGCTCAATCAGTAACCAATGGAGAAAACTAAAAAAATTCATGATTTCTCGGTAGAATCCTATTTCGCCCAAGTTGTTTCAAAATTGAAAAAAAGAAAAGATTTTTCGTAAAGCTTGCTCACAGTGCAGGTCCCACTTATATATTGTATTTGGCCGAAGAAGCATCAAACAGATTGGATTGTGTCATTAATTTCAAATTCTATATTTCAAGTTGAAGTTGAAATAACAAATTACTTTTACAGCTTCCTCTGATTTCTATATTTCACTTTCTATATTTCAGGTTGAAGTTGAAATAACAAATTACTTTTACATCATTAAAAAGTGAAATATCCAAGTCAGAAAAAGATAGAATGTAGATACAGATTTTATCAAACTTAGTAATTTTTGTTTAGATTATGCATTTATATTAAATGGCTATTAGTACTTGAAGATGTTATGATAAAATTCAGAATTTATAAAAATAAAAATGGTAATTCCGTTTATCATCCAAGTACTTTAACTTTCAATGATTATGATGTAAATGGATAAGATATTTTATAAAATCCTAATAGAAAATACATTATTCTTTAATGTACGAACGAATTCGAATTAATCAAGTAATGAGTTATAAAAATATCCAAAAATAGAAAAGATATGGTCATAGGAGATAGACATGACATGTCAATCTCACCAAGTAACCGGCCAATGAGCACAAAGTATAGATAAATATATGTAAATTGGCAGCAAAAGATTCGATCGTATTATTCTACGCGGAATAGAATTTAAAATAAAAATACGTGTATCAATATAAAATTTCTCATAAAATGAGAAAAATTAATTGCCAGATAACTAATAGAACACTTGATTGGTGATATTAAGTAATGTCCGTACTCGGTTAAATGAATATCTACGTATTATTTTATACAAAATGAAATATTGGATAACAATATGTGTATAAGCATCGTAGAGATTAAACTATCTAAAGATAAAATTTTCATTTTAAAACAAGTAATTTATGTATAACAATTCTTCATTATAAATCACCTCATAACAATTTATAAGCAATCCTCTAATGGCAATCTTCTCATAATTAGTGCATAAAGCAAACAATTCATTAATAGTTAATAACAACAATATATCCGATGTAATTTCAACAAGAAAAATCTCTCACTAATATATAAAGAATATTTAAATTGTCAATACAATTTAATCGGTTATAATAGATTATTGTCTAATTTTTGAATTACTAAATATTTGATATGTAGAATTACTTCTTATCTTAGTTAGGATAAAAACTTACTTTTTTTTAGAGTTAGAAGAATTAGAGGCATATATTAAAAGAAGGAAAGATTCCAATTAAATCTACAAATTTTAATTCTAATCCTCCCACGTTGGATTTGCCTGGATTTAATGTCAACTCTCTAAAAACTGACCTTTTCATTTCATGCTTTTTTTAGAAACTCATTAATTTAACTTCTTTTTTGTCTCCTATAAAACTCTTAACACATTTTTAGACATTGTGCTAACATATAATTTCAAACTTTGGTGTAAAGAAATTCACAAATTTCACACAAAAATTACAAATATGATTCATAAACAAGATATTCAGAGAGAGATGAAGTTGGTTTGGTCTCCTGACAAAGCATCTAAAGCTTATCTTGATACTGTTAAATCGGTAAGTCTAATCTTCATTTTTTGTTCCACGAATTCAGAATTTAGAGTCAATGAGTTCAAAAGAGATGTTATACATGTATTATTTCCATTTCCATTCCCTTTTTTATTGAGATTTTCATTCAAATTATGCATCATCATTCATGTCTTAATTCAAATAAGGACAAGTTTTTGTTTCAATTAAAGCTATTTTTTCGTGGTTTTCTTATGTTACAACTTATGTACCAATTTGGTTGATTCAGAATGGATCTATTAGACGTTCTACTAGGGTGTCTGGTCTTGATTCTTTTATGTGGTATTCATTCTCGTACGACTTTTGAAATCATGTCTAGTGGTGAATGGAACAGCTCGCAAAATCCAACCATTCACATGCTTTATTTCTCTCATCCGTCTATCCTACCTCTATTGAATCAGAAGGATTTCATGTTCTTCCATCGATTAGTTATTCCTCTTCATTCGTATCTTTTTTCTTTGGCAGGAAAAACTAGCCAATACCTTTATTGAAATAGAATAGTTTCATGTTTTTTCATCGATTTGTTATTCCTCTTTATTCGTGTCTTTTTCCCCATATATAAAATCTTCATGTATTTCCATGAAAGATCACACATTTTCTCCCATTTCTCAATTAAAGCAACTTCATGAAAACTCGCTTCAGATATGAAACTTTGAGTTCCAAGAAATGCTCTTGTTATTCCCAATAAGACAATTCATTAATAAATCCATTCTCCCAGAGTGCACCCCATTCCTTCTGCTCGCAACAATCCAATAAGTTACATTAGATGTTCCATCTTTTGAAATCAACACTTTTGATGTTACGTACAATAATTTCTATATGCCTATTATGAATCTACACCTCATTTTCTCGATCATTTTGCAGTGTGAGTTATTGCAAGAATCCACCGAAGCAGATTTAATCTCAGCCATGGCTGCAGGATGGGACGCGCAGATGATCGTAGAGACGTGGTCTCGAGGCGGGGCTACATCAACCAGCATTGGCCTCTCTAACGCAATTCATCAAACAGGTGGTAGGCATACTTGCATTGTCCCAAACGAAGATTCAAAAACAGAGTACGAATCATCAATTATGGATAAAATCACCGGAATGTCACCGGAAATTGTTATCGGTGAGCCGGAGGAAACATTAGAGACATTAACGGGGATCGATTTTTTGGTGTTGGATTGTGAAAAAAATGATTTTTCGAGGATATTGAAGGTGGTTAAATTAGGAAACAGGGGAGCAGTTTTGGTATGTAAAAATGTGAGTTCCAGAGCTGTTTCAGATTTCAGATGGAGGAGTGTTCTTGACGGAAAATCAAGAATCGTTCGGTCGGTTTTTTTACCGGTCGGAAAAGGATTGGATATTGCTCATGTAGGGGCTGCCGGAGCCGGAAAGATTGGTTCCGGTGGGAGGATGGAAAGGAAATGGATTAGAAGGTTTGATAGAGAATCTGGTGAGGAGTTTGTGATTCGGAAGTGAATTTAGGTGTTTAATCAATTTGTGCAAACCTCAACTAATTCTTCAAGTACCCTCTATCTACATATAGGTATCGAGTAAGTTTGTTACCAAGACTTAATCAGATGGAAAGAAATTAGATGGTGGAATTCTTTTGCATTTTTTTCATAGATTTCTTCTCATTTTTTAAAATGTTTTTTTGGGCATTTTTGGGTTATGTATATTAGATCCTCACAAAGTTGAATATTTGGTTTGCCAGTTGGGTTTATGCTGGTGTGATTTTGTTGGCATTGGAGTTGTATATTGTTTGATAGCATTTGAAA
This sequence comes from Solanum dulcamara, assembly GCF_947179165.1. Classification (NCBI taxonomy): domain Eukaryota; kingdom Viridiplantae; phylum Streptophyta; class Magnoliopsida; order Solanales; family Solanaceae; genus Solanum; species Solanum dulcamara. The sequence goes on along the minus strand of NC_077241.1, from coordinate 1,920,831 downwards.
CAAAAGGAAAAGTAGAAGATTGAATTGATGTGCCATGAAAGATTGCATTTCTTTTTCTTAAGTGGATAAAAAATAAAAGAAAACTTTAACGGAGCAGAACAGGTTTGGGGTGAGAGTTGTACGAACAAAGTGAGGCAGGTAAAAAATAGGTCAAAATACTATGCAGAACAAGGTAGAGCGAATTGGTTTCCAGAAGATGGTAAAAGAGAGAATGGGCATATGACTTTTCTCTCCGTACATCTGCTTATTCTAATGTCACGTTTAACAGTGAGACCATTTCATCTAACAGATTAAATTTTTAGATGACTGTCACGCACTTTTAACATCTACAGGCGATGTTCTTGATATGGTTGATCAACAAAGAGCATTTGAACTTACTCTTGCTAACTCTGTTCGACTGTCAACAAGCCACAGTTCCTTTCTCAACCCAACGGATCGTAACCTTAGGGATACAACATGAAAGACAGGACACATTAATATTCACAAAGACGATACTGAATAGGGTCTACATACATCCCTAAATGTTGTCGGGTACTGTTAACTTACCCGCCATTCTTGTAACTGTCACCTGTAATCCGCGCAAGTGTTTCCTTTTCGATCCCGAAACAAAGAGAGTTTGGCACTCTTTTTTGGCTCATTCAGATGAAGAAATTTCGGATATTCCATTAACGGTTACCTAGCCCAGGAAAGGAAAAGAAAGGGCAATCCACAAGAGTCACCTTCCTATTCCTTGTCGCTTTAACTTACTCTTGCTAACTCTGTGAGACTGCCAACAAGCCGTTGTTGCTAATTGCAAAGTAGTATCAATGTCATTAAGGGGTCGTTTGGTATGGAGGATATGATCGACAAAGTTATCCTACAAATTGGGATATTCACGTGATTAGTTATTAACTTATCCCATCACAGATACAAATGATTGGATAAATAATCACAGGATTAACTAATACTACTAACCAAATGCATGATAAAATAATCCCTCATACCAAACGATCCTTAAAGGTTGTGGTGGGGTACAAAGTACCCCTCATTCTTAACTAGAAATCTCAGGTTCAAGCCCCGAAAACGGAGTCGTCTTTGATAGAATCATTTCAACCCCAACTTAATAAATGATGATCATGGTGATAATGACAGCCAATCATTTCTAAAACCTCCAATGATCTATAGAGTGTTAACATCAAACTGCATGATGCATATCAACATTGGTAGTTGCTATAACGAGAAACACTCATTCAAAGAAAGAAGTAAGAACAAACTAATTAGCAGCAGATAAGTTATAACTTCAGTTCTTGCCCAAAATTTTCGAATTTCATCGTGTTGACATACTAGTATCCATGTTCGGGGCACATAATTTGAACGCGCTAGACACAAAATATAAACACATAGTATGTTAAGTTAACTCAAAAGAACTCTGTGCAATCTGTCAACCACATCTACCTCAAATTTTCTGTGTCCTAGAAGTTCATGTTCTTAGAAACAATGGATTATTTGTGGTTACAGCCTATGAGAATAACATAACCATATCTTATGAAAAATGGTAGATGCTAATACACGACGTCTTTGAAAGTGTCATCGAGTCAGTTGTGGATTAAAAGAAACAAAAAATATGCCTCCTGTCATCTAGCACATGGACCCTTTCATCCACAAATTTTGAATTATAATCAACAGCAGAAGAAACTACAAACCAGAGTTTCTTCAGTAAACTTTTGATTTCACAAATCCATCATCCGCGAGCTTTCTTTTTATATCACATAGACTTCCTTCTCATGCAAAATTATTTTCCTTCCCCATAACAGCCCTGAAATAGTAAGAATTGGTACTAGATTACAGATACAAAAGAGTGGCGAAAACGGGAACTGCAGAGAAGAAAATGGTGAAGAGATCTTACAACTTGGAAATCTTTTTCACAAGCCCGTCAGAAGGTGGTAGCGGAGCATATGAAGCAGCATTAATTATTTCCTGTTTCATCACCAGCAGAAGTGGTTAATAGTTTTGCTCAACAAGCATCACAGGCAATTAAGGATGACAAGCAAAAGCATTCAAAATAACACTCTATCAACTGTACTGATATGTGGTTCATTGTCCTTGTTCTACCTGCTAGATTTAGATGATATAAATGCACTAGTCCAACAGAATCTAATTAGAGATTTTTATATAGCAAATCTCCTCCTTTTTGGGTATATATGATACTACCTTTGTGGGAAAATACACACAATAATACCTGAAATTTCCCAAGCACTTTCTGCTTTTTGGCCAAAACATCTTCAAAATTATTCCTAGAAAACAAACAGAGCAGGATAGTATTATTGCATGGCAAAGACAAGCAAAAGAAACCAAGAAAGAATTTGAAATCACTAGAGAGCAGATTCTAACTCTTGTTTTCTAGTCTTAGTGGAAGTAAGCACAAGCTCCCCATCCTTGATCCGAGTCTTTTCCTGTTCATGGCCATCAGAAAGTCATTTTCCTATTGTAAATTGCTGAGAAGAGGACGGCTTGATTTGAATTTGACATCCTAATATCAGAACCAGCAGATATGTCTATAGTTACATCAATTGAGATAGGAGATATTGCCTGTGACATCCATCTCCAATCAGATACATATGGCTTGTTTATAAGCTTTAAATTCTCTAATCTCTAGTATTAGCATGTGGAATCATACTTATGGATGATTAAGGAAAAAACAAATGTGTTGTCTTGACTAGTGGCTAATCAAGACTGTTTAAATTAGTATTACAGCAGGTACAGCCATCCACAAGAGCGCAGAAATACTTTTATTAATTTATCTACAACATGCTCCCTCACACGCGCCTGATCCTTTGCAGTGGCCAGGCACATGAAAATATTAGTTAACATGCATTGGTGAGACTCGACTAAAAAATGTTTACCTGCTCTAATTCTATGTTGAAACGCGCAATCACTTCATCTAAAATTTTATGTTGTCAAAAGATAACACCTTTATTTTCTCTTCTTTTTTTTTGTTGGACAAAGCCATATATTAAGAGAAATGAATTTCTTCTTCAGATCATAAGAATTGTTTGATAGTTTGCTAAGAGTAATAAAACCCCTCAGTTGCACTGCATCACACCAAGGAGACTTAAAAAAGGTAGAAATAAATTTGCAAGGAAAATGCTTCTCAGACGTGAAACTCAGCTTGCAACAGAACCCCTCAAATCACCCAAGTGATATATGTTGTTTGAGAAATGTCAGAAGCATGCACAATGAGAAACTATTATTCTAGGAAATTCCATAAAAGTAAGATTGGGATCGATAAGAACTAAAGCCCAGGTCAAGGATATAAATAAATATACGTATGTAACTAGTAAATACGTTGAAGGAACAACAAGGGAGTGAAACACTCTGAGCATTATGATCAATATTAAAAGTAAGATGGGTCAAAATTCCATGTGAACAAATTTAAAACACATCTGCCACCTTCCAAAGAGAAGTCTCATAGTAAGATTTCCAATTCTACTAAAGGATGTTTTAGAATACATAGAGTGGGAGAGAAACTTAATTATCACAAGGATGGAAATGGTTCATCTCTTTGCTCTTTTTTCACCTTCAGCAGCCCCACCAAACAGAGTTTAATCAGTTTAGTTTAAGTTTACTCTTTTCTTATTTCAATCTTGTTTCAATAACTTTGAGATGTAATTCGGAAGAGCAACTGTTGATATCATAATTTATTTGAAACACAAAGGCAAAAAGTCATTTGGCATGAACATATAAGATTAAGCCAAATTCCAGCCTTAATCATAGGAGACAAGTACGGATGTAGAATGCCACCTCCTCAAAATCCTATCCCTAACCATCTGTCAAAGCCCCATATGATCTTGTATGTAAATACAACAATCCTGACTTATCTTAATATTGCCAGAAACATGTGAACTCAGAAAAGTTAGAGACTTGAATTCTCAAAGTAGGAGAAAAAATTGCATTTGGAAAACCTGACGTCCTGACCAACCACTTTCCCTTCCCCACTATGAAATACACCTGAAACGCCCTTTTTAACAGTATTTCCTGACAGTTCTCTAGTTTATCTTCTTCCATTTATTAGAACCAAAGTTATAACTTGAGGGTTGTTTATGGTAGGATACCTCACCCTTCCCTGTATTCTATGATCTGATAGTTCTTTTCAGGATGGACACTAACAATATTCCGACAACCATTTATCTTTTCTTATTTCACAAAGCTAATTCTCAAGTTAAAGGTGTAGGAATAGACAAGGTCACCAAACTAACCAGATCACTCGACCTCAGTCAATGTCCTTTAATTCAAACGTTAGAGGACCATAAAGAGCTCTGCAGTGCTGGAAAACTGGGTAGCCACATAATGTTCCATAGATGTGCTCTGACCTCGTCATACTTGTCATACCTATTCTCTCAAGTGCTTGCAAATAACAAAAGGAATAAAGGGGGCTACAACTATATATTTCTGCAAACTAGGATAAGGAGTTAACATGTAGTCATAGCCACTCAACCAGATGGCACACGATCGACACATACACAATAAAGGTTCAAAAGTCTAGTCTTCTTTTAGGATTCAAAGGTCTAGTTAATTCCACTTGAACTTTTCTCAGAGTAAAATTCCAAAATACAAATATTCTTAAAAAAAATTATAAGATAATGATGTTTTATTAAACCTAGTACCAAGAAAGCAAAAGTACAAAAATGAGTTTTGCATCTTCAAAAAATAATATCTCTCAACACAATAAGAAACTTATTTTATTTCCATGAAGTCAATTTGGAATAAGAGAAAGAATGGAAATCTGGAATTAATGAAAGCAAGATGAACAAAAGCACAGCCAACCAAATTACACGTGACATTTCCTCAAGGACATAATGTTAAAAATTAAAAAAAGAACTAACCATGAGCATGATCCTCTCCCTGACTCTTTCACTTAACCAATGAGCATTTTTCACATCAAGCTTCATAATAATTTTTGTGCCAGCTGCAGATAAATACAAATGTCTTAGGGATAGCATTTACGGAGGACATATTGTTCACATGTCATGTCAAGTCAAAGAACTACCTCATCAAAAAAAAAAACGGACCTGTGTTAATACTTCTCATACGAGCTTTGTTTGCTGCAAAAGAAAAACAACTTCATTAATAATTACAAATTTAAAAGTCAATGTAACTGCTGAACATATTCATTCAGATAACTCCTTACGTGTGCTCGTATTTTGCTTCTGAGTTCCTTTCTTCCCTTTCTTCTTGATAGGCGTGTTTTTCTTAGCCTTTGTGCTCGCTACACACAATAACCAATTTTCTCAGACATATTTGCTGTCTATGTTGTCCAATATTGTAAATCAAAAAGAAATCTACCTGTATTAGTATCTTCTGTATGACTTCTAGTGTCAACATATCCCGCAAAGCTCACAGAAACATGACCTGCATGTCAAGGTAACAATGAGAAGAAGCTGTACCACTCACACTTAACAAGTTTAACATCCTACACGCTGCTTTACAGCTCATCTCAAATAGAGGCCATATGGTTGCAACAATCTACGAGATAGCAATTGTATAAGTGGCACACTCTTAACACATTAATGTCAAACAAAGCAGCACGGCGTGTACTTTCTACTCCCCACCCACCACCCCCACACTAAAACACCATCCTTCTGTAATCTGATTTTTAATTAATCAAATGATGATGAACTGAAGCCTAAACTGTCAGCTCAACATAAAACAACCAAATCAAAGAGGTGTTAGGATAGTGGATGCTGTATAGTCACATCCCTGAATCTACCTAATAACCTTATGAAACATCAATGCTTCATATCATTTATCAAAGATTAGAACCCACCAACTGCTCCTGAAACTTTGCAGTGAAGAACCAATGCAAAATATATCACTCATTTGAAGATAAGAGCATTGTAACAAACTTAGATTCTCAATTCCACATGGCCTAATAGATTTCATGTAAATAAGACGCTTTTAATCTCCCAAATAGAAATAGAATCTAGATATTCAACTTCAGACAGAGGCAGATTCAAAATATTAAGCAAGTGATGCAAAGCACCATTGTAGCAACAGTGCAAGAGTAGCTCAAATAGATTCATTTCCTCGCCAATACTCAAGGTGTCACAAAACTCTGTTTATATTACTCTAAACTTACTTCTATACTCCCTCTATCCCCAAGATATTTGACCACTCACACAATTAGCTTCTCAAGATTCAAAACTAAAAAAATTTTAAGCAATTATCTCAGAATAATTGCAACTTGTAGTTATCCAAACATCTAACTTATTAATTTTAAACAATTGCATTGAATTTAGCTCCAACATTTCTAGCATTATTTCCCTTCCAGAGATTCAAACTAAGTAAACTTTGGTTAACATTTCAAAATATATATTTTTCACCATTTTACAGCAGATAATTGCAACTTATAATACTACCCGTACAGTTTCCAAATATCAAATTTTTAGTTTTAAGAAAATGCAGAAATCTAGTCCAATTTAGCTCATAACCAAATTAAACTCTCATAATAATAAACCAAAAGTAAGGAAATAGTGCTAGATATTTTGGAGCTAAATCAGACTGATTAATGCATTTGTTTAAAAAATACTTCACAGAGTCCGGGGTCTATCAGTAACAGTCTCTCTAGTCTCTACACCACAAAGGTAGGCCTAAGGTTTGCGTATAACCTACCCTCCCCATACTCCACTTGTGAGATTACAAGTGATATGTTGTTGTTCTTACCATTTTACAGAGGATAATTGCAACTTATAATACTTTTCACGCAGTTTTTTAATATATGAGCTTTAGTTTTAATCAAAATGCAATAATCTAGCCCAATTTAGCTCCAAAAATATACCAAATTAAACTCTCATAATAATAAACCATAATTGACGAAACAGTGCCAGACATTTTGGAGCTAAATCATATTGATTAATGCATTAGTTTGAAATATACCTCTTCACCATTGTTTTACTGAGTATAATTGCAACTTATAATACTTTTCGTGCAGTTTCTAAATATATGAGCTTTAGTTTTAATCAAATGCAGTAATCTAGCCCAATTTAGCTCCAAAAATGCACCAAATTAAACTCTCAATAAACCAAAAGCATCAAACAAAGTGAAGAAGGGAATATAGTGTAAAATTGAGTTTGAGTTATAGAGTACTTAGGGTAATTTTCGGAATAGGTTCATTTCCGGTAGAATGAGTTCGTTCATCTGCTTGAAGAAGGTAATTGTAAACAGCCGGCAATCGCCGAGGAGCTGTTTTCTTCTCTAGGTAGCTGAAACCTGATGTCGACACAAACCGAACGGCACCGCCACTGACGGTGGCGCGTGGGAAGATTGAGCGAGTCCCACTAACGGCTGTTGCTGATAACAATTTAGGATTCAACAATTTTCCGGCGATCTTAGTCGTCTGCTTTAGGATCGCTGCCATTTTCCGGGAAGAAGAAGACGACAGTGGCCTAAACCCTAGGGGACCCAAAGTTCACTATAAAAGATTTTAAAATAATTAGTATCGTGTTTAGTATTTTTCATTTACTTTTTGAATATGTAAAACTAATCTTTATAAACTTTATTGTTTAGATTTCAAATTAAAAATAAAACGTGTTAAACTTTTCAGTTTTCTTAGTTTCTTATTCGATGTTCGATAATTATTATTCTGCAATTTATAAACGCTTATTATTAATAAATAAATAAACAATAACATATTAATTTAATTTCACAAATACGATTTAGAAATGATATGATGTATATAGTAGATCATACCTCTTAACGTTCATTATTAACAAACAAACAACAACACATTTAGTGTAATTCCTCAAATGAGGTTTAGAAGAATAGAAACTATAATTTATTATCGCTAATTAAAAAGATAAACACTCAATTAGAATCCATATTTTTCATTCATTAAGCACAAACCCGAAATATCCAATACCTTTTTTGAATTAATGTAATGACATTAATGTGGTTGTTGGGGGGGGGGCTCATTTGTTGCTTTAAGAAAAATATCATAGACCGTTAAACTATTAAATTTTGCATGAAAATGTATAAAATTTACTCCATAATGTTTATGCCTTTGCAATTTTGCATGAACATAGTATATGAAGTATTCCACATTTATGGAGGGGTCGAAAAAGGCAGTATCACAAGAAATATGATACCCAATTTATCTTGATGTTTATTAGTGATTGATCCCATGGATCGAACATGTAATTTATATTTGTTATTTATTGATAGGAGATAATGATATTTTAAAAAAAAAAAAATTTGAAACCTCGTTATTCTCAATTATACCCTTGAGCGACAAAAAATAACAGTCATAATACATAAATATGACCATTAACTTGACTTCGGCTGGCAACTATGACCTCTAACTTTACTAATGCACAAGTAGACACTTTAACTATTCAAAATTTGAATAAATAGACATTCGTTGATTGTGCCACATAGGACATGTGTGTCTACTTGTTTAATTTCATATAAGTTTAAGTACTTATTTGTGCACACACAAAGTTGGAGGGCATAAATGTGAAATGAGGTCAAGTTAAAAGGCATATTTATGTATTATACCAAGATAATATATCAATTATTCCTACAAGTTAAAACAAAAGTAAAAACCTAAACATAAAAATAAAAATAACGCCCACCGTGGGGCTCGAACCCACGACCACAAGGTTAAGAGCCTTGCGCTCTACCAACTGAGCTAGACGGGCTTCTGTTTTTGTAACATTGTGTAATTTAATAACTTTCAATTCAACAACCATCTTGTTGTCTTAACTGACCAACAACCTTGGTGGAATCTAGTTTAGCGCGTAGTTTAATACAGTAATCAACCCAACTTTCTATTCATCCAGTATTGCTAGTTAATTTTGCTTAGAAAAAAATGACATAGTTAATTTGGACCTCTTCATTTCGTGGGGCAGATAAACAAAGCAACTATAATGTCCTAAACATTTAAAATTTGAGAATAAGTCTCTCTAATCATTGTCTTTATTTGATAAAAATGGTTAGAGATTTGACAATTATAGTGTGAGTTGGTCCCCTATTGCTATAAGCCTAGATCAAGCTTTTGATTGTCTTGGTATTTACTATATAAAACTAAGACAAATTTCTTATGATACATCAAATTTAACTCGACTATTAATAGCTCAAAACAAAAGGCATTTGTAAAAGATTCAAAGTGCTAATCGTTTCATCCGGTGCCAAAGCCAGAATTTTTAGTAAGAAGTTCAAAATATAAAAAAGTAGACACATGAACTAGTCGAAGGAGGTTCAACATCTACTATATATATATATATACGTAAAATTATTTTAACTATGTATAAAGAGTATAATTTTTCACCGAATGGAGTTCGGGGTTCGAACCACTGATTGTAGGATGTCTCCGACCCTGGTTCCATCGTATCTAATACTAATTTAAGTTATGTTATTATTAATTTTGTTGGTGTGGATAAAGCTTAAATGGTTGGAACTTCTTTTTAAATATACCCATCAACATACTTCATTTGTCTTAATTCAAACTAATACAGTATGAATTACTGTTTATTGTTTTAAACTTGGTACATATTTTCTTGCTTTCCATTTCACTTTTTTCTTACTTATAAATTGAATACGACGTCTTCTGTCATCAAGGATATTTGAAATTTCTTCATCATCATTAATCAATTAAAGGTTTCAGATTCAAATTTTAAATATAAAAAAATACGACATCTTATATAATTAAAGGGTCAGTATGGTAAGACATTTGAAATCCCCTTCATCATTGTTAACCAAAGTAAGGTTTCGGATTCAAGTCTTCGTGACTATATAATGGAGAAAGAATATAGTCATGGGCATTGTACTACAACCATCATTTTCGAGTTTAGCGTGTCTTGCCCATTTCAACTTATTGAGCAAGGAACATGCGTTGCATTTCTTTTTCTTAGTCTTTGTTCTTCCCCCTTTAAGAAACATTTTTTAAAAAAAGAAGAAGTTGAAGGTGGGGAAGGAATAATGATAAGTTTACTCCCTAAATTATTAAATAAATTTCACTTTTACTACTTGTGATCTATAACTTAACATGTTTAACTTTCAATCAGTAGATATGAGTATTTTTAGGCTCAAGAATATGTCATATCTGAATATTTATAGAATTATATACCGAAAAATATGAAACAATTACACAAATTTTATATATCTAGTGAACAATTTAAGGGATGAAAAGGTTATTATTTACTGTAAATTGTGGATATTCATAAGCAAACAGATTAAAAATGCACTATTCAATTTCAATTGGTAGATATGTATGTTTTTAGACTCGAAAATATGTCATATTTGAATATTTATAGAATTATATACCGATAAATATGAAATAATTACACAAATTTTATATTTCTAGTGAACAATTTAAAGGGTGAAAAGGTTAATATTTACGACAACTTGTGAATATTCATAAGCAAACAGATTAAAAATGCACTATTCAACTAATTGAAAATTAAATGTGTTTAATTAAATATTGTAGGAACTAAAATAAAATTTATCAATAACTGAAGGACTTAAAATAATATTAATTAACTCTAAAGAAAATGCAAAGAGTAAAAACATATATAAACTACTTTTCACGCAACGTTATTTAAACATTCCCAAATGGCTACCTCTACTATGAAGCAACCACTTTATTTGTCCCCCCAAAAAAAAAAAAAAAATCCTTTACTAGTAAGCAATTAACTTCCATTCTTGACTTTTTGTCAATATTCTTTTCTCTCTTAGTTGTAAAGATATGTGGCCATGAAGAGGAATTAAGTGAAACATAATTGGCTAGCGATGTTAGAGTCGTGAAAACGTTTGTTGACATACTCAATTGGAACTTGATCAAATAAGAGTTATTCATTCCCTCTGTCATCACTTCAGAACTCACAACGTCTAAATTCTGAATACAGACGATCGATCTATTCCAATGTGTGAGAGACCTAGTGGTAGCGGTGTACAAAATCTGTTATCTCTCCCCACGACGCTGAGTCATCGGAGGAATAGGACCATGCCACGACGAACATTATTAATTCAACGTCATAGGGCAAAAAAGAGTATAGAAAGATGGAAATCTGAGCCTTGTCTTTGGAGAAATATTTATAGAGTTGGAGGTGAAAATGAAGATGATCGTCGTCGTCAAAGATCGACGACGTCGTTGGAGGTCCTTTTCCGGCCACAAACTTGTTCGGATTTATTTTTCTCATCGGATTATCTTAATGTTCCTTCTCCAAAGAGTACTCAGGTAGGTAACATTATTGGTTTTTTGTTTCTTCATTTGCTAATTATTATATTAGTTTAATATGGCTAATTAAGTCATTAATAAAGGTAATTGATAATGTGTATTAATTAATTACTATAGTTTAGACCACTATTATGTGAAATAAATATGATCTTTCTATTCTTTATTAAAAAGCCTTGATTTTAAGTCATTGGAAATGAAAAAAATTGAGCGATTCTCTTTAATGTGTTGTATGAAAAGCGAATTTACATTAGTCAGGTCAATAAATTTTAGATAACAATTGGTCATACTACACACACAAAAAAGTTGATTGTCGTTTAGTGATAAATATATATATATAAATATATATATGTCATGTATTTATTGAGTTGATGTATACGATAATTTTTTTTGCAATATTGACATGGTAATTAAATTACACCTTGTATAAGTGAACCAAATATGTGAAAAACAAGTAGTGCTCAATTTCATATATTTTTACTTTCAGTTTCTTTGAGTTCATCAAGTGAATCAATTGTCAATTTACTAACTAGTCTTGGATCAAAAAGTTGGAGGAAAATATAATGTGATTGATTTTTTTTCTATAATCGTGGTATTCCGATTAGTTTATGCGCATTCGATTAATTTTATTAGGTATATGTTATATACATTCAACATAATACAAGTATCGGAATAACTATATTCATCAATGCTTGAATAGAATGTTTTGCCTAGACTAAAATTTGAACTTGATATCGTCTTGTGATTTTCAGGAAAATTCATTGACTACTAGAGCACACTCTTGAGTGTCATTGTTGCTCATTTTAACTTTTTTATACTGTAAAAAAGACAGCTTGATACACTAAATTTTCGAAATATACGTCAAGAGGTTCGAGCCAAAAGTCGGACCATGTCATGCCATATTATATACAATTTTATCTTATATTTCTGCAAGAAATTGTTTCTACTGACTTTATATATATATATATATATATATATATATATATATATATATATATTATTAGTTATTTCTAAATTCCATGACTTGTTGTAGGTGTACAAGAAGGATGCAAAAGTTGTGGTTAATGTGACAGTTGAGGGAACTCCTGGACCAATTCAAACCATGGTCAAGTTGGGATCAAATGTTGAAGAGACCATAAGACTTGTACTAAATAAATATAAAGAAGAAGGTCGAAGTCCTCATCTTGATGATTCTTCATCATTCAAGTTGTACACTTCTCTCTTTAGTCTTGAGAGTAAGTTCTAACAAATATTTCAGAAATTTTGAGTTTAAGTTATATATATCGTTATTTTAAAAAAGTATTTTTCACTCGTTGATACTCGTTGATCAAAGATATAATACATTAATAGATTTTTTAATTTGGTCTCAATACGTACTGGTAAGTAAATATTTCAACTTTGAGAATGCACATTTAAACATCTCAACTTCATTTAAGTTGGCGCCGTATATATACTCATCCTACATGACATTTAGTGTCATCGTGTGGTTTATATCTCATCCTACATGGCATTTCACGAGTGTTTACGGGGTCAATTTAAACCAAATTGAGATGTGTTTAGATATGAATTCTCAAAATTGATTGTTTACGTGATAATTAGCTGTTAATGTCAAGTTAAGCTATCTTTATTATGCCTTGAACAAACACTAAAAAATGTTTTTAATATAGATATTTTTCATGGAAGAGATTTTCTATAAGAAATAAAAATAAATAATCTTACATTATTACGGAACACACTATATTACGTGCAAAGCATGATGCCATTGTTTAATGATATTTTAATATTTTTCACTTGTTATTGTAATTTTAAATATGTAGGGATATTTACTACTTGAAGTTAAAGGCAGATTGAGGATTAGATTCATAGTAATGTAAAATTATGGATTCATATATAATATTTATTGAGATTTTTGATAATCTTTTACATATATATATTCATACTATGCGTAAGAAGTTATGGGTCGTGTTCAAATGAACCTGTAATCAAAAGGTTATGTCTGCCTTTAATTGAAGTGGCGAATTAAGTACTCAATAACTATATATTCTTTTTCTTATAGTAATTTTGTTGAAAGGGAGTATTGAAGCAACGGTATAATTGTTTATGTGTGATCTATATGTCAAGAATTTAACCCATAAAAAATCATAATAAGAATAAGCTGTCTAAATCACACCTCTTGAGGTGTGCGGCCTTTTTTTGAACCCTACTTAATTTTCTTATGTTTTAATTATAGGTTTGAATAATTCAGATGTGATTGGTCGGGCCCTTCCCCGGACCCTACGCATAGCGGGAGCTTAAGTGCACCGGGCTGCCAATTGGAGATGTGGGAAGCAGAAGCTTTCACCTTTGCAAGAGTAATAGTAATAATGGAAATAATTCAATGGAATCAAATTCCAATCCATTTCTTTCTCTCCATGGATTCCTTGCTATGAAGATCAATAGTTGGAAATTCCTTAGTTGTATACATTGTTTTGATTAATCGTCACAGATGAGATATGAATTCAAATTTTAAAAATTTATGATTTTTGAAGTTTTTTACTGTATCAACAAAACTGAAATCAATATTTTTATCTTATGAATTTTGAACCACGTTTATTATGTTGTATCAAACCATAATGAATAATAAATCAATGTATATTTCATTAATAGTATGATTGCGCCAACGGGTAATGAGATAATTTTACAGTTTGTTTGGATGGTTATTAGTAGCGATTGACTTATTTTTAAGCAGCTTATAAGTTGAAAACTGCTTATAAGTTATAAAAAAAAAATAGGTGCTGACCAACTTTTTTTTTTTGACTTATAAACTGTTTTCTACTTATAAACTGCTTAAAATAAGTTCATCCAAATAAACTCAACTATTTATTGAGGCTTATTTTAAGCACAAAATGACTTTAAGTTGGTCAGTCAAACACTCAAAAAAAAGTTGAAAACAGTTTATAAGTCAATTCAAACGGCCTCTAGATGTTGCCCATTGTATTGTATATCATGTTGCAAGTTTAAATAGAATGAAAAATTAATTGTTGGTAAAATTTTATTGTATTATATTATTAAATTTATCATTATATAAATAAAAAGTTTAACGATCAATTTGGTATGCCTGTATCGTTATTTTTTTTTCCTTATTTTATCGATCTTTATTTATTATTTAATAATCTTTATTTTTTTATTTACCCTAATCAATAACGTAACAACATATCCAGTGTATTTCTACTAGTGGGATTCAAGTGTACTTAGGCTAAAAGTTGTTTTCGAAAGATTCTCTCACGCAACGCATAACAAAGCAGCTTGAACCAAAAATACAACAATAAATTAATAAGACATAGCAACGTAACTAAGCTATAGCAGATAATAGAAAAAACATAATATAACATTCAAAGCAAAATAATGCAAAAATCAAAGCATCTGAAACATCAAATGGTAAACCATAATCAAAAGACAGAAAACAACAAGAATAACGCAAGGAGAAATCGATCTAATAGCTCTACTCCATAATCTACTTTCTTAGAAATTTATTTTTCAAATTGTTTATGTGTGACATTATATAACAACATAAAATGATACAATTTATCTATATTAATCAAAATAATATAATACAATAAAATACAACATAACATAATATAATATACTACATTATAAAATAATATGTAACAATGATTGATAATATATCTAATGTATTTTCTTAAATGAAATCGAAAAAGAAAAACTTTTTCCATAAATATTATTTTCGATACACTCGTAAAGAACTCAAATTACATCCAAAAAAAATTTACATGTTGACTCAAATTTTTAATTATAAAATAATTAATTAAAAATATAGTATGTTATAATTATTTTTAATTAATTTAGAATTATTTGACAGTCCTGCCAGTATCCAGATCAACAAACACCTTTCCTCCCGGAACTATTCACTCCGGCTCCGGTCCAGAGTTTTACCGCCGGCAAACAAACCGGAAGTTTAACAGGTGGCGCAATACGCACCGGCGTACCGATCAACGATTAAGGATCTCTAATCTTATCCTGCGCCAGTAGGCTAACAATGGGAGATATGTTGATATGGCTACTCTTCTTCTTCATAGTCATAGCTATACTTGTTATGGTTATTTTTCAGGTTAATTTTCTATAAAACCCCCAAATTCAACATTTTTTCTTCATTATAATACTTTATTTTTGCTGTTTTAGAGTAATATTTTTTCATTCTAGTAATTACTATTGGAGATTTATGGTTAGCTTACTTATATGAATTACTAGTAATGGGGTGCCCAAAGATGTCACCTAGTAGGTGGGGGTGGTGTGGTGGGGATGGGGATGGGGGCTACAGGTGTTGGAGACTCGGTGGCGAATATAGGATTTTCACTCAGGGGAATCAAAAAAATAAAAATGTAGTGCCATGAATTTGAACATGGAACATGATGGTAAAATTTGAAACCCCTAAATCATTGAGTCAACCTGTATTCAGTGGATTCGAAATCAATATATATACGGAAAAAATAAAAAATAAAAAGTTACCTTATATATACGGGTGTTGGGGGTGGCCCACGCCTCCTATTTGTTTTCAGAGCAGGTGGCGTGAACTCTGATTCGATCTGGGTATTCAATCCCGTCACTGAGATTCTCAGTTGACTCCTTAACCTTGATAGGAAGATGGTTTATTTAATAATTTGTGCATAAAGGTAAGGAACTTTGGATGAACTAATGCGCATGGTTGTAAGCCTCGCTCCTTTTCCTTCTTCTTGTTGATGGATATCTTGTTCGTACACATCTTCTCTTTGTTTATCTAGTGAGATACGGATAGAGTTATAAAGGTCAAATCTTTGATGATTCCATCATCTATGATTGCGTTGTGAAAACTTTTGAATAGGTATCCTACGTCTGAACATGTGGAAAAGCTCTTTAATGGAACTTTAGCCTTAACCGATCATGACCAAGAAATCACTGGTTTCTCTTGGTGGGCCGGGAATGCCTGACTTATTTTGGGCCTAAGCAAAGAACCTATTTGAAGTGGCCCATTTCGTACTGGAGAAGCCAATGTATGAACAAGGATTGATTTTACTTCCCCACCTAGCTACTCTAGGTTGGGGGTAGACTTTGGGGGGAAGTTATAGACACCTTTTCATGCTTTGTATCTTGGAAAGTCACGTGTATAACTTGTTTTCTCTACTTTCATTAGGAAAGTTATTTTCCTCATTTTTAAGGTACTTATTTCTAGAGATGGCAATGGAGCGGAGTGGGACGGTTGCGGAGGGGGTTCGGCTTCAACCCACAAAAACTTTAACCCGCCCCGCATAGTAAGATTTTCTATTTTCAAACCACCCTGCCCCACATATACCCGCCCCGCCCCGCCCTGCCCTGCCCCGTATATCAAAACAAATCATTTTAATGAATAATTTTTTCTCTGTTTACATGTAATTGTATTATTTTTCTAAGTGTAAACTTACTGTTCTTTATTAAAACAACTTTTTCAATTATTGTATCACATAATCAATGGACAAGTTCCCTTTTTTTTGTTTGGTCTTTGGTAACAATAATCCATGAAATAAATAAAACAAATTTGCTTCAGTTTCTTTTTTCAAAAAAAAAAAAAACTTGCTGCTATGGAAGTATTGTAGTTGCAGTTTTGATTTTCATGTTTGTAAATGACAAACTTAGTTATTGAAATAAGCCTCTGCAAATTTCTTACCCCAAATCCTCACCCACTTGATTCTCTTTAAAAATGTTTGAACCCTGCCCCGCCTCGCCCCGCATTCATCTAAACCCGCCCCATACCCGCAGAAGCTTAAACCCACCCCGCCCCACATCCGCTCTGCCCCGTTGCCATTCCTACTTGTTTCCCTAGAGAAAATATTTTCCAAATAATTTGACCAACCGAACATGGAAAAATTGGAAAATATTTTCTTGATTGAGGCCAAGTTGATTGGTTGACTAATTTGAGCTCCTGAAGGTTATAAGTCTTAATGTCTTATGATTCAACAGTGTGAAGGTTTTGTGAGCATCTTGTTGCAGTGGTCCACATAATTAGGTCTTGGAATTATATTCTTAAATTGTCTGCAATGGTATGTACAAGAGTTTGATGCTCTTCACCTATTCGCGGCACAGTATCGTATGATTGTGCCTAAGTTTCTGTTAGAAATAATATGCAGAAATTTCTGTCACGTATTTGGGAGCTTCATCAATAGAATGTAAGAATATTCCGGTGTCTAGTTTTAAGGAAAAGATATTTGCATCTTTGTTTTTCACTTTTCTTGTAATTGTCAGATGCTCTGAATGATGTTTTTGTTTGGAACTCTATTCGACTATAACTTAACCAAAACTACTCTGAAGTCGAGGTTTTTCTATTTATTTTTCTTTAATGAAGACGTTTTTTTGTTTATAAAATGAAGTCTGACAATTTGAAGTTCATTGCAGCTCATCTGCTTAACTGATCTAGAGTTTGACTATATCAATCCTTATGAAACTGCATCTCGTATAAACAAAATTGTTTTACCTGAGTTCATCACGCAAGGAGTTCTGTGCTTCCTCTACTTGATCACAGGGCATTGGGCTATGTCGCTCTACTGCGTTCCATATCTATACTACAATGTCAAGTTGTAAGTTCTCTTTCCCTTTAGTGCAATAATGAAGTTATGTTTTGGTCACTTTTAGGTCTGCTTGTCTATGAAAGAAAATTAATGCATTTATGTAAAAAAAAAAATACTGAGACGGCATGAATCATTATAAGTAAATTATCATGTTGGTCTTAACATTTCTTTTAGGCTTCCATTATGTTAGAGACGGTTTTAAGTCATGATCCTCCATTTATGCACATTCATGATTCCTCCATTTATGCACATTCTTTGTTACTGTATGCAGTATTACTCACTTCGTTTTATTTTATGTGTCGCTATTTTCTTATCAGTCCGTTCTAAAAAGAAACTTTCTACATTTGGAACACTTTAACTTGATCCTCCATTTATGCACATTCATGATTCCTCCATTTATGCACATTCTTTGTTACTGTATGCAGTATTACTCACTCCGTTTTATTTTATGTGTCGCTATTTTCTTATCAGTCCGTTCTAAAAAGAAACTTTCTACATTTGGAACACTTTAACTTTGAACTTCCCATTTTACCCTTAGTAACATGTGTTTATAGGTACTGAAATCTCATAGCATGTTTAGATACCGCAAGTTTTAAAAGTCCGTCCTTTCTTAACTCCATGCCAATCAAACTACACCACATAAATTGAGACGGAGTCGGTGCTTTTTATCATTACTTTGCATAGAATGAAATGTAAACTAAACACACTATGTTTCCTTTCCTTATTGTTGGTGGTTTTCGTGTATCTTCATGTGTCAATTATTCCTTGGAACAGAGGTCAGATCAAGACATTTCTTTGCCAGTTTTGCTTACACATACTTTTTTAGGCGTTGAGTTAGTACTAAATTTTGCATTCAACAGACTTTTCTGTTTCTTTTACCGTTTGCAGTCCACTTGTCTTGTGGTGTCTCTAGCTGGATATGTTACTGTAGTTCTTTGAGATAAAGATGTTAAGTTCATGCATTGATTGTAGCAAATCTGTGTCATAATGTATCAAGCTTGTCCAAGAAGTTACATATTTCAAAAAAAAAAATGTGTCGAGCTTGTCCGATGCTCCGATCTCAAGTTCAATCAGGATTGTGTGCACTGGGGCAGGCTCAAGTGTAACATATCTTTGCAATTCTAGGTTTCAATTACTCAACATACCTACTGCATTAGAGCTTTGACTAATGCAGGGATGACTCTTGAACTCCTCCTAATGATTTTTTTTTTTCAAATTTCGTATTTTCCTTCGTTTCTTTCTGTCTTCTTTTAGTGCACTTTTATTAGATACGACACGGGTTTGGCAACATTTTTGGAGAGTCTGAATAACATAGGTTACTAATCAGTAATTGCAAATTGAAAAGGCTCTTGTTAAACTGTTCTCTTTTCATGCAAAGATGATACTTATTCCTGCAGTCCTATTTTCTTCCTTTTTACACAAGAGTTATATTGAGCTTCCGGTTAGTCGTCATGGAGATAACTGTTTACCTAACCATCTTTTGTGTATGTGCTTTGTCAACACTTAAATTATATTGCTTTTCCTTTTCTTTTTGCTAATTAGTTGAAATTTTCTCAATTTGTTGATATTTACTGCAAAGTGAAAGTTTTTGTTACCCTGGTTATAATAAATAGAGAGTGGTATATTATCCCACAAATGACTATTAGACAATGGCGGTTGCTCACCACCAAGACTTAGTATTGTACTACCTCCGTCCCATAGTAGATGGGCATCTTACTAAAAGTGTTTCTCCCATATTACTTGATCACTTACTGAATCAAGATAGAATTAATTAAATTTTTTCTATTTTACCCCTACAATTAATACGGCCTTCTGAATGTTAGCAAATCCCAATACTAACTATTTCTACACTCTATGTATATTGCATTGATATAAACAAAGGGCAAAATGGTAAAGTCTTATAATGTATTAATGATTTCTTAATCACCGTGTAAAGTTGGAAGTGCCCATCTATATGGGACGGAGGTAGTAGTATTTATGGGAGAAGTCCACACAACAAGAGCCGGTTTGATTCTAGCCCTTTCGTCCTTCCCCTGCCCGAATCCCCTTATGTAAAGGGAAAAAAACACTATGCCTCCGTAGGGCAAAGAAAGGTAAAATTGATGAAAGTATTGCCAGTATTCTGTGTACTAACTCAAAAGTTTGTAGCATTGCTTCAAATTTTTGATCTCGTGAAGTTGACTTGGCATTCGTCCTTACTAATAAAAGGAAATCTATGCAGTGTTTTTCCATTTTCAACTATGAAAGAGGCCTTCAATAGACATTTCTTTTCCCGAGAAATGACCTATAGAAATATTGGCATTGGGGGGGCTTCTTCACTGGCTTGAACCTGTACTTGGTACAATAGTAATCAACATAAAGCTTGTATTTTTTTGTACTGCTATGATAAATAGACCCAAAAAAAGAAAGATTACATCATGGTAATTTTCTTTGGGGAAGGAATTCTTACTCTGAATAATACGATAATGGCATTTAAGATTTTTTATTACTTGTGTTCATATATTAGTTGCCAGAAATTGTTACTGCTTGTGCTTGCCAACTGATCTATGTTGCTTGGACTCTCCAAATATGTTGCCTCCGCCTTGTTGGATCCTCCAAAATTCCACTACTTTTGGAGGATCCGACACACACAGACACACAACAGCATAGATCCCACCAGTAAGGTTTGGGGAACACAGACCTTACCCCTACCTTGTGTGAGGTTCTGACACACACCCGTTGATATTTTTATGAGTCCGAGCAACATAGCAACTGATTCCGTCTGATACATTTGATCATTTCATAAATGTCTTCTGTACTCTTCTTTCTTTGTTAGGTACATGCAAAGACGGCACCTTATAGATGTTACTGAGATTTTTAATATGCTCAATTGGGAAAAGAAACAGAGGATTTTCAAACTTGGCCACATCATAATTCTTCTTCTCATTTCATTATTTTGGTAAGTTACTGTGTGTAAACTCTTTGATTGTTAAATCCTATGTCGCTCAAACTCTTAAAAAATGTTGACGGTTGTATGTTGGATCCTCCAAGATTATTAGTGCATTTTTTGGAGGATCTGCTACGCGCACGACATAATTTTTATAGAGTCCGAGCAACATATGTTAAAGCAATTCAAGCAAGAAACTACTGACTAACTCAATTTCTTTTTTCTGTAGGGTGATTTATTCTGCTTTGGAGGATGACGAACTCGATTTATAGCTCTAAATCCCCTCTTTCAACGAAGTATTTATCACCATCAACTGTGGCAAATCTACGTCAATTTTTTTTTTGTACAAGTTGGCTTGTCCTCCTAGTTCATTTTTCTTGCAAGTTTTAAGGTTAACTAATGATAGATTAGGCCGCAGATTCCTCATCTTGTTTTTATCATTTGAAGCTTAACTTTAACCGTCATGTATACAGCTTTTGGGTAACAATAGTTTTTTTCAGGATCCATAGGTTGTGTTAAAGTTTTGATCGGTTAATAACATGGTAATTATCCCTGCCAGTACCGGAAGTGATGATAGAAGTGTAAATATTGTCAACGTGTGAATTCTCGTCTTGTGGAGTGCAAGTTTATGGTCACTTAGATGACATGAGAATGTAATTCCATTGATTTTATCTTGTTGTCTTTTAATGCAAGGAATAGTTACGCAGGAATTATATTGTAAGAATTGTTCTTGTAGTGAATAATAATTCGAAAATTATTTTGCGATGAGAGGATTGTCTATTGTTAAAAGTAATGTCTTGAGCTACTCTAATCTATTTATTACAAATTATCATTCTTATTTCATATTCCATTTTCTTTCATAAATTAATATCTAGATATCTACTTGACTTATGTGAGTCAACATAATGAAAAGTATCTGGAATTTTCCACTTGCACAATATTATTCCAGGACAAAAGCAACAATAAAAACAACATACCGAGTTTCATTAATGGAGTCTGGAGAGAATAATATGTTACGTAGACCTTATCCCTACTTTATAAAGATCTTGAAGATCATTTTCAATCAAAACAGTATACACCAGATCATTTAATAAATGAAACAGTATATAAGCATCGACGATTGATCAACAAAACAATAGACTCCAAATTGCTTCAAAACTAAATTGAAAAACTTCATGTACTCTCTGAAGGGTCCTAAAAGTCTAACTCTTACAAATGATAACATGAACAACAATATATAGGTAATTCTTGAGCTATGTCATGGTTCCTCTTCATTTGCTCTTTCCGCGGCTTCTATCTCCGAATCAAGTTTGTTTATTAGCTGCTCACTTACATGTTTCGCAACAGATATCATGTCAAGTATGACGCTAGGGTCCAACCCTGCACCTCCTCGTTTAGTCAATCCACATATTAGTCCATGTCTATTAACAGAAATAGAAACAGCTGAGCTCATTAGGGATTCCTCCTCTGAAGTTGCATCGACAATGTAGTGCCTTCCGACCTGCAATTATTGAAAGGAAAACATCCACGTTGGATATAAGTAACAGTTGTATAAAATGGATTCAAGATTAGTAGGGTTGGTTTACCTTTGTCAAAGTAACTATGACAGGTACTCCACTGGTGTCGAATTGCAGAAATTCTTCATCACTAACATCCACATCTGCGTGCTCATCTGATGAAGCAGCTTCACGAAACTGAACTCTCGGAATACCAGTATTGCTCAGTGCTGCCTGGAAGAACATCAGTCATCACTGCTTAGAATGTATCAACTGAATATGGTTTCTTTCTATCATCCAATCTTCCGTAGCAATTTTTTCTAAGATTAGTCGGAATATGGGGAATAGTGCTTTTGAGTTGCATTCTCGAGTATCACAGCATCTCTAAAACAGTCGAACCAAGTTTCACCCTCTTTTTCCTTGCTAGTACATGATGAGGAAACGTTGCTAGAATGTACCTTGATTGCAGCACCTAGAGCGTCCAGCAGATTTCCATCCGAGCTAATGACAAGGCAATCGACATACAGATCCCAGCATACCTTTCCTTCTTTGATCAAGAGAGACGCCGGATCAATTCCAGCCCCTGCAAAATGAAACACATCACAAGATTATCAACTCGAGAGATGCATAAGTGCAACATTTACACCAATAGCTGGAAACATTCCCAGTAGCAGAAACGTGGATTTATTAAGACAGAAGTGTGGATTTTCCTTTCAAATACCTGCTCCACTTTTACCACCCAAGAGACTCCGCTCAAGTGCTGTCGAGAGCTCTGTGGACAATTCCTCACCTCCTCTGCCCTGCATGAATCAACATAATCGAAACTGATAAACTGATAAAATACTAACAGAGGTATGTCATAAGAAGAGATTTACAGTGCGCCTTTATGTTCGGAATAAGAAAGGTTATTGCCAATTATAGAAAATGAAGAAGGAACTTACGTTGGTGCTTGAACCAAATTTTCTAACAAAATTATGAAACAGATAAACGAAAACTCAGAAGTAAACTGAATCCATGTACACACCTCAAATGATGGCTCTGCTGTGGGACTGCACTCTACGTAAATAAAAACCTTTCCATGGTCAGGATGAGATAAACTTGGTTTTCCAAGTTCCGCCTACAATAAGAATTGAATAGGCCAACTGAAACAACTTCCATGACAAAATTGTACAGAGATTATTAAAGAAAATCACGATAGCATCATTAAATCTAAAATGTAAAGTAGAAAACGTGTTTCAACGCCTAGATCATAACAGTACCTTGACACTGGCAATAACATCAGTTGCACCCAACTTGACTTTTGCAGATCCATTTGCCTTGTAAGAAGCAATAAAGTTTAATACTAAGCTTGAGTTGTAGCAAAAGAAACACTTAAGGGCGACAATTTTATTATCTATATAACAGAACCTAACACTACCTGAGGAATAACACCTGTTTCCACATAAATTGGTCGATAAGTTAGCCGTTTTCTACCATCATTGCGTAGATCCTGGGCAATACCACCCTTAATAAAGTTCTTTTCTCCAACAGATAGCCCTACCATCTCTGTAAGTGAATGAAATCATACGCAATCTCTCCTTATAACAGTTGCAGAAGGATTATAACAGTTCATAATCTTGGCAAAAGGATTAGAGTAAATGATATGAAGTTTATGACTTTTAATCCCAAGTTTGGAAACTCAAATATAATGGTAAATATTTTCAGTTCATGCTCTCCCTTTTCCCATTCATATAATGAAGTTTCGAAATATAAATTACTTCCTCCATTCCAAAAAGAGAGTTCGAGGTTAGTGTCTTATGACAAGGCACCTAATTATTTTTGTGTGAATTCAAATATTGATTTGTTAATCTTCTTTAGATAAAATTTACATACTTAGAAGCTATAAGAGAAGTTCTTCCTCACCAAATTTGTTTGGCAATAACTTAAGAAAGAAGGACGGACTTTTGACATATGAACCACATACACACACAATACTACATAAACCATTGATACCAACAAATTGTACCAATTACTAGAAGAAACAGTACATCAATTCCTACAAGACATATTTACATCAATACATAAATAAATTCTCATTTTTAGAGGAAGAGAAGGAAACAAAAAAATTATCAAATAACAACAAACAACCCAGTGTAATCCCACAAGTGGGTTTAGGGAGGGTAATGCGTACATAGACTTTACCCCTCCATTGAGAAGGTAGAGAAGGTAGAGAGGTTTTCTCTGATAGACCCTCGGCACAAAATTATCAAGTAACAACAAATATTATTCTTTCAATCACTCTTTACACTTCTACCGTTCTTTTTCTTTTTCCAACTCTAGAAAACACCTTTTATAGGTTCTCTTTTCTTTACACTAATTTTTGCATTCTTAAATCTAAGGGGAAATTATTACAATTCACGGAACAGTTGTCTGGCTTGGTAGGGTTTTTTGGGTTTACAAGTTCGAGTATCGCTGCTGGAAAAGATAGAGAGAGAGAAGTTACTTACAAGTTTGATTTTATCTGCCGGAAAATATGGAGAGTTTAGAGTTTTGCAGCAGCCGGAGAATCGTGACTCTCGCCGGAGAAGAAGCCGATAATTTGAAGAATAATCTGAATTTGGGTTCTCAAATAAGGGCTCAGAATTCGATAAAAAGAATTTGGGCCTATGAGACCCACTGGGCCGTGAACCCAAACCTTTTCGATGTCATTTACATTTTTGTCCTTATTTTGTGTTGCTCTTTAATTATTGACCCGGACACAAATATTAAGCCAGAATTTAAAATTTATGAGTTCGAGATTTGCTTTATTTTAAAACTAGATTCTAAATTAATAATTTGCACATATTAATAAATTTCTTAAGATAAATATAAGGTTTGGATTAAAGCTACTGAATTCGGCCGACCCCATATCTCTCCTACTTTAGCTTCGTCCTTTTCCAAACAATATTCTTTTTCGTAGGACATAAGTTTATATTTTCACATTATAATATCAATAAGTTATTCCCTACCCCTTTACAGATGCAACATAAGTTCTATCAACCCATTTGAAGAGAAAATTATGCAATTAAATAAAAAGGGAAATTAATGGTACGCCCCATGCAACCAAAAATAATTACTCAAAAATATTTATTTTAGAAAATGCTACAATTGATACATGTTTAGGACAAAAATATTTATAAAATATCCAACATGTACGTATATTATATACTTTGGGGTCTATAATTCACATGTGTAAACTCTAATAATAAACACATTATCTAATAATAGTGTGATTCAATTATTTTTATTGTACATAATCGTGTTTGCAACTCATTTGCATGTAAGGCAAAATCGTTAATAATCATCTATTAGTCATACGATAGTGACTTCGTTCTCAAACTAATTGTTTGACAAAAATTGAAATTATTAGTATTTCAATTGAAAGGCATTACTAGTAATCGTGAGTAAAATTATATCAAAGGTAGACGTACTGAAAGGTGCAAGTAATTCCCTCAAGGAAAGCTAATGTTGGATTATTTTTATTTTAATAAAACCTTGTTGATTAAGAAAGTGAATCTCAAATGGTTGGATCATGTCTGATATTTAGGGTAAATTTGAAAATTGATCACAAGAAAAATGGTCAAAATTTGATACTATTAACGTTTTTTCTCTAAAAAATAATAAGTAATCGTTTTTTATCACACCGTGGGTAGGAAAGGGAATTACAAAGTGAGGAATCAATCTTTCACCACAAGGTAAAAATGCAAGTATATAACTAACTGAGCTATTAAATCCCCCGATACTCTAAATGTTTCCATACATGATAAAAGATATTTAACATATTGCGAAATTATTGCAATCACGCGAGGATGAGCTAACCCCAAAAATTCTTTCTTTTTTCAGATTGTAGGCTGCAGTTCATTTTGCATGAAGTCGAAATCACTAGCAATCAATTAGCCATATATCAATGGACTTGTTCTCAACCATTATACAGACCGTCCGTCACACTATGAAGTTGGTCAAATCAAAATCGTCACTTCAACTGAGAAGAGACGATATAGCCACGTGTATGAAAAAATAAATTTGGTCCAAAAAATATATCGATCAATCGAGGAAGGGGGGGTTGCTTTTCATGCAGGCAATTATAATAATTTACACCCATTCCATCAAGAGAAGAGGATCAATTCACCTTGGCTAAAACTTAACATAAACCCTTTAACTAAAAGATGAAATTCATTTCTGAGACCAATTATACATCTAATAAAAAATCCTAAAACGAACGAACGACTGGGGGGAGGCGGGTGGGGTGGGGGTGGGGGGGACTACGATGAATACTAGTTCGGATGACTACACATATCTCAACCGGAAAATGACATGCCCGGGGACACGAGGTTGATAAACAAGTTAACAACAAATGGATGTGAGAATGAAGGATCAAATAAGAACGGAAAGGTTTTACCCCTACTATGCAGGCAGCGTTACGTTGATGTCAGCTGGCTTATTTCTCGAGTCAGGTGCCAACGACGATGACCAGTTAATCGAGGAAGCGGGCATAGTTGGTTTTGCTGAAGAGTGATTATAAGGTTCTTCAATATCTGGAGTAGATAGAGGAACAACAGCAGCTGTTATAGGCTCCAATTTGTTTTTCTTGGGCTTTTGTTCATGTTGATTTCCAGCAAGGAAGCTGCCCACAACAATCTGATTCACAGCAACAAAAGAAAAAATTATAGTAATTTCGTGGAAGCAGAATAACACTTCATATTTGTTCGGAAAAAATGTCCAAAATTATCCCTCTACCATACGGAATACCTTGAACCACTGTGTGATTACACTGAATATGTTGTTGTTGTTGTACTTTGGAACTAATCATACCATCGTTGTTAGCAATTTGTCTTGAATTTGCCCTTTACCTTAAGGGAGCTTCAAGTGTGGACTCAGTGGATTCCACGAGTCAAACATATTTCGTGAAAAAGGTCAAGATTCATCCCTTTACTTTTTACTAAGGTTTAAAATTTGGCTGGAACGTCACAAGATTACCACTTCATATTTGTCAAAAGAGGTTAATTTTTGCTTACCATCGGTGAAAAAATTCCTCTCTGCGGTACGAAATATCTTAATTTTTCTATTTGTTAATACTTTAAGATCATTCATGTCCTTACTGTTAGCAAATTGTCTCGAATTTGGACTTGACCCTAATAGAGCTCTAACATCAAGTATAACGGAGGATAATTTTAAACCATAGTGGGTGGAATCCACTAAGTCCACACTGGAGAGACGTCAAAATCAAGGGCAAATACGATACGATTTGTTAACAACAAACATATGAATGACCGCAGAATATAACGGAAGGTAAGTCGAATAAAGGGGGTAAATTTGAACTTTTTTTACTGTTTTGAAAAATACTACCTAGTTTTGGGTGGATAACTTACGAAAGAGAGTAGATAACATGCTACGACTGGTCAAACTACACTAAACGTGTGAAATCAGTGAATACAACTAAAAAATTATTGTCGAAATATGCACAATGTCATTCTTTAGCCTCAACAATAGCTTAGGAGAAACGATACCTGCACAGGACCGGCAGCAACTAGTAGACCGGCAACTCCACCTCCAACAACACGTCCATCAGGGCTTGCTAGAGAAACGCTCATTCCACCAGATCTGTTTCTCATTCCTCCCGTCTCGGATGGCATAAATGATCCAGTCAATGACAGTATCTCAAACCGGCCCTGCAAGGACAGCGGAAGATGAAGGTTATGCACAAATGTCAGCCAGACATTTATGAGCAAACATAACACCTTTCATCAATTTCCAAACAGGAAAAAAAGATCCCGGTATCACAAATCTTTGCATTATAATCCCAGCATGATTTTGTTTCCG
The DNA here is from genome assembly GCF_947179165.1 of Solanum dulcamara. Lineage (NCBI taxonomy): Eukaryota > Viridiplantae > Streptophyta > Magnoliopsida > Solanales > Solanaceae > Solanum > Solanum dulcamara. The sequence goes on along the minus strand of NC_077241.1, from coordinate 1,892,790 downwards.
AACTAAACGACGCCTTGAAAGTCAAGTAGATAAAGGCTTCTACATTACCATAGTCAGTAGATGAAGTTTCCCACTTGATAGACTTGTACGTTTACTATCGTCTATTTAGACTTAAACTTCGCAACAAGACAAGAATAATAAATTTCACAATATCTCGAACTTCATAATCTAGTCTAATTTGACTTGGCACTACTATGAAGATACGCTTTAAATTTTAAACAAACGTAAAGATAATTGTTGAAGATCTTTCACTTTTAAACCATCGAAGAAGAGGACAGAACTTTTAAACTGATCAAAAAGATCACATATTAAGAAAAGAGGTAAAGCTGACACTAAACAGTATGAATCATAAGATTAACCATAATAAGAGAGAATAATTAGATGCAGCACCTCATACGTCAAAGTGCCACCAGAAGAGTCTGGTTGGCGCAGCGTAACACTTGAAATTACACCATTTGCTGAAAGAATGCATATTGCTCGAGGCCCTTGTTGAGAGAATGATATAATCTTCATGGTGACATCCTAAAAAGAAAACCAAAATAACGATCAACAATCTTAATGAAGTTCAATATATAATAGTCCATAAAAATGGCTGCCACTTGCCACGAGAAATTAGTCCATGAAAAAATGACTTAGTTATTGAGAATTTGAGATGTACTAGTATCATGTGAAACAGATTGGCAATGAATAGCATATCATTGTTATGTACCATATGAAAGAAAGAAATTCATACAGTACGTACACTGAAAGAGAGAAAGGGCTGTCTGTATGATAATCAAGACTTGACGCGAAGCACCAAAACTAACAAAATTCTCATAAAAATCACATATGTATACCAGAATTTGGCTTAACATTTTTACCTCTCCAGTATTGACGGTGATAATATGGGGTGTAAAATTAGCACCAACTGAGCATGAGACCCATTCACCTGCAGAAAAAAATTCAAACATTAAATCACCTTCAAAACGCTTTCGCACCTGTTACTAAAAAGCTCATTCACATTTAGAATATATTTCCACATGCAAGGAAAATCAGAAGAAGATAAAACAAAGCTCAATTAATTATATTGTTCAATTAAACATTTAATATTTGTCGAAATTTTAGTGACTTTATACATATATATTTACAGTCTGTACAGAAATGTTGGATTCAATTGAACCCATTGATTATATGCTATAATGTGGTCTGACCCTTCACTAAACCCTAGGCATAACAAGAGCTTAGTGCACTGAACTAACTAAACACCTTTTTTTTCTTCCTGTTTATATAGTTCAAGAGCATCAACACATACAAACAAATTACATCAACCATTAAATAAAAAGTAAAAAAGTTTATATCTTTACCTAAATTTTCAACATCCATCATAGCCATATGAGGCTTAATTACTAACTAAATTATGAGTGCAAAATTTAATATTTGTTTGAAAAATTATTGACTTTTTACACACATGTACATGACCTGCATCGAAACGTTGCATACAATTGAACCTATGACCTGGATCGAGGTGTTGCATACAATTGAACCCATAGATTATATGCTACATACATGTCCACTTGCATGAATGCAGGCTAAAACTGCACACAATAGAATCAATGTGGTCCACACACGTGTTGGCGTGCGCACACAAGTTTATATGACCTGCATCGCAATGTTGCATTCAATTGAATCCAGAGATTATGTGCTACATACGTGTCTAATTGCATGAATGCAGGCTAAAACTGCATACAATTCTCCAAACCCAAAACATAAGACTCTGACGAAGCTAGAAATTTTGCTCTAAATTTAATATTTATATCTAAAATAAGACCGTGGTGAAGCTAGAATGTTCAAAAATTTCATATATATCTATAAAAATAATAGTTTTTAACATATATGTATAATATATTTTTTCGATGAAGCCTATGTAGCTACACCACTAACAACATAATGGGAGTTTAGTATATCGAAATATTTCACACACATGGCGTGCACACACACACGCGTATACATGACCTACATCAAAACGTTACATTTAATTGAATCCATGGATTATATGATACATACACGTCTACTTATAAAAATGCAGGCTAAGATTGCATACAATAAACTCGATGTGGTCCGATCATTCACCCGACCCTACCCATAATAACACAATGGCAAAACTAGAATTTTTTGCTAAAAGTTGTTAAAAATATATAAGTAGTTTTTGACCTATATGTATAATCAAGGCAAAGTCAGAATTTTAATCTGAATTTTATAACAACGATTTCAAGTGTTAATAACTGGTTCTAAACTTAATATTTATACATATTTAATAAACTTCTTAATACAAAATACATTAGTTGACGAAAAGTTACTAAGGTTCTAGCTCCGCCCTTGCGTATAATATATTTTTTCGATGTAGCTACGACACTAATAACATAGTGGAAGCTTAGTGCATGACATATTAATCCAATACTAACTAAACATTTCCAAAAAGTTTAAATCTTTACCTGAATTTTCAATCTCCAACTTAGGCATATGAGGCTTACTAACTAACCCAACCGGCCGGATTTTCCCCCGTTTCTCCGACGAGAAATCAATCACCGGCGACGACACGGGAGGCGCCGACGAAATCGGCTTCGGAGAAAGCGCCGCCGCCGTAGATGGTACAGCTACCCCATCTGGTCCATACTTTCTTGGTCTACCTCTCTTCTTCTTCACTATAGCCAGTGCTCCGGCACCGGCGGCTCCGCCGGCGACTGCGCCGGTGACCGGAGTTGGTGAAATAGACATTATTTGAGGTGCTGATCCAGAAACTTGACTAGGATTTTCAGTGGTCCTAGGTGCCACATGGTAATCTGATGGTGCATCTGATCCCACCACTGTTACTCCACTGATACTCATATTAATATTTTTTCAAAAATAAAAAAAATCACCAAGAAAATCACAAAAAAAAAATATTTTTACCTTATACTCAAAAAACCATCATTTTCCTAAAATGAAAACAGCAAAATCACTCAAAAATTTTCAAAAAAATAAATAAAAATATATTAAAAATAGACTGAAAAAAAAACAAGTACCCAGAACTCAAAATAATCAAAAATAAAAAATGAAGATTAAATATTTTTGAAATCTTTACCAGCTGAAAAAGAAATACACATGGATTAAACTGGGAAAAAGATGAAGTTGTTCATTTTCTCCTTTTTTTAATTTTTTTTTGGTTATTTTCAAATTAGAGGAAGGAAAAAAAAAACAGAGCAAAACAGAGAACAGAAAGGAACTAAATGGGGAAGAATCAGAAGAGGAAAAAAATTATGAATTTTTAGCTATTTTTGAGAAATAAAGATTGAATTTTTAGCTAAAATAAGTGATGAGAAAATGTGAAAAATGGAGTTTTCGTAGAGTGAAAAGAAGAAAAGAAAAAAAAAAGGGTAATTTGGATTTCCTTATTTTTCCTAACTTTCTTCAGATTGTCCGAATCGTAATTGAAGGAAATAATAATAATAATGACAAGAAAAAAGAAATTATTAAAATATTAGGTAATTAATTAATTAATTATGGAAAGCAGGGAAATTATGTATTGTGGTTAAGAAAATATTTGGAGTCCGGTGAAAAAGAAATTTTTGAATTTTTTTTTAAAAAATAAATTAAAAAGTTTGTAGTTGGGAAAAGTGAAATTAGGTTGCCAAGGCATGAAGACAACCATTACTCTCTCTCCTTTTTCTTAAAAAAATAAAAATTAAAATAAAAGAAGGAGAAAAATAATAAAATAAATACCCCAACATTTTGTATTTTATATCAAAAAATAAATATTATTTCCCATCCATTATTGCTTTGTTATTTAATTTTTTTTTTGTGGTAAGCAAATAAAGACAAAACGTATGCATATGAAATGATAGAGCTAATTAGCAAAAATAAGAGAGAAATATGTTATATATTTTTTATTGAGATAATTCAGAAATGTGGAAAAAAAAATACAGATGCTTCAATGAAGAGATACGAGAAGTTGATAAATGAAAGATTTGATAAGGGATAAAAGTAGATCGAGGAAGAATTGGATGGAAGCAATAACATATGGAGAAGAGGGTTGTCGAATTTACGTGAACCTATGCTTTTCTCATAAATAGTATTATATTTTAAAAAAATATTAAAATATTAAATATGTTATTGTTGTTAGTTTTTTAAAAGAAAAATGTTATATGATTTGACTTATAAATAGTGAAGGAAGAAAAAGTAAAAGAAGAGAGATTCTCAGTGACAATTTTTGGGAAAAAATAAATAAATTACACAGACAAACTTTTGTGAAAAGCAATTATTTAAAAGAGTAAGCATATTAGGATTATTTTTTTGTATTTTATTTTATGAGTGAAAAATATATAAATTTTTAGAACAGACGCATTTTTAATTTTTTACTTTTGTATAATTTCCAAAAAGAAAAACGTCGGTTTAAAACTCCACTACATAAATTAAATTTTAATTATTATTTTTTCTTGCTTGTGAATTATTATATCTTATTTTCCACTTATTACTTCTTTTTTCTGGTCTTATTTTCCATTTTTCTGGTTAATATTAATCCTCTTTTTGCTTCTTACATCACTAGTGTACAGTTTTCTGAGTGCACGTAGTTAATTATTTCATTACTTTTTTTTTCTTTATTCTTTTGGGTATGAAATTATTTTAGTGTTTTTTTTTTCAGATTTTCATTTGGTATCCGAAGTTTTTGAAATCCCAATAAAATTTGAATTTTGTACTGCAAGTCCTATTCGGATTTTTTTCATATTCAGATCTCGAATTCGAGACCGTGATTAAAAATGAAATAGTTTTACTACCGTACCACAATCTGTGTTGATAAATTATTTTTAGCTTCAGGCTCTCCTTTTAACTTTTTAAGTACGTGTAAACTGGTAAATATTAGAGGAGAGAAAGTTGTGAGAAAAGAGGAATTTTAGTCAAACTTTCGAAATTTATCAGAATATAATATTTTCAATGCGAAAAATAAAACTTTACTGAAGAACGTGATATCATTAAATATTATATCTTAATCTATAATTTTAATAGTATAATAAGTGTAGCATTAAAAATCTTAAAATATAAGTATATTAAACTAAAATATTAAATAAATTAAAGCTAAGACAGTGTAGAATTGACACTCTTGTAATTAGGATTTATGGGTTTAAAAGTTTTAAATAAATTATATTATAGATGTAGTTTTATGAGTATATTAATGAATAATGATGTATTATAGTTTTTACCTTTTCAATATTTCGAAAACAAAGATTATTTTTTTTTCAAATTCCAAAAGATAGGGTATATAATAGCAATTAACGGAGGAAATTAATGCTATCAAGCAATTTCGTTGGCTTTTATGTGTATTTGTCTTTGTTTTGAACCCGAACCACACCTCATGGGCGCCCGGGCCGAGCGACAGGCTGAGGGCAATGGTAATCCTCAATCGAAAGTTAGCTCGACTCAATCACATAGATTGAATGGTAGTGGATTGAATACTATTCATCGGCATACTACGTACATAGAAAATTATAGCATACATAGGTCAAAAATCACTTGTTACACATATATTTTAACTATTGAACATTCTTGACAAAAAATTTGATGTCGCCACTGAATTTTGCTAAACCCGTTATTTTTATGTTAATTCTACCTCTGCCATTTTTTTAATATATTTTTTCATGATTTGAATCAAAAAAATTTAATTAATGAATGACATAAAGAAATCTCATCTATTCCATCATCAAATACTTGACCTCAAATAATATTCTACGCCAGAAATAAAAAAATCTCTTTCATTGTAATAAAAGCAAGCCCCAAAGTACAATAATTTTTTAGCAATTTTGATAAACTACAACCTTTAAATATTGCTTAATTAATAGATTGAATTAGTTAGTAGAAATCATATCATTTTCATAAAATAAAACAAAAGGAATCAGTATGTGGTCATCATGATTACTTGATAATATTAAATTTTTATCAAAGATGGCAATATTATTAATGTTAATATTTGATGTTAATCTAATTTTAAGAAAAATCAATTCACAAGGTTGATAATTGATGCTCCTTATTTATTATAATGGAGAAAAATGTCATTTTGTGGGACCACTAAAGTTGACCAACAATAAAGCCAGTATTGGGGGGGGGGGGGGGGGAGGGGGGAAGTAATTATTATTTTTTTTTGAAATTATTATAATATAATGTAAATAGTTTTCGATAATAACTATTCTTCTTCGAAAATGATTAAACTACTAAATTAATATAATTAAAATTAGTTCAGATTTTCAGATCTTATCCTATTTAACTTATTTTGTATATAATTTAAAATACCAAGGATTGTAATAATTTCTTAATTTGTGGTTTTGATTTTTGTTTTTTGATGCTTAAAAACTGATTGAAACTAATATTTATGTTTGTTATTATAAATATAAACATTATTGAGTGTATTAAAGTGAAAATTTTAAATTCCATAAGAGTTATTTTTAAAAGATTGAAAACTGACAAATGAGTTTTGTAATTTATTGACAAATTTATGATATGATTCATTTGGAATAACAGTTTGAAGTTGGAGTTAAATTTAAATGTATTCGATGAAGATTTGGGTTATTTGGAGATATGTTTTAGTATCTTTTTTTATGGTGTTTCGTGGATTGAAGATCATTGGAGATGAAATTTAGCTTTTCTATAAGTTCTTATAATATTATTTCTTTTGTTTTAATTTTTATGTTTTATTTTTCTTCTTAGTCCGTCTGAGAAAAAAATAATATTTCTATATTTAATAATAATTTAATTTTAAAATATAAATTTTATCCTTAATGAAATAATTTATAGTCATTAATATATATGACTTATTTTAGACCACAAATTTTAAAAGGTTTTGTTTTTCTTAAACTTCATCCCAAGTCAAACTATATCATATAAATTATGATGGAGATCATATATAATTTTATATAACACTATGAAAGCTTATATCTCTTATAAACTTTCATATAAGATTTATATAATATTTACGGTAAGTATATACTATTATATAATACATATACTAAGTATATAAATACCGTTACAAAAAAATGTAGCTGAAATATAATTACGTAGATGTAATGTATTGTATTGTGTTGTATATTTTTTAAAAATTTCGTAATATTTAGTCTATAGTGATAAGTGGACTAAGAAAGATTATGTAAAATATGTATCCATTTACTTGCTCCTTTTATTTTAAAAAAAATATTTTAGTACATTTAAAGGTATTATGGCCTATATTTTATTATTTGTCCATATTCTTTTTTTGGGTAATTGAACATGACTTATAGTTCTTGCAAATTCCAATATCATGGGTGCAAGTGGAAAGGATTAAAAAATAATTAAAAATCTTATAAAAATTTAAATATCCTGATAAAGCTTTTGAGGACCTCCAACTTTAATTTTCAAGAAAAATAATAATTTAAATACTCAATTATTACTTTAATTACCACTTGGGAATTTAGCATCCTTGTGTTTCTACCAAAAATATTTAAATTATATTGTACCATCAATATAAGTGACCACTTTAAAAGTCTTGCAACCTAATTCACAACATTAATGTAATAATTTCATTTGTTTATAGAACATGATAATATTTTATGAAATTATATTGATTGTGTTGTAGTTCTTGTTGTATTAATTTTTTATTATAACGATCAATTTTTTAAAAAATCAACTTGTCATTAGTATATTTTTATATAATTGTCAAGATAATATATTATTCTTAGATTATTCATATTCAATGCTTGCACCAAATCAAAGTAGTATAATCTCAAGAGTCACAAAATACATATGTTTAATTATTGATTAAATGATAAAAGTTTATATGCAAAAATATTGTTATATATATTCATTGGTCTGGTGCAACATTTCTTGTGAATAATTTTTTTATATTTTTAAGAATTGTGGTGGATGACTATAAATTTTCTAATTTTGATGTAAATGTTAGATTCGAGCCTCAGTATGATTTTTTTTAAAATAAAAAATGCTTCCCCCTTTCATACCAGAACATATTTTTTGGACTAGAATAAAGCTTTATATTAAGTTATTAGATAGGACACTTTATGCTCCAAAACACAATCAAGATCATTCGAACCAGGGAAAATCTGGATTGATTGACTTAATGATTTCTAAATATTAGATAATTAACGTAAATAAAAATTGTTTTCCAAGTACAATGCTTGAGATGAGAACACCTAAACTTCAAATTATTTTAAAAGGCATGCAAGGTGTACTCTAACGGTCGTTGAAGTTTGAAAAATCATAAAAGAACAAAGTTCAATTTTAAGTAGAAGAAAAATTGTTTATATAATTTCTCCATATATCTCAGCTTTAGTGGATAAAACTATCTAATACATATATTAATGGAAAAAAATAAATACGGGATGAAATTAGTGAAGGTACACACAACATTATAAAAAATAAAAAATAAAGTGAGATATAATTCTTGATTTTTTTTTCACAAGATAAGCAAATCATGCAAGTAGGGGTGTACATAGACCGGGTTGGTTCGGATTTTTTACAAACCAAACCAAACCATTTGTGTCGGGTTATTAAATCTATAAACCAAACCAAACCAATAAAAGTCGGGTTTTTCGATATCAATTTTTCTCGGATTTTTCGGGTTTTTTCGGGTTTTCGGGTTTTTTCGGGTTTCTCGGATTTTTCATAGTATCTAATAAAAAGCACAGAGCAGTGCTTCTTAAAAAGAGTTCTAGTTTTAACTTTATAATATAACTTTATAAGATGGTTTTTTTTGTATATTATTTAGATGACCTTCTCAAGTCCAAATCTAAATGTAAGAAAGAAAACAAAAATTATGAAAAATTTTAAAAAAATATTTATAAATTACATTTTAATAAATATTTTTATGTATAACATAATTTAAAAGTAGTATATCTATAATCGGGTCGGTTTGGGTTCGGTTTGACTTTTTTTAGTTAAAACCAAATCAACCCTATAATGGTCGGGTTTTTTTTTCAAACACCAAACCAAGTCAAACCAAACCACTAGTCGGGTTTTTTTTCCGGTTTGGTTCGGTTTGTCGGTTTGGTGCGGTTTATCGGTTTGTCCTGTACAGCCCTACATGCAAGGACATTAGTTACAATTCACCACAAAGGAATTGGTTCAAACATGTTATTGATCCAATATAGTAAGGCCCAACCACTTTAGTGATGGACCTGACCCAAGAAATCTCCAAATGAAGCCTGGTAAAGTATATAATTTGTGATTTGAACAAATATAAAAAGAAAAAAATTATCTAAATACACAACTTATTTTACTATATTTTTTAAAATTTTCTATGTTTGAAAAAATTATAAAAATTGCTACACTATTCTATTCTCAGATACATCACTCTTACGCGACGTATAGGGACAAGTTTGTTTTGTATCAACAAAGGTATGTATTGGGATGCGATGTATCGGGACACTGAATGATGTATCTGAAATCGGGACACAATATATCGAGACATTAAGTTATGTATCCAAAATTCTTAAATTTTAATGATTTTTTGTAATTTTAAAAAGAATAGAAATAAGATGTAACACTATAAGATTTGTGTAACATTACTGTATAAGAACTCTATAGTAATGTTGAAATAAGGGGTGAAATTCACAAAAAAACACTTTTTAGTTATGTAATTAAGACATAGTCATTATTGTGAATGAAACTCTGAAGACGTTGAAACTTAATGACTATTTTAATCAAAGTCAAGATCAAAAAGTGGTCAAAAAGTGCTATTGCTACAAAAAAAGGGCATTCATAGGAACATCTGCCCTAACACAAGTTATTTCAATAGTGCATGTGTTGGCCTGCCACGAGAAACGGCCACAAAAAGTACAAATAAAAATAAAAGTTGTGTATTTGGAACTTTCCCATTGATTTTTTCAATTTATTTGTATAACCATTTAGTATTCGGCATTAGCGTGACTAATTAAGATTCACTCCATGTATAATTCATTAAAGAGGAAAACATTTTTTATCAAATTTTTTTATTTTTCGAATTCAAATTCGAGATCTCTAATGAGTTATTCTGAGTTGATCATAATTAACTTCTTAAACAATACTCAAAAAGTGCTTTGCTATTGTCTAGAAAAGGATGGAATGCATTGTGTGTTAAAAGATACAATAACATTTGACATGTAAGAGATCATATGAAAGCCACTAATTTGGAACAAATAAAACAAAAGACAAAAGCATCCTTTTGGAACATTATTTATAGAAGATGCCCTTCTATCCATTACAACCTATACATACATCATCCAAGAAAACTATTATTATATAGATAGATAGTCACATACATCATCCAAGAAAACTATTATTATTATATAGATAGATAGTAAGAATTTGAAATTAACGAATTTGAGAGTCTAATTTTATTAAGATATTGATAATTTATACACATTTAATGAATATTTCAAGATAAATATCAAATTTAAACCAAAACTATTAAAATTAGACTAAATCCATAAGTCATACTCTAACTCCACCTTGGTTGTAATCAATGGCGAATCTAAGATTTTCAATTAGGGGTTCGAAAAATGAAAATATAAATGTGTGAATTAGAGTGCAAATACAAACATCAAGGAAAAAAGTTTTAAGTTATTCTAATGATTTTTTTAAAAAGTAGTAACTGTACACCAACAGAGAATTTAATTTTAAGAAATTAGGCAGCTTGTGCACCTAGTAAAAATTGAACCTACAAATTAGGGATAGTATTCGCGACCCAAGTTTTTATAGGTATGAAGTGGTAAGATACCAAATTGAAGGATCTAAAAGATTCCTTGAAATTAGTAAGAAGCAACATTCACCTAGACTTAAAAAAGAAAAAAAAAACTAGTGATAACCTTTTATTGCTAAAACAATAAAATCTTATCGTTAATTTTATTAAGTTGAAAAGTTAATTTCACGAAGGAAATTACATCAAAATTTTTCTCATAAATTGAACTTTACTTACCTTTTTTGAAGTTCCACATCACCACATAGGAATTGTTCAATGAACTTGATGTTTTTAATATTTTAAAAGTTATATAAAATAAAATAATATTGCTTAAATAAAAGAAAATAATTCATTTACATAGGCCTGCCGACAGGGGGAACAAACTTATTAAGTCAATTTGCAAAATATTAAAGAATCATCTTTAAGAAAATATTTATTTGTCAATTTGAAAAAAAACACCTTTTGTATTATATCATCTCTAAAAGAAGAAGGAGAAGAAGGGAAAAAAGAAGGAAATTTTGAGTTTTGAATAAGGACAGAAGCAAGCATATAAGATTTGAATCCAAAATCTCATTTCAGAGATTTTAGCTCTGCCCATCAAAAGAGTGTCACTCCTAAATATTGTATTATTTGTGAGAGTTCGGGGAAGAGTTAGAAGTATGAGTTCCGTTCTTATTATAGTATTAGTCATATTTGGGCGACATTAATTGGGCGACGTTAATTAATTGAAAAATGAAAGTAGTAGTGAGGCGTCGGTACGGAGTTGCGTCAGAACTTCATTTCAGGAGCTCAAGTTCTAATCATCTAGCGTCCGAAGCTTAGTATCATCTAGCGTCCGAAACTCACTAAGCTGACTAATCAAGACTCGCATCATAGAAAGCTGGTTTTAGCACTTCGTGTAAAAGAAAATTCCAACCCAAAATCTCATCTACCCTTTGTGATTGTTACGTACTATTGAAAGTTGAAACTTGAGTAAATGTTAAAATTAATCAAAATGTCAAAAATAAAATGTCAATGGATTGACATAAGTGATTGCAATACATTGAATTTCATCAAATAAAATATACTACTTTACAAGACTATATTCTTCCTCTAAGAACCATATGGATAACATCCAGAATTATAAGCATAAAAAAATGAAGTCAAACATAAGATTTAGCATTTAAAAATAGTGGATATTTACAGATATACAGTATGTCTGAAACCAACAACTTTGTCTATAGCCTAACCGTCCTACTATATATCACTGTTTGTGGACCCTTTTGCCTGCTTATAAATGGAACAACACAGACAATGAAGATTCATATAGCCGATCCCAATGGCTTGAGAACAAAGGTGTTTTTGTTGTATATCCCTCCACCATATGCTAAAGTGTAGCGACATAATCAGTAAAGATTCATGTAGCTGATCTCAAGTTGGTTGAAGTTTGAGACGTCCTTGTTGTATACCCATCCTCTTGCATGCTTAAATTGAGCGTCATGGACAATGGAAATTCATGTGGCCGACCCCAACTTGCTTGAAATCGAGGGGTTGTCTCGTACATCATGTTTCAAATGCTAACTGTTTGTAACTATTGAATATGGTGGGCTAAGTGGCCCCGAATACCATCCACCCTATGTTGCTCAGACTCTTCAAAAATACCATTGGGATGTGTATCGGATTCTCCGAAAGCTACTCATTTTTCTTGAACAATGAATCACTTTACAGTAATCCTTAAGCTATGTACACATGCCACTTGAAATTAGGTTGTCCTTTGAGGCTTCCAAAGTCTGAATTCGGAGGAATATGAACTTCTCGTATTCTTCTTTTTGGTAAGTTGGTATGAGAAGATTCATTTTTCTTACATCAAGAAAACGACTTGATCAACCCCAAGCTGTAAAGATTCCTTCTAAATATGTTGCCAAGTGACAGCAACACAGCCCCACCTACACCCACCACGGGCCCGTTTCTATCAACTGTTTGATGATTGATCAATGGCAATTCCTTCACTTTCAAGTTACTCCATCCGATTTCCCCCCTAACAGACTCAATGATATTTGAATCGACTGGATTCCCCATCGCATCTGTTAAGTAAAATATATTTAGAGCCGAATCCCCTGTGGTTGATATCTCAGCCCTCGTCACGCTTAGGCCATTTTCCCGGAATGTTCTAGTTACATCAGCCAATAATCCTTGTTTGTCTCCGGTGGATAGTTCCAGCCTCACTCCCTGTGATCAAAATTGGAGTACTATGTTGGAAACATATTCTAAACACTCTTTATGAAAGTTATAATTAAGCGTTTCTTTCACATAGTAAAAGAGAGAAGCAGACGAATACCTCGGATGCTCTTCTTTCGATTGCAGCTTGTAGACATAGAATCACACGTTGCTTTTCAGCATCTGAACTAATAGGGATTCCATCTGTATGCCTAATGAAGAATTCCTGAGACGAGAACTTAAAAAAACATGAGCAAAATGCACATTAACTGAATATCATTAAAGAAAGGCATAATACATAAACACATACTCAAACTTGGCTTCAAGCACTCCAACTTTGAGTATGCAAATCTAAACACCTCAACTTGGTCTTAATTGACAACGAAATAATCCCAACTCGTCCCTACTATGTCTCGTGGACACCCGATACTTACGCGAGACATAAATTTTGGAGGTGTCTAGATGATCATTTTGTAAGTTGGAGTGTTCAACTGACATAACGGACATGAGTTGAGGTGTCTAGATGTGCATATCAAAGTTGGAGTGCTTACAATCGACACCAAGTTTGAGTGTCTGTAATGTATTATGCCTTAGAGAAACAAAAAAAGCGAGATAAAGAAGGTAAAGGAATATATACCAAGTATGCCCTGTCCCCAGCTGAATCAATTGTGGCATGGAACACAAGATACTGCATGTCTGTTAACGTGCAAACGACATCAAATAGAAGCTTAGTTCGGTCTTTGCACTGAATATTTACCACGGAGTAACCCTTTTCCAAGCAGTTCAACACCGATACCATTGGGGTATCATTGCTAGTCCTAAGGACTGGCTTTCTTTCATAATCGCGGTCTGCAAACATCATTTGGTGAAGTCTTCTTTCTGTATGTGTGACAGCCAAAGACGCTGATGTTTTAGCACTTCGACCATCATTATCCCCCTTAAGCACGCTCTTTAAGCGGGCTTCAATTCTGTCAATCTTCTGCGAATCCTCAATTGGGTACCCCGACTGGCTTTCCTTTACATATATCAGGGAGGCATTACGACCATTGTGAGTCCACATTTTAGCTTCAACTACATTGCATTGTAAATCTGACAGTACAGCAAAGACTTCCGATAAAAGGCCAATTCGATCTGTCCCAGTTAATTCCAGAGCTGTCAAGCCATTGTAGCTCTTTGAACTTGCATAATGTATTGTCCCAAGCGACTGTTTAACATTAGCAAAAAGCTTAAATTTAGTATAAACACTCATCAAGTATCTTCATATTCTATGTTAAACTGATACGGTAATTTTAGTATATTTTGAAAAATCTCCACCAAGTAGCCATATCCATTTCAAGAAAATTTGATATCAAGGTAAATAACGGATCGACATAACGTAGTATGCAATGGATTTACTGTTAAAATTCTAGCTATATACCTGTTCGATGTAATTGATGACTCGTTTGTCCGTTAACTTGTTTCCATCCAAGTCAGTAACATGAAAAACTGCAGATCAAAATTAATCCAAACGACAACGAATCAATAAAAATTCTCGTAAACCAAAACGTTCAACGAATTGAGCTCAGCTCACCATCCATAAACCACCGACCATCACAGGAGACGTAAGCTTTCTTGATTGAAAGGTTCAAATCCGTGAGAACTTGAACTGCTTCAAGAAGAATTCCATGTTTCCTCGCACTATCAATCTGTACATGATCACAACATCAAATTTGAAAAGATTAGTACTACTTAAGATGGATTTAACTATCATTTTATATAAATTCTCCACCTATGTAACTTGTATTCTTAATCCGAACGAATACATGGGATTCTCATATGGTCACTCAACTACTAATACTTATTATCTTATAAACTCATATTTCTTCTTGATTCTAATATTCGTGAACAAAGAAAGTGACTTTCTAACATTATAACTATTAGTTGAGTGATCATCTACGAAATCTAACTATGATAAACTTGTCCTCGACTAGTTGAATACATGGGATTCTCATATGGTCACTCAACTACTAATACTTATTATCTTATAAACTCATATTTCTTCTTGATTCTAATATTCGTGAACAAAGAAAGTGACTTTCTAACATTATAACTATTAGTTGAGTGATCATCTACGAAATCTAACTATGATAAACTTGTCCTCGACTAGTTGAACAATGAAGGTAATTATTGACTGAATAAAAAAGATTCAAAGATTACAGCAAATGTGAATTACCTTAACAAGAGTGGCGTTTGAACAACTAGAGTTATCGATCATGACCCTGCAGTAGAAGTCACAAAGACTAATCAGAAAAAGCAGTACTTCAAACAAAAATGGAAAAATATCAAATTCAAGTTATGAAACATGATTCGAATGCATTTGACCATGAATTTTTTTCACTTTTTGTCAGAGTTAACTCCAGAAAACACGTTTGACCATAGAATTATTTTCATTTTTTTCACTCCAAATTACTCACCAAAATTCAAAATTCAAAAGCAACTCCAATTTGTATTCATGGTCAAACACAACTCCAAAATACTTTTTTTTTCCAAATGTTCACAATTTTTCATGATCAAACGCCCCGAAGAAGTTCGAGGCTAACCTGGGAGTAGTCATTCGAAAAACAAGTTTTTCATATTCATCCAAAAAAGTAGGCCACTCCATATCTTCTGTGTTGAATTTCATTTTCAACTTTCAATCAGCACACCAAAGACCAAAAATAGAGGATAAAATTGAACAAGTGTTCAGTTTCAAAACAAATAACTTCAAAACCCCTCACTGGAATTGAATTCCCTTCAACACCAGAGACAAAAAAGAGGATCAAAAGGAAGAAAATGGCGGTGGGTTCAGTTTCAAACAAACAATTTCAAAACCCCTTTACGGAAAATGAGATCTTTTTTGACTGAAAAAGCTCAACTCCACCATTGACTGTTGAATTTCCTTCAGCACCAGAGACGAAAATAAGGATAAAAATGAAGAAATTGAAGAAGGATTTGGCTTCAAAACAAACAATTTCAGAACCCCTTTTCAGAAAATGAGAAAATTTCTTCACTGAATCAGCTCAATTCCACCATTAACGACCTTGTAAAATCCTTCTACTTTTCTCTCTCAGAGTAAATGGCGTTTCTTGTTTTTGGTATTCTTTGTTCATTTTTCTTCCATGTACACACCCCTATTTATATGGAATATTATTTATTTTTTTTGCTAATTATTGATCACTTAATTGTTTGACCTTCTTCATTTTAATTTTAAGAATTAGTTGACTATGGAAAAATATATAAAGTTGACATGTTATTAAATACTATTATATGAGTGTGTCACATGCCATGCCTATGTTTTTTTTTTAATTGTGGCATTCGATCAACTTGTGCATATCTCAACTAAATAATATGTACCAGGTAATTCAATCTATCAAATCTAAAACATATCAGAAAAAAATACCTGTTATTTTTTATTTTTGAAATTTTAAACATGAAACTTGATGGTTCTCACTCACTTCGTTGATCACCAGTGCTCACCCTTAGATGCCATAACTAATCTTGTTTTGCCTACCTTAACCTAATAAATTGATATGGAAAAATTACAATACAAATTGTGACATGTTTGCTTAAGATGCTCCTATTAGAGTTCCCCATCTTCTTCGACAACAATAATATAATAGATAGTCTAATAGATGAGATTTTAAGAGAATAGAATATACGCAAATTTTACTATTATCTTATAAAGATAAAGAAATTATTTTTGAAAGCCGCGATTATTGAGGTAACACAAATCACCACATCTTCTACAATATGAAACAAAAATATATTTTTGGAAATAAAATAATATCCTATGTAATGCAAAAAAGATTTAAGTAATTGCCG
The DNA here is from genome assembly GCF_947179165.1 of Solanum dulcamara. Taxonomy (NCBI): domain Eukaryota; kingdom Viridiplantae; phylum Streptophyta; class Magnoliopsida; order Solanales; family Solanaceae; genus Solanum; species Solanum dulcamara. The sequence goes on along the minus strand of NC_077241.1, from coordinate 1,876,046 downwards.
ATATCAAATTGGATCATAATAATTCATAAATGACTTTTCGAGGGGCAAATTTTCACCTCATACGCCACGTGTACTATTTGAAACGAGTTGCTTTATTTGCTAATCCACTAATTAGAATCGAGTGAACTGTCAATATGGAAAAAAGCAACCACGTGGCAGCCTAGGGACACTTCAGCATATATTTTATTTTTTATTTTAGGGAAATATCGATTTTAATTCCTGAATTATTGTATAATTCCAGTTTTAATTCATATATTATTTGACTTTGCACATTTAATCTTCAATTATTTGAGGTGTGTGGCTTTGGTCCATGAAGTTAACAAAAGTTAATTATTTAACAAAAATAATTATTCGAAAATATATAAAATAAAATAAAGAATTGATGATTCTAAATGCTTGAAGAATTATGTATATAAAATTAAAATATTTTATATATTTTTAAAAATATACAATTAGAATGATGATTTTAAATATATAAAATGATCCTATTTGCTTCTCTGTTTGCACTGTTTTTGATTCATTAGGAACTCGTTCTTGCTCTTTTTTAGTAGTGATTAATCAAGATCAAATACGATTACTTTTGAAAGGATTATTAGGTGGACATCCAAACAACTTTCAATCTTTTAAAAAGTCTAACATTTAATTTTTATTAAATTTATTTTTTTATACGCATAATTCTTCAAGTATTTAGAATCACCAACCCTTCAATTTATTTTAATTTATGTATTTTTAAATAATCATTTTATTAAATAGTTAAAATTTATTAACTTTAAGGACCAAAATCGCACGCTTTAAATAATTGAAGGTGAAATGTGCATAGTCAAATAATACAGAGACTAAAACTGAAATTATGCAATAAAACATAGACCAAAATCGCTATTTTCCCTTCATTTTATTTAAAAAAAATAAGCCAATTTTATTGGAGGAATGATTAGGGAAATTAGGGGTGGCAATTAACATGGCTTAATATTGTAATTAATATGGTTTACATACTCTCTCCGTTTAATTTGTTTGTCTTAATTAGTTACTATTTGGACAATCGAACAATATTTTCTTTAATCATAATTTATTTAAATATTTTAAAAATATTTTTGGATTGTTAATCATTATGACTATTAGAATTTGATGTAGTTTCTGAATATATATATTTTATTTTAAAAGAATTGGAGATCTCATGTTTGAATTTACACTAAACATTGTTAGTTCGACCCTAGTACTACGCACAATATTAGTTCGACTCTCGTACTCCGAATCAAGACAAACACTGACTAACATAGACGACAAGTCGACAACTCCATCTTCGATAGATTCGATTGGGATTGATCCTCAGGATCGAGCCCTTATCAAAGCCATGCCTATCCACATCTATTAAAGTCTTCAACTGTACAAGATTTGAACGTAAATTCTGATCAACGATCTTGCTATTTGAAGGTCATAACGTAATTATTATTTTTTAAGTGATATGATTGCGTGTATTTTTTTACAAATAATAAAATATAATATTATGGGACACGCAAAAATCCCACACCATGATCATGACCACCAAACACTCACGTTATTTAGTCAGTGAAAATGAATTTCTTAACAAGTCAACGATACAATAATGGCATGAATCATAGCATATCTATGTATGTTGTATATAAAATATAAAATAATTAGTTAGATATAAATGTGAAAGTACATAATTAGTACATCTTAATCCAAAGGTTATATTCGTACTTATTACAAAAAATTATATGTGCAAATTATATTTTTTGTCAAACTTATAATTTGAAGACGACGATTCAGTAATTTCTCGAACTTTCACGTATGACCGTCTCTGATTCTACTTAATAGACATTTATTTTAAATTAGTAAATATGTTATACATAACAATTATCCATAAATATTTCGTTTTATATTGTAATCGCATATAATTTAAATCCTTCTTTTATGTATTATTCTATTGGTATTTTAAAAACATCGAGAGAACACATTCATGCCTCTTGATAAATAAAATTGTCAACAATATAATAGTATGTTTTTAAAATATATAGAATTATTCAATTCAATTTTGTCATGGAATACAACTACACGAGCATTACTTGAAACATTTTCGTGCAACCACGTTCTTTTCTCAAGTTTTTTTTTTCTAGTTCAAATTGTTAAATTAAAATTCAAATCCAATTTGAATAAGTTCATATTAGATAGTTTTTTTAAGTTCGATTTTAAATTAACCGATTCAATTATTTTGAATTTTTGTGTTTGAGTTTATAAGTTGAGTTTTTTCTAATAAAAATAAATATCCTAGTAATTTTTTTTTTTTGATTTCCCACTTGACATCCGGATCCCCGACTAAATTCAGATCATACAGTAAGGCCCATATAAAAATGACGCTTCCAACAAAATTTTCTCCATAACCAAACCACCTATATATGTCGTTAGTAAAAGAAGATCAACAAGTGTTCAAATTTGCTATTTTTTAAAAATATGTAACATTTTTTTTCTTTTTAAAGATATACTCCTATATATAAGAACTACTTTCCAATTTTTTTTTCAGTTTTTTTTTTTTCTGAATTCAAACTTTGTAAAACTTCAATGACAACCCAACAATGACAGTTCAAAAGTAGTTGCGGTAGTTCACTTTCCCGCTTTGCTTCAAATTTTTGGCGGGAAGTGAGTTGGCATGGTTGTTTACTCGATAATCATTAAAAATTGTGATAAAGTAATACATACTTTTTTATATGTAATTAAAGATATCATACTCGAACTCTGGGAATGAAGTTACATCTGGCAAAAAGTGTTTTATCATCAAAGAGAGATTTTTAGTCGTGAATTCAGATTAATGGGGTTCTAAACTGAATATTGAAAATCGGATGGGAAATCAAAAAAGAAAAGTGAGGTGGCATTGTTACTTTTTTCATATGTAATTAGAGGTATTACATTCGAACTTTGGGTATGAAGTCACATCTGACAAAGAGTGTTTTATCGTGAAAACGAGGTTTTCATTCGTAAATTCGAATTAGTGGTGCCCTAAACTGAATACTGAAAATCGGATGGAAAACCAAAAAAGGAAAGTGGGCTGTTTGTTGTTTACTCAATAATCACCAAAAAAATTATGATAAAGTGATAAGTACGCCTCCATTATTGATTAGAGGTATTAAATTCGCACCTTGAGTATGGAGTTACATTTGATAGAAAGTTCTCTATTTTTAAAGTGAGATTTTCCGACAAGAGAAATAAAAAGAAAAGGAAAGTGAGGTGGCATTGTAAAAAGATGTTTTTTTATCCACATAAAATTATGACATGGATTTATTTGCTTGTGGACAGCAAAATAGAATTTTGAAAAGGCAAAGGAAAGAACATCCACAATTACAATGGCTTTTTTATCAGACCAAAGGGTAGGAGGGAATATAAAGTTTACAATTTGTGGTTTGTGTGGATACTTGACACGTGTATACCAGCTCAGATTCCATGTTATTTTAAATAATTTTTATATTCCTTAATTGAAGGGTATAAAACATGTGGATGCTAGCCATTTTAAAAAAAATATATATTACACATTCGAGTTATGGAATTAGTATTTAACATTTTTTGGTAAGATAGATTGTATATATTCTGAAGGGGAGTTTTGGAGTAACTGGTAAAGTTGCTGCCATGTGATCAGTAGGTCATGAGTTCAAGCCTTGGAAATAGCCTCTTGCAGAAATGCAAAGCAAGGCTGCGTACAATAGACCCTTGTGGTTGGGCCCTTTCCCGGACCCTGCGCATAGCCGGGAGCTTTAGTGCACCGGGCTGTCCTTTATAGATTGTCTATATTCTCTTTTTATCTGGGGTTTGATATTTAAGACGATTGCAAATAATTTTTTTTAAGGATAAACAGTCTTTATTAAAAATGATTTTATTTTCACCGATCTAACTAAAAAATCTCTAATTAAAAATATTTTTTCCCACTTAATTACAATATTTGATGGTGATGTTGATAATTTGAATGATAAACCTATAAGAAATTATAGGGTGCGTGGTAGAGTTACTATAAAAGATAAGGTAAATAATAAAATAAGATTATTAAATAATAACTAAAGATAAAATCAGAAGAAAATATTAAGGTAACGACGCGATCACACCAAATCGATTGTTACACAAAATGGGTCTTTTCGTCGCTACCTAACAATGTATTTAAACGAAATGATACAAAAGAATTTAAATAACAATCTAAGCAAATATTTATATTTAGACTAACAATATAATATAACGGGTAACAATCATCCAAACAAAATATAAATATTTGTTTTGATCATTAAATTTGATGAGATTCTCCAAATATTTTCATCATATAAGTTTTCGGGAGACATTTCACTTTCCCTTGTGCAAAAGATTAATTTTTTTTGAAGTAAAATACATATCCAAACATAATAATTAAAACTCAAATTTTTAATTGCCATATAAAATGTCTTTGTTTTCTCCTAATGACTTTGTGTGATACAAAAGATGGTGACTGACTTTTGTAATACATATTTAAAGTTGAGTAATTCTTTTTCGTAACAAAAAATAGTTTAGTGATTTTAGCATAATAAAGCGAAAAATACTATGAAATTAACCCCTAGTATTAGGCTTTTGATATTTGCCCAAATTTCACCGCGCCCAACCCTTATTGCGCAACTAAACTCTAGTCTTATTGCGTTGTGGCATTTACTCGAGCTAGGAAGCCTGCTAGTCGTACTAACAGCTTGAAGTCGTGTCTTGAAGGCTTGTCTTTGACCAACAATCTAGGAACAACACTAAGATGTTTCGTTTCCATTTTTTTGGGTTAAAAGCATCGCATAGTATAGTGATAGTGCCCGGTCCGCAGCTGTAGAGTCTGCCTTCTGTTCCTAACTCCTCCCCAGGTAGTTCTCAACGTTTGGCACTTTCCATACTTCATGGGTGCAACATTAACAAATTCGCTCATGATCAAGTTCATTTTCAAATTAATTAATGGCTAAGCAATTTCATAACTTGAGCTTTTCTTAACCAACTTTACCTTACTTCGTAATCTTAGCCCCTCTTGCTTTATAGTTATCTACTTTGATTAAGTGACTTTGTAACCTTAACATGGTTTTTTTTATTACTGCAGCATAGGCCTTGGCCACTTCAAACCGTCGAATTAATACTATTTTTCATAAAATCAAGAATGCAGAATGTGAAGAAAATTCAATTAATTAATGTGATTTTTCAAATGGCAGAACATCATCAGGTATGAAATCTCCCGAACTCTTCTCTATATTACTAACTTAATGAATTGATATTTTCCTAATCACAATATCTGTGAATGCAAAAAGAAAAATTGACTTTATATGTGCAATTAAAAATTTATTAAAGAAGCCCATGTGAAGTCATTAATTCAAATTATAAATACACTTATACTAATCTATCTCCATGTGAAGTTATTAATTAGTTTAAGCGATGATTGCAACATTGAGCTATATTACAACTTTAAATATTAGAAAAGAATTAGGTTTGGCTAGTTACAATGAGGCTCAAAGACTTTAAATAGTGATCAATTGATCTCCATTTTGGCCTAACTAATTAGATTCATTTTCATGTGGCTTTTAATACAAATTTGTTAACCCTTTCAAATAAGAATTAATTTGTAATAGTAAAATGAAAAACAATAATTAATTTTCTCTTGATTTTGTATATTTGACAAGTAATTCGGTTTAACTATTTATGGTGATGTGAAGTACTAGCCAATTGTCTATTTTTGGAAATTTAAAACAAAGAAAAACTACCACACTTTTATAAAAATCCAAAGATATTATAGATTCATATGTAGCATTTCAAGAACTTGTAAAAGAGGCGAGTGATAGGGGTAAGATCTGCGTAACTACGTAGTTATTGTTGTACATAATAATATTTCATTTTGCTAATGTTGGTGTTTGTTTCAATGGGCAAAGCATTGGAAAAAGCCCACTGGATATTAGTATTGTCCATCTGTGATCCATTTACTTGAAGCTCCAAAACCACCTCAAAATTGGTTAATTTGGGCTACATATTAGTCCAGGCCAATGTTGTCTGAAATAACCACGTGTCCTGTCATATATATAGTCTTTGTTTTTTTTTCATCCGGTGTTTAGAGCCCACATTCGAGCTCCGACTGAATTCTAATAGCGCACTCTAGGATCCATTTGGCGGTGACACTCCCAACAAGATTATCTCCATACCTAGGACTTGAATTCGAAACCTCTGATTATAAATGAAACAGTCTCATCGCTGCACTACAACCCATGTTGATATTGTATATATAGTCTCAACACCTACTATCAAAAGGCAGGCATATCCAAACAAGTTAAAAACCATTGATAGGGACTCAGTAAATTTTATAGACTACCTCTTAAAGAGGCAGAACAAGTCTTTATGGGCAAAAAACATGATATTCAAGGGATCATGCACAAAAATATCTTATATATATAATATGATTTTCATCGAGGAAGTTTGAATGAACACCTTTTTCATAGAGGAGATTTGAGTGAACACCCTCATCCCCTCCAGATTCGTCTCAGCTCTATCGCTTCTTCTAAGTTGCATGTGGTATTGTATGTCGATTAACATGCCAACACTTTGTTGCCTCCAAATGAGTCTCAATTAATTACAAAATGTTATGAGCATCACAAGAGTAAATTTCTCATATAGTCACTTAACTTGAAAAAATTGACTAATTAAATTATTTATCTTTTTTTTTTTGGGGAACTCTAAAAAAATTCGTATCTGTGACAACCTCTGTCCTTTGAGTTAGCACTTTGTGTGCACTAGATAAACTCCTCACCGTGCAATCACTCAAAAACCACATGGAAAATGTAAAACACATTTGGTAAACACCATGAAACGAGCTAAATTGAGAAGGCATTAACAAGGTTGAAACCGCGACCTCCACTTTGAAAACCACACCCAAAGGTGCATCTATCTTATTTTTATATCAATAAAATCATTCGATTTATGTTTCGATTTATTTTTTCTATTTTCTTTTTAAGTTTATTTAAAAAAGAATGTCTTTTTTTTGACAATTCTTTAATTTTAACTTTCTACGTGATATACTTAAAATCAAAAAATTAAAAAAATATTTTAATACATTTAATATATCTTTAATATAGTTACAAAATTTAATTTTTTTTTTAAAATTTCATGTCGAATCAAAACAGAAAAGTGACTCTTATCATAATTAAAAAAAGAAGATACTTTCTCCAAAATAATTGTCAATAAAAGACTAAAAGTAGCATCTTTTGGAGTTTGGAAAGGGGACAGCTTTGACAACAACTCGATAAGAAAGAAGCAAATATAGTTGCAATTAGTGCCAATAAATTAATAAAGCTACTGATTAATTAGTTAAGTGATGATTGCATTGATTCCCAACAGATAATGGTCACATGCATACCTCACCTTTTTGTACTTTGCTTAGATTTTAGATTTAAATAAATTTCATTCAATTAAATTGCTACATTGTTAATATAATAAAATTTATTTGCACTTAATATTTATATCTATAAAGTTAGATAATTTTTTATAATATAATTATGATTAATAAGCTTATGCACTGCCATTGGATAAATGATAAATAACTTGTTAAAATATGTTCAAGTTATATTGATGATAAAACAAAGATTATCACACTGCCTCATTCATTACTTTATGGTTAGAGGCAAATTTAGTGTAATAATTACGAATTCATCTGAATTTAATAATTTTTTTATTAATTAATGCCTTTTAATTTGGTCTTAACTCACATATATGTCATCTAATTTTGAGCATGCACAAATAAACATTTAAGCTTGTATAAAATTAAAAAAATAGTTTTATTCGTCTTAAGTGGCGTTCTACATGACAATTTTGTGTCCTACGTGGTGTGCTGTGTATTATGCCATGTAGAATGCATGTGTCTACTTATTCAATTTTATACAAATTTAAGTGTCTACTTATACACACTCAAAATTAAAAGATATAAATATAAGCCGAAACCAAGTTAAATGACATATTTATGTATTATGTCTATTTTTCCCCTAGATCAAGTATTATTATCTAAAAAATTTATTAGAACATTTTGTTTGAAACTCTGTTGATCCGTTATTATAACACATCAACTTAGATATAGTATATTATTTATGCATAATTTTATGCTAAAATTACTATACTTTATTATCTCTTCGTTTCAAATTATTTATCATGATTCTCTTCTATACACCCATCAAAAATATTAATAAGAATGAAATTTTAACTATTTTATCATTCACTTTTATTTGAATAATCATAACTTCGCTGCATAATTGAGGTGTTTATACTACTACTTTTTAAGAGCAACTGCAATTAAGGATTTGATTAATGAAAAAATTTTAATTAATTTATTTTAAAATGATAAATAATTTAAAATAATTATTTTTAAAAATTACGATAGATAATTTAAGACGAAATGAGTATATGTAAGTACAAGGATTAGTGTTGAAAAAAAAGAAGACAATATATTAAGTTGAGACAAGAATTAGCAGCATATAATCCTGTTATTGGCTACATGTAACTGTAAGTGTTGAAAGTTTCGAAACTCTTTTTCTCTTTTTCCATCTTGAAGACCTCAAATTTGCATGTGCATGACCTCAAATTTTAATATAAATACGAGTTAAAGGGATAAAAATATATTTAGTATATTTTTATTTTTTGAGTTTTATACATGACTATCACCAAATGTTTATCGCAATGCGCTGGAAACACACCTTGACTCTATAAATACAAGGATTGTGCTGAAACTAGCCTTGATCAATGATTTTGGATTTGAAGCCTATTGAATTTAGAATCGTCTTTCTTTGATGAGCTGAGCGTAAATAGTAGTTCAATTTATGTTGAATTAGTGAGGGCGATCGTAAAAATTAAGGGTGATCGTAAAAGTCACTTAGGAACACACAAATAAAAATAAATTTTACTATTAATGAGAAACAATTTATTTCGAATTTCAATATAAGTAAGGTTTTCATATGAGTAGTTCAAGATGAGTTGAGTCAATATAAATGGACGGGTCATTGATCCGCCAATAAATTGCTTTGACTAACATGGTAAAACTAAACTGTGCTAAAAAAAGCAGGTCACAACCCATTTGTTCAACTTTTAATATGTTTTAGTTGTCTTATTTATTCTTTTATGATTTTTAATTATCTAATACAATTTTTTTTTATTATGACTAAATATAACAAATCAAATAAAAAATTTTTTTTTTGAAAAGATTTCTCATTGATTAATTTGAGCTATATATTAACTCAATTTTTTATGAATTAAATAGATTGAATCAAAAAATAAACAAAAAAATAATCAACTCAAATTTCAATAAATTAAACGAATCATATTTTCATCGATCAATTTTACCTTATTACATATAAATATCAGATATCGAATAAGAAAAAAGGGAGAGAGATGGGTAATTAAGCATAGCAAAAGAATCCTACCACATGACTCTAGTCCTCAATTGTGTCAGCGTTAAACTAGCCTCTTCACTACCCAACGCCAATCCTTACACACATTTATAGACAAAATGGGGCAGATACACCATGTGTTCGAGTTTGAAATTTAATCACAAATTATTTGACATGATATATTCATAGACATTCAAATTTAGTTTCAATTGATTCGAATAAATAAACTTTGAGAGTATATATTTAGGTATTTTAATTTTATCTTAATTGATAATTAATTAAATATCATGTGGATATTCGATTCTGACATGACACATACAATTTTGGAGGCGTTTGACTGATTATTTTGTAAATTAAAGTGTTCAACTGACAACTAAGCATTTCGTGGACATTCGATGCTGACGTGATACATACATTTTGAAGGCGTCTAGATGGTCATTTTGTAAGGTGATGTGTTCAATTGACACATTGTGCAAACAAGTTAAGATATCTAGATGTGTATATTTAAAATTGAAGTATTTAATTGTCAATTAAAATTAAATATAAATATAAATCTATCTATCTATATATATATTATGCCCATATTTTTTTTAAATGCATCTTCAACGTATGGTGGTTTGTCCGTTATATTTTTACCAAAATTATTTACATTGGAATAGGGACTACATGTCTTCAATTCCTTAACAAATTCTTGTACAAAAAAAATAATAAAAAACATATATTTTATACAGTAAAAATCTGTTATTAACACAGGATAAAAATACGCTTCCATGATTATTTAAGCTAAAGTCAATTTGACTCGTAACTTGTATACAAAATCCTCCAGGAGAATTCAAGATTCTTGTTTATGAATAGAAAATATTGATATAATTATATACATTATTGTAAGCTAGATTTTGCCTATAATGAATGGTAAAAACAGAAGAAATTTTTGTGATTATTTTTCTTTTAAAAATCACAATATCCTCAAGTTTTAGATCGTGACATTTATTTCATAACCCAAATCGACATTTACTTTATAATATTTTCAAACATGATTTTTATATTTCTTCCCGTATAGTGTCAAATAAAATAATTTTTAAAATGTTTTCATCACTATCTACGCTTAATTATCTCTCTATTTTTTTATAATAAAATATACGAAAAAATGACTTTTTGATCCCTTTCGTCCATTAGTTAGGATTACGTAGACATCGATATTGTAAAAGCATATTCCAAAATGGTTTACTTTGTTTGTATAAAAATTTTAACAAAATATGTCATAATTATGTGGTCAAACTATGTTATTTGGAAATTCCAATTACGTGGAGTAACCGTTTGGGAAAGAAACAAAAGCATACTCTAAGTCTATGACCTTGGTCATAGACTTAATTTTCTATGTAATTTTGTTATCAATCCTTTAATAATGAGGATAACTTCTACATTATGATGTAACTAGTCCTCCATTTATTTCATTTTATTATGTGATACATCTATATAGGTAATGGTACGTATCGTCCATTTTGATCTTTAAGTCCATATTAATTTGTCTTTCAACTTACGCCACATCAAATAACTGCAAAAGATCACGTATGTATCATGTGAATTTATATGGTGCCTGATAAAACTCGCCATTTTCTCCTTTCGTTTTGATGTGTATGTGATTCGCTTAAGATGTCACGTGCACATCATCATCTTTAGAAGCTTGTCAGCCTAGACATATTTTTCTTGCTTGACTCGTCCTTAGTCCAACCTCCTTTAGGGATTGCGTCACATATCCCCTTAGGCAACTCAACGTCCCCGCTAAGGTTGACCTATCATCGTATTGGGGGAGTACTGACTCTTATATCATAGTTGTCATATCTCAAGTTCATGGCACATATCGTCTATTTTGGACTTAGACCTACATGAATTTGTCTTTTGGGCTACGTCACATCAAGCCCCAAAAGGCAAAAACGTATGTAGCATGTGAACTTGTGTTATGCTCTATATATAAAACTCTTCACTTTCTTCCCTCATTTTGATGTGTAATTCATTGTCACGTGCACCTCATCTTCAAAAAACTTGTTATTATTGTAGAAGCCTATCAATCCTGTTTGACAAGCCTTTTGTCAGGGACATCACGGTTTGTTTAAAAAAGACATTATTCTATATTTGAAGAGTATTAACTATAAATTTCTTTTTATTTAAATCACATGCTTTTATATATAGCTTAGAAGACGAAGCTAGAAATTTGAATTTATAAATAATAAATTAAAAAAGAAAGTTATGATTCAATTGAACATAAGCTCAGGTTACTAAATGCAACTTGCTAATATCGAGTTCATATGAACCAATATGTTTAATTAATTAATTGCCTCTTTCCTCCGCCCATCTCATCATAATATTTGGATTATTCAATCATCATCATATATAAATTATAGAAAACATCTTGTCCTTTTGGATAGTCTCTAATTTTTTCCTACTTATTTGCTCAAATCAATTATTCATGTTTTGTGCAAAATTTCAAGTATTTTCCCTTTAATTGTTCATAATCTACACAAATTGATGCATAATATCGGGATTCGCGATTGAGACACTTGTCAACTTGCGATAGGATGTGGAAATATTTTTACAATAATAGGTGACATGTAAAGTTTATGTCAAACCTGAAATGCTGACTTTCAAAATAGAATAATAAACTTTATAACTAATTAAATCAAAATAGATAAGGTAAATAATTCTTTACACGAAATAATTAATTAAACACTTAATAGAAGTTGAAATACGATGCTTGGATGGATATTAATATTTTGAGGACCTCGAAACGTAATGATAAAAATAAAAGCAACATCAGTCATGGTGAAGTTCAGAATATTTTGAGTGGATCCTTCGAATTTCAGGGTAAATAGAGTTCGACAGTAATTTTTTTAAAAAAATCATGTGCTAATGCTCATTAAAAGTTCTGATAATCACGATTTCGTGATTCGAAACCCCAAAAGTAAAAAATAAAATAAAAGTGATGTTAATCATGTTGAAACCCACTTTGTTTAGGATGGACCTTCTAGACTTCAAGGCGAATGGAGTCCAAGATGTTTAGGATGGACAAAATTCATGTGCAAATACTTATCGAAAACTCTTATAATCATGAATTCGTATTTTAGGACCCCGAAATGCCAAAAAGATAGATCGACATTAGTTCAGGAAGGACTCTCCAAATTTCAGGGCAAACAAAGTTCGTCGATAATTTTTTAGAAAATCCATGTATGCTAATACACATCGAAAGCTTTGATAATCATGAATTCGCATTTTAGGTCCTTGAAACGTTAAAAAATAAGAAGCTACACAAGTCATGGTGATGCCCAAACCATTAGGAATGGATCCTTTGAATTTCAGGGTAAACAGAATCCGGTGACAATATTTTGAGAAATTTATGTGCTAATACAAAAAAAACAAAAACAAAAATAAAATGATGTCACTCATAATGAACCACAAGCCGTTTGTAATGGAGCCTCCAAATTTCAGGATAGATAGAGTTCGGCGATAATCTTTCAAAAAATTCAAGTGTTAATACACACTGAAAGCTCCAAAAATCATAAATTCCTATTCTAGGATCCCGAACCTCAAAAAAATTAAAGAACAACGTCAATCATGATGAACCTCATGTTGTTTGGGATGGACCCTCCGAATTTTAAGAAAGATACAGTCCGATGATATTTTTTTTAAAAATCGATGTGCTGATACACATCAAAAACTTTGATAATTATAAAATTCAAATTCAATATCCGAAATGCGGAAAAAAATAAAAGTTACGTCAAACTTGATGAAGCACAAATCGTTTAAAATGGACCTTCTAAATTTCAGGACAAACTTATGAAAATATTACTAATGATCAAATGAAAATCCAGCAACTCGCAACTTGGATTGATAGAACTGTCTATATATGCAAAAGAATGTTGCAAGTCATCTCGAGGCTTTCGAACGCATCCAAGTAATTGGTATCCGATTGAAAGACGGTATTACGGCCGAAAAACGGATGTTTACATACTCCATTTGTATCAGTTTATTTGGCTTAATTTCGAATATGAGGATCAAACCAATTAATATTTCGTATGATCGATATTGACATGGAATTTTAATTTTATTGAAATAAAATTTACATATAATATTTAGAAAATATTTTAAACCATCTAATTAAAGAAAATATTTTTTGACTATTTAAATATCAACCCAGACAATTAAATTGAAAAGAGAAATATAACATTTAATGTAACATTGTTAGGGAGTGCTTTATCCTTAGTGTGGGACTTTTCCGCGCAAATTCAGATTTAGTCGAACTCCAATAAAGATATCGGACAACGGATGAAAAACCAAGAAAAGAAAATAAAAAGAAAGACCTAAATAGCCAAAAACTAGATCCGGCTCCTCTCCATTACACTTCATCAACTAATTAAGTTTTTTGACTGCGGATTATCCTGAAGTTTCCAAAAAAAATATTTAATGTAACATGCTACAAAGAAATTTATGAAAACCTTAACCAATCAAGTATCAGTATCACCAACAAGAATTGTGGTGGAGTGATAAATATTCATTCATCCTTAACCAGAGGTTTCGAGTTTGAGTCTCCGTTGGTATGGAGTCGCTTTTATTAGGGAGCATTTTTCCCCTCCCTTTCTCCACTGTGAGACTTTCCGGCGCGAATTCAAATTTAATCTAACTTCAATATGAAAATGTAGACATTGAAATTTTATAAGACTCTACAAGACGAGTCCTATTTCAGTTAGGGTTTCTTGGAGGCTACTTTACCCTAAACTCTAATTCATGCCCATATAAAATGTATTATATTCCCTTGAAAAGACATCTAAAAAATTTCATGAATTCATGAAATATTCATAAAGAGATCAAAATATGCCAAACTCTTTTTGATAATCAAATACTTCACGATCGAAAACCCACATATCCTTTCATGGAGATCAAGTTCAAATCATCCTAACTAGTTCGAGAAATACGCCATCAACGGCCCTCGAATCACGATGGAGATCAAATCCAAATCATCTTAATTTGAGAAATACGCCACTAACGGCCTTCGAATCAAGGAGAAAATTCAGAGAGAAGAATCAAGGGATAAACAGATTTGTACCCATATATTTTATCAATAAAATTATGTTTCATCATATTTTATTTGTGATTACAATTTATTTTCGATCACATTAAAATTTGTTACAAACAGAACAATCGAACACGGAATGAAAAAAAAATATGTAAGTGTCTAGTAAGTGTCTTTTGCCAACCAAAGCCCCAAAACTAGTAAGGACACTCGTGCCCCGAAGAAAAAAACTAAGGAAAAGGACAAAAAGCCAAAAGGGTTGAACATCAAGTGAGGATTTTCTCCAACTATATTATTGCTGTAAATAAATAAGATTTATTTTATATACTTATAAAAGAATTTTATAAATATCATTGTATTTTAATATGTTGTAACAAATATCTAACAACAAATAAGTTAAGGCCGAATATACGAATTTAAGTTCATTGATTCAAATGATTGTTCATCTCTCGTAACAACTTCCTAACATTAACATCTTCATTTACCATGCTTTTATACATATGGATCGAATAATTTTATACTTATGGATTGATGCATCTGAAGGTCCACATACAAAATAACCAAACTATACCTCAAGCAACTACACACTTTCTCCAATTTATTTCTTTACATATGCTACTTGCATTTTTGGTGAATATGATTAGAAAATTAACCTCATTTGTTATAGCTGATAATACATATGTCGTATTTTTAAAATTTACTAGTAATATTTTTACATGAACAATCATTAATTTATCCGTAATTATTGTAAACGACTCATAGCTATAAAAGTTATTTGACATTACTATTTATAAAAAATAAGCGAATCGAATGATAGCTTAATGCACAAAGCATTTCATACAAAAAATCAAAAAAGAATCATACTTCAAATTAAATAATATTAGGGGGTGGGAGGGGGAGGGGGCCAGTGGACCGTCCATGAGGACAGCAAAACCAAAACCAATACAAAATATGCAAAAACTCCACCAGATCTAAATCTTCCTCTTTTTCTCACAAGCTAAGTTATTAGCTAACCCTAACACAGCTCCTCCTTCTATTCTCTTCTGCAAAACTAAGGAAACAAAGTGATATTTTTTTTTTGATTCAATAAAGTCATTACATTATCTATCTTTTCAAATCATTACTTCTTTTCCCTTTTTTTGTACTCTCTCACTCTTTCCATCAATCTACATCCCAAGAAACAAGTACAAATTATCGAAAGCAGATTCAGAATTTAGAGTCAACTGATCAAATTAAATGGATGTGATCTATTAGACATATTTAACTTTCATTTTCGTTTTTCCCCTTATATATGTATAAGTGATTCGATCTGAAAGTATAGTTAGATAGTAGTTCAGTTGAATCTGTTGTTGAACTTGTTATAGATCTGCCTCTCTAAGAAATAAGTAAAGGAAAAAACTATGGATCCGTCGAACAATTCTCTACCCCCTCCTTTCCACACGAGAAATTTCAACTTACAACATCACAACCACCACCAGCATCAGCACCAGCACCAGCAACAACAACTTCAATTCCAACAAAGCTCGGAAGACGAGCAAAGTGGAACAAGTGGACTAAACATGTCCGGGCAAAAGAGAGATCGCGAAGACGACAACAACAACAATAACTATATTGATTCGAATGTTGGTGAATCAACCGATGAATTAGGCGTTAACGGAACAAATAGAGAAGGAGAGTTCAATAGAAGGCCTAGAGGTAGGCCTGCTGGATCAAAAAATAAGCCAAAAGCACCTATCATCATCACTAGAGATAGTGCAAATGCCCTTAGAACTCATGTTATGGAAATTGCTGATGGTTGTGATATTATGGAAAGTGTTTCAAATTTTTCAAGAAGACGTCAAAGAGGAGTTTGTATTATGAGTGGAACAGGAAATGTTACAAATGTTAACTTAAGACAACCAGCTTCACCAGGTACAATTTTTTAATTTTTTTTTAATTTTTTTTTTATGACCTTCTTGTTAATGTTACCTTTTTTGGGGCTTATCAGGTGCGATTGCAACCCTACACGGACGTTTTGAGATTTTATCCTTAGCAGGATCATTTCTCCCACCACCAGCTCCTCCAGCAGCTTCAGGGTTGACTATATATTTAGCTGGCGGACAAGGTCAGGTGGTGGGAGGTTGTGTGGTAGGGTCACTTATGGCATCCGGTCCGGTTGTTATTATGGCGGCTTCGTTTAGCAATGCAGCTTATGAAAGACTTCCGTTGGAGGAGGATGATTCGAACCAACTTCCCGTTCAAGGAGGTTCACTGGGTTCTCCTGGAGCGACAGTTGTCGCTCCAGGACAACAACAACAATTACTAGGCGACCCTTCACTATTTCATGGAATGCCATCAAATCTTCTCAATAATGTTCAATTACCTTCCGAGGCTTATTGGGCAACGGGTCGACCTCCATTCTAACTAGATGAGATTCGTAGAAGGGCCGGGTAATAATTTTCTCTGATTCACTTGTTTAAGGTCACGACCCTCCAGTATTAGATCATATATATATCATGATCCAAAATTTGAGGGTCGTGACCTTTAATTAGTTGAAATTCTCTCCATTAGTTTACCAGAATTCTTAGCAATGAGTTGATGTTGGTCATTTTAAGTTCTTCATAATTGTTAATTTCTTTTAGTCACATTACACTTTAGGTCCTTTTGAGTTTAGGTTTTTCTATTGTGAGTTTGACTATGATCACCTGATATGAAATGTTTTTCATTAATTTGATCAATTGAATGATGTAAACTTTGTTAGTAATTTCTTGGTGAATTCCATCCTCATGAAATTAGCTTATAATAAATGAATTTCAACTCTTCCCTACCAAAGACAACCAAATCCATCATTGTGTGAGATTCATTTAATACATCATTATTCCATAATCATGATAATTGAGTTGTAGTAATGACCATGCTTTTTAGTACTTGGCAATTATAGTACTCCCTCCACCCAAATGAATCTGTTCGAGAGTCAAACAATTTTTTTATCGTAATTTTTTCATGACTCTTTTATAGGTCTTCAACTTGTTTTAATGTGACATAATAATTTTCACACAGTCTTGAAATATGTATATTTTGTTTCAAAAATTTACACGCCCAAATTTGCGGTTAAAGTTAAGAAATTTAACTCTCAAATCTGAACTTTGACAAATAAATTGAGACTTAGTAGTACTGTATTTTCTTTTCAAACTTGCTTTTATATGTTTTACTTCAGTCGAAAGTTCATTGGAAATAATTATTCTACCCCACAAAGATAGTAATAAGGTTTTCATACGATCTTCTCTTCGTAAATCCCACTTATAAAATTACACTGAGTATATATGTTCACTGAATATGTTGTTGTTGACACATAAGTTGAGATGGTGGGGGTAGTATTCATATAAGCTTATTTTCCTCTTTAGAGTATCTTTTTATTCTTTAAAATCTTTTTTTTAGTCAATAAATAGTTATAGAATTTAGAAGTCGTTTGGTGTGAGGTATAAGGTATAATAAATTAGGATAAAATGTAGGATTATAATTTTATCATGCGTTTGGTTGGAGGTATTAGGTAGTTATTAAATTATTTATCACACCATTTATATTTAGTGAAAGAATAATTTATCACATATACATGATGAAATAACTTATCCTGAAATAATCTATATCAAAACAAATAATGTCAAAATAACTTGTTCTCAACTAAATGATCCGTTAGGGGAGACATGAGTCTGAATATGGACAGTGGTTTGCACGTGCACAGTTACTGAAGAAATTCTTTCTCGAGGCAAAAGCATATGTAACGTTTAGCAGGTCTTGTCTGACTGATTGTCTTTTTTTATTTTTTATATATTTTTGTTTAATATTTGAGGGCTAGTTAACTAACAGTTCAAAATTCCATAAATAATGAATATTATGATTTTTTTTTCATCACTTATTGAGAACACCGAAAATCACATTGGGTAAATATCTATTATAATCATGATAATGTATGTTTTAATTAAACACAATCGAATTCTCCTTATACCATTATATGCATCAATTCTGAATTGGTTGTTTGACCTCTAAGAAAGGCCCCTGAAGGAACCGTTCCCAATCTGTCAGAAGACGAGTCATTTTCCCGTAGGAATAGTTTGAGTAGTCCACTAAAAATCAACGGATTCGAGATTGGGAAACCCATATCCGACCCTTTGAGTCAATTTTTCTTTCGATAGCCCGATATCCTTCTCCACTTAAATATGATCCGTGGCAAGTTCGAAACTTAGAGATGATAGATCTTCGAGGGTGAATTTAGATCTTTTAACTATGAGTTGGACAAAACATAATAACTTTGATAAAATTCTATAATTATGTTAAAAACTCCATTTAATATGTATTATATATGATTGATCAAGAACTCTAGTAAGTTGACTTTTTAAAAATTCAGAATTGGTTAACTCAAATTTCTGAATTCGACTTATGGATCTATATGCTACTTTTCTTTACTTAAATATCATTGAGCAAGTTTGAAATTCATAAGATAATGAATATGTTCTTCTATTTTACTCTACTTACTCGAGGGGTTATAATAAATCTCTTGTCTTACTTTTTTCTACTTAAATACTTATCAAATTTTATTGTTAGCAAAATTCGAACCCATGACTTGCAAGTTATTCGCCTATTATGCATATGACGCACTATATTACTTAAGGGCGGAGCACTATTACAAATAAAGAATTTAGCGATAAATTATTTGATGATAATAATATAATTGTTATTATATTATATTTAGCGGCAATAATAAATATGACTATTTAAAACTAACACTCTATATAAATGTTGTTACTAAATGTTTTAGCGACTTTAGATGCAATGACATTAAATTAATTGTCATTAAAAGAAATTTTTTTGCCACTAAATATCTCTTTTATTATAGTGAAGTTAGATGTTAGAAGCGATTCATCCAAATCTTTTTTCCATAAAATTATATTATATATAAAATCAATTATTAAATATAATCCCTCGTTAATAAATTCTGATTTTGTCACTGACTATTTTCGCTTCCTTTTGACTGACTAGAATTCCAATGTTTCTTGAAATCTTAATTGTAAAGGTGAAACACATCTCCAGATTCTTTGCACCAAAGCAAGCAAGCATGCACCTACATCTCCCCCACACATATATAAACTAGAACCCCTACCCCCCCCCACCCCTCAATATATTGCTTGCTTTTTGTGCAACACACCATGTAACCTTAAGTCCTTAACCTCATCTACATGCATGTGGGTAATACAATAATACTATATATCTCTTTGCTTGAACCTTTAATACAATAATACTATATATTTCTTTGGTTGAACCTTTAAAGCTTGCTTATCCATTCTCTCTCTAAAGAGACAAGTTAAAAGAACTGCGCCTATGTTCACTTTTACTTTTTTACTGGTTCGCTTTTTTAGGTTAATTTGATTAAATTTCAAATTTAAATTAAATTAGGTTAATTTGATATTTAAAATCTAAATTTTATTTTAGATGATTGAAAACTATATGAAAAATGATATAAGTTGTAATCCTTCTCATATTAATATGATGAAAAAATACATTTTAAAATTTTGATCAAAATCATGCAATTTGACCTAAAGAAATGAAACAGTGACAAGTAAAAATAAACAAAGAGAGTATTATTTTTTTATTTACTATTTTATTAAAATATCAACCTTAGAAGGTCGTTTTTTTATTTTTTAAAAAATGCAAAATATCGATAATCGAGTGTGGGTTTTTGCATCAAAAAAAGATCGCAAAAACAATACATTTAAAAGAGTATAAATAGAATTCTAAGCCAATTCTAATACCAACAAGAATAAATGGTCTTCTGATAGAAATGTATCCTATCATAGTAAAGATGGGGCTGCCTCTACGAGAAAAGAAATATTTAGTGATAATAAATTTTCCTTTTAACGATAATATTTAGTGGTAATTGAGTGAATGTCATTGCATTCAGGATTGTTAAAGTCTTTAGCAGTTTTTATATAGAATGTTGATTATATATAATATTTATATTTATTGTTGTTGTTGTATTTATTTTTGTGGCTAAATAAAATATAGTGACAGTCATATTATTGTAACTAAATCCTTTATTTATTATAATATGCAATCCCTGAATATTATATTTTATAATTGTATAATTTAAAAAATCAAACCCTGAAGGTAGTAATTTCCAACCTCACTAAAAGCTCTTTTTTCATGGGCCAAACACGTAGATTTTTTCTTATATGAATGTCGGTAAGATTCAATCTCGGGACTTCTGCCTACTCTGATATCATGTTGAAGTTTCTAATCATGTCATCTAAAAGCTTAACATATCAGAGAAAGAACACTTTTATTTATTAGTTAATTATAATCTCAACACAAGAAATCTGATTCATTCAACCATAATTTGTTAATCATCAAAAACAATTTCAATTCTACTCAACAATTGCTAAAGATATATCTAAACTAGAAATAAATTTTATCTTTGTTGAAATTCAGACAAAAAAGATAAGAATATGCTCGTTCAAATTTAGACAAATATGAAACTGTACAATACGTAGCTCATAAGTTGTCTTATCTATTAATACGGCGATTAAACTTCTGCCCTTTAATTAAGACAAATTACACATCATAATCTTGACTAGGAAATGATTATGACCCGTTTTAATTTGAATTAAAAAAGATTCAATAAAAATTGGGTAAAATTCATAAATAATCACTTTTCAATTTCTGTAATAGAAAATAGCCGATGTCTCAGAGATTTAAATTTTACAAGTGAAATTATCTTGAAGTTTTACTTGTGAAATTTAGAGCGTACATCAAGACAATGATTATTTTTCAAAAACAAAGTTAATTAATTATCAAGTGAACGCTATTTTTGCATAAAAATATCGCGATTTGCAAAAAAAAGTTCATATAAATAAATAAATATTTATAATGCATCATAAAATCGATTTTTTTTGGTCTCTAGTTGATTATTTTGAGAAGAATTTGGAGTATGATACATGTCTTTTAATTTGATTCCTTTCATTATTTTTATTTTTAATAAATATTATAAGCAAATAAGAACATGAACCAGTTGACTCTAAACATGGTGGATTAGCAAAAGATTCTAATTAATCATTAATGTGTTTGTACGTAAGCCATCTTGATTAGACATGTTTGGCGCATATTATATTTTCTTCTCAATAATTTTGAATTTCTCCTAAAAATAATTGTTGTATAAGCATATGTTTATCAAATTTGTTGGTGTTCACTGAGTTGAGTAATCCATATTCAAAGAAAACAGTCTATCGAAACCTGGCCCGATTATATAATATCAGTACGTTAGATATACATGATTATATAATATTGATGCATTATATATATACACGGTTATACAATATTAGTACATTATTTTATTATTATTTTTTCGAATTATAAAAATTTCTTAAAATTTATGGATTTCGGATGCATTACTAGACTTTCAGATACATCAACAGACATCCAAATATATAGGGAAGAGATGTATCAGAGAGGGGATATGACATCCAGATATATAGGGGATGAATGTATTCGAGAGGGGAGAGATGTATCCGAGATGAGAGAGATGTATCAGAGAGAGAAGAAATGTATCAGAGAGGGGGATAGAGATGTATCACCGAGAGAGGAGAGATGTATTCGAGAGAGGAATTTTGAATTTTCTTAAATGGTAGGATTTAAAAAATTATGATATTTAAGTAATATTTTCTTTTTTATCGCTCCTATAGCTACATAAGAAGCCCATTATATTATTATGGGCCAATTTAATGTAGGAAAAATACCTAATTACACTCTTTTATTTATCATATTTTTATTATTCTCATTCATTTTCAAAAAATTCAAAAATTCTTGTTTTCATCCGATACATTAATTCAGTAATCCGGATACATTAATTCTGATTCATAAATTATCTCTATATTCAATGTATCATGCTTTAAATATTTTCTGCTGATACATAAAACCCTAATTAATGTATCCTGATTACTGAATTAATGTATCCGGATTATCATATTTTTTAAAAAAAATTGTGAGTTAAAAAAGGATAGAAAAAAATAGTAATTACCTCTTTACACTATGTAATTTATGTAAGTTATCCTTTCATGTATCCTATTTGGGCTACTTGGACTTTAATTATTTCAAGCCTGTGGCCCAAACTACTCGGCCCACTAAATTTTCCTTTTTTGCCTTGATTTGGACTTTGGTTTGAGCAAAAAGTTATGGGTCATTTGCACTTTTACCCCTATTTTGTGCCGGTCTTTAATTTTTGTCCCCCGTAACAATTTTTTTTTCAAGGGCTTATTTTCGTATCATCATATTTTCCCCCCTAAAACATTACTTATGAATTCTTTGGGTAAGCTTATAAACTGATTTATATATATTTTCTTATTTATGTATTTGGTAAATATTAAAGCGTTTGTAAAATTTTCATTAAATACACCTTTTCTTTGGAATTTTTACTCTATATAACTGTCCACCAAAATAAAAGTCAGGAAATTTATTTTTGTATATTGAATATAATTATTTTTGATCGAGCAACCAATATGTCAAAAAAAAACTTTTTTTTTAATTCATAATGCAGCTATTGAGCAACGTATTAATTATTACTTGGTATAGACATCATAATTTACAGTTTGAATAATTATTCAAGTTGCTTATCAATATTATTCTTGACATTGTAAAGGAAATTATAATAAGGGGTTTCTAGTAATGATGTGGTTGATGAAGAAGAAGCATCTTCTTGGCCAAGTTCAAACGAGTATCCCAATCAATTGCCTTTGCTCCAAGTTGATGAAATTGGAATTGAAAGCCACATAATATTCCCAACATCTAACCAACCCCCCCCCTCGGGCCCAAAAAAATAAATTAAAAGTAGAAGTAAAATAAAAGATTGTTAGTTTTGTAAGATTGTTACTATTATAATTCAAAGATTTAAAATTGGTGAATTCAGAATGAGTGATGATATTGAGGACGAATCAAAGGAGAAAAATGAAGTACAATATAAGATCGATAGAGCACAATTTCACATGGTACACGTGCTTTAGAGATTTATGATGACATAGATGGACAAATCCGTAAGATCTATTGGACAATATATAGCGTACATAAGCTTAGGTTGTTACAAATAGAGTTGGATTCTTCCAATACGATATTGGGGTAAACCTCAAAGAGTATGATGAGTCACTAAAGAGTGGTTCACGTAGGTGACACCTATGACTGAGGATAGATAGATGAGTACGGTTCAAATAGAAAGAATGACACGACTTCTAGGTTGATAAGCTTCTGAAATCGATCAAATAAATATATTGATACCTTATGCAAATCCCACGTTACAAAGAAAGAGAAAGTGAATTGTTATATAATATAGATTACAAGTTTAGATGATATGATTTTTTTTTGACTCAATGATGGCATAGCTCTAGGGACAAATTTGTGAAGTCTATCGGGCCAAAATAGATCCTACATGCTATATGATTCATATTTATGACAAATATGGTATCAACGCTAAACTCATACAGGATAATGATAGGACAAATGACACTGAGTCCATAAAAGAGCGTATATATGATGCCCGCAGGAGGAGTTGATGAGAGCTAATTGTTGAAAAAAATGCGAACTAGCACAAAAATATATATGGTCAAAATAATGAAACAAAATGGGAAAATAATGACACCAAAAAATTTACGTGGAAATTCTTTTAAATAAAGAAAAAATCACGGGCCAAGAAGAGCAACTAATATCCTATAGTAAAGAATTTTACACTAGGTAGTACCGAGTACAACACTCAAAAAGGATTATCACATACTCAAAAGGAATAACACTCTTTTGATTTACCACATTATAAAAAATATCGCTTACACTCTATTTTTCTTCACAGACTATTTTCTTATAGTTTATGAAATCTTCACAGTTCTTTAAATATTTTTCTCTCTGTGAATTGGGGTGTAGAATGAGGAGCTGAAGAGCTCCTTTTATAGGTTAAATTTTCATTTCACTGTATTGCTTTTCCATCGAAAGAAGCTGCCTTTGTTGACGAAGGCTTAAAATTTGCAATTGTAAATTGCTGCAATCATTTTTGACAAAGTGCAGCCTTCACTTTTGAAAACAAGGGGACTGGACCCCACAAGTCTCCCCCTCCAGTCCCATTCACTAAAATGATGTATCTTTATCTGAGAGAGCTCATGCCAACAAGTTCTTTGCACAACTCGAACTTGTCCTTTGTTACCACTTTGGTCACCATATCTGCATGATTCTCATTTTTAGAATTTTTTTTAGCTTGCATAGATTCATCTTCTATTTTTTCTCGAATCCAGTGATATCTCACGTCTATGTATTTTTTTTTCTTGCATGGTACATAGAGTTTTTGCTTAAGTCTATTGCACTTTGACTGTTATAATAGACGATATACTCCTTTTGATGCAAGCCAAGCTCTTGAAGAAATTGCTTGAGCCATATCATCTCCTTGCCAGCTTCAGTAGCTGCAATATACTTAGATTTAGTTGTAGATAGTGCAACACACTTCTGCAACTACGACTGCCATGATATAGCTCCCCCTGAAAAAGTAAACAGATATCCATTACAGTATTTTCTGTTATCAAGGTCATTTGCCATATCATCATCTGCATAGCCCTTCAAGATTGGATTTGATACTCCAAAATACAAATATTTATCTGAGCTTCCTCTCAGATACTTGAGTATCCACTTTACAACTTTTCACTGTTGTTTTCTTAGATTGTCGAGAAACCTGCTGACAACACCAACTGCATGAGCAATATTAGGTCTAATACATACCATTCCATACATTAGACTTCCAACGAGGGAGAAATATGAAACTTTGGCCATGTTTTCTTTTTCCTCCCGAGCCGTAGGACACATCTTCTAGCTTAACTTCATATGACCAGCAAGAGATATGCTAACAGGCTTAACATTCTTCATGTTAAAGCGCTCCAGTACAGGTTCGATGTACTTCTCTTGTGACAGATAAATCATCATTTCATCCCTGAGACGAGTAATTCTCATGCCTAAAATTTGTTTGGCATGACCCAAATCTTTCATAGCAAAAGACTTACACAACTCTTTCTTCAGCTCATCAATTTTGGACGTATTTCTACCCACAATCAACATATCATCCACATATAGCAAGAGAATGATAAAATCATCGTTAGAAAACTTTTGTACAAATACACAATGATCTGAAGAAGTCTTCTTGTAGCCTTGCTCTCCCATAACAGATTTAAACTTTTTGTACCACTGTTTAGGAGATTGCTTTAGTCCGTAGAGACTCTTTTTGAGTTTGCACACAAAATTTTTTCTACCATTTACTTTGAAGCCCTCGGGTTGTTTCATATAAATCTCCTCTTCTAGGTCATCGTGAAGAAAAGCTATCTTCATATCCATCTTCTCAATCTCTAAATTTAGACTAGCAGCCAAACCAAGAACAATACGAATGGAGGATATTTTCACAATAAGAGAAAATATTTTGTCAATGTCAATACCTTTCCTTTGACCAAATCCTTTAACAACAAATCTAGCTATGTACCTTGGCTTCAAACTGTGTTCTTCAACTTTAACTTTGAACACCCACTTGTTCTTCAAAGCTCTCATGCCCTTAAGCAATTTCACCAACTCATAACTCTGATTCTCATGCAAAGATTTCATGTTATCTTGCATGGTTTCAATCCATTGGTCCTTATGCTCATTTTTCATGGCTTCCTCATAATAATCGTGTTCACCCCCATAAGTGAGTAACACATACTCATTATGTGAATAAAGAGATGAGGGAATACGTTGTATTGTGGACCTCTTAAGAGAATTATTTGCTTCTTCCACAACTTCATGAGTAAGAGCATTATCAATAACAACATCATTATTATCATCAGCATCAATATGTTGATCTAGGACTTGATTCTGAGCATCATCATGATCATCATGCCCATCAACATCATGCACATTATATGAGGAACTTGATTAAGATGGACTATGTCATCAGAACTTGAAGATTTTAGCTTCTTCACTTTGTCAATATCTTCAATGGTTTGATTTTTCATGAAGATGACATTGAGGCTTCTCACAAGCTTCTTCTCAATTGGATCATATAGCCTATAACCAAATTCATCAAGAACATATCCAACAAAGATGCACTGCCTTGTCTTGGCATCTAACTTTCACCTCTCATCTTTCGGCACATGTAGAAAAGCTTTGCAACCAAATACTCTCAAATGATCATAGGAAACATCCTTTTCATACCAAGCTTTATTTGAAACATTACTTTGCAAAGCAACATCAGGAGATAGGTTAATAACATGTGCAGCGGTCAATAAGGCCTCACCCCAAAAGGAGTTCTACAACTTTGCTTCAGAAAACAAATATCTAAATCTTTCCATTAAGGTCTTGTTCATCCTCTCAGCTAACCCATTAAGCTGAGGAGTCTTAGGAGGAGTCTTCTGGTATCTAATTGCTTGATGCTTACCGTATTCGTTAAATGGTCCACAATAATCACCATCATTATTAGTACAAATACATTTAAGTTTTTTTTCAGTTTCTCTTTCAACTGAAGCCTAAAATTGCTTGAAGACACCCAACACTTGGTCTTCAGTCTTCAAGATAAAGACTCAAAGCTTTCTTGAGCAATCATCAATGCAAGTGACAAAGTAGAGTGCACCACCCAGAGTCCTTGTCTTCATTAGATCGCATAAATCAAAATGCACCAACTCAAGCAACTCTGTCTTTCTTGAAGGAGAGTTAGACTTAAAGAAAACCTGTTTTATTTTTCTGCCAAGCAGTGCTCACACTTTTCTAATTTAGCACTTTGAAAATCAGACAACTATTTCTTCTTGGCCAAAACATTGAGTCCTTTCTCACTGATGTGGCTAAAACTCTTGTGCTATAACGTTGAAGAGTTATCGTTGTCAACTGCATTCACCAAATTTGCACAAGTAGAAACCGTAGTCCAGTATAGACCACAAAGTTTTGTACCACGAGCCACAACCAAGGAGCCCATAATGAGTTTCCACTTTCCACCGTCATTGGTACTTACATATCTTTCATCATCTAGAATACTAACAGAAATTAGGTATAGACGAACATCAGTTTCATGTTTTACATTGTTCAAAACTAGTTTAGTTCCAATACTGGTTTCCAAACATATTGTACCAACACCAACCACCCTAGATATAGTCTCATTACCCATACTCAAGGCTTCAAAGTCACCAGGAGTATAGGAAGAGAAGAATTCCTTCCTTGATGTCACATGAGATGCGGCACCAGTATCCACAATCCAGCTTGACTCATCACAAGTAATATTTATCAGATCTGCATCAAGGACTGTAACAAAATTTTTAATGAAGACGGTGGCTAGGCAATTTTCATTGCCATCTTATTTATTTTCCTCTTTTTCTTGGTTATCCCTCTTCAATTTCTGGCAGATCTTCTTTGTGTGCCCTTTCATGCCACAATGATAGCACTCAATATCCCTAAGTTTGTCTCTGGATTTTCTCCTGCTATGTTCTTTATTCTGAGAACCACAATTTTTATTTCTCTCCATGGAGCCAGTTATTAGGACATCTGACAATGAAGAAGAAGAACCTTGAGATTTTCTTTTCATCTCTTTGTTCAAGACACTACTCTTGGCGGAACCCATAGAGATCACACCATCCGGAGTAGAATTTGACAATGAAGTTTTAAATATTTTCCAAGAGTCTGGTAGGAAACTAATAGAAGCAAGCCTTGAATTTCTTCATCAAATTTAATGCCCATAGCAGACAACTGGTTCATGATTCCCTAAAAATTATTCAAGTAATTTATCATCGGAGAACCATCATGATATTTTAAACTTAATATTTGCTTTATTAAGAACATTTTGTTGTTTTAGTCTTCCAAGCATACAAGCTTTCAAGATGCTTCCATAAGGTACGATCATGTGTCTCTCTAAAAATATGGTTTAACACATTATCGTCAATCTATTGCCTAATAAATCCATACACCTGTCTGTGCAACAAATTCCACTCTTCATCTATTTTATTATCAGGCTTTACAATGGTAAAAACTGGTTGATAAAAATTCTTGACAACAAATCTTCCATTTTCCTCTTCCAAATGACATAATTAACACCATTTAAAGTAACCATTCTACTAGTGTTGGCTTCCACAGTATTTCCCCAAAAATTTAAAATATAACAAATCAAAGTAAATCGTTTTTGATGTGGAAGTTCAGACTATGCTACAACCACAGAGCATATTTAGATAAAACCTTACTCTGATACCAGTTTGTTGAAAAAAATATGGACTAACACTGGGTAAATAATAATGACATCAAGAATTTTACGTGAAAATCCTTTTAAATAACGAAAAAACCACGGTCTAAGAGGAACAACTGATATCACTATAGTAAGAAATATTACACCGGATAGTACTGAGTACATCACTCAAAAAGGACTACCACACACTCAAAAAGAATAACACTCTTTTGATTTACCACGTTACAAAAAATATCGCTCACACTTTATTTTTCTTCACAGACTATTTTCTTATAGTCTATAGAATCCTCACAACTCTTTAAATATTTTTCTCTCTGTGAATTGGTGTGTAGAATGAGAAGCTAAAGAACTCCTTTTATAAGTGAAATTCTTATCTCATCGTGTTGCTTTTCCATCGAAAGAAGCTGCCTTTGTTGACAAAGGCTTGCAATTTGCAATTGTAAATTGCTGCAACCATTTTTGACAAAGTGAACCCTTCACTTTTGAAAACAAGGGGACTGGACCCCACACTAATAAAAAGGAAGGATTATCGTAAAGATAGATAAAAATGATATCCTAAGTAAATCTCACACCCAAAAAAGGGGAAAATAAAGTGCTATATATAAAACAAAATATAAATTTACATGTGGTAAACACACTTTTTAACTTAATAATGACGTAGCTCAAAAGACAAATATATAAACTCTGTTAAACAAAATAGACAATACATATCATGGCCTTGAATTGTGATAGAATGAATATCATCTCATTATATATAAATGTTATGGTATTCAATTTTAATCATAAATAATTCAATTCCAAAGCAATTAAGTAACTTTTTCACGAGGGTAAAGGGAGGTAATAGGTGCAATGGACCTCAATAAATATATATTTAATAAATGCATGGGGTAACATGATTGATGGTTTATGCATGTGATATTATTGGTGTATAACCCTATAATTTGGCATAAAGGAAGTCAACCTTTTTCTCTTTTCCAATAAATGTATTCTTGATTCTTTTTTAAGACTTTTGGTTGTTGAAGTACACTTGAGAATGGAGTAGAACATGGCAAAAGCAAAATTCATTTCCTTGTTGACTACAACAAGATACATATTCTCATGACACCTTAGACAATGGCCCATATTCGCTCATACATATGCCATATAGTCATGTGTAGTTGAAGTAGTAAAAGAAAGAATAATTAAGTGAAGGTTTTGAGTGGCTATATATGCTACTATTCAAAATACCATTATTTGCTTACATGTGCATTATTTATCTTCTCTTTGAGCTTTCTATATAGTATATAATGGCTAATGAGTGCAACAAAGCCTACTTCCAAGTAATTATGCTTATTCAACTTATTATTTCTATATAGTCCATTAATTGTGGTGGCTATACAACTTATTATTTCTATCCCATCACTAATGAGTGCCACAAAGTATAAAAAAGGGCAGTCCGGTGCACTAAAGCTCCCGCTATGCGCGGGGTCCGGGGAAGGGCCTGACCACAAGGGTCTATTGTACGCAGCCTTGCCTTGCATTTCTGCTAGAGGCTGTTGCAAACTACAAATTTCGCCTGTGTGAGTTTCCTCATATTGCCGGTTCTAAATCCAGATAAAAAAGGAGTATTGCAGTAGGTTATCAATCATCTTAAAAGTTGTTAATTCATGATAAATCATCATAATACATATTTTATATGTTGCAAACTACATCTTCCACGGTTAGAATTAAATGTGTGGATTTTCCATGAACGTTCATGTCGCAGGGGGCCCTAGATAATTTGAGATTTCCGATTAAAATTTGTCAGATTCAATTTTCCACAAGCACATCTCGAAAAAATTCTGATCAAGTTTTTTATATGAAAAATACGCGTGTTTCTAATAATATTTGGTTTTAAAAAGACGTGTCGCCCAAGTGATCAAACTCCTCGCTTAGCAATATCTTTAGTTGGAATCGGCTCATAGCCTTGGGTTCAAAAAGAGTAATATTAACTCACAATCCAATTCACGAAATAAGTAAAATATCGTTAAAAAAAATTAAACTACATCGTGTATCTACATATTAGCATATATATATATAACAATGTTTTGAAAAAATCATGGTTCATAAATTTCAAGCGGTGCGTTGGCAAAATTCTCAACTATATAGGATTAATTAATCCAATTTGCTTGGTTGTCCAATATTTATAACCAATTAATTAATATTTATTTTCTTTGATGAATTTAGAAAAATAAAGATTTTATAATAATGAAAAGAATATTTGGGATTTCTAGTGCATGTCATTGTTCTTAGAGTACTTGATAATGATACAAGTGCCATCAAGTGGAAAAAGACTTGCAAAGGAAAGTATTTACTTTCCATAACACAAGGTAGGAATTTAATTTCCTCTATACATAATATATCTCAATTATTTTGTCATATTTTGGATTTTTCTCTCAGGACCTAATCGTTCCAACATGATTATGAACCCTTTCTAATCATATCGTTTTTATTTTTTTATATTATAATAATTCTGTATTCGTATCGACTCCACTTATTCAGATATGCATTGTATAGGATCAATTAAAGAAAAAAATAATTTATTATACTCATTTGTCGGACTTAATATATATTGAAGAATTTCAACCATGACACCACGTTCCTCGATGACGTTAATCATCAAATTAGCATCAAATAATATAGTATACAAAGTTTTAATATCCAAAAATTGTTGAGCAATAGTATAATTGGACAAGTGGAAAATATATGTATTGGGGGTGAACTAGCAAAATTTGGGTAGAGTCGAATCTAAATTGACTTATTTTTTTAGGTTAGTATAATTTACTTTTTATAAACGATTAAACTTGAGTTATCATTTAAATAATATAGTATACAAATGCTTTTACACTATCAATTTATAAAAGTCAAACTCAAAATTGAAATGGCTCTTTGATTTTTTTGTGTTCAACCAAATTATAATGAGGGAATATATATTGGATAAGATCATAACAAAAAGTGAAAATGATGGCCCAAAATTGAAATAGAGCAAAACCTCGAAGCTAGCAATAAATCTCTTTAATTAAGGGTGTGTTTGCTATGGAGAAGAAAATATTTTAATTTTTTTTTCATGTTGGTTAATCAAAAAATTTGCAAAATATTTTTTCTTGAAAAATAATTTTTTAAAAAAGTTAGGGAAAATGACTTCTTTGTATAAATATAAAAACTAATAAATAATATTCTACAGTGATTGTCTCTTCCCTATCTTCATAATACATTTTTTCTAGATTATGTAGAAATAATTTTGAGACAATAATTTTTTGTTTATTTATCAAATACCATGAAATTAATTAAAACACCTATTTTCTAGGAAAATATTCTCCGTAAAAATATTTTTCTTCGTACCAAACACACCCTAAATGGTCTACAATTAATCCCTAAGACTTAACTCTAAAGATTAAAGGACTTATAAGACTAAGGTCTCTTGTGTTAATATTGACATGTTGTTCAGTTGATTAGCTCTTTAACTTAAATAATTAGATTCACTAGCTAATTGATCAATGACTATCATGCAAACTTTTGTTAATTAATTAGTTATCCAACAAAGCTGCTCTTTCTGTTAACTTTCAACTCAAATTGGATAATGACATTAATTAATTCAAAGTGAAATAATTTTTTTTTAGGAGAACTTTTATTGGGGACTTGACATTTGTCCATAATGAAGATTTTTTCTTTCTTTCTTTCTTTCCTTCTTTCCTTCTTGTCTTTCAAATCACAAAAAAGCCTAGTATTTGCTTTGAGCATATATCAATTTGCTAATTTGTCTTCTACTTTATGATTTATTTATAAGGAAACAATATTTTCTTGTAGCTAATAAGCTAGACTTTTAGATGAAATTGTGTTAGGTTAAATCAAAAGATTTTTTATTAACGAGTTTAAGTTTTGTGAGTTAACAAAAAAAAAGATATTTACATAATTAAGTTATTCAATATACTACGATAACAACTTTCCTTTGGAGTTGAGGGTATCACAAAGCTAATAAGGTAAAAACAGGATTAAAATTGCGTACATTCTATCCACTTCAAACCTCATATGTGAGATTATATCAGATTTATTGTTATTGTAAATTTACTTATTCAATAATTACAAGTAAATTAATATGAAAAAATATTTCTTTAATTATGATCTGATAAAAAAGATAAAACACCTAGTATTACGTGTTAAATTATGTTAATAAGGTAAAAAAAAAACTACATTATATATAACTTGATATATATAGCAGGAGTACACTACTAAAAATTCACTATTTTCTCATTGACATTTCCCATTAAAAGATATTCATTATTTCTATAGATGTTTTGATTGAATCAATAAAAAAAGAAAATTAAATAGTAATATTTTCATACGTAGAAATTAGGAAGTTTTTCATTATTTCTGTGAGAATCTGTTTTCCTCCATCTATATGTACTAGTTCGGTGAAAAATTAAATGAATAAAAATATCATATTTTATAACATAAATTTTCCAATGATTCGCAATAAAAAAAACCTTTATTTCCGGTAACGGTAAAATTCAAATATAGAATTGATTATTTTGTACTGTTATCTGTATATTGGTATCTTCATTTATTTCTCAGATCTAATAGCTAGTACAAGGTCCTTTTCTTGTAGGGTACAAGGTTTAAAAAAATATTGGTAAATTGTTGTTTTCCCCCTCCTAATTAACAAATATTTTAGTACACTAATCTAAGCATTATTGACTAATTAATCATATATTAAAGGCATAATAAACTTGACCTCAACCTATAACTAAACACTCTAACTTTGAGCATGCATATCTAGACACCTCAATTCGTTTTAATTGTGTCAGTTGAACACTATAACTTACAAAATGATCATCTAGAGACCTTCACAATTTATATATGTACCACATCAGCGTTGGGTGTCCACAAGACAGTGAGAACAATGGAGTTGAGGTGTTAGATGCGCATTCTCAAAAATTAGAGTGTTTAGTTGTCAGTTGAATGCAAATTAAGGTGTCTATCTATGTATTATATCTTGCCACATTAGTGAACATGAGCTAAACGTATTTATCGATCCATATCTAGTGTGAAATCTTAGTGAGCGAAGGTATTAAAAAAACGAGGTAGACTAAAATCACATAAAATAAAGTAATTTAGTAAAAACCTACAATCTTTTGAAATCAATGTAAACTGATCGCAATACACGATGCAATAGAAGATTTTTTTTTATAAGCGATATCAATTAATTATTAATATATTTACTCATGTTAGTACTAAATTAAATAATGTTTTACCAATAAAGTCAATACATTGTTATTATAGAAGGGAATTGGTAACAGATACAAAAAATAGGTACTCAATTGCATGGAAGACTAAAATGGACAGAAGAGTGTTAAAAGCCAAATTGGATTTTTCTCTATTTCTTTCCTTCTCATGCCAAATGTTTGATAATAATTTGACTTGCTAAAGTACCAATTAATGACTTGCATATAAACCATAACAATAATAATAACGTACCCAAAGTATTACTAGGCCTTATCACGAATCAAATAAGTCAAATTTCTAATATGAATATCAAATACTAAGGGTAAAAATCAAAACAAAAAGTATATTAAAGAAGTTTACACCTTGTTTATCTTAGTTGGTATAAATGTAGTCACCCCATGCAATGGATATATAAATTTACCAATAATAAGGCAACCTAATTTTATGCATGCACTAAACTTTTTGAAATTTATCTAATACGTACCACTTTAATGAGATCATGACACATGCAAATACTTAACCAAAAAATATACATGTTATCTTTTATATTTTGAATTTTTTTAGTAAAAGAATTCCGACTCTATCGTACATGAAATTGATGTATGCAAATAGGGGCGGAGCCACTTGTGGTCAGGGGTTCATCCGAATCTCATTCGGCGAAAAATTTTAATATTATTTATATATAGTTAAAATAACTTTTTATGTATATACATTAGATGTTGAACCTCTTCGTCTAGTTCATATGTCTACTTCTTCATATTTTAAAAGCCCTTAATAAAAATTTTGATTCTGTCGCTGTATGCAAACGAAATAAGTTAGAATTTAGTTGTAAGGCAAACATTTCCTTCTTCTTAGGCTTTTTGTTCATGGAAATATATGAGGTTTCTGCTATAAGTAATCATGAGTCCCTTTGTCATCATTACTATACTTGAAAAATATTAGATCCCTCTTCCTTCTTTCTTCTTCTCTTGTCCCTCTCTCCCACAACCACAAAACTAACTATATGTGTTTGAACTCTATAATTATTTTATCTAAGAGTTTAAATGGTTAAAGATAATTATTAAAAGTTATGATTAAATGATAAATTGATAAGTTCCTTTTTATTTCTAATCAAAAATCATGTGTTCCAGTCTTAAATATAAAGTATATAGCTTATATTAAGAAACGCTTTACCCCCTTGAATTGGACTTCCCCACGTGAATCAAATTTTAGAGATTTGACACCTTTTTATTTATTTACTTATATTTTAAACAAAATTAACTTTTTTGTAAATTCTGATTTTCTTTCATAACCAAACACATGAAACAACTGATAGAGTTTAATTTACACAAATAACCTTTTCTAATGTCACTCTTTAAATTCAATCCATCATATGATGATGATACGAAATAAACTATAGATGCATATTCTATCTGCTCTAATATCATATTAAAATTATGCGCCCATCTAGTCTTTTCAAAGTGCCACATGGAATACAATGTGTATACATAGTGAAACACAATAAATCCACCTATTTATAAGATTCACTCACTTCTCTCAAATCTCCATTCATTTCATCATTCAAATCTTCTTCTTCTTCTCAAGTAATCAAAAAGAGAAGAAAAAAAAACAAGAAAACTACATAAAGGATCAAGAAAATGTGTGTCAATTCTACAGAATGGAGTGCTTCACATATTCATTACATTTCTTGGAAGAAACAAAAACCAAAAAGATCCAAAGTTCAAGTTCCTAGGCTTGCATGGTACCTAAATTTTCACCCAATTTAATTTATATATGCTGATAGTGTAACGAAATTTTATCCCTTTTTTCAAGAAAGTAATATTACTATGACTTATTTCCTGTAAGGTGTTACTATTTTATTGCTTTTCGCATGAATTTAACTTATATACATAGATAGTATGACAATTTTTATATTAATAGTATAGTTTATTTTATATGGTGTTTTGCAATAAAAAAAATAGAATTTAAGTTATAATATTGATATTTAAGTTAGATGGCCATATAAGAAGAAGTGGTTTCATCTAATCGGTGAGATAATTCAATTTTTAGTCAGCTAATTGAGAATTTAATAGGAAAAAATAATTTTATATTGATTTTTCACGATAGAACGTGCCCCTTGTACTCTTCTTACATGTCGTACTTCCAATTCTCCTTCATACGAAAATATCATATTATATACATCAAATTAAGATTAAATATTAATTTTTTTAATATTAGGTTGTCAATTAATGATTATCATATCGATTTATTTTTAATTACCTTATAAGTAATAACCTGATTTTTTAAATATCATTATACAGTCAGTACATAAAAATTTAACTCTAATAACTATCTAAGTAATGTTGATAGTCTAAACAAATTTTACACAGTCGATATATATTATTGATTAAAATCTTTATGTATTATATAATTGGAGTATTTAATTTGATTTATTTAATTTTTTTTTCAGGAGGAAGAGAAATGAGGGGAAAAATATGGAATTGAAAAACTTGAAGTTGTACATGGAAAACATGAGCATATTAGAAGAAAATGAAAAATTAAGGAAGAAAGCAAATCTCCTCCACCAAGAAAACCTTGCTTTACTCTCTGAATTTGAGAAGAAATTTTCTCAATTGGATCGAGTTTCCGCCACTCTTAATTTAAACAGGGACGGAGCTAGAATATAGGTTACAAGTTCGGTCGAACCAGGAGTGCTTTGATTTTAAAATTTGTATTATTTTAATAAAATCTATGGAATATGTATAAATTGTTAATTTAAAATCCAAACTCGTAAACTTTAAATTCTGATTGCGTCTCCGCGTGCTTAAAACCCAACTTCTTCTTCATAAGCAATCCTGTCAATGAAGAAACCCTAAATGTAATATTTTGTTTTTACATTTACAATTCAAACGCATATTGCTTGTTATATGTTATTTGAACTCTTTAAAAATTTTGTCGCGTAGGGGTAGATGCTTCAGATTAAGAAAGGTTTGGTAGGCCCTTAGTCCATTCCCGATGATCCTCTCCTGGTCATATCCTTCAAAATTTAAATGGATAGCCTTCTGATCTTTGTCAACCACTTTTTGAAGCTTATGATCTTAAATTTGTCATAATATTTGTGTATTTATAAAAAATAATTAAAATTTATAATCTTAAATATGTCATAATATTTTCATATACCGACAACGTCATCAACAAATTTAATTACATTTAGTCACCTAAAAAGTAATTAAAAATAAGAACTCACAAGTCTGGAATTAGTAGCTTGAAAAAAAATAGAAATACCACATTTCAACACATTAAAGTCACACTAATAGTGTTTAATGTTTTCGATGACTATCAAGAATTGTGATGTGAAGAATTTTTTTCTACCTTAAATCAGAAGTCTCGAATTTGAATTTAAAATAAAATTAGTCTTAGTCAGAAATACTTTTTCCTTTAACAAGTAGTACACGACATGTATTTGAATTAATCGAACTCAAAACAGATATCAAATACAGAATAAGAAAAAAAACATAAATCGACAAAAGTATGGTACAATATTAGGTTTATTAAAATTGTCATTTACAATATTTCCCGTTAACACAGGACCCTTCCTTGAATCCTGCTAACGCATGATGTCATTACCGTGGGAGAGATGACAAAACTAATTTATTTATCATATTCAAGTACTATTTCGAAGAATAATCCAATGAATATAGCAAGTAGCCTATGAAATAATCGAGAAATGGTTCAAATGTCGCTACTAATAAATTTCAAATCCTAAGCACATGAATTCAAAAGTACAATTAGTTCAGTCTAAGAAAAGGTTAAGCAAAACAAATTCTAAATTCTAAATCCGCTTCTGATTTTTTTCCCGAGCTAGCTCGAGCTGTGTCCACACTGGTGGCATCTTGTTGCTAAATACTCTTCATTACTTCGCATGGAGCAACGATTTCATCGCATGCTACACATCGTGTCTCACTACGTGCTGTATGTTCCTCTTCTTATGGTTGTTTTTCAGCATAAACAATTTAGGGATCGTTACGTTAAGTACCCGGTAGACACAGAATTTGATAGGGCGAGGAGATTGGAGAAAGTACACTGGACTCGATGCTCACAATTTTTTTGATTGCTTCTGTGATGATCTGTATATCCGTAAAGCTGCGAAGCACATCGTGGCGTTACCGATTACTGTCAAAGCTGCTTGGAGAGCCACAACAACCTGAAATTCATGCACGGAATGGAACGTTAGTCTTATCTCCATGATGGAAAAAATATTCTACTTTAACTAAATTAAAGGCGGAGTCAGGATTTGAAGTTTATGAGCTCCTACAGTGACATCAAGTCGAAATACTAAACAATAAATGGGTTAATAGTCAAATATTTATATAGATATTAAGTAGATTTCTAAATATATATACAGGACCTGGACAAAAGCTACTGAGTTTGCGTGAACCTGTAACCAATAGAGTAGATCAACCGCTGCCTAAATGCTAACGTCAGCCTATAAGGGAGTGGTTTAGGAGCTCTTTTAAGATAACACATTGTACTTGTTTTAATAGTCAGGAGTAACCGGCATGGTCAATGCGGATTCATATAACCCATTCCAACGTGCTCGGGACTGACGCTTGATTGTTAGTCAGAGAAGTAACTATAATATCTAAATTATGAGAGAGCTATAAGGCAAGAGAGCCATTACGCACAATCCCGAGGTCAATGAATTAATGGGTTAACTGGATTGCTATTTTTGCTTCGTTAAGCTGAACATTTTTTGTAAAGATTGTTCACAAGAGATTACAAAGGGGATAGTCAAAACTGTCATATTATATACTCAGCTTAATGCCATCACAATCATTATTCCAATAGAAATTCATAATTTTCATTCAAGGAAAAGAGTTGCATCTACTTACCTCGAGAGACTCCGAGTTATAAAAGAAATGCCAAGTGCAGGCACAGAGTGCTCCACCAAGCAGGGGCACCTAAATCGGAAAGTAGTAAATGAAGTCATTTAAAAGACGTGAACATGGAGAGAAAAGAAATGGAGATAAGTGTTAAATGATCAAACAAAATCATGACGTGATAATTCAACACGACCAATTAAATACAGATGCATGTTTTACGAGCCAACAACAGCGCAAAAACAAAGGGAGGAGATACAGAGATGAAGAGAAAGGAATACTGAGATAAGTGCTAAATCATCAAAGAGAAACATGAAGTGATAACTCGGCATGTCCAATCAAATAAAAGGAACATCACTTTGTTAAGAAAAGAGACAACTTTTTCAACCTGAAAAAATCTCTTTTTTCTGTCTTGTCACCGACTACATAATATTAGAACAAAAAACTCAATAATCAAAATCAACAAAATTTAGACGTTCGCCATGTCATGAGAAAGGTAAGAAAGTGAAAAAGGAAACCTGAAGAGCAAGAAGTTCTAAACTCCATGGATAGCCGCCAACTCTCTCTCTATATATATATATGGATTACAGTAGCACTGTGATAGGAGTGTAACCTTAACAAATTATATCACTTGTACATGTTTTCCACCAATGCTCTCTATGAAGCTTTTCACGGTTGGACAGCATGTCATAAAGGTAGGTTAAAATCCACAAGTTTAAATCGTGTATCTTGGTTGATAATACTTGTTTGGAATTGAGGCGTAATTGTTATTGTTGCTTTTGGCTGAGGATAGTAATGAAAAATATAATAAAATAGAGAAAAAGAAAAGAATTCATAAACACCAATACTTCTCCCTCAAAAAGTCAGCAATGAATCAATCAAGACACAACTATCCCCCGCAAGGTATGGAATTGGTTGAATCGGGGAAATGGATTGGTGGAGTTAATCAAAATCAATCAAAGAATGATAATTTGACAGCAATAAGGGGCAACAGTAAAGTTGCTGGAAAAGTTGGCCCGAACACCACAGTTATCAGAAAAATAATAATAAGGGGCGACAGTGTGAATATATTCATTTCAGCCTCTTATTGTTTGTGTTTATTACTTGTTGATTGGCTAGTTGAGTAAACACAACCACAATCCACAAAGAGAAAAGAAGACTAAAAACATTTAGACTCTTGTCTGATTAAACATATGAGATCACATGCTACCTTGACTAATTCCATCCAGTACATGTTACCTCTCACCAACAGTGGCACCAGATAACTCTGCTCACCAAGACTAACACATATAAGAAAAAATCACTTGGTGATTTTTGCATCCGCAGAGATTTGAACCAGAGACCAGACTCGCTCTACAGAGTTTACATACATATAGACCCAACTATGTTTTTTTTCAAGTTCTACACAGCACATACCACGGGAAAGTTTTTTTCTTTTGAGCAACAAAAATATTTCAAAGATCATTCTTTCTGATGTTTTTTTAGTTCAACTGCCATTTACAATGTCAATTCTACTAAACAACCATCTCATCAACGACAGTGCAACAGAGACTTAGAAAGGCCAATGTAGCATTATCATCAACCAAACTGAAATTTTCCACGCACTGAGATAAGTCATTTTCAAAAAGTATTTACAGTTCATGATAAGCTCATTGACCAAAAAACAGGTTCAACATTGCTAATCTAAAGCACAAAGTTTAAGCGAATTATGACTTCCCATAGGCAAAAGCCAAATAAAATGAACATAAATGAGCAACATTACTTACCATACCCCAGGAGAGTCCCTTCCAAGATTCATACCCTGACTTTTCCCCGTATTGCCAAACCAGAGCCATAGCAGTTACCCTTTGCACAAAGTAATAAGTCAGTCATTTCATTCAGCACAAAAAACATATGAACAGATAACACCCTGAGACAAAGTGCATTGCACATTACAATACCCCCTCTGCCCAAAACATAACAGCCTTTCCATTTTAGGACGTCTCAAAATGTTTGATCCCATTCCATTTTATAAAACTTCCCTAGTTTTTGATAACTCAAATTTAAGCTTTGATGTAATGTTTTAGTATCTGCTAAACAAATTTTTTAACTATTACTTTAAACCAAGATAAATTAGGATATTTTCCCCTATTATTTTCACACGTGGAATACACTAATCCACAGCTGGAGCTTCATTAAAGTCGAGTCCAAACATGAGGTGATTTGGTAATGGCAAGGGTACTAGGACCCAAAAGTATAACGAATGGTAAATTGAAGATATTACAACAATAACTTATTCAGTGTAATCTACAAGTGAAGTATGGGGAGGGTGGGGGCGTTTGCAGCCTTATCCCTACCTTGTGAATTTAGGGGTAAATTTTGCATAATAGATGGACAATTTTGAACATTTCCTCTATGATATATAGGTGCAGACCGCGGATGCATACCATATGTTACAGGTTTGACCACAATAGCCTTTGCTCAAACCTTGTATATGTATTAAGAAGGCACTGTGACTGAACACTCCAACGTACAAATTGATCATCTACGCACCTCCAAAATTTCTATGTCACGTCAGCATAAAGTGTCCACGAGACACGGTGGAGACGAGTTGGAGTGTTTATTTGTCAACTAAGCCAAGTTTGATTGTCTGTTTATGTATTATGCCTCAAGAAAACTCACTAAATAACTACAAATAATAGATTTCAAAACCCAATAAATCAAATGGGCTGTGGTGGAACCCTAACTTAAACCCATAAAATTTAAATCTTGATCAACATCAAATAGTACATGAACCAAATTAGCATCTTAAACTCAAATAGAAATAGAGAAATTACCATTCAACAACACTGGAAACATGACTAGCCCAAGTGTGTAATGACAGAGCATTAGAGGGTTCATTCAACTGAAAAGAACCCATTATAGCTAACTCTGAACCAGAAGCAGAGCCCACCATTAGGGTTGTAAAAGCAAGTCCAGAAAAACCCAAAATTTCTGCAACATTTTTCAGATTCTGTGATGAATTACTGATAATGGGTGCTGGAAAATGGGTTTTTTTTCTTGTAAAGAAGATAAAGTTTGGATCTTTAGGTGTTAAGGAGAATTGTGTTTGTTTTGGTTTTGGAGGAAAGTGAAGTTTTGAGAGGGACAATGAAATTGGAATTGCCATTGTTGGTTGAATGGAGTATAGTTTCACTTTTTTTTTTTTTGTTTTAGGATAAGAGAAATATGAATGGATTTTTAAAATTATATATATTGATTTTAAAATATAAATATATATTATGCTGAATATATTGACGGTTCATTTTGATACGTGTTTCAACTGAACATCTAAATACAAAAGTGTTTCTATTCGATATTGTATATTTTGAAAAGGTTATATGTTTGTTTACGCGCGTTTATTACGTAAAAAAGTTAATGTAATAAACAAGTTAATAATTTATAACATGTTCCCTTTTTTTAGTTATACGCATCAAAATCAATTAAAACATGCATAA
This sequence comes from Solanum dulcamara, assembly GCF_947179165.1. NCBI lineage: Eukaryota > Viridiplantae > Streptophyta > Magnoliopsida > Solanales > Solanaceae > Solanum > Solanum dulcamara. Next base: position 1,833,762 of record NC_077241.1, on the reverse strand, counting down.
GATTTTATGGCTTATTATAGTTGATGCATATAATTAAAAGAGTTAAGAACACTAGCAAAAAAAATTTCAAATAAAAGATGAGAAAGGTTATAATATCCTTGATATATTACCCTTATCTTGTGAAAGATCTTGTGGAGATAGAGAAGTTGTTTTCGATAACTTCTCGGCTCAAATAAAACATACTAAATATCAAGTATTCAAAATAAATATAACAGTGAAGGAGTCATGCTTATAACAATGAAGAAGAGAACAATACGAATAACAAAATAATACGATAACCGAAACAAAGAAAACAACAGATAATACGAAAATCTAAGAGTAATATACTGTATGAGAGTTAAATGTATAACATATTTTCTTTACTTCTGAAAAATTACACATGGAATGAAGAGAGAAAAAAAAAACATTCCACACACAACATTTGGAGATGCCATCTTTAGTTGTACCATGAGGTTGTACACATTACAACACTGCCAAGACAGATTTGTGTAGATATATTCTTTTTTTGGACAACCAAGAATTTTCGTGGGACCACTCGAGAAACGGTTCGAAACTCAATAAATAATTCTTAATATAGTATAATAATATATTATATCACTCCATAACATGAGTTTCTTTCTTCTTAGTCCACAGCATCACTAGTGAGAAGCCCATTAATGACATGATCACAACCTGCAAAAAGTACCAAGCAATATGCTAAAAGTGATTGAAAGTTAAGCCTAAAAGATTCTTAAAAAGAAAGAGAAAGGAAAAGAAAACGGAAAAGGGTCAAAATTGCCCCTAAACTATACGGATAAAACACTTTTGCCCTTTTCCGTATGCTTTTTCTTTTAAGATTTCGTAGCTAAAAGCGCAAAAATGCCACCTTTTGGTAACGGCAGGGGCAAAAGTAGCCCAACTATTAACGGAGGGCAAACGTGCCATCCTTTGCGGAAAAGTACAAGGGCAATTTTGGCCCTTTTCCATTAAATCTAAGAATTTAACGTATATACACTATAATGTAAAGAACTTTTACACGATCAGTGTATTATAAACTTCTTACAGCAAGCAACCTGCTCTTTTCTTGGTTACTAATTTCAATTATTATGGACGGTTATCTGTAGTTAAGTGACCTGATAATATAAAAGATCTTTTACATTGATACTGTATAGAAGTTTAAATCTAAATCTAAGTATGGAAGTTGCAAGACTGTTTAACCTTGATAATCCAAGCATCACATAAACAGATGTGCTCTGGGTTCGAGGCTATCAAATTGCTGAGTTCAGGGGTAATTAGACCAACACAAAATTCAGGCGTGCACGGAAGAAAGTCGTCAAATTCGGGGGTCCCAATCTATTCTGCCTATACTTGAGAAACCTCTTCCATAAATATGATCACAATCTCACAATTGCAAAAACCAGGGGATGGACCTAGTGTTTTGGCAGCGATGGGATCGTTTGAACTCAGCACTTTCAGCTTCGACCTCATGTGCATGTGTGACTGTGCGTGGGTATGAAATCGATTACATTTGATGTAACTTAAGAAAACCAAACCTAGTGTTTCAAGAGACAAATGGGTGTAATGGCATTTGTCCTCAAGTCTAGATCTTAGATTCGCCTGTGATATCGATACTTGTATACCATAATATAGATAAACGTATAGAAAGCTAATCGTTTTTCGCAATTTTAAGTAACTAAAGATTTGGACTATTTACAAAGGAAGTTCGTATAACTGATAGATGACTTACTGATATTGCTGGCGGGACAGCAACGAGAGGATCTTGGAAAAACTTATTTGCAAGAGCAAGGGCCAGAAGACTGCTCTGCATGCCTGCAAGCACAATGTGGAAATGACAACGTCAATCAAGTTTCAATAATATCCCGATCCGGTGCACAGTGATATTATTATGTAGTCTCCAAACCTGTTTCATATGACAGTGTTCTTTGTAGAGCTTTGACGTCTGGTGCTTTGTGGAAGGCTAAGCCGGAAAGAAAATAGCCCAAAATGAACGCTGACAAATGAAATGCAATCACAAGGAACAAAACAGACATTCCCGAAGGGGACACAAGGGAATCTATGTTAATAGCGAGTGGAGCTCCTACACAGAGAGCAGTCACAAAAACTGATAGGAGAGGTAACAACGGCCGAATAGCATTGCAAATCTGTGGGAAGAATCTGTTGAAGCAAAACCAAAAGTCATAAAGAATGAAGTTCAGATCGTTGAAGGATACAAGTATACATAACATCTATCAATAATACCTATTCAGAAGCAGTCCACCAGCAACAGGTGCAACAACAATCTGGAGTATGTTGGAAATCATTCCCTTAACATCCACAGGCAGCTTTTTCCCAATAAGCAATAACGTTAACATCGGGGTGAAAAAAACAGCAGTAGCTGTAGATAACGCTGTCATCACTATACTAAGAGGGGCCATTTGTGGATCGGTAAGAAAAGTAGCATAATTTGACAGCTGTGCTCCGCTAACACAAGAGGTCAACATAATCCCTGCAGCTGATACACAGCTAACAGAACTTTAGTCAGCATACTATTTTCTTTCCTGGTAAAGCGGTCCGAGATTTTACCTAAGGAAGTTGGAAGACCAAATATGACCATCGCAACTGTGCCAAAAAGATACCCGAGTAGAGGCTTCAGAGCAAATTGACCAATATAACCAGCAAAAATGGCAGCAGGTTTCTTGAAAGCTTCAAGAAAGTCCTTTTCACTTGAATTGACTCCAACAGCAAACATTAAAAATCCTAACGCAGGGGCATAGTACCTAGAAATGGTAAACATCACAGTAATTATGAGACCATATGATGAGGTGAAAAACTAAGCAGTTTGGACTTTTTGGTGTGCACTCTGCCAACTATCTGTCTCATAATACCTTTCTCTAACTTTCCTAGATAGACAACGTGAGACCAAATCGGTGCAAATATTGAATGACAGACTTTTGCCAAGCATCCAATTCTATACCTCCATCCTTTTCTAGAGGGGATAAATTGGTACAAAATAGATATATTCACGGAAAACTTTCAACAAAGGAATTGCTCTGACCTCTGTCACGGGTCTCTACCACACCTCTTGCTACAACTAATGCCAATTGATTTGGTTATATAAGCCTCAGTATACATTTATAAGGATAAAGTCAAATGATATGATCAAGCTACGAGACTTTGAACAAGTCTAGCAGAGAGATATAAGTCCCCTAGAATGCAATTAATGATTTGTGCAGGCAAAATTTATGTAAGTTTCTTCTTGCAATGAGTTGCTGGTTGAAATTCTCCAAATTATTAACTTTAATAAGTGTATTACAAGACTCAAAAATATCTTACAACCGTTTCTTTATGTAGTTCAACAACATAAAGATGCCACTGAGTTCACGAATGCAAAGGAATATTTTCTTCTATTTTCACTAATTTGCATAGACTGCATGTAACACCTCCAAAAGTAAAACATAAGCTGTAAATTAAAATTAAAAATGTTCTCTCTTGCATTTAGTATATATAAATCACTTGCTTTATGCAGTAACCAATGTTAGTTAATAAGCTAAACAGGGAAAAGAATTGCACATCAATTGAATTCTTTGTCTAACAGAAAACAGTTTCAGTTAACAAGATCAAAATTTAGAAACAAGCATCCTTTAGTTATGTTACCCTGCGAGGTCCCGATAGAGTTATCTAACTTGTTACAAAACTTTTCAGCAAGGTGAAAAGTAAGATATCATGAGATATTAGTGGGATAGAACAAAATCATTGAGAAAATAAGCACCGATCGAATGATAGACAAACCTGTTGGTAAACCAAGTAAAAGAAGGTGGATAGATAAGAGCCAAAATTGTGCTAGCAAGAACCACATGGGGCAGAAAAGAGTTTGCTCCCTTCAAAATTGTCAAAAAGGCATTTTCTTTTTGCTTCAGATTCTGAAATCAAAACGTCTATTGTTAAAAAAGACAACTTAAATGCAAATACTTTATATTAAAGATAATCAAATCCCACAAATCGGAGGTCGGCTTCGAAACATACAAGAAAACAATATAACCCCAACAATAACAACAACAACAACAAACCCAGTGTAATCCCACCATGTGGGGTCTGGAGAGGGTAGAGTGTACGCAAACCTAACCCCCACCTTAAAAGGTAGGGCGGCTGTTTCTGAAAGACCCTCGGCTTAAGAGAGAAGAACAAGGGAGGAGAAACAAGAAAAACAAGACATAGGTCAGTAAAGCCAGGCATATAGCAGACAATATAAAGATATGAATAATGAGAGCGATAAAGCGATAAAGTCAGGGTAGGAAAGATCGGGGATAAACTACTATAGATAAAATAGGATACCCAAAGTAAACTGGGCAAACTAATATAAGCAGTAATCCCATGCAAACAATATAACCCCATTTACCCTATTATGCTTTTTTCCTTTTCTAAATATCGAGAGATGCAGATTTAGGTTTAAGAATAAAGATATGAGCTAATTAACCTCTTTGATTCACAATTTCAAGCGAAAGAAACATTACAAACATACTGAAACAGTAGAAACCTTTACCTTCATATAGAAATGTCTCTGATTAGTAAAAATTGAAATGGCTAAAGGAACAAAAGAATTGCTTCCTATATTAACTGCTTCTCATATTTGGAACTTTATCCACATAAATAGAGAATCTTCTTTTTCTTTTTCTATTTTTTTATAAGGGTTATGTCTGGGCAAGCTTGGGCACACCTAGACTATTCCACTCAGTACCTGCTACTCCTCACCATCACAGGTATCGGGTATAGGGTAACACTGCCAGCTAAGGCTTTGATAAATGGAAAGAAAGAACATAGGTTACTTTTGTCTCGGTTAGGATTTAAATCGTGGTTTCTCATGATTCGCATCCCATTTTATTGTCCGCTAGACCATCTAGAAATTTTTTCATATCAAACTCAGTTTTTATGGAAAGGTGGTATTCAAAGCCCTACCCTCTCAAAAAAAAATGGTTGTTGACTAGTTGCCAACAAATTACGAGTCTCTCATTGGTCGATTCCGTATACAAATACAAGTCAAAGTTAGAAACAAATAAATGAATTTGAGTAGATAGCTCAAAAAGATAAAATGGAAAACCTCAAGTGATTCAGAGTCACTTTGCCCAAGTGGATCTGAGAGCTTATCCAAGATACATCTACTAACCAACAATCTTGAGTTACCACCTATACAAAAAGATGACATTCAAAAGTAAAGGAGTTACATTATCAACTAAACTTGACATCCAAATAGATTCACACTTTGAGGGGAAAAAAAGAACACAATTTAGTTTAAAAAAATAACCTACTTGGCATTGTGGATTGTATAGCTGATGGAAACCCCACCAATCGTACCCCTTCAAGAACCCAAATACAAATTGGACTAATTCATTAAAAGGGACGGTAGAAACATACTTGATACTGAAAAAAAAATCACAAAATCTGAGAACTTTTCTGAGATACATCTACCAAGCAACAGTCTTGAATTACCATCTATACAATAAAAATCACCTTCATGAGCAAAGAGTACATTATCAACTAAACTTGAGAAGCAAAATGATCTCAACTTTGACCAAAATAAAAAACAGTTGAGTTTCTCTTTTAAAAACACACTTAATTGGCAATGTGGATTGTATAGTTGAAGAAACCCCAACCAATCGTACCCCGTCAAGAATCAAGAACCCAAGTACAAGATGGATTAATTCATCAAAAGGGGCAGTAGAAATACATTTGACATTGAAAAAAGATCATAAAAATCTCTTCTTTTTTCTTTTTTGATAACCGTAGTGTTCAGGTCAGCTTGCACGCACCTCAACTAGTTCCATTAGATACCTTCCACCAACAACTAGTACCAGGTAACCCTGTCTACAAAGGCTAGAACATATGGAAAGAAATCACCTAGTATTTTGTCTCTATTGGAATTTGAACTCGAGATCTCATGATGCTTAACCCATTTCATTGACCAGTAGACACACCCTTGGATGCAAAAAAAAAAAGTTCTCTCTTTTTATATTAATGAGTAAAGAATACATTATAAACTGTACTTTGAGAAGAAAAAATATTCAAACTTTGAGCAAAATAGATTACAATTGAGTTAATAAAAACATCTTCAAGAACCCCAAGTACAAGTTAGACTAATTCATCAAAGGGGCAATAGAAATACACTTAATACAATACTGAAAAAATAATAATCACAAAGTCTCTTTTTTCTTTCATCAATTGTACCCCTTCAAGAACTCCAAATTAGACTAAACTATCAAAAGGGGCAGCAGCAATACACTTGATATTGAAAAAAAATTAACAAAAATCTCTTCTTTTTTGTTTTCTTTATATTACTCAAAAGTAATAACAAATGAACCTGTGGAGTGGAAGCACCTACTTGAAGCAAAAAGATTCAAACTTTGAGCAAAATAAATTACAATTGAGTAAAAAAAAAGGGGATAATTACACCACATGGCTATTCGGCAAAAGTAATCACCAAAAAATGGTCATTCGCTGTATAGTCGGTGTATATTTCATGCATAGTCACGCTATATTTAGTTTTTGAGTGTATCATAGTGTATATTTAGTGTATAGCTCATGTATAAGTCATGTAAATAAAACATGGCTATATTTGTTGTAAACTAATTAGTTTATTTTATATATTTGAAATTATCCCTAAAAAAAACCTTCAAGAACCCAAGTACAAGTTGGAGTAATTCATTACAAGGGGCAGATCGCTACCTCTCTCTAAACATCTCTCTAAAGAAAAAGCTCTCTAGTAAGGACATTATTGTCATAAATCCGAAATTGGGGGGACCCACCTCCCGACGTCGAAAAATTTCGTTCGAAAGATAGGATCGTAGATCTCGTCGAGACGAACACAACCCAAGTTACGGTCAATTGTAATTTATTTTGCTCAAAGTTTGAATCTTTTTGCTTCAAGTAGGTGCTTCCACTCCACAGGTTCATTTGTTATTACTTTTGAGTAATATAAAGAAAACAAAAAAGAAGAGATTTTTGTTAATTTTTTTTCAATATCAAGTGTATTGCTGCTGCCCCTTTTGATAGTTTAGTCTAATTTGGAGTTCTTGAAGGGGTACAATTGATGAAAGAAAAAAGAGACTTTGTGATTATTATTTTTTCAGTATTGTATCAAGTGTATTTCTATTACCCCTTTGATGAATTAGTCTAACTTGTACTTGGGGTTCTTGAAGATGTTTTTATTAACTCAATTGTAATCTATTTTACTCAAAGTTTGAATATTTTTTCTTCTAGTACAGTTTATAATGTATTCTTTACTCATTAATATAAAAAGAAAAAAGAGAGAACTTTTTTTTTTGCATCCAAGGGTGTGTCTACTGGTCAATGAAGTGGGTTAAGCACCATGAGATCTCGAGTTCAAATTCCAATAGAGACAAAATACTAGGTGATTTCTTTCCATATGTTCTAGCCTTTGTGGACAGGGTTACCTGGTACTAGTTGTTGGTCAGGAATGCGGAGGATGCCATCATCAATGACAACTCTGAATCAAATAGAACCAATCTCAGTCTCATCAATGCATAGTATATTAGGTACCTGAAGGTTGAACAATCCATCCTTAAACAAAAAACACAACTACAATGATTTAAGGATGGGGATGCCAACTCCAACTACTTTCATGCTATTATAAGGGGAAGAAGAAGGAGGTTATTTATTCATAGGATCACTGATGAGCAGGAGAATATTATTCAAGGGGATGAAGATATAGCCAAGGCTGCATGTGCCCATTTTGCAAAGATTTTCACTGGAGACAACAAAACTATCAATGAGGAAGTTATCAGTTGCATTCCTAAGAGTGTCACTGAGCAACAAAACCATCTGTTGAGTGCCTTACCAACAAAAGAGGAGCTGAAGATGGTTGTTTTCTCTATGAATACTACTTCAGCTGCAGGCCCTGATGGAATGATTGGAAAAAAATTTCACTCTTGCTGGGACATTATCAGTGATGATCTGCTCAACCTCATCCATTATTATTTTAATGGACATAGCCTTCCCAAATACATTACCCACGCATGTTTGGTCTTACTGCCAAAAGTGGATCATCCTAATAAATTCTCTGAGTTCAGGCCTATATCCCTCAATAACTTCACAAGCAAAGTCATTTCTAAGCTCCTGCGTCTAAGACTTGCCCCTATTCTTCCTCATCTAATTTCTGAAAATCAGTCTGGATTTGTAAAAGGGAGAAACATCTCTGAAAACATAATGCTTGCTCAGGAAATTATTCATAACATAAAAAAACCCAATCTTGGTGATAATGTGGTTATAAAGCTTGATATGGCCAAAGCATATGATAGGGTCTCATGGTCCTTCATCTGTCTAGTCATGAGAAAGATGTTTTTTTGTAAGATATTTATTGATATGATATGGAGAACCATGTCAAACAGCTGGTACTCTGTAATCATAAATGGTACTAGACATGGTTTCTTTCATTCAACAAGAGGGCTCAAGCAGGGAGATCCCCTCTCCCCAGCTCTCTTTATTTTGGGTGCTGAAGTGTTGTCTAAAATACTTAATAACCTCCATCATCATTACTTGTATACTGGCTTTCAAATGGAAAAGAAGGGGCCTCAGATCAATCACCTGAGCTTTGCAGATGACATAATTATCTTTACTTCTACTTCTAACTTCTCCCTGAAGCTCATTATGAATACTCTAAAAATCTATGAAGACACCTCTGGACAACTCATTAATAAGGATAAGAGCCAATTCCTTATCCCTATCAACACTTCTGCTGCAACCATTGACAGGATCAAGCCAATTACTGGTTACAGGTATACTAATGGACCCATTACTTACTTGGGGTGCCCTTTGTATATTGGAGGTAGAAGGATTATATACTTCACAGGTATGGTTGCAAAAGTCATTGCTAAGATGAGGTTGGCAGACAAGGATGCTAAGCTATGGAGGAAGAGCTACTTTGATCAAGTCAGTCTTACAATCCCTCCCAATTCATTTACTGTCTGCAATTACCCCTACCAACACTACTCTTAAGCAGATCAAATGTCTAATTGCTGATTTTTTCTAGGGATGGGAGAAGGAGAAAAAGAAGTACCATTGGGCATCTTGGGAAACACTTAGTTACCCCTATGAAGAAGGTGGTATTGGTGTCAAAAACTTGGAGGATGTATGTCTTGCTCTCCAATATAAACAATGGTGGAATTTCAGGACTAAGAGGACCTTATGGGGTGAGTTTCTCAAAGCCAAATATTGTCAAAAGGCCCATCCTGTCATTAAAAAGTGGAACACCGGACAATCTCTCATTTGGAAGCATATGATGAAGAATAGAAGTGACAGAACCACACATACAATGGTTTCTCAATTCTGGAGACTGCAGCTTTTGGTGGGATGATTGGTTGGGGGTTGGACCCTTAGCTTATCATAATAGCTTTCTTCCTAGATTGAATAACACTACTGTTTCACATTTCATTACTAATGGGGCCTGGAATGAAGACAAGGTGAGACAACATGCCCCTCCTCAGCTAGTGAGCAGAATCCTCAGTACTACTGTCAACTACAATCCTAATATGCAGGATCAGGTTTACTGGAAACCTAACTCCCATGGAAACTTTACATGTGCATCTGCTTGGGATCTAATAAGGAAGAAGAGGATAAAAACTCTCACCAACAGCAATATTTGGCACAATAGCATACCTTTCAAAGTCTCCTTTTTGCTATGGAGAGCTTTCAGATTCAAGCTGCCTACCAATGACAGACTTGTATCCTTTGGCCATGCTCCTGCAGCATGTTCTTGTTGCTATAGGCCAGGTCTGGATGATATAGACCACATTTTTGTTTCTGGCCATTTAGCACAGCACATATGGAGGCATTTTGCAGGGTGTTGGAGCATGCAACACAGCAGCACTCCTCTAAAGAATGTACTTATGAGGTGGTGGTTGATCAAAACTAACAATGATATTCACAAGCTAATGATGCAAGCTACTCCTATCTTTGTGTGCTGGAACCTCTGGAAAAATAGATGTGCATGCAAGTATGGAGGCAAGAAGTCTAGTTCATCTAGAGTTATTTTTTCTATTGTCAAAGACTTATATATGTTGGCCATTAGTGCATTCCCTCACCTCAAGGTGCCAAGTAAATGGAGAGAATTTGTTGACATGGTGGAGAACAGCAATCATATTATAAGGGTGATTCAGGTCAAATGGAACAAACCCCCTCCTACTTTGGTTGAGCTTAACACTGATGGAAGTGCCATTAACAATCCTGGTAAGATAGGAGCTGGTGGGATACTTAGAGATCATACAGGTATGCTTATGCTACTCCTCTAGGAGTGGGGTCCAATAACCAGGCAGAGGTTCAAGCAGCAGTGCTTGGAATTACTTGGTGTATTCAAAATGGATACAGCAGGGTAATCTTAGAGACTGACTCAGAATTATTAGTTGGTTGGCTGAGACACAATCATAGCCCACCATGGAACATGTTACAGTACATTACAGAGCTTCAACAGCTTGTGAAAATGTTGGATCATTTCCAATGTGACCATGTTTATAGGGAAGCCAATTTTGCAGCAGATACTTTGTCCAAATATAGCCATGAAATTGATAGCTCTCATCAGTTCTATACTTACCAACAACTCCCTCATGCTACCAGAGGATATGTCAAGCTAGACAAGTTGGAAATGGTCGGATTCAGAAGAAGGAAGCTGAAGAGAACTAAACAACCTCCATGACAAGCAGAAATTTGATTATGGCTAAGGCTCATAAGGAGCTAAGAAGACCCCTTATATTTTGCATTCCCTCACTCATTATGGACCTCAATTATATAATATTGTATCTATTTTGTATACTAGTTCCTTTTCAATTTGGCTATGTCTTTATTAAGACATAACCTACTTGAATAGGATTAGGTAGTTTATTATCTTTTCTTAATTATGTAAGGGGAGAGTCTCCCTTGTTTATTGCTTTCCTAGTATAACCAACTTACCACTAGAGGTGAGGACTAGAGTAGGTACTTTCTTCTTTGTTTCTGCTGTGCAGGTACCTGCAGACCTGCAACACTTGATCCAACTTTTGGAGGTCCCTTCCTGTTTGCTTGTTTGTGCAGGTACACTAAGGAGTTGCAACATTTGTTTTGAAGTTGCAGCATTCCAGTTCCTGCAGTCCAAGAAGCTGCAGTTTGACCCTGCATAGTGCTTTCAACCACCAACAACTTCCAACAACTTGCAATACTTATTCATTGGAGCTCCTTATCTTATTCACATAGATGAAGAGGCCTTCTTTGTTAAGCTTTGCAGGGTGAACTTCTACTTCAACCACCTACAGCATTGTACACCAAAGAGTTGCAACACTTGTGGACATTGTTTTGGAGTTGCAGCAGCCATCCAGTACCTGCAGAAACCTGCACCATCCAACAACAAGAGCACCCAACAACCTGCAACACCACCTGAGCTGCAGCAGTTGAGCTTCCCTTGAAGTTCTTCCAATGCAAACAGGTACACTGCAGGTTCAAGGTAGCCTTGCAAAGAGGGAGGAAGATAGTGGTCAGCTGGTCCAACAACTTACACCTACTTGCAAGCTGCAATATCCAACAACAACATCTTACAACACCAACAACCTGCAGCACACTACAAAGCTGAAGAAGTTGAGCTCCTCTTGGAGTTTTTACAACCAAAGTATACTTCAAGAGAAAGAGCTACTCAAAGAAGCTAGATCAAATCTTGAACTCGACAAAGCTGGAATGGCTAATTTCAGACGATGACGACTCAAGAGGAACAAGATACCATCATGAGTTCTCCATTTCTACCTTTATAATTTGGAACTACGTAGTTCTTCACACCTATATTTGAAGAATAGTTAGTTGCAATTAAATTGTAAAGGGGAGAGTCTCCCTTATTTACTGCTTTCCTAGACGCTTTGTATTGAGAAGAGTCTTCTCGTAGGTGCTTAGTTACCTAGGAACCATAATATTGTATTGGGGATGAGTTGACAAACCTTAGTAGGTTAGTCGACTTATGAACCATCTTAACTGCGGAGGTAAGGTTTATGTCCCCCTCCTTGTACTTTTCTGTTTTTATTTATAATAAGGCTTGGGGGTGTGCGGCTCAACCCCTGACCGTCACGAGGGGTGGGAGCCTCGGGACAAGGTCCGTTTCCCATTAAAAAAAAATTAAAAGGGGCAGTACAAATACACTTGATTTGAAAAAAAAATCACAATTTTTTTCTTTCATCAATCATACCCCTTCAAGAATGCAAGTACAAGTTGGACTAATTCATCAAAAGGGCCAGTAGAAATACACCTGATACTGAAAAAAATTTCACAAAATCTCTTTTTCTTTCATCAATCATCCCCCTTCAAGAACCCATTTACCCAAGTACAGTTTGACTATAGACGCAAAAAGATTCAAACTTTGAGCAAAATACAAAACAATTGAGGTAAACAGAGAAAAGGGGAAGTTACACATTTGGCTGCTTGGCCAACAATATTTACAATAGCTAGACATATACATGCTATATACAAATATTATACATTTGCTGGCTATTTTTGTTTTTTGGGCCCCCAGCTATTTATGTCAATTTCCCTAAAAGAATAGTATCTACTAAGTAATGTAGATTGTATAATTGAGGAATTCCCCTTCAAGAACTCAAGTACAAGTTTGACTAAACTATCAAAAGGGGCAGTACAAATACACAAAATCTATTTTTCTTTTATCAATTGTACCCCATCAAGAACCCCAAATTGGACTAAACTATCAAAAGGGTAAGCATAAATACACTTGAATATTGAAAAAAAATCATAAAAATCTCTCCTTTTTTTTCTTCTTTTTTTTTTTTTTATTACTTGTAAGTATATATGAAACAAACAAACCTGAGGAGTGGAAGCATTTCTTGGGAAATGAAAAAATTGGGTGTTGATGAAAACAAGGCAAAGATTTGTGAAGTGAAGGAGAATCAAGAATCTTGAAACCTTGATGATTCTGCTGAAAAAGAAGAAATTTAATACTCATTTTTTTTTCTTTGAGTTTTTGATTTTGAGAGAAACTAAGGAGACTCGTGTTTGTTGTCTTTTAAATGGTTTATATAATAGAGGATTTAAAATGACAATTTTCGGAGAAAATGACATAAAATGGTCCCTTATGTTTGACAATAGTTCAAAATAATAGTTTTGGTGCAAGGAATAATAATTTCAGAGATAAAATGCAGTATTATAATTTATCGTCATTTAGTTAGAGGTATTAGACCGTTTTGAAATTATTTATCTCACTATTTATACCTTAGTAATGAGATAAGTTATCTCATATACATAGTGATATAATTTATCTCAAAATAACTTATTTTGAGATAATAATCTCAAAATAACACGTTCCCAACCAAATAATTAAGTATGTATTAAACTATTTTGGTTATTTAAGTTGGTGAAATGAGACCACTTTTGTCATTTTCTTCAATTTTAGCTATCTATTACTACCTCCATTCTAATTTATGTTTAAGCTCTTTTCTTTTTAATCAATTAAAAAAGTGATATACTTTTATTTTAATAAAAATTAAACTTTAAATTTTTCATTTTTTCTTTAATGAATTTATTTCTAATAAAAAAAAATATTTTATAATTTATTTTTTACCATAAATTTTTGAAAAAAATCTATTCATTTTTTAATTTTGTATCTAATTAAATATCGTTACACAAATTAAATGAAAGAAATAATAGTTTAGGTACCAAATCTCCTAGCGACCTACAAAAATAATTAACTGACAAACACAAATGGACAACGTCCTTGTTAGGCTACACCTACATAAAAGAAAAAAAAAGATTACCCCCTCCATCCCTTGTGAATATATCTTGTTGTCCCTAGGAATTAATTCACGTCTAAATAGGATTTATAATTAGAATTAAATAAAAATAAGTTTTTCTGTTATGAGTTAAAGTAAATTTCGTATCATATATCATATAGGTGTTAGGTGTCGAGGTCAGTTGTTTAGAAAAGTCCTCCTTCTCTCAAGAGATTTCCATTCAGTATAAGAGTTAAGCCTTTCTTGCATTTTCAATTGGGCTTGCTGCTTTAGTTTTAAAAAGTCCTGAAAATGCTTTGCCTGGGTCCTTTTGACTTCTGCAGGGTCGAATTTTGAGTCGGGTTCAGAGTTGAATATTGAGATCGAATCTCGAGTCAGAAGTTGGGTCTCGAGTCGAGTCCTGGAATAAGTGTTGGGTCGGGAGTTAGGGTCAAGTCTTTGTTTCAGAAGTAGAGTCCAATACAGGTGTCGAATATCGACGTCAGATGTCGAGATTGAGTCCTGAGTCGAGTGTCAGATGTCAGAATGGGACTCCTAATTAGTCATCAGAGTTCCTTTTATATGATAATTAATAGTGAGTAACTTGCAAAGCACATTCATAAATACTAGTATTATTAAAAGTGGAAAATTTCAAAGTGTAAAATTGGATTACCATTTCTTCCCTTCACTAAATTAAAATATTATTAAAAAAATCAATTAATAAAATATTAAATAGTAATTATATGGTATTAATTTATTGTATTTCTAGATAGAGTTAATTCAAGGAATATTTAATTTGTTTTATTCTAAAATGGAGTTACGAAGGATTATGTTTGGTAGATGAAGTGTTTTGTAACAATAAAAGGCAGTAAATTATATCCTTTAAAAACTGAAATATCCTTTAATATTAAAGCACAAAAATATCCTTTGAATTACCAGACTACTTAATATGGCACACACATTCAGATTTTAGTCAGAAACTTTACATATTCAAACTTTAACCTATCTAATTCTCATAAATGTTATGTATATCATCAATTTTTTAGATGACTTTTATAATTTCTGACTTAAAAATACCAAAAAAATGTTTTCAAAATTACTTTATGTTAAAAAACATACATTTAATTATTCCAATGTATAATTGATGGTGGGTGTAATTGCTCATCACTTATGCAACAAAACAAAGGTAAACCTATTTATGCTTTTGTTAGATATTGAGGAAGTTCTTATTTTATACTGAAACTGTTTCTCTCTCTAATTTATGTTATTTAAAAGTTTTAGAATTCATTAGATATTATATATTTTTTAGTTTACTTTATTTCATCTTATTTCTGAATCTTTGTGGGATGAAAATAATGTACATGTGAAGCCATATAATTTATTGTGATGCTATAAAAATCTTACGATATTAATAAATAATTTAAATTTTCCCGCCTAATTATTCAACATAATGGATATTGATAAATTTTTATAAAGTCTTTCAATATTACGTGACATCTTCACAACTAATAACTCATGTGCAATCTACACATCAAAATGATATTATTGTTTTAAACTATTTGATATGGTTGTCAGATTGTCCATTTGATGTTAACCTTAATTTGGTGTTACACTCCTTCTCTTTTGATTACTTAATTTTATGAATTAACTATTTTAAGAAATTTCTTTAAAAAATAAAGCAAAAAACAGACGTAGGATAATCTATTCATATTATTTTTTATAAAAAATTGCCAAAAATAAGATACAGACTTCATTCAAGAAAAAAAATAAAATAAAAATTCACTCAAATCTGAAGACACTTTTTCAAATAAAAATTGTTTGCTATAAATGAATTCTTGTATTAGATTGGGAATAGTAACGGAGAATAATATGTTGTTGGAATCTTTTTGCTATGTAAACTAATATATATTCCATGTTAGAATTTCTTAGTTTAATCTAATCTACTTTACCTCTGAGCGATTGGCCAAATCGACTCTAGGGAAGTAAGACATGATAAACATATATTTTGGGACGAAGAAAGTATCTCTATCACAAGTAATCACTATGCACTTGCTTTTTTCCCTTCAACTTTTATGCAATTCATCACATACATATTGTGTTGTATTCAGGTCATTTAATTTACAAATATTTATACCAATTAGCGTGAGATACACGTGCAACGTACGTGTTCGAGAACTAGTTATTATAAATATAAATATTGTAATTATAACTATTTTCATATAACAGAGAATAGTGAAAAAGTATGAAAATTGTAGATGGCATTTGGAGCATTATATCAACAGTGTGGGATAATTAGATAGTAAGAGGAGAAGAATTCACGAAGAAAGAAAGAAGAAACTCAACTGATGGAAACTTTTTGAACGATTTAAATACTGTGACGGTGCAAATTTATTCGATGAAGCTATTGATTGCTTCAAATTCGCTAAATCATGGGATCGAGTTAGAGAAGTATACGTTTAAATTAACGAGTCATATGAAAATTGAATTAAGCATTATATATAGGAGGTTGACCCTAGTGAGGTTCTTAGAATATGTAGTTACTTATTAGATGGACACTTAACTAACATGTTGCTCAATTGATAATTCGAAAGACTTTAGTATTTTATGTCAATAATAACAGATCCACATGGAACATAATTTAGTGCAATTTTTTGTTTCTGGCAGGGTATAACGTTGTGCTACAACTTTATCTATAAAAAAGACACAAGATCCTTATTAAAGGCAAGTCATGTTCATTATAGGGAAACAGAAAAGTGAAGTCAAAGTCTTTTTTATTAAGTATAATACATGAACAAATATTTAAATTTGGTCTCAGCCGTCAAGTAAGAACTTCAATTTTGAAAATGCATAACTAGATACAACAGCTCCTCTCCACTGTGTTGGTTAAACACTACAACTTATAAAACGATCATCTAGACACTCCAAAATTAAATAAGCCATTTAAAACTTTTAAAATTCTTTTCCTTATATCCAACTCCTCCCAAACACTTTGTGGTCAAATTTGGCTGAATGTAAACATATACAAGTTGGCACATTGCATTCTAAGGAATCAAAATTCCAAAATTCTCTCTTACAATAAAATTCATATTAACATCACATGTCTTGATCATGACTACTAAAAAACAAAACAGTTCGACGCACAAAACATCTCACATGCCACGTTAGTAGAGTCTGGGGAAGGGTTGCACCCCAAGAGGTGTGATGTAAACAATCTACCTACTGCAAGCATTAGCGATTGCTTCCACAACTCGAACCAATGGCCTATAGGTCACACATAAACAACTTTACTATTGCTCCAAGGCTCCCCTCATCTTGATCACTACTAATCAAGAAGAAAATAAGATTCTTTCAATTCACTGTCCAAAACTCTCTTTTCAACTAAACTAAAAAATATCAAAGCTAAATAGTTTTAGCAAGTTGAGCCGAGGGTCTATCGGAAACAGTCTTTTTGGCTCTCACAAGATAAGGATAAGGTTTGCGTACACCCCATTCTCTACAAATCCTATTTGTGGGATCACACTGTGTATGTTGTAATAGTTTTAGCAAGGAAGTGTTGATATATATGAGAAGATTTGTCAAAGCTAACCAAAAATCTTCTTAAGTTGTCAATGAAAACAGCCACCATTCATCAAAATGTCAAAACAATATGTCAGGCGTGCAATTTTACAATAACAACAATGATGCCTTAGTCCATATTTGGGTCGGCTATATGAATTCTCATTGTCTATATCATATATGTTGCTGCATTCAAGCTCAGATAACTCCAATATTAAATCTAATCTTTGTAGTTTTGCATGTGGAAATTTCATAAAAGAAGATTATCAGAACAAGCTTTGCCATGTGGTCATTAAGACTAATCACTTCTAGAAAACCATTCAATTAGGCTAAACACATCTATATAATTGTATCTTAAACAAGAAGGGATCTATTGAATAAACAATTCAAAAACTTGCATGGCCAGAGCACTATATATACTAGTAGTTCAAATAATGCAAAATGTATCAAACTCTACTTTCCAAAGTATTTCATTAGTTCAAAATACCTTTCCTCATATAGCCAATTTGTAGCCATGAAAGTGTTGAAAATCTTTCTTGTTATTTTTTCTATACTTGGTTGTTTTTCATGGCCTAGTATCCAGAGCGATTTGGAGACGTACATAGTTCAAGTTGAATCTCCAAAAAGCCAAACTTCCGTTCAATCATCAAGAACGGCGTTGGAGACTTGGTATAGTTCTTTCTTGCCAAAGACCATAGCAACCGCTGGCTCAGATGAAAAGCCGCGATTGATATATTCATATCACAATGTGCTGAAAGGCTTTGCAGCAAGATTATCAGCAGAGCAAGTGAAAGAAATGGAGAAGAGAAAGGGCTTTATAGCCGCAAGGGCACAGACAATATTGCCTCTACACACTACACATTCTCCAAATTTTCTCGGATTGCAACAGAACATGGGGTTGTGGAGGGATTCCAACTATGGGAAAGGTGTGATCATCGGAGTTTTAGACACCGGGATCGCACCTGACCATCCTTCATTTAGTGACAAAGGAATGCCTCCCCCTCCTGCTAAATGGAAGGGTGGATGTGACTGGAACTTCTTTACAAAGTGTAACAACAAGCTCATTGGTGCGAGGACTTTTCTAGAAAACAGTAATTCGCCATTAGATGATAATGGACATGGTACACACACTGCCAGCACAGCTGCTGGCGGTTTTGTGAAAGGTGCCAATGTGTTTGGGAATGCTAATGGTACCGCGGTTGGTATTGCCCCTCTTGCTCACCTGGCCATTTATAAGGTCTGTGATTCGTCCGGTTGCTCTGACAGTGACATTCTAGCTGGCATAGATACAGCTATTGATGATGGGGTCGATATTCTATCCCTTTCCCTTGGTGGACGTAGTACGCCATTCTATAATGATGTGGTTGCACTCGGTGCGTTTACTGCAACACAAAGAGGTATTCTTGTAAGTTGCTCTGCCGGTAATACTGGTCCACATGATAGCACCTTATCAAACGAAGCTCCGTGGATTCTGACAGTAGGTGCAAGCACTCTTGACAGGAAAGTCAAGGCCACTGTTAAGCTTGGAAACCAAAAAGTATTCGAGGGTGAATCAGCATTTCATCCAAAGGGCCACAATCCATCATTTTTCCCATTGTTTGATCCTGCACTGAATGCAGCTAACTTAGACAGCCGTTATTGCGGAACCGGTACACTTAATGACCCTAACATTGAAGGCAAAATAGTTTTGTGCATGAATGGTGGTGGTTATTCCAGGATTGGAAAAGGACAAGCTGTAAAAAATGCTGGCGGTGTTGGCATGATTATCTACAATGGACCAAATGGTGGTTTCACTAAGTTAGCCGAAGCTAACGTTCTTCCAGCTTTGTTTATTACTTATCAAGATGGTATGAATATTCTGGCCTACATGAACTCAACATCAGAACCAATTGCGAGAATGTCATTCCATGGAACAATAATCGGTGATAAAGATGCTCCGGTGGTTGCTTCATTTTCTTCTCGCGGACCAAACTTAGCTAGTCCTGGAATCTTAAAGCCTGATATTATTGGCCCTGGAGTTAACATTCTTGCTGCTTGGCCTACCTCTGTTGACTACAGCAAATACACAAAATCTACCTTCAATATTATATCGGGCACCTCCATGTCTTGTCCTCACCTCAGCGGCGTAGCAGCATTGCTGAGAAGCACACACCCGACTTGGTCCCCTGCAGCTATCAAATCAGCAATCATGACAACCGCTAACACAGTGAACCTCGCCAACAATCCCATCTTAGATGAAAGGCTCCTTCCGGCTAACATCTATGCCATTGGTGCGGGACATGTCAATCCATCAAGAGCTAATGATCCAGGGCTAGTTTACGATACAAAATTTGAGGACTATTTGCCTTACCTGTGTGGTTTGAATTATACAAATGAACAGGTAAGAAACCTTCTACAACATAGGGTGGATTGCAAAACAGTGAAAAGTATTTCTGAAGCACAACTTAATTATCCTTCATTCTCCATCAAACTTGGAACAATTGCTCAAACATATACAAGAGCGGTGACTAACGTTGGGGCTGCAACTTCATCTTACAGTGTGGAAATAGGTCCAGTACCAGGAGTTTTGGTGATTGTTACACCTTCTATCCTGAACTTCTCAAAGTTGAACCAAAAGTTGGAATACCAAGTTACCTTTTCAATAAGAGCTAATAGCTCAAACAGTGGCATTGTTCAAGGATTCTTGAAATGGACTAATAATAAGCACTCTGTAAGAAGTCCAATTGCAGTTGTGCTAGACACAGCAAGATTGGATTTCTAGCTTCTTTTTTTCTTCTTGTAGATTTGAGGATCTACTGAAAACGGCCTCTCTACCTTCACAAGGTGAGGTTGCGTACACACCAAGAGACCTCACCTGTGGGATTTCCACGGGGTATGTTGTTGTTTTTTCTTGTAAGTGCTCAATGTTACTGTGACACCCCGGAAAATTTTTCGCAAAGAATCAAACCTTTCTTCACGTGTGAGTAGACTCGGGCCGGAGGACTTGTAATTCTACATGTGAGTTAGGATTAATTCCTAAGTATTTGAAGTGTGTTAGAGGTGTTTAGGGGTCATAAGGGATCTCTAACACCAAGTCGAGTCCAAAGAACTCCAATCGATTAAGTTTTCGGACGAGTTAGTATAAAGGTCAACTTCAAACGACCATATCTCCTAGTATATAAAGAACTGGGTGGACCACGACCTACCAAATTAAAGGTATTTGAGTCTTCTTTCCAACTCCACCAAGATTGCAATTTTTGGAGTTCGGAGTCAAAGGTTATGACCATTTTACTACAGACTAGTACTGCAGGAATTTCAAGCCTGGGCGAAATTTGGGCTTGGCGCTCCAGTGGCGCCCCACGCCACTATAGCGCCAGAAAATAGCCTCAGTAGTTTGGGGCTTGGCGCGACGCGCCACTATTAGATGTGCAGGTTTTTAAGCCTATTTTGGCTTGGCGCTGCAGTGGCGCGACGCGCCACTATAGCGCCAGCAAGATTTTTTGCCCAATTTTCAGATTTTTGAAGAGGGGCAACTTGGACTTTTTCCAAATTATATATACACCATTCTTGGACGTTTTTGGACCATTTTTCAGTCCCCTCTCTCTCTCTAAAAAGCCCTAGATATTTTCCCTCTCTCCTTCTTCTTCTTCTCCAAATCCTTCTCCAACAAAGAGTGCCTTCAAGAGTTCCAAGAGCTTCAAGATTTGAGTTCTCCATTGAAGACCCAACACAAGGTTTTCTTCAAAGTCTTCAAACAAGGTATGTAAGGCTAACCAAAAATATGGATTTAGTTCTTCCATATGCCCATATATGTGTTGAATAGGAGTTGTGAAAGAGTTGAACCTTCTAAGAAGGTTTTCTTGAAAGTTTTTCCTAAAATATGGAATGTTTTAGATATAAATGGTTGATTGATGATTTTAATGACTTGAGTTACTAAATAGTTATTTTTCATATTATTACCTACAAATGTATCTTTGTATATAGATTTATAGGTATTGACGATATTCTTGAGTTGAGTTTTATGGGTCCATGTTTCATTCACATGAACTCAAGATGAGATTTCTTGTCATAAATGCCTTGAGGTTGAGATGGATAGTTGTGTGTATACATATGTATTGATTGGAATGAAAAGAATGAATTGATTAGTTAAGAATGTCCCTTTGCTTCTATAAAATGAACATAGGACAAAAATAAGGATTTTTGGGAGTAGATGTTTGATGATTGATGTGATGATGATACTTGACAAAGATATGATGATGATGTGATCATGATGTTATGTGATGAAGTGGATTGGAGTCTAATGTGATTTGGTGGTGTGTGATGTGCATAATTTGAGTTGATTGGAGTCTTAGGAATATTTTGAAAATAAATGATCTTTTGAGGAGCCTTAAATAAATTATTTATGAACCTTTTTGCATAAACTATTTATACACTACTTTGAGTCTAAAGAACTATTAGTTTCATCTCTGATTTAGAAAAGAGTTTAAGTATGAGTTGAGTATGAGGGGCCTTTAAATGAGTTGAGTATCTTTACATTAAAGTATTTATTTTGAGTTTCAGTTGAGGAGTTGAAATTATATTTTAATGTGCATAATATTTTCTCCATTCATTGAGTTGAGATTGTATAATTTTTTTTAAAGAGAAGAGTTTGATGATTTGAGATGAGTCGATTTAAAAGAAGGTCCAACGAGACTAGTCATTATGAGTTAATTGAGTTGAAATGAGAACAGAGTTGATGAGGTGGCAATGTTCCACATGAAACTAGCCGTGAGGGCTTGTTTGAGATGATTGGAGGAGTTTTATGAGCATGGAGTCATGGGAGGAGTATCGAGCACCGAATTGGGCAAGAGTATAGTCCATACTCGAACCCAATACCTGTGTTGCCAAACGTAGGGGGGATTGAACCGTTAAAATCGGATGCTTCCCCGAGAGCTTTTGTCCTGACATTATAGGACCTGGTTGGATTGGATCCATGAGTGTTCGTCGTTCATGCCCTGGCAAGGTATGAACGGGCGTGGCAACGACGTCGTTTCATTGTACCTTCACTGGCTCATAAGTGTTGGTTGTCGGTTAAGAGAAACTCCCATTTAGGTCTTGATAGTGCTCTGAGTCAGTTGAGTTGAGTGAGTTGCTATATGCTTATGAGTTAGTCCTGTCTAAACAATTTCTTGTTAGACTTAGGACACTTGAGTGAGTTGTTATATATATTTATTGAGTTGAGTCCTTTGAGTTGAATTGTAAAACGTTGCATAATTTAATTTGCATATTTATTGAGTTGAGTCCTTTGAGCTGATGGTTGAGTTGAATGTCTAGTAGATTGTATACGGTCGGATTGGAGTAGATGGATTGTGATTGGATTGAATAGAATAGTGTGTGACTAGACTGGATTTGATTATTGAGTTGATTGTTGAGTTGAGTGTATATAATCAGATTGTACATGATTGAAAGGGAGCGAATTGTAAATGATTTGATTGTACTGTATTGTGTATGATTGGATTGGACCGTATGGTATATGATTGGTCTTTGTCAAAAAATAATAATAATAATAATAATGTATTACTACTTTAGACTTATGATACCTTGTTGAGTCTCCCTTATCTTTCTGATTTGAGATATGTGGACCGATGTTATTCTTCCTTGAGGTATGTTCCATTCTGCCATATTACATACCAGTACATTCCACGTATTGACGTCCATTTGGACCTGCATCGTTTCATGATGCAGAGACAGGTTTAAGAGATCGTCAATAGGAGCATCATTGGGGATCTATTCGCCCTCAGCGTATTGGTGAGTCCTCCCCTACATTCGGAGGACACCGTCTGTGTATTCTTGCATAGAGTTAGCCCTTTTCATTTTGATTTGAGGTAGCCATGAACATGTTATTGGCACCAATTAGATAGTAGTGATAGAGGCTTCATAGACTAGATAGTGATGAGTCGATTGAGTATTTTTATCCTTGAGTTATTCTTGTCAAACTATTTTTAAATGACAAATGTTTTAGTTGATTTGTCGGCCCATGGCCTTTATTCTTTGAGTTGGATGGGTGATTTGAGTTGCCCGCTAATTTATTCTTTATTTTTAAACTTTCCGCTGAATGAATGAATGAACGGATGTGTGATCAGACTATGTGGTTCGCTTGGGAGCCAGAAATGGTTTCTGAGTGCCGGTTACGTCTAGGGTATCCTCCCGGGGCGTGACAGTTACAATGTAAAACAAGCCTATATAATGGTTTCGATCCAAAAAGTTGAATAAATGCCAAAAGTATTCACATTTAAAAGCTAGATGCTCGGGGTATCCAACTAATGTTTAACAACGCTTTGATTTTACATGGACCCAATGGCTTAAGGCTCCAAAAGGATGCAATGAAATGGAATTCTTTCGTTATCTTCTTATATTTTTCTTCGAAATTGAACATGCCAAATGATTCTAATCTAACTCATAATCAACAACAACATATCCAGTATAATTCCACAAGTAGAGTCTGAGGAGGGTAAGATGTATCCAGACCTTACCCCTACCTTTGTAGGTAGATAGGCTGTTTCCGGTAGACCCTCGGCTCAATCTAACTCATAATCAAAGATATTAAAACTTCTCAACTTACAAACACCTGAAATGATGTCTAATCTTTCAAAGGCTTAAAGAGCTACTTGTAAAACACCAGAACTATTGATCCACTAGTTTCTGATACAACTAATGAATTAGAAAAGAGCAGAACGATATAAGTTGAATTATTCCTACCTGTAATACTGTAAAGTACGTGCCCTTGAACGTCAAAGATGCAACAATAAAGTTATCTCCGTGTTACCTATTGTTTATTCTAGTTGTAGTAGAGATCAAGGCCCATTCCATCAGAATTTTGTAGTCCTTGAGGGTAATATGATCTTTGTAAACATTCTACCTCTTCTGGATACGAAATAGTTGCACATATATATTAAGAACCATCCAATTAGCGAGATAATTGGTTTTGTAGGCCACTTACAATTTTTTTTTTAGTTTTATGTGTCCATTTTTCCAAGAGATCTGGAAAGGTTATTTTTTTCTATTTATTTATAAGTAACCAAGAGATCTTATAATTCCTCCCTTTAGTAGCCATACTTTTCTCAATTGTGTTCATATTATTGTTGAAAAAATAAACTTGTTCACATGTTAGTATTTATTATAGGTCTTGGTTTTTGAAATACATGTAGATTATTTAATGAACAAATACATCTTCCAAGTGGTAGAGTTTTTGATATTGTGAAAATGTAACATGCAAATTATTCAAATATATTCTTGTTATACATTGTTCCAATTACTAAAATGAGAAGGAAAATAAAACTAGAAACCAATTGTAGGCTGTAGCACAACTGCAATTGGACTTCTTACAGAGTACTTCTTACTACTCCATTTCAAGAATCCTTGAATAATACCACTGTTTGTGCTGTTATCTCTTCTCGTAAACATCACTCGGTATTTCAACTTCTGGTTCAACTTGGAGAATTTCAGTAGAGAGGGCTTAACAGTCACAGAAACTCCGGGTGGTAAAGCTATTTCCACACTGTAAGATGATTTAGCTTCCCCGACGTTAGTCACTGTTCTAGTATACGTCTGAGAAATCTCTCCGAGTGTGATGGAGAATGAAGAATAATTTAGTTTTGCTTTAGGAATGTGTTTCACTTCCCTACAATCCACTTTCCGTTGAACGAGGTTTCCCACCTGTCGATTTGTGTAATTCAAACCGCAAAGGTAAGGCAGGTAGTCCTTAAATTGGGTGTCATAGATTAGTCCTGGATCATTAGCTTTCGATGGATTGACATGTCCTGCACCAATGGCGAAGATGTTAGCTGGAAGGAGCCTCTCATCTAAGATGGGATCATTGGCGAGGTTCACTGTGTTAGCGGTTGTGATGATTGCTGATTTGATAGCTACAGGGGACCAAGTAGGGTGTGTACTTTTCAGCAATGCTGCTACTCCGCTGAGGTGAGGACAAGACGTGGAGGTGCCCGATATAATATTGAACGTAGATTTGTTTTTTTTTTGTCAACGGAGGTAGGCCAAGCAGCAAGAATGTTTTGACCGGGACCAATAATGTCAGTTTCAAGATTCCAGGACTAGCTAAGCTTGGTCCACAAGAAGAAAATGCAGCAACCACCGGAGCATCTTTGTCTCCGATTATTGTTCCTTGAAATGCAATTCTTGCAATTGGTTTTGATGTTGAGTTAATGTAGTCAAGAATTTCCATTCCGTCTTTGTAGGTAATATACAGAGCCGGAAGGACGTGAGGATCAGCAAACTTAGTGAAACCATCATCAGCTGTACTGAAGATAATCATACCAACACCTCCGGCATCCTTTACAGCTTGTCCTTTTTCAATCCTGGAATAACCACCACCTGCAATACACACAACAATTTTACCTTTAATTTCAGGGTCACTCAGAGTACCTTGTCCGCAATAAGGGCTGTCGAAGTCAGTTGCATTCCATGAAGGATCATACAAAGGGGAAAATGTTGGATTGTAACCCTTTGGATGAAATGCTGATTCACCCTCGAGTACTTTTTGGTTTCCGAGCTTGACAGTGGCCTTGAGTTTCCTGTCAACAGTGCTTGCACCTACTGTCAGAATCTGTTGGGGGAGGAAGCACCACAACTAAAGTTTGATATGACAATTAATATGAAAATAAATTAGACACGAGAATTTTACGTGGAAACCCCTCAAACAGATAGAGGGGAAAAACCACGGGTAGAAGGATCTCACTATTTAAAGTGTGGAGTACACTGCTCTCAAATACTAGGAGAAAACAACAATTAACACTACTCTCTTGTAAAAGGAACAACTACTAAAGAGGACACTCAAGACTACAATATTTATCTTGGTGTATAACTCTCTTTGTATTCTTACTCTCTCTTTCTAGGATGATCTAAATGAGGTCAAGATGTCTTCTATTTATAGGAAACTAGAAACACGTAAAATTCGCGTATTGCACCTCCCTTTTTGACTACGCGTTCAAAACGCGTTTTGTTCCCTTTTTGACTACGCGTTCAAAACGCGTTTTGACTATCTTGCATTCTCCCACTTGAAGAATTAATTGAGAATCAATTAAGTCTTCACACCATCTTTTCTACCCAATTACTGCAATGTTAAGTTTCTGCTAGGCCAATAGAAGATCGACACCATATAAACTTATTACCGTTGATCGGTTTTGTAAACATATCTGCTAGGTTGTCATTAGTGTGAATTTTCTGAATATCCACACTGCCTTCTTCCACCTTCTCACGAACAAAGTGATACTGAACTCGTATGTGCTTTGTCCTTGAATGAAATGCCGGATTGTTTGCAAGATGTAAAGCGCTCTGACTGTCACAAAACAGAGCAACCTTCTCTTGTTTGTGCTTGAGCTCCTCCAGTAACATCTGCATCCATATTGCCTCTTTGCTAGCTTGTGTAGCTGCTACATATTCTGCTTCCGTCGTAGATGTAGCCATGATAGATTGCAGTTTTGAAACCCAGCTTACAACTCCTCGAGCAAGAGTAAACACATAACCTATGGTGGACTTGCTTTTATTAAGATCACCTATATAATCTGAATCAACATAACCTTTAACAGTAAAGTCTGATCCTCTATAACACATTGCAACAACTGAGGTACCCTTGATGTATCTCAAGATCCTCTTAACAGTATTCCAATGCTCTCTACCAGGATTAGCCATGTATTGACTAACCACTCCCACTGCTTGTGCAATGTCAGGTCTTGTACATACCATGACGACTATTAAACTTCCCTCTGCTGATGCATACAGTACTCGAGACATCTCCATCCTCTCTGCTTCATTGCTAGGACTTATACTTGAGGATAACTTGAAATTAATAGGAAGTGGGGTAGAAATTGACTTACAATCTTGCATCTTGAAGCGTCTCAAGATTTTATTCAAGTAGTTCTTTTGAGAAAGCCAAATCTTCCTATTATTTCTGTCTCAGTGAATTTGCATCCCTAGAATCTTATTTGCTAGTCCCAAGTACTTCATTTCAAACTCTCTAGCCAACTGTGCTTTTAAATTTGTAAGACGGTCTTTGTTGGGGCCTACTACCAACATGTCATCAACATACAACAGCAAAATAACAAAATCTTCATCACCAAATCTCTTGTAATAAACACAAGGATCTAAACTATGTCTGTTGTATCCAAGGCTTATAATGAAGGAATCAAATATCTTATACCAATATCTCACCGCCTGTTTGAGACCATATAGAGATTTGTTCAACCTGCAAACCAAGTTCTCTTTTCCCTGTTCTTCAAAACCTTCTGGTTGGAGCATGTAAATTTCTTCTTCAAGTTCTCCATGAAGAAATGCAGTTTTGACATTTAACTGCTCCAAGTACAAGTCAAATGTAGCACACATCGCCAGGACCACTCGAATTGTTGTGAGTCGAACTACCGGAGAAAATATCTCATTGAAGTCTATACCTTCTTTCTGAGCAAATCCTTTCACCACCAATCTTGCACGATACTTCTCCACTTGATCATTACCATTGCGTTTGATCTTGTAGACCCATTTGTTTCCAATGGCCTTCCTTCCTTGTGGTAATTGAACAAGATCCCATATTTTATTTTTATGAAGAGCTTCAATTTCTTCTTACATTGCTTCCACCCACAGAGATGATTCTTTGACTTTCATAGCCTCGTGAAAAGTTGAAGGCTCTCCATCTTCTGTTAATAGAAAGTATGCAATAATTCTCTCCATAGAATAATCTGAGTGTCAAGCTGGTTCTTTTCTCTCCCTAGTTGACCATCGAACTTGTGGAGTTTCGATTTCAGCTTGCTCTTGTTCTTCGTGCTCTGGTACTGCTTCAGAAGAAACTGGAACTTCTTTTATTTCTTCAACTTCAACTGTAGTATTCTCTGATTTTTCTATTGAAGTGCTTCCTTATTTTGCTTGTATCTTTTTTTCAACAAATACAACATCCCTGCTGATTACCACCTTGCGGGCTGTGGGATCCCACAAGCGATACCCCTTGACTCCATCAGCATACCCTAAGAAAATGCATTTCCTGGATTTTGGATCCAACTTCGATTTTTCTTGGGTGTTGTACATAACATAAGTAGGACTTCCGAATATATGTAAGCGAGAATAATCAGCTGGTTTTCCTGTCCACATCTCCATTGGCATTTTTAGATCAATTGCGGTTGATGGTGATCGATTGATCACATAATAGGCGGTTTTAACTGCTTCTGCCCAGAATGGTTTTTCCAACCTTGTAGTTACCAACATAGCTCTTGTTCGTTCCAACAAGGTTCTGTTCATCCGCTCTGCTACTCTATTTTATTGTGGAGTATATGCCATCGTGAACTACCATTTAATACCTTCTTATTTACAGAAGTTATCAAATTCATCACTAGTGTATTCTCCTCCATTATCTGTCCTTAAACACTTGATGTTTTTCTCAGATTCAAGTTCCACCCGCTCTTTGAATTCTTTGAAAACTGGAAAAATATCTGTCTTTTTCTTGATTAGATACACCCAACTTCTCCTAGAGTAATTGTCGATAAATGACACAAAATATTTTGCTCCTCCTAAGGACTTCACCGGTGCTTGCCAGACATCAGAGTAGACCAGATCTAATATTTCCTTGCTTTTAGCAAAAGAACTGCTAAACTTCGGTCTATTTTGCTTACTGATAACACAATGCTCACAAAAGGGTAGTGAAACCTTTTTTAGCCCTGGAAGAAGCTTTTGCTCAACAAGAATCTTCAAACCTCGTTCCGACATATGGCCAAGTTTACGATGCCACATCATTGTTGATTCTTCAAATGAACTTGCTGACGCGGTTGATGCTTCTCCTTCTTGGTGTGTTTCACTTTTAAGCACATATAGATTTGCAGTAAGTTTTTCTGCTTTCATAACTACAAGTGTTCCTTTGGATATTTTCATGACTCCACCTTAGGTCTTATATGAACATCCATTATCATCTAGTTGTTCTAAAGACAATAGATTCTTCTTCAAGTCTTTTATATATCGTACCTCCTAGATGGTACGTATCGTGCCATCATACATATTTATTTTGATGGACCCAATACCAATAACATCCAAAGCATGATCATTTCACAGACCCTACTGAGATAGGATTATATTGATGGAACCATTCTCTCCGGGAAGTCATGTGCTATGTTGCTCCTGTGTCCATGATCCAGACATCAGCGAAATATTTTCTGCCTTCATTATTTGATATTGTCTCACTACATAAAATATCGCCATCATCCGAGGTACATGCAATATTCCCTTAAGCATTTGATGGCTCAGGTTGTTCACTCTTCTTTTTGAATCGACAATCTTTCTTGAAGTGCCCTTTCTTGCCACAGTTGTAGCACTTGATATTTTTCTTACTTCTTGATTGAGATCTGCCATGATTGTGACTCCCACTGGGTACACGTTCCGTTGGTCTTCCTTTCACCATCATCAAAACTTCAGCTTGCTGCGAACTTGCTTGTCTGTCTTTCTTATTTTTGCATCGATTTTCTTCTTCTAAGACAACGGCTGCAATTTCATCGAAAACTAGATTGTCTGTATTGTTCGTCAGGTTGATGATGAGTTGATCATACGAGTCAGGTAGACTTTGAAGTAGAAGCTTCACACATTCAGTCCCCTCTATTTTGCAACTCATTGTTGTAAGTTGCGAAAATAGAGTATTCAAAGTATTGATGTGTTCAGTAACCGATATGGACTCTGCCATTCGAAGAGTATACAATCTTCTTTTTAAGAAGATTTTATTATGCAAAGACTTGGCCTCATACAACCTCGTAAGAGTATTCCATATTTCCTTCGCCGTCCATTTTTCAGCCACACTAGGCAACACTTGATCAGCTAGTGCCAAGTAT
This sequence comes from Solanum dulcamara, assembly GCF_947179165.1. NCBI lineage: Eukaryota > Viridiplantae > Streptophyta > Magnoliopsida > Solanales > Solanaceae > Solanum > Solanum dulcamara. Next base: position 1,803,662 of record NC_077241.1, on the reverse strand, counting down.
AGATCAGCAACTGCATTGCTGTCTATGTTGTTCTACTTGCTGTCATCAGCAAATTCTGCGGGTCTGCCTTCAATTGCAGCTAAGCAATTGTCTTTTCTCAATATCGCTTTTATTTTCATTTTCCATAATGAGAAATTAGTCACATTGAATTTCTCAACGTCAAACTTTATTGCACTCGACATTATTATTTGCTTCACACCCTTTTAGATCATTTCTGAATATTTTTGCGAACAATCGTGACAAACTGTACCGTCATCGAAATTTACTATTCACATGAATAGTACTATTCACCGAATTTACTATTCACAAAAATTTACCATTCACAAATAGTACCTTCGCATAAAACAGACAGAATAACTGATGGCTCTGATACCACTTTTGGGGGGAGGAAGCACCACAACTAAAGTTTGATATGACAATTAAAATAAAAATAAATTGGACACGAGAATTTTACGTGGAAACCCCTCAAACAGATAGAGGGAAAAAACCACGGGTAGAAGGATCTCACTATTTAAAGTATGGAGTACACTGCTTTCAAATACAAGGAGAAAACAACAATTAACACTTCTCTCTTGTAAACGGAACAACTACTAAAGAGGACACTCAAGACTACAATATTTATTTTGGTGTATAACTCTCTTTGTATTCTTACTCTCTCTTTCTGGGATGATCTAAATGAGGGCAAGAGGTCCTCTATTTACAGGAAACTAGAAACACGTAAAATTCGCGTATTGCACCTCCCTTTTTGACTATGCGTTCAAAATGCATTTTGTTCCACTTTTGGGGGGAGGAAGCACCACAACTAAAGTTTGATATGACAATTAAAATAAAAATAAATTGGACACGAGAATTTTACGTGGAAACCCCTCAAACAGATAGAGGGAAAAAACCACGGGTAGAAGGATCTCACTATTTAAAGTATGGAGTACACTGCTTTCAAATACAAGGAGAAAACAACAATTAACACTTCTCTCTTGTAAACGGAACAACTACTAAAGAGGACACTCAAGACTACAATATTTATTTTGGTGTATAACTCTCTTTGTATTCTTACTCTCTCTTTCTGGGATGATCTAAATGAGGGCAAGAGGTCCTCTATTTACAGGAAACTAGAAACACGTAAAATTCGCGTATTGCACCTCCCTTTTTGACTATGCGTTCAAAATGCATTTTGTTCCCTTTTTGACTACGCGTTCAAAACACGTTTTGACTATCTTGCAGAATCCACGGAGCTTCATTTGCTAAGGTGCTTTCGTATGGACCATTATTACCGACAGAGCAACTTACAAGAATACCTCTTTTTGTTGCACTGTATGCCCCGAGTGCAATGGGGTCTTCTTAGAATGGCTTGGTACTACTACCAAGGGAAAGGGACAGGATATCTACTCCATTATAAATAGCTGCATCCATGGCAGCTAGAATGTCACTGTCGTAGCAACCAAATGAATCACAGACCTTATAAATGGCAATGTGAGCAAGAGGGGCAATCCCAACTGCGGTACCATTAGCATTCCCTTACACATTAGCACCTTTCACAAAACCGCCAGCAGCTGTTCTGGAGGTTTGTGTGCCATGTCCATTATCATCTATCGGTGAATCACTGTTCATTATGAAAGTCCTCGCTCCAATGAGCTTGTTGTTACACTTAGTAGTGAAGTTCGATTCACACTTGCCCTTCCATTTAGCAGGCGGAGGAGGCATTCCTTCGTCTCTAAATGAAGGATGGTCAGGGGAAATCCCGGTGTCCAAGACTCCAATGATCACACCTTTTCCATAGTTGGCATCCATCCACAAGCCAATATTCTGTTGCAATCCAAGAAAACTCGGAGTATGTGTAGTGTACAAAAACAATATCCTCTGAGGCCACGCAAATCTAAAGCCCGGTTTCTTCTCCATTTCCTTCACTTGCTTCGATGACAATCTAGCAGCAAAGCCTATGATCACATTGTGATATGAATATATCAACCGCGGCTTTTCATCTGAGCTAGCGGTTGCTATGGTATTTGGAAAGAAAGATTTGTTCCAGCTCTCCAAATCCATTCTTGAAGATTGAGTGGAATTTGGCTTTTTGGAGATTCGACTTGAACTATGTACGTCTCCAAATCGCTTTGCATACTAGGCCATGAAAAACAACCAAGTATAGAAAAAATCACAAAAAATATTTTCATGCTTTTGGGAGAAGGGAAATTTGAACTAATGATGTACAATTAGGAAAGTGGAGTTTGATGTTTTTGCACCATGTGTGCTACTAGTATATGTAGTACTACTCTGGCTCTGTAATTTAATTTGATTGAAAATCTTGTTTTATCAATAGGACCCTTCTTGTTAATTATTTTAATTAAATGCTTTCCTAGAAAAGATTAGTATTAATAACAGCATGGCACAGCTTGATTCTTATAATCTTTTTCTTAATTAAGAACAAATTTCCACTTGCAAAGCTGTAAGTTAAACTACATATTGAGCTATTGGCACTTAACAATTTGATGAATGATGATTGCTTATATTGAGAACTTAAAAAATAATTATTGGTAATTTGCTTTGACAAATCTTCTCTAGAAGTTATGTAACACCTTTTTTTCTTGTCAAAACTATCCTTAGAGGATCGATTTCGACTTTCATGACCATTGTCTTGTTGTCTTTATCGATCAACACCCTTTGGGAAATGTAAGTTAGTGTGCAGTTTAACATTTAAGACACTTGAACTTCCAATAGAATTTTTTCAAGGAAGGTCTGTGCCATGAGTAGTTAGGGAGTGAGGGGGGGGGGGGGGTTCGCTAGCTTGTTGCCTAATTGTTGAATCAAAGAAATGAGTTGGAAAAGAGTGCAACGAAAGCAAATAAGTGATAAATTTAAAAGTGTTTTGTAGGGTAAAGAATGAACAATGGAGAGGAAATTGGAGATTTTGTTTTGGAAAAGATATTTGAAAATTAGAAAAGAATTAATAAGGATAAAATATTAAAAATTCCAATATGGTCAACATCTTATTGCTTAATTTATACCCACCTTTAACTAGAATATTATTATGTAGCTACTAGGATGTGTTAATAATGATGGATAGAAATCAACTTGGGTTGTGATGAGATGATTAAAATCTCTCTATCATTAATTAGAATTTTCGAGTTAAGACTTTGGGAATCAAAAAAATCATGTTGGAAGCGTCACCAGAGGTTGCTTCAGAGCAGAGCAACTGAAGCCCCGCTTAGTCCTAACATTTTTTTTCATAATATTTTCAATTTTTCAAAAGGGATATTTAGATGGAAAAACTACATAATTAGACATACTTTACTACCATATATATTATTAATACCTATACTTTCAAAATATTATATATCTTACCACTAATTAAGGGTTTCCTACCATGTATTGAATACGATACATTTAGATACATGTATTTTTGCTACCAGATACACTAAAATAGAGAGAGGCGAGCAAGATGAGGAGGGATGCGAATCACACAGATACATGTATTTGTATGTATCTGGTGTGATTAGCATGTATCTGAGACACTGGATACATAGGAGAGTAGCGAGCGAGAATTTTTATGTAATCCAAATACATGAAAATCTACTTGGATACAATGTATCAGAACAAATTACACCTAATTTTGACCCAGTGTATCTGGATGCACCAAATCTGGTAAGATACATAATATAATAACCTAGAGTGTGTCTAAGTAATTAACTTCTAAACTAGTGGGATTTACGTAAGTTCCCCTATTTAGATAGTGGTCTTTAAGGTCTATAATTTATAAAAAAATCATTTACTAAACAATTATCCCATTTTGAGACAATTGGTGAAAACGTTTGAAGAACAAGTAAATGTCAACTAAAAGGTATGAACTTAGTTTATTCAGAACTCAATATACATATTAGAAAACTATATTATAAAAGTAATTTATAACTCATCAACTCTAGAAGCTAGAGATAAGTTCTAAATTAAAATAAATATAATTTTTATTTAAACAATAAAGCCTCTTCTTAAGGTTTGGCTTTAGGCCACAGGATTTGTTAAGCCATCCTTAAGTGTCACCCTTAGAAATGGACCCTGCAATGCACTAAGCCGATATCAAGTGTAGAAAAATTCGGTTGAAAGTGTCGCCCTCAGAAAATGGGTCCTGCAATGTGGGGTATGATCATAACTTCATTTATTCGTTGAACCTTGAAAAAACTAACATCAAGTGTTGAAACTGATTTAATAAATAAATGGCGACTTATTTAGATAAAAGACTTAAAACTGATTATAAGTCATTGGTATGTTTTTTTTTTTAAAAAAAGTATATGCTATTGCCCTATTGATTTAAGGCCTCCACCCGATTCCATATTTTTTCAAGCTCATCTTTAATGATAGACTTTGAAATGCGTGAATAGTTACAACATAATCTTTTTGTTAAACTAAATAATCTCCAACATCCTATCTGTCTATTTTGGTCTTCACTTGTTTGCTTCCGTTCCACTTTTTTCCAACTCATTTCCTCGATTCAACAATTGCTCACTCACTACAATATTCAAAAAATAAAACTTTGTCAAATTTGGCAAGTTGGCACATTGCATTGCAAAGAAGTGTATCCCGGCGCCATTCTCTCTTCTAATAGACTTTTACATTAACATCACATGTCTTTGTTTTGACTGTGAAAAATTAAAGAGAATTGCTTTGAGATCTACTCATAAGATCACCTCTTCATCACTACTAATTGACAAGAAAATAAAATACTTTCAACTCACTTTTTAATTTGTCCAAACCAACTTAACTAACAATTAAAAACAGACGAATCGTATTTTTAGTGCCAAAATGCGATAGCAGGACGATGACCATGAAAGTCGAAATTGATTAGCTAAGGATAGTTTTGACAAAAAAAATGTTAATAACTTCTAGAAAAGGTTTGTCAAAGCAAATTATCAAATATTTTTAGGTTCTCATTAATGAGAACATTCATCATTCATCAAAATGTCAAATGACAATATCCCAAATGTAGTTAAATTTACAGCTTTGCAAGTAGAAAATTGGCTCTTAATTAAGAAGATGATTATGAGAATCAAGCTTGGCCATGTGGTCATTAAGACAAATCTTTTCTTGGAAAGAGTTTAATTAGAGTAATTAATTCACATCACCATCCCTTCCTTTTCCCCTTCTTTTTTAATTGTTACTTCAACTTTAGTTCTTTGATTCTCGTTTTTTTATCACATAGTAGTTACTAATACTTTAATTAACAAGAGTGGTAATGATTAAACAATTCAAAAAACACCCATTGGGAGTTTACCAAGATTAGCAATCAAATAAAATTGCCGAACACCTTCCATTAGCTAGTCTTTAATTTTTGCCTTTAGAAATCAAACTTATGTCTAATGGAACATAAGTTCTTTAAGGACACAGGACATAAATAGTGAGATATTATAATGTGAAAATATAAACTTATACATTGCAAAAAAAGTATTTGCCCCAAGGGTAAATATTAAAGACTAGTATAAAAATGGAGAGTTATATCAACTCTAAATCACAAAGTTGAGGGGTATCACCGGCCCTTTTCCCTGCTTTAATTAACAAGAGGGCTGCTCTTGATTAAACAATCAAATATTTGCAAGGCCAGAGCACACTATATATACTGGTTGTACACTAATGCAAAAATATCAAAATCACCTTTTACTAAGTGTACATCACTAGTTCAAAATTCCTTTTTCCCAATAAATTGGCAGCTAGCCATGAGAATCATGAAAATATTTTTTGTTATTTTTGCTATACTTGGTTGTTTTCCATGGCCAAGTATGCAGAGCAATTTGGAGACGTACATAGTTCAAGTCGAATCTCCAGAAAGTCAAATTTCCACTCAATCTTCAAGAATGGATTTGGAGAGCTGGTACAAATCTTTCTTGCCAAATACCATAGCAACCGCTGGCTCAAATGAAAAGCCGCGGTTGATATATTCATATCACAATGTGATCATAGGCTTTGCTGCAAGATTGTCAGCGAAGCAAGTGAAGGAAATGGAGAAGACACCGGGCTTTGTATCTGCGTGGCCTCAAAGGATGTTGTCTTTGCACACTACGCATACTCCGAGTTTTCTTGGATTGCAACAGAACATTGGCTTGTGGAGGGATGCCAACTATGGAAAAGGTGTGATCATTGGAGTCTTGGACACCGGGATTACCCCTGACCATCCTTCTTTTAGCGACAAAGGGATGCCTCCTCCGCCTGAAAAATGGAAGGGCAAGTGTGAATCAAACTTCACTACGAAGTGTAACAACAAGCTCATTGGGGCGAGGACTTTCCCAATAGGCAGTGATTCACCGATAGATGATAATGGACATGGTACACACACCGCCAGCACATCTGCTGGTGGTTTTGTGAAAGGTGCCAATGTGTATGGGAACGCTAAAGGCACTGCGGTTGGGATTGCCCCTCTTGCTCACCTCGCCATTTATAAGGTCTGTCAGCCGTTTGGTTGCGCTGACAGTGACGTTCTAGCTGCCATGGATGCAGCTATTGATGATGGAGTAGATATCCTATCTATTTCCCTTGGTGGAGGTAGCAGGTCATTCTATGAAGATCCCATTGCACTTGGGGCGTACAGTGCAGCAAAAAAAGGTATTCTTGTAAGTTGCTCTGCCGCTAATAATGGTCCATATGATAGCACCTTATCAAACGATGCTCCGTGGATTCTGACAGTAGGTGCAAGCACTCTTGACAGGAAACTCAAGGCCACCATTACCCTCGGAAACCAAAAAGTATTCGAGGGCGAATCAGCATTTCATCCAAAGGATCACAATTCAGCATTTTCCCCTTTGTTTGATCCCTCACTGAATGCAACTGACTTCGACAGCCCTTATTGCGGAACAGGTACTCTGAATGACCCTGAAATTAAAGGCAAGATTGTTATGTGCATGGATGGTGGTGGTTATTCCAGGATTGAAAAAGGACAAGCTGTAAAGGATGCCGGAGGCCTTGGCATGATTATCTTTACCATTGCTGATTATGGTTTCACTAAATCTGCTGATGCTCACGTCCTTCCAGCTCTTTTTATTTCTTACAAAGACGGAATGGAAATTCTTGACTACATGAACTCAACATCAAAACCAATTGCAAGAATTGAATTTCAAGGAACAATAATCGGAGATAAAGATTCTCCGGTGGTTGCTGCATTCTCTTCTCGCGGACCAAGCTTAGCTAGTCCTGGAATCTTGAAACCTGATATTATTGGTCCCGGTGTTAACATTCTTGCTGCTTGGCCTTCCTCCGTAGACAACAAAACAAACACAAAGTCTACCTTCAATATTATATCGGGCACCTCCATGTCTTGTCCTCACCTCAGCGGAGTAGCAGCATTGCTGAAAAGCACACACCCGAATTGGTCCCCTGCAGCTATCAAATCAGCAATCATGACAACCGCTAACACAGTGAATCTCGCCAACGATCCCATCTTAGATGAGAGGCTCCTTCCAGCTAACATCTTCGCCATTGGTGCAGGACATGTCAATCCATCGAAAGCTAATGATCCAGGACTAATCTACGACACCCAATTTAAGGACTACCTGCCTTACCTTTGCGGTTTGAATTACACAAATCGACAGGTGGGAAACCTCGTTCAACGCAAAGTGGATTGTAGGGAAGTGAAACACATTCCTGAAGCACAACTAAATTATCCGTCATTCTCCATCACACTCGGAGAAATTTCTCAGACATATACAAGAACAGTGACTAACGTCGGGGAAGCTAAATCATCTTATGGTGTGGAAATAGCTTCCCCACCCGGAGTCTCTGTGATTGTCAAGCCCTCTACTCTGAAATTCTCCAAGTTGAACCAGAAGTTGAAATACCAAGTGACGTTTACGAGAAGAGACAACAGCACAAACAGTCGCATTATTCAAGGATTCGTGAAATGGAGTAGTAAGAAGTACTCTGTAAGAAGTCCAATTGCAGTTGTGCTACAGCCTACAATTGGTTTCTAATTGTATTTTTCTTCTCAGTTTGGTAATTGAAATAATGTATAACAAGCCTATGTTAATTTGCATGTTACATTTTCACTTGTACGCGCTTCATAAAATTAAAAATGTTTCTACCTGAATGAGCAAAAATAGTTATAATTCCAAAATATTTCTTGGAAGTTCTCTCAAGGCATAATACATAGTTTTACCCTCTGAGCTTGTAGTCAAATTTCTTTGACATATCCCTCCTTCAAGGAAACGTTGCACAAAGTATATCAAATATACACGACTTACGCTATGTGACGCTCACATGTGATACACATAAAACAGGAGAGTGAATGCAAATAAAATTGAGTCTGATTATACAAGAGGGGTGCAATTGATTAAACAATCAAATATTTGCAAGGACAGAGCACAGTATAAATACTAGTGGTACACATAATGCAAAAATATCAAACTCCACTTTCTTAGTTCAAATTTCCTTTCTCCCAACACGTTTGCAGCAAACCATGAAAATCTTGAAAATATTTTTTGTTATTTTGCTGAACTTGCTTGTTTTTCATGGCCTAGTATGCAGAGCGATTTGGAGACATACATGGTTCAAGTCAAATATCCAGAAAGCCAATTTTCCACTCAATCGTCAAGAATGGATTTGGAGAGCTGGTACAAGTTTCTTTTGCCAAATACCATTGAAACCTCTGACTCAGATGAAAATGAAAAGCCACGTTAATATATTCATATCACAATGTTATCATAGGCTTTGCTGCTAGATTGTCAGTCAAGCAAGTGAAGGAAATGGAGAAGAAACCAGGCTTTTTATCTGCGTAGCCTCAGAGGATGTTGTCGTTAGACACTACTCATACTCCCAGTTTTCTTGGACTGCATCAGAACATTGGCTTGTGGAGGGATTCCAACTATGGAATAGGTGTGATTATTGGAGTCTTGGACACCGGGATTACCCCTGACCATTCTTCATTTAGCGATGAAGGAATGCCTCCTCCGCGTGCTAAATGGATGGGAAAGTGTGAATTGAACTTCACTACAAAGTGTAACAAAATTGGCGCGAGAACTTTCCTAATAAGAAGTGATTCATCGATAGATGATACTGTTATCCCTCCTGTATGAAGGTTAGCAAACCAGAAACAATAAATATGAAAATAAAAAATAGTATCCGAGTCCACAGAATTCACTGTGTGTCCTTAAGGAATTTAATCCCCTCACTATACCCGAGGTTAAGGATTATTTCCTCCCAAGATAAAACGGATAAACTATTAAAGAAGTAGCGGTACCTCAAACTTCAATAATTTCAGCGAACTCAAAAGCCAGCAACAAAATCACACAAAGACTCAACTTTGTTTGTAAGAAAATATATGCAGAAGAGGGAGAATTCAATGAATTAAAAATGAGAGAAAAATCCTCTATTTATAGACAACAAAGGGTAGTGTGAACAGGTGTTTATTGTGGCTTATCGAAAAAGTCACAATCCTTCACAAAAGTCACAACCTTTCACAAAAGTCGCAACTCTTTAAAAAAGTCACAATTTTTTGGAAAAGTCACAACTTTTCGAAAAGGTGACAACCTTTCATTTTCCATTAACACCTTTAAAACACAACAATCCCCCACATGAATGGGGAAATGACTATTGTTAAAACATCTGCATAAAAACTGTGTGATTTGTAAGTAAGAATTAATTGCATCTGGATAAGTAGGTTTCCCTTTAAACTTTTCGTAGTGAACATATATCGGATATACTCGGTCAATCGGTACATTTGATATCTTTGAACCGTCGAGATTTGGTGTATACCTAGACAACATAAGTCACACAATCAACCCTTTAAGTGTTTTTGGTTCTCATTGTTTTGTTCGTTTCAGCCATGAACACTTCTTGGTTCATAAATGCGTAGAGAACTGGCCTTACCGGATTCTCCTTGAAGCGACTTACACTTCACACTTACATAGGTGATATCTAAATGTGTTATCCCATAGAAACACCATTTGATATGCCCTGTATCAAACTTAGATATCATTAAAAGTTCCTAATGCCTTATCCTTGTTACTGAACATTGTCGCATCATGAGAATGGATCATAAAAATTATTTTGACAATGTTGAACCGTCATCAATGACTTTATTTGATCTCCTTGAACCTAGATCTTGGGATCTCCAGTCTTCTAGGTAGAGTTACCGCCACGATGATTTGTCCTCGGCCATAGTCCCATTCCCTTTGATGATCGCTCAACTCCCTCTCTAGTTAGGCCTTTTATAAGTGGATCCGAGATATTATCTGTCACGCCCCGGGAGGGTACCCTAGACGTAACCGGCACTCAGAAACCATTTCTGGCTCCCAAGCGAACCACATAGTCTGATCACACATCCGTTCATTCATTCATTCAGCGGAGAGTTTAAAAATAAAGAGTAATTTAGCGGGCAACTCAAATAACCCATCCAACTCAAAGAATAAAGGCCATGGGCCAACAGATCAACTAAAATATTTGTCATTTAAAAAAATAGTTTGACAAGAAATACTCAAGGATAGAAATACTCAATCGACTCATCACTATCTGGTCTATGAAGCCTCTATTACTACTATCTAATTGGTGCCGATGACAAGTTCATGGCTACCTCAAATAAAAATAGAAAGGGCTAACTCGATGCAAGATTACATAAGAGGTGTCCTCCGAATGTAGGGGAGGACTCACCAATACGCTGAGTGTGTATAGATCCTCAATGGTGCTCCTATTGACGATCTCTTAAACCTGTCTCTGCATCATGAAATGATGCAGGTCCAAATGGACGTCAGTACGTGGAATGTACGAGTATGTAATATGACAGAATGAAACATACCTCAAGGAAGAATAACATCGGATCAACCATCTCGAATCAGAAAGGTAGGAGAGACTCACATAAGACGTCATAAATCTAAAGTAAGAATACATTTCTAGACAAAGACCAATCACACATCATACAATCCAATCTAATCATACACGATACAGTTCAATCAAATCATATATTATCCGATTCAATCCAATCGTATACAATCGGTTCAACCCGGTCATATACGATCTGATCCAATCCAGTCATATATCCTTCCATTCAACCCAATCAACCTATCATCTAATCCAATCCAGTCCAATCGTACACTATCAAATCACAATTCATCTAATCAAATCCGATCAATGCAATCAACTCACAATCAACTCAAAGGGCTCAACTCAATAAATATGCAAATTAAGTTATGCAATGTCTTACAATTCAACTCAATAATCAAATCCAATCTAGTCACATATCATTCTATTCAATCCAATCACAATTCATCTATTCCAATTCGACCATATACAATCTACTCAGCATTCAACTCAACAATCAGCTCAAAGGACTCAACTCAGTAAATATGCAAATTAAATTATGCAACGCTTTACAATTCAACTCAAAGGACTCAACTCGTACATGTATACATCACAACTCACTCAATGTCCTAAGTCCAACAAGAATAGTTTAGACAGGACTAACTCATAAGCCACTTAACTCAACTGACTCGGAGCACTAACAAGGCCTAAATGGGAGTTTCTCTTAACCGACAACCATCACTTATGAGCCAGTGAAAGTACAACAAACCGACGTTGTTGCCGCGTCCGTTCATACTTTGCCAGGGTATGAACGAATCAACCAATCATGGATCCAATCCAACCAAGTCCTATAATGTCAGGACAAATCTCTCGGGGAAGCATCCGACTTTAACAGTTCAATCCCCCCTACGTTTGGCAACATAGGTATTGGGTTCGAGTATGGACTATACTCTTGCCCAATTCGGTGCTCGATACTCCTCCCATGACTCCATGCTCATAAAACTCCTCCAATCATCTCAAACAAGCCCTCACGGCTAGTTTCATGTGGTACATTGCCACCTCATCAACTCTGTTCTCATTTCAACTCAATCAAGTCTCATTGGACCTTCTTTCAAATCGACTCATCTCAAATCATCAAACTCTTTTCTTTAAAAATTTATACAATCTCAACTCAATGAATGCAGAAAATATTATGCACATTAAAATATAATTTCAACTCTTCAACTCAAACTGAAAATGGATACTTTAATGTAAAAATACTCAACTCACTTAAAGGCTCCTCATACTCAACTCATACTTAAACTCCTTTCTAAATCAAAGATGAAACTAATAGTTTATGCAAAAAGGTTCACAAATAATTTATTTAAAACTCCTTCTCAAAAGATCCTTTATTTCCAAAATACTCATAAGACTCCAATCAACTCAGATTATGCAAATCACATATCACATAATCACATTAGACTCCAATCTGCTCCATCACATAACATCCTCATCAATACACCTCTTCATCAATCATTCTACACATATTAAATAAGCACCATTCACGTCATCACTCACATCGTCATCAAAACATCATCATCACATCATCATCATATATTATCATTCACATCAATCATCAAACATTATCATCAAATCATTGTCAAGTATTATTTTCACATCGATCATCAAACATCTACTCCAAAAATCCTTATTTTTGTCCTATGTTCATTTTATAGAAGCAAAGGGGCATTCTTAACTAACCAATTCATTCTTTTCATTCCAATCAATACATATATATATACACACAACTATCCATCTCAACCTCAAGACATTTGTGACAAGAAACCTCATCTTGGGTTCATGTGAATGAAGCATGAACCCATACTCTCAACAAAACTCAACTCAAGAATATCGTCAACATCTATAAATCTATATACAAAGGTACATTTGAAATCAATAATATAAAAGATAACTATTTAGTAACTCAAGTCATTAAAACATCAATCAACTAATAGTACTTAAAAACATTCTATAGTTAGGAAAACTTTCAAGAAAACCTTCTTAGAAGGTTCAACTCTTTCACAACTCCTATCCAACACATCTATGGGCATATGGAAGAACTAAATCCATATTTTAGGTTAGCCTTACATACCTTAGTGAAGACTTGAAGAAAACCTTGATGTTGGGTCTTCAATGGAGGACTCAAATCTTGAAGCTCTTGGACTCTTTTGTTGGAAATGGAGAAGAAGAAGAAGAGAGAGAGAGGAACCCCTAGGGCTTTTATAGAGAGAGAGTGGGGGCTGAAAAATGATCCTAAAATGGTCTATGGTGATACATATATAATTTGGGACAATTCCCAAATTGCCCCTTCTTAAAAGTTCTGAAAAATAGGTAAAAATACACCTGGCGCGATAGTGGCGCGTCGCGCCCTTGCAGCGCCAGGCTAATTACACCTAAAACCTGCACACCTCGTAGTGGCGCGCCGCGCCAAGGACCAAACTACTGAGGCACATTCTTGGCGCGATAGTGGCGCGTCGCGCCCTTACGGCGCCAAGGCCAATATTTTCTGGGTTCTGGAAATTGGCTTGGAAAACCCTGCACACCTTATAGTGGCGCGTCGCGCCAGAGCCCAAACTACTGAGGCATGTTTCTGGCGCGATAGTGGCGCATCGCGCCACTGCGGCGCCAAGCCCAGTTTTCCAGCAATTGCAACCCAGGCCTGAAAATCTCTGTTGTACTAGTCTGTAGTAAAATGGCTATAACTTTTGACTCCGAACTCCAAAAATTGAAATTTTGGTGGCGTTGGAAAGAAGACTCAAAGACCTATAATTTGGTAGGTCGTGGGACATCCAGTTCTTTATATTCTAGGATATATAGTCGTTTGAAGTTGACCCCTATACTAACTCATCCGAAAACTTAATCGATTGGAGTTCTTTGGACTCGACTTGGTGTTAGAGATCCCTCATGACCCCTAAACACATCTAACACACTTCTAATATCTAGGAATTAATCCTAACTCATGTGTAAAATTACAAGTCCTCCGGTCCAAGTCTACACCCACGTGAAGAAATACTCAAATCTTAGTGAAAAATTTTGGGGGGGTGTTACATTATCTTTTGAATTTACATAGTCAATTGTGATAATTCCACTAGAGAGTAGTTGCCTAATGGTATTATGTCTTTGTCGTATGTGATGAGACTTACCGTTATACATAACGCTCCAGCTCTTCCTATTGCAGCTTGACTATCACAATGTATGCATATAGAAGCCATTGGTTTGGGCCAAAATGGAATATCTTCTAAGAAATTCCGGAGCCATTCTGCTTCTTCACCAACCTTGTCTAAGGCTATAAACTCAGACTCCATTGTAGAGCGAGCTATACATGTTTGTTTAGAAGATTTCCAAGACTCCGCTCCTCCACCAATGGTGAAAACGTATCCACTAGTGGACTTAGTTTTAGTTGACCCAGTAATCCAATTTGCATCACTATATCCTTCAACAACTGCTGGATATTTATTGTAATGCAAAGCAAAGTTTTGAGTATATTAGAAATAACCCAAAACTCGTTTCATTGCCATCCAATGATTTTGGTTGGGATTACTGGTGTATTGACTCAATTTACTTATAGCACAAGCTATGTCTGGCCGTGTACAGTTCATAATGTACATCAAACTTCCCAACACTCTTGAATAATCCAACTGAGCTTGACTTTCACCTTTATTTTTAGCAAGATCAAGGTTCACATCAATTGGTGTTTTTGCACTTTTGAAGTTTAAGTACTTGTATTTTTCAAGTACCTTTTGGATATAATGAGTTTGAGACAATGCTAGACCTTGAGGAGTTTTGTAAATTTTAATTCCCAATATCAAATCGGCAACTCCTAGATCTTTCATATCAAATTTACTAGAAACCATACGCTTAGTAGTATTTATGTTTGCAATGTCGTTACTCATTATTAGCATATCATCCACATATAAACAAACAATGACAACTTTGTTTGGAGTATCTTTAATGTAAACACATTTATCACACTCATTAATCTTAAATCCATTTGTCAACATGGTTTGGTCAAACTTCGCGTGCCATTGTTTGGGTGCTTGTTTTAGTCCATAAAATGACTTGACAAGTTTACAAACTTTATTTTCTTTACCAGAAACCACAAAGCCCTCGGGTTGTTCCATGTAAAGTTCTTCCTCCAATTCTCCATTTAAGAAAGCTATTTTTACATCTATTTGATGAATTTCAAGGCCATATACTGCAGCTAGTGCAATTAACATCCGAATGGATGTAATCCTAGTTACAGGTGAGTATGTATCAAAATAATCAAGGCCTTCTTTCTGTCTAAATCCTTTGACGACAAGTCTTGCCTTATATTTGTCAATAGTTCCATCAGCTTTTATTTTTCTTTTGAAAATCCATTTTGAACCCAAAGCTTGTTTCCTGGAGGAAGATCAACCAATTCCCAAGTATGGTTGCTCAAGATTGAATCAATCTCACTATTGACAACCTCTTTCCAAAAAGATGAGTCCGCAGAGGACATAGCTTCTTTGAATGTTTGAGGCTCATTTTCAAGAAGAAATGTTACAAAATCAGATCCAAATGAAGTAGATGTCCTTTGATGTTTACTTCGCCTTGGATTCTCTTTATTAGGTACATTCTCCTTTGGTTCTTCTCGAGCTCGTTTAGACCGTTCACTAGATACTTCAAATCTAGTTTTATACGGATAGATATGTTCAAAGAATTCAACATTATCTGATTATATTACCGTATTCTCATGAATATCCTGATGTTCGGACTTGTGAACCAAAAATTGACATGCTTTACTATTTGTAGCATATCCAATGAAAACACAGTCCACAGTCTTAGGTCATATTGTGACTCTCTTAGGTTTAGGAACTTGGACTTTGGCTAGACACCCCCACACTTTGAAATATTTCAAGTTTGGTTTTCTTTCTTTCCATTTCTCATATGGAATAGACTGTGTTTTACAGTGGGGAACTCTATTGAATATTCGATTTGCTGTAAGGATGACTTTCCCCCACACGTTTTGTGGTAAACCTGAACTTATAAGTAATGCCTTCATCATTTCCTTTAAAGTTCGATTCTTCCTTTCTGCAATTCCATTTGATTGAGGTGAGTAAGGGGCAGTAGTTTGATGGATGATTCCATTTTCCAAACATATTTCTGCAAAAGGAAATTCATACTCTCCATCTCTATCACTTCTTATCATTTTTATCTTTTTATTCAGCTGATTTTCAACTTCAGTTTTGCATTGTCTAAATGCTTCTATTGCTTCATCCTTACTATTTAACAAATAGACAAAACAATATCTAGTGCAATCGTCAATAAAAGTTATAAAATACTTTTTCTACCACGAGTTGGTGTTGACTTCATATCACAAATGTCTGTGTGAATCAATTCTAAGGGACTGAAATTCCTTTCAACAGATTTATAAGGATGCTTAGCATACTTAGATTCAACACATACTTGATATTTTGATTTATTGCACTCAAATTTAGGCAATACATTTAAGTTAATCAGTTTTCGCAAGGTTTTATGATTGACATGTCCTAAACGTGAATGCCATAAATTATTTGACTCAAGTAAATAAGAAGAAGCTTGAACTTTATTATTATCAACAACCATTACATTTAGTTTGAAAAGACCCTCAGTAAGGTAGCCTTTTCCTAAATACATTTCATTCTTACTGACAACTACTTTGTCTGAAACTAGAACACACTTGAATCCATTTTTGATAAGAAGACTTGCAGAAACCAAGTTCTTTCTCATTTCTGGAACATGACAAACTTTGTTCAGCGTCACCACCTTGCCGGATGTCATTTTTAGGAATACTCTACCATATCCTTCAACCTTAGCCGTTGCAGAATTTCCCATATAGATAGTCGCATCAGGTGCGGCAGGGGAATAAGAAGCGAAGGCTTCTCGGACCGCACAAACATGCGACGTAGCTCCTGAATCAAGCCACCATTCTTTGGAATTTCCTACCAGGTTACATTCAGTCATCATTGCACATAAGTTTTCAATATCCCCATTTATATCAACCATATTGGCTTGACCTTTCTTCTTTTCCTTCTTGGGAGCACGACATTCCACAGCCTTATGTCCAGTTTTTCCACAGTTGTGGCAGTCTCCTTTGAACTTCTTTTTGCTAGGATAGTTCTTTGGTCCAAAAGGTTTTTTTTCCTCTTTTTTGATTTATTTGGACCATCCTCAACAATATTTGCTCCCATAATTGTTGAGTTTCCTCTAGCCTTCTTTTCGGCAGCCTTATTGTCTTCCTCGATCCTAAGACGAACAATCAAGTCTTCAAGAGTCATCTCCTTTCACTTGTGTTTCAAATAATTTTTGAATTCTTTCCATGAAGGAGGTAGTTTTTCAATAAACACTGCTACTTGAAATTGTAACACCCCCCAAAAATTTTCCCTAAGATTCGGACCTTTCTTGTATACGTGTAGGGTCAAACTTATTTATTATGAAGCATATGCATGAGTTAGGATGATTTACTAAGTAACTAAAGATTGTTAGAGGTGAGGTGGGGTCATGAGGGACCCTTAGAGCCAAGCTAAGTCCGCAAGGATTCGTCTTGGGTAAGTTGTTGAAGGAGTTTGTATAAGGGGTCGACTTCCAACGACTATATCATTTGAAATATGAGGATCTGGGTGGCCCACAACCTATTAAATTAAAGGTCATTGAGTCTTCCTTTCAACGCCACTGAGAATGTAGTTTTTGGAGTTTGGAGTCAAAAGATATGACGATCCTAAGATGGACGGGGGCTGCAGGAATTTCAAGCCTGGGTTGTAACTACAGGAAACCTGGGCTTGGCGCTGCAGTGGCGCGACGCGCCACTATCGCGCTAAGAACATGCATCAGTAGTTTGTTCCTTGGCGCGGTGCGCCACTATTAGGTTTAGCAGGATTTTCAAGCCTATTTTCTAGAACCCAGAAAATATGGCCTTGGCGCTGTAAGGGCGCGACGCGCCACTATCGCGCCAAGAACATGCCTTAGTAGTTTGGTCCTTGGCGCGGTGCGCCACTAACAGATGTGCAAGTTTTAGGCCTAATCGACCTGGCGCTGCAATGGCGCAATGCGCCACTTTCGCGTCAGGAGCGTTTTAGCCTATTTTTTCAGAATTTTTGAGAAGGGGCAATTTGGAAATTGTCCCAAATTATATATACATAGCCTTGGGACGTTTTGGGGATCATTTTCAGTCCCACACTCTCTCTCTAAAAGCCTTAGAAATCTCTCTTCTTCTTATTCTTCTTCTTCTCCATTTCCAACAAGGATTTGTTCCAAGACCTTCAAGATTCAAGCTTCCCATTGAAGGCACAACAACAAGGCTTTCTTCAAGTCTTCTCTAAGGTATGTAAGGCTACTCAAAATATGGGTTGAGTCCACCCATGTGCCCTACACTTTCGTTGAGGTTAAATGTCCATAAGAATGGAGTTCCTTGATAGGCTTATGTCCAAATGAGTCTTGTCATCTATTAACTTGATTCTTGTTGTGTTGATGTTGTTGATGCTAAGAAATTTCTAAAATCTTCTTGTTAGCATGAGTCGATGGAGGTGGGTTGTTGAACATGCTTTATTGATGTTATTAACTATGTGGATTATGACAAAAATGCTAATTTCCTTAAATATGTTGTTTATCTTGAATTGTTGATTTAAAGCCTTGGAGTTGTGGTGAGTCCCAAAAGATTTGTTAAATGAATAGAGGAACGATTGGATAGATTTGTATGTTGTTATAAATGCATATTTAATCTACTCTTGAAAAATATGATTGGGGATCAATCGGATTGTATGACTTGGGATAGGTTTGATGGTGATAGAGTTGATGAGTTGACAAGGTTGTAATAAAACTTATCGATATGATTTGATTGAGTTGATTGGATGGAGTTTTATGAGCATTGAGTCTTGGGAGGAGTATCGAGTACCGAATTGGGCAAGAGTATGGTCCATATTCAAACCCAATAACTACGTCGCCAAATATAGGAGGGGATTGAACCATTAAAGTCGGATGCTTCCCCAAAATTTTTGTCCTGACATTATAGGACTTGGTTGGATTGGATTCATGATTGGTTGATTCATTCATACCCTGGCAAAGTATGAACGGATGTGGCAACAACATTAGTTTGTTGTACTTTCACTGGCTCATAAGTGATGGTTGTCGGATAAGAGAAACTCCCATATAGGTCTTGATAGTACTCTGAGTTGTATTGGGTTGAGTTGTATGTGATTGGTCTCGTCTAAACCATATTCTTGCTTAGACTTAGGACGCTTGTTGAGTTGTATTTCTTTCTGAGTTGAAATTCTCGAGTTGATTTGGTCTTTCTGATATTGTTTCATTCGACCATTTTACATATTCGTACATTCCACGTACTGACGCCATTTGGCCTACATCATTTCATGATGCAGAGACAGGTACTAAAGATCATCAACCGGCGCACCGTTAAAGATCTACACACTCCCAGCTAGTTGGTGAGTCCTCCTAGCTTCCGGAGGATGTTGAGTTTCTTGTATAGTTTCGTGTTGTTTCCTTTATTTTGATTGTTGGTAGCCATGGTCTTGTCATTGGCACCTCCTAGATTGTTGATAGAGGCTTCATAGACCAGAGTATAGAAATGTTGAATTGTCCTTTTGAGTAGTTCTTCTGTAACTGTTTGTTGACTTGATAGTTATTTGGCCTTTGCCCCTAAATTATGAATAATACTTCATTGAATGAGTCTTCTGCTGAGAGAATGTGTTTGAATGAATGTGCGACTGAACCAGGTGTTTCACTTGGAAGCCAGAAATGGCTTTCGAGTGCCGGCCACGCCTAGGGTACCCTCCCGGGGCGTGACAAAAATATCCCATTTATGACCATACCTACAATGGATAATTTAAAATCACTACTATATTCAACAATTTTATCAATATAACTATTGAATTTGATCATACCTTCTACCAGGATATCATGAATAATGACATGTAATTCTTGGACTTGAGACATCACAGTCTTGCTATCAACCATCTTATAGTCCAAAAATTTTGCAGTCACAAACTTCTTTAGGCCCGCATCTTCAGTTTTGTATTTCTTTTCAAGAGCATACCAGAGCTCTTTAGATGTTTTACAAACACTGAAGACGTTATACAAGCCATCTTCCAATCCATTGAGTATGTAGTTCTTGCAAAGGAAATCAGAATGTGTCCATGCCTCAAACACAATAAACTTTTCGTTGTCAGGAGTTCCTTCTTCTAACACAGGAACATCTTCATTTATAAATTGTTATAGACTGAGTGTAGTCAGATAGAAGAACATCTTTTGCTTCCAACGTTTGAAGTCAATACCAATAAACTTTGCAGGCTTTTCTGCAGTAGCCATTGCTGTAGAAACTGGTGTTCTACTGGTTGAAGGCATTGTGTTTGCTTCAAAACTTGATACATTTGTATCACCCATTCTGATTGACAAAATAAAAGTAGTGTTAAACAACAGAATAACCAAATAGGGATTTTTGTTAAACTCGATGAAGTTTTTATATTCTTCAAATCGAAAAGAAAAACAAAAACTTAATTAGCTTGATGAAGATTTTATTTCTTCGAACCAAGTTAATCACTGGAGTAGAAAGTCTTTCGATGAAGCAAAAATATACAACTTGTTTCTAGTTTAACGATGAAGTTTTTATGTTCTTCCAATCGTTAACCGAATGAATCTTGAACACTGATGAAGTTTTTATACTCTTCAAATCAGTACTAGATTCAAACAGAGTAGAAAATCATAAAAGTCCCTAATTGTTTCAATCTAATTGAAACCAAACAACAAGAACAAGAATTCTTATTGGATAAAAAGCTTTCTAGGAAAAAAGATATAAAACTATTGCCATTTTAAGCCCATTCTTGACACCAATAAAAAAATATTGAACCACCATCAATATTAATATATATATATATATATTTTCTTTCTGAAATATGAGCAGTCACGAAGTGCCTTTGTAAATTCTCATTCTTAGCAACAAAGTGCACTTGTTCCAAATTTCTTAAATACTAATTTCAATCCTTTGAAAGATACCAGTGACATTTGAAAAGCCACAAAAAAAATTACTAGTAAAATTAAATGACACAATTAAAAAAGTTTCTAGTGGCTTCACCACACAACTTTGCCACATTAACCATTTTTGTTGTCATTAAGATGTAATTTTCATAATGGAGATTATCAATGTTGATAATTATTAAATTCCTTAAGATTGTTATCCCTCCTGTATGAAGGTTAGCAAATCAAAAACAATAAATATAAAAATAAAAAATAGTATTCGACTCCACAGAATTTACTGTGTGTCCTTAAAGAATTTAATCCCCTCACTGTACCTGAGGTTAAGGATTATTTCCTCCCAAGATAAAACGGATAAACTATTAAAGAAGTAGCGGTACCTCAAACTTCAATAATTTCAGCGAACTCAAAAGCCAGCAACAAAATCACATAAAGACTCAACTTCGTTTGTAAGAAAATATATGCAGAAGAGGGAGAATTCAATGAATTAAAAATGAGAGAAAAATCCTCTATTTATAGACAACAAAGGGTAGTATGAACAGGTGTTTATTGTTGCTTATCGAAAAAGTCACAATCCTTCACAAAAGTCACAACCTTTCATAAAAGTTGCAACTCTTTAAAAAAGTCATAATTTTTTGGAAAAGTCACAACTTTTCGAAAAGGTGACAACCTTTCATTTTTCCATTAACATCTTTAAAATCCAACAGATACTGGGCATGCCACACACACCTCCAGCACAACTGCAGGAAGTTTTGGGAAAGGTGCCAATGTGTATGGGAACTCTAAAGGCACTGCAGTTGGGATTGCCCCTCTTGCTCACCTGGCCATTTATAGGGTTTGTGAATCATCTCATTGCTTGGAAAGTAACATTCCCGCTGCCATGGATGCAGCTATTGATGATGGAGTAGATATCCTATCAAGTTTTAGTGGTTTTACATCTTAGAGGCTTGTAGACGTCTGTTGTGGGTCTTGTAAGTCAGTTGTCACCATGTGGTCCCTGTTGTTAGTTGTGGTTTCCAAATAGTGGACTAGATGACCTTGTATTTTATTTCGTAACCTTCTGAGTTTTGCATTGCTTTTCTTTTGGTTTAGTTTGTCCATGAGGGCCCATGTGTATTGGTTAGTTTGGTTTTGGTTCGCTCAGTCAAGTAAGGCACCCGTTACTTGTCGCGCCTTCGTGGGTTTGGGGGAGTGAAAGTACTATCCCCCTAGGTCATTACGTAGATTTTGTAAAGGTTTTGGAAAAAAAAAGTGCCCGAAAATCATATCACAAAATAATTCATTGACTAACACACATGAAAAATTGAGAAAATCGCCTAATTTCTGTTGAGTAGCCCCTAGATGTTAAAAGGTTGGTGTGAATCATGGTGAGACTATACATACTCTTTTCCTAGGTCATTACGAAGGATCCTATAAAGGTTTTGGAAAAAAGTGCTCAAAAATCATATTACCAAAAAATTCATTGACTAACACACACGAAAAATTGAAAAAATTGCCTAATTCCTATTGACTGGACCCTAAATGCTAAAAAATGGCATGGATCATAGTGAGGCTATACTTACTGTTCCCCCAGGACATTACAGAGGGTCCTATAAAGGTTTTGGAAAAAGTGCCCGAAAAACATATTACCAAAAAATTCATTTACTAACACATACAAAAAACAGAGAAAATCGTCTAATTCATGTTGAATACTAAAAAAGAATTGGTGTGTATTATGGTGAGGGTATACATACTGTTCCCCCTAGGTTATTACAGAGGGTCCTGTAAAGAATTTGAAAAAAAAAGTGCTCGAAAATTATATCACCAAAAAATTCAATGACTAACACACGAAAAATTGAGAAAATGACCTAATTCTTGTTGAGTGACCCCTAAATGCTAAAGAATAAAGTGGATCATGGTTAGGCTATACGTGCTATTCCCCAGGTCATTATGGAGGATCCTATAAAGGTTTTGGAAAAAAGTATTTGAAAAACATAACACCAAAAAATTTATTGACTAATACACACAAAAAACTGAGAAAATCATCTAATTTCTGTTGAGTGACCCTAAATGCTAAAAAAAATAACATGGATCATAGTGAGACTACACGTACTGTGATTCTAGGTTATAATAGAGGGTCTTGTAAATATTTTGGAAAAAAAGTGCCTAAAAATCATATCACCAAATTTTCTTTTTCAGTAACACACACGAAAAACTGAGAAAATTACCTAATTTCTATTGAGTGACCCCTAAATGCTAAAAAATGACGTGGAACATGGTGATGCTATACATGTTGTTCCCGTAAGTCATTACAGAGGGTACTATAAATGTTTTTTAAAAAAAGTGCCAGAAAACTATGTTACCAAAAAAATTTAATGACTCATACACACAAAAAACTAAGAAAATTGTCTAATTCCTGTTTAGGGCCCCCAAAATTCTAAAGAAATGGTGTGGATTATGGTGAGGCTATACATATAGTCCCCCCATGTTATTACGGAAGGTTCTGTAAAGGTTTTGAAAAAAACGTACCCTGAAAACCATATCACCAAAAATTCATTGACTAACACATGAAAAAACTGAAAAAATTGCCTAATTCCTTTTGAGTTGCCCCTAAATGCTAAATAAATGATGTGGATTATAGTGAGACTATAGTACTATTCCATCAGGTCATTTCAGAGGGTTTTGTAAAGGTTTTGGAAAAAAGTGCTCGAAAAATATATCACCAAAAAATTTATTGACTAACACATACGAAAAATTGAAAAATCGTCTAATCCCTGTTGGTGGCCCCTAAATGCTAAAAAAATAGTGTGGATCATGCTGAGGCTATACGTTCTTCTCCCCTGGGTACTTACGGAGGGTCCCATAAATATTTTGAAAAAAATTGATCGAAAGTCATATCACCAAAATATTCATGAGCTAACATATAAAAATTGAGAAAATCACCCAATTCCATTGGTGCGGCCACTAAATGGTATGAATATGTCGTGGATCATGTCAATACTACACGTACTGCTTCTCCGAATACTTAAGAAAGGTCCCATAAATGTTTCGAAAAAAATTAACCGAAAGTCATATCACCAAAATATTTATGGGCTAACACATATGAAAAATGAGAAAATCGCATAATTCGCTTGTGCGGCCCCTAAATGCTATGAATGTGCCATGGATCGTGTCGTGGCTACACATACTTCTCCACTGAGTACTTACAATGGGTCTTATAAAGGTTTCGTAAAAAATTGATCGAAAGTTATTTCACCAAAACATTAATGGGCTAACACACACGAAAAATGAGAAAATCACCTAATTCCACTTGTGCGGCCCCTAAATACTATGAATGTGCTGTGGATCATGCTGAGATTACACATACTACAGCCCCGAGTACTTTCAGAGGGTCATATATAGTTTTTTGAAATAATTCACTGAAATTCATATCACCAAAATATTCATGGGCTAACACATACGAAAAATAAGAAAATTGCCTAATTACGCTTTTGCAACCCCTAAGTACTATGAATAGTACATGGATCATTCTGAAGCTACACGTACTTTTCCCTCGAGTGCTTATAGAGGGTCCCATAAAGGTTTCAAAAAAAATTAAACGAAAATTATATCACCAAAATATTCATGGGCTAACACTTACTGCTCCCCTGGGTCCTTACGGAGGTTCCCATAAAGGTTTCAATTTTTTTTTGACCGAAATCCATATCACCAAAATATTCATGGGTTAACATATACGAAAAATGAGAAAATTGCCTAATTCCGATTGCGCGGCCCCTATATACTATAAATATATCGTGGATCATGTCAAGGCTACACGTACTGCTTCTCTGGGTACTTACGAAGGGTTCCATAAAGATTTCGATTTTTTTTACCGAAAGTTATTTCACCAATATATTCATGGGTTAACACATGAAAAATGAAAAAAATGCATAATTCTGCTTGTACAACCCCTAAATGATATGAATGTGCCGTAGATCCTGCCAAACCTACACGTACTTCTCCCCCAGGTACTTACAAAGGTTCTCATAAAGGATTTATTAAAAAATTGACCTAAAGTAATATCACCAAAATATTCATTGGAAAACACACACGAAAAATGAGAAAATCGCTTAGTTTCGCTTGTGCGACCCCTAAATGCTATGAATACGGAGGGTCCTATAAAATTTTCAAAATAATTTTAACGAAAACCATTTCACCAAAATATTTATAGGCTAACACACATGAAAAATGAGAAAATCGCTTAATTTCACTTGTGCGGCTCATAAATGCTATGAATGTGCCGTTGATCGTGCAAAGGGGACACATACTGATCCCCTGGTTCTTACGGAGGTTCCTTAAAAGTTTTTGAACAAAATTAACCGAAAGTCATATCACCAAAATATTCATGGGCTGACGCATACAAAAAATAAGAAAATTGCCTTATTCCGATTGTGCGACCCCTAAATGCTATGAATATGTCGTGGATCGTGTCAAAACTACATGTACTGGCTCCTTCATTCTTATAGAGAATCCCATAAAGGTTTCGAAAAAAATTGACCGAAAGTCATATTAACAAAATATTCATGGGCTAACATATATGAAAAATAAAATAATTTCCCAACTTCGCATGTGCGTCCTCTAAATGCCATGAATATGCCATGGATCATGCTGAGGCTATACGTACTTCTCCCATGGGTACTTATGGAGGGTCTCGTAAAGGTTTTGGGAAAAAAATGATTGAAAGCTATTTCATCAAAATATTAACGGGCTAACACACACGAAAAATGAGAAAATCGCCTAATTTCACTTGTGTAGGCCTCTAAATGATATGAATATGTCGTGGATCGTACCGAGGATGCAATTACTTCTCCCATGGGTACTTACAGAGGGTCCCATAAAGATTTTAAAAAAAAATTGATCGAAAGTCATATCACCGAAACTCATAAGCTAACACACACGAAAAATGAGAAAATCATCTAATTCTGCTTTTACATCTCCTAAATGCTATAAATATGTCGTGGATCATGCCAAGGCTACACGTACTACTCCCGCGGGTGCTTATAAAGGATCCAATAAAGGTTTTGAAAAAAAATAACTAAAAGCCATATCACCAAAATATTCATAGGATAACATACAAGAAAAATGAGAAAATTGTCTAATTCTGCTTGTGCAGCCCCTAAATGCTATAAATATACTGTGGATTATGTCGAAGCCAGTTGTAATGCTCCCCTAGGTGATGACGGAGGGTACCATAAAGGTTTCAAAAAAAATTGACCGAAAGTCATATCTCCAAAAAAATCATGGGCTAACATACACGAAAAACTGAGAAAAAAGCCAAATTCCTGTTGAGTGGCTTCCAAATGCAAATAAAGGGGCATAGATCATGGCTAGGCTACACGTACTATTCCCCCAGGTCGTTACAGAGGGTCGTGTAAAGATTTTGCAAAAAGATTAACTGAAAGTCATGTAACCAAAAAAATCAAGCGCCAACACACACGAAATACTGAGAAAATCACTTAATTCTTGTTGAGTAACCCTTAAATGCTAAGAAAGTGGTCTGGATCATGCCGATGATACACGTACCATTTCCCTAGGTCATTATGGAGGGTCCTGTAAAAATTTTGCAAAACAATTTACAGAAAGTCATATCACCTAAAAATTAATGGGCTAACATAACGAAAAATTGAGAAAATTGCATAATTTCTGTTGAGTGGCCCCTAAATGCTAAGAAAGTGGTGTGGATCATGTTGAGGCTAAACATATTGTTTCTCTAGGTCGTTATAGAGGGTCCTATAAAGTAATTTTTTTATATTGACCGAAAGTCATATCACTAAAAAATTTATGGGCTAATATACATGAAAAACTGATAAAATCACTTAATTCTTGTTGAGTGGCCCCTAAACACTTAGAAAGTGACGTGGATCATGTTGAGACTACACATACTATCCTCCAGGTCGTTACGGAGGGTACTGTAGAGGTTTTTCCAAAAAAATAACCGAAAACCATATCACCAAAAAAATCATGGGCTAACACACAAGAAAAATTGAAAAAATCACCTAATTCCTGTTAAGTGACTCCTAAATGCAAAGAAAGTGGCGCGGATCATGCCGAGGCTACACTTACTGTTCCTCTAGGTTGTTACGAAGGGTCATGTAAAGGTTTTATAAAAAAGTTGATCGAAAGCCATATCTTTAAAAAATTAATGAGCTAACACGCACGAAAAATTGAGAAAATTGTTGAATTTATGTTGAGTGGCTCCTAATGCTAAGAAAGTAGCGTGGATTATGCTGATGCTACACGTACTTTTCTCCTAGGTCGTTACATAGGGTTTTGTAAAGGTTTTTCAAAACAATTGATCGGAATCCATATCACTAAAAAATTTATAGGCTAACACACACTAAAAACTGATCGAATCGCCTAATTCCTATTTAGTCACCCCTAAATGCTAAGAAAGTGGCGTCGATCATATTGAGGCTACGCATATTGTTCTCCAGATCATTACGAAGGATCCATTAAAGGTTTTGCAAAAAAATTGACTTAAAGTCATATCACCAAAAATTTTATGGGCTAATACACACGAAAAACTAAGAAAATTGCCTAATTTCCTTTGGGTGGCCTATATGCTAAGAAAGTGGCGTGAATCCTGCCAAGGCTACACATACTGTTTCCCAGGTCATTACGGAGGGTCCTGTAAAAGTTTTGCAAAAAAAGTTTATCGAAAATCATATCACCGAAAAAATCATGGGCTAACACACGAAATACTGAGAAAATTGCCTATTTCCTTTTGATTGGTCCCTATATATTAAGAAAGTGGCGTGGATCATACCGAGGCTACACGTCCTGTTCCCACGGGTCGTTACGGAGGGTCCTGTAAATGTTTTGCATAAAAATTGACCAAAAGTCATATCTCCAAAAAATTCACAGGTTAACACTCACGAAAAACTGAGAAAAATGACTAACTCCTATTGAGTGGCCCCTAAATGCTAAGAAAGTGGTGTGGATCATACCGAGGCTACACGTATTATTTCCTAGGTCGTTACAGAGGGTCTTATAAAGATTTTTCAAAAATATTGATCGAAAGTCATATCACCATAAAATTCACGGGCTAACACAAGAAAAATTGAGAAAATCGCTTAATTCCTATTGAGTGGCCCCTAAATGTTAAGAAAGTGACATGGATTATGGTGAGGCTATCCGTACTGTTCCACCATGTCATTACGGAGGATCCTGTTAAGGCTTTGAAAAAAATGCCCAAAAACCATATAACCAAAAAAATTATTGACTAACACACACGAAAAACTGTTCAATTAATTTCAACAAATTATTTTATAAAGGAAGAACGTTAAATGAAGAACTATAGTAAATGTGGGTAATGAAAAGTTGTTACTACCAAGTCAATTATCTCTCTAACAATCTATAAATAATCCTATCATCATATATTATTAAAAGTGTGCAAAATGAAGAACTATAGTAAATGTGGAAGCTAATTTCTACCAAGTTTGGCTACTACCTTTCACCAAAAATTGACTACTAATTTCAACAAATGTGGCTACCAATCCCACCAACATTTGATTTCCACATATACTTTGGCATAATAAGCTGTGACTTATCAGTGTGCCATGGTGTTTGCGTACACAAGAAAATTAGTTGTGTTACAAAGGATGATAGAGGACAAATAAATTGAGAAATTTGAAAGTTAATTTGCATATCACCTGAAATGCAGCGGAAGTAGTGTCAACTTTGATCCTTCTACCAGTAGGATTCTGTGAAACAATGCTCTAAATTTGACTTGAAGTTATCGTCATCCCACTCCAATTGGGTCCACCATCTTTGTGTCCCTTTTATTACTTTGATGTTGTTGGAGGTTTGAATAGAGAAAGGCAACTTCCTTATTTCATTGCAATGGATCACCTCAAGTTCCTCCAGGTGTTCCCAAGGCTCCCCCAACGTTCCTAATTTTGCTAAGTCAATCAAAACTAACTTCCAGACTCTTGGAATAGAGAGTGGCAACTTCCGGACGCTTGCACAGGATACAATCGTAATTTCTTCCAAGTGCTTGGGTACAGAAAAAGCTCCACCAACATTGAAAAGACATGTTAAACTTGAACTAGAATATGCAGTCGTTGTAGAAATTCATATTCATGTAGAATTTAAAATAAAATTTTCAATTGTGTAATGTTCATTTAATTATATTTCGTTAATGATTTCACTTTTATTTGTGTTATCCATTATTATGTAAATATGTAATATTGCTAGCAATTTATAATATTTAAAAAATTATGATATAAAATAATTTTATATTAAATGAATATAAAAGAAAACAATATGAAAATTATATATAGTGAATGTTTTAGAAAGAATTTTGTTTTATGAAATAAGAAAATATAAATGAAATAAAAACTAATAATATAATAATAAAATGAGAGAAAAAGATTCATTTTTGGTGTAAAGTTTGGTAGAGTGGGTTGGAGAATACTGTTGATAGCAAATTTGACGTAAAATTTGGTGTTTAGGTTGGAGATGCCCTTAGATTCTATATTTCCCAAAATAAATTCTAGAAAAGTTAAAAGGGCAGCCCGGTGCACTAAAGCTTCCGCTATGCGCGGAGTTCGGGGAAGGGCCTGTCCACAAGGGTCCATTTCTGCCAGAGGCTGTTTCCAAGGTTTAAACCCGTGACCTCCTGGTCACATGACATCAACTTTATCAGTTACTCCAAGGCTCTTCTTTGTGGCAGCAAATTCTAGAAAAGTATGTAAATTAAATTGGACATACATAAGACTCATTAGTCCATCATCATATCATATCATATTATACTAAAAGTGAGAAGGTTCTAAGTTCAAAGTTGGATTACAAAAATGTTTTTTACTAATTATTCTTAAAAAAATTAAAATATGTCTTTCATTTACTTTTAAAAATTAAATTATAAATTAATGGACTTTTAAACAAAAAACGTGCAGTTGAGTATATACATTGAATTTGATTGTAGAAAGTTGTTCCATATTCCCCACATTTATTGGGTTTTCAATTGCTTAGTTATTATTTGTGATTTGTTTAATTCCTTTCATCTTCCATGGAAGTAATATCCTATCACATGACCTTTTTATATTCATAATAGGATTATAAATTTGGACAGAAAAAACTATACCATTCAATCACCTAATCAAATGGTCTATCGAACTTAAAGTAAAACTCTTCTGATCAGTTCTATATTTACAACTTCTAAAAGCTTTTCATCGTCACGCATTCATCACCTATTTCCTCCTTTTGGGGCTTCTAGAGCAGGTTTGTCAAATGAAATTACCAAAATATAAGTTATCAATGAAAACAATCATCATTCATCAAATTGAGTAGTTAAAACTTCTAGAGCAGGTTTGTCAATGTCAATTGCCCAAATGTAGTTAAAACTTACAGCTTTGCAAGTGGACATTTGTTCTTAATTAAGAAGTAGTTAATTTATGAGAATCAAGCTTTGTAACATGGTCAGTAACACTAATCATTTCTAGGAAAAGGTTCAATTTGACTAACTAATTCACCTTACCATCCTTTCTTTTTTCTTTCTTTCTTAATTGTTCCTTCAACTTTAGTTCTTTTATCACACAAAAACACTATTAAACAATCAAATATTTGCAAGGCCAGAGCACACTAAAAATACTAGCAGTACAGATAATGCTAAAATATCAAACTCCACTTTCCTAAGTGTACATCATTAGTTCAAATTTCCTTTCTCCCTACACATTTGCAGCAAGCCATGAAAATCTTCAAAATAGTTTTTGTTATTTTTGCTGTACTTGGTTGTTTTTCATGGCCTAGTACGCAGAGTGATTTGGAGACGTACATAGTTCAAGTCGAGTCTCCAGAAATCCAAATTTCCACTGAATCGTCAAGAATTGATTTGGAGCTGGTACAAGTCTTTCATGCCAAAGACCATAGCAACCGCTGGCTCAGATGAAAAGCTGTAGTTGATATATTCGTAT
Organism: Solanum dulcamara; assembly: GCF_947179165.1. Classification (NCBI taxonomy): domain Eukaryota; kingdom Viridiplantae; phylum Streptophyta; class Magnoliopsida; order Solanales; family Solanaceae; genus Solanum; species Solanum dulcamara. The sequence continues at coordinate 1,772,949 of NC_077241.1, read as the reverse complement.
CATAATGTGATCATAGCCTTTTCTGCAAGATTGTCAGTGAAGCAAGTGAAGTAAATGGAGAATAAACCAGGCTTTATATCTGCGTGGCCTCAGAGGATATTGTCCTTGCTCACTACACATACTCCGAGTTTTCTTGGATTGAAACAGAACGTTGGCTTGTGGAGGGATGCCAACTATGGAAAAGGTGTGATCATTGGAGTCTTGGACACAGGAATTACCCCTGACCATCCTTCATTTAGCGATGAAGGAATACCTCCTCCGCCTGCTAAATGGAAGGGCAAGTGTGAATCGAACTCTACTACTAAGTGTAACAACAAGCTCATTGGCTAGAGAACTTTCCTAATAAGCAGTGATTCACCAATAGATATACTGGACATGGCACACACACCTCCAGCACAGCTGCAGGAAGTTTTGTGAAAGGTGCCAATGTGTATGGGAACGGTAAAGGCACTGCGGTTGGGATTGCCCCACTTTCTCACCTGGCCATTTATAGGGTCTGTGAATCATCTCATTGCTTAGAAAGTGACATTCTAGCTGCCATGGATGCAGCTATTGATGAAGGAGTAGATATCCTGTCTATTTCCATTGAAAGAAGTAGCAGGTCATTCCATGAAGACCTCATTGCAATCGGGGCATACCGTGCAGCGAAAAGAGGTAATCTTGTAAGTTGTTCTGCTGGTAATAGTGGTCCATACTATAGCACCTTATTAAACGATGCTCCGTGGATTCTGAAAGTAGGTGCAAGCACTCTTGACAGGAAACTCAAGGCCACCGTTAAGCTTGGAAACCAAAAAGTATTTGAGGGTGAATCAGCATTTCATCCAAAGGGTCACAATTTGGAATTTTCCCCTTTGTTTGATACTACATGGAGTGCATCCGATTCTTCAAGCCCTTATTGCGGACCAGGTACTCTGAATGACCCTGAAATTAAAGTCAAAATTGTTTTGTGCATGGTATACGGTGGTTCTTCCATTATTGAAAAAGGACAAGCTGTAAAGGATGCTGGAGGTGTTCGCATGATTATCTTTAGTATACCTGAGTATGGTTTCACTAAGTTTGCTGATCCTCACGTCCTTCCGGCTCTGTATATTACCTACAAAGACAGAATGGAAATATTTGACTACATGAACTCAACGTCAAAACCTATTGCAAGAATTTCGTTCCAAGGAACAATAGTCGGAGATAAAGATGCTCCGGTGGTTGCTGCATTTTCTTCTCGAGGACCAAGCTTAGCTAGTCCTGGAATCTTGAAGCCTGATATTATTGGTCCCGGTCTTAACATTCTTTTTGCTTGGCCTACCTCCGTTGACTACAACAAATACACAAAATCTACCTTCAATTGTTTATCGGGCACCTCCATGTCTTGTCCTCACCTCAGCAGAGTAGCAGCATTGCTGAAAAGCGTGCACCCGACTTGGTCCCCTGCAGCTATAAAATCAGCAATCATGACAACTGTTAACACAGTGAACCTCGCCAACAATCCCATCTTAGATGAAAGGCTCCTTCCAGCTAACATCTTCGCCATTGGTGCAGGACATGTCAATCCATCAAGAGCTAATGATCCAGGACTAATCTACGACACCCAATTTAAGGACTAACTGCCTTACTTGTGCGGTTCAAATCGACAGGTGGGAAGCATCCTGCAAACAAAGTGGATTGTAAGGAAGTGAAACACATTCCTGAAGCTCAATTAAACTATCCTTCATTCTCCATCAAACTGGGGGAGATTTCTCAGACATATACAAGAACAGTGACTAACGTCGGGGAAGCTAAATTGTCTTACAGTGTAGAAATAGATTCCCCACCCGGAGTCACTGTGATTGTTAAGCCCTCTACGCTGAAATTCTTCAAGTTGAACCAGAAGTTGAAACACCAAGTGACGTTTATGAGAATAGATAATAGCACAAACAGTGGCATTGCTCAAGGATTCTTGAAATGGACTAGTAAGAAGCCCAATCGCAGTTGTGCTACAGCCTACACTTGGTTTCTAGTTTTATTTTTCTTCTCATTTAAGTAATTGGAACAGTGTATAACAAACCTATATTAGTGGTTTGAATAGAATCGTTGAATAATATGTTTCAAAAGTATTCACATTATATTTGGCGATATAATTCGTTGTTCTTTGAAATTAATTTGCACATGTTACATTTTTACCTGTATGAGTTCAACAATATCAAATGTTACTACATGAATTAGTACCAAAAAAAAGGGCAGCTCGGTGCACTAAGCTCCTGCTATTTGCGAGTTTGGGGAAAGGTCGGATCACCAGGATCTATTATACGCAGTCTTGCCCTGCATTTTTGCAAGAGATTATTTCCACGGCTCGAACCCGTGACTTCCTGGTCACATGATTTACATGAATTAGTACAAATAGTAATAATTCTGAAATTGTTCTTGTTAGTTCTATAAAGGCATAGTTTAACCCTTGAGCTTGTAGTCAAATCTCTTTGACATATCCCTCCTTCACGAGTATCAATTTACATGTCAAATGATTCACAATGTGTATCTAATATACACCACTTAATGTTATGTGAAGCTCGCGCATAATACACATAAGAAAGGAGAGTGAATGCAAAACTCATGTTTTTGGGAAATCATGTTCATTTTAATTTTCTATTTTGTTCTCTTCTTCTTTTTCTTCTTCTTCTTCTTTTCCATCCGGTGTCCGACACCCATATTGGGACCCAACTTAATCCAAATTCGTGTTACGCTTTCTAACAAAGGCAACTCCATAAAAAACACTTGAACCTGAGACCTTTATTAAGGATGAAGAAGACTTACACAACCCTTGGATCTTTTTCTGGCTCGGACTTTTGAAAATGAAGGTAGCTTCTTTATATAACTTTTGAAAGTGAAGTATATATAAAGGGGATGTAAAGGTTCTTGCTGGTTTTGTATAGAAGTGAGAGGGTACCAAAATGAGACTCACAGAAAAGTCCAATAAAATACATAGATGGACACCTTAACTTCGCCTCAATCGATAACTAAACACCTCAACTTTGATAATACACATCTAGACACCTCAATTCGTCTTCATTGTATCAATTAAACACTCCAACTTACAGAGTGATCATCTAGCTTCCTTCAAAATTTATGTGCCACATCAGGACATCGAGTGTCTGCGAGAAACATTGGGGATCAGACGAGTTGAAGTGTTTAGATATGCACTCTTAAAGTTGAAATGCACTTAAATAATTGTATAGAGGAGCTACATAATTCATATGTACCCTTAGCATCATGTATAATCGAGCTTGGGAAAAACCTAACCCATTTTCCCTTCCTCTGCCCTTAATATTTTTTAAAACAAAAAAACATGCGAATTTTTGCTGGAAATGAGGGAGGCCGTAAGAATTTGGTTCGTCAGAATTTTTTAAGAAAACATTCCCTCGTGAATTCAGATAGACCTTCCTAAAAAAAGTTCCATCTAAAACTCACATGTTTTACTGACTTACAATATACAAAGGGTGTTGATTGATTAAGACCAAAGAACGGTGATTCTGAAAGTCGAATCCGATCCGTTAAGGATAGTTTTGACAAGGAAAAGGTGTTAACAACTTCTAGAGAAGGTTTGTCAAAGCAAATTACCAATTTATTTTAGAAAAAACTCAATGGAAACAGTCATCATTCATCAAAATGTCATTGTCAATAGCCCAATAATTAGTTAAACTTGTAGCCCAAGTAAAAGGTATTAACAACTTCTAGAGAAGATTTGTTAAAGCAAATGAAAATTTGTTCTTAATTAAGAAAATGATTATGAGAATCAAGCTTTGGCATATGGTCATAAATACTAACCATTTCTAGGAAAGCGTGCAATGAGTGCAAAACCGCGTGCTATCTAACATTCCAGAAAGGGTGTTTGTCGACTAAGACAACAGGTCTAATGGTCATTAAATCAAAATCGATAACTGATTTGTAATGGATGTTAAAGCTTATATAGCAGGTTTGTCAAATCAAATTACCAAAAAAGAATTAAAAGTTCTCAATGAAAACAATCATCATTCATCAAATTGTCAATGTCAATAGCCCAAAGGTAGTTAAACCTATAGCTTTGCAAGTGGAAATTTATTCTTAATTAAGGAGTAGTTTATGAGAATGAAGCTTTGATACATGGTCATTAACACTAATCATTTCTAGGAAAATGTTTAATTAGACTAACTAATTCACATTACCATCCTTTCCTTTTTCTTTCTTTCTTAATTGTTCCTTCAACTTTAGTTCTTTTATCACACAATAATACTTTATTTAGCAATCAAATATTTGCAAGGCCAATAAATACTAGTAGTACACATAATGCAAAAACATCAAACACTACTCTCCTTTCTCCCAACACATTGCAGCAAGTCATGAAAATCTTGAAAATATTTTTTGTTATTTTTGCTATACTTGCTTGTTTTTCATGGCCTAGTATGCAGAGTGATTTGGAGACGTACATAGTTCACGTCGAATCTCCAGAAAGCCAAATTTCCGCTGAATCGTCAAGAATGGTTTTGGAGAGCTGATACAAGTCATTCATACCAAAGACCATAGCAACCGCTGGCTCAAATGAAAAGCCACGGTTGATATACTCGTATCATAATGTGATCATAGGCTTTGCTGCAAGATTGTCAGCCAAACAAGTGAAGGAAATGGAGAAGAAACCAGGCTTTATATCTGTGTGGCCTCAGAATATATTGTCCTTGCACACTACCCATACTCCGAGTTTTCTTGGATTGCAACAGAACGTTGGCTTGTGGAGGGATGCCAACTATGGAAAAGGTGTGATCATTGGAGTCTTGGTCACCGGGATTACTCCTGACCATCCTTCATTTAATGACGAAGGAATGCCTCCTCCGCCTGCTAAATGGAAGGGCAAGTGTGAATCGAATTTCACTGCAAAGTGTAACAACAAGCTCATTGGCGCGAGGAATTTCCCAATAACGAGTGATTCACCGATCGATAATCAAGGACATGACACACACACCTACAGCACAGCTGCAGGAAGTTTTGTGAAAGGTGCCAATGTGTATGGGAACGCTAAAGGCACTGTGGCTGGGATTGCCCCTCTAGCTCACCTGGCCATTTATAAGGTCTGTGATTTGGAATGCTTCGAAAGTGACATTTTAGCTGCCATGGATGCAGCTATTGATGATGGAGTAGATATCCTGTCCCTTTCCTTGGGTGGAGGTAGCATGTCATTCTATAAAGATGTGATTGCACTCAGGGCGTACAGTGCAGGGAAAAGAGGTGTCCTTGTAAGTTGCTCTGAGGGAAATGGTGGTCCATCTGATAGCACCTTATCAAACGAAGCTCCGTGGATTCTGACAGTAGGTGCAAGCACTATTGACAGGAAACTCAAGGCCACCGTTACCCTCGGAAACAAAAAAGCATTCGAGGGCGAATCAGCATTTCATCCTAAGGTTCCCATTTCTGCATTTTCCCCTTTGATTGATCTTTCACTGAGTGCAATCACTACGTTTGCCGATGCTCACGTCCTTCCAGCTCTGTTTCTTACATACAAAGACGGAATGGAAATTCTTCACTACATGAACAAAAAAGTTAAACCAATTGCAAGACTTTCAGTCCTAGGAACAATAATCGGAGATAAAGATGCTCCGGTGGTTGCTGCATTTTCTACTCGCGGACCAAGCTTTGCTAGTCCTGGAATCTTGAAGCCTGATATTATTGGTCCCGGTCTTAACATTCTTGCTGCTTGGCCTACCTCCGTTGACTACAACAAACACACAAAATCTACCTTCAATATTATATCGGGCACCTCGATGTCTTGTCCTCACCTCAGCAGAGTAGCAGCATTGCTGAAAAGCACACACCCGAATTGGTCCCCCTGCAGCTGTAAAATCAGCAATCATGGCAACCGCTAACACAGTGAACCTCGTCGACAATCCCATCTTAGATGAAAGGCTCCTTCCGGCTAACACCTTCCCCATTGGTGCAGGACATGTCAATCCATCGAGAGCTAATGATCCAGTACTAATCTACGACACTCAATTTAAGGACTACCTGCCATACCTGTGTGGTTTGAATTACACCAATCAACAGGTGGGAATCATCCTGCAACACAAAGTGGATTGTAAGGAAGTGAAACACATTCCTGAAGCTCATCTATACTATCCTGCTTTTTCCATCAAACTCAGGGAGATTTCTCAGACATATACAAGAACAGTGACTAACGTCGGGGAAGCTAAATTGTCTACAGTTTAGAAATAGATTCCCCACCCGGAGTCACTGTGATTGTTAAGCCCTCTACGCTGAAATTCTCCAAGATGAACCAGAAGTTGAAATACCAAGTGACGTTTACAAGAAGAGATAATTGCACAAACAGTGGCATTGCTCAAGGATTCTTGAAATGGACTAGTAAGAAGTACTCTGTAAGGAGCCCAATCGCAGTTGTGCTACAGCCTACACTTGGTTTCTAGTTTTATTTTTTTTCTCATTTAAGTAATTGGAACAATGTATAACAAACCTATATTAGTGGTTTGAATAGAATCGTTGAATAATATGTTTCAAATGTATTCACATTATATTTGGCGATAGAATTCTTTGTTCTTTGAAATTAATTTGCACATGTTACATTTTTACCTGTATGAGTTTAACAAGATCAAATGTTACTACATGAATTAGTACCAAAAAAAGGGCAGCTCGGTGCACTAAGCTCCTGCTATGCGCGAGTCTGGGGAAGGGCCGGATCACTTGGATCTATTGTACGCAGTCTTGCACAACATTTCTACAAGAGTCTGTTTCCACGGCTCGAACCCGTGATCTCTGGACGCATGGTTTACATGAATTAGTACAAATAGTAATAATTCTAAAATTGTTCTTGTAAGTTCTACAAAGAATAAATACATAGTTTAACCCCTAAGCTTGTAGTCAAATCTCTTTGACATATCCCTCCTTCACGAGTATCACTTTACATGTCAAACGTTTCACAATGTGTATCTAATGTACACCACTTAATGTTATGTGAAGCTCGTGCATTTTACACAAAAAAGGAGAGTGAATGCAAAAATCATGTTTTTTTGGGAAATCATGTTCATTTTAATTTTCTGTAACACCACCCGAATTGAGACCCAACTTAATCCAAATTCGTGTTGCGCTTTCTAGCAAAGGCAACTACATAAACAGGGCTCGAACCTGAGACCTCTGATTAAGGATGAAAAAGACTTACACAACCCTTGGATCTTTTTTCTGGCTCGGATTCTTGAAAATGAAGGCAGCTTCTTTATATAACTTTTGAAAGTGAAGTATATATAAAGGGGATATAAAGGTTCTTGCTGGTTTTGTATAGAAGTGAGAGGGTACCAAAATGAAACTCACAGAAAAGTCAAATAAAATATATAAATAAACACTTTAACTTCGCCTCAATCGTAACTAAACACTTCAACTTTGATAATACACCTCTAGACACCTCAATTTATCTTCATTGTATCAGTTGAACGCTCCAACTTATAGAACGATCATCTAGGCACCTTCAAAATTTATATGTCACTTCAGCACATCGAGTGTCTGGGAGACACAGTGGGGATCAGACGAGTTGAAGTGTTTAGGTATGCACTCTCAAATTAAAGTTGAAATGCTTGCTAGGCAGCTAAGGCTAAGTTTTTGTTAACCGAGGAAGTTCTTTTTTAGAGAGTACCAATGGACTTCTACTGGTAAAATGACAATACCTAAAAGTCTCCATCAGGAACACTAACCCAAATTTTAATTTTTATTTCATCAAAACTAAGCACTTTGTATAATTGTATCAAGGAGCCACATAATGCACATGTACCCTTAGCATCATGTACAATCCATCTTGAGAAAAACCTCACCCATATCCCTTTCCCCTTTCCTTAATCCTTAAAAAAAACATGGGATTTTTCGGCGGAAATTTCTGAGGGCTGTCGGAAGTCGGTTCGTCAGAAATGTTTTCCAACGGACATTCCCTCGGAAATCCTAATAGATCTTCCTCAAAAAAATTCTATCTTAAATTCACATGTGTTAATGTCAAACTGTGGGCTGACTTACATTCCATAAAGGATAGCTTTGACAAGTAAAAGGTGTTAATAAATCTAGAGAAGGTTTATCAAAGCAATTTACCAAATTTTTTTAAAAAAAATCTGAATGGAAAGAGTCATCATTCATAAAAATGTCAATATCAATAGCCCAATATTTAGTTAAACTTGTAGCTTTACAAATGCAAATTTGTCCTTAATTAAGAAGTTTATGAGAATCAAGCTTTGGTATATGGTCATAACTACTAATCATTTCTAGGAAAGCGTGCAATGAGTGCAAAACCGTGTGCTAACTAAAATCCAGAAAGGGTGTTTGCCGACTAAGACAACAGGACGATGGTCATTAAAATCAAAATCGATTACTGATTTAACAAGTAAAAGATATTAAAAGCTTCTGGAGCAGGTTTGCCAAATCAAATTACCAAAAAAGAATTTTAAGTTATCAATGAAAGCATCCTCATTCACCAAATTGTCAATGTCAATAGCCCAAATGTAGTTAAAACTTACAGCTTTGCAAGTGAACATTTGTTCTTAATTAAGAAGTAGTTAATTTATGAGAATCCAGCTTTGAGACATGGTCAGTAACACTAATCATTTCAAGGAAAAGGTTCAATTAGACTAACTAATTCACATCACCATCCTTTCCTTTTTCTTTCTTTCTTAATTGTTCAACTTTAGTTCTTTTATCACACAATAATACATTATTAAACAGTCAAATATATGCAAAGCCAGAGCACACTATAAATACTAGTAGTACACATAATGCAAAAACATCAAACTCTATTCTCCTTTCTCCCAACACATTGCAGCAAGTCATGAAAATCTTGAAAATATTTTTTGTTATTTTTGCTATACTTGCTTGTTTTTCATGGCCTAGTATGCAGAGTGATTTGGAGACGTACATAGTTCACGTCGAATCTCCAGAAAGCCAAATTTCCACTGAATCGTCAAGAATGGATTTGGAGAGCTGGTACAAGTCATTCATACCAAAGACCATAGCAACCGCTGGCTCAAATGAAAAGCCACGGTTGATATACTCGTATCATAATGTGATCATAGGCTTTGCTGCAAGATTGTCAGCCAAGCAAGTGAAGGAAATGGAGAAGAAACCAGGCTTTATATCTGCGTGGCCTCAGAATAGATTGTCCTTGCACACTACCCTTACTCCGAGTTTTCTTGGATTGCAACAGAACGTTGGCTTGTGGAGGGATGCCAACTATGGAAAAGGTGTGATCATTGGAGTCTTGGACACCGGGATTACTCCTGACCATCCTTCATTTAATGACGAAGGAATGCCTCCTCCACCTGCTAAATGGAAGGGCAAGTGTGAATCGAATTTCACTACAAAGTGTAACAACAAGCTCATTGGCGCGAGGAATTTCCCAATAACAAGTGATTCACCAATAGATAATCAGGGACATGGCACACACACCTCCAGCACAGCTGCAGGAAGTTTTGTGAAAGGTGCCAATGTGTATGGGAACGCTAAAGGCACTGGGGCTGGGATTGCCCCTCTAGCTCACCTGGCCATTTATAAGGTCTGTGATTTGGAATGCTTCGAAAGTGACATTTTAGCTGCCATGGATGCAGCTATTGATGATGGAGTAGATATCCTGTCCCTTTCCTTGGGTGGAGGTAGCATGTCATTCTATAAAGATGTGATTGCACTCGGGGCGTACAGTGCAGGGAAAAGAGGTGTCCTTGTAAGTTGCTCTGCGGGAAATGGTGGTCCATCTGATAGCACCTTATCAAACGAAGCTCCGTGGATTCTGACAGTAGGTGCAAGCACTATTGACAGGAAACTCAAGGCCACCGTTACCCTCGGAAACAAAAAAGCATTCGAGGGCGAATCAGCATTTCATCCTAAGGTTCCCATTTCGGCATTTTCCCCTTTGATTGATCCTTCACTGAGTGCAATCAACTTTCATAACCCTTTCTGCGACACAGGTACTCTGAATGACCCTGAACTTAAAGGCAAAATTGTTATGTGCATGTTAGGGGGTAATAATTCCTTTATTGAAAAGGGACAAGCTGTAAAGGATGCCGGAGGTGTTGGCATGATTATTTATAGTATCCCTGAGTATGGTTTCACAACGTTTGCCGATGCTCACGTCCTTCCAGCTCTGTTTATTACATACAAATACGGAATGGAAATTCTTCACTACATGAATAAAACAGATAAACCAACTGCAAGACTTTCATTCCAAGGAACAATAATCGGAGATAAAGATGCTCCGGTGGTTGCTGCATTTTCTTCTCGCGGACCAAGCTTTGCTAGTCCTGGAATCTTGAAGCCTGATATTATTGGTCCCGGTCTTAACATTCTTGCTGGTTGGCCTACCTCCGTTGACTACAACAAACACACAAAATCTACCTTCAATATTTTATCGGGTACCTCCATGTCTTGTCCTCACCTCAGCGGAGTAGCAGCATTGCTGAAAAGCACACACCCGACTTGGTCCCCTGCAGCTATAAAATCAGCAATCATGACAACAGCTAACACAGTGAACCTCGACAATAATCCCATCTTAGATGAAAGGCTCCTTCCGGCTAACACCTTCGCCATTGGAGCAGGACATGTCAATCCATCGAGAGCTAATGATCCAGGACTAATCTACGACACTCAATTTAAAGACTACCTGCCATATCTGTGTGGTTTGAATTACACAAATCAACAGGTGGGAATCATCCTGCAACACAAAGTAGATTGTAAGGAAGTGAAACACATTCCTGAAGCTCAACTAAACTATCCTTCATTCTCCATCAAACTCGGGGAGAATTCTCAGACATATACGAGAACAGTGACTAATATCGGGAAAGCTAAATCGTCTTACAGTGTGGAAATAGTTTCTCCTCCCGGAGTTTCTGTGATTGTTAAGCCCTCTACTTTGAAGTTCTCAAAGTTGAACCAGAAGTTAAAATACCAAGTGACATTTACGAGAAGAGATAATAGCACAAACAGTGTCATTGCTCAAGGATTCTTGAAATGGAGTAATAAGAAGTACTCTGTAAGAAGCCCAATAGCAGTTGTGCTACAGCCTACACTTGGTTTCTAGATTTATTTTTCTTCTCTTTAAGCAATTGGAACAATGTATAACAATCTTGTATTAGTGGTTTCAATACAAATCATTGAATAATAAGTTTCAAAAGTATTCACATTATATTTGGCGATAGAATTCAGTTATTCTTTGAAATTAATTTGCATATGTTACATTCTTACCTGTATGAGTTAACAATATCAAAATGTTACTACATGAATTAGTATCAAACAAAAAAAAGGCAGCTCGGTGCGCTAAGCTCCTGCTATGGGCGAGTCTGGGGATGGGCCGGATCACAAAGAACTATTGTACGCAACCTTGCCCTGCATTTCTGCAAGATACTATTTCCACAGCTCGAATCTGTGACCTCCTGGTCACATGGTTTACATGAATTAGTACAAATAGCTATAATCCTAAATTGTTCTTGTAAGTTCCATAAAGACTAAATACATAGTTTAACCCCTGAGCTTGTAGTCAAATCGCTTCGACATATCCCTCCCTCACGAATATCACTTTACACGTCAAATGTTACACAATGTATATCTAATATACACCACTTAATTTTATGTGAATCTAGCGCATTCTACGTTTAAAAAAGGAGAATGATTGCAAAAATCATGTTTTTGGGAAATCATGTTCCTTTTAACATAGTGTCTGCCACCTGTATTGGGAGCCAGCTTAATCAAAATTCGTGTTGCGCTTTCTAACAAAGGGGACTTCATAAACAAGACTCGAACCTAAGACCTCTGATTAAGGATGAAAAAGAGTTACACAACCCATGAATCTTTTTCTGGCTCAGATTCTTGAAAATGAAGGCAGCTTCTTTATAAAACTTTTGAAAGTGAAGTATATATGAAGGGGATGTAAAGGTTCTTGCTGGTTTTGTATCGAAGTGAGAAGGTACCAAAATGAGACTCACAAAAAAGTCAAACAAAATACATAGATAGACACTTTAACTTCACCTCAACCATAACTAAACACTTCAACTTTGATAACACAGATCTAGACACCTCAATTCGTCTTCATTGTGTCAATTGAACACTCCATCTTACAGACTAATTATCTAGGCACCTTCAAAATTTATTTTTCACGTCAGGACATCGAGTGTCTGTGAGATACAATGGGGATCAGACGAGTTGAAGTGTTTAGACATGCACTCTCAAAGTTGAAGTGCTTACTTGGCAGCTAAGGCTAAGTTTGAGTGAACCTCACCCATATCCCCTTCCCCTGCCCTTAATTTAAAATATAAAATAAAAAATGTGAATTTTCACCGGAAATGAGGGAAGCTGTTGGAATTTGTTCGTCACAATAATTTACGACGGACATTTCCTCGGGATTTCAGATAGACCTTCCTCAAAAAAGTTCCATCTAAAACTCAGATGTTTTAATGTCAAACTGCAAACTGACATACATTATACAAAGGGTGTTGATCAATTAAGACGAAAGGACGATGATTATGAAAGTCGAATCATATCCTCTAAGGATAGTTTTGACAAGTAAAAGGTGTTAAAAATTTCTAGTAAAGGTTTGTCAAATCATATTTATCAATTTTTGTGAAAAAAATCTCAATCAAAACAATCATCATTCATAAAAATGTCAATATCAATAGCCCAATATTTAGCTAAACTTGTAGCTTTGCAAATGAAAATTTGTTCTTAATTAAGAAGTTTATGAGAATCAAGCTTTGGCATATGGTCATTAATACCGATCATTTCTAGGAAAGCATGCAATTAGTGCTAAACCGCAAGTTAACTAACATACCAGAAAGGGTATTTATCGATTAAGACAACAAGGTCTAACGGACATTAAAATCAAAATCGATAACTGATTTAACAAGTAAAAGATATTAAAACCTTATATAGCAGGTTTGTCAAATCATATTACCAAAAAAGAATTAAAAGTTCATCATTCATCAAATTGTCAATGTCAATAGCCCAAATGTAGTTAAACTTGCAGCTTTGCAAGTTTGTTCTTAATTAAGTAGTAGTTTATGAGAATGAAGCTTTGATAAATGGTCATTAACACTAATCATTTCTAGGAAAATGTTCAATTAGACTAACCAATTTACATTACCATCCTTTCCTTTTTCTTTCTTTCTTAATTGTTCCTTCAACTTTAGTTCTTTTATCACACAATCTTACTTTATTAAACAATCAAATATATGCAAGGCCAGAGCACACTATAAATTCTAGTAGTAGACATAATGCAAAAATATCAAACTCCACTTTCCTAAGTGTACATCATTAGTTCAAATTTTCTTTCTCCCAACACATTTGCAGCAAGCCATGAAAAACTTGAATATATTTTTTGCTATTTTTTCTGTACTTGGTTGTTTTTCATGGCCTAGTATGCAGAGCAATTTGGAGACATACATTGTTCACGTCGAATCTCCAGAAAGCCAAATTTCCACTCAATCGTCAAGAATGGATTTGGAGAGCTGGTACAAGCCATTCATGCCAAAGACCATAGAAACCGCTGGCTCAAATGAAAAGCCACGGTTGATATACTCGTATCATAGGCTTTGCTGCAAGATTGTCAGCTAAGCAAGTGAAGGAAATGGAGAAGAAACCAGGCTTTATATCTGTGTGGCCGGAGATGTTATTGTCCTTGCACACTACCCATTCCCCGAGTTTTCTTGGATTGCAACAGAACGTTGGCTTGTGGAGGGATGCCAACTATGGAAAAGGTGTGATCATTGGAGTCTTGGACACCGGGATTATCCCTGACCATCCTTCATTTAGTGATGAAGGCATGCCTCCTCCGCCTGCTAAATGGAAGGGCAAGTGTGAATCAAATTTCACTGCAAAGTGTAACAACAAGCTCATTGGCGCGAGGACTTTTATAATGAACAGTGATTCACCGATAGATGATGATGGACATGGCACACACCTCCAGCACAGCTGCAGGAAGTTTTGTGAAAGGTGCCAATGTGTATGGGAACGCTAAAGGCACTGCGGTTGGGATTGCCCCTCTTGCTCACCTGGCCATTTACAAGGTCTGTGATCCTTATTGCTTGGGAAGTGACATCCTAACTGGCATGGATGCAGCTATTGATGATGGAGTAGATATCCAATCAATATCCATTGGTCGAGGAAACAGGTCATTCTATAATGACTCCATTGCACTCGGGCGTACAGTGAAGCAAAAAGAGGTATTCTTTTAAGTTGCTCTGCCGGTAATGGTGGTCCATCCAATACCACCTTATTAAACGAAGCTCCGTGGATTCTGACAGTAGGTGAAAGCACTATTGACAGGAAACTCAAGGACACCATTACCCTCGGAAACCAAAAAATATTCGAGGGTGAATCAGCATTTCATCCTAAGATTCCCATTTCAGCATTTATCCCTTTTATTGATCCTTCACTGAGTGCAGCCAACTTTAAACCCTTATTGCGACATAGGTACTCTGAATGACCCTGAAATTAAAGGAAAAATTGTTATGTGCAAGTCAGGGGGTGATAATACTTCCTTGATTGATAAAGGACAAGTTGTAAAGGATGCCGGAGGTGTTGGCATGATTATCTATAGTATCCCTGAGTATGGTTTCACTATGTTTGCCGATACTCACGTCCTTCCAGCTGTGTTTATTACATACAAAGACGGAATGGAAATTCTTCACTACATGAAGTCAACATCGAAACCAATTGCAAGACTTTCATTCCAAGGAACAATAATCAGAGATAAAGATGCTCCGGTGGTTGCTGCATTTTCTTCTCGCGGATCAAGCTTTGCTTGTCCTGGAATCATGAACCCTGATATTATTGGTCCCGGTCTTAACATTCTTGATGCTTGGCCTACGTCCGTTGACTACAAACACACAAAATCTACCTTCAATAGTTTATCGGGTACCTCCATGTCTTGTCCTCACCTCAGCGGAGTAGCAGCATTGATGAAAAGCACACACCCGAATTTGTCCCCTGCAGCTATAAAATCAGCAATCATGACAACCGCTGTTACAGTGAACCTCGCCAACTATCCCATCTTAGATGAAAGGCTCCTTCCAGCTAACATCTTTGCCATTGGTGCAGGATATGTCAATCCATCGAGAGCTAATGATCCAGGACTAATCTACGACACTCAATTTAAAGACTACCTGCCATACCTGTGCGGTTTGAATTACACAAATCAACAGGTGGGAAGCATCCTGCAACACAAAGTGGATTGTAAGGAAGTGAAACACATTCCTGAAGCTCAACTAAACTATCCTTCATTCTCCATCAAACTCGGGGAAATTTCTCAGACATATACAAGAACAGTGACTAACGTCGGGGAAGCTAAATCATCTTACAGTGTGGAAATAACTTCCCCTCCTGGTGTCACTGTGATTGTTAATCCCTCTACTCTGAAATTCTCCAAGTTGAACCAGAAGTTGAAATACCAAGTGACGTTTACGAGAAGTGATAACAGCACAAACAGTGGCATTGCTCAAGGATTCTTGAAATGGACTAGCAAGAAGTACTCTGTAAGAAGCCCAATCGCAGTTGTGCTACAGCCTACAATTGGTTTCTAGTTTTATATTTCTTTTCATTTCAATAGAAACTGTTGAATAATAAGTGACAAAAGTATTCACATTACATTTTACCATATGAATTAGTACAAATAGTTACAATTCCAAAATTATTCTTGTAATGATGAATACATAGTTTACCACCTGAGCTTGTATTTCTAATTTCTTTCTAATAAGAGTGGATAAAAACACGAAAAAAAGAGTATTCGTTTGTTCATATGAATCGAGCCGAGGCTGCACGTACTGATCCCACTTGTACCAACGGAGGGTCCTATAATGGTTTGTGAGAAAAATCCACTGGAAGCTAATTCACTAAAAATATCAATGGGCTAACACACACCAAAAAATGGCAAAATCGCCTAATTTCGCTTGTGCAGCTCCGAAATGCTATGAACGCGTTATGAATCGTGCTGAGGTAGCAAGTACTGATCCCCTGGATACCTACGGAGGGTCCCATAATGGTTCGAAGAAAAATCCACCAAAAGTTAATTCACCAAAAATATCCATGGCCAAACACACACGAAATAATGGCAAAATCGCCTAATTCCGCTAGTGCGGCTCCTAAATGCTATGAACGCGCCATTAATTGTGCCGAGGCTGCACGTACTGATTTCCTGGGTACCTACTGGGGTCCCATAATGGTTTTTGAGAAAACTCCACCAAAAGATAGTTCACCAAAAATGTCCATTGGCTACACACACGAAAAAATAGTGAAATCGCCTAAGTCCGCTTTTATGGCCCCTAAATGCTATGAACACGTCATGGATCCTACAAAGATAGCACGTAATAATCCCCCGGGTACCTATTTCGGGTCCCATAACGGTTTCCAAGAAAAATCCATAGGAAGCCAGTTCATCAAAAATATCCATGGGCTAACACACATGAAAAAATGGCGAAATCATCTAATTCCGCTTGTGTGGCCCTAAATGCTATGAATACGATGTAGATCGTGGAGAGGACGCATGTATTGATACCTTGGATACCTATGGAGGGTCCCATAATGGTTTTCAAGAAAAATCGACCAGAAGCAAGTTCACCAAAAGTATCCATGGCTAACACACACGAAAAAATGGTGAAATTATCAAATTATGCTTGTGCGGCCCCCAAATGTTATGAACGCATCATTGGTCATGCCGAAGCGGCACATACTGATTCATCGAGTACTACAGAGGGTCCCATAATTATTTTTGAAAAAAAATACCGAAAACCAGTTCACTAAAAATATCTAATCGCTAACACACGTGAAAAAATGGAAAAATCTCTTAATTCCGCTTATGCAGCACCTAAATGCTATGAACGCACCGTGGATTGTGTCGAGGTCACATGTACTGATCCCCCGGGTATATACGGAGGGTCCCATAATGGTTTTTGAGAAAAAATCCATCGGAAGCCAGTTTACCAAAAATATCAATGGGCTTAACATACGAAAAAATGGAGAAATCGCCTAATTCAGCTTGTGCAACCCCTAAATGCTATGAACGCACCGTTGATCATGCCGACGCTGCACTTACTGATACCAAGGGAACCTACGAAAGGTACCATAATGATTTCTAAGAAAAATACACCGGAATCAAGTTCACTAAAAATATCCATGGCTAACACAAATGAAAAAATGGCAAAATCATCTAATTCCACTTGTGCGGCTCCTAAATTCTATGAATGCACCGTGGATCCTACCGAGGCTGCACGTACTAATCCCTCGAGTACCTATAGCGGTTCCTATAGCATTTTCTAAAAAAAATTCATCGAAAGCCAGTTCACCAAAAATATCCATGGGCTAACACACAAGAAAAAATGGCGAAATCGCCTAAACCCGCTTGTGCAGCCCCTAAATGTAGTGAACACATCATGGATTGTGCCAATGTTGCACTTAATGATCCCTCGGGTACCAACGGAGGGTCCCATAACAGTTTCCGAGAAAAATCCATTGAAAACCAGTTCACTAAAAATATCCATAGGTTAACACACACGAAAAAATGGCGAAATCGCTTAATTTCACTTGTGCGGCCCCTAGATCCTACGAACGCACTAAGGATCATGTAGAGGCCGCACGTACCGATCCCTCGGGTACCAACGATGGGTCCCATAATGATTTTCAAGAAAAATCCACAAGAATCTGTATAACACATACGAAAAAATGGCAAAATCGCTTAATTCCGCTTGTGTGGCCCCTAAATGATATGATGGCACAGTGGATCATGCCGAGGCTGCACGTACTGATCCCACTTGTACCTACGGAGAGTCCTATAGTGGTTTCTATAAAAAAATCCACTGGGAAATAATTCACCAAAAACATCAATGGGCTAACACAAATAGAAAAATGGTGAAATCACCTAATTTCGGTTGTGCAGCTCCTAAATGCTATGGACGCGTTATAAATCATGTTGAGGCCGCTCGTACTGATCCTACGGGTACCTAAGGAGGGTCCCATAATATTTTTCGAAAAAAATTCATCGAAAACTAATTCTCCAAAAATATCAATGGGCTAACACACATTAAAAATGACAAAATCGTCTAATTCCGCTTGTACGGTCCCTAAATGCTATGAACTCACTGTTGATCATATCGAGAAAGCATGTACTGATCCCACAGTACCTATGGAGGGTCCCATAATGGTTTCTGAGAAAAATCAACCATAATCCAGTTCATTCAAAATATAAATGCACTAACACACATGAAAAAAATAGCAAAATAGCCTAATTCCGCTTGTGCAACTTCTAAATGCTATGAACGCGACATGAATCGTGCTGAGGCTGCACTTACTGATCTCCCGAGTACCTACATAGGGTCCCATAACGTCTTTCAAGAAAAATCCACCGGAAGCCAATTCACCAAAAATATCCATGGGCTAACATACACGAAAAAATAGCGAAATCACCTAATTCCGCGTGTGCGGCTCCTAAATGCTATGAACATGCAGTGGATCTTGCTGAGGCTGCATGTACTAATCCTCCGAACACATACGGTGGTTCCTATAATGATTTTCAAGAAAAATCCATCGGAAGCCTTTTCACAAAAAATATCCATGGGCCAACGCACACGAAAAAATGACAAAATCGCCTAAACCCGCTTGTGCGACCCCTAATGTTATGAACACACCATGGATCATGCCAAGGATGCATGTACTGATCGCTCAGATACCTACGGAGTGTCCCATAACGGTTTCCAAGAAAAATCCAAAAAAAAATAGTTCACAAAAAATATCCATGGGCTAACCCATACGAAAAAATGGAGAAATTATCTAATTCCGCTTGTGCGATCCCTAAATACTATGAATATGCTAAGAATCATGTCGAGGACACACGTACTGATCCCTCGGGTACCTATAGCAGGTCCCATAATGGTTTTCAAGAAAAATCCATAGGAATCCAAGTTCACCAAAGATATCCATGGTATAAGACACACGAAAAAAATGGGGAAATCGCCTAATACTAACTGTGAGGCCCCTAAATGCTATGATGGCGCGGTGGATCGTGACGATACTGAACATATTGATCCTACGTGTACCTACGGAGGGTTCTATAACAGTTTCTGAGAAAAATCCACTGGGAGCTAATTCACCAAAAATATCCATGGGCAAACACACACGATAAAATGGCGAAATCGCCTAATTCTGCATAAGAAGCTCCTAAATATTATGAACGTGTTATAAATCATATCGAGGCCGCACGTACTGATCCCCCGGGTACTTACGGAGGGTCCCATTATGGTTTTTGAGAAAAATCCACCAAAAGTTAATTCACCAAAAATATTCAAGGGCTATCCCATAGAGAAAAAAACGAAATCTCCTAATTCTACTTGTGCAGCTCCTAAATGCTATGAACGCGCCATGAATCGTGCTGAGGCCGCACATACTGATCCCCCGTATACATACGGAGGGTCCCATAATAATTTTTGAGAAAACTCCACAGGAAGTCAGTTCACCAAAAATGTCCATTGTCTAACACACACGAAAATGGAAAAAATTATCTAATTCCGCTTGTGCGGCCCCTAAATGCTATGAACGTGCCGTGGATCCTGCAAAGGCAGCACATAATAATCCCCCGGGTACCTATCGCGGGTCCCATAATGGTTTCCAAGAAAAATCAAAAGGAAGCCAGTCACCAAAAATATCCATGGGCTAACACATATGGAAAAAATGGCAAAATCGTCTGTTTTTGCGCCCTAAATGCTATGAACACGATGTAGATCGTGGTGAGGAATCACGTATTAATTCCTTAGGTACCTACGGAGGGTCCCATAATGGTTTCAAGAAAAATCGACCAGAAGCCAGTTCACCAAAAATATCCATAGCTAACACACACGAAAAAATGGCGAAATCTCCTAATTCTACTTATGCGCCCCCTAAATGCTATGAACGTGCCATTGATCATGCCGAGGCGGCACAAATTGATCCATCAAGTACTTATGAAGAGTCCCATAATAGTTTTCGAGTAAAACCCACCAAAAGTCAGTTCACTAAAAATATCCATGCGCTAACACACGTGAAAAAATAAAAAAAAATCGCCTTATTCCGCTTATGCGGCACCTAAATGCAATGAACACACGAAAAATAGGAAAAATCGCCTAGTTTAGCTTGTGCGGCCACTAAATGCTATGAACGCAGATCGTGTCGAGGTCGCATGCACTGATCTCATGGGTACCTACAAAAGGTACCATAATAATTTCTGAGAAAAATTCACCGAAAACCAGTTCACTAAAAATATCCATGGGCTAACACACACGAAAAACTAGCGAAATCGTCTAATTCTGCTTGTGTGGCCCCTAAATGTTATGAACACGCCGTGGATCCTGCCGAGGCTGCACTTACTAATCTTTTGGGTACCTACGGCGGGTCCTATAGCGATTTATTAGAAAAATCCACCAGAAGCATGTTTACCAAAATTACTCATGGGCTAACACACGCGAATAATGGGCGAAATCGCCTAAACCCGCTTGTGCGGCCCCTAAATGCTATGAACGCACCATGGATCGTGTCGATGCTTCACGTACTTATCCCTAGGGTACCTACGGAGGGTCCCATAATGATTTTCCAGAAAAATCCACCGAAAGTTAGTTTGCCAAAAATATCCATGGGCTAACACATACGAAAAAATGGCGAAATCACCTATTTCGGCTTGTGTTACCCTTAAATGCTATGAACGCGCTGTGGATCCTACCGAGGCCGCACATACTAATCTGTGTGTGTACCTACGGAGGATCTCACAACAGTTCCCTAGAAAAATTCACAAGAAGCCAGTTCAACAAAAATATCGATGGGCTAACACACACAAAAAATGGCAAAATCTCCTAATTCAGCTTGTGCTGCCCCTAAATGCTATGAACGTGCTGTAGATCATTTCGAGCCTACACGTACTAATCCACCATGTACTTGTGAGGGTCCTATAATGGTTTTCGAAAAAAATCCACCGGAAGTCAGTTCACCAAAAATATCCATGGGTTAACACGCACGAAAAAATGGTGAAATTGCCTAATTCCTCTTGCTATGAAAGCGCCATGGATTATGCCGAGGCTGCACGTATTGATCCCCTGGGTACCTACGGAGGTTCCCAAAATGATTTTCGATAAAAATCAATTGAAAGTCAGTTCACCAAAAATATCGACGGGATAACACACACGAAAAATGAACAAAATCGTCTAATTCTGCTTGTGCAACCCCTAAATGCTATGAACTTGATGTGGATCATGTCGAGCCCGCATGTACTGATCCCCCAGGTACCTAAGAAGAGTCCCATAACGGTTTCTGAGAAAAATTCATCGGAAGCTATTTCACTAAAAATATCCATTGGCAAACTCACACGAAAAATGACGAAATCGACTAATTCTACTTATGCGGCCCCAAAATGCTATGAATGCGCCGTAGATTTTGTTGAGGTCACACGTACTAATCCTCTAGGTACCTACATAGGGTCCCATAACTGTTTTCAAAAAAAATCTATAGGAAGCCAGTTCACCAAAAATATCAATGGGCTAACACACACGAAAAAATGGCGAAATCGCTTAATTCCGCTTATGCGGCCTCTAAATGTTATGTACGCGTCGTGGATCGTGCCGAGGCCGCTCGTACTGATCCCTCGGGTACCTACGAAGGGTCCTATAATTGTTTTCAAGAAAAACAACTAGAAGCCAGTTCACAAAAAATATACATGGGCCAACACACACGAAAAAATGGAGAAATCGCCTAATTCCGCTTGTGCGGCCCCTGTGGATTGTCCCGAGGCCGCACGTACTGATCCCCCGGGTACCTACGGAGGCTTCCATAATGGTTTCAGAGAAAAATCGACCAAAAGCTTGTTCACCAAAAATATCCATGGGCTAACACACGCAATGTACTGATCCCCCGGGTACCTCTGGAGGGACCCGTAACGGTTTTCGAGAAAAATTCACCGAAAGCTAGTTCACCAAAAATATTCATGGGTTAACATACACAAAAATATGGCGAAATGGCCTAATTCCGCATGTGCGCCCCCTAAATGCTATGAACGCGCTGTGGATCCTACTGAGGCCACATGTACTAATCCCCTGGGTACCTACGACGGGTCCCATAACGATTTTCAAGAAAATCCACAGGAATCCAGTTCACCAAAAAGATTAATGGACTAACATGAATATCTCTAATCTTGATAGTTTTATTACTCCTTCTGTCTAAATTATGATACACTTTTATTTCTAATTAGTTTCAAAAATAATATATTCTTATATTTAGTAATAATTTTATTTTAAATCACTCATTGTACTCTTAATAAGATAATTTATATTTATTTTATATCACAAGTTTTAAAAAGCTTTTTAAATTTCTTAAACATTCTGCCTTGAGACGAGGGAGCAATATTTAATTTGTGCCATGCTTTTAGTTGTTAGTGAGATGGTTAAGTTTTTCTCAAGCAGGACTTGCATATATAAACCGACAAGTTTCAACCAAACAAAGAGCCATTGTTTTTAGCAAAGAGATAATAGGGCCCACTTGCAACTTGTTATTTGTCAAGTCACAATCATATAGATAAGATAAATAATCAATTGAATAAATTAAATGCTCCTAGCTAGAGATTTTCTTCTTTTTTTTTGTTTGTATATTGAGGGTTTATTTGGTGTGTGATATTTATATTGAGACTTGATTAAATTTAAATTTACGTATTATAGGGCTTATTTGTAGGAGCTCAAATTCGAGATCTTTGACCAAGAATTGAGGAGTCCGATTAATTTTCATTTGCGCCAAAAACAAGGGTGAAAGTAAAAGCCCAAATACAAATTTGGTCAAGGCCAATAACTTTTGTTAAAGCAATATATTTGTTTTTATGAAAATTCATTAAATATAATATGTACACGAACATAGAGAGAATTTTCATTAAGGGAAATTTAAAATATAAAGAAGTCAATATATGAATAAGTCTAAGGGATTCACATATACTTCTTCTGTTCAAAAAGAATGATTTAGTTTGACTTGACATTGAATTTAAGAAAATAAAGAAGACTTTTAATCTTGTATTCTTAAATTAAAGTTATGTCAAATGTACTTAAATGTCCTTAAATCTTGTCGTTTTAAACATGTCACATGAAAAGATGAAATTAAAATATTGTCAAATAAAAAAAGGGATTATTTTTTTTAAACATACTAAAAAGAAAAATAGGTCTTTTTTAAAATGGAGAAAGTACTGTATATACATAATAAAAATAAAAAATAAAAGCTTTAATCTTGTGTTTGTGTAGTTTTCTTATAGTTCTTTTTTTTTTTGTAAAAGAAAGGGAATTCATCCGAGGCCCCTTCCGGTGCCCTAGCTCCACTCATGTGCACAATTATTAAATTAGAACTCAATTATTAATATTTGTAACCATTAATTTTTTGAAATATAAAATTCATAAAATTAAAATTTTGATTAATTTTCTGAATAAAACGTTTTCTATGAGAGGCGATACATTCTCATAAACACAAAAACAAAAACAAATCATGAAACCCAGTATTTTTGGCCTAAATTAAGGGAAAATGTGTTGACCCCTCTGAAGGTACTTGGAAGATGTATTTACTCATTGAATGGAAAAATTAACTGTTTTAACATGCTGCCCACTTGAGAATTCAAATGAATTCATCATTTAATGTAGGAAACAAGGCAAATCAAATAATTGACCAAAATAACATAAAGTATACATAAAGAAGTCAAATTTGCCAACTTTAGAATTGTTGTAATGGGAAAAGAATGGCTGCTAATTGGAGGGGTCCTTAACATATTAGTGCAACTACTACTATATCTTTTTTTTGCTGATAATTGGAATAACTTTATTTATTACAACTTTATCCAAAAAAAATGATTTTGAATGCAAAACTTTATTTATGGGAAAAAAAGTCATTCTTTATATTATTTCATTCATTCTAAAGACTAATACAAACACTCGTTCACATCATTGTTTTTTTCAATAATTGGAAAATTCTCCGGGATCAATTATCAACTTTTCTCCACTTAATTAATACTTATTTATAGCATGGCTCGTACTTGTGATAATCGAAATTCTCAAGGTTAACGGTTCATAGTTCGAAATTTGGTGAATAATAAGATCGATCCCTCTATCTTCTCCACTAAAATATTTGTTTGTAACAAGATTTGAACCTATGATAATCTGAGAAGTTCTCAAGGTCAGTGGAGCACAGTTCGAAACTTGATGAATAATGAGTCCGATTCCTTTACTCTTTTCCACTTAAATACTTATCTTAGCAGGATTCGAACTGATGGGTTACCCATGCCAAAAGCTGAACCTACATATCACGTGTTGCGCTCTTACCACTAGATCAAAACCAGTGAAGGCAGTTATGACTCAGTTACATCATTATTCATTCTTCCTTTTAACTTTGGTTCTTCTGCCTTCTCATAATAATTGATATCCTCTTTCAACAAAATAATTATAAAAAAACAAGAATTAGTACTATAATAAACATGAGGGCTCTACTGATTAAATAATTCATAACTTTTGACCCAACTTGTCTGCATCATGAACACGATTAGCCGCCAGAGCACTATATATACCATTTGTCCAAAAGAATGCAAAATAACAAACTACATTTTACTAAGTGTATTAATGTTTTAGCTCAAAAAAATACAAATCTCTTAGCCTATTTGTAGCTATGAAAATCTTGAAATTTTTTCTTGTTTTTTCTATACTTGGTTGTTTGTCTTGGCCTAGTATACAAAGTGAATTAAAAACGTATATAGTACACGTTGAATCTCCAGAAACTCAAATTTCAACACAATCTTTGTCAGAGGATTTAGAGAGTTGGTACCAATCCTTTTTGCCAAATACAATAGCAAGCTCGAATGAGAAGGCTTCGCGTTTAGTATATTCATATCGCAATGTTATGAAAGGCTTTGCAGCACGATTAACTGCAGAGCAAGTGAAAGAAATGGAGAAGAAACCGGGGTTTATAGTTGCGTGGCCAGAGAGGATTTTGTCCTTACACACCACACATAGTCCGAGTTTTCTCGGGTTGCAACAGAACATTGGCTTGTGGAAGAATTCCAACTATGGGAAAGGCGTGATCATCGGTGTTTTAGACACCGGGATCACACCTGACCATCCTTCATTTAACGACGAAGGAATGCCTCCTCCGCCTGCTAAATGGAAGGGAAAATGTGAATCCAACTTCACTACGAAGTGTAACAACAAGCTCATTGGAGCGAGGACGTTCCCACAAGCCAATGGTTCACCAGTAGATGATAATGGACACGGTACACATACCGCCAGCACAATTGCTGGCGGTTTTGTGAAAGGTGCCAATGTATTTGGAAATGCTATTGGCACCGCGGTTGGAATTGCCCCTCTTGCTCACCTAGCCATTTATAAAGTCTGCGATTCGTTTGGTTGCTCTGATAGTGGCATTTTATCTGCTATGGACGCGGCTATTGATGACGGAGTTGATATCTTATCACTTTCCCTTGGTGGAACTACTAACCCCTTCCATAGTGACCCCATTGCACTCGGGGCGTATAGTGCAACACAAAGAGGTATTCTTGTAAGTTGCTCTGCTGGTAATAACGGTCCATTTGAAAGCACGGTTGTAAATGAAGCCCCGTAGATTCTCACAGTAGGCGCGAGCACTCTTGACAGGAAAATTAAGGCAACTCTCAGGCTTGGAAATAGAGAAGAATTAGAGGGCGAATCAGCTTTTCATCCAAAAGTTTCCAATAACAAGTTCTTCCCTTTGTTTGATCCTTCAGAGAATGCTACTGATCCTAACTCTGACTCCGACATTCCCTTTTGCGGACCAGGGCTGACCGAGCTCAGTCCTGTTGCAAAAGGGAAAATTGTCTTGTGCGAGGTAGGTGGTGGTTTTAACAGAATTGAAAAAGGGCAAGCAGTTAAGAATGCTGGAGGTGTTGGTATGATTCTCACAAATCGTCCTCAGGACGGTTTCACTAAATCAGCGGATGCTCACGTCCTTCCAGCCTTGGACGTGACATCCTTTGATCGAAGTATAATCACCGATTATATGAAATCAACGAAGAATCCTGTGGCTAGAATTACGTTCCAAGGAACGATAATTGGAGATAAAAATGCTCCGGTAGTTGCTGCATTTTCTGCTCGCGGACCAAGCACAGCTAGTCCCGGAATTTTGAAGCCTGATATTATTGGTCCTGGTGTTAACATCCTTGCAGCTTGGCCTACCTCGGTTGAGAACAAAACAAACACAAAATCGACATTTAACATAATTTCGGGTACCTCAATGTCCTGTCCTCACCTCAGTGGAGTAGCAGCATTGCTGAAAAGCGCGCACCCTATGTGGTCTCCTGCAGCTATTAAATCAGCAATCATGACAACCGCGGATATAGTCAACCTCAAGAACGAATCCTTCCTAAGGGAAACGCTCACTCCTGCTGGAATCTTCGCGTTTGGGGCAGGTCATGTCAATCCATCAAGAGCAAATGATCCAGGACTAGTTTACGATACTCAATTCAAGGACTACTTACCTTATTTATGCGGTTTGAATTACTCGAATAGAGAGGTGGGAAACCTTCTACAACGCAAGGCGAATTGCTCAAAAGTGAAAAGTATCCCCGAAGCACAACTCAATTACCCTTCATTTTCTATCTCACTTGGAGAAAAATCTCAAACATACACGAGAACGGTAACAAACGTTGGAGAGGCAATGTCAACTTATCGCGTGGAGATAGTTTCACCACGAATGGTCTCCGTTGTTGTTAAGCCCTCGATTCTAAAGTTCTCGAAGATGAACCAGAAGATGTCGTACCGTGTGACATTTTCCACAACAACCAAGATTGAAAACATGGAAGTTGTTCATGGATACTTGAAATGGACTAGTAATAAGCACTTTGTAAGAAGTCCAATTGCAGTTGTGCTACAAGAGCCAGAAACACCAGATTTTGATTAGTTTGTTTGATTTTTAATAATTTGTTTCCATGTATAATAAGCCTACATTAATGGCTTGTATCCACATGAGTTCACAAATTACTCATTTATGGACTAATATTTCTATTTTAATCCTTGTTACCTTTTTTTTGATGTCCTTTCTTTCATCTATTATAATGGAAAATACTTGCTCGCGCGTTTCTACTAAATTTAATCTTGAGAGTCTGAATTAAAATGAGAATACATATTACTTAATCATTATTAAATAATAAAAGCTTATATGCAAGACACGACTAATACATATCTATATCGTGTTAGGCTCATTAAAGGAGGAAGCACTTCCTATCGTGATTTTTTCCGATTATGAGGGTTCGAATCCGAGACATTTGGTTGAGGGTGCAGGATTTAGAAATATATGTCCATTGTTTTTATTCAGCTTTCGGTGTTCTGTGTTGCCTTTTAAAGGCCCGACTTATTCGGATTTGCCTGTATAAGGCCATTAAAAGAAGAAACGCTCCTTAGCTATCAAGTATTTTTTTTTCCTCTCTCAAAATTCGAATTCGAGATATTTTATTTGTTAGAAAAAATTAGAACTATCCATCTCACAAAAACTCATGGTGTCTAGAAAGTAGAAGGAGAGTATCAACATCCAATACCTAACAGAAGGAATCAAAAAATATATAAAATACCAAGAAAACCAGTCTTTGTGGTCTAACTAAGTAAATATGATATTGACCCTACCAAGATTCTTGAAAGATGTAATTTATGTCAAATTAAATATTATAAAGAGATGATTATTTTAAGTAGGACATAGGATAAATCAAAAAAAAATCCCGATACTAAATCCAACATCAATCAATATATTAAAGCAACATCCACATGGTATATGTGGGGAAAAAAAAGTTCCCATCTGTAGGTGGTAATAATATAGAGACATAGTTAGGATTTAAAGTTAATGAGTATAGAACTTGTCACCAAACTCTTTTCTAGTTTTAGTTACTGAGTCCGGAAGTAAATATTTATACGTATTTAATGAATTTCCTAATATAACTATAATATCTAACCAAAACATAGTGAGTTCAGTCAAATTCGTACCTAATACGGTAACTCCGCCCCTATTATAATATGCACAGAGTTAAGAAAAAGGAAAACCATGGCTGACTAGTTTTTTTTTAATTCAGAAGAAAACTGAATTTTATTTTATGAAATTAGAATTCTTACAAGTCAATTGAGAAAATTAAGTTTCCATGCAAGAAACCTGGCAATTAAATTATTAGTAGTATCTTTTTATGATGGGGATAACTTTAATTATGTGCCACATCCTTATCAAAAAAGATAAAGATCTTAAAGGTAAGCCAAGTGCATTTATGGGGTCATTTTGGTTATTTTATGCCTGATAGAACGTGGAATAAGAATACACATAAAATAAAAAAAGCTCGTAAAGTGAGTAATCCTCGTATAACGATCTGATCTATATTACCAATAAGGAGTATAGTGGGATGAAGCTGATCCCTCTGTCTTTAATCAGAAGTCTTTGATTTGAGCTTTTCTTTAATGAACCCTACATGACGCATATCTAAATTAATCGAGTTAGTATGTTTCACATACTGTATAGTTAAAACTAGAAAAACAATATCCCATATTATTCTCAATGGGAACACTCTTATCATTCATCAAATGCAAATTACAATATAATAGTTATACTTGTAGCCTTGCAAATAGAAATTGTCTTCAATCAAGACTAAGTCAATTCTTAGAAAGGAGTTCCAATTAAGATATTCCTATCTAGTCACTCATTCACATTAGTATAATTTATGTTTTCTATTCCTTTTTCTATCACAAGATACTTTTCTTTTTTCCATACACAATAATACATTAAGTAACATGGGGGTATATATTGAATTAAAATAAAAATTCTAAAACTTGATCTGGATGATCAATCAAAATCATAGGGCTAGAGCACTATATATCTTAGTACTTTGAAGAATGCAAAATCATCAAACTATAGATACATCATTAGTTCATGTATTTAGTATCGTTTTAGACAATTTGTAGCCATGAAGTTCTTGAATATCCTTCTTGTTTTGTTCATAGTTTGTTGTTTATCATGCCCTAGTATGCAAAGCAATTTAGAGACTTATATAGTTCAAGTTGAATCTCCAGAAAGCCAAAGTTCCACTCAATCATTGTCAATGGACTTAGAGGAGTGGTACCAATCCTTTTTGCCAAAGAGTATATCAAGCGCAGACTCAGATGAAGAGCTGCGCTTGATATACTCATATCACAATGTGATGAAAGGCTTTGCTGCAAGATTATCAGCAGAGCAAGTGAAAGAAATGGAGAAGAAATCAGGCTTTGTAAATGCGTGGCCGGAGAAGATATTGTCTTTACACAGTACACATACTCCGAATTTTCTTGGATTGAAGCAGAACATTGGCTTGTGGAGGGATTCCAACTATGGGAAAGGTGTGATCATTGGAGTCTTAGACTCCGGGATCACACCTGACCATCCTTCATTTAGCGATGAAGGAATGCCTCCTCCGCCTGCTAAATGGAAGGGAAAGTGTGAATCGAACTTCACTACAAAGTGTAACAACAAGCTCATTGGCGCGAGGACTTTTCCAAAAGAAAATGGTTCACCAATAGATGATGATGGACATGGTACACACACCGCCAGCACTGCTGCTGGTGGTTTTGTGAAAGGTGCCAATGTGTATGGAAATGCTAATGGTACCACATTTGGAATTGCCCCTCTTGCTCACCTATCCATTTATAAGATTTGTGATTCGTTTGGTTGCTCTGACAGTGGAATTCTAGCTGCTATGGATGTAGCTATTGATGACGGAGTTGATATCCTATCGTTATCTCTTGGTTCGAGTTCTAGTCCCTTTTATAGTGATCCTATTGCACTCGGTGCGTACAGTGCAACACAAAGAGGTATTCTTGTTAGTTGCTCTGCTGGTAATAGTGGTCCATCTGAAAGTTCTGTTGGAAATGAAGCCCCGTGGATTCTCACAGTAGGCGCGAGCACTCTTGACAGGAAAATTTAGGCAACAGTTCAGCTAGGAAACAAAAAAGTGTTTGAAGGCGAATCGGCTTTTCACTCAAAGGCTTTCAGTACAAAATTCTTCGCTTTGTTTGATCCATCACTAAATGCTAGTGAGTCTGACAGCTATTATTGCGGATCAGGTACGTTGAATGATCGCGCTGTTAAAGGCAAAATAGTCTTGTGTATGATAGGGGGCGGTTATACAAGGATTGCAAAAGGACAAGCTGTTAAGGATGCTGGAGGTGTTGGCATGATTCTAATAAATAGGGTAGAAGATGGTTTCACTACATCAGCTGACGCTCACGTCCTTCCAGCAATGGATGTAACTTATGAAGACGGAATGAAAATCGTTGACTATATGAATTCAACGAAGAAACATGTTGCTCGGATTACATTCCAAGGAACTATACTCGGAGATAAAAATGCTCCGGTTGTTGCTGGATTTTCTTCTAGAGGGCCAAGCATAGCTAGGAATCTTAAAACCTGACATTATTGGTCCTGGTGTTAACATTCTTGCTGCTTGGCCTACCTCCATGGAGAAAAACATAAACACAAACACAAAATCTACCTTCAATATTATTTCGGAGACCTCCATGTCTTGTCCTCACTTGAGTGGAGTAGCAGCATTGCTAAAAAGCGCTCACCCCACGTGGTCTCCTGCAGCTATTAAATCAGCAATCATGACAACCGCTGATACAGTAAATCTCGCCAACAATCCTATCCTAGATGAAACGCTCCATCCTGGTAGCATCTTTTCCATTGGTGCAGGACATGTCAATCCATCTAGAGCAAATGATCCAGGACTAATTTATGATACCCCTTTCAAGGACTACTTACCTTATTTGTGTGGTTTGAATTACACAAATCGAGAGGTTGGAAACCTTCTGCAGCGTAAGGTGGATTGCTCGGAAGTGAAAAGCATTCCTGAAGCACAACTAAATTATCCTTCATTTTCCATTACACTCGGAGAAAATCCTCAAACATATACAAGAACAGTGACTAACGTCGGGGAGGCTAAATCATCTTTCATTGTGGAAATAGTTTCACCACCAGGAGTTGGAGTAATTGTTAAACCTTCTACTCTAAAGTTCTCGAAGCTGAACCAGAAAAGGACATATCGAGTAACTTTTTCAAGAATAGCAAATAGTTCAACCAGTGGTGTAGTTCAAGGATTCTTGAAGTGGACTAGCAATAGGCACTATGTAAGAAGTACAATTGCAGTCGTTCTAGAAAAAACTGTAGCGTTGGATTTCTATTCTCGTTTCATTTTAAAAGTCACGATTTATTCCATGTAATAAGCCTGCATTAATTGTTTGAATCCAAAATGTAGAATGAATACAGAAAGTACTCATGATATTCTGTTAGACTTGTGTTACTTTCATTTCAGAGTGAGCTACTATATTTCTGTTCTCTTCTTTTACTTTCTTTATGTACCACATCTTTCAGGCATCAGAGCAATGATGCTGAGATTGAAGCAATTTATCTCAAGTCAAGCGGAAAAACAGCATTGTTGAAGCTCGAGCTAGCTCAGAGCTCAGCCATGATGGAAAATGGAAATGGACAGATCGATCACAACCATCCACTATACTTGCGAGTTTCAGATTCTCAAGGAGTAGCACTGATTTCGATCGTGCTCACAGGGCTACAAAATTATGCCTTGTGGAGTAGGTCGATGAGATTAGCTGTCCCGTGCAACAAGAAGCTGAATTTGCACAGAAACTGTTATAAAGTGGATCTTGCGCGTAACTCAACCCCAAAATTTAGCTCAAGAGGTGAGGATTTCTCAAGCCATATAAAGAGACCAAGTCCCCCATCCCTTAACCGATGTGGGAGACTCTAACACCCCTGCACACCCAGGCCTGCTAACTGGAGCCTGAGCAATATAAATGGAGCCCAACATCGATGAAACAAAGAATTCGGATGGGTCCGGCTCTGATATAATCACCCAACATCGATGAAACAAAGAATTTGGGTGGGGTCCAGCTCTCATATAATCACCCAACTCTTTTTCATCCGATGTGGGACTTCTCAACACCCCACCTCACGCCTTTAGAGGGCCATCATCAGTAAACAAGAATTGGTATGGGTCCTACTCTTATATCATGTTATGAAATGGATATTGGGTCTAGCTCAATCATGAAAGCTAGCTGAAGAAGTGAGGATTGTCCGTCCACCATCCCTCAAACTTAGCCGATGTGGGCGACTCAACAAAAACAAGAACAAGGAAAAGCATGTTTGAATTTGTCCAGCCTTATATTTTCTTTTAGTACCATTACTTCCACTTTTTTTAGCACAGGAAATAATTTTATCTACTACAACTTTATGAAAAATGAAAAGATAATCTTCAAGGTAAGCCATTTTCATTTAGAAAAAAGAAAAAGTAGAGTCATCTATTTCTTTTTCACTTTATTTTTTTATTCTCATCTTTCCTTTTTCAACATGAGGTGAGATAATTGATTATACAATTGAAAAAATCTTCTGGTTCAAAAATGCCAAGTATAACCTGTACTTTATTGTTAATTGTTAGAATATTTTCTGGTTTTGACTTGATACAGAATTTAAGCAAGTAAAAAGACTTCCGAATCTTCTCGTCTTAAACAAAAAATATGTAGAATGTACCAAAATGTTCTTATAATCCAGTGGTCTTAAACATGCCACGTGGAAAGTTAGAATTAAAGAGTAGCCAATAAAAGGAAAGTAAGACAAACAAATTAAAACGGGGGAGTATATATTTATTGTACAAGGATCAAATTGTTTGGAAGGAAAATGAACTAGAAATCCAAAGCTTGCAGTTTTACTTGACTAGTACAACTGCAATTGGACTTCTTACAGAATGTCTATTACTTGTCCATTTCAAGAATCCTTGAACTATATCACTGTTTGATTTGTTAGTTGTTTTGGAAAAAGTCACTTGGTATGTCAACTTCTGGTTCAACTTGGAGAATTTCAGAGTAGAGGGATTAACAATCACGGAAACTCCTGGTGGTGAAACTATCTCCACACTGTAAGATGATTTAGCCTCTCCGACGTTAGTCGCTGTTCTTGTATATGTTTGAGAATTCGCTCCGAGTGTGATGGAAAATGAAGGATAATTTAGTTGTGTTTCAGGAATACTTTTCACTTCCGAGCAGTTCACCTTCCGTTGTAGAAGGTTTCCAACCTCTCGATTTGTGTAATTCAAACCGCATAAATAAGATAAGTAGCTCTTGAATGGGGTATCATATATTAGTCCCGGATCATTTGCTCTTGACGGATTGACATGTCCTGCACCAACCGCAAAGATATTTGCAGGAAGAAGCCTTTCATCTAGAATGGAATTGTTGGCGAGGTTTACTGTATCAGCTGTTGCCATGATGGCTGACTTGATAGCTGCAGGAGACCAAGTGGGATGAGCGCTTTTTAGCAATGCAGCTACTCCACTCAGGTGAGGACAAGACATGGAGGTGCCAGAAATAATATTGAAGGTAGATTTGGTGTTTCTGTTGTTGAGTTAAAATCCTTTGGATGGAAAGCTGATTCACCCTCAATTTCTTGTTTGTTTCCCAATTGAACAGTTGCTTTAATCTTCCTATCAAGAGTACTCGCGCCTACAGTGAGAATCCACGGGGCTTCATTTGATACAGAACTATTGAATGGACCACTATTACCTGAAGAACAACTCACAAGGATACCTCTTTCAGTTGCGCTATATGCACCGAGTGCAACAGGATCATTATGGAAGGGACTAGTAAATCCACCAAGGGAAAGGGATAGTATGTCAACGCCATCATCAATAGCTGCATCCATAGCAGCTAAAATGTTACTGGCAGTGCAACCAATTGAATCACAGGCCTTATAAATAGCCAAGTGAGCAAGAGGGGCAACTCCAACAGCAGTGCCATTTGCATTTCCATACACATTGGCACCTTTCACAAAACCACCAGCAGCTGTGCTGGCTGTGTGAGTGCCATGTCCATCATCATCTATTGGCGAACGATTGTCTTCTATGTAAGACTTCGCGCCAATGAGCTTGTTGTTACACTTTGTAGTGAAGTTCGATTCACACTTTCCCTTCCATTTAGCAGGCGGAGGAGGCATTCCTTCATCGCTAAATGAAGGATGGTCAGGTGAAATTCCGGTGTCTACAACACCGACGATCACACCTTTACCATAGTTGGAATCCCTCCACAAGCCAATGTTCTGTTGCAAACCAAGAAAATTCGGAGTATGAGTCGTGTGTAAAGACAATATCCTCTGTGGCTGTGCAGATATGAAGCCTGGTTTCTTCTCCATTTCTTTCACTTGCTCTGCTGACAATCTTGCAGCAAAGCCTTTCATCACATTGCGATATGAATATACTAAACGCGGTGCCTCCACTTCACTTGAGCTTGTGCTTGCTATTGTATTGGCAAAAAGGACTGATACCAACTCTCTAAATCCTCTGATAAAGATTGTGTTGAGATTTGGTTTTCCGGGGATTCAACGTGTACTATATATGTCTTTAATTCGCTCTGCAAACTAGGCCATGACAAACAACCAAGTATAGAAAAAACAAGAAAACATTTCAAGATTTTCATGGCTGAAAAATGGACTAGAAGAACCCTAATCTCTTGAAGTTTTTGAAGTAAAGTTGATACTAGAAATTCTATGAAACAACTTATATATATAGTGCTGTTCTGGCCCTATGATTTTGACTGATTTTCTACACCATAGAAACTCTTTAACTTGTTTAATCAAATAGCTCACCTCATGTTGATTAAAGTATTAAATGTGTGGAAAATGAAGAACCATTATGAGAGAAATTAGTTAAAAGGAAGAATCTTTTAAAATGAAGTTGAAGTGGTACTTGTGTTTGTGGGAGGTGTAGCAGGTAACCCATGGAATTAATTGAAAAACGTGTAAGCTGACCATTTATAGTAACATAAGACAATTCACTAAATGATTGTTGGCTCCACGGGAGGAGTTTGAAATCAACAACGTGTAACTTGTTGAGACCACGGTCATAAAAAGAAATTAAAGGAAGAAGGAAATTACTCCTAAAAAGCAAAGGAAAGTACTGATGTGCTTTCTATATATTTAACATGTGAAATTCAGTTGATGAGAGAATTATGGGATTGATTACTTGTAAAGCAATCTGCTAAAATTTTGACCTCATAAAAATATATGGAGTGACATAAATGGTGAAAATTTACATAGCACAACTTGTTTGGAATTATCCAAAGTGGAGTAAGAGTTTTGGAGGAGTTGAACTAGGGGAAATTCCTTTTGGAAGCTTCTTCAAATTGTTTAATCAAATAGTGCATCTCATGTTGATTAAAGTATTATTATGTGGCAAAAGGGGGAACTATCATATGAGAATTAAGAAGAATAAAGAAAAGAAAAAGGAAAGTGATGTGAAAGAGTTACTAAGAATAGTCTAACAATGGAAAAAAAGTTACGCCAGTGTCATTCCATAGTGATTGTCTCTTTCCCACACCTACTCCCACCTCCCATAGTGGTTGCGTAGATTATATACAAATATTTTTGAGATAATATTTTCTACTTATGTACAACAAACACAAGAAAATCACTTATTTTTCGAGAAACAAATTTTTTTGTGGAAAACCTTTTCATCCACACTATTAATGATTGAGATTTGAGTGACTAAGGTTTGAATCTGAAAAATGAATGTTCTTAATGACTGAAATCTAAATAATTAAAATTCAGATATGTATCGATGTTGACTTATTTGAGTTCAAAGAATAGAAATGGACGGTGAGGATTCATAAAGCCAAAGTTAAGCTAAGCTGCAATCTATACCTAATGAATTAAATACTTCCATGGAATGACATATTCATACTATAAAAACAACAGATGACTCCACTTTTTCATTTTATGAAAGTGCTTTTCCTTTAATATCTTTTCTTTTTTCATAAAGTAATTGTAGATAAAGTTATTTCAATGAATATTATTAACTATTCACCGGTATGGGTTATGGTAAGATGTTTTGGATCTCTTCATCCTTACCTAGAGGCCTCGGGTTCAAGTCTTTGGAGATGAAAAAAATCTAGTTAGAATCAGCATCACTCACTTCTATGTTTCTTGATATTCTTGTCAAGCGTAAACCTCTTTTTCTATAACCATGGTGTTCAGTCTTTTAATATTATGGTGTTCAGTCTTTTAATATTTTTTTTCTCGAGGTTCTAGTCTTCCATGACTGTTCACACCTCATCGATCACTACGATACACACTTGGATGGAACTTCCCATTACTCAATTTAGGTCACAATTAATGGTAATTGTGGATAAACTACATTAGACTATGTAAAAATCTTAATTTCATAACAATTTGGTTTCATTTAATCTGAATATCTCAGCTTTCTAAGATTTGAGTAAATCTACAATTTCCACATGAAAGTCTGCTAGTAACTCAATTAAATGAGTCATTTTCAATAACTAGGATGATAATACAATGTTTTAATGAAACTGCCAAAACTAAAAATAGATTCAACACATTGCAGAACCATAAATTTCTATTCTATAAAAACAAATGTATTCGCAACTGAATCATATTACACGAGTGTTTAGACAAACAAACCAAAATTCCAATTCATATTACAAGAGTGTTTAGGCAAACAAACCTAGATTCCGAAACACAATTTAAGAGTGTTTAGGCAAACAAACCTAAATTTCGAAACATATTACAAGGATGTTTAGGCAAACAAACCTAAATTTTGAATCTCAAAAAAACATGCTGGGAACTTTATAAAACCAATAAATAACACTTCTTGTACCTGAAGTTAGTGTTGCATACCTGCATTATCCATAGACTTGTCAATAAAACTTCATCATCTCATGTAGCATACACAGAGAACTCAAGGACAGATCATAAAATTCCATTCGAAAGAGAAAATATATCTTGACAATATAATTCAACTACATCTCAGTTCCAAACAAGTCAGGTTCAAGTATATGAATCCTCACTACTTTCAAGCTCAACTTATACCATCATCATACTAAATAAAAAAAACAAGTGGTGTGTGTGTGAAACAATAAAATTAGAAAGTCTCAAACAAGTCTAAAACTTATTTCCACCTAGTAGAATCTTGACGAAATCATTAAACAAGTTTTTTTTTTTAACAACTTAAACTTTCGGACATAAAGTGGTCACGTAATTTATTATGGTATCAGATGTCCTGAGTTTAAATTTCACCATCAACCTTCATCAAGAACAATTCCCATGCACTTGGATCATCAAAAAAAAAAAAAGTCAACTAGCATGCGAGAGGCATATTGAAAATATAATTAATTAGATATGTTCTCTCTAACGACTTAACCTTTTAGAAGAGGTGGCCACATAACTTAACAATATAGTTTTACAATTTCATATCATAAATATGAATAATTCAGAAAATCCTACTCCCTTCGTCTCAATTTATGTGGTGGCGGTGTTTGATGAGGTACAGAGTTTAAGAAAGAACCAAAGATGCTTGAAACTTTTGGTTTAAATAAACTAAAGATATTTGTGTGGCTATACATCATCTCATTAAGGGTAAAACATAAAGTTTAAAGTTAATTTGTTTCTAAATAATGAAGTATGACATTCTTTTTTTGACAGACTAAAAAGGAAAGTGTGATCATAAATTGAGACAAAAGGAATAGTAGTTTTCTTCTCTAGTATAATTCTCCATAAGAGACAAGGCACCTCACCAGGGCACAATGCTTCATCCTTGTAACCAAGAGAAAAACTAAATTGCTTAGGAAATCATGTAAAGGCATTTACAAATAATACCTTCTTGCCAAATGGTATGAGCAACTAATTTTCCTTTGTCCAATTGACAGCATCAACTCCTAAAAATTTAGGAAAAACAAACCCATTCATCCTAGTTAGCAGTTCCAGCTCTGTATCAAGGTCACGATCGATATCATCACTAGCATCAAGATTGTCACTATCATTAATATCGATTTCATCAAGAAGAAAACCTTTAGTCTTGTTATCCAGGAACTTGTTCAGCTAAAGAAAAACATTTAAGAGAAAAAGCAGAAGGGTGGAAAAAAATCCAACTTGAACAGGTTAGGAAGGAATATTGCGGTTAACATCTAAAGAAACAACAAAATTAACTTAGTTTATACTACATCTTACAACAAGACATCTTGTCATCTGCAATGTTCATATTTGAAGGCTCTGAGTTTTGATAGTACTAATCTGTAATCCAAGATCATGCACAAGCAACATAGTTAAGGCTTCTAACCTCAGGAAATTGAAGAAAGAGAGGTCATGAGCTGCTAGCCGACGCAGTCAAAGTAAAGTACTCTCTGCAAGTGTCAACACAAGCTTCTTGAACTTGATACGACAATGACCAACCGAATATGGCTAACCTTTTCCAAAAAATATAAACAGAATTATAACAATAACTTAATAAGCCATCAGCCAAATCCTGGAGGCACTTCAGGATCTTCATCATTAGCATCATCTGGATTCTTCTCTTTCGTGCCTATAGCATAGCCAGGTGGCGCAACCACATCCACACTGTTGGGTACCAAAGGGTCAAGTGAGCAATTTTTCTCTGACTGGGCATGTGTTTCTCTTGATTTTCCATTAGAAGGAACAGGAATTTCCGCCTCTTTTTTTGGTGATTCCTTATGGTCACTTTTGCTGTTCTGATTTGAACTTAGTCGGGCAAAACCAGGAGGTTCACTTGGCTCCGCCTCAACAGAAAATGTGGCATCAATACCACTGTCCGAAACAGCAATATGTCCATTACTTTCAACTCTATTTTGAGCTGGCTGCAAGTCTGAATGAGTGGCCAATTCACCAGCTTCATTTAGCTGTGGGTTCAACAACTTATTGTAAACTGATTGAACCGTTTGGGTTATCTCCATTTGAATGTCATCACCGGTTCTGATTGTATTCCACAAATCATCTGAAATTTTGCCCATGACTTTGTCCCTGTAGTTCATCACCAAAACAGGTTAAAATTGTGGAACTCTATATCCGTTACCAGATCAACTTTTATACCACTACTTGAAACACAGAACCATAATTTGCTGTTCGAATAAAAGGGAAAAACACTAGAACGACTGAGCTTTCATTAATCAGGCCCCTTAAATTTCTCTCCTAACTTGATACGGCCATCCCCATGCCCCTTGAGTACTAACTTTTGTGCTGCACTTGTCAGAAAGATTCTCTTTCATTTTGTTGACAAACAATTATTCCTTCAATACCAAATAGAAAGGCCCAGATTGTTTTAAAACATGTTAACAATTTTCAGTCTCCAAAAAGAAAGTACTACCACTTATCCTATAGTCAAAAGGTTCTAAGCTAGTGAAAGAAAAAGAAGAAAAGGAAAAAAACCTAGTTGAACAGCCCAGTTAAAAGAGAAGAGGAAAGGGGGACGGGGTGAGCAGTTGTTGAGATCTATCGAAGGAATTCATGCAGTTCAGGTGTGTTTCTAATGTCTTGAAGAGAAAAGGCCAAAACGATGGGGAAAGGTTGAAAATATGACCTACCCAACTTCTTGATATATAGCATCGGACAGTTGCCTTAGTTTCATATTTTCTGCACCTGGACGGTTAAGTGCTGCTGATTCTTTCACTGTTGCTATTATGCTATTTCGCAACTCTACCTGGAAAAAAACCCAATTGTCACACAACTGGAACGCACATATAAGCTTAAACGTATAATAGCATCATTCTATTCCTTTTGTTTATCTGAAGACAAAGCAATAATATAACATACCACGTAAGGCAAAAGAAATAGCATATAAATCCATTTACATAGTGGATACAGAAAAATGCAACATAAAGTTCATGCCCCACTGACATACCGTAACTGTGTCAATCAATGCACTTCATCCACATGAGGAGGAGGATTGGAGCTTGTCCATTTTCTTCACTTTCTCGAGTAATCGATTCAAGTGAATAATGTGTTGACAAATTTCTATGTGTTTTTTGCCCATTTGTATTTATAATCATAATTGTCAAGCAGATAGCACATTATCCAAAAGTTGCACCAACATCCAGCTCAATCACACACACAAAAAAAAAGCATTAAGACTACAGTTTTAAAAGGCAAAGGAACAAATATATTTGCTTGGGAGAGACTAAGCCCCAGAGTCTTTGAGATGTAAGTCTATATTTCATATGTTGCTGATGATTAAATACTTTTTGAATATCGTGACAACACAAAAAAGAAGAGGAAATTAGAAGATAGAAATAGATCAGACAAATGAAACTAACTAATTGCAGAAAAGTGCTCTCTTTAATCAAGAATTAGCAATGATAAATTTCTCGATCCTATAGGTTATTATTGATTTATTTTCCAATTTCATCCTTTGTGGTGTGTATGGTATTATTTTTATTGATAACCGAGAAATCAGGGAGGGTATCATTAACCCGCCCCTCTATCATTCTCCACTTATTGTACGCCAGGCTTTTGTCCGCAGTTCATCCTTACAATAAAATTTGGCGTGCTACATCATTAGAACAAATTTCTTTTTTTGAGAGAGAATTATAAGACCATATTTTCATGACTATATTTCAACTCAAATCTCACATTCATTTTCTTAGATATTGAATAAAACTTTACCCCAAGCTTAGTTCAAGTGGCAAAGGTTGACAGACTGTGACTTCAATCATGGGCTTGAGCCATGTGCCATGCAAAATATACCTGGTATCTAATTGGAGAAGGGTAGAGGGACGAGCTCATTATGTCCGAGTTTCATAGGCTGCGGTTGGTCTTAAAGGGTTGGCCCCAGACAAATTTCTTGATCATCAAAAAACAATAAAGGGCAACCCGGTGCACTAAAGCTCCCGCTATGCGCAGGGTCCAGGGAAGGGCCCGACCACAAGGGTCTATTGTACGCAGCCTTACAAAGCCCAATGCTAGAGATATTGCCTATAGATTATCAGCATATTTTAGAAAATAGCTCAATAAAACTTAAGTCATCTTCTAAAACCCTTACACAATTGTAGTTTGTCCTACCTCAAGCTGAGCCCTAACATGCTCTTTAAGAAAACACATATTAAGACTGTTGCAAACAAATGTCTTCAAATTCACAAAAGAAATGATGTTTTCGCGAATAAACAAAATATTTTCACTAGAAAGCCAATGGTTCTTTCTTAGGGTTAAACAATTCATCATTGTTTATACTAACACATTAAGGAGGATACAAACTTGAAAGTCGAGTGACACGACACAACTAAAACACAAATTTATAAACAATTTATTTAGCCTTAATTGAGCCAAAGATATTGAACAATATAAACAACATATTTCATTAGTTCAAAACAAGCATGAAATGCTCTTTCTCTATCGGCTTTTTTTAAACAACCGCAAAATCCCCCAGGGGCAGTGGAGGACGGTTCAAAACTCGATGGGTCTGTGCTTGTACCCTTCTTCACTTAAATAACAGGCTTTTATCTACAGCGGAGTTCGAACACATGACAGCGGGCGAACCCAACATAAAATGGTCATTTAACATGAAAGTTGGAGTAGTTTCATATACTAAAAGAGAACATAATATAAACACTTTCATATACCAAAAGAGAACATAATATAAACACTAAATTATAAAAATTGATAGAAAACTCCCATCATCTTCCTTAGGATCTGTTTGGAAAGCCACCTGTTAATTGAAATTGGTGTAATTACTACAGCCTGGTAATTACACAATCCAGTAATTCCAATGATCTGTTTGTTTGTCAAAGTGTAATTACAGTGTAATTCCCATTGTCCTGTTTGGTTCGACAAATGTAATTACACAGTTAAATTTTAAAAATCAGATTTTAAATAAATAATATTATTACTTAAATTAATTAACGAATACAAAATTTTCTCCTAGCCACAATGACAAACAAAATAAATGAAACTTATTGTGCCAAGAAAATACAAAGATCAAATACATAAATAATTTACCAAGACATCAAAATATGAAAATAAAAAAATGAATCAAGAAAGAAATCTTACTTGAAAGAAGAAGTATAGGGTCTGTTGCTGTGTCGTTAGAAGTGAAAATGTCCAGACCAAAAAAAAGAATGTTTTTTGGTATTCCAAATAAAAATATATTTAAAAAGGTAGTATTAAAAAATGTCATGTAATTACATGGTGCAATACACCAATTCCTTGCCCTTCCCAAGGAATTGAGGAGTGTAATTACTCTCCCTCAATTACACCCAATTTCCCTCATACCAAGTAATTACTTGGCCTAACAAACATGTCAAAAGAGTGTAATTACACAAATTACTCCAAATCCCAATTCCATTGTGGCTTTCCAAACAAGCCCTTAATGAATTAGGGTTACCTTCCTTTTCAATTCACAGCTAGGAGAAGTTAACTAACACTTTAATAGACTGCTATTAATTTGGTATTGGTGCTTCTTCTGTCTTTAAGCACCAAAAGTTTTTTTGTTGGTGGGGTCAAGTAAAACACAATAGAGGACAAAAACCCCAATCCCCGTACTAGTTCCTCAACCTTAAACAATTCATCCATCAACTAGAAGAACAAAAATGACAACTATCTTACCTCACCTGAAAACAAATAAGTTAATAGATAGTTCTTTTTTCTTACAATTAAAAAAATCAACCACTCTCTCATACTATACTTAGCAAGTAAACAAATACAAAAACTTGAAAATTAGAAATACATCATTTACCTTCACCATAACAAAGGTAAACGTGTGTATCTTTGATCTTATTTTTACATAGTGATATTCTGAAGGACAAGAAATATGTTTAAATTTTATCATGAAGAGTAGGGTCCTTTCTTCTCAAGTTCTCTATGAGAAAATAAATATCTAATTCAGGACGGACAAAATTCTAAATGAAATTCAATATAATGAGGGTGAATATTTTTTGTTGACCAAGCTAAGACAGGTATCTAATGCTTTCAGAACAGATAGAGAAACTTTCTCTGCCCTTTTCCCCCACCCCAAACCCATGGTTTTCTATAT
This sequence comes from Solanum dulcamara, assembly GCF_947179165.1. Classification (NCBI taxonomy): domain Eukaryota; kingdom Viridiplantae; phylum Streptophyta; class Magnoliopsida; order Solanales; family Solanaceae; genus Solanum; species Solanum dulcamara. The sequence goes on along the minus strand of NC_077241.1, from coordinate 1,730,108 downwards.
ACTTAAAAGCACGACAATCAAATTTAATGCCGCCTATACTTTTCATCATCAACTTTGACATAGCATTGATTCATTTACAACAACTATAAAGTTATGTCTCTACTGATATCTTTTCTAATTGGACTATTGCACCACATATTTTGGAGTGAGAATTTTGTAATAGAAAGCATTTTATTTTAGGTGATGCACTTCACTATATTGTTTGTGTGGATCCGTGAAGCAAAAAAATTCTGTCCCTTATACCTTTTGTCATTAGTTTCTAATCCATTTCTTGAATGGGTATAGTTACTACTAATTAATGTTCTAGTTAAGTTCAGGGCATAAAGAGATATAATATCATCTCCTACACTCGTCAAGTCCCCATAATTTTTCAAATTTTACATACCAGTCCATGTCTGTATTCAATAGAACACAAGTACTATATATAGTTGCCTAGCTTCTAAATGCACATAAAATGTTGCTCAGTTATTTAAAAGGTGCACCTCCTTGTGGAAGGTAAAAAGGTTTTCCAACATTAATTGGAAGTATGGAGATTGGTATTCAACAGATACACATTCATTATAGAACAGTAAAACTTCCCCAAAACCTGGACACCAAGTCAGGTTTCATCTTTATATCACTTTTCGAACTTAAAAGTCCAGGCAATCGTTGCTAAACCCAAATACAACTAATAACTGTATATCAAAAGATAGCAACAATGCAATTAAAATTGAAAGTCTCACCAAGAAAGTTGAATTACTCATACCTGAATATCAAAAAAGTGAAGTACAAACCGTACAGAGGTAGACAGAGCCGAGAAAGAACTACAACTACAACCAGCTGTTACCAGAAATATTTCTAGGGACGGAAAAGAACTACTAAAAGATTCTTACTAGTCTAAGCAAATTCACCCTGAACTTGCATTAAGTGTACCTTCAGTCAAAATCAATCTGAATTTACTTTGCACCAACTTGTACTGATTTAAAACCCAGCCCTAATACAAGCTGAGCAGTAAGCTTCTACTGGTATAGCTTAACTAGCAACCAGTTAGTTAATATTCAAGGTATTCTTTAGGCAAAAGAGAAGACGTCAGAACCTCAGTTTTGGAATGCTCGCTGATTGACCTTTTATACAATTAGTTCTGTTTAACAAAATTCTATAGTAGATGCAACAGAACTCAAGAGTTCCTATGGAAGCTCATATGAAGATAAATCAGTCAGAAGAGCTTTCAAGTAAAGGCCTGGCCAAGTTTAACATGCCAATAGAATCCTGCAAGCAAGTCCTTTTTGCATCCTGCAAAGTCCTTCGTGTACCCTTACTTGAACTTGTTTGTACTTCTATGATTTCAAATTAAGAAGAAGCAGATTTTTGTTTTTCAATAATGTTAAGTCTCCAAATGTTAGCTGAAGAAACAAGCAAAATCACATACGTAGGACATGTGCTACACAAGTATGGTCTAAAGGTTAAATTTTTATACGCTGACAATATGACTATCAAGCTATTTAAAAACAAACTACAAATAGCAGTCTAGTATAAGAGTAAATGTGTACCCTGCAAGAAGGGTTAGAGACCTGGTGCAGCCAGTTAATAAGGATTAGGTTGAATAGATAATGCAACAATTCTTTAAAGTACATTTATATCCATCAACTACTGGATTACCCTGACCAACATTCATCTCTGTTCCATTAGTCAGTATCACAGTCTACCCATTATGTTCGCAAGTCGAATCTTAGCTCAAGCCTACCTTTGCACCCCTTTTTTTCCTAAACAGGAGGCACCTGCCCAAGAAAAACTACATGCCTCATATCACAGTCTGCTCATTATGCCAGCAAGCAGAATCTTAGATCGAGCGTACCTTTGAACACCTCTTTTTTTCTCTATCGGAGGCACCCACACCAGAAAAATAACATGCCTCGTACCACAGTCTGCCCATTATGCTCGCAAGTTAGCTTAAACCTATCTTTGCACACCTTTTTTTTCTCTATAGGAGGCATTCACGCCAGAAAAACTACATGACACGTACCACAGCCTTCCCATTCTGCTGGCAATTATTATCTAGCTCGAGCCTACCTATACACACCTTTTTTCCTCTATAGAAAGCACCCGGCCTAGAAAAACTACACCCCTTGCCTCACTTTCTTTTATCTATAGAATGCACCCAGCCCAGAAAAACTACACCCCTTGCCTCACTTTTTTTAATCTATAGAATGCACCAAGCCCAGAAAAACTACACGCCTCGCCTCACTCCCGGTGTACAACAATGACAACATATCCATTGCAATCTCACGAGTGGAGTCTAGGGATGGTTGTGTGTATGCAGACCTTCCGGAAGACCCTCAGCTCAAGTAAAGCATATCAAGCATACCAAAGCAGTACCAAATAAGCCATTTCGGAAAAAGAAAAGAGCTTTATCAACAGCAAGCACTACAATGACTGAAACCAAGAGAACAACAAGTAATAATAAAATCCACGAATAAGATACACAGTACACTACTAGAAAAACAACACTCAGACTACCAATTAACATTCGACTCTAACAATAATAATACTAACAGGAAAACTAGACAAGCCTTACTCCCAGTGTATACAACTTAAATCCAATAACCAATGCCGAATCTCCGATACCAATCAACTACAATTTTAATTGAGCAAAAAGAACAAAACCCAACTCAGGATTTCGCCCAAATTGAGGTAAAAAAACATATATAACAATACAGAAACCAAATATAACAAATACTCTACAGTTTAAGCCCAGTGAGGAACCCTAATCAACAAAATCAAAGAAGAATAAGCAAATACTGACATTTTCCTTCATTCTGCGGACAATTTTGATTCGAAGTTTATCGAAATCGCCATCGTCTTTGATCTTACATATAACATCTTCAGCCCTTATCCTTTTCCCATTCGTTCCTTCACCATTCTCCATTGTTGTTGTTGTGTGCTATAGCTTAAAAAAAACCCAAATCTTGGGTATCAATTTAGTGTATTTTGGATTTTTATATGGAGATTTTGGTGTTGAATTTGTGAAGAGTAAACCCTATACAAATTGGAAAAGGGGGAAAATTTTGATTTTGAAATTACTCTGTGCTAAATTGTTGGATAATGACAAATAGTGTCATATTTAAGTGGATTCCGTGCACTAAACTCACATCGGAAAATTGAGGCTTTCTCTAGTGCGAGTCATCAAAGGAGGAATGGACCGCTATAACAGGATAAACAAACCATACGTACGGGTTCGAAAAAGATGGAAATTTAAACTAAATTACTATTTATTTTGAATCATTATTGAGCTTTGCTCTAGATGATATCGTCATGATTTCATATACTCAACTTAAATCATATTTACGTCGTTTACAGTTAAATTCCACTTTCAATTAGTTTCTTTCTTAGTTGTTCAAGATACTCGTCTACAAACACTATCTACATTGAATCATTGGGTGCTTTAGGGCTCAATTTTGAATTGAGTTATATTCATAGTAGCTCAAGATACTCGAATAAAATTATCTACTTAAACAGACTAAAAAACACTTTTAACTTTTTTGCTTCTATTAAAATTTAAGTATATGATAATTTTTCATGGTCATCATTCCAACTTCATTGATCACCAAGTCACAACGACTCTTTGGACTACTGTGCGTTAAAGAATAAGAAAATATAATTGAAGAAGAAATAATTTTGAGATGTGAAAGAATCTAACTTTCAAATACTTATAGATATGATTTATCCAAATAAAGTATTTCATATCATCACACTTTCAAGCTAATCTTAAAAGAGATATTTCCTATATACAAATTAGGAAAAATACAAGCAATTCCCTTCAAGATACAACAAACCCCATGTTTATATCTAACTATTACAAACTATTTAACATTCTTTCGATATCCAACACGTTGTATTTAAGGACAACCCCAAGAGCAACTCATCGAGGCTACCAACCCTCAAAGACTATTCTTCCTCCCGAATATACACACTTCATAGACCATTAAAATGATCTTAAAGAATAATAAGTGCTCTCATAGTGAAAAGAAAAAAGAAAAAGTAGTACAGTTTCTCTCAATCCCAATAATCAAGAAAAGTTTGGAAGAAGATGATTATCCATTTCTATACAGTGCTTGCCTTTATCAAGAATGAATATTATGAGTATAGAGAGACTGCTAATTTCCTGTACAAGTTTTGAATTGACTCTATGAAATTTTCCATTCAAAAACAGGAAGGGGAGAAGGGTGACAAGAGGGCAATATAATACAGTACAGATATACTACAACATTACAGCAATATGTGCTCCTAAGTTTAAGTTTTACAAAAATAAAGGAACAATTTCGCAAGAGCCACCACTTCGCGACAACTGCAACAATACAATTAGCAACCATCTTAGCCTGCACGCCAAGATAATCAATGCAACCCGTTGGGGAGATTTAGTGACTTCTCCTTTTCTTCGAACTGCAACCTGATTGCCTGCAAAGATAACAGATATAGGTCACTCAGCTGGTCTGTTGCATCCCAAGTGTATCGGAAATGAGAAAAAAAGACTTACGAATCATCACAATTTTCTTCACTGACTAATGACCTTTGTGAACTCCGTGATGGTCCTGAAACCTAGACAAAGAGGTAAATTATCGCATAATGGAAACTTGATGTTCTGTACAGAATTCTTTCTAGCCAAAGATTCTTCTTTAAAAATCTGTATGCAAGTCATGGATATCCACACTAAGAAACGCTCCACAGATACATATATCGAACAAGGGCACTTTCAAAACTGAGTGTAAGTACATAAATGAACCACTTCATTGTGCTAGAGAAAAGAAAAGGAAATGTCATCTACAAAACTAGATAGATATCATATTCATGGAATATGATTCACTTTCAAGATGCCTTGGTGGTGAAATGGTTGACACGTGAGACTCAAAATCTCGTGCTAAAGAGCAGTTCAGAGACTGAAATTTTGAGGACCCTAACTATAGCACTAGAATTTATCACAATACTTCACCCAGAAAATCAACCACATTCAGACCATCAACCACTAGATAGCATGGAGAAAAAAGAGGGATGGGAGTTGCCCCAAGAATTCTCTCTCCTGCTTTTCTTTTATGACCGAGAAGTTCAACTGGAGCCAATGCTTTGGGCAACCGCGGCTTTCAAAACCCAGAGATGAACCCGCCTCCTCTCCACTTAAATACTAGACTTGGTTCAATTGGCGCATGGTTCGAACTACTGACCTAAGACACAAGTCCCTCAACCTTTGTCAATTGAGCTAACCATCTCTTGCTTATAGCACAATGAGGAAACGCTAAACACTACATACTTTTCTCTAAAAAGAAAGAAAGAAAGAATAGATTTTCCAGAACAGAGATTAACTAAAAGGATAAAAGTGAACTTTTTACAGTTCAAAATCCAACTCAACAGAGCCGGATTCATGAGTTTATTCTATAATACAGGAATATATAACAAGAAAAACGTTAAAGAATACTAACAGGGTGGGGCGATCTTTTGCTGCCTCTGCTATAAGCTTCAAGATACTCTTCATATGTCTGCAACAAGAGAAAGGAGTATGAACGACAAGTTTACAGTAATATCTTAATTGTGGCAACATGATTTGATGGTGGATCTAACAGCTACAACATGTGGTCCATGAAGTATTACACTTTTTTAAAAATAATCTTCAAACTAAATCCGGGAAGGACAGGGAATATGCAACCCGCTGAGTTTATAGCTAGGAGCCAGGTGAATCAATATGATGTATTAAATACATAAGAAATGGGGTCTTGAAACTATCTATATTGCAGCAGTCTAAGAGACAAAATGAGTCAGAAGGCCTTAAATTGTAGCAGCCATGCGAGAGAGGGGGAGAGAGAGAAGACGCTGGTGTGTGTGTTACTTAATGGGGGGTGGGGCAAATGTAAAGAAGAAGTCTATGAATCCCACCTAGCATTTCCTTGGACTAGCCCCTTTGTCAAGGTGCATAAAGCACCAAAGAAGAAGAAAAACTTCACCAATAAACAGGAATAACCTAATAATTTTTTCTTATAACTGGTGGTGTCCGGCCAGCTTGTGTGCTCCTTGACTAATTCCACTGGGTACCTGCGGACTCCACCCGCATAGGTACCGGATAACTCTGGTGAGGAAGAAATCACCTAGTTTTTGCCTCCGTTGGGTTTTGAACTTGAGACCTCATAGTTCTCAATCCACTTCATTAAGCACTAGGTTATACACCCTTGGGTGTGAATAACCTGATAATTTCCTCTAAAATTGAAAATTATATGGGTGTATATATACATATACAAGTTCCCAATCTGTTCTCTATACCTACAGGAATTACTAAATGAAAAAGGACGTAAATTTGCTTCCAAGACAACCAGGATTCATGTAAAGTTGCGATGAAACTAAAATCTAATAAACCATTTTGCTACGAAGTTTGATTTAAACAAACACCTTAATACTTAATGATAATAAACTAATACAGTTAATGGTATCAAGGTTCAACAGATGTGCATTTGTTCAAGGAATTGTAAGTCCACACCTGTGAGTCTTATGATACAAACAGAAGAATTAAGTCAAACTACAGAAAAAATCAGATGACATACAGTCCAATATCAGGAAATCTGGTGGAAGCCTTTCAAGTTAAAAATTACTGAATTGGGTAATTTCTGGCATATGTATTCAACAGTAGAAAACCATTTTTGTCTAAAATGCACACAAAGTACAGCTTCATATGCATTCAAAGAAAAGGAGGATGCTAGATATCAAATACTTGGTCAAAACAAGAGAAATAAGCTTTCTTGGCTGAAATCATCAGCAAACTTTGAGAAAGTACAAAAGAGTATTTCATCTTCTTGGCAAATACAAGAACAATCTTTTTGACCTATGTGCTTCAATAATTAAAATAAAGGGTAAGACGAGAACTCCATCAGTAAATAAATAATGGTAAGACAGGAAATACAAACCATTTCAAGAATGTCATCTTCAGTTAAATTACTAGCAAGTGGGCTCCTTTCTGCTGGCAAGCCCCACGTGTTAATTTGAGGACCCACATCAGTGTCTACATGAAGATTAGCAAGGCTTCTATTCCTCTGTGAATGCCTTGACTGTCTTGACTTTGATTCCCCTGATGCAATGGCCGACTCCTCAGCAGAAAATACACCATTTATTCTCTGAGGTGCTACGTAAAGTCTACTAGCATCAATATGATGTTGGTAGAGTAAAGAGGGATAAAACATGGTCCCATTAGGCATCAGAGATGCATTACAGTCTTGATCTCCAAGATGCGGTGAAGGCTCTACATATGACCTTTTAGAAGAGAGATCATTCCTTGCATATATATCCCTGGATGAGCCAATAACTATTATAAAGAGAAAAATCATTTGGACCAATTTTTCCACAACTCTAGCACTAATTCAAATTTGAGAAAAGGCTCTATGTTTCCAAATAACTGAATGGGAACACTGTTTCAAGTTTTCGGGGAAAGGGCTATACATTTTCAAATTAACATCCAAAGCATCCAGTCCATCAAGGAGCTCACATAAAGCTTCACCAATATCTGGAGGTAGCTCCTGACAGCAGTACATGTACCAGGGTCATAAAAGCCTCTTTACTAACAAGAGTACATGGAAAAAATAAGTGAATAGTACTAAGACAAGAATATAACCCATGCCTGACAATCTCTACTAATTTTGACTGGTTTGTATTGATTCCATGGATTCTTAAGGTGAAGAGTTCTTTGGAAAGGCAAATCATACAATCGCAGCCAATTCACTTCAAAGCTTCGACCCCAAGGATTACGTCCACCATTTCCTTGACTCCAAACTTGGTCTCTTCTCAAACCAACAGAAGAAATCATTTGGGCGTATCCTTGAAAGTAACCACTCATGTTGACACTGAATATTAGTATCACCTTGCCGGAATTCTGCCCACAAAAAAACGAATATTTGTTTGACAGATGTTCATAATTATAATACTCATGACGATATAAAAGGAAAAATGACTTACATGAAATGCTTCGTCCAAAATGGCCTCATTCATGGCTTGAGTAGCCCAAATCCCTTTGTTTACTGATAATTGGATATTTTCATGGTTCAAACTCTTGATTACAAAATATCTTACACCGTAGAGTTTACCCTTTCCAATTGCACTTGAAATTCCAATCTGCGGACATGAAATTGTGTGCTCCTCTGCTCTAGAACGGCTGGTATCCTCATTTACTCTGAAGCTTGGACTATCTGAGAAAAGAGTTCATATTTTAATTTGAATCATGTTGATATACCAGTATATGGTAATTCATAAACTAATCATTTAACCATTACTGTCATGTCAAGGACAAGAAAGCTACAACATATCTTCTTTTTTCTTTTTATTTTTTTATTTCCGTGATCAGGTAACGTAAAACTTCATAAAGGTTACATTCAGAAGATGTTGAATTTAACGAGAAATTAGACAAAACAGAGTTAGATCCTGAACACCAATCATCAAGTAAGCTACAAGATATCTATGAGAATTTGCATATAAAACAGCCCAGAAACAGTAACAAACTTACAGTAAAGAAATATAAGCATTATTCAGTATTCACAACCAAAAACAATATAGCAAGCATAGGAATGAACTCGAATTGTTTGTGCATAGAAATCAATCATCAAGTTCCAACATCTCAAAACATCTTTTAGAAGAAAATGAATGAGCATACAGCCTATTTCTGCAAATTTACTACGAAATAATTACGGATCTAAGATTCAATAAGCAAAATTTAGCGAGAAGTTGGATTGCAGTATTTTTTATGAATAAGAATACAGATAGGACAATCAATTCACGAGGTAAAGTATTATAATTAACACATATACACTCATGGAGCACTTACTAGTTACTATAATGACATAGAATGCACCAAAAAGAGTGGAAACTGAAAGAACTTCATGGAGTCATTCCCTGAAGTTGAGATAAAATAAGTGAACTTTTTGAAAACACAATAAGTCTGCTATTCCCAAAGTGGAGAGAGAGAGAGAGAGAGAGAGAGAGAGAGTGAGAGAGAGAAATCGGACTTCGTGGAGTCATTCCCAAGCTACTTGTCAGACTATATTAAATCCAATAAGACAAAAGGTTGAAAGTTGTCAAAAGATTTCCAAACTTTACATACACCACAGGTTCATTATGAAGGCATGAAATTGGATTCCTGTTTTTAAGAAGTAAAGTACTCTATAAATACATAGGTTCTATTTTCTCAACAATTGCATATCTTTTTTGTAACATTGGAAACAAATTTATGCCATGCCAGATCGTACATATTCAACAAACTATGCAAATACTTGAAGCTCCTTGTGTCGTCACTAATTTATTTATAAATTAAGGTAATTTTTTTTAATGGGGGGAAACATTATCAAGTAAATGGAAGTCCAGATTATGTCCTTATGAAGAAGTTAAGCAACCTCAAGAGGGACATAACGTGGAATAAAAACTACTAGGCTAACTAGAGACAAGGGAAAAATCTTGATGGAATGTTACGAACAGGATTCTGAAAACAGAGTTTTAACACAAAGAAAAGGAAAAAACAATAGAGTTTATTCTCATCAATAAGTAACATTTATTGTTCTATTTCCTCCTTGTTTCTCCAACAAATTGTGTTGAAACGATGAAGCTGTGCAGTATTTTGCTCCATGAATTTCATAGCATTTCCAACCAAAAGATACTTGGAGTGTGACATTCTTTGGATGGGAATTTAAATTGTGCATCCAAACCATATCTGCATTTTATGCATACAAATTCATGGAGGGCGTGAAACTTTTACACAATATCGAAGACAGCCATGACTATTCATACAAACGAACAACATGCAGAATTGAAATATGAAAAGATTATGAGCTTGTTTGGATGGGCTTATTTTAAGTGCTTTTAAGCCAAAATAGTTTATAAGCACTTTTGTAGTGTTTGAGTAAAATAAAAAAGTGTTTTTTATGTTTTTTAAGCCAAATAGACAAAAACAAGCCAAAAGCCATAAAGTTAGAATTCCTAACTTATGGCTTTTGGCTTATAAGCCAAAGCTATAAGCCCATCCAAACAGGCACTTAGTATCAGTTTTACGTAGTTTAGTGGATAGACCCAATAATATCACGCCAGCTTACAGCCTGAAGAAACCATGCAAGTAACCAGAGCTCTTTGTGGCATCACTAACTACTAACTACTGGTCCTCCTTTCTATCAAATTCAGCAAGCTCTAATTCTCAAGTGAAGCTCCAGTTAAAGTAGAAAGACTGGAATTGTTTGGCCATCACTAACACGTTGGAAAATACTTATTGCTCATTAGTTGAATAGCAAGGCCAACCAAAAGATACTTGAAGCATAGCACCTTTTGCACCAATATCAAATTGTGGGTAGTGTAAATGACCGTATCCTTGTCTTTGTCATGCAAACACATTCAAGGAAACAAATCTAAACAGCAGGAATGACTATTATAAAAAAAAATACAAAACAAAACTCACACAGATAACTGAGTTATGAAGAGATTTAGTATCAGTATTACCTAGTCCGTCAAAATTCCCTCTTTCATTTTTCCATTCGGTCACTATGGAATCAGCTACAGATGCATTTTCTTTTACAGTATCTGACAACATATCTGCTTACAACCTCCTGCCGGAAAAAAAAGGTAACAAAAAGACAGTAAAATTAGGTTTAAGGGTACAAAACCTCAAAGTAGAAAAAATAATATTTATCAGAAGGTAAAATGAGGAAAACTTCTGAAAATAAAACCTCAGTATAGTAAATAATTATAGGCTCGACCACTCAGGCTGTATATATTAGGTTGAGGAACATAGAACATACGTGTTTAGAACATGAAAAACAAACAAAGAGACTGCAATGAGCAGGCTAGGCTCTCTGTCATACTGTATGAAGATTATCATTTAGTACATAGGGAAGTACAGAACGCCTTGGACAGCTAGAAATATGAAACATTAGAAGAAAACTCTCAGATGAAATCATTTATAAATGCCACAACAACATAACCAGTGTAATCCCACAAGTAAGGTCTGGGGAGGATAGCATGTACACAGAAATTCCAACATGGTGGCAACTAGGAACAACATGATATTCCAAAGAGCAGGAAACTGAAAATTCTAGAGAACTCACTCATCCGTGTCAACTAACTAGAACAAAGAGAAAATTGCAGAAAAAAGTGTTTAGTACTTTGTATTAGGTTTCCAATGTCAATATCAAGTAGCCATTCCAAGATGAATCATATTGCATATGTAAGAAAGGTAGAAACCAACTTACAAGACCAAGGCCATTTAATACAATTTGAGGACCAGCATTCTCTACACTTATCCTCCTAATTATGCATTTTCTCATAGCAAATATTGATATTTTTAAAGATATAAAAGAGTCTACCCCCCACCCAAAATCCAAACCCTTCGCTTGTGTAACACAATGACCAAATTCTTACTACATGTGGAACCGGAGTTGTTCATGACTTAAGACGGAGCTTCAGATTCATTCAACTTTTAAATTACAGTTTTAGATTTTAAAGTTTAGGCTACATTTATTCATTTTCTTCCAATTACACCCTCATCATTTGGATTAGCAGTTTGAGTTTTATGCACCTCTTGATTCATTGCAGAAGTGTAAGGGTAAAGTCTCTCTTTCAGGAACAACTTTTCTCCTTTTCGATTCTTAATTTGACATTTTCCCTTCTTTTTCTTCTTCTTCTTCAGTTTCCCTTCTTATTTCTCATATTTCTGCACCTTTCAATCTTGCTATTCGCTAATTGCAACCGCTAAACTCTTAAACTTTCCAACAGCGTGTCAGTGATACTTAGAGTACATTCTTCAACATTTTAACATATTACTCACTATTTCAAGAGACTTCAACTATAATAGACAGCTAAAGTTTATTCATTATTCTATATGAAGAAAAAGGAAAAGAACCCTCAAACAACAACATACCTAGTATAGTCCCACTCCCATACCTCAAAGGTTGTTTCCAATATACCCTCGGCCCAAAGAAAAATAGTCCAAAGCAATTCCAAAAGAAGAAACGGAAGTACAAGAAACAAAATATAATAACAAAAACAACAAATAGTAACAAGACAAAAACTACAACAAAATAATATGATAATCAAGGTACAATTAACAACAGATAGTAACAGAAATCAAAGGATAAGAAACTACAGGAGCAATATTACGACTAATAATATGAACGGACAATACGAACCTTCTACCCAAAATTGTGTCCTCCAAACCCTCCTATCTAAGGTCATCTCCTCGATAAGTTAAAACTGATTTGATATATTGACTGGTCCGTTTCGTTTGCCAGACGGTGAGGCATGATGATATCGAGTGCGTCATATCCTATCTAATCACCTCTCTCTCCAATATTTTCCGATCTACCTCTACCTCTCCTCAAAACCCCATGATAAAACAATTCAATATGCAAATACTATGACTATAAATAATTCATTTACAACTTCAACATTGTAATAAAATGCTCACAGAATTCAATAAAAACTCCAACTAACATTTCCAGCTCCGAGTCATTCACCCCCAATAACCCACATTATAAAACAATCCAATCTGCAAATTCTTTGCTTAAAAATGATTCATTTACAACTTCAACATCGTAACAAAATGCTCACAGAATTCAACAAAATTCGACCTAACAATTCATTATTTCAAAAAAGAAGGAGAACCCACATGATAAAACCACTCAATCAACAAAAAAAATTATTTCTTTACAGCCAAAACAACTTCCGAATTACACTCTTCAAAATTTATCTCGAACAAGTAAGAAACTGAAAGAACAAAAAGATTATCTATTTTTCCATTAAAACTTTGCTTTCAAGCTTTTTTTGAAGTAATTTTTTGCCGCGAAACTGAAAATGGAAAGGAATATTTACCCTAAAATTCAGAGAGATAACTCCGGTTGGAACGAGAGAGAGAGAGAGAGAGAAAGCAGAGTAAAAAAGCAGTTTATCAGATGGAGATAATGCTGTGCCCTAATTTCAGTCTCTAAGCCCCGATTCGGCCCAAACAATTGTACTTCAATAATACTGGTTAAAAATAATAATTTCAATAATAAATTTTTAAAAACAACTATACTCCATATCTTATTTTTGGTTAATAAATAAAAATAATTAAAACAACAAAGATAGTGGTAGAACATTGTTTGCACAACATTTACTTTTAATAATTAAAAATCTTTATTTAAAAAAGATATATTACTAATTGTTCATAAAGATAAATAGATTTAACAGAAGGGATTTCTCGAGTCTTAAATAAATAAGATAAATAAAATGACTTTGATAGTTTCAATCATGATAGAGGGAAGATGACCTAATTAGGAGTATTATTATTTGGGGGTAATATTAAATATTTTTAAAAAATAAAATGCATTAACTCGCTTTTATATTTAAAATTCAAATTTGTATATTTCCTCCCTTTTGTATAATCATTATTGCTATCTTCCTTCCCGTTTCTTCTTGTTTGTTTCATTATTTATTCTTGTTGTTACTGTTGCAAATCTTTCTTTTTATCTGTCTTTCTAATTAACAAGTTTAATGAGAAGCTAAAAGCAAGATTATATAACTATATTTGATTTCATATCTACGCATAAATTATTTGATACCCTTAATATTATGAGACCTTTTAAAGAAAAACGTGCAAATTTAGCTCAAAAGAAACATTATTACACCATAGTAAAAATATTTTTAATTTTTTAGACATGGTTTAGCCTATCACATAAGAACAATCTTACGTGGCAGATACATGAAAGCAACAAAGATCCACGTGTCAACCAAATATAGGATCCTAGATTCTAGACAGCATCAAGAAGCTGACTTGGCAGATTCTGTTACATCAAAGAAACTGCTAAATAACTGGATATTAATTTCTTGAATTTCATCAAGAAAAAGAACTTTTTAATTTATCAGTATTAAGGTTGTTGAGTTCGTGCAATAAGTGAGATCACAAATTGATTCTTTTTGTCAAATTGATCACAAATTAATCACGGAATTAATTAATTCGCAAAACGGAATTAACTAATTAATTCTAAATTAACTTGAAATTCGTGGATTAGGAAAGAACATGTTCCTTTTCAATAGATATTTCTTTTTTCAAAAGACTTCATGCATGTTCTAAACAGATGAAACTGTTCTGAATAGATGAGTTCGCACCCATTGTTGGCTATAAATAGAGAGGTTTTCTCTCAGTTTTCTACGTCGAATTTTCTTTCTCTTCTGCATATATTTTCTTACAGACAAAATTGAGTCTTTGTGTGATTTCGTTGTTGCTTTTTGAATTCGCTGAAATTATTAAAATTTGAGGTACCGCTACTTATTTAATAGCTTATCCATTTTATCTTGATAAGAGATAATTCATAACTTCGAGTACAATGAAGAAATTAAATTCCTAAGAACACAATAAATTTTGTAGACTCGAATTTTGTCTTTCTTTCCATCTTAAAAATATTTCTATGTTACTATATTTATTAAATACTAAGAGAACAGTCACATCACACAATTTTAATGCAATTTAAATCTCCTCTGTAGTTTACAAGTGATAGGAACAAGTTTATGAAGCGGAATTCCAAGAAAAAAAAACAAGAAAGTTTTTCAATTTTCAATACCCTCCACACATTCATCACATAACCTTATCTTCATCTTTACCAAAACCCCATCAAATTGCCACTTTTCAAGATTATTATATTTTTTTTCACAAATGCAATATTCATTTCTACAATCACATAACTCCCTCCACAAATGGCCACCAAATTTGGGTTCAGTTTAACAACAAGCACTCACCTTTTTCATGCTCCTTTTAGAAAAAAACACAAATTTTCTCCTCCTTTACAAGGTGCTTCAAAGGTTGAATTGATTAGTTTTGGTGGAAGAAAGTTATCGATACGACGAAGGCTATTGGTTCTATCTCCTAAGGCCACTACTGATCAGCCAGGTAAGTTAAGGAGTTTACGTTTTAATTGAGTTCACGGTTAAATATTTAATGAGATTCTCATGAACTCATAAGTTTCACTTTGGATCCATGATCTGATGTGGTTAGAGGCAGAGTCAGAATTTGAAGTTCATGAGTTTTCAATTTACAATCTAACTTATATATTAACTTGTTTTAGTTAGTGGGATCCTAATTATATATTTATACAACATTTAATGAATCCATAGTTCATCTAACTTATAAGAAAAAGTTATTCTGGTTCGTCGTAGCCAATACTGTAGCTCTGCCCCTAATGTTTTCAACCTACTAGCCGGCACGTCTCTCCTTCTCAACAAAAAGGGTGTTAGGGTGCGTGTATAAAGTCCCACATGGAAAGTAGACGAGAAAATGTAACTACTTATAAGGTGTTGAATACTCTTAATGGTGTGAGACTAAAAAATACGAGCTTGACCTTAAGGGGACGATATCATTTCATGTTAAGAGTATCTTTAAGTTGTTTTTGCCCAACAAAGGGATTAGATATTTGAAGCTTATTTTGAAAAGTTAGATTAATATTAGCACTATTGAATTTTGTTTGTTGGATGTTGAAATTTGATTGGTATAGTACTAAATTCCTGGATGTTTGATACATTTAATTGGCATAATACATAAACGTACATGTCTTTTAACTTGGCTTCAGCTTATATTTATGCCCCCAACTTTGGGGATCCCGCTTTTACTTTCAGGTCAGCTAAAGGAGGATGAGTTTGAAGATGGTAAAATCTTGCAGTATTGTAGCTTTGATGGGAAAGGAAAGAAGTCTCTTGGGGAAATGGAGCAAGAGTTTCTTCAAGCATTACAAGTACTGAATCAAAAACAATTTCTTATTTCTTGATTGTATTCATTCGCCGTCTAATAATAGTAATTGAACTCTTTCTTGGCGTTGTACCACAGTCATTCTATTATGAAGGAAAGGCTATCATGTCAAACGAGGAGTTCGATAACCTTAAGGAAGAATTAATGTGGGAAGGGAGCAGCGTCGTTATGCTAAGTATGGTTAAGAATCTCTCTATTAGACATTGTCCAAATGATGCTATGGTATTCGTATTATTGTCTGATCAGGACTTAAAATAGGTAAAGTAATAGCGATTTCTTACAAATATAGGCCCAGATGAACAGAGATTTCTCGAAGTTTCTATGGCTTATGTATCTGGAAATCCAATTATGACTGATAAAGAGTATGACAAGCTGAAGATGAAACTTAAGGTGCTCGGACATTACTTTTTTTTTTATTTCCAAACGGCTTGTAGTCTTTCGTGTATTAACATCTTTTAATTTTGTAGAGGGATGGCAGTGATATTGTGGTTGAGGGTCCAAGGTGCAGTCTTCGAAGTAGAAAGGTTAGTACTTCTCTGCTTGATGGACGATGGGATTTACTAGTCTTATAATTCATATTCATCTTTTCATCACGCACTCTTGTGGAAATGCTTGTTCTTCGTCGTACATTATCTATGCAAGATGTCTACGAGGTTAAGTTGTTTGATGGATTTTACTTACGTGCAGGTTTATAGTGACCTTTCTGTTGATTATCTAAAGATGTTCTTGTTAAATGTTCCTGCTGCTGTTGTTGCTCTTGGATTGTGAGTAGTACTTAACTCTCTCAGCATTATAAGTTTCGATTTCCTTGTGTATTGTTATTAGTTTCTCAACCACGTTATACGTTACACTTGTTCTGTTTTACGATGTTAAATAAACATGTGAATTGACGATACCACACATATCTGTGTTCTTAGCTCTTGAGGCATGCAACATGATTTTTCTGTAATAGATATGTTTTGCAAATGACTTGTTAGGTTTTTCTTCCTAGACGATTTAACTGGATTCGAGATCACATATCTTTTGGAGGTTAGCCTTGTTACCAATATTGGTTCTTTATTTTCATCCCTAAGTTATAAACTCTTCAAAAATACCGTTGGGTGTGTGTTGTATCCTCCAAAAGCTACGCATTTTTGGAGGATCTGTACATCATTTTTAGAGGATCTGAGCAACAATAACTAGCTAGATGAAAGATCAGAGTATTCATTTGACTTTGTAATGATAAAATGAGTTATCGATTTGCAGCTTCCAGAGCCATTCAGTTTCATTTTCACATGGTTTTTTGCTTTGCCCTTGATATTATGGCTATCCTTTACAATCACAAACGCCATTGTTAAAGATTTTCTGATCTTAAAGGTAATATTTCGTACACATTTGACGTGTAAGTAGTATTGTCTTATAAGCTATGTGTTCGACGTTTTAACACACAATAAGCTCAATCTTCAGGGGCCTTGTCCAAATTGTGGAACAGAGAATACTTCCTTCTTTGGTACAATATTATCGGTATCTAATGGGGGTTCCAGCAACAAAGTACAATGTTCAGGGTAAGTCGATAACACTTAGGTTTTCAGTATTTATCATGATCTATTCATAGTGTAATCATCGTCACCATTATCTTTCACAGTTGTGGGACGGACTTGGTCTATGATTCAGAGACGCGTTTGATCACATTGCCTGAAGGAAGTAGTGAATGATTCAAGGTACCTAGCCTATTTGCCTATGTTACTCGGATTGTTTAAAAGATGTTGAATTCTCCAAAAGTAGTGCATTTTGGGGGATCTGGTACAGGTGCTTCAATAGTCTTGAAGAGTCTGAGCAACATAGATAGATTGTTATCGCTTATATGAAGAAGTATAATATATCAGAGGGGGATCCAGGAATTTAACTTATGGGTCCTGGACCTCAACCCCTTTTGTTTATTGAGCTATGAATAGATCATTTATACATATTACGTGAATTTCATAATGCAAATACATGATCTGCAGATCCGCCCCTCGCCCTTAATATATGTGCTTCCCTGGTACTGAAAAAACGTTTGGTATACTGATTTCTTCCAAACTGCAGGATGATTTTCTATGTGGAGATATCTGCACAATAGATTTGCTCTTAACACAAGTTGCATGGAAGAGAGACCATATGATGCAGTTTGTGAAAATGAAAGCCAAGTTCAATGTTGAATTTGTGAATGATTTGCAACTTGTATTGTGTGAATATGTTATGTAATGTATTGTGTGTGTCTATAAGTATATCAATAAATAAAGAAAATTAACATCGTTTAATGAGCTTCTCTTCTTTATCTATATGAAACCAAATGGGCGAGTCTTTATTATTGATTGGGGCCCTGAACTCAATGAGAGTGGGGATTCGCTCCTCTTCGGGCAACTCGTGATGTTATTTTATTATGTGAAAAAGCTCAAATATGTAGAAATGTCTTATCCATGCAACTCGTTAAGAGCAGTGGCGGAACAAAGATTTTTAATAAGGGGGTTCAAAATCTAAAAAAGTAGACACACGAACTAGTCGAAGGGGTTCGACATCTACTATTTATACATAAAAAAATATTTTAACCATATATAAATAATATAATTTTTTGCCGAAGGGGGTTCGGATGAACCCCTAGATACATGCTGGGTCCGCCCCTGGTTAAGAGTTGGGCATAAATCTCTTCTGTTTAATATTATCAATCTTTTGAAGGTTTCTTATCATTACGTTTCAGGCTCATGATATTGTATTGTTCGCTTTATGTCAAGTTTAATTACAATAACTCAAAAAATAAAGCAATAATCTAACATAACCGGTTAAAGTGAGATGACAATTAGGTTTTATTGTGTCAATATTATTTTGAGTCGAGTGTCTATTAAAAACCTCTCTACCCCACAAAGATAAGGTTAGGCCTGATTACATTCTATTCTCCCAAGTCTATAACTCGTGGAATTACATTAAGTATGTTATTATTTGTTTGTTTATTCTGTCGATATATAAAACTTAAATCCATAATTCATCAAAAGGAGAAAAGGAAATCAATCATTACAAGATCCAAAAAAATTGAAATAAGATTTGGGTTCTACATTATTTATAGAACATTAAATCAAGAAAATGTCACTAAAGAACAATAGTAATGTACAACATGTAAGTTTATAACCTGCCAGCACGTTTAATATAAAACATAATTAATTTTCAAAATACCAAAGTTGACTATCGTGATGGCACGAAGTGTACATTTTTGTAACATTATTTATACACAAAAAGACTATATATTAAGGCCTATCTTAACATAAATCAAATAAGCCATTACAATTTTCTTGAGAGTAAGCTAAAATTTCATGGCCTCTTTCCACCATAGATGTAGCTTGACAATATTCTTGATAGTTGCAACACTAGCAATCATCGATCGAGCAAATGGCGCGGGCTATGGTGCCACCCCTAGCGGCTTCCAAGCAACACCTTGGAAACTCGCTCATGCCACGTTCTATGGTGATGAGACTGCTTCAGCTACAATGGGTGCGTTTACTTAATCGATCAACTATTTTGGATTTATTAGTTGTTATGACGCTTCATATTTAATTAATGAAAATTCACTATAGAAGTATTGCGCTTCATATTTAATTAATGAAAATTCACTATAGAAGTATTGCGCTGTTTAGCAGTAAGTGAGATTATTGGACTATTTTTATGGTGGTTGGACTATCCTTATGGTGGAATATGTTTTTGTTTGTTTGTTTGTTTTAGATGATAAAAGTATTTCGTTATTATCAAACCAAAGTATCAATCAAGACTAGTTGAGGTCAATTATAGACCTCCTAAGTTATATACACTGACAAATACTACTTTATGATTGTGTAAATATTTTTTATGATGTTAATTTATAGAACTTAAACTCTTCCTCCAATTTGTTACAAGGAATGTGACTGTAACCCTATGTTGCTCTAGAATCTCTAAAAAAGACGTCGCATCAATATTGTATGCTTTTATAAATGCACTATTTTTGGAGGAATCAATACACGATCGACTGCATTTTTTCAAGAGTCCAAGCAACATAGCACTAACCAGCAAAATAAGGCAGATTACCTGCTATAATAAATTAAAACACACAACAACAATAACAACAACAATAAAAAAAACAAAAAAAAACACTTTAATCTCATATGTGGGGTCTGAGAGGATATGCAGACGTTACTCCTACCTTGAAAAGATAAAGAGACTGTTTCCAATAGACCCTCAGCTCAAAGACCAATAATAGACTAAAACACACAGATAGTGTAAAAATCTTCTTATCAATCTATAAAATAAGACAGATTACCTGTTATAATATATTAAAACACACTAATAATGTGAAATCTTTTTGCAGGTGGAGCTTGTGGATATGGAAATTTGGTCACATCAGGTTATGGAACAGATACAGCAGCATTGAGCTCAGTGTTATACAACAAGGGATTTGCATGTGGACAATGTTACCAAATAAAATGTGCACAGTCAAAATCTTGCTACTCAACAATTGTCACAGTGACAGCAACAAATCTCTGTCCACCAAATCAGGCACAAGACAGTAACAATGGTGGTTGGTGTAATCCACCTAGAACACATTTTGATATGGCTAAACCTGCTTTCATGAAAATTGCTCAATGGAAAGCAGGAATTGTCCCTGTTTCTTATCGCAGGTAAATGAGTCATGTTTTTGTTTGAACATTTAATACTGGCATAATACATAAACAAACACTCAATCTTAGCCTTAGCGACAAGTAAGCACTCTAACTTTGAGTAAGACACCTCAATTTGTCGCCACTCTGTCAGTTGAACACCCAACTTACAAAATGATCATCTAGACACCTCCAAAATTTATGTGTCATGTCAGCGTTGGGTGTCCATGAGACACAGTGGAGATGAGTTGGAGTGTTTAGTTGTCAGTTGAGACTAAGTTGAGGTGTCTAGATGTGTACTTTCAAAGTTAGAGTGCTTACTTGCCAACGGATGCCAAGTTTGAGTGACTATTTATGTATTATGTCTTTAATATTCTAGTCATCAGTTTTGGTGGAATGGTATGTACTTCTCCAACCAGAGGTCTAGAGTTTGATTCATAGGAAGGAATGAAGTCACCTTTAACATAGAGCACTTTACCCCTTATAGTAGGACTTTCCGGTGAGAATCTGATTAGTTAGGCCCTAAAATAGGTGTCGGACATCGGGTGGAAACTAAAAAAAGAAAAAGAAATCTAATATTTATTCTTTATTTTTTCACCTGGTGTCTGGTATCCGTTCTAGGGTCTTGTGAATTTCGAGCTAGCATCACACATGACTGATTAAAAGAGGAAGTGCTCCATACCAAGATTTTCTTCCATTTCTAGGACTTGAACCCTAAGTCTCTGATTAACGGTGGAGGTCCTATCCACCCCACCCCCACCACAATCCTGGTGGTATAACCTTCTACTCATTGATGTGTTACTAACCTCAGATGCTGCAAAAGCGAATTTTTAAAGCGAGTTGTGTGAGTTTAATTTAATTCATTGCCATCAGCTTGAACTATAAATATAAGTGTAGCAAGAAAACTTAAAAAATATGTATACATATATTGAAATATAATATTGGAAACTGTGTAATTTTTCGACAAAGAAATTTCAATTGACACTCTTTGAAATATTTTTTATAATAATAAAAATAGAACCAGTCGTGTGCACCTCGATTATTCCACCCAATACTTACTACCTCTAATGTGTACCATTGCTTTCATGGTTGTAGGGTACCTTGTGTTAAAAAAGGTGGAATCAAGTTTAGTTTACAAGGAAATGGCTATTGGTTATTGGTATATGTGATGAATGTTGGTGGAGTTGGAGATATTGCAAGTATGTGGGTGAAGGGAACAAAGACAAATTGGTTAAGTATGAGCCATAATTGGGGAGCTTCATATCAAGCATTTGCAACTCTAAGTGGCCAAGCACTTTCTTTTAAAATCACTTCCTACACATCTCATGAAACAATCATAGCTACTAATGTTGCACCTTCTAATTGGCAAGTAGGAATGACTTATCAAGCCAATGTCAACTTCAAATAATGATCATATAGTCCTATGTTTTTTTGGACTTCTCAAGCATTTATTCTTGATTTTTAAAATTATTTCTTGAGTTTTATTTTGATATTTGATCTTGTACAATTGATATTTCATTGGTGAAAGAGTTACTATATAATTTAGTTATACGGATTATTATTATTGTATGAGTTTATGTTCTGTATATTGACAATATAAAGAAGTTTTGTATCATCGTGTTAAGTTGACTACAATACAAAATAACTCTCGCAGCTTCCAATGTTACATTGGCAAGGAAGGATATGTGGGTACTACAAAGGTTCACAACTTTCTTGATCGCCTCATTCTTCAACCATAAGTTGAAATTTGGCTGAAGGGAAACACATGAGCTCTGCATATGTGAGCTTCACAAAACATAGTTTGTTTAAAATTCAAATAAAAGAGGAAAGTAGCGATAAGTTAAACAGTATCTAACATGGCGAATCCTTTAAATGATGAATTCGTTGGAACATTGAGATGAACAAAATAATGCAATGGATTCATATAGCCGATCTCAAGATATAGTTTTGCTCAATGAATTTCATTCATATATAAGACTACATTACGTTGATGATTTTTTAAATCATCTCTCAAACAGATGAACATAAGAAACATTGAATTTGTTGGAAAGTAGAAAGGAATTGAAATATCGGGGGGGGGGGGGGGGGGGGGACTATATGTTACTATGAAGTAATTATTCTTCTATGTGCTGACAATAATTAAAAGAGTACAAGCCAATTACATGGAAGTTACATCATACTTTATCTTCAATGACCATTGGCAAGTCCATTCACAGCACATTTCTTGGCATAGAACCTTCTGTACTTCGAATCGACTTCTGTGAGGTAGTAGGTACCTGGAGCTAGAAGGCTGCAATCCTTGCTCGTCAAAAAGTCCTTACCCCCGTACCTGTGCTCCATTATTTTCATTGTCTCGATGAAATTTTCAGGAGTGAACTGAACAAAAGTCATTTGTCAAAGATGGTTATGAACCAGTATAGAGTTGGTAAGGAGTTCAACGTCCATGACTAAAATATAAAAACAATCTTAGCATACCTCATGCCTCGACTTCAATTTCTCTTCAACATTCATCACAGCTGCGATGTTTGACAAGCTAAAAGGATGTTGACCTTCGTGAAGCCTTAACGAGAACATTGTTGCAGTCAATCCACTCCCATAAGAGAACAGGACTACCCGCTGTCCAGCCTGAGTAGGCCAAATCATTTGAAACTTATAAGAAACACGATAGATTATAACAAGAAACGGGGGCAAAAAGGAAAAGAAGTAGCTCGTAGTTACCAGTGAGCTGCGCTTATTGTGAATGAGGGATGCAAAAGCAGCATAGAGAGACGCGGTGTACATGTTGCCAACTTGTTTTGGTACTAATGTGGCCGGTTTCACCTTCTCGTCATAAAATGGTTTCGCCACTTGCCAGGATGTCTGTATATGCAATAGTTATAATCCACTAGTTAGTTCCAATCTCAACATACATAATTGTTAAAGCAATTCTTCCGACTGAAAGCTTCCATTTCGGCGTTTTAAACATATACTGGATGATCAACACGAAGCCATTTGAAAATGAAAAAAAAACGAATTTGAAAGCATTTGTGTGGACCTTCTCAAGATCACGGCTTTGATAACTCTCATCACCAGTTAGGGATGAAAATGGTGCCAGCTTTTCTTTAGTAGACTCATCAATGGAACTGCAAATGCAAAATCGAATAAGATCAGTCAACTTAATTCCGTTTACAAAATAAAAGTAATTCCTTTAATACGGAATATTTGCAACACACCTGGCGTTCCTTATAAAGTCATTGAACATCAATCGAGCAGTGCTCTTCTGTACAAGCTGCAGGATTAAATAAAACAAACGTTCAGGTAATCCTGATCATCATTTTATTTATAGAGAAAAAGATCAAAATTCTGTATTGGATCCATAAAGTACCTTGTTGTATGGTGAATGGAAAACAAAATAGGCTGCATCATCAATCGAAAACTGCTTGCCTTCCAATTTTTCGTATCTAGAATGTGAACGAAGAGGATATTAAAGACTATATAATATAAAGAGGTTCGTTTAAAATATTAGAATGTGTGCTCAACCGGCAACTTACTTGTTGCATAAGCTCTTGTAGCAGGAATCAAGTGCCATGAGATAACAAGTTTGTGAAAGCTTGCCATCAACCACCTGCAAACCAATAATTACCATCATATAGAGCATATATGGAAGATTTTTTTATTTATTTATTTAATATAAAAAAAATTGGGGGTAGAGGAAGGGGAAGGGGAAATGGGGAGATATTACAAGGTGGAGAATCGAACTCTCAGCAACAAGGTGGGATTTCAGGTAGCCAACCAATTGAGCTACTAAAATCCCGCACATATGGAAATTCATGTACCAATCTCAAAATATTTCCTAAATATTTCTTTTAGATTTTGTCCAGTAACCAACATATCGATGCACTCTTGTGAAAAAAGGATGATTAACGATTGCAGGGGCTTAAGAGAATTACAGGATATTCACTGTCGAGGATGGGCTTGTAAAAATCATAGACATGGGCCATATGGCTAGCCCTAATCTTGCTTTCAAATACAATAGGAGCATCTGGCCCAACCAGCATAGCAATTGCTGCAGCCCCTCCAGTGGGCCGAGCAGCTCCCTCAGCATAGACCTGTCAAAATAAGCTCCCGATATAAGAGAATGTTTATCATGCAGATGCTCAAAGTCATCAAAATATGTGCCAAATGAGCAATGCAAACTTGATATTTTTAAAAGACAACACACATGCTGTAGAAATTCTACGAATGTAATGAGCTTACCGCACTGTCAGTGCATACAACAAGTCCATAGCGCCCATCCCATGAAGAGCTCTCGACCCAATTCACACAGTTGAACAATGCGGCAGTTCCCCCATAGCATGCATTAGTTGAGTCGACTCCTTCAATGTCAGTATTTCCACATTTCTGCTTGTTTGACACAGTAAGGAAGCAGGATAAGTTTTCGTTGAAAATAATTCCTGCTAGTCATAATGTAAAGCTCTGCTTGTGAAGTGGAATCTCAACTGAGACAAAAATAAATCACATACACCAACAATAATAACTACGTCTCAAGTCTCAAACACGTTGGGCGGCTATATAAATCCCCACTTCTTCATTTAAGTTCATTTCATATCATCACAAGACAACAGATGCAACAATCAATTTTTAAGGATGATGTACAGCAAACAATAAACTCATTTTTTTCAATAAACCGGATGAGCAAGTGAATTGGGGGACAAAGTTAACATTACAACATATTTCAGGCAGAATTTAGTGGATCCAACATTTGACATCTCTGTGCTAATACTTGGCTGCAAGATATATTCAGTATCTTGAGCTAGTGTGTAGTGAGTAAGTTTCTAACTATCTAGTTTTCATTTTGGTCGATCAATTGGTTTACTTAGAATGTGTCAGAAGTCTAGGATACAAGTGATAATTCATTGAATATTTACTAAACAAGCATTGCTAGAACTGCATACCTCAAATATTTGCATCAGGAATGTCTTGATGGATTTACTCTTATCGATTACGGTTTCACTTCCAACCTCTAGACGACCAATTTGCTTTGGATCAATAGCATACTTCTCCAGAAGGGAAGTAACTGCTGTCAAACTGAACGTGAACAGTTTAATTAGAAGCAGGTATAGTGACAAAAATTACAAGATTAATTTTATTTTACCATTCATCTAGCGGAAGAAACTACTAACACCTTCAAACTACATACTTCAGAATATAATAAAGTAAACATAAGAAGAAGTCAAGAGAATTCAACATATAGTATATCTGCATAAAAAGAAAAAATTGACCTATTTATGCAGTGTAATTTTCCGACAAAGGAGGCATACCTCATTGATATAACATCTTCCACCTCAGTGCAAAAGCCCATGCAATCTTGTCCAAGACCAATTGTGTATTTCCCTTTGCTTGCTCCATCATGAGCCTCCAATGCTTCCTATATATTGCAATACAATGATTTTTTTTTCTGTAAGTGATTAGAATTTTAATTGCCTTAAACTTATATTATTTATAATTAAAAGTACTACAAATTACATTTATTAATAATTAAAAAAAATTCTGATAAGTTGACTCCTCAAACAGTAATACTATTATATACGAAGAGAATATTACTTCATTTGTTTTAGTCCGTCCCAAAGAAAATTTCATTTTTCAATAATTAGAAACAACTTGACTTTGAAATTCCTCTTTTACTCTTAATAAAATCATTTATAACCACATAAATATCTAAGATTTATTTTAAACAACAAGTTTCAAAAGTCATTATTTTTTTCTTCAATTCCTCAACCAATTTAAAGCACATAATAGTATGCTAATCATTCAAGTAATTAACACATATATCTATGATCCTCTACTTATAATCCGCAGCTAATTAAAGCACCAAATAGGCTAAGTACTTAGTAATAAAAGTAATTAAACTACATATCTGTGATCGAGTTTATAGCTTGTTTGGCCAAATTTCAAAAATTAGCTTATTTTGAAAAAAATATATTTCTGCACATTCAGTGAGAAACAATTTGTGTTGTCCTAATTTATTTATTTTTCAAAAAAAGTACTATCGGAGAAAAAATATTTTTGTTTATAGCTTTTGGAAAACAACTTTGAGTTATTTTCTCCTAAAATTTGACTAAACAGCTCAAATAAGCATATTTTTGATCTCTTAAAAAACTTGGCCAAACAAGGTATTAGTTTCACAGTATGTGCATGAAAGAGAGAGAAAGTACCTGCTGTAGGCAAGTAGGAGGGAAGTAAATCTCGACGGCGAGAATTCCGACATTCTTCGGTTGAGCTGCCATTTCCGATTTCTTTCTCTCTGACTATTAAAATGAACAGATCGAAAACACGAATAACCGTTGGCGAACAATCACACACACACACTCTCTTTCTTCTCCGAGTCGGCGTTAGACGGAACAGATCGGAATTACCGCCGGCTAACAGTATACTAAAACACACACTCTTTCTCTCTCTCAAAATCTCCTCGAATTAAGCGCCGGCGAGTGATGATTTGTGCTGAAAGGCTTTCACATATTTATACCAAACCACTCCTGCTGTCTGCCTACCGCCAAGCTGAGGAATTTTCAATTTTGATATTCCGCACACTTTAGAAGAAAATAAATAAATATTATATGGCGTCTTCTGTGCCTAAATAAATATTAGATGGCGTCTTCTGTGCCTTTTAATTTTGACGGCGAATAAATAGATATTTAAATTTATATAAAATTAAATAAATAAATTTATTTATCTCACATGATAATTTATATAATAATTTCATATCATATTGGCGTTCTACATATATTATGACACGTAGAACGTGTGTCTACTTATGCACATCAAAAATTGAAGAGCATAGATGTCAATTAAAACCAAATTAAAGAGCTTATTTATGTATTATGACAATATTGTAACATGTATACGCGTGATCGAGATGGAGGAAAATGTATTTTTCTCTAAAATAAAATAAAATAAGGAATTATTTAATAGTTGAATAAGAAATAAGTTGTTTATGTAGTAATTATAATCCATAAATATAATTTTTAATTTGGTTTCAACTAATAATTATGACCTTTAATTTTACTAGGGCACAAGTAGGCACTTTAACTATCTAAAACTTGAACAAATAGACACATTCATCCTACATGATAATTTTGTGTCCTACGTGGCATTCTACGTGTATTATACTACGTATTACATGTGCGTTTACTTGTTTAATTTTATACAAGTTTAAGTGTATACTTGTGCACACCCAAAGCTGGAGAGCGTAGATGTCAGATGAAGCTAAGTTAAAGAGCATATTTATGTTTATATTCACGTAAATAATATTTTTGCATAATACATAAATATGATCCTTAAGTTGGTTTCAATTATTAACTATGACATCTAACTTTACCAGTGCACAAATAAGCATTTTAACTATTTAAAACTTGAATAAATAGACACATTTGTCCTACATGACATCCTATATGACAATTTTGCGTCCTACGTGAATTATGTCACGTAGGATACATATGTCTACTTGTTAAATTTTATACAAACTTAAGAATCTACTTGTGTACATCCAAAGTTGAAAGATATAAATGTCTGCTAAATTTAAATTAAAAGGCATATTTATGTATTATGCCAATATTTTTTCCTTGCCAAATTCACATATTACATTAAATTTAGAGGTGGTTTGGAAAAAAAATAAAAAAGAGAATTTTTAGTTTCAAAAGGTTCATGGAAGGATACCAGATCTATATCTGTTTTTTTGTCATTAGGGACAAATCCACTTTCATTATCATATTTCATAATTTGATAATAATAAAAAAAGACCCCAATTCTATTATATATAACTAATAATGACAGCCAACCTTGACCCCAACTTCATTTTTTGCCAATAAGATTGAACTATTAATCCTCATGAAATCTAATGTTCCTATTTAAAGAAATTACCACTTTTAGTCCATCACATTTCAATAAATTTCAATTTAGTTCTTATAATTTATGGTTAATCATATACTTTAATTTTCAATTAATTGATATGTGCACTTTTAATTTTCGTGAATCTTCTCAAATTTAACGAATCACTAAGCGTAAATTATTCAACTAATGATGTGCTATGTTAATTTTGTATATTTGAAGATAAAATAATTTTAAAAATAATCTAAATATCACATAATTCTTACATAAAAGGGATCATAGCACACGTACTTAATCAAATATTACAAGGATCAAGATCAAAATCAAAATTTATTAATATCAATGTGCTATATTATTACTTTATATTTGAGGCTATATAGTTTTAAAAAATTCTCAATATTATTTAAATTAATTAAAAATTAAATACACTTAATTAAATATTATAAGGATCAAAACTAAAATTTACCAATAATTAAAAAATCAAAAAATACAATTAGTGAACTATTAGATCTAATTTATAATTAAAGTTTAAGACTAACTAAGTTATTGCATCTTCCTCCTCCCCACTTAAAAAAAAATATAGAATTGAAAATAGAACATGAAACAAGCCTAATTAATTAAAAGTGGTCAAAGTTGTAAACCACCAATTTGAAGTTTTATCTTTCTTTACCAAGTTATTTCTTTTAAATTTTATTGGTTATATTTGATTTTATAAATTCTTTCTGATCAATTGAATATTATATCACAAGTTAATAATATAGTGTTGACAGCCAAACTTGACTTGACCCCTAAGCTTGAGCAACTTTCTTCATACAATTATTCAAAGAAGAAAGTGTTATTACAACCATTTTTGATATAAAATTAAGAAAATTACCTTTGAATTATGTGGTTTTGAACATGTTTTAATATGTATTTATGTGAGAAGTAATATTATATTATATTATTTCAATATTTGTGTTATATTATACTTATTGCATCTATGCAATTCATTACACTTGTTTGCATCTATTAGCTAATTCTATTATTTTTTTTTGCCCATTAGTAGGTTGAAACTTTTTTGATAGTAGAAAATACTATGATTCACCTTTATATATATATATATATATATATATATATATATATATATATATATATATATATATATAAATAATAGCATTTTAATTTTTATTTTTTTGTCGTATCATAGAAAGAAAGCGAATAACAAATGATTCTTCAAATAAAAAGATCAAAGATCGAGTCCAACTTAAAGGAGTGAGTGAAAAGCATTTTAAGAGAACGAATTCGACTTGCGAATGTTGAACAAGTGAATGATCGATCCTTTTGCGGTAGTACTGTTGCGAGACTGGTACTTGACGATTTTATAATTTGATTCTCACCCTTCGTATAGGTTTCACCACCTATCATCAAGGACAGATCTAACAATATCGTCCTTAGATTTAGAGCGTGTTTGTCTTAACTTATCTAAAGCAGCTTATAAACCAAAAAAATAAATAAGTTGGGTTGCCCCAATTTTTTTTTTATAGCTTATATAAGCTGCTTTAGATAATCTAAGCCAAACATGTTCAATTATTTTTTTGGATTTATTTTAAACACAAAATAGTTTTAATTTGACTAGTCAAACACTCAAAAAAAATCGAAAACAACTTATAAATTATTTTCAATAACTTAAATCAATCCAAACAAGCTCTTACATAGATGATGGGCACAATAACTTTTTTCCAAATTATATGTATGTATATTAAACAATTCATTAACTATTAATAAATATTTTTAATATATATAAATTATTATAAAAAACTATAAATTTTAAATTTTGTATCCCTCACCTCCAAGTTTGGTAAATGGTAAATGGTCCTTAAAAGAGTTTGATATTTTATAATCTTTTAAAGTCAATAATAGAGTACTAGACAGCACGCAGATATTTTTAGTTCCAGCAACCCATATTGAAGATTTTTCTCACATGTTATTTTATTTTTTTCTGTTTTAAAAAATTATATCTTTTCGAAATCCGGCTAACGTGTAGGATGTTTTATATATCGGATTTTTTTTTCGTCATTACTTAAAACTATTTTGGTTTGAATAATTGTTTATTACTTTTTTCTTCTTAAAATAAATATCATTTTAATAAATAATAAAATATTATTCCAAAATAAGGATCACTTAATAGTTGAAGACAAAATTTAGTATATCTTTCTAGCTACGTCTTAAGAGACATTTAATAATAAAAATAATTTAATAAATTGTAAATTATATTTATTGATTTTATAATGGATAAGTTTTTATTAAGGTAAAGTTAACGGAAATAATTGGTTGACGTTTTATCTTGTGAAATCGCCTTAAATCTAAAGTAGTTTAATAGTAATATAATACATCATATATAATAATATTAGAATTAATGAGGCTATGAATAGAAAACAATTTTTAAAAAATTTGGTTCTACTAGTGAATCTATTTTATTTAGGTTAAAGATCTTTTTTTTTTGAGGGGGGGGGGGGGGGTTGTATATTCTAGGCCACTAAAATATGCAGTGTAGTGATTTTATTATTACAAAAATTAATTTTACAACTTTAATGTTACAAATAATTAATTTAATGATTTTATTTTATTAAAAAAAATGTAGTGACCATCGATGAAATTAACCCCACATATCTTCAAACCTTTTTTTAAGGTGAGCTTTGTTATTTTATTTTTTAAGTAACCAAGGGTATGGAATTAAATATTCAATTCCCAAGTAGAAATAGTTAAAGGACGAAAGGAGGAATATTTTAAGGAATTAAATATTCAATTCCGTATTTTGTTTTGTTTTTCACAAATAATTGAATTTTAACATGCCATTAAAGAATGTAGTGCAATGATGCTCTTCTCTTAATTACAAATTCGATTTCAAATTCTGACAATGAAAAAATTCAGCGCTTCGCTCGAATGAGTTCTACGCAATGTAAATCTATATTAGTAGAGCTTCAATACAGATATTGAGCACCAAATAAAAACAAAAAACAAAAAACAAAAATTAAATTTCAACGTTGGAATTTGGTAGTAATAAATAAAATATTACGACCAACAAGAATTATGGTGAAATGCTAAGTACTTCTTCATCCTTAATCAGAGGGCTCGTGTTTGAATCTCCATAGGTACAAAATTGTCTTTGTTAGTAAACACTTTACCCCTTAATGTGGTATTTTTCGACGCAAATTCAGATTTAGTCAAAATTTAATGTGGATATCGAATATCGAATAGAACACAAATTTCTTTTTTTAAAAAATACTACTATAAAACAATTACAACTGCAGGCCAAAATTGATCCAAGGCATGGGCTTGACTTCAACTACTTGATGGAGGCAGTAACTTGAAGTACTAAATTTATAAGGAATTTTATTTCTCTAAAAGAATTTTAAGTAAGTTATGGTGGCTGATTTATTTTCCACTCGATGTTCAATGTTTCCACTATTACATATTATTTGTTATGTTTTGATTATTATTTTAATTTATTGTGTTATTGCTTCTTTTCTCGGTATGCTTTAAAATATTCCTCCTATTATTTACGATGTCTTCATTACCTCCATTTTCTCCTTTTAAATCTATTTTGATATGCGTTCCTCAAATCAAGGGTCTTTCAAAAATATCTCTACCTCCACGAGGTAGAGATAAGATCTGCGTACATTCTGCTCTCTTCATACTCTAATAATAGAATTTCACTCTATATGTTTGTTGTCGATGTTCGGTACTCGCTTCGTGACCCAATTGATTTCGGATTCATAGCTAAAAGTTTTCCTTTCAATGGTAAATCGCTCTTTATTAAATATGACTTTATATTAGATCACAAACATGAAATTTCATATTAAAAATAAAATAATACCTATCACTTTACAACCAACTGACTCTTGATAGGAATTAGAAAGCTTGCTTTTGGTGTTTTAAATGCTTTACCTAAATGATATGACCTAAAGTCCTAACTCGATAAATATCCTCTTCATTATTTCCCAACTATCACATTTCTCTATTACTTGATGTCGAAAACGAGTTAAAATTGTGATTTTATGATCCTAAATGAAGTTCAATCAATTCGAATTGATCATCAAACAAATAAAAATAATAGTTTAGATCAGATCATTCGTTTTTATAACTATTTGGAATTTAATATGTAATGTTTATGGATTTTTCACAACTTTAATTTAATATTACAATAATAGCTAGATTCAATCATCATTGTTTTGTATTTATAAATATTTAGTGAATTTCTTAATTATTTTTTTTGGTTGGAAGTGAATTTCTTAATTGAGATATGCATGATATATGTAAAAGTTATTAAGTTTGTGTGAACCGTAATAGTTCGACATCTAGATGCGCCCATAAATGGGAATAAACAAATACCCCATAAAATTATTCGATATACGCACAAACTCACCCGAAACTAGGATTATAAAAAAATACTTGCTAAAAAACAAAAGTCCATTGTATATGGTTAAAAAGAATTATTTTTTTTTTAAAAAAGGAAAATAATTATGTTGAAATGGGATTGGAACCCACGCCCTTGCGGACCAGAACCTTAGTCTAGCGCCTTAGACCAACTCGGCCATCTCAACATTTGATTGATGTAATATACATATATGAAATACATATATTTCATGAAATTTGGAAAAATAATATTTGAAGATTAAGTTGAAAAAAAGTTTTTGGAAGTTGAAGTTTTTTTTAATTGTTGAAGAAAAAAAAAGATCTTATTGGTAAACAATATAATTACAGTTATGTTTTATCTCTTGATCCTTCTCTTAGAATTAATCTTCGTGATTCGAGGATTGTAACATATTTCTTGAACATGTATAGTTTGATCTGAACCTCCTTGTAATACTTGATCTTCAAGAAAGTTGGTAGTACTTCGAATTGATCATGAGGAACAATTTTCCTTAATTTCTACCTTCTTTTTTCTTCAATTGGGATTCAAAGTAGTGTATTTTTTTAGCAATGGATAACATGGATATTTTGAAGTATTTGTTTGTCAAGATGTGTCCGGCAACACTTCAAAATAATTAATTTTTTGAGATGAAATTGTTATTGGACATAAACTTTACTTCTCAACAACAATATATCCACTGAAATCCCACTAAGTGGAGTCTGAGGAGGGTAGAGTGCATGCATACCTTACTACTATCTCGAGGAGTTAGAGATGTTATTTCTGATTGACCCTTAATTCAAGTGCATCAAACGCAATTACAACAAGAAGAAAACAATGAAGAAGCATAACAATTAATAAGAAAAGCAGTGTAAAGTTTACAAGAAAGAATAGTAACACCAGCAAATAAACAACATATGAGTCTATGACAATGACTACAAGGGTACAACTAGTACTACACACTAACAGCAAGCTTGACGCTAATTTACTTGACGTTAGTTCACTATAAAAAAGTAAAATGCTTAAAAATAAAAGTTATACATCACTTTTAAATGGAAAAAACACCCTACCTAAAAGGTATAAAAATCATGACCTTATTAGAAATACTTTTCGCTTATGTGTTTGGTATGCTAAAATAATTTCATAAGAATAAATAAAATATCATGACTAACACATTCTAGAATTCTAAGGAATTTTTTTCCCCTTTCAAAATGGGGAAAAAATATAGATATTATTGTAAACTTTAATACTCATAATCACAACACTACATTATACTCTATCTTTCACCTTTTATGACTATCATATGACACTTTATATCAAACCAAGCACTAGAAAAAATAGACCAAGAACTATTTCAAGGAATAATCTAATATTATTTATGTTCATGATCCCGTGGTGCCACTTTCAATTTATAGCAATAATACAGATGGATGTAACTAGACATACAAAAAGAAAATCGATTAATGAATCACAAAGAAATAATTGGGGAGGTACAATACCCGAGTATAAATGGTTATTGTGTGGTGAGAATTCATCTATGTATCTGAGCTAATACAACCGCCACCCCTTGATTATTTCTGTTAATCCACACTTCGCTTAAAATTCCGATAGAAGAGCCTAAAAGACTGAATTTGATCCAAAATAGAAATTTGACTCAACTATTTTATAAAATTATTGTCTAAGTATAGTAGGTGCAAATTTGTGTTGGGAGCGGATTTGAACTCACGTCCTTTCGAACCAGACCTTAACATGGGCTTTAGAGCAACTCGGCCATCTCAACATATCCACATCTTGTGTGAATGCAAATACAATTATTTTCTTCGATTGAACTGTATTCTTATCTGAAAAGTTACATTAAATTAAAACTTAATATGCTGTTGAAGTTATGGATATAATGATTTTTACATGTCCATTGGCTTATTTGGGTACATACACTAAACGGGTGCGAATTTATGTAAACATTAAATTGAGTTGAATGTTCTTTTTATTGGATTGCTCTAATAAATATATGTGTTCCCCATTGTATAGACCAATAGACTATATAGGATTGACTAGGTACATAAATTTCCCAAGTGAAGGTGAAAGACTAATTAGATACTGCATCGAGGCATTTCACTTCGTTCGATAAATAGTCGGGGCCATCTCAATAATATTAGGACCAAACTTCATAAAGAGATCTTAATATTTAATTTTTTTTTGAGTTGACGTATATAAATTGAAAAACAATAGCATACTCATTGTAATCCTACAAGTGAGATTTGAAAATAATAGGATATACGCAGAATTTATAAGAGAATGTAAACAATGCAAATTTTTAATAAAAAATATGATACAAAGCTATAACAATAAACCTGGCGCAAGAATTTGACAAGTTGTTATAATGATATCGAAATAGTGGTGCGCTGAATTAAAAAAATGATATAATGATATCGAAATAGTGTTGTACTGAATTTGATAAGTTGATATAAGATATTGAAATATTATTGACTTATTGTTATGCTTCATATTTGAAGAAGACACAAAGAAAAGGAAATTTGATTTTTTGTAAAAATACAACAGTAGATTTTGCGTAATAATAAGAGAATAAAAATAGTGAAAGGGGAATGAAAAAGGTAAACATAGGAATGATAATGTCGGTTCATGTTAATCTTTAGGATATAAATGAGGGATAATTACAGTATATGACCATTCAATGTATATTCGATGTATATTCATGTCTGAGTATATTTCATGTATAAAATGTATATTCAGTGTATATTTCATGTATAAGTAATCTATATTGTATAGTCAATGCATACTTTTTATGAATTTTGACAAGTTATATTGTATAGTCATTGTATATTTCATATGATTTTTGAATATTTTTTATTTAAATAAATCATGACTATATTTGTTGTAAATTAATTAGTTTATTATATATATTTGAAATTGTCCCTATAAATGAGTCAACAAAATAGGTAGCCATGTAAAAAATAGACTACAATTACCTAAAACTATTAAATTTCTCTATTGAAATGTAGTATTAAATTTTTCTCGTAACTCATTCTTTAGCTGCTTAACAATTAGACCAATGTAGTATCATCTATGCTAATGATCCACTGGTGACACTTTCAATTTATAGCGATACTACAGATAAATGGAATTAAAAGTAGAACAAATAAATCAATCGATAAAATAATAGAAAGCAGAAATGATTTCTGAGTACTGAGAATTCATCTAAATACATGAGAGAATCAATACAGAGAATTGTAGGTCCAAAAGGTGGCGAGAATGGACAATACGCATATGAAGAGTGAAGGGAGAAGAGTGACATTCAAGAGCATACTCTCCCCTAAATACCCAGCGAGAGTTATGGTTGCATCTGCAATCACCCGCGCAATGGTTCCAGCTTCTGTAGATAAGAGGCCACCGTTGTAGGTTCCACGAGAAAGCCTAGATGACATGACTCGAGAGAGGAGTGACAAATTTACACCTGAAAGCAAGCCAAAGTAACTTCTTAGAATGTACACAATATAAAAACAATACTGTTATCATATTGAGAAGATCGTTGGGTATCCAAGTTTTGTTACATGTCAAAGAAGTTGTTAACTACGAACACCACTTACATCAACGTGCTAAAATTAACCTAATTTGTACAATTGACGACTCCCTTTAGATCATGATGCAACTCTTTTTGTTGAAACTATCACACTAGAAGCCAGTATATGGCATTCCATCCTTGGGTTCATATAGCCATTCAAATGTAACAGAAAATTTCTTGATTTGGAAAAGATAATAGCAGATCATGTTTTTACAAATCCGTTTCTACCCTTGTCTTCCTAATGAGCTAACTCTGTGTCCACACGTGCTATTTGGACACAACATTATCTCCTTTTCCTTCGAGTTTTTCTGAGTTTGAGTACAACTTTTATTCAACCACACAATTTTTGGTATAAGTAAGATGACGAGAAGAGGGGATCATACCTTCTAACACTTCAGCAGATACAAATAATAAGAGCCCCGAGCAGACATACTGTGGCACTGAATATGGGATTATAACATTAAAGCTCATGAGTATCCCGACACAAACCATGATTTCAGATGCCAATAGAATTTGCCTGCAAACAAAAGAAACTCAATATTCAATTTCTGATGAAGAAGATTTAGTGCGACAGACGCATGGTGAAGTTTCTGTCTTTAACATATTGTTGAATAAAATTGATCTCTTTAACATATTGTTGAAAAAAATTGTCCAATTCCTGTCGTATTAGATGCATTACAAGGTGAGACTTGAATTCTATGCGAAAAAGCTGCCAAAACATTTTCTTTATTTTATATGCCAAAACATTTTCTTTATTTTGTGGGATTCCACTGAGTATGTTGCTGTTGTTATATGCCAAGCCATAAATTATATTGATTACATGTAGAGGTGGCAAAATTAGGTCAGAATGTCAGGACCCGTCCAGATTTATTAACTCAACCCAGTTTGACCCGTTCAAAATTTGGGCCTATCTAAAAATTCTGCTAATATGCAGAGCTCAAAACAAAATATTTTCTACTCAAGAATCCTTGAGAAAAGCAAATACTATTGACCAGAAAGTAACCATCCATTAACATATGTGTGTGCGAAAGAAATTACCTGTCCTCGAACATATTACTTATATAGCTCCCGACAACAAGATTTACTGGAAGAACCGTGAGGCCAAGACACGCAAGAAAAATCGCCACAGTGCCTGTTGACCAGCTAAAGTAATATGTTGTGATGACACTAGATTCTGAAAGTAAAATCTCCATAGCGTATTTCAGCATAAAATAGATTAACAATTGAACCTGGAAATATCAAATAGTCGCGTTAGTAGTCATTAAATTTCATGTCTTTCTATTAGACAACCAAATCAGATAGACTCATGTCAAGCAGACTTATGTTCCATCCTTTTAATCTTCCCCTTTCAATATCATTTTCCTTCTTTTAGGTGCTATTAGAAAAAAACATGCGGGAAATAGAAAAACTTATGGCTTTGATTAGAGTAATCTATGTTCTTAAGGAATTTAATCCCCCACTATTTGCTGTTGGGTTTGTGGCAAATTACTTCAGGATTTACAAAGACAATACGAAATCCAAGTTAAGAAAAACTTGAATTTCCGAAAGAACATGTTCTAAGATTTTAGAATATCGAGAAGAGAAGAAGAATCTGATTGTCGCGCCCAGTGGTTAATGAAGTAAGTTGAGAATCATGAAGTCTTAGATTCATCCTAGCGGAAGAAAAATTATTAGGTAATTTCTTCTCATCTGTTTAAGCCTTGATGGACATAGTTATCTAGCGCTAGCTGTGGTGGTGGGAGACAGTAGGTACCCCGTGGAAATAAATAATCGAGGTGCATGCAAACTGGCCCAGACACCATGATTATCAAAAGGAGATAAAGAAGAATCTAGCTGTTATTAATTTTGGGAAGTGTAAAACAGGTATTCATAATACACCTTAGATGTTTGCTGTTAAAACAAACATAACGCTTTGCATAGACACTTCAACCGTCAGCTTTTAATTAAAAGTTAGACTTCCAATCTCTTCTCTTTCCGGCCACTAACTACACTAATATTAGTAGAAGTATCATGATAATTACAAGCTCGAGTTATGCTTCCCAATCATTCCTTCTTTGACATCAAGATCTATCTTTCTAACATCTAAAGACAAACAAATGCAAACTCCAAGAAACATCAGGGAAACATGCACCACATACTGGTAGTCAGAGTCAGAGGCAGAGGCAGAGCCAGATGGAACCTTATGCGTTCGGGATTTTAGTCAAGTTGAGTTACTGGTAATAATTTGTACATATTAAATGAATTTGTTAAGACAAACACAGAGTTTGAACCAAAATTACTAGGTTTTGCCAAACCCGCTTCATACACTCTAGTTCTGTCCCTGCTGGTAGTTGAACTCCAAAGAGTCAATTTCCCAGTGAAGAATAAGACCATGTAATTTCAGTGGATTAGTCTTTCATACAAAAGGAATTTACATGAGGTTTCTTTAACAAAGTCCCCAAGAGGGCTTAGTTGATCCATGATATATTTTTCATATTTCATTTCCTTTTCGTTTGTTTTGAGAAATTTATCGATCAATCACTTGCTTATTCGATCGAAAAAGAAGCAAGGAGCTCATAGTTGAACATACCTTTACAGAATGAGTGAGCAATCTGTATGCTGCTGCTATGGAATTAGCAGGTTTATGAGAGTCCTCGGGAGCTTCTTCACTCTCGTCGGCTCCTTGTTCATCCTCATCTTGTTGATTCTCCGCTGATTTTAACAGCAATGGTTCCACAACGCCTTTTTCAAGGGAATCAGGCTCTAGTGATCAAAAAAAGATTTATCATCAGATCCTATTACGCCAGCTTTTGCACATACTCCAGGAATTAATTTAATATTCTATGGCACAATTACGATATAGAGCTCAACTGAATTGTTCTTTTGCATTCTTAGTTAAAGATTACAGAATAAGAGGAAAAGGAGAGAGTAGAGGCAATAATATATGCAACGTTCGAATAGTAACAACTTATATAACCAAAAAGAAAAGTAGGACATACCGGCCTTAGACTCTTGAGCAGCATTGTTTATTTCAGTATCGCGAACAGGTTCTTTAAAAGAGAACCACAGCCATATCAAATAAATGAGCCATGCAATAGCCATAAGCCAACCAGGCAAAGTATCTTGATTGAAGGTTATCTTGTAAATCTTAAAATTCGTCTGAAGTAAGCCGGCAAGTGCAGGTCCACATGCCATTCCAAGCGCGCTAGCACTAACAAAACCCGCTGAAGCCTGCATCCGGATTTTAAGTGGCACACAGTCACTGATGTAGCGACGGTTCACTGCTCTGGCGGAACCAAAACTGCAATTCAAGAAGAGATGGGCAAGCCACCATCTTGTCAACTTGCAAGTCTTAGGATTAAGTGCAAATTTGATAAATCAATTGATTACTTCTCAGTCCCAAAACTAGTTGGGTTCAACTATATGAATCCTCTAGATTCATTTAGTTTTATTCGGATAAATTTTGTCCTAATATAAATAACCTGTTTTTAAGGGCAACGGGCATTATTAAAAAATATAAGTTTTTTATATCTCACCTTCATTCATTCTTCTAATGGGGACTAAACTTGAGGTGAACATATTCCATTTTTTAATATAAACGAGAGATCCCCGAGGGCTATCTAGCCCACAATTTGAATCTCTTCCAACTTTCGTTAACTCCATGACTAGTTTCATCAACTAACACAACATCATTTGCAATTACTTTTTGAAAGTCGGTGTAACCTCCCAAATTCAGCAAGAATGAAACTAGATATGCTTCAGAAACGCGAAAGAAAGTGAAGTCACTCAGTTATCATATCATTAGCATCATACAATCTTTATTTTTCCAAGTTGAAGTTGATTCACATGGTACTAATGTTTTACATCGAATAATGCACAAGAATCAATTCGCAACCAAATGATGATATAAATCATCATCCAACCACTACCATCCGCCATCCCGAGTACCAAAAAGAAATATCAAAAATATTCAATAAAAGAAAACCACATGTATAGATGGACACAGCTGGGAAGAGTGGAGCAGAGAGGTCTACCCGCAAAATAGACGACCGATAAGCAGAACTGGTATTGATTTGAGATCATAAGCCAATGCATACATGACATTCCCGATAAAAAGAACTATGCTGCTGAATACCAGAGGTCTGAAATAAGACCTGTTCGACCAAGCACTGAAATACACTGACGAAAAGATCTGCGCGACAGCCATGGCTCCAATCACAATTCCACAAACCGTTGCAGCCGCACCAAGGCTCATAGAATAATCATCTGCTGTTGGTACAATAATGTATGTATTGACCATGTAAAGGAAAGTATTTGCCAAGTTCAACAGGAGCGACATAAAATGGTATCTCTGATCATCAACTCCTTCCTCAACAGGAGCGGGTAACTCCTCTTGCATAATAAGTGCATGTTGGGCCAGAAAGTTAAGGAAGTTTGTCGAATGACTTAATCTATTTACAGCTGCTTGCATCGAGTCAACTACAGGATCCTGCAAAGAGGCTCTGTACCATATAAGAAAAAAATAGTAGACCATGTCTAGAATTTATAAATGGAGTTTGACAGCAAAAAACTATACTCTCACTGGTCCACTTTATGTGACACGATTGAGAGTATGATGGTCAAACTATCTAATTTTCTGTGTGAATTCGGACAAAGAATCTTCAGTTTTTTTGAAATAAATTTTTCATACTAGGAACTACATAAAAAGTACTATAAGTCACAATATGAAAAAGTAGTGGTCACAGAAAAACTTTCGACACTCCAAATAGTAATTGTGTCACATAAAATAAAACAACCAGAGTGATATTTATAAAACCCGCACAAAAATCTGAAGCTGATTACTAGAAGTAAACAAAAACCTGGAGCGGAAGAGCTGGCTGGTCATAAATTGACAAGTAACTTCCCTGACGGTCTTGAAGATCTGCAAGATTACGAGATATTGCTCCAACAACTGCCCCTAATCCCTGCAATCATTGTTCAGGGATGGCTTGTGTTAGGCATACTACAACAACAACAACATACCCAGTGTGATCCAACAAGTTGTGTTAGGGCATACTAGTGCAAATAAATCTGAATCTCATGTTTAGTCAAGAAATGACATTGCAGTAACTAGTTAAAAGGCAGATCTCAGAAGGAAAAAAGTAGTAGCGGCAGCTGTCCTATCAGCAGAAGCATTATTCTTTTTTTGATAACCATGGTGTTTGTGGCAGCTTGGGTGCACCTTAACTAACTCCACAGGTACCTACTACCTCCCACCAGCACAGGTACCGGATAACTTTGTCCACCAAGACTTAGCAATAGTAGCATTATTATAGTAGAAGAAGAATAGTGGACTAGCTATTTGAGTTTAGCATATTACCACGTGCTTGAATACTTGCTGAAGTTGGGAATAGGGATGATTAGCCCGGGTTTTGACATAATAATCAGTGAACTTATAGCCGAAACGTTTGTCAAATTTTTTAAGTATCTTCCGCAATCCAATAGCATTTATTTCAACGAAATAGAGAAGCTTTAGAAGATCACGCCCCACAGCTTGATAAGCTTCCCGCAACTCATTTATTTTTGATATTTCAGGCACCTCTTGAAGAGAATCTTTCTGTTCATTAAGTTCAGATATTCTGCTCGCAAGAGCTCCCTGTTGTTCCAACAAAAAGAGAACTATTGTTTCGATCTGCAAAAGATAAGAAAAAAATATCAGCTATTATTTCGATCTGCAAAAGATAAGAAGAAAAATATCAGATCTCCATGATGTGGCGGAAGCCTTCTTTGCTATAAGAAGTATCCTTTCGATCCAATATAGAATGTGCTACGAGCTAATAGCGATAGTCAAGACTAATTTCTAAGGACTATTATTGACCCCTCCAAACCTATCAGAACTAGCGTTGTCAAAGGCGAAAAGCTCTAAAGTTTGCTCCGGATCAATTGGGGCTTTAAGCGAAAAGCGCAATTAAAGTGTGGGCTTTAGTTATAAATGGCACAATAAAGGGGAAAAACAAAAATATATATGTAATTCAAGAAAAAGCCATTCATAATATTTTCCTTAACTACTACTACACTTATATGCCGATAATATTTGTTTAGTACCGCTCTAATCCAAGATAGAACTCATGGCCTGAGGCGCATGCCTTAGTGCCTTGCCTATAGTGAAGCGCAGCTTAAGCGAGGCAAAGGGCCTTCCTTAAGCGCTCTTTAAATGAGCCTTTGACAACACGGTCAGAACAGTGACAGAGCAAGCAACAAATTACAACAGCCACAGCTAGAAACAAATATAGCAAATAAGACATTGATCGAAATAAGAACCTGTCTTTTCCTAAAAGTTTTGATCTCGGAAACAAAAATCTTTCTGCAAAACGAGTGTTCCACAACTGATTAGGTTTTGGAGACTGAATACTGATGAAGATGCTCACAACTAACGTGTAGCATATAGTCATAGTTGTTATCCTGATTCAAGTTGAACTACTCATGGATTCCACTTCAACGAATAGCCTCCAAAACAACTCTTTAAGTATACAACATCTTAGAAACCTTTTGCAATAAATGTTGACAAACTTCAAAGTTGATAAATTGTCACACGAAGAACAAAAAATCTAATATGATTGAGTTGACTTGCTCATGTAGGGATGCAAGTGCATCAATCCCAACTCCTTACCTGGTTGTCCAGCATTCTGGAGAAATCCTTAAGAACAAATCGCCGATCCAGTACTACGGCTTGGCTTTGGTTAGCATACTGCTTAAGCTTCCTCTTCATCAATTTGTAATTGATATAGTATCTGCAACAAAATTGATCTTCACCATTCAACAAAATAATGCAGACTCAAAATAAATGTACTTCTTTTGATTCCTTTTCTTTAGGTGGCTCCTCTTTGACTAATCACCAATGTTGCTCGGACCCTCCAAAAATGTTGTCGCATTCCTGTCGGAGCCTCCAAAAATGGCATAGCTTTTGGACAATTCAACAAACGCCCGGTGGGATCTTAGAAGAGTCCGAGCAACATAGCTAATCACTACTGCACTAAAGTAATCAGGTAGGTTTTTCTCTCTTTACTAGCATAAAAAGAGAAACTATTTCCTTAATCCTCAAAGATGCAAACTTTGTTTTTCTGCATTGCAACTACCACTTCTTCGTTTTTTAATTAGAACACATTACAATAAGGTTTGTGGTCAGAATGTATACATCAAATATATTGAGTAATTCACAGCATAACATTTTCTGGATTTGTGTTTTTACTATATAGGAACATAGCAAGTTCACAAAGTTCATCTACAAATGCAGAATAAGAGTATCGACAAGATCAATTTCTGCAAGGAACATAGCAAGTTCACAAGGTTCATCTACAAATGCAGAATAAGAGTACCCACAAGATCAATTTCTGCAGAATTTAA
This sequence comes from Solanum dulcamara, assembly GCF_947179165.1. NCBI lineage: Eukaryota > Viridiplantae > Streptophyta > Magnoliopsida > Solanales > Solanaceae > Solanum > Solanum dulcamara. Next base: position 1,686,522 of record NC_077241.1, on the reverse strand, counting down.
CACATAAATCTAAAGCAATCTCTAGTTTCTGCTAAATTAAGGACACTGGACATACCCTTGCCATTCTTGGATTTGTCTTTCCTTCAACTTTTTCCCAAAAGACACCATTTTTATCTGCATTCAGCCACACAAAAGAGGGGGTGAGATAAATAGCAACGCCACTTTTCTAGTGACGAGAAATAGATTTCCATTGAGAATATAGCTAGATTATTCCGATACTGAGAAATTGTACCAATCACCTTTTTATATTAGCCACCCATACACAAACAATCGATGTCAATTTCACACAGTGATGCAATTATATTTCATGCACTACAAAAGAGATCCACGATACACAGAAATTATACTAGGTTTAAGTTTCGATCTTCTTCTTATACATAGGAATTTGCAACTGTATTAACAAGAATGAAACCTTCTGGGGCCAAATTAGAAGAACATTGAAAAGATCATCAGTAGTCAAATGACTTGGTCTCCAAATCACTCAAAAGTACAAAATTTAAACATACACACAACATGTTCACCTATATTTATTTATTTTTGGTAACCGTGATATTTGGACCAGCTTGCCTGAACCTCAACTAATTCCACCTGATACCTACCACCTCCCGATAGCAAAAAGTACCTGGTACTGTAACTCTATGCACGAAGGTCAAGACAGATGAGAAGAAATTCCACCAGCGTTTTTATCTCACATACAAGCGTGAAGCTAAAGTTCTATTTATGTGTTGTGCAGAAACCATAGCTTTAGCTAAAACTCTATATAAGAAATTCCTTCACAACCCGGTAAGTTTAGAATCTCGAATCAATAAATTCAAAATCTTGAATTCGCCTCTGCACAAACATATACATATACATATACATATACATATACATATACATATACATATACATATACATACACGTATAGTTTTCTCTGCAAATACAAATTCTGCAATAATTTCTTCTTCGATTTTCGAAACATTAACGGTAATCCTGTACTTTTCCACAATTTGCAGAAGAAATTTTAGATGCAAATCAACAAATACCGAGAGGCTCTGTTTTTCTGTAATAAACAGAGAAGTTTGCAGATTCACAACATTCAACCGAAAATCTTCGAAAATACAAAGTACTTTTAGCTGTATAATTTTAAAGCATAAATGACGAACAAAAAACAAAAAAACTCTCGATCTACTACACGAAAAATTTGAAAAAAAATTCTCTCCAAATAAACAAATTCTTCAATAATTTCTTCATAGATTTTCGAAGCAATCACCTGTACGTATCGGCAATGTTGCAATTTGCAAAAGAACTTTTAGATGAACATCAACAAACACTAAGCTCTGTAGAAATTTGCAGATTCACAGAATTCGACGGAAATACAGAGCAACTCCGAGCTGGATAAATATTTTTGCGAACAAACAAAAAACTCGTGATCTTTCAGATTTCTGAACAATAATTTTGAATTTTTTTCGTCTGTGAATACGAATTTTGTAGATTTTGAACTTCAAATTTCGTGTGTGTAGAAATTCTCCCCGAAAAGTGTGAGAAATAAGGAGAAGATTTTATATATAGGTAGGAATTTCGCCCTTATTCGGGTTTTGTTTATTTGCATTTGTAGCACGTGGTCACTCTCCTAATATTTCGCGAGTTTCGTACTTTAACTATTTATTATTAACATAATATATAAATATAATATTTAACTTGATTTTACTTGACATCGATGCATTTAGGCACTTAAATTTGTATAGAATTAAACAAGTAGACACACATATTATACATGGCATAATGTATGTTTAACGTCACATAGGACACAAAATTGTCATGTAGGGTGCCACGTAGGATGAATGTATCTATTTGTTCAATTTATACAAATTTAAAGTGTCTACTAACTACTTGTAGATATCAGTTAAGATCAAGTTAACGAATACGTCTATGTATTATGCATTTATTATTTCTTTTAGCTACCTAAATTATCAGTCTGTTTCTAGAGTGAAGGATTAAAAACATTCTTAAAGTAATCTGATTTTTTGAGTCTTATATTTGACAGACCTAAAGTATCTCGATTTTTCGAATTTCATACTTAATGGACGTTGCACATAATACGATCAATTTCAACTCAATGTCTGGTGCTAATATAAGTTGCTTACTTTCCTAGTAACGAAGGAAAGGAGCTAAAAGCAACTTGACTGTTAGGATAAAAATGACTCTTTTCGTAGTAATAGTAGATCGGTCTCATGAAATTTATGCTGACCGTCAGAATCAAATAAAGGTCGAACTAAAGGGCATAGTGCCTTCAGGTACATGAGTTTTCTACATGAACTATCACCAACTATTTATTAAAATACAATTCAATTATTAATTGTTCTCGTTTCTTATCTAAACGACAGTGATACCTAAGATAGAAAACACAAACGTATGATAGTTGAACTATCAAGTGTGAAAAATATGAATAATTCATTGTAAATTCTATATATATGTGTGTGTTAGTTAATGTAGAGCGTTATTCATGTATTCACCTGAATTCAAAGACTTCAATTTTAAATATACATGTTAAAAAAAAATTCAAAACAAATTTGAATAAACGATTTTGAATTCAACAAATCAATTGAATTATGGCAAAATTCTAAATGCGAACTAATCAAGTTTAATTTAAAATCCAACTCTAATCATAGCGTATTTGGTAGGAGATAATTGTGTTATTTACAATTTATAACATGGTCTTGACTAATCATAGGTCAAGAAAATGACCTGAATTATAATTAATCTTTAGTCTTATCCTAATTAAATAAGTAGTCATAACTTGAAAGTTTTATTTTCTGTTTAATTATTACATTGCAATCCATATAAAAAAAGATATTCTAGCACGCAATTATATATATTAGAATTTTGATTGTTCTTTTAGAACATTATAACAGCTGTTCCATTAGCAGCTATTTTATTTTAACACGTTTAGAATGATTTTGACATTTTGCATTTTATCCTTTTTATTTAGATCTTTACAAGATTACCATGTCAAAAGTAGTGAATTCATCCCATGGTAAAGATAAACTATAACGATGCACCTTTCCTCAAGTTCCTCGATTGATATAATGATTCTCTCCTTAATTACATCAGAAAACGAGTACTTTATTTTTGTCTTATATCAAAAGAAGATAAGCGTGTTAAACGATTTATAAATTCCTTAATTTCCTCTCAACAATGATTTTTGCCTTACATCAAAAGAAAATAAGGAGCTTAAACAACTTATAAATTCATTCTCTTTCAACTGTAATTCTTGTCTTACATTAGAAAGAGAGACGAACGTCTTGAACAACTTACAAACTCCTTCCCTCTTAAGACAATGATTATTATCTTAAATCAGAAAGAGACAATGATCTAAAATATTACCTTTTAATTAAATTTATTTCGTCTCAACAATAATTCTTGTCTAACATCAAAAGAAAACAAGAGACGAGGGTCTTGAGTAACTAATATACCTCTTTCCTAACTACCTGCATCATGATCAACCAACCAATCTAAATTCGACATGATTATGCGATCATAAATCTCCCATAATCCAAGAACTTTGATTTCTCATAAGGTATTGATCAGTGGCGGACCCACATAGTGTCCAGGGGTTCATCCAAATTCCTTTCGGCAAAAATATATATTATTTATACATGGTTAAAATATTTTTTTATGTATAAATAGTAGATGTCGAATCCCCTTCGGCTAGTTCGTGTGTCTACTTTTTCAGATTTTGAACACCCTTATTAAAAATCTTGATTCCGCCACTTGTGTTGATTACAAAGTCCTAAAAGCAATATTTGTCCATAACATTTCATCAAGATTATCATTGTCTCCCTTTCACCCCCAACACCCTTGGCCCCTACACGCTGTCACCCCTTTGACCATCCCACCCTCAACGACACCCAATTCCCACCTCTACCTCGTTTCAATTTCATAATATTTTTTTAGATTACATATAAATATTTTTGGGACAATAATTTTTTTTTTGCTTATTTGCTATATAAATATAAATGGACAATTTTTTAGAAAGCTTTTGGACATCACATGTGATATCCTAAATGATCAGTTTTATGTTGACATTGTGTTATAAATTTGGGCCCAGCAGTGCTAAGTTATGACATAAATAATCTGTCTATATGGTGATATTATGTTAGTACTGCTAGTAGGGTATCACTTTTTACCCCACCAAACGTTCGTTTGTTCTTATTCACTAAAATCATGAGTGGTTTTCTTTTTTCTCGATACATGCATTGAAATTATTCGATTAATTGATTTGCGATAGAAAGTCTTATTTTAGAAGTAAATTAAGCTTCCCATCAAAGGCAATTATTTGCAATATTTCCATCATATTCACAACTAGTATGTGTAAATATCAGTGTTTTAAAAAGCGCGGACGTGAAACGAGACGTTTTACTTAGTATAGGGTGAGGCATAAGCCTCGAGATGTGGGGCGTAAGCCCTATGAATCTTTAAATTTTTAATTTACAATATGATATAATAATATACCAACACAAAATTATAAAAATACATCAATAGTTTGAAATAATTACAAACATGATTAAGGAAACTCAGAAAATAAAACTTCTAACATGACTATATAAGTATAAATAATCTAATATCTTAACTTTCTAATAAAAAAAGAATCATTATTTCTCAAAATATTTTTCATCATACTATTCAATTTACCTCTCTAAAAGAAAATAATCAATAAAACTTACTAGTATTATAATAAAAACATCACTCCATCATGGATAAAAAAAATTACTTTCAAATAGCTAAATAAAATATGACAATTTTGATACATATGACAAAATCATGAAAACCAATGATAAGTGAAAAAACTAAGTATTTTTAAAAGAAATGTTATGTAAAATATAATCACCCTCATAGTGTTACCAAATAGTAAAAATGTGATACTACAACTTGTTATTTGATTACTGTCAATCTTCTTATCTCTATAGATTAAAAATTATTAAGTATAATTTATTTATTCAAGAATTATAAGAGTCAACAACGTTAATTAAAGATTTTAACATATAATTTGTGTAAAATCTGTTAGGCGACCCCCGAGCGTTGAACGTTGGGCGTGTCTAAGACGTACAGTCGGGCGCTTATGGTGTAAGTCTTACATAACTAAGTCTCACACTTGAGTCTTGAAGCGTTTTGCTAGAGCCTCGCCTCAGGACGAGCTCTGGGACTAGTCCCAACAAATAGCCTGTTTGGATTGACTTATTTTAAGCATCTTATAAGTTAAAAAAAAAAGTAGGTGCAAGTCAACTTTTTTGTTGACTTATAAGGTGTTTTCAACTTAACTGCTTAAAATAAGTTCATCCAAATAAACCCAAATATTTATTGAAACTTATTTTAAGCATAAAATGACTTTAAGTTGGTCATCCAAACACTCAAAAAAGCTGAAAACGGTTTATAAGCAACTTATAAGTCAAATGTATTTGTGCATTAACTTTTAATGCTTAATCATCATTAATTAAGAGCCCGTTTGGATAGGCTTAAAAAAAATAACTTTTATGTATGAAGTGCTTTTAAAACTTTGAAGTGCTGAAAGTTATTTTTATAAATAAGCAGTTGAGTGTTTGGATAAAAGTGCTTAAATGAGCAAAATGATGTGAATTTTAGGGTTAAAAGAAGAAAAATGGTAGTTAATTTAGTTAAAATATAAGGAATATAAAAGTAATTTCCATGGTCAAAGAAAATGACTTTAAGCACTTAGAAAAAAAAAGTTACGAATCCTAACTTTTCATTTTTGACTGACTTTAAGAACTTTATGACTTAAAGTTAACATTAGGCAAACACATCCAAAAACTAAAAAGGGATTTTAAGTTGATTTTGACCAACTTAAAACCCATCCAAACGGCCTCTAACTTCAATTCTCAACTTATTTTACAATTCAATTATAATTAAAGGCGTGAAAAAATTGATTCAAACACAACCATCAAAATGTCGAAAGAGTGAGGCAAAGCTTACCAATGATGATGAAAAAAAAATGATTACCAAGATTTGACCCCAATATTATATTAAATGGATAAGGGTCCACACTCTATTTTGTGGTACATTTGAGACAATGACTAGAGGGAAATTGTAATTTAATAATCAATTTTCATAAGATTCCATCTTGGATTTTGGAATCTAAATTATTAATGTAATATGCCATCTATGTGGGACTTTCAACTTTGGAATCTAGGCTTACTTCCAAAATTCTTTTTTCCTTTTAACTTAAAAGGACAATTTAATTATGATGAAAATTTGAAATTTCAGTTTTCACACAATTCATGTGAGAGTAAGAAAGAGGGTGCCAAGAAATAATAAGTTATTTAGTTTATATATGTATGTTTTGATAAAGTTATTGCCATGAGTTCAAACCTCGAAAATAGTCTCTGGCAGAAATGTAAGGTAAGACTGCGTACAATAGACCCCTGTGGTCAGGCCATTCTCCGAACCCCGCGCATAACGAGAGCTTTAGTGCACCGAACTGCCCTTTATGTATATTTCGATATTATCTTATATATTCGTCATTTAATCATTTTTGGTTAATTTGTATTGAGTAGATCCAACTTAATTTGACCATTAAGTTCTAAATTAATCTGAGTGTTAATGAAATATGAAATTTGAGATGAAACACAAGTAATCGCGAACCTCAACGCACCTAATACTTAGTAAAAAAAATAATATGAAAAGAGAGATGTTTTGGCACGATCATTGGACCAATAATCGCACCCAAATAACGTCTTCAAAATTCTAAAGAGGCTAGGTATTGTGTAAGCATTGCACCTTCCACAATACCCAAATCATGTGTTTGAAGTTTGAAAGTTATGTATGAATTGTAAATTGATTTGATCAGTGAAAATTTATGATTGTAATGAAATTACATATAACAAGATTTTAAACCTGGATATAAGGAAACAAATTTACAATTAGGTAGACATAATCATAATTGTCTTGCTTGTTTATTTTACATGCGTTATTAAATACCTTTCAGACTCTACACGAAATATGTTATTGTTGTAGTATCTCTTTTGGGGTGATTTTTTCCCCCAAAAAGGTCAAAATTTAAATAGTAACCTAAAAAGGGGATATTTTCCTAACATAAACTTATCTAAATATACCATATTTAAAAAATATTTACTATTTGTAGCTATATAATTTTAATAAATCTATATTGCACGTATAAATCGCTTTTAATACATAATGCAGATTTTTTTACCAAAACAAGCCTAATACATTTTAAGACACTTAATACATCTATATTGCATGCATAATTACTTTTATACATAGTGCAATACATTTATATTACATGCAAAATTTATTTTTAATATATGCTGCAATTTTTTTTTAAAACCAAAACAAGTATAATACATTTTAATACTTATATAGTTCACTTTTATTACATAGTATAGTTGTTATAGATGGTAAGTATTTTTAAATATAGCATATCTAGATAATAAATAAAAAATATGTTTAAAATTAATAAATATTTTATAAAAAAAACTCAAAAGGTAATTATCTTTCCCTAAATCAGCCCACTTTCTTTCTAACGGCCCAGCCTACATCAAGCTCGGCCCAGTAAATAGCCCAAATATAAAGACTGAAGATTTCCGATTAGGAGGAGGAAAACGATTGGAGAGTGGCGAGTGCGGTGGATGCTACAGGGAATCTAATCCCGACGTCGACGGTGCTAATGTCGGCGTCGAAGCACGTAGAAACGAGATGACGGAGAGAAAATATGGCGTTTTTCCGGTGCTAAAAGTTGGATCCGAATCCGGAAAAATGCATCGACAAAGGCCGTGAAGTTAATCGCTGTGTTCTTGGCTTGTAAGTTGAAGATTCGCACATTAACTTGAAAATATACTCGATTATGTAGCAGTTTAGTTATAGTTAGCTCCCGTTTTTGGCTATCGACTTTGAAGTTGAAACTTGAAATTTGAGTTTTTGAAATTGTGTTTCCACAAGGAAATTTTGTCCTGAAACTGAAGATATTTAAAGAGATTTATCAAATTTCATGGAGAAACTGCTATTTGAGCATAAATCTCCAAAATCTATGGCCAATTGCTAGCTTACAATGAAATTTGTACTCCTTTTAAAGTCTCTTATCAGGAGTTCAAATCCTTGTAGTGAATCAAATCTAGTTTAATTATGAATTAATTTGAAGCAGTTTAGTTATAGTTAGCTCTCATTTGGCCATACATTTTGAAGTTAAAATTTGAAAATTTGAATTATTTTGAAGTTGTGATTTTTGAAACTTAGAAGTTGTGTTTGGACATGCATTTGAACATAAATCTTGAATTTCTGATCCAAAAACTATGGCTAAACGCTATCTTACAGTGACATTTGTATTCCTCTTTAAAGTCTCTTATCACGAGTTCAATTCCTGGTTAGTGAATCAAATGTAACTCAATTATGAATTAATTTGAAAATCTACTCTATTTTCTAGCCGTGTAGTTGTAGTCACAGTGAAATTTGTACTTTATTTTAGGTCTTTTATCAAGAGTTCAAATCCTGTATAGTGAACTATAGAGGATTAGTCTGATAATACGTGATACGTTTGAAACGAAATAGTGGATTTCTCCTTTTCCAAAATAAAAAAAAAAACTGTTTTTTTTTATTTGCCCCGAAAATACTTCATAATTATGAGTTCTCTTGAAAATCTACTCAATTTTTTATCAGTTTAGATTGTAGTCACAATGAAATTTGTACTCCTCTTTAAGTGTCTTATCATGAGTTCAACTCATATATAGTGAGCTAAATCTGATTTAAGTAGAGAAGGATAGAGGATAGGTCGGATTATTCACCAAGTTTGGACCTTGAAATAGAGGATTTCTGCTCTCTTTTGTTTGAAAAAAATCTCCTTATTTTGGTTGGGGGGAATGAGAACGAACGTTTAGGGCTTTTTATTGTGTATAGAGCCTTTGACTTATGAGTGGAATTTTATGATTTTAATCTTCTAACAGTTACAAACCTCTTTTCACTGTCAACTTACCTCTTGTGTTGTACTACCATACAGAAAGAAATGAATAATTCAACTATAAAAAAAGAGATGTATAAAATCTGTGATATATTGTGTTATGTCGGAAAAAGACGGTTTAAAATAAATTTCAACTTTATAGAGAAAAAATCAATTTTAGAAAAGAAGAGTAGCCACTTAATTTTTTAAAGAAATTAAGAAAATTTAATTTAAAAGACCCTAAATGATTTAAGTCTTAAAAATTCAGAGAAAAAAGTACGAGGTTCTTATTTCCATTTTGAGAAGGTGTTAAGCATTCAAAGTAGTCGCTAACGTGTGGTTATCTGACGATTTGAAAAATTATTTGACTAACTTTTGAAAATATTAATTTAAAAGGAAACGAAGACTTTAAAATTAATTTTTAGAAAAAATGATCAAACTTGAACATTGAAAATAATATATATGTATATAAAAAAAGTAAAAGTTTATCAAATGACTAAGTAAATGTAGAAAATCATTTAAAGAGTAAATTAACATGAATTGGTTTATCTTTAGGGGAATCTAATTAAGTTAAAATAAATTAAAATTTATATCTAAGCAAGCATAAATAATATAAGTAAATAAATTATTACAACCAAATCAATATAAATAAACAATAAATAACACATGAAAATATGATCCGACACTTAGTTTCTGTATGCCTGGACTAAGCTGTTGGGTCATCTACGTTTTGGGCCTTTGACCCAATTCTGTTGTATATCACAGCTGTATATACATTGTATATCAGTGTATACAACCATCAGTTTTCTTGTATATCAGATATACATGGACTGTATATCAGTCGGTTTGTGCTCTAACACCTAGAAAGACACTTAGTAAACGTGTTAACAATGGATAAATAATAATAATAATAATAATTAAAAAAAATCATCTTATGAACATGGGAGGCCTTGAAAATCGACGGTAATTTCTTCATCGACCAATTTCAAATTTATCACGACCCAAAATGGGTCATGAGTGGCACCCACCCTTAACCTCCTAGGTGGAGAACCAACGATGTGAACCCTAACTTATAAAGTATAACAATAACGCGGAAGTTCAAACTTATAAAGTAAGAAATAACAATCCACAAGAGTTTACTAAATAACGTTCCCCATAATCTGAAAGTCATCACATTAAGGACATAATTCTAAAATACTAAGTCTAGAATGTTAAACACTAAAATAAAATAAGTGACATAGTTCGTGTCCGAACACTAAGGACATCATGTCATGACTAAGAGAATCCATCACGAGCTAGAAGGATAGCTCACCCTTAAATCTGATGAACTTGAGACGGACTAGAGCTGAGGTCGAGTCGAAGCCAATGGAAGACTCGCTGCACTCTACAAAATAAAACAAAGAAAGATACAAGTAGGGGTCAGTATAGGACAACATGTACTGAGTAGGTATTATCGGCCGACTCAAAATAGAAATCAATATACATAAAGTAATAGTGGGAAATCAACGACAACACTTAACAGGTGGCAACCAATGAATAATTACATAACCAGTCAATAACATCAAGATCACACATGAGGACTCAAGCCTCCACATCACACTCTTTTGAAAAAAATGAGTTTTGGAGATTGGGTAGTATTAATTCATTTTAATTTATTTTCCTTTAATATTACCGTGTCGGAATATGACACACCCGATCCAAATATACCGTGTCGAAATGTGACACCCGATCCAAATATACCGTGTCAGAACGTGACTTCCGATCCAAATATAATTAATTTATCATTCTTCATGATTACATTTCACTTCATTAACAATATTTCATCAAGCCTTCTTTATTCAAGACACCATTTTTTTGATAGGTCAAGTTCAAGATTATGGGTTTCATGGCCTCGAAATTTCAGACCAATTACAACAACATATCAACCATCCAAACCACAATAATTAAATGCGTAGTAAGCTTCACACATATTACTCAATGAATATCAATCACTATTAAGAGTCTATTTATGATATAGAATAAAATCATAACCTACCTCAACCGAAGAACCGAAGTAAAGTAAGCTAATCCACCAATGTCCTTCCTTTCTTCAATGTCTCAGACCGTTTCCAATCTATCAAATACATAATATTTATAAGTAAGCTAATCCGTATACACCAATATTATTTATATATTTAACCTAGACTCAATAACCCATCCAAATCTATAATCAAATTTTTAAATTTTAAATCTAGGATTAAGCCTCAATTTCTTCAAATAACATAACTCTAATGATATTCATGTAATACAATATACCTAATATTTAATTATCTATCTCAATATACCAAACTTAAATCGTAATACGATACTTAACAGAATAATTCAAGCCGGAACTAGCTAGTTACGAAACCAGTGGACAACTTACGAAAACAAATTTGCAGAAGTAACTTAAAGGTAATGATTCAATCCCATATAATATTTAACCCAAAATCAACTAAAATCATTGTTCAATGATTGGCCATAGTTATTCATAAACCTATTTCCCCCAATTCCCAAGAAACTACAACACGTCGACTTACAATTATCAATTTCCTTATATGACCACTTGAATAAATAAAAAAATGAATTTTCCTACATTTGCAGCATTGAGAATTCGAAGGATACATGTGAAAAATTGGAAATCCAATTGAAGGTTTCGGCACTCCCTCTTCTCTTTTCTTTTCTCGTTTTGGTTGTAGCAGCTCACGAAGAAAAATATAACTCTAATCTACTTTAATTTAATAAATATGGGATAAGTGGTATAAGATATTAATTAAATTAACACTTTAATTCATTAATTTAATTAGTTATTTAAATTCACCCCTCAACTAAATAATCATAGTTATTGAATAGTCCAAAACACCCATTAAAAATTTACGGGATGAGTTTTTTATGAAATAAAAAGTTTTAGTTCTCAAAATGACCTAATGGGTCGTTACAAACTTGTAATATATAATATGTAATATAAACTTAAACTAAAATTTTTATCTTTTAAAATGGAGAGGCCTCGAAAACCAACGGAGAGATTTTATCATTGGCCAATTTTAACTTACAAAAATATAATATATATATTCACGGTTGATTTAAATAAAAATTTCAAAGGGTAAACAATTCCCTAAATAAAAAGCAATAACCAAAGTGGGTCAACCCAAAATTAATCATAGCAATAAAATATACATATATTATTAATGGTAGGACAACAAAAATAATAATAATTTAAAACCCTTTAAGAAATAATCTAACAATATGAAAAGTAATAGCAATAAGTATAAAAAAAGAACAAACAATGATACAATAAACGCGTATCAATAAAAATATCATATATATGAAATTATGAATTAATTAATAATTTTATCCATTACATATATCACTTTACATAAAACAAAACAAAACTAATGTTCTATAACTAGGCAATTCATTAGAAAAAGAAGAAAATTTAAAATTAGTCTAATAGCAAAAGTTATAACTAAATGAAAACATAAATTAGTCAGTTCAAACAATATAACATATATAAACTTAAACTAAATTTTTGTCTTTTAAAATGGGGAGGCCTCAAAAATTGACGGAGAGATTTTTTTCATTGGCCATGGGACCTCACCAAAAATGAAGTGTGTTTGGCTGGAAAAGAAGAGGATTTTGGTGGTTTGGTAGTTGTTGGTTGGTTTTAATGAAAAAATGTGAAGGAGAGGGATAAAAATAGTAAAGAAGAGTTAAAATTGGAGTTATTTATAGTGAGAGTGAGGGAGAGAGTGGAGAAGAAGAATAAATATTATAGACGTGTTTTTTTTAGAAAGAATTAGAGATGAGAGAGAAAGAGTTTGAAAATGGTTTAATAGGTGTAAAAAATTATAGTGTATGAGGTCGTTTGGATTGGCTTATAAGCTGCTTATAAGTTGTTTTCAGCTTTTTTTTGAGTGTTTGGCTGGTCAACTTAAAGACATTTTGTTTTTAAAATAAGCCCAATAAATAGTTGAGTTTATTTGGATGAACTTATTTTGAGCAGTTTATAAGTTGAAAACAGTTTATAAGTCAAAAAAAAAATTGGCTTGCACCTACTTTTTTTTTTAAACTTATAAGCAGTTTTCAACTTTTAAGCTATTTAAAAATAAGTCAATCCAAACAGGCTATATATGTGTTGGACTTTTGTTGTAGTTGTTGATGAGTGTGGTTTTTTAGGAAGAATAAGAGAGGAGAGATAAAGAGTTTGAAAATTGTTATATTGGTGTAGAAAATTGTGTGTGATTAGTGAGATAGGTAAAATTGTGAAAAAATTTGTGTGATTAGTGGGATAGGTAAAATTGTGTGGAAAATTTGTGTGATTAGTGGGGTAGATATAATTGTGTAGAAAATTTGTGTGATTAGTGGGGTAAGTATAATTGTGTGGAAAATTTGTGTGATTAGTGGGATAGGTATAATTGTGAGAAAAATTTAATATTTATTTGTGTTTTACTATATTCCTAGACTGTGCTAAAAATACTAAAATGAATATGAACAAATATAACAAATGACATGTAAAAATGCAAATTAACGAACTATGATAAAAAATAGCTATAACTAAAAATTTTAAAAAATAAACTGTAAAAATCCTCATCTAAGGATAATTATGGATACAATTGATTTAAAATTGTAAAAATGCACTTTTGAACTATTTAACAAAATAAAAATTAAAAATATTAATTTTATAAAAGTCAGGCCAAAATTGGGTGTCAACATACTGTATCTATATAAATTCTTCCATTTTATTTTGTTCCAATATTTAGGTCAGTTATGGTAGCTCATATATTCCCCTGCAATTTTTTGGTATATGGGCTGATCTTTATGCTTTTGTATAATTAGAATGCAAATTTGTTGGACTTCTGAAAATTCCTTGCTATTACCTCCCCCTAGCGTTCTTTTTCTGTTAGCGAAGTTTTTAGCCTATTGTTTAGGTTAAGGTCCTTTAAACTGTTAAAGTTTGTTCTTATGCCAGGCATTTATGTAGTAGCAATACCAGATTTATGAATATTTCGTTCAACATGCCGGGGAGGTTTGTAAGGATATTAGCTTACAAGGTAGTCCAGGCATTCAATCATTGTGCAGTAGTTACAGAAAATGGAGGTTGGGTTGCATTGTAGACAAATTCTTAATTTTTTTTTTAATTTTAAAAAGTCATTCCTGGAGGAACCCTTCGGGGTAACCCAGTGTTTGGGCTTAGGACTTCCATGTTGGAGGTGTCATGTTCGATACCTCTTGCCAGCGAAAACAAGGAGTTTGCCTTCTGAGTCTAGCTCGTAGCACCCGGCTTGCCTAGTGCGAGTTACCTCTTCCGCATGGTTTGCGAGCTATTGCATAGGAGTGGAGGTTTTACCCTGCGCCACCCAAAGAGTAGCAGCTGCTGGTTTTTCTTGGCATAAAAAAAAATAAAGGTCATTTCAGGGGGAGTGTTACTCAGCAATAGAGAGTGGAATTAGTTGAGGTGTGGGCAAATTTCACTTATACATAAAGCTAAGTGTTTAGTAAGTTTCAATGTACTTTTGCTCCAAATGAACAAGTAATATGTAATCTTTTGTTGCTTATGCTACTTTGAAAAATATAACTGTACATGCATTATATTATGTGTAGCCTGAAGGATCTTCATCAGAGGTGTACCAAAGAGATGGATGCTTATGCTGGATGCATGCACTACAACACAAATGGATTCGAGATTTGTCGAAAAGAACAAAAGGAATTCGAAGAGGCATGTCCTTGTTGACCGGTCCTCACAAAGGTAAAGATAAGGTCTGCGTACATCCTACTTTCCCAGACCCCACTTATGGAATTATATTGGGTATGTTATTGTTGTATGTCCTTATTAACTGATATTGCAAATAATGCTGCTCAACTATATGGAAATAGTAATATGAATATATATATTTGCAATGTATATAATAACATCATTCTAGTTGACTATTCCCTTCTTTTTTTCCCTTTTTTTAAAGACATAATACATAAATATGCCCTTTAACTTGACTTCATTTCACATTTATGTCCTCCATCTTTGAGTGTGCACAAGTAGGTACTTAAACTTGTATAAAATTGAACAAGTAGACACACGTGGCCTACATGACACAATACACGTAGGATGCCACGTAGGACACAAAATTGTCATGTAGGACGAATATGTCTATTTGTTATAGTTTTGTATAGTTAAAGTGCCTACTTGTGCACTAGTAAAGTTAGATGTCATAGTTGCCAGCTGAAATCAAGTTAAGGGTCATATTTATGTATTATGCCTTTTGTAAAATGCTACTCCTAGCTTGTAACTAACGGGCTAGTTAGTATCAAATATTGTAACTCCACAAAGACACCTCGACGTCACTTTCCACCTCATCCCAACTGAAACAACTACCTAAACGCGGAGTTGGTGAAAACAAAAGCCCCTCCGCCATCTTTTCTCGCCATCCTTCCATCTCCAACATCTCGTTATCTTCTCCCCAATTACAACATAAAATGTTCTCCATATCCATATTCAATTCCTTCGCTCCAAAATCACTACTACTTCCATTATCAGCCCTCGCAATATCAATCTCTTGGTACTTTACTTCTTTAGTACTGGAATTTATAACTTCCTCATTCATATAGTCGACTCCAACTAATTCAGTATCTTGAGAAAAACCTTGTGCAGCTATAACTGCCGCCTGACGTATGTCCTTGGGGTCCTTTGATGCCGGAACTGGCAACCGCCAACGAGAGTCAGCAAAGTTTAGAGTGGCTAGATTACCTCTAAGTGTTAATGCAGCTACATCATGAGCTCGAGCCGCCATTTCAGGAGTAGGGTAAGTTCCTAGCCATATTCTTTTTTGCTCACTAGGCTCACGTACCTCGCAAACCCACTTGTTATTATTCCTCCTCCTCACTCCCTTATAAATTGGATGGCGAGTTTCCTTGAACTTCTTCCTCCCAGCACGTTTCTTGGGCCGGTTCGAAGCTAATAATAGTATTCCTTCCTCATCGGAAGTTGTTGTTGTTGCACTTTCTGGGTTAACATCTGATGAGTACGAATTCGAGTTCATTTTTAGACACGTGTCAGCATGTTACAAGCTACTGATTTTCTTGGAGTTTGAAGTGATATAGCTAGAAGTTGTTTGTTTAGAATTTTGTTGAAAATTTGAAAGTATTTTTTTTCTTTTTATAGATTTTGGATATACT
Source organism: Solanum dulcamara (assembly GCF_947179165.1). Classification (NCBI taxonomy): domain Eukaryota; kingdom Viridiplantae; phylum Streptophyta; class Magnoliopsida; order Solanales; family Solanaceae; genus Solanum; species Solanum dulcamara. The sequence continues at coordinate 1,670,393 of NC_077241.1, read as the reverse complement.
TTGGATTATGAATTAAGTAAAGAAAATGAAAGCACGTGGCTACGATATGGACGCGAACACGGAAAATCATTTTTCGTTAAAAGAATTGTGAAAAGAACCTTTTCTTTTTTTCTTCTTCGTGGGGTCTGCTGCTATAATTAAATACTACACAAGAGCTTGTTATTTCATTTTCTCTATTTACGTGGCACATATAAAATTTATAATCTTTTTGTAAACATAATTTTCAATAATATATGATACTTTTTCTATTTCAATTTATGTGTACATGTAAACTTTTGAAAGTCAACTAAATTTTTATATGTTTTTTTTTAAAATATTCAAGTTGTTAATTATTGTGATTATAATATGATATTTTTGCATTTTTTCAATACATAATATTCTAAAAGGGAAAATAAGATAAATAAATTAAAACAGAGACATTCTTTTAAAACAAACTAAAAATATAAGTAAAATAAACAAATTAAAACAGATATAGTATTAAATGCTTATTGTGACAATGACCAACAATCAATTAAATATAATTACACAAGTAAAGTCTGAGTAAGATAAGATGTATAAAGTCTTAACTCATATTTTTATAAGATAGCGAGAGTATTTTCTATTGACCTTTGACAACTTTACTATTTATCTAAATTTGGAATCGACAACGTGGTTAAATTCACACGGACAAAGTTACATGCTTATTATATATTATGATGAATAGAAAAATGGGGCTACTTTTTTTTCCCCCATAAAAATTGGGGGTGGGGGCTCTGCAGGGTGGGTGGTACTTTCCTTTCCCATTTTTGGTCAATGGGGCAGAATATCATTGTTGAGTTCTCTGAGGAAACAGACCACACGGGTGCCACACACTTCCTATGTCACTCCGACATGGGGAGGAATTAGGAACCTTAATTAGCACTGTTCCCTAAGTGGCAAATATGATTTATAATTTGTATCATAATATTTTATAAATGGGAAAAGAACACTTATACCCTAAAAAAAAAAGGGTATTTATCTTTAAATATTTTATTATTTTTATGTTCCTTTTTTATTTTAAAATAACATAAATTTATTTTAAAATTCGCACGCTGACGTTGGCGCCCACTTTATATGATATTGATAAGGTACCAATATATCGATGGAGTATCACAGATAATTAAGCTCAGGCCTATATGATACAGATATGGTATTAATTTACTGATGGAGTATCACAAAAAATATATTTTCTACTAATTTAGAGTTTATAAATAAGATTGTGACTTTAATAATTTTCTCTTAATTGTTTCATTTTTATTTCTTAAAAAAGAGTTCAATCCTATATGATAGCGATAAAGTATCAATAGATCGATGGAGTATCACGGAGAATTAAGTTCAGTCCTATATGATACCGATATGGTATCAATATACCGATTGAGTATCACAGAGGATTAATTCTTATCAGTGATGTTAACGTTATGTGCGAAATAAGAAAGAAAAAAGTGGGGTAAAAAGGTAAATAGTTTGGGTCATGGGTCAATTAAGTGTAAATAGTTTAGATTAGATCCAATATGAGTAAATAGTTTCATAATTGAGTTTATTTTGTGTAGTTTCCCCTTTATAAATTATATCATGACTTAATTTTGAGGTTTTGAAGAATTTATATTTCATCAAGCATAAGTTTAATGCTTAGGAGGCAAAAATTAAAAATTAATTTATTTGGAGAGTAAAACGTGCAATTTTATATTACCGGTACAGGTACATGTTTAATTTGATTTTGTAAAATATGAATTTTGTAAACCTACGTGATTGTATAGTTATTATAATTAGTTTCGTATAAATATCGGATGAGGAATCAGGAGTTTGCTAAAAGAATAAGATTAAACCATTGGTATCTCTATAACGAACTACGATACAAAGTAGATTTACAAAAAATAGAAAAAGCTTTGAGTAATTATTTAGAAGTATTACAAGACGAAGAACTAAATAGAAAAATAAGAAATCATAGATTAAGAGAAACTCTTACAGAACAAGAAATTAATATAAGGTGGGAATTACAAGGTATTGAAAGTGATATAGAATATCGTAATCAAAGAATAAGATTCCAGAGAAAATTGTGTAAGATAACTATTCCGTTAGGATAAAGCATCCATCCACAATAAATCCACTAAAGCACTTGGAATATTTAGATTTGAGGATTCATCTTGAAAAGAAATACAGAGTATTAAAAGAAAATATAGTTATAAAATACAACTTTAGTAAAGCAGAATATATATACACTCTGAATATATATATATATATTGTATTCTTGATTGAGTGTAAATATCCGATGCAAGTATACTTAAAAAAGAAACTTTTTGTGCAATTAAGCATCATCGATCATACGTAATCGGTTTGATACATCACTAGAAAATAAGAAATTAATAACAAATAATTTTTTTTAGTTAAGAATTTTTTTTTAGTTAAATGATAAAAATTACATGCTACTTCTATTAATTATAAAAAATTCAATTAGTTAGAAATTTTCTAGGGACGAATTAATTGGAGATTATCGATAAATTTTGTTACTAATTTCATATTTTATTGTAGTGATATTTTCTTAATACTTTTCTTGAAACGTAAGAAACAAAAGAACAAGAAGAAAAAAAGAAAGAAAGATGACATATACATCACCTACGTAAGGCATCTTATGTCATGAGTTTATATAATATAAAACGGGAATGGAGAGTTTTGAATTGAATTCAGTCGCACATTTCTTTGAGCTTATAATAGTTGACTCATCTCCCCCACATGTTTTTATGTTACAAATATAAATATAAGAATTATTATACGGTGAATAATTAGTACAAAAATTATTTCTTAGGTATTACCTATTGTAAGGGAAATTTTGTTTTTAGATACTAGGTGATCATTTCTTCATCTTTGAGTCTTGGTGCATATAGTTACTCAGTATTTGTGCTGATGAGGGGGAGAGGTGGGAGATTGGTTAGCCTTTTTTTGAACCAAGAAACCCCTAAAGGCCAACAAACACATGGTTCGAAACTCAATAAATAATGGATCTGCCATTCTTTCTTCTACACTTAAAAGTCCAAGTTTTTTTCCACGATAAAATTTGAACTCGTGACGTAGGTTTAATCTACTCACTCACGCGCAATGCTCTAATCACGACATTCTTAAATCTTAGTATTGATAGCAAATTTCAGCTTCTTTTCACTAAGATATGAAGTTATTGAGGCTGGAATTAGGTTAGTAGGTAGTTGAGCATCGTCTTGTTTCCCAACGAGATAGGTTTATGCTTGCATACCAATAGTATTAACATCATTCTCGTAGTTTCTAGTCCCTCAATTTTTGTTACTACTAGTTGTTTGTTATGCTTCAGCTATTGTTTTATTTTGATGTGGTTATTGTTCTCTGCATGCTTCACTAAGGATAAGGTCATGTGTACACTTTAATCTCCCAAAATCTCACGTGGTGGAATTTAAATGTTCCGTAGAAAGTTTTAGTGCACTTTTGCTCCAAATGAACAAGTGTAATATGTAATCTTTTGTTACTTGTGATTCTTTGAGAAATCTAATACATGCATTATATCATGGGTAGACTGGTATTGCAAATAATGTTTCTCAACTATATGGAAATAGTAACATGAATATATATTTGCAATGTACATAATAACATAATTCTAGTTGACTATTGCAATAATGTACATAATAACATCATTCTAGTTGACTAATGCAATAATGTACATAATAACTTCATTCTAGTTGACTATTCCCTTGTTTTTCTTTTTCCTTTTGTAAAATGCTACTCCTAGCTTGTAATTAACGGGCTAGTTAGTATCAAATATTGTAACTCCACAAAGACACCTCGACGTCACTTTCCACATCATCCCAACTGAAACAACTACCTAAACGCGGAGTTGGTGAAAACAAAAGCCCCTCCGCCATCTTTTCTCGCCATCCTTCCATCTCCAACATCTCGTTATCTTCTCCCCAATTACAACATAAAATGTTCTCCATATCCATATTCAATTCCTTCGCTCCAAAATCACTACTACTTCCATTATTAGCCCTCGCAATATCAATCTCTTGGTACTTTACTTCTTTAGTACTGGAATTTATAACTTCCCCATTCATATAGTCGACTCCAACTAATTCAGTATCTTGAGAAAAACCTTGTGCAGCTATAACTGCCGCCTGACGTATGTCCTTGGGGTCCTTTGATGCCGGAACTGGCAACCGCCAACGAGAGTCAGCAAAGTTTAGAGTGGCTAGATTACCTCTAAGTGTTAATGCAGCTACATCATGAGCTCGAGCCGCCATTTCAGGAGTAGGGTAAGTTCCTAGCCATATTCTTTTCTGCTCACTAGGCTCACGTACCTCGCAAACCCACTTGTTATTATTCCTCCTCCTCACTCCCCTATAAATCGGATGGCGAGTTTCCTTGAACTTCTTCCTCCCAGCACGTTTCTTGGGCTGGTTCGAAGCTATTAATAGTATTCCTTCCTCATCGAGAGCCGTTAATGCACTTAATGAGTTGAGATCTGAAGTGTACGAACTCGAGTTGTTATTCATTTTTAGACACGTGTCAGCCTGTAATAGGGTACTGATTTTCTTGGAGTTTGAAGTGATACGGCTAGAAGATGTTTCTTTAGAATTTGTTGAAAGTTTGAAAGTGGTTTTTATAGATTTTGGATATACTTTTGGATTATGAATTAAAGTAAAGAAAATGAAAGCACGTGGCTACGATATAGACACGAACACGGAAATCATTTTCGATTAAAAGAATTGTGAAAAGAAACAACTTTTCTTCTTATTCTTCGTGGGGTATGCTTCTATAAATAAATAAATAAATATTTAAAAAATGCTTAAAGTAGTGAGTTGGGAATTAGCTTTATAATAAGATTAAAAAATGTGAGTACTATTCCTTTTATGTTTTGGGTCAATGGGACATAAACTTTGTCGAGTTCTCAGGAAACAGACAAACGGGTGCTACACACATTCACGCATCTTGACCATATTTGTGTGGTGGAATAATTAATTTTAAAATAATTTATCCCCGATAAAATGATCCGTGTATTTGTTTTTATTGAAATTTAAATTTGACATCTTATGACTTTCAATTACTAGGCAACACCTTTGGATATTTTTTATATCACAATATTTCACTGGTTAAATTAGAGATCAATCTATTTAAAGAGAAAAACGTGTAATTTTATTATACAGATATTTGTTTAATTTGATTTTGTTAATTATGAATTTAGTAAACCTACATGATGGTTTAGTTATTATGATTAGTTTCTTCCAAAAGCTCACTAATATTTTTATAATAAAGTGGGAAAACAATAAATTGAATAGAAAAAAAAAAGTAAGCAAATAGCAGTATAAAGGTATAAAAAGAAGAGTAAACATGTAAGAAGAAACTTCAATTTACCTTGTTTTTCAATTAAAAATATATTTTTATTTTACCAAGGTTCAAACCCTCACACTCAAGGGCATCACAGCGCACACTTAACTTTTGGTTAATAGATGCTCATTAATAGATTATATCAATTTTTTAAATATTTTTATATAGATATATAAAAATTTTATTGGGGTCAATGAATGCTCGAACATCAATATCTTACACGTGGATCCGCCCCTATTAATTTTATGTAAACATTGAATATGAATAAATATTTATCTACACATAATATAATTATTAATTAAGTGATAAATTTATATATAACAGAGACATGACTTGTAGTTTTTGATTGAGCGTAAACACCCGATGTGATTTGACCTTTTTAAAAAATATCTGTGTGCAGCTAAGCCTCATCAGATAAAGTGGAACAAGGCAATACGTAATTGATTTTGATATTTTCTTACTTTTAATTTAATTCTTGAATAAAAAACAATAGAATAAGAAAAAGCACAAAGACAAAAAGATGACGATACATCATCTTATGTCATGGATTATTATATATAACATTAGATGAAGAATTTTAAATTCAGCCACACTTACTAATTAATTTTGGATCTTATAATAGTCGACTCATATCAACCAGGTGTTTTAATGTTACAAAAATATAAATAATATAAAAATAACATAAAAAAATTGTATAACTTATACCCATATTTTAATTTTGTTATGCAATGTTATTAAAATGAGCATAACTTTGATAAACTGAATCAAAAAAATGTTATTGATTAATAGGTAATGAATTATTGATTTAGCAATTTTGAAAATGATTTTTTTATTGTTGGGTTATCGGTTCTTAACGGTTTATGATTTTTCTTAACGGGTAAACTGATAATTTGATAGTAACTCAATAATTTATATTTATTATCATTTTGTATAGAAAATCCTTCACTAAGGGTTTAGTTTTCATATTTTTATTTCTTGTTGTCTCAAACTCTTGGTTATTATATAATATTTTATATTTGCTTATGAGCAAGACACAATTTAACAACTAATGTGCATGGTTCATTTGGTTTGTTACCTTGTTTCTAAGTGATTTTCAATATTTTTTTTTTGTATCAAATCTTAATGGTTAAACCGATAACTGATCCGATAATGATCAATAACCAATAAATCGATATCCGATAAGCCAATATCTTAATGGTTCTATAACGGTTTGGCATAGCTATAAATTTATAATTGATAAGTCAAACCGATAAATTTCAAAACTAAACCGAACCAACCGATATGCAACCCTAATTTCACGAGATATGTGTCATTTGTCAATATCAGATAACTCTATCTATCAAGACTAGAATATATCGGAAGAATTACTTAAAAGTCATTCGGTGTGAGGAATAAGTTATAATAATCCCGAAATAAAATACAGGATTATTTTATCCTGCGTTTGATTGGAGGTATTAGATAATCCTTGAATTACTTATTCCAACATTTATACTTTAGTGATGGACTAAGTTATTATGAGATAGTTTATCTCAAAATAACTTGTTCCAGCCAAACGAATTTCCGCTGCGATTTGAATATGAAACCTTATTACTGTCAACCGCTAGACCTCATCAGGTAAAGTGGAACAAAGACAATACGTAATTGGTTTGATATTTTCTTACTTTTAATTTAATTCTTGAATAAAAAGCAATAGAATAAGAAAAAGCACAAAGACAAAAAGATGAAAACCTACGTAATGCATCTTATGTCATGGATTATTATAGATAACATTAGATGGAGAATTTTAAATTCAGCCACACTTATTAATTAATTTTGGAGCTTATAATAGTCCACTCATATCAACCACGTGTTTTAATGTTACAAATATAAATAATATAATAATACATAAAAAAAATTTGTAGGTTTACATCAATATATATGCTATTACATGAGCTAGATTATGAATAATACATTAGGTATTTAAAAAGATATATATATTTATTAGTTTTAGTACAATAACTTTAATTAATTGAATATATATTTTATATATGTCATAACATTCATTTATTGATTGTATCCCAACACCTTTTTTCATATAACTCGAAATCTCGAATCCATGCATACCTTGAATCCTAAAAGTTTCCGAATGAAAGATGCAAAAATAGGTATCTTCATCCCTTCCTTTTAGTCAATAAGGTTAGATTAGACTGACATGCTAAGTCAATCCAAGTAAAAATAGAAAAAGTAGCTATGATCGTATATCTATTTATTCTCGTGCACCCGTATTAGATATCCACACCCAAATTCGAATAACATAATTACATACTATAACTCCATAAAGACACTTCAACCTCACTTTCCACATCATCCCAACTTAAATAACTACCTAAACTAGGAGTTGGTGATAACAAATGCCCCCCAACCATCTTTTCTTGCCATGATGATTCCTCTATTTCCAATATTTCATTATTGTCTTCCATCTCCATATATTGTATGTTATTCACTTCCTTACCCACCAAATTATTATTGTCACTTCCACTGGCCCCACCAACAACAATATTTTCTTGGTACTTCACTTCCTCATTAGAATTAATTTCTTCATTCATATAATCAACTCTAACTAATTCAGTATCTTGACGAAATACCTCGGCTGCTTTCATAGCGGCCTGACGTAATTCTTTGGGATCCTTTGATATCGGCACAGCCAACTGCCAACTAGAGTCGGCGAAATTCAAAGTGGCTAGATTACCTCTAAGTGCTAATGCAGCTACATCATGAGCTCGAGCCGCCATTTCTGGAGTAGGGTAAGTTCCTAGCCATATTCTTTTCTGTTCACTAGGCTCACGGACCTCGCAAACCCACTTGTTATTATTCCTTCTCCTCACTCCCTTATAAATTGGGTGGCGTGTTTCCTTGAACTTCTTTCTCCCGGCACGTTTTTTCGGTTGGCTCGAAGCTAGTAGGTACATTCCTTCATCTTGAGCTCCTCCTAATCTTTCCGAAGATGATGATGTTTCACGTAAGTAGTGATCTCTCTCTAGATTTGCTGTATTATTATTCATCTAGAGAAAATTACTTATATTTTTCTTCAAGATAATCGCAACTGTTATAATAGTCTAGTATTCAAACTTTGTAGTGAGTGAAGTACTATGAAATGGAGTATGTTGTTGAATTTGTTGGGGTTGGAAGTTCAAGAATTTTGTGAAAGTATGAAAAATGTCTTTTTATAGATTTTGTGGATATAATTGGATTGTGAATTAAGTAAAGAAAAAGGGAACACATGGCTACGATATTGACACGAACACGTAAACAAGTGTTTGTATGGGAATAGAAAAATGGAGAAAGAGACTAATCAAAGTAGTGAATTGTCACCCTCGAGAGGGTATCCTAGGCGTGACCAATATTTGAAGACCATTACTGGTCCCAATCGAACTATTTGGTCCAATCACACATTTATTCATTCAACGGAAGACTTATACAACAGGAAAGAGACCATCAAGTAACCAAATCAGCAACTAAAAAAAGAATAACGTAATTAAATCAAATCACAACTCAACTCCATGTCAAAGAATAGTTTTGAAAATCAAAACAATAACTCAACACTATCACTATTTGTCTATGGCTACCCAAAAAAATAACAAAAGTAAAATAAATTAATATGGTTTCTTCGAAAGCAAGGAGGTCTTGCCACTATCAGGAAAGAAAAATAGATCTTCAACAGAGCGCCTGTTGATGATCTCTAGTATGTGTATCTGTATCATAAAATAATGCAGGACAAAAGGCGCCACTAAATGAAATGTACGAGTATGTAAAATAGCTGAAAGGAGAAACTATCAACAATACTCACATCAATCTCATAAACAAACTCAAAGGACGCAACTCAAAAGATATGCAAATTAGAATTTAGCAATGTTTATCAAATTGCCTCAATCGTCTAGAATCTCAACAAACAATTCCATCATGCAAGCTCATATCCTATTTGGGAGTTTTGTTTAACCGACAACTATCACCCATGAGTCGGTGATGTACAACAAAGCAATGTCGTTGCCACACTCGTCTGATACTTTGCTAGGGTAAAGGACGAATCACTATATCATTGGATCCACAATCAATCAAAGTCCACCATTTTGGGACTTAAGAGGTTTAACTATTCATCCTATGCTGGCTATGTAGTTCATGAGATTTGAGTTATAACTATATTCTTACTCAATTCAGTGCTCAATACTCCTCATAAGACTCAATATGTTCATAAGATTTCAATATGCAAATCATTTCATTTAGTCACATTGAACTCTAATCAACTCAATCTCATCTCAATCATTAATGCTTCCGTTTAAGACATGCTTTGAACTCAATCATACATTCTCACCGTCCTTCCTCAAAACGATCATTTATGATAAAGGAATATTCATGTTCAAAGTAGTAAAACACTTAAAGACATCAAATTCGAATCATGCTTAATATATCCTTTTTCAAGACATTCACAATCATGCTTTCAAACCCAATCAACGTAGTAAATATTAAATGCAAAACTCAATTAGGGCTCATGTGAATGAAGACATAAGCACATACCTCAAATACTCAATTCAGTGATAGTATCAAGACTTGATCAATTTGGTACAATTAAGGACTCATTAGAATCATAAATAACCCTAGAATCAAATCATGGGAACATTCAAAACTCCAATCGAGACTCAACTCGGCTCAAAGAAGATGTAGGGCACGAGGACGAACTTAGTCCAATGTTCTGATAGTCTTACATACTTGGGTAATCGAAGGATAATAGAACTTGAAGGGTGGAAGTGAACTCTTGAATCCTAGTCTCTTTCTTTTCTCCAATCATTGCTCTCAAATAATCTAAGTGTTAATGAGAGTATATGCGTATATGGTACTGTTAAGGGACTCAAATTTACACAAAACGTCAAGATTTTGATTTTGGAAAGATGGTTAAAGACTAAACTACCCTTCATTAAAACTGATTTTGACCATTTACGGATCATCCTCTGACTCGTATAAACTTCTACAGATCGTAGAAGACCAATCGTAGAACTGGACTGAAATCTTCACCTTGCTCTACGATTCAAGTTTACGAGTTGTATAAAGAGTTACGAGTTGTAAGACCCCTCGTTCTGGCAACTTCCAAAATCCTGAAAACCTAAGTCTCTGAATCTCTTCCACTAGTCATTTCTACGAGTCATAGTCATTCGTACGATTTGTCTTGTTGAATCGTAACAAAATTACTGAGGCTCGTATTTTTCAGAAATCAGTCAATGACTCTACGACTCGTTTCTACGAGTCGTCAAATTTCTTACGAGTCATAAGGTCAATTCGTAGGGAGGCTTCTCAGACCCAAAATTTCACCAAGGGTTGGAAGGGTCTACGAGTCTTCACTACGACTCATAGAACTCTTTCCGAATTGTAGAGGACACTCGTGGTCCACTAGGTCAGTTCCTTTTCTCAGGGTCCACGAACAGAGTCTAGGCTAGAATAACACGAGGTGTTACTTGAGTGACAGAGTTTAGATATACTAATTATTAGTCATATTTCATTTCTCGAGAATTAAATAGGATCAATTTTAATTAATATTTTAAGATATATTTTTATCATATTAATATGAAAAAGATTATAATTTATAATATTTCCTTCGTATTAATTTTTGCACAACTTACCCAGTATGATTTTACAAGTGTATTTGGAGAAGGTTGACTATGAAGTAGGGGTGTGCATTTGATTTTTCTGTTCAATTTTGTGTTATTCGGTTTCGATTTTTTGATTTTTAATTTTGAAAAAGTGTAATCCAATTTAAACTAAAAAATATAGTTTGGTTCGGTTTTTCTCTTTTCAGTTTGATTTTTTTCGATTCGGATATTCGGTTATGCCAATAATTAATAGCATAATCAATGTTATATTTACATGCTTGGAAATTGTTTTTTACATACAATGAGAAGTAATAATATTGAATTTCTTAAATATACTTTCTAATATAAGTTACGAGTAAAACTTGTGAAATAAGAATGGTCAGTGAATCAGGCCTAAATATCCTAGTACAGTAAAATTATTAATACCCTAATAAAAATCATCTAACTAAATGAAAGGGGATGAAAGTTGTTAATTATAAATTTAATCCTTAACTTATATATATATATATATATATATATATATATATAACATATAAAATGATACGATTTTTTCGATTTTTCGGTTTTTATTTTTCTAAATTTGAAAGCAAACCAAAAAATCAAAAACATCAATTCAAATTAAACTTCAATTTAATTTGATTTTATTTTTCGATTTAATCTGAATAATGCACACCCCTACTATGGAGTATACACATTCTTACTCCTATCTTGGAACATAAAGAAATTATTTTTGATTAATTCTCCGACTTTTGTACATATTTTTAAATATTTAAATTAAAATTTTAAAATACTAAAAATTAATTAAATTAACTCCACGAACGAAAACATAACAAATAAAATTCAACAAAAGAAATCAGTATGATTTAAAAATTAGAAACGAGGATTGTAATTTTCATGTTTTTTTCTCCTTTTGGTTTGGGTCAATGGGACAGAAATTATGTCGTCTTTTTAAAAAAAAAATCGAGGTTGGCGGCACACGGGTGCTACACACTTTTAACCACTTAAAAAAAATATTTTTTTACATGGACTTAATAGGAGAGTAAGAAAAATAAATTAAAATAAAAAAAATAAATTATTTAACTATTATTTTTAACACATCCCGAACGCAAGGGCTTAATTTTCTTTTATGATAGAAGTATGTGAACTTTTTTCTTTTGATAATGAATAGTAGTGAGAATTTGATATAGGACTTTTTTTTTTCTATTTTGATAATATATTAAAGATATGGATAAGTAAAATGGATATTCAGCCACACATTTTTTTTAGAGCTTACACTACTTGACTCATGTATACCACGAATGCCACTTATTATTAATCGAGCTCAAATACAAATATTAAATATCAGATAAAAAACAAAAAAAAATAATAACTTATAATATTACCAATAAAAGTTATAGTATGATATATAAGATCTTTTCACTCTATCACAAATATTACTGATTATTAATCGAACGCAAATACAGATATTAAATATCAGATAAACAACAAAGAAAAACAATAACTTATAAAATTACCAATAAAAGTTATAGTATGAAATGATATCAAATGTCTAGTGGTAAGCCAAAAAAAGAAAAAAAGTTATCCATGAAATTTTGCCATGCCATATAAATTACTAAAAGTTTAGAGTGGGTTTTCTTTTAGGAATTACTAATTGTAAAGGTGTTTTTGTTTTTAGATCGATACTCGCATTCACATTTCACTATTACGTTATTCCACTTTTTATCTTATATAAAGTAATACATAAATTTTGCCTCACAATTATTTATACAACTTTTTGATTTTCAATATTAAAATCCACATAACTTATGTAGACCCCATAAGAAAGTAGAAAAAAAGAAGAAGTGAATTTCCGTGTTAGCGTGTTAATATCGTAGCCATGTGCTCCTCCTTTTTCTTGTTACTTAACTGTTAATAAAAATTTCTATAAATAAACACTTTCAAACTTTCAAAAATTTCTCAAACTTCCACAACCAACAATTCATCAAAATATTTCTAGTAATAGTACTTCCCTCACTACAAAGTTTGAATATTATCGACTATTATAACAGTCGCGACTATATAAAAGAAAATCAATAATTTCCTCGCAATGAGTTATAACTTGATTTCATGCTCTTCAGATTCCAATACGACAAAAATTGAGAGAGATCACTTACAAGAAACACATGAAGGAATATTCCTACTTGCTTCTACGCGACCGAAAAAACGTGCTGGAAGGAAGAAGTTCAAGGAAACTCGCCACTCAATTTATAGGGGAGTGAGGAGGAGGAATAATAATAAGTGGGTTTGTGAAGTACGTGAGCCTAGTGAACAAAAAAGAATATGGCTAGGGACTTACCCTACTCCAGAAATGGCGGCTCGAGCTCATGATGTAGCTGCATTAGCACTAAGGGGTAAACTTGCCACCTTGAATTTCGTCGACTCTCATTGGCGATTACCAATGCCAGTATCTAAGGACCCTAAAGACATACGCCGGGAAGCTATAAAAGCGGCTCAAGCGTTTTGTGAGGATACGGAATTAGTTGGAGTCGATTATATGAATAAGAAAATTAATTCCAGTACTATTGACGAAGTAAAGTATCAAGATATTGATGTTGTGAGGGCTAATAATGGAAGTAGTAGTGATTTTGGTGCGAATGAATTGAATATGGATATGAAAAACATTTTATGTTATAATTGGGGAGAAGATAACGAGACATTAGAGATGGAAGGATGGCGAGAAAAGATGGCAGAGGGGCTTTTGTATTCACCAACTCCCCGTTTAGGTAGTAGTTTTAGTTGGGATGATGTGGAAATTTGTGACGTCGAGATGTCTTTGTGGAGTTATAGTATTTGATAATACGGAATATAGGATTAATTCGCGCAAGTAAATTAACTAGTATATAGGAATAATTGGATTTCGCTTTCACCATCCAGTTAGTTACAAGCTAGGAGTAGCATTTTACAAAAGAGAACTACAATAAAAAAGAAAATAAGGGAATACTCAACAAAATTGATGTTGAAGTGTTCACAATTTGCTCTAAATCAGACCAATTTTTGATCGTCTTTACTTTCTTAAATTTTCTGCTCTTAATCAGACAAACAAATTGTCTACCTTTGTCACTACTACTACCACCATAAAACATCACACTTTCAGTTCAAAGTTGACCTGTTGAAGAAGCTGGACCATGACTACTTCTTTGGGCTTTGAAGTAGCCTATATGGGTCAGCCCAACTTAACATATTGAAAAAATAATAAGAATGAATCGTATTCTTAAGCGTCGAGTTATTTTTCTACAGGATCCAATAGAGTCTAACAACTAAATTTCAAAAAAATAAATTAGTGTTGTTCTTCTACGTCTAGAACACCATAATATCAAATCAGAATGAAGAAAGTAGGGGTGACAAATTAAGTCCATTTTGATTCGTCCAATTCAGTCCATCTAAAAATTGAATTGATATATAATCCAAATTGATTCATGAGAAGCCTTACCAATATATATTTTTGTTTGGTATGTCATATGTATTGATAATACGTAATTTTCTGAGTTATGTACTTAGACAAATTATAAGAAAACTAATAAAGTAACAAAAAAACTTAGTAAAAAGTGGGTGGGTTGAATCTTGACCCACTCTTTTGTAACGACCCATTATGTCGTTTTGAGAAATAGAGCTTTTTATTTCATAAAAGATTCATTCCGTATTTTTTTATGAGTACTTTGGACTATTCGATAACCATAGTTATTTAGTTGAGGGTAAATTTAAATAACTAATTTAATTAGTGGGCTAAGTTGATAATTTATTTAACAATCTATACCAATTATTAAAGAAAAAGGATAGAATTTATTAATTTTGATATATAATTGAGTAGAAAAGAAAAAGAAGAAAATAAATAATAATAAAAACAAAGAAATATATATATATATATATATATATATATATATATATATATATATATATATATATAAAAGATCTGATGGCATTAAGCTAAACATGAAAACAAACGCAGAAACTGGAAAAAAATACGGAGGAAGAAAGAAAAGAAAGGGGAAAAGAAAAATAAAGGAGAAGAGAAAAATAGGATTTTCATTCCAAAGCGTCAAGGTAATTATTTTTATCCTTTCCATTAAATTTTTATGTGATTATGAACATAATTTTAGGGTATATTGGTGGAGAAATAACGGTGAAATAAGAAAATATGACCCTAGGGTTCTTCACATAAAATCTTGATTTGGGGGTCGAATAACGATCCGTTTTAGCTGAAATTTGACATGTGAGTTTATTTTATCATGAGTGAACATAATCGGAAAGAAAATTTCAGGTTTGACTTCAATGACTCGGAATGACTTTTTGACCAAATTTTTGATCTGAAAATAAATATAGCTAAATGGGTGTCATTAAATTCGTATTCTTATGAAGATTATGTATTTGAACAGATTTTAATCATTCGAAAGAGTTACAAAAGGCTCAAGTTTTAAAGTGATTATTTAATTTAATTGAGGTTTAACCCTAGTTTTGAAATTCAAAAAATATGGGAGTTGACATGTTAAGTAGCATCAAAATTAGGAATGTGTTTATAGAATTGAGTGAGTTATTGGGCCTAGGTTAAACATATATATAATATTGGTGTTTACGGATTAGTTTACTTATAATTATTATATATTTGATAGATTGAAATTGGTCTGAGACATTGAAGAAGAGAAAGACATTGGTGGATTAGCTTGCTTTACTTCGGTTTTTCGGTTGAGGTAGGTTATGTTTTTATTCTATATCATAGATAGAATCTTAATAGTGATTGATATTCATTGAGTAATGTGTGAAGTTTACTACGCATTAAATTGTTATGGTTTGGATGGTTGATATGTTGTTGTGATTGATCTAAAATCCCGAGGCCATGAAATCGATAATCTTGAACTTGCCTTATCAAAAATGGTGCCTTGAATAAAGAAGGCTTGATGAAATATTATTAATGAACTGAAATATAATAATAAAGAATGATGAAGTAATTATATCTGGATCGGGTGTCACGAGCCGATACGGTATATTTGGATCGGGTGTCACGTTCTGACTCGATATATTTGGATCAAGTGTCACGTTCCGACATGGTATATCTGGATCGAGTGTCATATTCTGACACGGTATATTTGGATCGGGTGTCACATTCCAGGACGGTAATATTAAGGGAAAACAACTTTAAATGACTTAATATTACCCAATCTCCAATAACTCATTTCCCAAAAGAGTGTGATGTGGAGGCATGAGTCCTGTGTGATCTTGATATTGTTGATTGGTTATGAAATTGTTCATTGTGTTGTCACTTAATCTTGATCTTGGTGGTTGCCACCTGTTAAGTGCTACGGTTGATTTTCCGCTATTACTTATTGCATATTGATTCCTATTTTGAGTCGGCCGATGATACCTACTTAGTACATATTGTCCAGTATTGTCCCCTACTTGTATCTTTTCTTGTTTTATTTTGTGGAGTGCAGCGAGTGTTCCGCCGACTTCGACTTGACCTCAACTCTAGTCAGTCTCCAGTTCATCGGGTTGCAGGGTGAGTTATCCTTCTAGCTGGCGATGGAATCTCTTGTCATGACATGATGTCCTTAGTTTTCGGACACACTATGTTAATTGTTTATTCTGGTGTTGATATTTTGAGACTTAGTTTTAGAATTTAGATGTCCTTCATGTGATGACTTTCAGGTTTTGGGAAAAACATATTTATTTGAGCTTCCGCATTATTGTCATATTTATTAGTTGGGGTTTATATCGTTGGTTCTCCACCTAAGAGGTTAAGTGTGGGTGCCACTCATGACCCATTTTGGGTTGTGACATCTTTCAATGCATTTTAATCCATTCAATTCAATCCAATCTGTCCATTTGACAATCCTAAACAAAGTTATGAGAGGACAATATATTAACTAGCGATTGTAAGGACCTAATTCTTAACTGGATGAGTTTGGAAAAGATCACGAAACTGCAAATAGTTTATTGACTAATAAAAAGCTGGGCCTTTTGAAAAAAGAGTTGGTCCTTTCTAGAGTGACAAAGCCCACCAATTTGTTTGGGCTATATAGTCATATGCATACTCAAATCAGTTTATATGATCTTACAAGTCACAAAGTGGTATGAGTATATACTCAAATATTATAGATTTAATTAGGCCTCTGTGTAATCAACATTAAGAATAAAGAAATATATTCAGACACAAAAATTTGGTTTGAGTTTTCTATTTTAACAAGGATTAGACATATTCAGTATATATGATCTTACAAGTGGAATCACCTAAAAAAAAAGTGAGGTGTATCAGATCTTATCTTTATCTTGTGTTAGGTAAAGAGGCACTGTTAAAAATAAAGATTTTCTTCCACCGTAAATCAGTGAAAAATTTATGCTATAAAACATGATTTTCCCACTCATTTTCAACTAAATTAATTCACTAGAAAAATGCAAGATAGAAATCAGATTCTCACTGAAATATGAGAAAAACTTTCTAATTTTTCTGTAATATTTTTTTTCCCATTAATTCAATCAAAATATCTGTTCAAAATAGCCACGGACATATTTTCGATAAAAAATTCAATAAAAATAATAATTTTATAATAGTGAAGATATTTACGATAGACTTTGCTCAGTTTTCAAAAACATGATTCTCCTACTACAATATATGTATCATGCACTCTTAATTTGCTAGTTTTCAAATCAAATACACGTGTCTTTTATTAAAATTCTATTTCCAAATAATAGAAGAATGGACAAAATTTCTCACACATTTTCACACTATTAAGTTGTGTGAGAAAATGTATTGCATGCCAGCATGAAAATGAACTACACAGTAGATAACAGCTATTCCCAATCTAAATTATTTTCCAAATACGTGTGCAATTTCTCTCACATCAAATAACAAGTAGTAATTTACCCACGAATTGCCTACGCTTTCACTTTTTTTTTTTTTTTGGCAAAACATATACATATATATACCCATAATTTAGAGGAAGTGAGAAACACACATAGACACACACATGCATATAAAAGAGTTTTAACTTCAATGCACTGATAGAGTAAAAATTAATTACAGTATTATCAGTGTATAAAAGTTAAAATTCTACCTATCGACATATTCACTACCACACAAATATACTATTGCAAGTCTAGTCAACTTAGAGACATATCCAGAATTTCATCGATTTCTAGGTTGCTATTCTAAATATAAAATCTGAGTTAAAACTATCGAGTTCTGTTAAACTCATACCATATTATATTATGCATGTGCATTGAGTGAGTTGTAAGAAGTACATTACACATAAAATTGTACACACATATACGTAAGAATTTAACTTTAATGCACTCACATAGTACACACATAAATTACGCAGTCAATATACATAAGTTAAATTCTATACATATTAATTGTCACACACACAAATACTTCATGTACATAGGAGTTTAACTTCGATGTACTAACAGATTAAGTAAATTATATTGCCAGTCAGCGTATATAAGTTATATTATATATATAGACATATTTGTCCACGCACACTTATATATATGGCCGACCCTTCACATACTAGTGGCCAACTAGTACCAAACATTCTAGTTGACAACAATAAAAGTGCAAGAACAAATACCAAACATCATATACATCGTGGTATACGTTGTAAAAGTGGAAAATGGGTGTGTGAAATTAGAGAGCCACGTAAGACTACAAGAATATGGTTAGGTACTTACCCTACTGCACAAATGGCTGTTGCTGTCTTAGCTCTAAAAGGAACTCAAAATGTTGTACTCAGTTTTCCTCACCATGTCAATTCATATTCAAAGCTACCTCCCTCACCATCTCCGGACGATATACGTCGCGCCGGCCGCGGCGACTATGATGGCTCAGCAACGCGACGATGATCGGTCATCGGGAAGAAAGGAAGGAGGGATATGTAACGATGGGGGTTTAGTTGAATCTTCTTTGTCAGAAAATTATGCTAGGCAAATAGGTAAATACAAATATAAATACCCCCTTATTTCATTTTATCTTGCATTATTTCACTATGAATGTGCATAGGCCATAGATTTTGAGTAGAAATTTGAAGCCTAAAAATTTGAGTTTTTGAAGTGATTTTTGAAATTTGAAATTTAATGAGTAGAAATCCCAAATTTGATCAAATTTCATGGTTAAACATATATTTGAAGATAAATTTTCAAAATCTACTCCCAAAAATATCTATGGCCAAACGCTAGGTAATTAATGAGGAAGCAAAAAGAACTTTTGAAATTTGTGGAACTTAAATGTGTTATGACATTTCTACAACTATAAAATATTTCATTAGAGGTAAAATGCAATTTTCAGTTACATATAGGTACAATATTTTAAGGAACAGGCTAAAAAGGAAAGAACTCCATATGTAAAACAGAACTGAGAGTAATATATAGAGCCCGTTTGGATGGGCTTAAAAAAAATAACTTTTATGTATGAAGTGTTTTTAGAACTTTGAAGTGCTGAAAGTTATTTTTATAAATAAGCAGTTGAGTGTTTGGATAAAAATGCTTAAATGAGGAAAATGATGTGAATTTTAGGGTTAAAAGAATAAAAAGGGTAGTTTGGGAATTTAGTTAAAATATAAGGAATATAAAAGTAATTTTCATGGTCAAAGAAAATGACTTTAAGCATTTAGAAAAAAAAAGTTAGGAATCCTAACTTTTCATTTTTGACTGACTTTAAGAACTTTATGGCTTAAAGTTAGCATTAGACAAACACGTCTAAAAGCTAAAAAGGAATTTTAAGTTAATTTTGACCAACTTAAAGTCTATCCAAACGGGCTCATATATATAAACTGTCGAATCTTCTTAACAAAAGGGAATCTTCTACTCTAGTAGCAAAGGTAGTTAAAATATTATTTTAGGTCACGATTATATTTCACGTGTCACATTTTCTTCTTATTTTTCTTTTAAAAATCTCATATTAGAATTTTTGATTCCACCACTATTTTGAGGGATTACGCAGATGATTAGGGGTAGGGGTGTACATGGATCGGGTTGGTTCGAATTTTTTACAAACCAAATCAAACCATTTGTGTCGGGTTATTAAATCTATAAACCAAACCAAACCAATAAAAGTCGGATTTTTCGATATCAATTTTTCTCGGGTTTTTCGGATTTTTTTGGGTTTTTCGGGTTTTTTCGAGTTTCTCGGATTTTTCATAGTTTCTAATAAAAAGCACAGAGCAGTGCTTCTTAAAAAAAGTTTTAGTACAAAATATCAACATATAAGATGGAGACAGAACACTGCTTAAAGTTTTAACTTTATAATATAACTTTATAAGATGGATTTTTTTTGTATATTATTTAGATGTGCTTTTCAAGTCCAAATCTAAATGTAAGAAAGAAAACAAAAATTATGAAAAATTTTAAAAATATATTTATAAATTACAGTTTAATAAATATTTTTATGTATAACATAATTTAAAAATAATATATCTATAATCGGGTCGGTTTGAGTTCGATTTGACTTTTTTTAGTTAAAACCAAATCAACCTTATAATGGTCGGGGTTTTTTTCCAAACACCAAACCAAGTCAAACCAAACCACTAGTCGATTTTTTTTCCGATTTGGTTCGGTTTGTCAGTTTGGTGCGATTTATCGATTTGCCCTGTACAGCCCTAATTAGGGGTGAGGAGGAATATGTTGATGAGGAAGAATTATTTGATTTTCCAAGTTTAATTGTGAATATGGCAGAGGCAATGATGTTGAGTCCTCCAAGAATAAACTCATCTTTGGAAGAGTATTCACCAACAGACTCTGATGTAGAAAATCTTTGGAGTTACTAACCAGCAGAAAGAGATTAATTTTATTATATGCATAAGTCAAGTGATCGATGTAACATTACATACAAAAAAGAGTACTATTATTGGAACAATGTATTAGTACAATGTCTATTATGACTTAATTACTATATTTGTAATTGTTTTCATGTTTCGTTAGTCCTTTAGATTATCGAATTATAATACGAAATTGTTCTTTGAAATCAGTGAAGTGTGATTGAGAATCCTACTCATAATAAATCGTGATATTTACTCTCTTGAGCAAGAAAATTTTCTACAATAAACACTTGTGTCCTTTTAGTTACCGTTAGTTTCACTTAAGGAATCAAATTCCTTAGGCTAAGTAATAATCTTGAACAATATCAAGAGTATTGCTATGAGTAACGGGCATTTGTTAGTCGTCGTTATTCTCTGCTAATGAGTCTATATGCCATTCGCAATCATGCTTTATCCTCTTTTTAAGTTGAAAAAAAAAAGGAAGTAAGGTTTTCCGTGTCATCCATCTAGAATAATCTGATTGTATAAATATATTTTTATATTATCCATGTATAAAACTTTTAAAAAAAATAAAAATCTACCTAATTAATTAAAAAGTCCTTGTCAATTGTCATGAAAAAAGAGAGGGAGAACCGACTATTTATATTGCAGGGACCAGGGAAGAAAAATGTCTGACTGAAATAACATGTTTGATGTTGAGAGATTGTGATGTTTAAACTTATTATTTTGGAATTTAATTTATATATATTAATTGAACATTTTTTTAATGAAATTCATTGAAAAATTGGCTCGTGGAAAATATTTTTTACGAATATTTTGTCCAATTTTTTTTTATTTTTGACGACTTTCCAACAAAGTAATGTCTATGAGAAATTCGTATATTTTTTTTAGTAGTGTGATAAAGATCTATTAAATTTGTATCAACGATTGATGTTAGATCTTTTTTCGAGCATTTCTATTTTCTATAGCTTGTGAACTGCAAAATGCTTCACAAAATTCGATTTGTATTAAAAAATCGTTAAACGTTAGCTTCGAATTTAACATAAACAACAACAACACCTGTTCTCATAGATCCTCAGCTCAAAAGAAGAATAATCAAAGAATAAAAGAAAAATAGTTATAATGTGTTCACATATACCCTACACACACACATATATATATATACTAGTTTTGCGGCACATGCGTACATTGCACGTGTATATCAAGTCATGAATTAGCCATTTTAATAAACAATATTACTATTATTTAAATAAAGCTTTGAGTAAATAGTGATAAATGAAAGAATAAAATACAATTTATGTGAATGGTCAAAGTGGTCATTGTACGACGACTTGTTGAGGTTAAGATGATTGGATATTGTCTGAATCAGCAAAGATAATTAACTGGCAATGTTTATATCCCTCTTGGAAGTTCGATGTTAAGTTTAGCCCCGTGAGAAAATATGTTATGATAGATAAAATCCACCGATAGAAATAATTTGATATATGATTTATTTTTTGTTATTGCAAAACATAAATTTACATGTTTATCGCATTAATTTGGATGAAATCCTTCATTTTTAGGTGGGAAGGTTGATTTTTTATTGGATAGTCATATGCTTGATAATAAAAATATCAATGAAGAGTCGATATCTAATAAATTAAAAGTACCAAATAATGTGACATGTCTAGACACAAACACCCCAATCCTCCATTTAACATTTATGCATTTAGTTGTGATTAATCTCTTAAACACTTCCATTTTTCACCACAGTATTTTCTGTATCATATTAATTCTAATTTCAGATCCTCATAAATTTTTAATTTCATGTTGTATTTTAACTACCAACTGAAAGGGTGAACGACTTTATGCTATTCTCCGGTGTATCTATAACTGTAACTAAAGTAATGAAGACCTATTTTTGTATTACTGCCATATGGTGATTTCAAGAACAAATAAATTGTATATTTATGTTCAAGGTAGAGGCTAAAATTTACATATCAATTTGAACTTCACTATAACCCACTCACTCTATAGCACATGTTGGTCTTTCAACTTTGGCCTTAGCTTAATCTATGTCTTTCAATTTTAGGTGTGCATGAGTAGACACTTAATTAACTTGTATAAAATTAAAGAAGTAGACACACACATTTTTCGTTGCACAATACGCATAGGGTGCCACATAAGATGCAAAGTGGCTAAGTAGGACGTCACATTGGACACATATTTCTATTTGTTCAACTTTATACAAGTTTAAGTGTCTACTTGTGCATAATCAAGTAAGTACACAATGTTATATAATAATAATAATAATAATAAATTATTAAAATAAAGCCTTGATTGTCAAAGAAAGAAATAAATCAAAATTTGAAACACATACGAAATGTTTTCAACCTTGACACCGAATAAAACCCTTTATTTTGTACTTAAAAAATAATAGAACTATCAGGTATAGGACTTTATAGATATGATACTTCCAAATAAAGGACTTTATATCATACCTCAACTTGAAAATAAAGTTCCCCATAATCTTATGCATATATCCTGAACATATGAAAGACACTTTACACTCATAATTCATAAATATGTGTGTATATATGTTAGTTATTCAATTTCAAATTTATAATGGAACAACAAAGTTGAGTATATTATTAACAAATTCTATTGCTAAACAAAAAAAAACACATATCAAATAAAATTATTACAAGGTAATCATTTATCCTGATATTTATGAGATCACACTTCATAAAAAATACTATATTACTCATATATTTAAATGTCATTATTTTGTCTTTAGAGATTTCAAGAATAAGAATTACAAAACTTTGAAGAAAAGTAATTTTTTCAGGCATCAAATGACATTTTGGTTTCTCTTTGTAGAGGTTAGTATTTTTTTTTTAAAAGAAAATAATATAATCAAATAGGATATTTAGGTTAATAAGGAGGATATTTAGCTAATTTAACTTTTTAATTTTACATTTCTCATTCTTAAAATACAAATATATACAAAAATATGTAATGATAAACCAAAAGATAGATGATATTTAATCAAGTGCAAAGGTAATATACAATTAATTGTATAGAATTTGAAATTATAACGGTTATTGAAGTAGAAAAAATTATATAGAAATTCTAACTTATGACTTTTGACCTTTTTTTTTTCTTAAAAATACAAGTGCTTAAATTATTATTTTTAATTTTACTACCCAAACATTACAAAAGTGTTTAAAAGGTTATTTTGTCTTAAACACAGAAAAAAGTATAAGAAATAAAATATATTAATGGTAAAAGGAATGAAACCGAATTAAATAATTACAGTGAGGCTACATAAAACAAGATTTACAAATATATGAAAATTTAAATAATTAAAAATCAAGTTGCTGATAAATAAAATGTTATTGAAACAAAGATTAAAAAAATTACATAATCAATTAAGATAAAATTAATGATATTTAAAAGAATATAAAGTAATATTTATTAATTTTTTTATCTCGATTGGCCTATTGTTTAGATCAAAAAAAATTCTGAAAAGAAGATATGAATCTTATATTCGTTTTCTGTCCTACTTGAATTAAAATATAACATTCTACCAAAAAAAGAATTAAAATATAACATATTACGTGAAATATAATTGCAAGCAATAAATCGGGCACAAATTATAAATTAGATTCGACGTACTATAACACAATCTTATAATTGAAAAATGCTTAGGAAAACATTTGAAAAGGTCATACTGAATTATTTTTTTATATATATATTTAGACTCAATAGTAGTAATAGTTTCATGTCAAAAAAATTCCAAAAATGTTTTGTAGATAACATTTTCTTTTTCTGATTAAAAAATTTCGTTATAGTAAATTAAAGCAAGGAATATTCAAACCTAATATACAAAGGAAAGAATGATTTTATAAATCAAAAAATTATAACTGTGAATTGATTTCATGATTGAAGGAGTAGTTTATGGCCATATGGCCGACGACATTTAAAAATTGGATCCTTTAATTTAATTTCAAAATTGTTAAGAACTTTAATTTCAAACCGTATATTTTTTTCTAATCATTGATTGGTCTAATATGAATTAGTATTTGAAGGGTTACATCTGTTAAAAATATCAAATACATTAGTTTATTTCTTCCTTTATTATTAAAAAATATTACTTAAATTACTTAAAAGGATATTTTAGTAATTTAATTTTTTAGTTTATGAGTTAATACTTTTAAAGTAATATATATATATATATATATATATAGTTAAATTTAAAAAAATTTAAAAAGAAAAGAAAAGTAAAGATGGACATTATTATGTAGCAGCCGTGTGTTTTATTAATGCACATGTTAAATGCCCATGTGTTATTAGTAAGTTGTTTTAAATTTTGTACGAGGATGTCTAAATTCGTTAATATTTTAATTATTTTCTATATGAAAAAGACATAGAAATTCTTTTTAATATAAAGAAAATAACTGGAATGTAATTAATAACATGTTATCAAATATAAAATAACCAGAGTTGAGATATTATGCTACACAAAAAGAATATCACACTGCACTAAGCTTTTGTTGTGCATAAAATTTTCAAAAAAATTAGGTTACAAAATTTTATTATATGTTGTTTTACCCTATATTTTTACTATAGATGATTGTTTTCACGTATTAAATCTAAAGTTATAATATTATATTAGAAAAATATATATTTTTTTTAAAAAAATCTAATAAAAGTATGGAACACAAATTCTACTAATGATATCTTTATCCTGACTGTGATCAAGAAGTCTGCGGTAAATTCTGACTCATATTGACAAACCTGTTTTTTGATTCTATTTAAAAGACAATGACATGTCTTTTCTGATAGCTGTACAATTTTCTTAAATATTTCATTTTCAAAAATCTAATCATATCTATTGAGAAACCGCAATTATATTTGTTGAATGACAAGAAAAAAAAAGTTGACTTTTTGTTTTTTTAATAAAATTCATGCATGGCCGACATCCTTTCTATTTCTCATGTCCTTTTCCATTTGTCCATTTTTTCCCTTTGTTCTCACTAAAACTCTACTTACGTGTGGAACAAAATTAAAATTTTGAATTTATAAAATTTTAATTATATAAAATAAGTTATTGAATTTTTGGATAAATTATGTATATATTAAGTAAATTAACTACTAGATTCTGTTGAATTCGTAATTAGTATGCTAGCTTCACTCCTATATATCAATATTTTTTGATAATATAGAGAAATTATAAGCATTTAAGTTTAAGAGAGATTTGAAGCAAGGAACGTGTTGTGATATAGTATCAAGTAAAGTTGGACGAATACTAGCGAAAAATTATAAAAGACGAATAAATTTTATAACTAAATAAAAAAAATTGTTGTTATTCTTATTTAACAACGGATCGATAATACAATATCAAAAAGTTATTTTAGTTACATGTTATTTATTGATAGTAATGAAAAAGTTTTGTGGAGCAATATTGAATTTGAATTTTGACGATTAACAAACAATACATGAGAATCAACTTATTCACAAGTCTCTTAAAGGAAGCTGGTTATGTTGTCAATTAAGTTGAAGAAATATTGTGGAGGCATTGAAAGATAATTATTGGATCGATTTTTTGAAAGTTATTAATCTGATTCAACTTAATATCACGGATGTTCTTCTTTTTTTTCTTTCACCTTAGTGTTTGATATCTATTTTAGAGCTTGATTAAATTTGAATTCGCATGTTACGATGTCTATTTTTAAAAATTATACTTTCAACAAAAAATATCTTTTTTAAAAATTTGAACTCTAAATTTCTTATTAAAAATAAATAAATCATTTCATTTATTTCATCACAATCCATATCGATAAATAGGTCTTGTCATTTAACTTTAAGCAGACCGACAAAACCGCTATAACACTTCGCTTTAATCACGTTTTCATTAAAAAAAAAAGAAGCAAAACCTCTTTTATGATCTTGATGGCACTCATGTCCTTCCACTTTAATATAATTAATGTGTGTTGGCCCCATAATTTGTTTTCTATATTATCAATGCATCTTAATATGTTATAGCAAATAATTTTATTATTTTTAAGTTATTATTAATTTCACTTATCACAAATATTTATTACAATAATAGCGCACCTAATGTAATTTCATAAAATGAAATTTGAAGAAGATATAATGTATCTTACTTCAATTTTATTAGTAAAAAAGTTATTTCTGATAGATCTTCGGCTTGAGAAAATATCCAAAATTGTTACTGATAGTAAAATTTAAAAAAGATATAATATATCTTACCCCAATTTTATTAATAGAGAGGTTGTTTCTGATTGATCATCGGCTTAAGAAAATATCCAGAATTATTACTAATAGTTATTTTTAGGTGATCAATATCATAGTGAAAAAGGATATTATATATTACCAACTTATGCCTACAAACAAAACTACATTTTCTTCGATTATGAAATTATTAACTCTAGATTCTAAATTTGTCTCTGCTCGTTAATCATAATTAATAGCTCCAAAGACTCCCACCATCATAGTCTCCTGATGAATAATCTTCCGATGGAAATGAGTTTATTCTTGGGGGACTTAGCATCATTGCCTCCGCCATATTTACAAGCAAACTTGGAAAATCAAACAATGCTTCCTCATCAACATATTCCTCTTCCATCGTAATCCTTTGCGTATTTTCTGATAGTGATGAAACCAGAAATTCTAATAAGATTTATACAAAAAAAAAATATAGAAAAATGTAACACTCGAAATTTGAATCATGACCTAAAATAATATTATTATTTTCAAATACCTAATTTGACACTAGAGTATATAGAAGATTCCTTTATGTTAAGGAGATTTCGATAATCTTTATTATATTCCATATATTCTATTTTATATGTCTCGATCTTTTCTTTTCAGTCTGTTTCATAAAGAATTATATAGTTTATATTTGAAAATAACCTTTAATGACATGCTTTATTAATAAATACAAAAATGTCATAGCAGATTTAAAATCATAAGCTTTTAAAAGTATCGTCTTTTTAAAAATTTCATGCACAATCAAATATTACAATCAAAAATAAATAGGGGGTCGAGTATATATTTGTATTTACCTCTTTGCATAGCATAATTTTCTGATTCATCTGAACCTCCTTCGTTACATGCATCTCCCTCCCTGCTTCCCAATGATCGATCATCGTCGCCCTGCGAGGCCATCACTTCCGCCGCGATGGCCGCAGCGCGACGTATATCGTCCGGAGATGGTGAGGGAGGTAGCTTTGGATATGAATTGACATGGTGAGGAAAATTGAGTACGACATTTTGAGTTCCCTTTAGAGCTAAGGCAGCAACATCATAGGCAGCAGCAGCCATTTGTGGAGTAGGGTAAGTACCTAACCATATTCTTGTAGTTTTACGTGGCTCTCTAATTTCACACACCCATTTTCCACTTCTACGTCGTATACCACGATATATAGGATGTTTGGTATTTGTTTTAGACTTTGTAGTATGTGAAAGGTCAGCCATATATATAGAATTTAACTTATATATGCTGACAACGCAATTTATTCTGTCAGTATATCAAAGTTAGACTCTTATGTATATGTGTGCATTGATAGTTGGTGCTAATAATATAATTCAGAGGTAGAATTTTCTAACTTTGGTTCAAACTATGTATATGTGTTGAACTCAGTGGATTGTAGGATCGATGGCAAGCAAGAAATTACGAGAATCCATAAACTTCAATTCTAAAGCTGTCTCTAATTAGTGGCTAGATACGATAGAATGTATGTGAAGGGTCGAGTATATGTATCTATGTGGGTACGTATATGGATATGTCAATAAGTAGAATTGTAACTTATCTATACTGACAATATATATACGATTGTGTGTGTTTTCAATTGTATGTGTTATATGTCAATGTGATTCTTACTACTTATATATTTATATATGTGTGTTTGCTAAAAGAAAGTGAAAGCGTGGGCAATTCGTGGGTGGGTTGCTATAAAGGTTTTATTAGTTTTGTTGTATTAAGTGGCATGATATTTTGACATATATATGACAGAAATTGCACACGTAATTTGGTGCAAATTTAGCTTTAATAGCTGTTATATATAATATATGTCTAAATTCATTTCCATGCTGGCAATATTTTTCTCGCACAATTTAGTGTGCAAGTGTGTGAATATTAAATTCAAATATATATATTTTAAAAAAAGATGGCATGTAGGTACCCACGTGATATGATGGTATATACAGGATTTACGTTATATACACGAAAAATTATATCAAATTAATTTAACTATTATAAATATCTTGTTTTGCTATTTTTTAGATTATTATATCAGGTTTGCTATAAAAATTTACTTCTTGTTATCAGTAAATAAAATCTGATTATAGAAAAAAGTTATATATTGTCAATGCACAAAACTTAAAATCTTGCTTATATTATCAATCATGCAAATAAAAAATTATTGGAGTACTTGAAAAATTTGAAAGTACTAAGTACGTAGATCTTATCTCTACTTTTCAGGATTATAGAGAGGTTGTTTTCGATAAACTCTCCGCTCAAAGAAATATAATGGAAGTAAGTCATGCTCACTAATATGTAGTTATTGATGCTTATAATCTATCTTCTTCTTTTTTTAATCATTATTAATAATTATTATTATCATTTATATAATCTATTTACTGTTGACCAAAAATACACAAAAAAACATTCAACTGACCCTTGTGTTTCTTTGGGCTCCATTTCATGTTTGATTAATGATACTAATATAAGAATAAAAGCATTTGAAGACAACTTACAAGATTTTCCTTTATAAAAAGATATGGTAATAATAGTATTAGTTTGTTTTTGTGTCTAATATTCAATGGATGAGAATTATATTAACCAACAAGGCATTGTAGTTCCAATATCATCCATTGATGGTCACAAGTATAAAAGTGCTACTTTTTAAACATATGTTAACGTCAAATTCAATGATCGTCTAGTCACTTCAATTGTGCCAATACCTTAAACGTTTATACAAATCCTGTTAATAGTGAAAAGATATATTACTCCGTTTGTATCACTTTTTACTTTTCGAGATTTAAATTTCTTAATTTTAATCATAAATTTAGACATAAATCTCCTCTCATTACCTATGGATAGAGCTTATCCAGTAAGAGATTACTAGGGGTGCCAGTAAAGATAAATTCATTATCATGTCTTGTCTGTACCATTGAATAGAATTTCTTTTATTATTTGAAGGAAAATTTTACGTATTTGAAAATTACGTAAAAACAATAATTAGTAAATCAAGCTATTTAAAAAGCTTATGAAAATTTGTTATTAAAGAATAATTTATTTGACATTAAAAGTTCAAACAATACCACATAAATTAAGCCAAACAAAGTAATACATATATATATATATATATATATATATATATATATTATATGCTCTCTCTGGTCCTCTTTTTGACTTTGCTTTTGTTTTGTTTGTGGTAAGCTGTCAATGCACTGAATATGGATTGAGACGTCAAATATAGAGTTTATGTTCAAGAATATATACACAGAGAAATAATATTATCACCCTACTAAAACATTAATACATTGTTTAACCCTATTATATACATAGTTGATATTAATAAAGAAAAATCCTATTTAAATGAGCATTAAAAATGAGCCAAGTTGAGTTCAAGTTGAAATACCTAGTCGCAGTAACGGAGCCAGACAAAATCTGAAAAAAATAAACTAATGAACTAGCCGAATGGAGTTCGACATCTTCTATATATGCATAAAAGAATATTTTAACCATGTATAAATAGTATAATTTTCCGTCGAAGGGGGTTTGGATGAATCTCGAGATTATAAGGTGGCTCCGCCCCTGCCTAGTCAAACTCAATCGAGCTTTATTGCTACAATATAATCGAATCAAATCTAGTTGAACTCGAGTTGGTTCTTTAATGTTTATTTCTGCATTTTCATCAATATTGTTTTTTTTTTGTGACATTTATAATAAAGTGATTGGTTTTGCAAATGCAGAAATTGCACAAGGTATATATATTCGCTTTGAGTATCCTTATTTAAATCCTAGTCATTTTAAAAAAAATATTTAAACTTTAGCATACAATCAGTGTAATGTTAATACTACATGAATATTAGGCTTGTTTTAATGCCATTTAATTTTGTGCATGAAGTTGGACTTGGCAGTCTCCAGCTTCAGACATTTTGAGGAAGAAGTTTTTAAAATTTCAGAGTTCAGATATATAGATATAGTTGAAAACCGTCAAATCTAACTTCAGACCAAATAACTGAAATTTGAACTACAATAACCATGATATGTAGGGGTGTGCAAAAATCGAACCGAACGATAAATTGAATCAGAAAAAGTGTTATTGGTTTATTACTATTGGGTTAACGGTTATTTAATAGTTTTATAAAAAATAATTATTGGGTTATCGGTTCGTTATTGGTTTTATAATATTGGGTTATTGGGTAAACCGATAACCCATTAAGACTATAATAGTTTACTAATTTAATTTTTAATTTTTTACTCATACACAAATATAAAACAAAAAATATTAATATAAATATATAATCAGTTAATCACTATATCATACCATCTAATATTTAGTATTTACCATTTAAACTTTGCCGCTTTAGAATCAGCGGCAAGGATTTGCACGTCTGCAAGTTGCTAAGACGGCGGCTCTAGAAATTGTATATTTATTTTAAAAGTATTTACTTATTTGTTAAACCAAAAATCGAACCGTTAAAGATCAAAAATCGATAAATCTAAAATAGATAACAAATATCTTATTGATTTGGTTATCAGTTTAACGTATTTAAAAACCGAAAACGGATAAAACGAACTAATAATACTATACTTAAAATCAAACAAAACCGACCGATACACCTTACTTCAGACACATATGTTTCATGCCAATTTCAAATCCTAGTTATCGCTAACTTCACACCCATATGTTTGAAGTTTCAAATTTCATGAAAGTGATTCTCAATGTCAGTCTCACGAGTCTGAAATTGTTTATAAAGTGGTTAAACTTTAAATGTTCGGCAAATTTTTAAATAATGGTTCTAAATAGTGCACTTGCCCTATGAGTGGTTAAACTTTAAATGTAGGCTATTCTTTAAATAGAGGTTCTATATAGTGCACTTGCCCTATGCATATAAATATATAAGTCCAAACAAATTTGTGGGCTCACTCACTTCAGAAAGGCCCATCTCTTTATTACTAACTTCACAAATTATTGCAGTTTTTTTTTTTTTTTTTTATCATTTCCACTCTCATCCCACAAACTTAATAAATATAGATTTTTAAGAATGTACTATATGATATCTCATTTAATAACACTGTAACTTGAATGTCTGTTCGATTTCTTATCATTTTTCAATCAGCTTTGAGAATAAATGACATATTGTGATTCTTTAAAGTAAATTAAAGGTCAAATACATAAACAATCCTTCTAACTTGCCTCCAATTTTTATTTTAGTACGTCACCTCAACCTTATTCCATTTTAACTCTTCAACCTTATTCCATTTCCTTGTGGTCAGGCCCTTCTCCGGACCCCGCGCATAGCGGGAGCTTTAGTGCACCGGGCTGCCCTTTTAATCTCATTATTGATGATGTGCCATTTAAACAAGTCTCGTATATATGGAGTAGAGAAACAAGTTTTATAAATGGTATTCTACTATTATTATTTCTGAGGCCCATCACCAAACACCCCAACTCCACTCCCTCCCCTCACCACGCTCACTCCCGCTGCTCCCACCTCCAATTCATTATATTATTTATCTAAATTATAAATAAATATTTATCATGAGACAATATTTTGTATTTACTTATCAAACACCAAAAAATAAGAAGGTCACTTACTTTTCAAGAAGTCAAGAATGTGTATAAATATATCTTTCGCTTGAAAATATTTTTCCTCATGCCAAACACACTATTAGTGAAACTTGAGTTTCTACCTCAAAATGCACAAATAAGAGATAAATAACTACCAAATATATTATACTGCAATATCATGTCAACCAAATGTTGAAGCATGCATGACTAGCTAGTACAAGAGTAGGTGATGAGAACCTAACGACTCTTTCCGTTTTAATTTATTTGTTTTAGTTATTATTTGACAGTAAATGAATATTTTTAATCATATTTTTTTAAAATAATATTTAAATATTTAACTTTTTTAAAATAATATTTAAATATTTTGTTTTAGTTATTATTTGACAGTAAATGATTATTTTTAATCATACTTTTTAAAAATAATATTTAAATATTTTGAATTGCTAACTATTATGACTTATTGTAATGACCCGTTAGGTCATTTTGAGAACGTGTCCTCCTCCTTTCATACGAGATCCTTTCCGTAAATATTTTAATGGGTTATTTGGACTATTCGATAACTATGGTTATTTAGTTGAGGGATAACTTTATATAACTAATTTAATTGATGGACTAAATTGTTAATTTAGTTAATATCTTATACCACTTTATTTATTAAAATAAGTTAATAAAATTTAATTTTTAGTCATGCCACAAACTACTTCTACCCTAAGACGAAGAGAACGGCGTCGACTGAAGCAAACAAGAAAAATCTTCAGGTAAAGATCAATTTGAAACTCCGATTCTTTCAACTTTGCTATTAAATTGTATGATGCCACACATACATTTGTTTATTATAATTTTTTTAAGAAAAAGAACTAAAGTAAGTACGTGGTTGCTGGTGACATGTTTTGGGCAAAAACAAATATTAGTGGACAAATAAATTATAAGTAAATTAGCAAGGTAATGATGACAAATATTGAGTGGGATATTAATAAGGTCCAAGGATGCAGTAATTATTTGGAACATTAGATTGTGATGGATTTTGTTTGCATATTGATTTTTGATCGAAGTTACTGGTGGCCTATTCGGTTTGGGGTTTGAATTTTCTTAGGGTTATCATATTATGATTCAAGTTTTGATACATTGAGATAGATGATTAAATAACATATGTGGTATATTATATAGATACCATTAAATTTGTATTATTTGGATGAATTGAGACTTAATCCTAAGCTTGAAATTTAGAAAATATAAGATTCGATTTATTAATTGGCATCAAGATTTGGGAACTTCATTATAGATTTGTGTGAGTTTTTGGGTCTAGGCTAGACATATGGTAATATGAGTGTTGTTAGTTTCGAAATCTTATTGTGATTATTTATTTGACTAGATTACATTGATTTGGAGGCCCAACGAAGAGGGAAAACCCAAGTCCCGGAGTGATTGCTTGATTATTTGAGGCAAATGAATTTCTAAACCTCAGTTTAAGCTTGTAGATGCTTGTATTTCCGTGTTATGTGTACTGGAAAATAATGAGAATTGAACTGGATTATTGACTTTATGATTGGCCTTAAAAATGGAGATGAGGGGTATAAAATGACGATCTAATGACATGTATTGGTGGGATTGATGTGATGAGATTATGGATTTATTTTGGACATGCGAAATGACTGTGTTGATATGAGATAGGAATTATTTTTTTTTGTCATGTTATTATCGTGAATCATATGAACATGAATTGATTGCATTGGTTCTGACATACTGTGCTGAGACTGAAAATGATATGAAACAAAGGGGTCGGGCCACACGCTCCTTGGTAGGATATGTATATTGAGGGGACGGGCCACACGCTCCGTGGCAGGTAACATGGAAAGAAATATCCCCCATGGGTCCGGATTGTAATTCAGCGGATGTGTACCGATAGGACAGACATGCATCATCTCATTGCATCGCATTTTGTTGATATTTGTGAATTCGTATTTACCACTTATTTCTTTGTATACGTTGAACTTGACTTGATATGATTCACTTGATGAGACTACTGATGAGTATTCGTGGACTGTATTATTATTATTGTGTCGAGTGTAGAGTTGGGTTATATTATGCAGGTTGTAGTTAAGGAGGTTCGGTTGGGATGACAAGAGTACTTGTATCTATTAAGCTTTGCTTAGTTTTAGTTATCCACTTGCTGAGTACCGTGTTGTTTGGTACTCACTCCTTTTTTCTACACTTGTGTAGGTTGTGAGCCCGGACCTGCTTGATCTCCTAGTGTTTCTTACTACTTCCGAGGCTATCATCTCGAGTGTTGAGGTAGCTGTTACATCCATCTAGCAAACACCTCTTACTCTTTTAATATGTTTTAGTCCTATTCTAGAGACAAAGACATTGTGACTGTATTTTTCTTTCGTACTTCGTTAATGTATTAGTGGCTTGTACACATGACAATCAATCTTGGGGGAGTTTGAGTTTGTTTTACATGTTTTCGGTTAAGTTAAATTTTGATGTATTTCCTTTTCTTCCGCATCTACTTTCCGTTGGGGATTAGGCTGACTTGTCTCGATGGGTTGAGATGAGTGTCATCACACCCGTATTTGGATCGTGACACTTATAGTACTTTTTATGTTAAAAAAAATAAAATTCTATATTTAAATTCACATTAAATATTAATTAGTTTAATCCTCATGCTCTAAATCAAATTAAACAAATTGAAATGTGAGAGATATATAATACGTGTGGTATTTAAACTTGAAAAGTGTGTATATTACACTGGAAAAAATGTCGATGTAATTAAAGTGTGAAGCGCGTTTTAATTTGAAAAAGGTGCCAGCTTATAAACATTTTTTTTGAGTAATTATATGTTCCTTTTATACTCTTTCCGTCATTTTTACTTGTCCACTATACTATTTTAGGATATTTAATAATATTTATTCAATTTATAAAATTAATTAATTATTTATCATGATGTGTCTATTTTATCCTTGCTATTAAATACTATCAATTTTTTAATATTTAGATGGATTATATTTAATAAGGGTGATTTGATAAAATTAACCTTATCATTTATTGCTTCTTAATCCTTGTGTTAATTCAATAGTGAACAAGGAGAATACTAATTAAACTTAAACTGAGAATGTTCAAAATTAATCAAAAATCATTACTTTTCAACTAATAGTTTTTTAGTTGGTAAGTATTCTCTCTATTTCATTTGTTTATCTAATTTTAATTTGGCATGAAATTTAATAAAATATTTTTTTTATGATTTTTAAATCAAAGATACTAGTTAAGCATCATTGACTTGATTAGCGTCTCCGTTACATTTTTGTTGACATTCTAGCTATTATGTCTGGGTGATTAAAATGTGATACATAATTTTCCAATATTATATATGATGAATTTTCAAAATTATTTTCTTGGAGAAATTGATTAATTCAAGCCTTCCAGATGCAAAAATAAATAAATTCAACATATGTATTATTACGGGCTGTATACGTTAGAAAATTAAGACTCTTTTATGATCATATCTCCACAAAATAAATATGTAGATTTATATTAAATGGACAAGAAAACTTCATTTTCTCTAGAAGGAAAATATTTTTGGGAAATTTACATAAATGTACTACATTAAGAAAATATTTATCATTTATAGCAATAATATTTTTTTTCACTGAACACTTTTAATACAATTTTAATACATATTAGCGAGAATAATTTATAAAACTCATATAATACAAGTTTTATTCATGGATAATATATTTATCACATACTTTAATACACTTATAATACATTGTGTCAATTTCTTACCAAACAATTATAATATATTTTAAAACAATTATAATACATTTATATTGCATGCATAATTCACTTTTAATACATAGTAGATATATTAAAATATTGCTACATATTGCTATAAATGGTAATAAATAAAAAGTATCGCTAAAATCAGCAATTATTTATTAAAAAATATTTTTTCTAATAATTTTTCCAATATTTTTCTATTAAAATTCAATTGGTTGAATACTTAAAATGTTGTCTAAATAGTGACAATTATTATTTTTTAAAAGAATTTACCCAAGTCAAGGGGAATGTATGTTGTAGCTTGCAATTAACAACAACGATATATTCAGTGTAATCTCACATGCGATCGTAGTTTGGAGAAGATAAATTTACACAAATAATTGTACCTCTGTTTCGTGTAGATAGAAAGGTTGTTTTCGAAAGATTCTTAACTCGGATAACGCACATCAAAGCGTAAAAAAGAGCTTGGGTATATATATGTAAAGTTGTTTGAACTGAAATAGACAAGTCGAAATGAGCTAAACAATGAATCATAACTAAACACGTCCAACTCCTAACATTTAATTTCTTTGTTTATTTTCTTATTTAGCTAGTAAAATGATTCCCATTATATATCACTCATCAAACAAAATAAAAAGTTAAAATATTTTGATAATTTTTTCATGAATTTACTTTTAGACGGACTAAATTAAACGTGTCGAAATGGACTAAATTGAATGTGTAAATTGCATAAGACTCGTAAGCTTTCGAGAAAGAAATTCTTGCATACATAGCAAATATGTTTACAACACGTAAGTAAAAGTTTTTTTTCAGAATTCAAATGCATTATGTGTGTAATCATCCATTTTTTTTTAACAATTATTCACTGTTAATTAAATGTCATTTTGTCTATAAGAATGAGACTATAGTTTATCATCTTAACAAAAGAAAAAAAAATACAAACCTAATTTGATGGATGAATATTGTTCACACTTGTAAATAGTAAAGTTAACTTTAACTTTTCCAAATTTCCTTCAAACTAAATATTTTCAAATTTTGTACATGTTGAACGTATTCTTATAATTAAGCAAGTTATAAAAAAATAAAAATAATTAGTGTTGAAAGGATTGAGCTAGACCCATGTTTAATGGCGCCTTGCGTAACGTAAACATTGATGAGAATCCAATGCCCGAAAAATCAGGAATTCTCGATTCCTCCAGCCTCAAAGCTCTTATTTTTCTCATACTAAGACTCTCGACTCTATTATTATGTATTCACGCCGTATTCTTTTTAATTTTTATATAAAAAAATTATTTCTTAGTTTAAACCATTTATTCTGCTCATACTCTTAATTTACTCTCGACTCAATTAATTCGGATTCATATTGCATTTTCTCTAATTTTTATCAAGAGTTTCTTCATTCCTCGAATCTTTTATGAACCTCTTACTTTATCAATACTTTGACTTTCATCCCTATAAATTATTCAACCATATTTGACTTTAAGAATCATATAGCCTCATAGGCTTATACACTAAAAAGAGTAATGAAGTGAATAAATATGAGATATGAATATAATTAAGTGGAATTAGTTAGGTATCTCTCCATGTCAACTTTCTTAATTAGCCATTTTAAATTGTACTAAGAAGATAAATTTTATTTATTAATAAATACTTAAACTAATGTTCCATAGAAATAAGTAAATTATCCTTTACCTTTTACTTTCCTTTAATGAAACCTATTAACATAGTATTAAATTTCCTTTCTATAACTGCCCAAATGTGTTAAATCCATATGTTATACAAATCTTCTAATTATATGATTAATTATTTAAAAGAATATGATACAACAACAACAACAACAACAACCCAGTGAAATCCCACAACGTGGGGTCTGGGGAGGGTAGATTGTACGCAGACCTTACTCCTACCAAGGTAGGACGGCTGTTTCCGAGAGACCCTCGGCTCAAAAAAAAAAAAAAAAAAAAAAAAAAAGCGGAAAAGGGGGTCAGATAAAGTTAAAAAAATTCAAAGCGCTATAGAAAAATAAATCACGAAGGCATCACAGATAAAATAGAGTAATCAAAAGTACTGAA
This sequence comes from Solanum dulcamara, assembly GCF_947179165.1. NCBI lineage: Eukaryota > Viridiplantae > Streptophyta > Magnoliopsida > Solanales > Solanaceae > Solanum > Solanum dulcamara. The sequence goes on along the minus strand of NC_077241.1, from coordinate 1,631,970 downwards.
AGCAATAAATAGTAACAGAAATAGCAGAAATGAGAGTACAAGGAATTGTAATGTGCTAGTGCGCCTATGAATAGGGAAGAATAACGATACTATGTACTAGCCTTCTACCCTAATGTGGGTCCTCCACAGCCTCCTATCTAAGGTCATGTCCTCGGTAAGCTGTAACTGAGCCATATCCTGTCTAATCACCTCTCCCCAATACTTCTTCGGCCTACCCCTACCTCTTCTGTAGCCATCCATAGCCAACCTCTCACACCTTCTCACTGGGTCATCTGTGTCTCTCCTCTTCACATGCCCAAACCATCTCAGTCGCATTTCCCGCATCTTGTCTTCCACCGAGGCCACTCCTACCTTGTCCCGAATAGCCTCATTTCTAATCCTGTCGCTCTTGGTGTGACCACACATCCATCTCAACATTCTCATCTCGGCAACTTTCATCTTTTGAATGTGAGAGATCTTAACTGGCCAACACTCTGCCCCATACAACATAGCCGGTCTAACCACCACTTTGTAGAATTTGCCCTTAAGTTGTGGTGGCACCTTCTTATCGCATAGCACTCCGGAAGCGAGCCTCCATTTCATCCACGCTGCCCCAATACGATGTGTGACATCATCGTCAATTTCCCCGCTGCCTTGCATGATAGACCCAAGATACTTGAAACTACTTCTCTTTTGAATAGCTTGGGCACCAAGCTTAACTTCCACGCCAATTATGAAAATATGATATTTTACAAAATTAAGGAAAGGATGTCTACTTCTTTTGTAATTTTAATTTTGTCTTTTTCATATAATTATGAGAAATTGAGATAAATAATAGCCCACCAATATAATAACCATCATATATATATATATATATATATATATATAATAATAATAATAAATAATGCTAACAATTTTTAAAACAAAAAAAGTACACAAGAATAACTCAGAGAATAGTTCTAGTACTATTATGCATATAATTTATATATATTATAGTATAAGAAATTATACATCATCGTATCATATTTATCTATTATATAGAGTAAGGAATTTATCTTTTTTTTTTTTTAAATTACGAATTTCACTTATTATAAAGAGTGATTTGTAAGTATCTTTCCGTAATTTGATAATATTATATATAGATGAGTTTAACTTATATATACAAATAATGCAAGAATATTAACTTTATTTCGATCGTCTTTACATATTTTACGAAGTAATTCATTTTATTTTCAAAATATGCATTTTAGTTTTTGTAGAGCGTAATTTGTAGGTATTTTTTCGGTGATATGATATAGTATGTATCCCATTTCATGAGTTGCAATTTAAGTACATGTTGTGAGATACATGGTACAATCCCCAAAAGCAGAAAGAACAATGGACAATCCCAACAGCACAAAGAACATATAAAGTTTCATATTTTGTTAATTAAGAAATAAAAGGAAATTAAAGCATATAAAGTTTAATTTTCGATTTCATGAATTCATGACTAATATGAACTCGAAACTTCTTAGGTACATATCTTTCAGAACTTTTTTTATGGTAGTCTGCTTACTTTCGAAACTTCAAAATAGTCGTTATTTCACTATATTTTGTTCGTATTACAATTTCATTCATTTAATATCATTTTATCGATTTCTAATTTTGAAACATGGACCGAAGAGATTGACTAAATAGAGTCGTGTTCAAAGCAACGATGTCCTAATAATCATCGAAAGACTGCAATCAGAATATAATTCTTTATATATCTCGTCTTCAAAAGTAGAAATAGTTCATTTTATTATCATGCTCAATTTAAAATGTGGATTCGACAGATCACTCTCCCTACCTATGGTTGACATGAATCGTTTCTAATCTGTTTATTTTAGTTTCTTTTCTATATATGAAAAGTTTAAAAAATATTCCTATGAATGAAGGATTAATTCTTATGTACCATGATTCATGAGTTACTATACTTCCATTTTGCTTTTATATATATACTTAATTTTACTATACTTATATTATCGATTTCTTCTTAATTTTACTATACTTATATTATCAATTTCTTATGTGAATCCAACGACAATGAATTGTTTCTAGTCTGTTTCTTTTTATTTTATTTTCCATATATGCAAGAAGGATTAATTTCTATCATGAGTTATTAGTTAGAAAAGACTATATAATTAGACATACTTTACTATCATAAATACTATTATATTACCTATACTATCAAAATATTAAGTATCTTACCACTAATTAAGAGTTTCTTATCATATATTGATGAAGATATAGTTAGATACATGTATTTTTGCTTCCAGATACACTAGAATAGGGAGAGAGGCGAGCGAGATGAGGAGGGAGGCGAGTGAGATTCGTTATGTATCTCAGATACATGTGAATCACACTAGATACATGTATCTGTATGTATCTGGTGTGATTCAGATGTATGTGGGATACCAGATACATAAAGAGAGTAGCGAGCGAGATGGAAGAGAGACGAGCGAGATATACATGCGAATTCACTTGAATACAATGTATCTAAAACAAATTACAATTAATTTTGACCCTATGTATCATGAGATACATGTATCAGGTCGTATCTGGACGCACTAAAATTTGATAAGATATGTAATATTTTAAACTAAAATAAATTTAAGTAATTAGCTTCTAAATTAATAAAATTTATGTAAATTACCCTACTATCTAACATGTTGTGAAATACATGGTTCATTCCCCCAAATAAAAAAGATGAACAATTCCTTAACTATCCTTTCAACCCCACCACCATTGCTCCCAACAACAAAAACAATAAATTAAAAAAAATTAGTTGTGTTGAATATATATTCTAGTGTTTGTCTCTTTTGTTGTCTTTTCCTCAACCTAGGTTAAGAGAGGACTAAATATAAAAATAAAAAAGAATTGTTTCCTTGTTTCCACTTTCCACTAAGATAACTTTCTCAATTTCAATTTATTTGGTGTTCTACACTTATCATGATAATTTAATCAAAGCTCTAAAGTTAAATTCTAGAGATAATACTACTTTTGGCCCTCCATTAGTTAATAAATTTTGATTTTAAATTTTGTGATATTTGGGTAAGAAAATTTAAAGCACATTTAATTAATTTAAATTTGTGAAAATTCATAGGAATAAAAATTGCACATTAAAATTAATGAAGGCTATATATAATTAATCATATATATATGGAAATCAAAACCATAATTTATTGATTATTGAGAAATCGAAAGTGTTATTATTTCTGAACTAACATTTATTAATTTATTTTTTGAGATTAGATTGGATTATTAGTTAATTAAAAGCAAAAGGACGGAGATCCTGTAAGTTGGGATTTTCTTAAAGGCTCACTTATAGTTTAACTTTACAAAAAGCAAAAAGTGAGAAATATTTTAAAGTGAGCAAGTCAAAGGATTACAGATTTAGACAAAATTGGTCATTATATAATATGAGTTAGTGATGGATTAGAAACTTATTACCTAACAAATAATCAAATTAAATTAAATTGAATATTAAAAAGTAGAGTTAAACAAACATTTAGTACATTAATTAAGAATTAAGATAACATTTTTATTTGATTTCGACTTCTTTTCAATTATTAATTTTAATTTCATAATAAAAGGATGAAGTTTGATTAGTGATTTCTTTAGAGGGATATTTATTATACAAATTGCAAAATTAAAAATATTATCTTTATTCTTTTCTCATGACAAAACTCACTTTTAAAAATCATGTTTAAAATAATTCGATCCGAGCCGTCTCGAATGTACCTGGCCTCAGCCTCAGGGGCGGAGCCACGTGGTGATCATCCGAACCTTCTTCGGCAAAAAATTATACTATTTATATATGGTTAAAATAATTTTTTATGTATAAATAGTAGATGTCGAACCACCTTCGACTAGTTTGTGTGTCTATTTTTTCAGATTTTGAACCACTTTATTGAAAATCCTGGCTCCACCGCTGCCTGACCTCGCCATAAGTAGGATATGTTGGCATTACTCTATAAGGCTATAACCCTTTCCTCTCGAACTTGTCATACGTAGCATGCTGTGATATTATTTTTGATTGTTCTTCTACCATTTCAGTGTAGTAACACTATTTTCATCATAGGTCTCTGGAGCCTATCTCAAACAATAATTAAGATCTTCTCGATTTACGCTCCGTTGTGATGTAGGTTGTATTCTATTCCAAATAGATAAATTAGAAAAATCATGGACAGGCATACCACACGCCTGTCTTTTAGAAGATGATGGCTCATCAAAAGGACGAGATAGAGAAAAAGTATGACTAGGGATAACATTATCAAGTAAACCGATATATTGGGGATGGAATCATGTTCTTGACTATTTATCATACAATTTTTTTAGAATTAAGTGCTTACTATCATGTCTAAAGTAATAGCTAATAGTAAGAACACAATATTTTATTTTCTTACCAAGTTCACATATAAAGCAAGTATCGTATTCGACCATAACTCTGACTTGGACCATTTGACATTATCCAATAACATCCTCCCTCTTAGCACCTATTAGCGTAACATGTTGTTCCTAAAAATCAAATTATGAGTTTTACTCTGACGCCGCGTATTAGGACAAAGCACTTATTATTTTGTCACAATCCAAAATGGGCCATGAGTGGCACCTACACTTAACCTCCTAGGTGGGAGAACCAACGATACAAACCCAGCTAATAAATATGACAATAACGCGGAAGCTCAATTAAATACGTTTTCTCAAAATCTGAAAGTCATCACATGAAGGACATCTAAATTCTAAAACTAAGTCTGAAAATATCAACACCAGAATAAACAATTAACATAGTGTGTCCGAAAACTAAGGACACAATGCCATGACAAGAGATTCCATCGCCAGCGAGAAGGATAGCTCACCCTGCAATCTGATGAACTGGAAATTGACTAGAGCTGAGGTCGAGTCAAAGTCGATGGAAGACTCGCTGCACTCCACAAATAAAACAAAGAAAGATACAAGTAGGGGTCAGTACATGACAACATGTACTGAGTAGGAATCATCGACCGACTCAAAATAGGAATCAATATGCAATAAGTAATAGAGGGAAATCAACCGTAGCACTTAACAGGTAGCAACCAACAAGATCAAGATCAAGTGACAACACAATGAACAATTTCATAACCAATCAACAATATTAAGATCACATATGAGGACTCATGCCTCCACATCACACTCTTTTGGAAAGTGAGTTATTAGAGATTGGGTAGTATTAAGTCATTTAAATTTATTTTTCTTTAATATTACCGTGTCGGAATGTGACACCCGATCCAAATATATCGTGTAGGAATGTGTCATCCGATCCAAATATACCGTGTCAGAACGTGACACCTGATCCAAATATACCATATCGGAATGTGACATCCAATCCAAATATACCGTGTCGGAACGTGACACCTGATCCAAATATATCGTATCGGAATGTGACACCCGATCCAAATATACCGTGTCGGCTTGTGACACCCGATTTAGATATAATTACCTTATCATTCTTTATTATTACATTCCACTTCATTAATAATATTTCATCAAGCCTTCTATATTCAAGACACCATTTTTGATAGGGAAAGTTCAAGATTATGGATTTCATGGCCTCGGAATTTCAGACCAATCACAACAATATATCAACCATCCAAACCACAACAATTAAATGCGTAGTAAACTTTACACATTACTCAATGAATATCAATCACTATTAAGAGTCTATCTATGATATAGAATAAAAATCATAACCTACCTCAACCGAAGAACCGAAGTAAAGCAAGCTAATCCACCAATGTCTTTTCTTTCTTCAATGCCTCAGACCAATTTCAATCTATCAAATATATAATATTTATAAGTAAACTAATTCGTAAACACCAGTATTATATATATGTTTAACCTAGACCCAATAACTCACTCAATTCTATAAACACGTTCCTAATCTTGATGCCACTTAACATGTCAACTCCCATATTTTCTGAATTTCAAAACTAGGGTTAAACCTCAATTAAATTAAATAATCACTTTAAAACTTGAGCCTTTCGTAACGCTTCCGAATGATCAAAATCTGTTCAAATACATAATCTTCATAAGAATACGAATCCAATGACACCATATTGCTATATTTATTTTCGGATAAAAAATTGGATCAAAAGTCATCCCGAATCATTGAAGTCAAATTTGAAATTTTCTTTCCGATTATGTTCATCATGATAAAATAAACTCACATGTCAAATTTCAGCTAAAACGGATCGTTATTCGACCCCCAAATCTAGATTTTATGTGAAGAACCCTAGGGTCATATTTTCTTATTTCAGCGTTATTTCTCCACCAATATATCCTAAAAATATATTCATAATCACATAAAAATTTAATGAAAAGGATGAGAATAATTACCTTGACGCTTTGGAATGAAAATTCTTATTTTTCTCTTCTCCTTTATTTTTCTTTTCTCTTTTCTTTTCTTTCTTCCTCCGTATTTGTTTTTCTCAATTTCTGCGTTCTGTGTTGATGGAAAAAAAAAGCAAGAAAATCCTTTTCTTTCGCTTGCTCGTCGCTGTTCTCTTATGTTTTTTTTTTATATGTATTAAAATTAATAAATCCTATCCTTTTCCTTTAATAATTGGTATAGAGTATTAATTGAATTAACACTTTAATCCATTAATTTAATTAGTTATTTAAATTTACCCCTCAATTAAATAATCATAGTTATTGAATAGTCCAAAATATTCATTAAAAATTTATGGAATGAGTCTTTTATAAAATAAAAAGCTATAATTCTCAAAACGATCTAATGAGTCGTTAAATATTGTATTAAAACTATACTAATAGTAACAATTCAATTTTATTTCTTTACTAAATTATAAATCAAATAAACGTCATATTCAATCATGACTCTAACTCGGATGCGTGCCACATCTGAGCTTTGTCATACTCAGGGTATTTTAAGTTTATCAAAATACCATGTTTCAAATTTTGAAGCAGAAGGCAACTAGTGTCTAATCTACTTTTATAATAAAAATATATATACCCATAAAATTAGGTAGTAAGTGGCAATATTCACACATTAACATGACAATAAATCAGATTTCGAGATTTAAATTATTTTAGTTTTATCGTAAATATGAATAATTTTTTTAAAAAGTTTGTTAAAATAAAATTTTATATTTAAAAATTATATAAATATATTAGAAGTCATAAAATTAACAATGAAAAATATTTTTAAAAAGTATATAAAGATATTGTAGATTAATTTTTTTTTATTCAACTCTCAAAAATATAAAATGTATCACAAAAATCGAGATGGAGGAATAATATATATAGATAAGATCATAAGGACACGTATTTTGGGATGAATCAGGCTTGAAATTGCAATGTCTTTTCACAGTCAAATCCATTAAAGAATTTTTCATCTAATTAACCGCCTAACATTTTTTTATTTGTCTTAAGTAGATCCACTTTAATTTGGCCTTTTTACCTAAAAAAAAAACATTATCCATGCTTCCATAATACATAGTCTAGCTAAACATTACTTATCTCTCGAGATTACAAAAAAAAATTAATTAATTAACATCCACTAAGAGATTAAAAAGTAAATTAAGTGTCCACTAGAATCTCAAGGGCAAAACATTAAGATTCTTCTCTAATTGAATTCACACTTTTCAGAGGTTTGAGTTACGAATCTAAGATTTTAATTTGATTAATTCGATTTTTAAAATCTTACTCACTGAACTTATTTTACTTTTGAAATAATGGGTTCGGAGTTTAGTGATTATATATTTCGTTGAATATGGATAACTAAACTGACGACAAGGATTATATTGTTTGAGAGTTCGATAGAGTATTAAAACGTTATTATATTTGAATGAAACTTTCATTATATAATACTTTACCTCCAAAAATAGAATTATTTGACATGAATCTAAATTAATCGAATATCGAACGTCAGATAAAAAATGAAATTAAAAAAACTACTTTACTCATTATCTTCTCATTTCCAAAGTTTTGCTCTTTATGCGAGTCATATTAAGATTGGCCAAACAGTGTGACCTATAGAGGTCGGTTATGAAAACTAGATTTTATAGGAAAAGCAACAAAAATAAAGTTTTTTAAATTTCCAAGTTATCTTGCAACCAGTCAAACAATACACCATTAATAATTTTTTTTTTTTAATTATTATTATTATTATTATTATTATTTCTTACTCATCGTTCGATATTCATTTCAAGATCTCAATTAATTTAAATTTACGTTGCATAACCATTAACGAAGAAACTGTTTAGTGAAGATATCTATTTCTCACCTGACTATATCAAGATTTGAATTCAGCACCTTTAATTAAGAATGAATGATTTTTATTCATTATATTACAATCACATGAGAAACAATCAAGGGATTCATATTACGAAAAATGTCCAAGTATATCATTGTAATATCAAAAATAGTTTAAATATACCCTCTATTATACTTTAAATCTAAAAATACCCCCGTTATATTTTCTTTCTAAATATATCTATACCTTAATTTTGACGAAGACAACAAGCTCATATGAAATGATCCATCTCCAATTTTAAATACCTAATTTCCTTAAAAATCCTACCATAATAACCTATCTGCTCGATATAATTTTCTAACGAAGAGTTGTCAATTGACTCCTCTCGAACAAAAATAACTCCGCCCAAAATCATCATTAAAACTTCTCTCCGAGCCCCCATCTATATAAGTACTACTTAACAAATAAAAATATTATAATTACTAAAAAAAACATAATTCACTAAATAATTAAAAAAATCACCAAATATTTTTTTCAATATCCCCTGCCTTATAAAACCCATACCAAAACCGTTACTCCTAAAACCCTCTCACCTTCTTCTTCTTCTTCTTGCCCACAACTTTCTGTTACAAAATAAAAAAATTCATTACATACTAAACACAAAATTTTCCTTAAACCAAAATTCAAATTACATTACAAAAACCAAAAAAATGTTGAATCCATTAATTTGTGAAAATCCAAACCAAAATGGAGAGAGTAAAACAGAGGAAAATCCCCTGTTTTTATCGTTTTTAGAAGCAAAATCAATAGGGAAGATTGCATTTCCCATGATTTTCACGGGTTTACTTCTTTATTCTCGATCAATGATGTCGATGCTCTTCTTAGGAAGGCTGGGTGAGTTGTCGTTAGCTGGTGGTTCATTGGCTATGAGTTTTGCTAATATAACGGGTTATTCGATACTTTCTGGTTTAGCTATGGGAATGGAACCAATTTGTGTACAAGCATTTGGTGCTAAAAGATTCAAGATTCTTGGACTTAGTTTACAAAGGACAATTCTTCTACTTCTATTGGCATCGATCCCGATATCATTTTTATGGTGTAACATGGAAAGAATGTTGATTTTTTGTGGACAAGATCATGATATAGCAAGAGAGGCACAAAATTACATCTTGTTTTCATTGCCTGACCTATTTACCCTTGCGTTTCTTCATCCGTTGAGGATTTATCTACGTTCTCAATCGATAATTATGCCACTAACTTATTGTGCTGCTCTTGCTAGTCTTGTTCATATTCCAATCAATTATTTTCTTGTTATAGTACTTGATCTTGGGATTAAAGGGGTTGCTTTAAGTGGGGTTTGGACAAATTTCAATCTTGTTGGATCTTTAATTGCTTACATTGTTGTATCTAAGGTGCACAACAAGACTTGGACTTCAATTTCTTTAGATTGTTTCAAAGGTTGGAAATCACTTTTGGATTTGGCTATTCCAAGTTGTCTAAGTGTTTGTTTGGAATGGTGGTGGTATGAGATCATGATTTTGTTATGTGGATTGTTGGTTAATCCTAAAGCAACCGTTGCATCCATGGGGATATTGATTCAAACAACGTCGTTGATATATATTTTCCCGTCTTCATTGAGCTTTGGTGTGTCAACACGAGTTGGAAATGAACTCGGGGCTAATAGGCCAAGCCTAGCAAGACTAACAGCAGTCGTCGGGCTTTCATCTAGCTTTGTTTTAGGGCTACTTGCACTAACATTCGCGATACTAGTGAGGGATGTATGGGCGAGCATGTTCACTCAGGATCAAGAAATCATCGCCCTGACATCCCTCATTTTGCCCATAATCGGACTCTGTGAGCTAGGGAATTGCCCACAGACGACCGGTTGTGGGGTACTTAGAGGAACAGCTAGGCCAAAATTAGGTGCCAACATCAACTTAGGCTGTTTTTACCTAGTTGGAATGCCAGTAGCTGTCTATCTAGGATTTTTTCGAGGCTACGATTTTACGGGACTTTGGATTGGATTGTTAGCTGCACAAGCTTCATGTGCAGTGACAATGTTGTTGGTAATTTTTTCAAGAACAAATTGGGAAGATCAAGCTAAAAGAGCAAAAGAGCTAACTGCAACTATTGAAAATGAAGATGAAGAGAAGGTTATTATTATTGATGAAGAAATTCCTCAAAGTTCTTTTGATCATTCATCAGATTCTTATTATCAGAAGATTGATGGAAGTTCAAATGTTTGATTTTTGTTTAATTTGATGATCAATTCTTGGATTATTCTTTTTCTTCTTCTTTTTTGGATTGGTTATTGTTCTCCAAATCTATGTTGCTTGAACTCTTTAAAAATGTTGTCAGGTGCATGTTGGATCTTTCAGAAATAGTATATTTTTGTAGGATTCGATACGAGTGCAACAACATATTTGGAGAATTCGAGTAACATAGCTTGAACTAGGCACGCACAGAAAGATATTTTTTCCTCTTCATGTAATTACATTATTTTTTTTTGTAAATCAAGATTTGTATTGATTTTGTTGTATTTTTGTGATATATTTTATTTATGGATGAATGCATCTTTTATGAAAAAATTCTTGATGTTTATGTTATTTATATTAAATTGATCAGAATGCTTATTAATGTTCCCTCCCACTCAAACAGAAATAAAATGTTTGACTTCTCAAGTCAAGCTATTATTTTTCTTCTTGGGTCAGTGGGTGCTCTTTTAATTGTTAGTTTTTACTTGTAATTCATACCCTAATTTGTAAAGTATGATTAATACTTATTTTGAGGTTCATTTTTTAGTAGAATAATAGTGGTTAATCGGATAAGCCCATTGCGGAAAGGATAAAGTGCTTCCTACAGAAAGGTTCTCCATTTTTATTGTTCGAACTTAAGATTTTTGATTAAGAATGAACCGATCACAACAGTTTCACCACATCCTTCAATGTTAAGATACTATCATAGGTAGTGACATATTTAGAATACAACTTACAAGTTTTTAGGAACCTAATAGTTTTAGTCATCCTGTATATATAATAAAGATTTACTAAATACCTCCAAAAAAAGTTGACTGTGAACACAATTGTTAGTGTATACTAAATTGAGGTTATTATAGAAATTCATAAAATTGAGAATAATTCATAGGAGTTTATTTTTCTAATAAAAGTTGTTTTGACTTTAGAAAAGTCAATTATCTAGTTTATGAGATGACTATACTTGAACAAGGTGGAAACCACTTAATCACATTAGATTGAGTCTTTAACAATGACTTATTAAGCTAAAAATGGATTTTGAAGTTCTTTTTTTTTTATAATTAAAACAAGAGAAACTTAAAAGTATAAAATATATATATTTTAATTTGTCAACCAATTGATATCCTTTCTTTTCTTAAAAAAAGAATGAGACGTATACGACAATAATAACAACAACATATTCAATATAGTTTTATATGAGAGATCTAAAAAAAAAAATCATTTGTAGATCTTACCTCTATTTTATAGACGTAATAAGTCTGTTTTCGAAAGATTTAGAATTTGGAAAGAAAAAAGAAAGAAGAAGATTGTTCAACCTTTGCAACTGCCGGCTACGTAACCAAGTAAACGACCATATTGTTGCGTTCTTTAATAAGTTGTCTAAATTAAAAGTATTTAAATTTGTTTTTCTTCTTTTTGAATAGTCTAAGTTATGGCCAATTGGCTCTAAGATTATTTGGATTTTTTGTCATCTTTAGTTTACCTGAATTTGTCATTTTATACAACTCCCATAATTGGAAAGGAGCTATGGTCCCTCACCAAACCAACAAAATATATATATGACAAATTTTAAATGAATAAATAAAAGAGAGAGAAAATAGTTGCGTATAGAGGCAGATGTAACATGTTAGCTATAAGTATAATATTGGACGTAACTATATTTTCGACGATATGTAGTATATATATTAAGGGTGGAATTAGAGGCTCAATTACGGGTTAGGCTGAACTCAGTATAGATTATAATGTTTGCTTAAATTGTATATTTATATTAAGAAAATCACTAAATATGTATAAATATAAAATTTCGAACACAATTATTAACATTGAAGGCATCATTCTAAAATTAAGAAACCTTTTAAGTTAAAATCCTATTTCCGCTCTAATATATGATAGGGTTGCAATTTTGATTCCTCAATTTTTGGTAAGTCTTGATTTTAGTTCTTGCAAAATTAAATAAGCACGTTTAATCTTCAATTACGTGAAATGTGCACTTTTGATCTTGTTCTTTATGAATGTTCACAAATTTTAAATATTATTAATCGTTCCACTATTTAATTATTCATGTATTGTACTGCTACTCTATATTTGTGAGTAATATACTTCTAATTATGTTCCAAATATTACATAATTCCTATATAAAAGGATTAAAAGCACACATTTTAATTAATTAAAGTTAAATTTGTTGAGTCGTATATACAAATACTAAAATCATAATTTATCAATAATTGAGGGACCAAAAGTATTATTCTCCCTATATTACATAGAAATTAACAAAGATTTGATTTCAAACCCATAATTCCAAGAGGGCAATAGATTCAAATTTAAAGATCGACTCATTAAATTTAAATATAAATTCGCCTATATTATTGTATGTATTAATCTTTGCTAAAGTGTGTTTGGTACGAAGGAAAATAAGTTTCATGAAAAATGTTTTCTTGAAATACAAGTTGATTTTTAATTTTTCTTTTTATATATATTTGATTGGTGAGTGGAAAATAATCTTCAAAAATTATTTTATAGTGTTTAGTTGGTGAACAAAAAATATTTTTCAGAAAATATATTTTATTTTTGGTTAGAGAGTAGAAAATAGTTTTTAGGGAAATAATAACTGACCTAAAAATCAACCCCGATAACCAATTCGGGACCTGACCCCGACATCTGAACCGGGACGCAACCCCTACAAATTGTAACACCCCCTAAAACGTTGTATGTGGTGTTTCAATTCTCGACGAAAATAATACTGTTTCTGTATTTTGGGCATAACTTTTTATAGAATAGTCCAAATTAGGTGATTCAAATTTTTGAATAACCCCAACTGCATTACCTACAACTTTCGTGCATGCCATATCTTAAGATTCAGAGGATACGTAGGTTAAATAAATTAATTTTTTCAAAACATGGTGCGATGACGAAATAAAGTATTTGTAGAAGAAAAATCATATCTCACGGTAGGTTACTCCAAATCAGTTGATTCTTAAACGACATGAAAGTATATTTCTAGATCTACAATTTATATAAAGACACCAAATCCTAATTAGAAAGTTATCTTATTCAAACGCAGCTCCGAAAAAGAGTATTCCATTAAAAAAGAAAGTTCATCTCACCAATCATGAAAAGATTTAGATCCATTTGACATCACCATGACATCGATAGTCCTCCATTTGACATCATCCATGAGATCACAATCATCCATTGAATTTTCAAGATCATCCTTTGTAATTATTTTTATTTATTGTTAGGTCCCTCCACCACACCTATAAATACCACCTTATTTTCTCATTTTATTCATCAAGCTTTCTCAAACAACTATTCTCTCTATACACTTCTTTACTTATTCTCAAATATAGTCTTAGTTTTTAGTATTGTAGAAATACTATTCCGGTGATTCTTATACTCCGGGTACTACACAAAACACTCCGACGAGGAGAAAAGACTAGGGGTTCAAGAGTAGTCATTGAGTTCTTCAATTCGGAGTAAAGCTTCAAATTTCAGATATGTAAGACTATTCATAGCATTGGATTGAGTTCGTCTATGCACCCAATATTTAAATTCATCATAATGGAGTTATAGTTGAGTTTTACCCAAATCTTGAATTTTAAATGAGTTAATTCTTCTTCTATTGAGTTAGATATATTTATGCATTGAGATTATTATTATTATTATTATTTTTATCTCTCATATTATTGGAATTATTGTTCGTGGCTACTTTTCCATGAACCCTAATTGATTTGATGTTCATGAATATTTTTACGCGTGTTTTGAGTAAAGATATTGGCTTTTAATATTCATTGACAAAAAGAGTGATTTGAACTAATACTATATTTGTATTTTATTGAGTTTTGAAAGAGCAAAAGAATTGAGTTTAAATGAATTTGAGTAAATGATGTTTTGAGCAAGATGTTTTGATGAGATGTAGATAATGTTTTTAAGTGTAATGATTGATGAAGAGGTAATAAGATGAGTTTGATGTTTTTCCGATAAGACTAGATGATGATGTTAATATGAGCACATATTTTGGGAGTAGTATTGAGCACCGAGTTGGGTAAGAATTTAATTGACTCAAATCCAGAACTACGTAGCTAGCGTAGAATGGAGGCTATACCTCTTAAGTCCCAAAAAGAGAACTTTGATGATTGGATCCAAGATGGTGATGACATTTACCCTGGCAAGGTATTAGCTGGATGTGGCAACGACATCGCTTCGTTGTATCATCACTAGCTCATAAGTGATGGTTGTCGGTTAGAGAAACTCCCAACCGAATAAGCATTGCTTATTATTATTATTTTTAAACTTACATTACATATTGATGTTGAGATGATGTTGAGTTCTGAGCCGAGTCTTCTTGAGAAGAGTTTCTTGATACATGTCCTTACTTTCTTGCCATTTTACATACTCGTACATTTCATGTACTGACGTCATTTGACCTAGATCATTTTATGATGCAGATACATGTGTTAGAGATCCTCAACAGACACATCGTTGAAGATCATTACTTTTCAGCTATTTGGTGAGTCTTTCATGTATTCGGAGGAACTCTTTATTCTTTTATTATTATTGAGTATTATGTTTCTTTTGAGGTATCCATGGACATGTCATTGGCACCGTCTGATAGTGTTAGAGGCTTCATAGATAGAGTTTGATGATGTAATTGGAGTAGTTCTTTGAAACTATTTTTTCTAAGGATTATTTCTTTCATTTGATGTTGATGATGACGAGCCCACATAAGTATTCTTATTTTTCACTTAAGTCTTCCACTGATGAACGAATGAGTAATGAGACTAAGTGGCTCTCTCGGAGGCCAGAGATGGTTTCTGAGTGCCGGTCACGCCTAGGATACACTCTGGGGCTTGACACGAATGATCTGAGATCAAACCTTGATCGACATCCGACCCCGAAATCCGATCTAGGACCCGACTTTCAAAATGAAGACCCAACTTTCGAACCAGGATCCAATCCCGACACTCGATTCTGGATCCAATTTTTGAACCGAGATCCGACCCGATATTCAACCCAATCCCGACTTTCGATTTGGGACCCACCCCAACACCCGACCTAGGATCCAACCTGAACACTCAACTTGGACCCAACCTTCGAACCGACCCCAACGCCCAATTCGAGATTCGATTTTCCAACTGAGATTCTACTCCGACACATAACGATCGATCTGAGATCCAACCATGACTCCTGACCTGAGACTTGACTTTTGAACTAGGACCTGACCTTGACACCTGATTCGTGTGCCAACTTTTCAATAGAGATTCAATTCCGACACTCGATCCCGATGATTAATCTAGGACTCAAACTTGACATCTAACTTGAGATTTGACCTCGACTCTCGACCTGAATCCAAATTCGACACTAGACTTGGAACCGCCACCCTGATACCGGACTTGGGACTCGACCCCGATACCCAATCTAGGATCCTACCTTGAATCCTGACCCAGAACTCGAGATTTGACATCCAAATCAGAATCTGATCCTGATCAGCCCACGGACTAGGATTTGGGTCTTGGATCGAGGTCAAAAATTGGGGTCCCGAATCGAGAATCAATTGTCAGATCTCGAATTTGTATCGAAAATCGGTATCCGAAATTTGAGTTAGGATGGAAAGTTGAGGTGTGAGGTTGCAAAAAAGTTTAATTAAATGTTTCTTACTTTTTTGAGGTAAGTCATTTTTTTAAAAAATTGAGGAAAATAAATTAATTTGAAAAATATCTCCAAAACATATAAGTCAATATAATATGAGAAATTGAAAAACATTTCCCAAAAAATATTTTCCTTCTTACCAAACACATCCAATTCTTTAAAATGGTCTCATCACAAGTGAACTTTTGTCCATTTTCCTTGCAAATGTTCACACTTGCGTACAAATTGTGAATGTTCTTTGGACGGATCTAGAATTTTAAGTTATCATATCGAATTATGTTTTGATACTCTTTTGTTAAAATGGATGTTGACTGCACATAATAATATCAGTCAATTAATCAATTACGTCTTAAATTCTGATGCAGTTAGAATCCACTATATTAATATCATTTATATTTGTTCTGATAAGCAGAGGATCAATTACATTGCTGAATTATTTCTATAAGGGTCATTTATGAGAAAATAACAAAAATGATACAAAAAATGTATGGGATAAGTCAAAAATAGTTACTTTAATATATTTATGAGTACTTTTGGTTCTTTAAATTTGACAACAATAAACATTTTTTCTCTCTATCTAATCTTTTACATATTATCATTGTTGGATTTAATGAGGGCATGAAAAAATATATTGACTAGAAAAAATCAGATAAATCCTAAAAATTGCACTACATACTAATAATTGATCAAAAATAAAAGAAGTTGTAAAAAATGCACCTTCGAATTTGTGTAGGAATTTTAAATGCGGATCTAGAATTTAAAGTTAAGTAAAACATAATATCATCACTAAATTAGATATATTTTTTGTAATTGTGGATGCTTAGTAAGTCTAATTATATTTCTACATTTGGCTTTATGATAATAAATTATAGTAATATCTTAAATATGAAAGTAGATTAGAAATGGAATTAGATTTTTTTTGGTAAAATTAATCAGAATTAGCATCATTATAGTGAAAGGCAAAATCAATTTATATTTGAGTAAGATTGTTATAGAAAAATACAAACGTATCCTTTTGATTCCAGGCTCATCTGAATCTGCTGAACATAAATTTATATGTAAAACTGAAATAAAATAATCAGTAGTATGAACACACAACTTTAAATATATAATGATTTCATTTTTAATAACCTTAAAAGTTGAACCTATAAATTTAAATTCTAAAGTTGTTCTTGATGATAGAAAAGTAATTTTACAAAAAAAAAAGTATTGATATAATAATGATCACAATTATTATATATAAAATACTAATATAGAGAGATAAAATATAACATAAGACTAGTTCCATCACAAATTTAGAATTTTATACACAACCTATTTCTTTATATATATTATTTTACACCATTAATACATACAATTTCGTGTATAATTTAGATAGACAAATAGGATAATCACAATATACATGCTGTGCAATATGTAAACTTATGGAAGTCACGTTGCACGTTGTTCTTTTATTATATATTTTTTGCATGAAAACTTATATAATTAATTAATTAATTAAGTGGATGTGGCTACTTAATAATTAAGTATGATACTTGCTAGAATCTATGTCGTAGGTGCATGTATAAATTATATAATCCTAATTATAATGGTGCGCATTATAGTTAATGACTTGTAATCTTGATCTATTAAGGATTAATTAATAATTAATTTAGTTGACAATAAGTAGAAAGTCAAAAGTCTTATTTATCAAATGTCATAACTCAAAAGTCTTAATTAACTTTGTGGTCTAACATATATCTATGATGTCTTATTTAGTATTTGAAAAATTCAGAATAATTTTCTTAAATGGGGATTAAACACTTGTTTAAGCTAATTAAAAACAAAGATGGATTATGAGGAAATTCGAATGATGGAACATTACCTGGTGATGAATATAATTATATTATTTGATAAGAATATAAGTTTTTGCGCTGAATTAAAAAGAATAATCTGGTGCACAAATCATCCTGCATTATCAGGGTTCAAGAAAAAATCGCACTTTAAAAAATGTGACGTATACAACATTTTTTTCCATATCATCAAATGAAAGAAATTATTTGGCTAGAAGAAAACTAAAACCGTCAATGTATATAAAATCAAAAAATGGTGAGGAATGAGGGAAAATAAAAGGCATGTTGCATGCACCATTTCTGTTTTTCAAATAAAATAAGAGAGTTTGTATATATATGTATATATAAAACCTAAAGAAACCAAAAATTAATTAATGATTGATAATGAAGTTATATAACCTAAAGAAAAAAAAATTAACAAATGATTAATGAAGTTGGTAGTAAAAAAATAAAAATCTATGTACCAAATCTGTATTAATTAATCCTATCAGTGTGTGCAGTTTATTGTTCAGAGAAGAATCATGCTTTCATATTTAAAGCAGACAGAATCTTACTAAATTATCATTAATAATAATAAAAATATTAAATTAATTAATTAATAAGGAATTTATATTATTAGATCACTTAAAAGTTAACAACAAATAACTTTTTCTTACAACTACTTCGTATAGATTAGTGAATATATATTCTCTACGTCCCATTTAAACGGTTGCTTAGCTCAAAAAAATTATTCAAAAATTATTGTGGTAATTCTAGAAATTCAAGACTAAAGTCCGCAATTATTTCTAACTATATACTTAACATAAACAAATTAAGAGTATTTCTTTTTTAAAATAACTTAATCCTCAAAAAGCATCTACTGTAATAAATAGGGATAACTGTAATAAATAGGGTTAAAACAACATTTATAACCGGACAGAAGAAGTGAATATTAGTATTAGTTAGTACTTATATACAAGAGAATAACTCAGCTTCTTCTGGTTGTGCTGCTTGCTTGAGTAGCTTCCGGCTGTTCTGCCTGCTTCAGCTATTTAAAATAGACAGTTGGTCATTAACGTGTCTACTTATATTCATTTTTGTATTTTTTTTATTTTAATTTCTTTTTTGCACTTTTGGAATATGTTATATATTAAAAAATTAAGTGCGAAGTATTATAAAGTAAAGCGATTAGCGATTTCAAATTTTTATATAAAAAATACTATAAATCACAATAATTAGCAACTTAAATTGGGATGGAGAAAGTAACATGTATAATTTGAAATGATGTAAAAGGTATAATAAATCACAATAATTACCAACTTAAAATTTTAAAATACATAGACAAAATCTAAATGGTTCTTGAAATTTTATCAGTGCCATATAAATTGAGACAGAGAAAGTGACATACATTATTTAAAATTTATGTAAAAGGCATTATAAACCACAATAATTAATAATCTAAAATATTTAAAAGACAAATAAAATTTTGATGCGACATAAAATGGAATAAAATAAATAATATGTATTAATTAAAATGGCATAAAATGTATAAATCATAATAATTATCAATTTAAAAATTTTAAAAACATAAAAAAATAATTTTCAATATCACATAAATCGAGAGAAAAAAATACGGGAAAATTATGTGATATGGCAAACCTTACTACTATATTACGCGTTTAGGGTATAGTTTAAAATAATTACAGCTCGCAGCAAATATAACTATCTATTTACGTGGTATGACAAATCTCGCTTGCCAAATATACAAATATATATGTATATCAGTTACCATTATATAATTTTTCTGACAAATATACACATATAATTCGCCTTTCTCCTCCCTCTCTCGATCTCGCTCGCCTCTCTCCTCCCTCTCTTGATCTCGCTCATCTCTCTCCTTCTCTCTTTCAATCTCGCTTGTCAGATATACAAATACATATATATACCGGTGTAACACCCCAAATTTTTTCTCGCCAAGACTCGAACCATTCTTCATATGCTTATAGACTCGAACTGAATGATTTATAATTTTATATATGAGTTAGGATCAATTCCTAAATATTTGAAGGGTATTAGATGTGGTTTATATTCAGGAGGGATCTCTAACACCAAGCCAAGTCTAAGGAATTTCTATCGGCTAAGTTTTCGGATAAGATCTTATAAGGTCAACTTCAAACGATCATAGCTTTCAGAATATTAAGTGTTAGGTGTCCCATGACCTATCAAATTAAAGATCTTTGAATCATCTTTCCAACTCTATCGAGTTTGACTTATTCCGAGTTTGAAGTAAAAAGTTGTGACCTTTTTACTAGATACTATCACTGTAGCGATTTCAGGCCTGGTGTCGGGCGCCACTATAGCGCTCAAAATCAGCCGCAGTAGTTTTGGCTCTGGCGTCGGACGCCGCTATAGCGCCTACAGGATTCTAAACCTATTTTTCAGATTTTTTCTTGAGAAAGGACATTTTGAACTTTTCCCCACTTATTCCAAGTATAACCCTAACAATTTTGGAACTAAAAATCAGTCTTTCATAATACCCAAAAAGGGTTTTCTCCTCATCTTAGACATAGAAGTCTTGAGAGAAGAAACTAAGGAGAAAGAGAGCTAAGATTTAAGATCTTCACGAGGACTTTGATTTTCGGTAAGATAATCTTCATTTCAGGTATGTAAGGATATTCATAACGTTGGACTAAGTTCGTCCTCGTGCTCTACATCTTCATTGACTCGAGTTGAGTTGAGTTTAGAAGTTCCATGAATTGAGTTCTTGAGTTATCTAAATTTTGTATTGAGTTTTTGTATATAAATTCATATGTATTGATGATGTCTTTGAGTTGAGTATTTGAGGTAGTGTTGATGATGATGTTTTGATATGTAATAGATTGGAGTTTAATGTGATTTGCATAATTCGATTTGATTGGAGTCTTATGAGCATTTTGAGTATAAATGATTGTTTGAGCTAGAGTTTTGGAAAGGTATGATTTAAATTTGAGAAGTTTCTTAATTTTTATTTTAAACATGAGTATTTTGAGTATAAACGAACTGAGCATTTTTATATTAAAACATCTATTTTGCGAATGAGTTGATGAGTTAAATTTTTTAAATGCATTTAATATCTACTGCATTGATTGAGTTTGAAAGCATAATTTTGAATGTCTTGAAAGAGGATGCATTAAGTATGATTCAAGTTGATGTCTTTAAGCATCTTACTACTTTAAAACATGAATATTTCTTCGACATAAATAATCATTTTGAGGAAGAGTGATGAAATTGCATGATTGAATTGAAAGCATTTCTTAAATGAAAACATTAATGATTGTTGACTCGAAGTCCTGATGAGTCATTAATGAGTCTTGAAAGGATTGTTTGATTGAAAGAAGTGATGATTGAGATAGATTGTGTTTTGAAAATAGGTCCAATGAGAGCAGATGAGATTGAGTTTTGAAAAGGGTCCAATGAGACCAGATGAGATAATTTGAATATTTTACCTAATAGACATGAGCATATTGAGTCTTAGGAGGAGTATTGAGTACCGAATTTGATAAGAATAAATAATGATTCAAATCCAATAACTACATCATCAAACGTAGGAGAAGATTAAATCGTTAAAGTCGGATGTTTCCCAAATTACTGTCCTGACATGATATGACTTGATTAGTTATGGATCCATGATTGTTGATTAGTTCCTACCCCGGCAAGGTATGAACAAACGTGACAATAACGTCGGTTTGTTTTGCATCACTGGCTCATAGATGATGGTTTATCGATTTGAGAAACTCCCAAATTGAGTGGATTGTGCATGATATGATTGGTTTGATTGAGATTATAGATGATTGAGTTGAATTGTAAAACATTGCTAAATTCTAATTTGCATATCTATTGAGTTAAATCCTTTGACTTTATTGTTGAGTTGATTGTATATGATTGGACTGGATGGGATTGTATATGATTGGATTGGATCGAATTGTATATGATTGGATTAGATTGGATGGTATGTGATTGGTTTGATTCGGATTGTATATGATTGGATTAAATTGGATTGGATCGAATTGTATGTGATTGGATTGAATCGAATTGTATATGATTGGATTGGATCGAATTGTATATGATTGGATTGTATATGATTGTACATGATTGGATTGGATTATATATGATTGGTGTCTGTCTAAACCATATTCTTACTTTAGACTTATGATACCTTGATTGAGTCTCTTACCTTTCGATTTGAGATATCTGAACTGATATTATTCTACCTTCATGCATGTTTCATTCTGTCATATTACATACTCGTACATTCCACATACTGGCGTCCATTTAGATCTGCATCATTTCATGATGCAAAGACAGATTTAAGAGATCATCAATAGGCGCATCATTAAGGATTTATTCACACTCAACTTATTGGTGAGTCGTCCCCTACATTCGGAGGATACCACTTATGTTATTCTTGCGTTGAGTTTATTCTTTTCATTCTGATTTGAGGTAGCCATGAACCTGTCATTGACATCAATTAGATAGTAGTGATAGAGGCTTCATAGACTAGACAGTGATGGGTCAATTGACTATTTTATTTTCTTGAATTATTCTTGTCAGACTATTTTAATGACATAGATTGAAATTCGATTTGTTGGCCCATGATTTTTCTTCTTTGAGCTAGATTGTTGATTAGAATTGTCCATCTAATTATCTCTTTATTTTAAATCTTTCGCTGATTGAATGAAAGAATGGATTGTGATCAGACCAAGTGGTTCACTTGGGAGCCAGTAATGGTTTCTGAGTGCCGACCACTTCTAAGGTACTCTTCCGGAGCATGACAACCAGCTGCACATATATAAATTTTTTGATAAATATACATATATAATTCAACAGATATACATATACAATTCGCCTCTCATCTTCCTTTGCGATCTCGCTCGTATCGCTCTTCATCTCTCTCAATCTCGCTTACCAGATATACCAATATATATGTATACCAGTGTTTGTATATTTCGGTATACAAATAATTTATGGGTATAACATTTGTATAATTCGCTATAACATTTGTATAATGGCAAATTTATGTTTGTCATTATAAGTAATTAGGGAAATTATACTATATGGAGTAATTATGCTTAAAAGATTTGTTATATCTAAAAATTTCCCAAAAATTAACATATATTGGGCCCGTGCTAGCACGGTCTCTAATGACTAGTGTATAGTATATAACTACAAGAAATACTTAAATGTATTATATTTGTTTTGTCCTTGTTCTATTTAGATAAGTTTTTAAAACGGAATGATAATGTAGAGTACACATTGTGTGCAGTTAATTATATTATCTATATAAAAAGCGGAAAAAGAAAATGCTTCTATTTTTTTTTCGGATACATTTCAGTATTCTTTTATGATTAAAAGATTCAAAAAAAAAGGATTCTTCTAGGTGAACTCTGAAGTAAAGAAAACAAGAAGTCTTGGTTAGACATTTCTTTATTCGAAATTCACTAAATCAACTAATTTAGAGTTGCTTGGTTAGACATTTCTCTATTCTCAGCGCTCAAATTTAACAAAAATGAATAAATTTTTTTTATGTGTCTCACTACACTCTTGGATTTTATTTTTGTTTTTTAAAAGAATTGACTCGGTGCCAGAGGCTGAGCAATACTCCAAACTTTATCATAGATAAAAAATAAAAACTAAATACAAAAGAGAGGACATAAACCTTGCCTCCAATCCTATGATGGTCATAGTCGGTCATCCTAGTACAAACGATCAACTCATTCCCGATACTAGAAATGGAACCTAGGATTACTAAGCACCTAAGAAGAGAGGACTCTTTTCAAATACAAAATATCTAGAAAAGCATATATAATGTAGACTCTCCCCTTACAGACCTATTCAAGGAAGCTATAACTTAACACAAAATATAGCCAAGATGAAAAAGATAAAGACCAAGTGTGACTAGACGATCTCATGGAGGCTTCTTTATCCTCTTTAACTTCTTCTTCTAAAGTTTGTAACTCCCATTTTCTCTAACTTGTAGTAGCCACTTGTTTCTTATGGTAGTTGTTGCAAATTGAATTATTGTTGATGAGTGTCAATCTCATGTGCAAACTTGGATACGGTGTGGTCAATGTGAAAATAATCGAGAGTGTTGATGATGTTCTGTAATTCTATGAGATATCTTTGAATGCTCCAAGGAGGTTTGATGTTGTGATTGAGCCATTTGATCAACAATTCTGAGTCAATCTCCAGAGTTACTCCACAATAGTTGCACGCACCAATAGAGACCAAGATTGCTGCCCGAACCTATGCCTCAACGGATCGAAAGTAAGTTCACCAAAATATTCATGAGCTAACACACACAAAAAATAAGAAAATCTCCTAATTCCGCTTGTGCGGCCCTAAATGCTTTGAATGCTCCGTGGATCATGTCGAGGCTACACGTAATGATCCTCCGGGTAGTACAGAGGATCCCATAAAGGTTTTGAAATTTTTTGACTTAAAACTAATTCACCAAAAATATCCACGGGCTAACCCATGGATATTTTTGGTGAACTGGCTTTGGATGGATTTTTCTTGAAAAGTGTTATTGGACCCTTCATAGGTACCCAGGGAATCAGTACGTGTGTCCATGACACGATCCACAATGCGTTCATTGCATTGAGGGGCCGTAGAAATGGAATTAGGCAATTTTGCCATTTTTTCGTTTGTGTTAGCTCATGAATATTTTTGGCGAATTGGCTTCCGGTGGATTTTCTTTGCAAACCATTATGGGAACCTTCTAGGTACCCGTGGGATCAGTACATGCGTCTTCAACATGATCCACGATGCGTTCATAGTATTTAAGGGCCACACAAGTGGAATTGGACGATTTTGCCATTCTTTATGCATTAACACCCATGAATATTTTTGGTGAACTAGCATCCGATGGGTTTTTATCAGAAACCATTATGAGGACCTCCGTAGGTATCCGGGAGATTAGTACGTGCGGCCTCGGCACGATCCACGGCTCGTTCATAGCATTTAGAGGTTGCACAAGTGGAATTAAGTGATTTTGCCATTTTTTGTACGTGTTAGCCCATGGATATTATGGGCTACTCCGTAGGTACCTTAGGACTAGTACGCGCGGCCTAGAAAATATCCACAGAACGTTTATAGCATTTAGGGGCCGCACAAGAGAAATTAGACAATTTTCATATATGTTAGTCCATGAATATTTTTGGTTAACTAACTTTCAGTGGATTTTTCTCGGAAATTATTATGGAATGCTCCGTAGGTAACCTGAGGATTATTATGTGCCACCTCGTCATGATCCATGACGCGTTTATAGAATTTAGGGGTTGCTCAAGCGGAATTAAATTATTTTGCCATTTTTCGTGTGTGTTAGCTCATTGATAGTTTTGGTGAACTGGATTTCTGTGGATTTTTCTTGAAAACCATCATGGGAACCTCCGTATATACCTGAGGGATAAGTACATGTGGCCTTAGCATGATCCACGATACGTTCATAGCATTTAAGACCCGCACAAGCGGAATTAGAAGATTTTGTCATTTTTTTCGTGTATGTTAGCTCAAGAATATTTTTTGTAAACTGGCTTCCGATGGATTTTTCTCGAAAACCATTATGGTACACTTTGTAGGTACCGGGAGAATCAGTACGAGCACCTTAGCGCGATACACAATGCGTTCATATCATTTAGAGGCCACACAACCGGAATTAGGCGATTTTGTCATTTTATTCGTGTGTGTTAGCTCATGGATATTTTTATGAACTGACTTCTGATGGATTTTTCTCAAAAATATTATGGGACCCTCCGTAGGTACCCGGGGGATAAGTACGTGCTACCTCAGCACAATCCACGGCATGTTCATAGCATTTAGGGGCCACACAAGTAGAATTAGATGATTCTACCATTGTTTTGTGTGTTAGCCCATTGATATTTTTGGTGAATTGACTTCTGATAGATTTTTCTCAAAAATCATTATGGAATCCTCCGTAGGTACTCGAGGGATCAGTCTGTGCGGCCTCAGCACTATCTATGGCGCATTCGTAATATTTAAGAGCTGCACTAGCGAAATTAGGCATTTTTGTCATTTTTCGTGTGTGTTAGCCCATTGATATTTCGGGGGAACTATTTCAATGGATTTTTCTCGAAAAACATTAGGAGACGAACCCTCCGTAGATACCCGGAGGATCATTACATGTGGCCGCGGCACGATCAACACTGCATTTATAATATTTTGGAGACGCACAAACGGAATTAGACGATTTTGCCATTTTTTCGTGTGTGTTAGCCCATGAATATTTTTGCAAAACTGTCTTCTAATGGATTTTTTCAAAAATCATTATGGGACCTTTAGTAGTACTGAACGGATTAGTTCATGCAGCCATGGTACGATCCACGGAGTATTCATAGAATTTAGGGATCGCACAAAAGAAATTAGGCAATTTTGTTATTTTTTCGTTTGTGTTTGCCCATGGATATTTTTTATGAACTAGCTTCAGGTGGATTTATTTTGAAAACTATTATAATACCCTCCGTTAGTATCCGGGGTATCAGTACGTGCAGCCTCGACACGATCCACGGCGCGTTCATAGCGTTAGGGGCCGCATTAGTGGAGTTAGGCAATTTTTCTATTTTTCGTGTGTATTAGTCCATAGATATTTTTGGTGAATTGGATTTCAGTGGTTTTTTCTCATAAACCATAACGAACCCTCCTTCGTTACTCGGAGGATCAGTACATGTAGTTTTGGCACAATCCACGGCGCGTTCATAGCATTTAGGGGCTTCACAAGCGGAATTAGGCAATTTTTCGTGTGTGTTAGCCCATTGATATTTTTGATGAACTGTCTTATGATTGATTTTTCTCAGAAACTATTATAGGACACTTCGAAGGTACTTAGCGGATCATTATGTGTGGCATTGGCATGATCCACGACGCGTTTATAGCATTAAGGGGTCGCTCAAGCGGAATTAAGAGATTTTGTCATTTTTTTGTGTGAGTTAGCTCATGGATATTTTTGGTGAACTAACTTTCAGTGGATTTTTCTCGAAAATCATTATGGGACCCTCCATATGTACCTGAGGGATCAATACATGCGGCCTTTGCATGAACCACTACGCATTCATAGCATTAGGAACTGCATACGAGAAATTTGGCGATTTTACCATTTTTCGTGTGTTAGCCCATTGATATTTTTGGTGAACTAGCTTTCGGTGAATTTTTTTTGGAGATCATTATGGGACCCTTCATAGGTATCCGAGGGATCAGTACGTGCTTCCTCAGCATGATTCACGACGCGTTCATAACATTTAAGGGTTGCACAAGTGAAATTATGTGATTTTGATTTTTTTTTTGAACTGACTTTTGGTAGATTTTACTTGAAAATCGTTATGGTTTAGGGATCAGTAAGTGTGGCCTTGACATGATCCACAATGTGTTCATAGCATTTAGGGTTTGCATAAGCAGAATTATACGATTTTGCTATTTTTTTGTGTGTGTTAGCCCATTGATATCTTTGGTGAATTGGCTTTCAATGGATGTTTTCAAAAACTGTTATGGGACCCTCCTAGGTAATTAGGGGATCAATACATGCTGCCTCAACACGATGTACGATACGTTCATAACATTTAGGGGCTGCACAAACGAAATTAGATAATTTTGTCATTTTTTTGTCTATGTTAGCCCATGGATATTTTGGGGGGAACTAACTTCCCATGGATTTTTATCGAAACCACTATGAGACCCTTAGTAGGTACTCATGTATCAGTACGGGCGGCCTCGGCACGATACGCGATGTGTTCATAGCATTTATGAGCTATGTTTTCGTGTGTTAGCTTATGAATATTTTTTGTGAACTGACTTTCGGTGAATTTTTATCGAAAATCATTATGGGACCCTCCATAAGTACCCGAGGGATTAGTATGTGCGGCATCGGCATGATCCATGATGCGTTCATAACATTTAGGAGCTGCACAAATAGAATTAGGCAATTTTGCCATTTTTTGTGTGTGTTAGTCTATTGTTATTTTTGGTGAACTGGCTTTCGAATTATTTTTATCAAAAACCGTTATGGAACTCTCTGTAGGTAACTTGGAAATCAGTACGTGCATCCTCAAAATGATTGACGAAACATTCATAGCATTTAGGAGCCGCACAAACGAAATTAGGTCAAAATTTGTGTGTGTTAGCCGATGAATATTTTGGGGGTTCTAGTTGATTTTTCTTGAAAATTGTTATAGCGACCTCCATAGGTACCGGGGGATCAGTACAAGAAGCCTCGGCATGATCTACGGTGCATTCACAGCATATAGGCGCTGCAAAAGTAGATTTAGGTAATTTTTCCATTTTTTCATGTGTGTTAGCGTATGAATATATTTGGTAAACTAGCTTCCGAGGGATTTTTCTTGAAAACCATTGTGGGACCTCCGTAGGTATCCGGGGATCAGTACGTGCGTCCTCGACATGATCCAAGGCGTGTTAATTGCATTTAGGGCCCGCAAAAGTGGAATTTGGCAAATTTGTCATTTTTTTGTGTATGTTAACCCAATGATATTTTTAGTGAAATGACTTTTGATGAATTTTTCTCAAAAACCATTAAGGGACCCTCTATTTGTAACCTAGGTATCAGTATATGTGGACCCAGCACGATCCATGGCGCATTCATAAAATATAGGGGTCGCACAAGCAAAAAATAGATAATTTTGCCATTTTTTAAAGTGTGTTAGCCCTTGGATATTTTTGGTGAACTGGTGAATTTTATTCTCGAAAACCATTATGGGACGCTTTTTAAGTAAGATGAAGATTAGTACATGTAGCTTCAGCATGGTCCACAATACGTTTAAAATATTTAGGGACCGCTCAAATAAAATTAGGCGATTTTGACATTTTTTCGTGTGTTCTAGATCATGGATATTTTTGGTAAAATGACTTTCGGTGAATTCTTTCTGGAAAAACATTAGGGACCCTCCGTAGGTACTTGAGTGATCAGTATGTGCGGGATTTCCATATTCCACAACACGTTCATAGAATTTAGGGCCCACATAAAAGGAATTAGACAATTATGCTATTTTTTTGTGTGTTAGCTAATGGATATTTTTGGTGAACTGACTTCCGGTTAATTTTTTCTCGAAAACCATTATGGAACCCTCCGTAGGTAACCTGAGGATCAGTAAGTGCCGCCTCGACACAATTCACTTTGCGTTTATAGCATTTAGGGTTGCTCAAGCAAAATTAGACTATTTTGCTATATTTTCAAGTGTGTTAGCCCACTGATATTTTTGGTGAATTGGCTTTCGGTAGATTTAATTTTCTTAAAAATCATTATGGGGCCCTTAGTAATTAATTTGGGGATCAGTAAATGCGGCTTCGTCATGATCCATGATGCGTTTATAGCATTTAGGGGATGCTCAAGCGGAATTAGGCAATTTTACCATTTTTTCGCATGTGTTAGCCCATTGATATTTTTTGTGAACTGGATTTTCGTGGATTTTTTTGTCGAAAAACATTATGGGACCCTCCTTAGATAACCGATGGATTAGTATGTATGGCCTCATCACGATCCACAACGCGTTCATAATATTTAGGAGTCGCACAAGCGAAATTAGACGATTACTCTATTTTTATGTGTGTGCTAGTTCATGGAAATTTTTGATAAACTGGCTTTCAGTGTATTTTTCTCGTAAACCATTATGAGACCCTCCGTTTATGACCGAGGGATCAGTACGTGCGACCTTGCCATGATCCACAGGAAGTTCAAAGCATTTAGGGCCTATACAAACGAAATTAGGCAATTTTGCTATTTTATCTTATGTGTTAACTCATTGCTATTTTGGTGAACTGACTTCTGGTAGATTTTTCTTGAAAATCGTTATTGGACCTTTAGTAGTTACCTGGGGGATCAGTACGTGCAGCATCGACATGATCCACGGCACGTTCATAATATTTAGGTGTTGCACAAGCAAAATGAGGCAATTTTTCCATTTTTTTGTGTGTGTTAGCCATGGTTATTTTTTGTGAACTGGCATCCGGTGGATTTTTTCTCCTCCGTAGGTACCTGAGGATCAGTACGTGCATCCTTGACATGATCTATGACGCATTCAAAGCATTTAGGAAATGAGGATTTTTTCTCCTTCATAGGTACCTGGGGGATCAATACTTGCGGCCTTTGCATGAACCACTACACGTTCATAGCATTAGGAACCGCACAAGAGAAATTAGGCAATTTTGCCATATTTTCATGTGTTAAGCCCATTGATATTTTTGGTGAACAGGCTTTTGGTGGATTTTTTTTTGGAAATCATTTTTGGGACCCTTAGTAGGTATATAGGGGATCAGTACATGCGGCCTCAGCATGATCTATGATGCGTTAATAACATTTACGGGTCTCACAAGTGAAATTAGGTAAAAAAAACAATTGTGTGTTAGCCCATGAATATTTTTAGGAAACTAATTTCTGATGGATTTTTTTGAAAACCATTATGAGACCTTTCGTAGGTACGTGGATGATCAGTATGTGTGGCTTCTACATGATCTACAGAGCATTCATAGCATTTAGAGACCGTACAAACAGAATTACGTGGTTTTGTCATTTCTTCGTATGTATTAGCTCTTGGATATTTTTGTTGAACTCGCTTCCGAGGATTTTTCTCAGAAATCATTATGGAATTCTCCGTAGGTACCCAGAGGATAAGTACATGTGAAATAAGCAAGATCTACGACGCATTCATAGCATTTAGGATTGCACAAGTGAATTAGGCAATTTTGCTATTTATTTGTGTGTGTTAGTCTATGGATATTTTTGGTGAACTATTTACGGTGGATTTTGCTTGAAAATTATTATGTAACCCTTAGTAGGTACTTGGAAAATCAGTACATGCAGCCTTAACATTATCCACGGTGTCTTCATAGCATTTAGGGTCCGCACAAAAGGATTTACGCGATTCTATCATTTTTCGTGTGTGTTAGTCCATTGATATTTTTGATAAACTGGCTTTAGATGAATTGTTTTTAAAAACCCTTATGGGACCCTCCTTTGGTACCTGGGGTATCAGTGTGTGTGGCCTCCACATGATCCATGATGCGTTTATTGCATTTAGAGTCCGCACAAGCGGAATTAGGTGATTTTACCTTTTTTTCATCTAGGTTAGCTCATCGATATTTTTGGTGAACTAACTTCCGATGGATTTTTTCTCGTAAACTATTATGGTAGCCTCCGTAGATACTAGGAGAATTAGTACGTGCGGCATTGAAATGATCCACGATGCGTTTATAGTATTTGAACAACTGAAAATAGGGTATTTTGACATTTTTTCTTATGTGTTAGCCACGAATATTTTTGTTGAATTGGCTTCCGGTTGATATTTCTCAAAAATCATAATAAGACCCTCAATAGGTACCCGAGGGATCACTACGTGCAATTTTGATATGATTCATGACATTTAGGGGCCGCACAAGTGAAATTAGACAATTTTTCTATATTTTCGTGTGTGTTAGCCCATTAATATTTTTAGTGAACTGGCTTCCAATGAATTTTTCTCGAAAACCATTATGGGATCCTCTGTAGGTAAACTAGGAATAAGTACGTGTCACCTCGGCATGATTCACATCGCGTTTATAGCATTTAGGGGTCGCTCAAGTGAAATTAGGCGATCTTGCCATATTTTCGTCTAGGTTAGCTCATGGATATTTTTAGTGAACTGGTTTACGGTAGCTTTTTTGCGGAAACTATTATGAAACTATTTGTACATACTAAGAAGATCATTATGTGTGTCCTCGGTATGATCCACAATGCGTTCATTGCATTTAGAGGCCGCACAAGCGAAAATAGGGTATTTTGTTATGTTTCTTGTGTGTTAGCCTATTAATATTTTTGGTGAACTGTCTTTCCGACAATTTTCTATGAAACCATTATGGGACCCCCCGTAGGTACTCGAGGATCAGTACGTGTTGCCTCGACATAATCTACAATGTGTTTATAGCATTTAGGGCCGCTTAAGCGGAATTAGGCAATTTTTCTATTTTTTCGTGTGTGTTAACATATGGATATTTTTTGTGAACTGGCTACCAAGTGATTTTTCTCAAAAACCATAGAACCTTCCATAGGTACCCGAGGGATCTGTACGTGCGGCCTCGGCATGATCCACGATGAGTTAATAATATTAAGGGGTCGCACAAGCATAATTAGGCAATTTTGTCATTTTTTCGTGTATGTTAGCCATTGATATTTTTAGTGAACTATGTTCCATGAATATTTTTTGGAAAGCAGTTTAGGACCCTCTGTTGGTAACCACGAGAATAGTACATGCAGCCCCAACACGATCCACAGTGCTTTCATAGATTTAGGGGCCGCACAAGTGCAATTCGTCCGCCATTGGAAACATCGACTAAGTTCACGAGTTGGAAATAAGTGGACCTAGGCAATTTTTCCATTTTTTCAAGAGTGTTAGCCTTTGGATATTTTTGGTGAGTTGGCTTCCGGAGGATTTTTTTCTCGAAAACTGTTATGGGACCATCCATAAGTAACCGAGGAATCAATACATATAACTTTGACATGATCCACGATGCATTAGGATCAATATATTCCACCTTGCCATGATCCATGACACGTTCATAGAATTTAGGGCCCGCACAAACGAAATTAGGCAATTTTATTATTTTTTCATGTGTGTTGGCTCATTAATATTTTTGATGAACTAGCTTCTGGTGGATTTTTCTCGAAAGCTATTTTGGGACCTTATGTAGATACTCGATGGATCTAATCATGCATCCTCCACATCATTCATGGCACATTCACAGAATTTAGGCTCCACACAAGCGAAATTAGGTAATGTTTACAATTTTTTGTGTTTGTTAGTCCATTGATTTTTTTGGTGAAGTGGCTTCTAGTGGATTTTTCTCGGAAACCATTATGGGACCATCTTTAGTTACTCGGGGGATCACTACATGCGTCTTGTCATGACCCATGACGCGTTCATAACATTTAGGGATTTCACAAGTAGAATTAGGCGATTTTATTATTTTTCATGTGTGTTGGCTAATGGATATTTTTTGTAGACTGGCTTTCGGCAGATTTTCTCAAAAACATTATGATACCCTCCATAGGTACCTGGGTATCAATTTGTGTAGTCTTGATATAATCCACTACGTGTTCATAACATTTAGGGGTTGTATAAGCGAAATTAGATAATTTTGCCATAATTTTATGTGTGTTAGTCCATTTATATTTTTGATGAATTATCTTTCAATGGATTTATCTCGAACACTGTTATGAGACTTTCCATAGGTAACTTGGAGATCAGTACGTGTCATCTCGGCATGATCCACGTCATATTTATATCATTTAGGGGTTGCTCAAGGTGAATTAGGCGATTTTTGCTATTTTTCTGTGTATGCTATCTCATTAATATTTTTGGTGAACTAGTTTTCAGTGCATTTTTCTCAAAAAACATTATGGAACCCTCTGTAGGTACCTGAGGGATTAGTACGTGTGGCCTTGACATGATCTATGGCGTGTAAAGAACATTTAGGGACCTCAAAAGCAAAATTATGGGATTTTGCCATTTTTTCATGTGTGTTAGCCAGTGAATATTTTTTGTGAACTAGCTTCCGATGGATTTTACTCGAAAATCGTTATTTGACTCTCAATAGGTACCCGGGGGATCAGTATGTGCTATTTTTGCATGATCCATGGCGCGTTCACAACATATAGGTGTCCTACAAGCGAAATTAGATAATTTTTCAATTTTTTTTGTGTGTTAGTCCATTGATATTTTTGGTGAACTGGATTCTAGTGGATTTTTCTTAGAAACCATTATGGACCCTCCGTAGGTAACCTGAGGATCAGTACGTATCACCTCAGCATGATACATGGTGCGTTTATATCATTTAGGGTTTGGCGATGTTGTCATTTTTTCGTCTAGGTTAGCTTATAGATATTTTTAATGAACTGGCTTCCGATGGATTTTCCGTGGAAAACATTATGGAATCCTTCGTAGATACTAGGGATATCAGCAAGTGCAGACTCGACATGATCCATGATGCGTTCATAACATTTAGAGACCGCAAGAGAGGAAATAAGGTATTTTTCCATTTTTTCTTGTGTGTTAGCCCGCCTATGGATATTTTTGGTGAATTTTCTTTTGATGGATTTTTCTCAGAAATATCTATGGGACCCTC
Source organism: Solanum dulcamara (assembly GCF_947179165.1). Lineage (NCBI taxonomy): Eukaryota > Viridiplantae > Streptophyta > Magnoliopsida > Solanales > Solanaceae > Solanum > Solanum dulcamara. The sequence continues at coordinate 1,597,855 of NC_077241.1, read as the reverse complement.
TATAGGTAACTGGAGGATCAGTACGTGCGGCCTCAGTACGATTCCTGATGCGTTTATAGGATTAAGGGGCAACACAAGCGAAATTAAGCTATCTTGCCATTTTTTCTTGTGTGTTAGTTCATTAATATTTTTGATCAACTGGCTTCCGGTGGATATTTCTCAGAAACCATTATGGGATCCTCCGTTGGTACCCAGAGAATTTGTGCGTGCGTCCTCGGCAGGATGCACGGCGCATTCATAGCATTTAGCCACCGCAAAAGCAGAATTAAGTAATTTTTCTATTTTTTCGTGTATGTTAGCCCATATATATTTTTTGTGAAATGGCTTTCGATGAATTTTTCTCAAAACCCATTATGGATCCTCCGTAGGCACCCAGGGGATCAGTACATGTGGCTCCAGCACTATCCATGATACGTTGATATAATTTTGGGGTCGTACAAGTGGAATTAGGTAATTTTGCCATTTTTTCAAATGTGTTAGCCCATGGATAATTTTGGTAAACTAGCTTTCGGTGAATTTATTTTTTAGAAAACCATTAAGGGACCCTCCGTAGGTACCTGTGATATCCGTATGTGCAGCCTCGGTATGATTCAGGGCGTGTTTATAGCATTTTGGGGCTGCTCAAACGGAATTAGGTAATTTTGTCATTTCTTCATATGTGCTAGCTTATGGATATTTTTTGTGAACTAGCTTCCAATGAATTTTTCTCGAAGATTATTATGGGACCCTCTGTAGGTATCTGGGGGATCAGTACATGCGTCCTTGGCATGATTCACAGTGTTTTGATAGCATTTAAGGGCCGCACAAGCAGAATTTGATAATTTTACCACTTTTTCGTGTATGTTAGCTCATTGATATTTTTAGTGAACTGGCTTCCAGTGGATTTTTCTAGGAAACCATTATGGAACTCTCTGTTGGTAACCAATGGATCAGTATGTGTGGCCCTAAAATGATCCACGTCGCATTCATATAATTTAAAGCCGCACAAGCAGAATTAGGTAATTTTGTCATTTTTCAAGTGTGTTAGCCCATTAATATTTTTGGTGAACTGGTTTCAGTGCATTGTTTTCTCAAAAACTATTATGGAACCTTCCGCAAGTAACCTAGGGATTAGTACATGCAGTCACGACATGATCCACGATGCGTTTATAGTATTTAGGGACCGCTCAAGCAAAATTAAGCGGTTTTGTCATTTTTTTAAAAATTCAAACTTGGGTCTTGAACCTATTTATTAATAATAATAAACAAATAAGGAACACAAAAGACTTGGGCCATAAAAACCCAAGCCCACAGTCTATAAACTAAAAATAACAAAAAAAAATAACAAAAAGCTGATAAACAAAGAAAAGCCAATAGAAAGGAAAAGGACCAAACACTCCAATCCCAAATTGGAAAGTTCGAGAAGACCGTCATTATCGACAACATCCTTGAAGATATCCTTCGGCAACCTCTCAAGATTTTGTCATTTTTTCTTGTGTGCTAGCACATTGATTTTTTTGGTGAACTGGCTTACAATGGATTTTTTTCTCAAAAATTGTTATAGGACCCTCCGTAAATACCTAAGGGATCAGTACATGCGACCTAGCCATGTTCCTCGACACGTTCATAGCATTTAGGTCCGCACAAGTAAAATTAGAAAATTTGCTATTTTTTGTGTGAGTTAACTCATGCATATTTTTGGTGAACTGGTTTCCGTTGGATTTTTTCTCTAAAACTATTAATAGACCCTCCATATGTAACCTGGGGATCAGTACATGAGTTAGCCCATTGATATTTTTGGTGAATTGGTTTCCCATGGATTTTTCTCAAAAACCATTATGGGACCCTTCATTGGTATTCGGAGGATCAGTACGTACGACCTCGTAATGATCCACGGCGCATTCATAATATTTAAGGACGACACAAGTGGAATTAGCCTATTTTGAAAATTTTCATGTGTATTACCTCATGGATATTTTTGGTGAAGTGGCTTTTGATGGATTTTTCTCAAAACCCATTATGAGACCTTCTGTAGGTACTCAATAGATCAGTATGTGTGGCCTCGAAACGATCCATATTACGTTCTTAGCATTTAGGATCGCAAAAGCAAAATTAGGCAATTTTGTCATTTTTTCGTTTGTATTAGCCCGTGGATATTTTTGGTGAACTGGCTTTCTGTGGGATTTTCTTGAAATATTCATGGCTAACACACACTAAAAATCAAAATTGCCTAATTTCGCTTGTGCAGGCCCTATATGCTATGAACCTATCGTGGATCATACCAAGGCCACACGTACTGATCTCTCGAGTTCCTAAGGAGGGTCTCATAATAATTTTCCAGAAAAATCTCCACGGTTTCGGCATGATCCACTACACATTTATAGCATTTAAAAGGCTCACAAGCGAAATTAGGTGATTTTACCATTTTTTCATGTATATTAGCCTACTGATATTTTTGGTGAACTAGTGGTTTTTCTCAAAAATTGTTATGGACCCTCCATAGGTACTCAGGGGATCAGTACGTGTGGCCATGACATAATCCACGATGCGTTCATAACATTTAGAGGCCGCACAAGCGGAATTAGACGATTTTACTTTTTTTGTGGGTGTTAGCCATAGATGTTTTGGTGAACTGGATTCTGATGGATTTTTCTTGGAACCGTTATTGGACCCTCCGTAGGTATTCGGAGGATCATGTAGTATCGGCGCATTCATAGCATTTAGCCTATAAATATTTTTAGTGAATTGGCTTCCGATGATTTTTTCTTGAAAACCATTATGGGACCCTCCTAGGTAATTAAGGTATTAGTACGTGTGGTCTCGGTATGATCCACAATGTGTTCATAGCATTTAGGACCAATCAAGCGAAATTAAGCGATTTTGCCATTTTTTTCGTGTGTATTAGCCCATTGATATTTTTGGTGAACTGACTTCTGATGGATTTATTTCGAATACCACTATGGGACTCCTTGTAGGTAGCCGCAGGTTCAGTACGTGCTTCCTCGATACGATCCACGATGCGTTTATAGCATTTAGGAGACACAGAATTTGGCAATTTTGTCATTTTTTCGTGTGTGTTAGTCTATGAATATTTTGGTGAACTGACTTTTAGTGATTTTTTCTCGGAAACCTTTATGAGACCCTTTGTAGGTACCAGAGGAATCAGTACGTGTGACCTCGGCATGATCTATGGCGCGTTCATAGCATTCAGAATTGCACAAATAAAATTAGACAATTTTTGTCATTTTTTCATGTGTGTTAGCCTATGCATATTTTGGTGAACTAAATTCTGGTGGATTTTTCTCGAAAATCATTATGGGATCCTTCGTAGGTAATCGAGATATAGTACGTGTGGTATGTTCATAACCTAGGAAAAATTACGTATGGTATATTCATAATCCGCGCTATTTATATAGCATTTAGGGGACTAGTCAACAGGTTTTAGGTGACTTTCTTAGTTTTTCGTATGTGTTATCTTATAAATTTTGTGGTAAAATGGCTTTCAATCAATTTTTCTACAAAATCAATACAGAATCATCCGTAATGACCTAGGAAAATAGTACGTGTAGTCTCGACATGATTCCGCACCATTTATATAGCATTTAGGACCCACTCAATAAGGCTTAGGAGATTTTTTTCATTTTTTGTGTGTATTAGCCCATACATTTTTTATGATGCGATTTTCTGTCAATTTTTTGGCAAAACATTTAAAGAACCGACCATATTGACCTGGGGAGTAATATGTGTAGCTTCGGCAAGAGCCACACTTTTTATATAGCATTTAGAGGTCACTCAACATAAATTAGATGATTTTCTCATTTTTTTTGTGTGTTCCCCACAATATTTTGGTGATATAGCATTCGGTCAATTTATTTTTGCTAAAATCTTTACAGAACCATCCATAATGACTTGGAAAAATAGTATGTGTAGTTTTGACATGATTTACGTCATTTATATTACATTTAGGATCCACTCTATCGGAATTAAGCGATTTTTCTCAGTTTTTCATGAGTGCTAGCTCATGCATTTTTTTGTGATATTACTTTCAGTCAAATATTTTGCAAAATCTTTATAGAATCATCTGTAATGACCTGTGGAAAAATTACGTGTAGCCTTGGTATGATTTGTGTCATTTATATAGCATTTAGAGGCAATTCAACATGTTTTAGGTGATTTTCTCACTTTTTTTATGTGTGTTAGCCTATTAATTATAAGGTGATATGACTTTTAATCAATTTTTTTTGTAAAATCATTACAGAACCAGCAGTATTGACCTGGAAAGTAGTACATATAGCCTCGAGAAGATTCATGTCATTTATATAGTATTATGGGACACTCAACAAGAATTAAGAGATTTTCTCAGATTTTTGTGTGTGATAGCCCATGAAATTTTTGGTGATATTGATTTTGGTCAATTTTTTGCAAAACATTTACAGAACATCCATAATGACTTGTGGAAATTGTAAGTGTAGCATCGGCATGAACCGCACCATTTATATAATATTTAGGTGCCACTCAATAGAAATTAGGAATTTTCTCTATATTTCATGTGTTAATCTATAAATTTTTTGGTGATATGGCTTTCGGTCAAATGTTTTGCTAAAACCTTTTACCGAACCATCATAATGACTTGGGGAATTGTACGTGCAGTGTCAGCATAATCTGCGCCATTTATATACTTCTAGGGGCCATTCAATAGAAATTAAGCTATTTTTTTAATTTTTCGTGTGTGTTAACTCATAAATTTTTTGGTGATATGACTTTTGGTCCTTTTTTTGAAAAACTTTTACAGAACCATTCGTAATGACCTATGGGAACAATATGTGTAGCCTCGTCATTATCCACGCCATTTATATAGCATTTAGGGGTCATTCAACAGTATTTAGATGATTTTCTCAGTTTTTCGTATATATGACTTTCGGTCATTTTTTAAAAAATAATTATAAACCATCCATAATGAAATGGAGGAAGAGTATCTCTAGCCTCGCATTATCCTCTTTATTCATATAGCATTTAGGGCCACTCAACTAAAATTGGGCGTTTTTCAATTTTTCATATGTGTTAACCCATTAATATTTTGATTAAATGATTTTTTGTCAATTTTTTTGCAAAATCTTTACAAAATCATATATAATGAATGGGGGAATATTACATATAGTCTCGACATGATATGCTTTATTTTAATAGCATTTGGGGGTCACTTAACAAAATTAGGCGATTTTCACAGTTTTTGTGTGAGGCCATAAATTTTTTAGTGATATAATTTTCTGTCAATATTTTTGCAAAAGCTTTATAGAACAATTCGTAATGACCTGAGAAAAAGTATGTGTAGCCTCGGTATGCTCTGCGCAATTTATATAGTATTTAGGGGACATCCAATTGAAATTAGGTGATTTTCTCAGTTTTTTATATGTATTAGCCCATTAAATTTTTTATATGACTTTCGATCAATTTTTTTTGCAAAATTCTTAAAGAACCATCTGTAATGATCTAGAGAAACAATATGTGTAGCCTCAGCCAGATCCGCACCATTTTTTTAGCGGGTCCACTCAACATGGATTAGCCAATTTTCTAAGCTTTTTATGTGTATTAGACCATTAATTTTTTGGTGATATGACTTTTAGTCAAAAAATTTTGTAAAATATTATATTACAATCTATAATGACCTGGAAAATAATACGTGTAGCATCATCATGATCCGCACCATTTATGTAGCATTTAGGGACCACCCAACAAAAATTAGGTGATTTTCTTGATTTTTCTTGTGTGTTATTTCATGAATTTTTTGGTAAAATGACTTTCGATCAATTTTTTTACAAAATCTTTATAGAATCATCAATAATGACCTAGGAAAAAAGTACTTGCATCATCGATATGATCCGCGCCATTTCTATAGTATTTATGGGCCAGTCAATAGGTTTTAGGTGATTTTCTCAGTTTTTCGTGTATGTTAGCCCATTAATTTTTTGGTGATAACTTTCAATCAATTTTTTTACAAAATCATCCGTGATGACCTGGGGAATAATACTTGTAGCCTCGACATAATTCGTTCCATTTATATAACATTCAGAGACCACTCAATAAAAATAAGGAGATTTTTTCAGTTTTTTGTGTGTGTTAGTCCGTGAATGTTTTGGTGATTTTCACTCATTTTTTTGCTAAACCTTTACAGAATCATCTCTAATGACATGGGGGGAACAATAAGCGTAGCTTCGGCTATTTTATCACTTTTTTTGTGTATTAGCCTATAAATTTTTTTGTGATATGACTTTCGGTCAATTTATTTTGCTAAAACCTTTACTGAACCATCCATAATGACCTGGGGGAATAGTACGTATAGTCTCGAGATGATTTACACCATTTATATAATATTTAAGAGCCACTCAATAGGGATTAGGCAAGTTTTCTCAATTTTTCGTGAGTATTAGCCCACAAATATTTTCGCGATATGACTTTCGATCAAATATTTTGCTAAACCTTTATAGAACTATTTGCAATGATCTATGGGAAAAGCACATGTAGCCTCAATATTATTCGTGCCATTCATATAACATTTAGGGGTCATTCAACAGGTTTTAGGTGATTTTCTTAATTTTTTGGTGATATAGCTTTAATCAATTTTTTTGTAAAACCATCATAGAATCATCCGTAATAACCGGGGAACATGGCCATTTATATAGCATTATGGACCATTAAACAATAATTAGGAGATTTTTTCAGTTTTTTTTGTGTATGAGCCCATGAATATTTTGGTTAAATGACTTTCAATAAATTTTCATGCAAAACATTTACAGAACCATCCATAATAGCCTGGGGGAACTGTATGTGTAGCCTCGGTATGAATCACGCCACATATATAGTATTTAGGGTCCACTCGACAGGAATTATGCAATTTTCTTAGTTTTTCGTGTATGTTATCCTATGAATTTTTTGGTAATATAACTTTCGGTCAATTGTTTTGCTAAAACCTTTGCCGAACCATGCATAATGACTTGAGAATAGTATGTGTAGTCTTGTCATGATCTGCACCATTTATATAGCATTTAGGGCCACTCAATCGAAATTAAGCAATTTTCTCAGTATTTTATGTGTGTTAGACCATGAATTGTTTAGTCAACTTTTTTGCAATACCTCTATAGAATCATCTGAAATGACCTGGGCGAACAATACATGTAACCTCAGCATGATCCATGCCATTTATATAGCATTTAGGGGTCACTGAACAGGAATTAGGTGATTTTCTCAATTTTTCATGTGTATTAGCCCATTAATTTTTTGGTGATATGACATTCAGTCAATATTTTTGCAAAATCTTTGTAGAACAATCCGTAATGACCTAAGTAACAGTACGTGTAGTCTCGTCATGATCTGTACCATTTATATAGCACTTAGGGGTCACTCAAAAGAAATTAGACGATTTTCTTAGATTTTCATGTGTGTTAGACAATGAATATTTTGGTGATATAGCCTTCGGTCAATTTATTTTTTGTAAAATCTTTATAGAACTATATCTATAATGACCTGGAGAAAAATATGTATAGTCTTGGCATGATCTTTATATAGCATTTAGTAGCCACTCAACAGAAATTAAGCGATTGTTTAGTTTTTCGTGTGTTAGCCTACGAACTTTTTGGTGATATAACTTTCAATCAATTGTTTTTGCAGAACCTTTAAAAATCATGGAACAGTACGTATAGTCTCGGCATGATCCACACAATTTATATAGCATTTAAGGGTCACTCACAGAAATTAAACGATTTTTTCAGTTTTTCATGTTGAATATTTTTTAAATGACTGTCCGAAACTTTTTGACCCTATATTTCATAGAACCATATGTAATTACCTAATGAATGATGTTCATAGCTTTTATAGGATGTGAGCCTTTTTTTAGCGTTTAGAGGTTACAAATAGGAATTTAATATTTTTCTCAATTTAACGTGTATATTAGCCTATAAATATTTTGTAAAATATGACCGTTCAAAACTATCTCTTAATTTTATAGGACCATCCATAATTACTTAATATATGATATTCATATCTTTTGCTGAATCCACACCACTTTATTAGTGTTTAAGAATCACAACATGAATTTAATATTTTTTACTCAATTTTCGTGTATATTAACCTAATAATATTTTGTGAATATAATGCCAGGAAGATTTTGACTTCTAATTTTGCAAGACCTTTTGTAATTACCTAGTAAATTATATTCATACCTTCTATGGGATCCATCTGATTGACAAGGGAAAGAAATCATCAAGCCATTTTTTTGTCTCCATAAACAATGTTTACTCAACTATTAATGCAAGGTAGATGTAAAAGCAAAACATTCACAAAAACTACAGAAATTACACAGTTGGCAACATGATTTTTGGCAGCCAGTTAAACAATGCTAAAAGACGTTATTTTTGTTCAAAACAATTTGCTTGGTTTTATGTCTCTAAAACACAAGTTCTAGAGACATAAAACAAAATAGAAGAAGCAAAGCTCTAGTTTTTTCACCAAAAAAATAACTAAACAACCATATCGAGAAGCACGTTATGACTCACTCTTCTTTCCTAGCTTTAGATCTTGTAGGTCTTGCTGGCTTAATCACTTTACCGAGCAGGATAAGTACAATCGGTATAACGGTTCCAATATAGTACACACTTCCATAAGAAGTGAGTGTTTCGTGCAGACTTAATACCTGTAACACATGAGCAAGAAAACCAATTGTCAGATTATATCGTTTAGTTTGGACTCGAGCTAAGTTTTTTTCTGAAAAATAGACTACTAACCATGAAGCCAACGGCAGAGTAGTTTAAAACCAATAGTGTGTATGTGAAGCTCATTAACGTTAGTATCTTCTCGAACAGAGTACCTTTTGTAGCTTGCTGCCATCTGTAAATGACTGGATAGACAAGACATGATTAGAAGAAAAGTAAATCAAAGCTAAGTCAGCTTTGATCTAGCTAGAAATTCCAGATATATACCTCTTGATCCAGCAATCATCAAAGCCGACTGAACAAAGAATATAATGTACCCCGGATATAGTCCCTGTGATGTCACACAATGAGGAATTGTTATCATTAATTCAACTATCATATTCCTATAATCACAACAACATACCTAGTGAAATCCCACAAGTGGGGTCTAGGGAGGGTAGAATATACATAAACCTTACCCCTAAGTCGTGGAGGTAGAGAGGTTTTTCCCGAAGGACGCTCGATTCAAGCGTAGCAAATCAAAGTAGTTATGAAAAGGAAAAGGACAGTGAAGAAAACATAGCAACTAATAAGGAAAGCAGTGTAGAGCATTGGAATAACAACAAAAAAGTAGTGTGACCGAAACACAATAAACAATAGATGAAGTAGATATCAAAAGCAAGATGGCACACTTCAAGAAAGCAGAATATCTTATTCCAAATTCAAGCTAGACAATCACATCTATAAATTTGGCATGAAAGAACAAAATGTTTATTATTAAGCATCAAGTGTAAGAGAAATAGGAACAACAACTTAATTTATGGATTTATAAGGTTAGACAGCGTTAAACTAGTTCCTAGAAGTGTAAAAGCGGGTCTTTCGGATCTATTTGATAGAATAACTCTCTGATTTGTTTCGACAGTAAAGAAGTTCAGACAAGGACATATTGCATTTTCAGATCAATGGTTTTTCACGTAATATAAAGCTGAAACAGTGGGGTCATAAATGAAAGGATAAAAAATGTGAGATTTAGATTCCTAAAATTAGACAATATATATGGAAAAGGTCCTCTAATGAAAAAACAGACAACCTTTTGTTTTTTCTAATCAGTATGAGGGTAATATGTCCATGAAGTTTGAAGAATACCATAAAAGTAAGGGGAATCTTTGAAGTTCATATTGTCTTCACGAAGGATTCTGCAGTCAAATTCATTTTCTTTCCGAGTGTGTTTGAACCTATGCTATTAGGAATATTTGGGTAAATCTATCACTTCTGTTCTAGGGAGTGTCGTATCCTTTTGCTTTTTCCAATTTTCTGAAATAAGATTGAAGCTTGGACAGCAGAGAATAGTCAAGGATACAGAAAGCAGTTGGCCAATGTATGGTCACAACAAGTAAATGAAAGCAGTCAAACATCCTCAAAAATCAAGCTGTAAATTCTGATATTCAAAACTAGGCAGCTAAACACTACTAGTGTTTTCCGGAGGCTGTGAAGAGATTTGATCTCTGCTGGGTCCTTTGCAAGTTTTTCCCATAAAAGCATATTCTTCCTCGTGTGCTTGGAGCAGACTTGAAATAAGAAATTTTCGAAGAATCTAGCTAAGCGTGAATAACCATCAGCAAAGTACTATTTATCAACTAAGAGAGCCAAGACAAGCTCAAGTCATCCGAATAAGAGAAGGCCCTATCCTAATAAGCCGGGGAAGGACTGGTCGAATAAGCAGTAATTCATCTTTGCGTAGATGATCAGATTTAATTACATGAAAACCGGCTCATCTCCCTCTTTTTTCCCTCTCCTTCTCTTCCTTTTTCTGTCCAATCTTAGTCCTGTTATTCTCTGCTTATCTCCTCAGTCCTCACTATTTCTGCATCTTCTCCAATTCGGTCCAGCCCCTAAAACAGCCTTAAAGCACCAACCAATTGTCCATTTCTCCTGCATATCACAGCCTCCTAAGCCCACTCTTGTGTCTTAAGTTTTTCCACAGAAGATATTTTCATAAGTTAAATCTTCTTTTCTTCAGTGTATTTTGATGCTAGAGTTTAAAGATCCTGCATCATAAAAGTATCACAAAAGCAAGACTGAGAAGGGGGGGGGGGGGGGGGGCGGGGAAGAGATCCTTGCACTCAAAGGAACAATGTGCACACCACTATTGAGTACCCATTATATTTCTTCCCCAAAATTTTGAAAAGCCATGATAAGAAATTTGATTAAACTCGCCTATGCACCATCAGACACCGGATGAGCACATGAATAACACATGCAAGATTATTTATAAGCCACTATCCAGTGACACGAGCAGTCAAGCACAGGATTACCGCAAACAAAGGAGCAAAGATTGAATTTTACTATGGAAAAATGTGTCCAGCGAATATTAGCTCAAAGACAAAAGCAAAACGCCTGGAAAACTATGTAAAGCTCATCTGTACCAAAATTCCCACAAGACTATCAACAAAATCAACCACAAATGCATGAGACCAAGTTTAGACCAACAACAACACCTCCATTGTAATTCCACAAGTGAGGTCTGGGGAGAGTGGTGAGTATGCAGCCTTTCCCCTACCTTGTGAAGGTAGAGAGGCCTCCGATAGACCATCGGCTAAAGCATGAGACCATGTTTATGCATGTCAAATATAGTTCATGTAACTATGTCCATAGATCTTATGTACATTATGTATCAATGTTTCAAAAGTTATTAAACAACCTTGCATAAGAATGGTGCTAAAAGATTCACTTACATGCCATACAGCACTAATAGTCTGTGTAGCCAGCAACTGGAAGAAACCAGCCTTCTTTCCCTTCTGTACGAGCCTCTCATATACATCTGCAGAACAAAAATATAAAGAGAAAATATATTAGGTCATATAGAAAAGGCACAACTACTTACAGATCTGTATCACAAAGTTAAAGTTCACTGATAAATGAGAGAACAAAGAAATCTAGAAACCTCAACCACTTTTCTGCTAATGATCGTTAAGCTTCAAAGAATAGTTGGTCAAGCAAATGAAATCAAGTCAGTACACCCTCAATATTGACTTTTATGTGAACACAAAGTAGCTATGAAAAACTTTTTTACTCAACTAAGGACTTAAATAATATGTCTACAACCCCTTTTTTTATGATCGAGAAATCTGTTTGGATCCAACCTTTGGGTCAACCGTAGACTTCAAAACTCGGGAATAATGGCCCCGTCCCTCTACCCTTCTCCACTTAAATACTTAACTTAGTTTTTTTGGCGCAGGGATCAAACTACCTAAGATACACGTCCATCAACCTTTGCCAATAGAGCTAAACCCTGGGGCATAAATATGTCTACAACCTATTATGCCACATTAAATGAGTAGCATTGGAATATTTGACATAGACTGCCAAGGCGAGAGAGAGGAAGGCACGCGACTTGGATCAAGTGAAGTACATCAAGGACGAGGATGGTCAAGTACTGGTACAGGAATCCCGCATTAGACAGAGATGGCAGTCATACTTTCACGAACTCTTGAACGAAGGAGGGGACAGAGACTTTGTGTTGGGAGACTTGGAGCACTTGGATAGGCGTCGCGACTTTGGGTATTGTAGGAGAATAAAGGTTGAGGAGGTTAAGGGAGCTGTTCGTAGGATAAGCAGGGAAAAAGCGACCGGACCTGACGAGATCCCTGGGGAATTTTGGAAGAATGCAGGTAGGGTAGGATTGGAGTGGCTGACTGCGCTGTTTAATGTCATTTTCAGGACATCGAAGATGCCGGAAGAATGGAGGTGGAGTACAATCATTCCCGTGTACAAGAACAAGGGAGACATTCAAAGCTGCAACAACTATAGAGGTATCAAGCTGCTAAGTCACACTATGAAAGTGTGGGAAAGGGTGATAGAAATGAGGGTGAGGAGTAGTGTGTCTATTTCAGAGAATCAATTTGGATTCATGCCGGGGCGCTCGACTACAGAAGCCATTCATATCTTAAGGAGATTAGTGGAGCAGTATAGAGAGCGGAAAAGGGACTTACACATGATATTCATTGACCTAGAAAAGGCCTATGACAAAGTTCCAAGGGAGGTCCTATGGAGATGCTTGAAAGCGAAATGTTTACCTGTGGCATACATTAGAGCGATTAAAGACATGTATGATGGAGCTAAGACCAGGGTAAGGACGGTAGGGGGGGACTCGGAGCACTTTCCTGTTACGATGGGGTTGCACCAGGGATCGACTCTTAGCCCATTTTTATTCGCCCTGGTGATGGATCAATTGACAAGACAAATACAAGGTGAGGTGCCTTGGTGTATGTTGTTCGCGGATGACATAGTCCTGATTGACGAGACTCACAACGGAGTTAATGACAAGCTGGAGGGCTGGAGACAGACGTTGGAGTCCAAAGGATTTAAATTGAGTAGGACCAAGACAGAATACTTGGAGAACAGTTTCAGTGGCCTGCCGCGTGAGGCTGACGGGGAAGTGAGGCTTGTACCCAGGCCATTCAAAAGAAAAGAAGCTTCAAGTACCTTGGGTCTATTATACAGGAAGATGGGGATATCGACGATGATGTTTCACACCGCATCGGTGCAGGGTGGATGAAATGGAGGCTCGCCTCCAGAGTGCTGTGTGACAAGAAAGTGCCACCAAAACTCAAAGGCAAGTTCTACAAAGTGGTGGTTAGACCGACCCTATTGTATGGGGTGGAGTGTTGGCCAATCAAGAAGCTTCATGTTCAGAAGATGAGAGTCGCGGAAATGCGAATGTTGCGGTGGATGTGTGGGCACACTAGGATGGATAGAATTAGGATGAAGATATCCGAGACAAGGTGGGAGTGGCATCGGTAGAGGACAAGATGCGGGAAGCGAGACTGAGATAGTTTGGGCATGTGAAGAGGAGAGACACAGATGCTCCAGTGCGGAGGTGCGAGAGGTTGGCTATGGACGATTTCAGGAGGGGCAAAGGGAGGCCAAAGAAATATTGAGAAGAGGTGATTAGACATGATATGGCACAGTTGCAGCTCACCGAGGACATGACCTTAGATAGGAGGCTATGGAGGACTCGGACTAAGATAGTGGGCTAGGTGGCCTATCTGTTCTCCATAATAGTCGTAGTCGCGCTCATTTGTTTTAACATATGATTTTGCATGGGACTACTGCTTATATTAGTTGGCCCAGTTTACTTTGGGTATCCTATTTTATCTATAGTAGTTAATGCTCCTTTATCCCCGATCTTTCCTACCCTGACTTTATCGCTTTATCGCTCTCATTATTCATATCTTTATATTGTTTGCTATATGCCTGGCTTTACTGACCTATGTCTTGTTTTCCTTGTTTCTCCTCCCTTGTTCTTCTCTCTTAAGCCGAGGGTCTTTCGAAAACAGCCGCCCTACCTTTTAATGTGGGGGTTAGGTCTGCGTACACTCTACCCTCCCCAGACCCCACATGGTGGGATTACACTGGGTTTGTTGTTGTTTGTTGTTGTACTGACAATGGTTTGTCTTTGAGTGTATGATTAACTTTCATGCACACAAAACACAATATCTTCTGCTAGGTAGCTGTAATGTTTGTACATACTCCAATGAACAGCTTGTCAGCAAATAAAATGCGTGGAATCTAACAATTAACATTTAGCTGACAAAATTTCACATTTTTTGCTTACAACAAAAATGGTTCTGCTAGAATTTAGTCGACATTTTAAATGATTATAAGATAAATTTACTTACAGTGTCGCAGCCAGGTGCTAACTTGAATGTTCCATACAAGAGGTAACTGAACTGAACTTTTTGCCAGCTCAACACCCAATATGTCAACATTTTTTGCACGGTCCCAGCGTGGTTTCGGTGGCGAAGAGTCTGTCCAACCACTGAACCCCAAGCCAGAAATAATGACAGCAGATTCTGAGATTGACCAAATGAAATAATATTTCCACCGGGCAGTAAATCCCGCCATATATTGGAAACTCAACCGTTTAAAGAAACCCCATTCTTGGTATAGCGGGTCAGAGAACCTGGAAAGCGGGTAAAAAGGCACAAGATAGAGATACAACCCCATACAAAAAGCTGCTTGAAGAATAGCTCTCAAAGTTTCCCCAAGAGGTGATGGGTGTCCTTTCTCGGAAGATTTCCATATCTGAAAAGGAAGGAGGTCATGAACGTAGTCAGTAGTTGCAAATTGAAATTCAAAGTGAAGAAATCTATATAATTAGGCATAATACATAAACAGACACTAAAAATTGGCCTCAACTAGCAAGTAAGCACTCCAACTTTGAGAGTAGTGTCTAGATGTACATACTCAAAGTTGGAGTACTTAGTTGCTAGTAGAGACCAAGTTTGAGTGTCGGTTTAATATTATGCCATATAATTATGATACTACATACGCCATTTCTCTCTGTCCAGTCAAGGTAATCCTTCATTTCATAAACTGGACCAGCAAAGTGACTTCCGCAACAGAGACAATAACCAAAGTACTCAAGTAATGATGGCAACTTGAGCAAACGATTTTTCTTCTGAGCCTCACGCAAATCCTCCTCCTTCAACAATCCATCTTGGTAATTGATTGCACATGAAATTATTTTCAGTGTTACCACCATTAAAGCTCCTAAAAGTGGAACACAATCAATTTTGGATTAGCTCAATCATCAACATGATAATAAAATCTGTAACTGAAAAAAGTTTTTTACAAGTCTCTACAGAATATCCATAAGGGCATATAAAAGCACTATTGTCAGAATACGATCTAGAAATAACGTGTGATTAAAAAAATCATTATAATAACTGAGTACTTCTTGGTCCATATAAAAAGTAATACTAATAATAATAAGCGCTCCTTGGATGATCACACTTTTTTCACTGAATCAGTCTGCTGTAAACCCTTATCTGTCTTTTGTTTTAACATCTGGTAACTAAATAAAAGATATTTGATTCAAGCTTGAATACAACATAAATCTTGCCCTATCGGTATCAAAATAATTTATGTAAATTATTACGTTCAAAATGTGAGATGATTGAGATCATATTTGATAAGGATCAAAGAAATGTTTACCTGTTGCATCAATACCTCCTTCCTTCCATGCATCCCCACTCATGTAGTACACATGGCTGCACAAATATAGTGGTAGCTAAGAATTTTGAGTGTTTCTATAGAATCTGAAAGCTTTGTCATTCACCATTTTTCAGAAACTATGGATATATTATCTACCAAGGAGAGTTCTTTTTGGGGGATCACTTGGCAAATAGTTTGTATAGCAAGAATGACTTCCAAATCATTAAAAAGGAAATAAAAGCAGACTCATTTTCTGAATATAACAATATAAAAATGGTAGCTTGGAATGCTCTATTGACCAAACACCATGTTTAATTATGGCATAATACATAAACAAAACACTCAAACTTGTTCTCAACTAGCAAGTAAGCATCCTAACATTGAGAGTGCACATCTAGACACCTTAACTGGCAACTAAACACTCCAATTCATCCTCAATAGAGGATACACCCAATGTTGACGTCACACATATATTGAGGATACACCCAATGTTGACGTCACACATATATTTTGGAGGTGTCTAGATGATTAATTTGTAAGTTGGAGGATTCAACTGACACAATATAGATGAGTTGAGGAGTCTTAGATGTACATACTCAAAGTTGGAGTGTTTACTTACCAGCTAAAGGCAAGTTTGAGTGTTTCTTTATGTATTATGCCTTTAATTAACCATTGAAGATTTCCACAAGTAGAATATCATTCATCAGATTCAAAACAATGGAGACAAGGAGTCACCCCTGGAAGTGAACAGTATCCACTTTAACATAATATAAGAATACTATTCAAAATGAAATTGAAATCAAATCAAATCAAATTTTCAAAATAAACCCCAATTTAAGAGAGAGAAAGTAAGTACCATCCAATAAGGTAACCAAAAGCAATGAAGAAAGTGATGATCCCACAATAAGGCCGATAGATAACCATAGAAGCATAACCCAAAAGCATAGGCACCAAAAAGTGAAGATTCGAACTGAATCCGAACGATAAGTATGAAAGAACACCACCCATCACAGCGGCGTAGAGGTGTCTTCCGGTCGAAGAAGGAACAAAACGGTGGAGGAAACTCACCGGAATAGTTGCAACGAAACAAAGAAGGAATCGGAGC
The DNA here is from genome assembly GCF_947179165.1 of Solanum dulcamara. Classification (NCBI taxonomy): domain Eukaryota; kingdom Viridiplantae; phylum Streptophyta; class Magnoliopsida; order Solanales; family Solanaceae; genus Solanum; species Solanum dulcamara. The sequence continues at coordinate 1,581,088 of NC_077241.1, read as the reverse complement.
ACCGGCAACGATACTCCGATCGCCGTCGCCATTGATTCCATCTCCGGCAGCTCCATATCGGAAAAAGCAAAAAAAATGGTCAAAAGTCTTTTTGCTTACAAATGGAGGGTATATATTTAAAAGAAAAAAAATTAGAATACTTCATTAATTTTATATTATACTTTTGATCCCAAAATAAGTATCATTTTTGCTAATTTTACACTCATTAAAATATACAAATGTATATATAAATCGTAAGATATAGAGCCCGTTTGGATGGGATTAAAAAAAGTAACTTTTATGTATAAAATATTTTTAGAACTTTGAAGTGCTCAAAGTTATTTTTATAAATAAGCAGTTGAGTGTTTGGATAAAAGTGCTTATGTTGAAAATAAGTGTTTGAATTTTAGGGTTAAAAGAATAAAAAGGGTAGTTTGGAAATTTAGTTAAAATATAAGGGATATAAAAGTAATTTTCATGGTCAAACAAAATGGCTTTAAACACTTAGAAAAAAAAGAGTTAAAAATCCTAACTTTTCATTTTTGACTGACTTTAAGAACTTTATGACTTAAAGTTAGTATTAGGCAAATACGTCCAAAAGCTAAAAAGTTACCTTTATTTATTAGATGTTTTCAAAAATTAAGTATTGTTAAGAAGAAATAGTATTTTTTTTATATAAGAATTGTTTTGAATTTTTAAAATAATACTTATTTTCAGATAATTTTTTTACTAAATCGAAACTTATTTTAGGACAAAGAAAGTAATAGTTAACTTTTGACCAAAAATCAGACATTTGATGTATTAAATTTAAATCAAAAATTAATTATTATTTTTATTTTTTGCTTCTCGAAAGTTAAATTATACAAATTTTGATAAATACTATTTTTTATTACACTGATATGAGAAAAATTAAAATTTATATTATTTTTATTTAGTTTTTAAATATTTAGATTTATAATTTAAAATATTAAATTCTGATTTAATTTAACTCTGAAAATTAGTATTCAAAATGTTTTTTGAAAAGCAAAGCATGATAATATTTGGATCGGAATAAGTATGATAAAAAGTTCAAAAAAACATATAAATACTTCAATTAAATTGGATTTTTTTCCATAAAATAATACTATTAGTGAGATAATATATATTGAGCATCTTGTCAATGTATAAAGACTAAAACATGTGTAACAAACTATGGAAGGAATTAAAATGTGCAACATGATAAAAATGATTTTTAAGTAATAAAAAATAAAAGCAGCCATACTTTCACTTGAAGTGAAGAAAATGACAAAAAGGAAATTTGTGAAAGGAAAGATTTTGGATTTTGCGTGGTTCCAAGTTGTTGTTGTTTGACATTGGATAAGATGTTGGATTTTGTATTGGTCCAAAGGACACATTCATTTTTTATTTTTTCGATTTAGCGTTCAAGATCTATAATAAACTTTGATTAAAATCGATTTTATGGGCACCTTTTATTATTGAAAGTAAAATATCTCAAAGATTCTAGTCTCCCAAATATATAAAGTAAGATGACTATAAAAAGTATAAACGTTAAATAAATTTTATTTCGAATTCATACAAAAATTCACAATATGTCATTAAAGATTTTAATTCTTTCATTATTGTTTAAGGTTTTAAATTAATTTCTCTCAAGATAAAATAAAATATTAACCTGTTATGTGACAGTGATATCTCAAATTATAAAACTTCGACAAACTAAAAGAATGGAACAAATCACAAGCACTTGACACTTACTTTAATTTTTAAATTGTCACACAAAAGAAGAAGCGAAGAAGAATGTTTTCAATATATCAGCATCGCAAATTTGAGGCAAGACACTCCAAATTTATAACCAACAATAGGTGTGTATTTGGTAAATTAAGTGTGTCGCCTTTTCAAAAAATATATACTTGCCTTTTACGAGAAAAGGTGACAGGTATAAACATAAGTTCATTCTCATTCACACAAAAATAACCAACAAGTTAACAACGTGACTACATGGTATATATTTTGGTAGTTATTTAATATTAGGTAGACGTTCGTAATATCATAAAACACAAAGACGATGGAATAGAAATTATATTAAAAGTAAATATAAAGTACAATCACATCTGTCACGATCCAAAAATGGGCCATGATTGGAACCCACACTTAACCTCCTAGGTGGGAGAACCAACGCTACAAAACCTAACTAATAAATATAACAATAACGCGGAAGCTCAAATAAATACGTTTTTTCAAAACCTGAAAGTCATCACATGAAGGACATCTAAATTCTAAAACTAAGTCGGAAATATCAAACACTAGAATAAACAAATAACAAAATGTGTCCGAAAACTAAATACATCATGCCATAACCAAGAGAATCCATCACGAGCTAGAAGGATAGCTCACCCTGAAATTCGATGATATTGAGACTGACTAGAGCTGAGGTCGAGTCGAAGTCGGTGGAACATTCGCTGCACTCCACAAAATAAAATAGAAAAAAAAATACAAGTAGGGGTCAGTACAGGACAACATGTACTGAGTAGGTATCATCGGCCGACTCAAAATAGAAAGCAATAGGCATAAAGTAATAGCGGAAAATCAACAACAACACTTAACAGGTGGCAACCAATGAACAATTACATAACCAGTTAACAACATCAAGATCACACATGAGGACTCAAGCCTCCACATCACACTCTTTTGAAAAATGAGTTTTGGAGATTAGGTAGTACTAAGTCATTTTAATTTGTTTTCCTTTAATATTACCGTGTCGGAACGTGACACCCGATCCAATAATACCGTGTCGGAACGTGACACCCGATCCAATAATACAGTGTCGGAACGTGACACCCGATCCAATAATACAGTGTCGGAACGTGACACCCGATCCAAATATACCGTGTCAGAATGTGACACCCGATCCATCTATAATTACTTTATCATTCTTTATTATTACATTCCAGTTCATTAATAATATTTCATCAAGCCTTCTTTATTCAAGGCACTATTTTTGATAGGACAAGTTCAAGATTATGGATTCCACGGTCTTGGAATTTCATACCAATCACAACAACATACCAACCATCCAAACCACAATAATTAAATACATAGCACACTTCACACATTACCCAATGACTATCAATCGTTATTAAGAGTCTATCTATGATATAGAATAAAAACCATAACCTATCTCAACCGAAGTAAAAAAACAAGCTAATCCACCAATGTCCTTTCTTTCTTCAATGACTCAAACCGTTTTCAATCTATCAAATATATAATATTTATAAGTAACTAGTCCGTAGACACCAATATTATTTATATGTTTAACCTAGACCCAACAACTCACTCAATTCTATAATCAATTTCTTAAAAATCTCAAGCCTAGAGTTTCAGTTTCTCAAGTATAAAAAAAATCTAATAGTATTCATATAATATAATACACTTAAAATTAATTACCTATCTCAATATATTAAAACTTGAATTACAATATTATGACCATAAGAACAATTTTGAATCAACAACAACATTACATAAATTAACATCTAAACCGAATGAAAATAATATAATAATAACATTCTAATAATGCCAAAATAGGTACACTGGAACACAATAAATGCACGGACTATATATATGTTTCACATTACCAATACCCCTAGCCCTGATATGTAACTTCCAATGATCACTCATCATTACCCATATTAGCATTAAATTTTTTTGACACATGCAACCCTAAAGTCCATTATTTTCACTAGTTAATTGAAAAAAGAATTGAATTGACCGGGATAGATTATTTAACCACTATATGTTCGACACTATAATATTATAAGGGTCAGGAATAGATCAACTTAATAAAGGATCATTACCCGATCTTGAAGTGCAGCTTTTTCTTCGTCGGCGTTAATATCCGGCAACTCTCTCTTCTATTTTCTTTTTCAACTTAATTGAGTACTAAAAATGATAGCCCTACTAACTATTTAATAAATATGAAATAAGTGGTATAGGGTGTTAAATATATTATCACTTCAGCCCATTAATTAAATGAATTATCTAAATTCACCCCTCCATTAAATAACCATAGTTATCGAATAGTTCAAATACCTATTAAAAAATTACGAAACGAGTCTTTTATAAAATAATAATAAAAAATTATAGTTCTCAAAATGACCTACTGAATCGTTACAACATCATTATAAAAAAAGTCTACTATTACGTTACAACATCACAAGATAAACTATGAACTTGGCCACAATGATAACTTAGGAACATGATAGCAAAAGACTATGCATTCGAGGTGGATTTACAGTTACATTTATAAGAAATGCATTTTGAATTCTCGATTCGCCTTAATATAAACGTTCATTAATTATCTTTTTCAAATATTTTGATGTGGGAACCATTTGAAAATTGTAAATATGGACTTCGTATTATATCTCCTCCTTTGATTGTTTTCCACCTGACAAATATTAATGAATAACAAGAATACAGGTATAATATATGATTGAAATACAAGTTATTTATAGTATTATTATTACGATATCATGAGTGAAATACTAACATATGAAATTTAATTATTTTAAGTTTATGTCTTAAAATATCATGAGTAGATACGTAGTATTTATTGATAAGATGCATGCATGATTGTTTTATACCGAAAGAGTGTTGTCTACTAAACTGATAGACAATCGCTCTTTTGAAGATGAAATTTTGCTGGGTATCTTATTTAGATTTCACTATTTAATTTGTACCTTACTTTTTGAGAAAGTGCAGGTTTAGCTATTTCAAAATTAATTTTAAATATGTGGTGTGTGAAGTTAATTTTGATAAAATCTATTTTTCATAAAAATATCTCAAGTTTCATAAGGCTAAAATTTAGATATTTCGGACTAAAGTTTACACAAAAATGATTGAACTTCAAACCTATATATATGAACTTCAGACAGAAATTGCTGAATGATTGAGCTTCAGGTATATGTGCCTAAAGTTCAGCCTTCATGCATTCAGCGGCGGCTCAACGGAATATGTGGCCTAAAGCCAAATCTTCAAAAAGAAGCCTAAATGTATTTCACTCATTTTATTTTATATGTTTTAATTTAACTCGATAAAGTTTTAAATATATCAAAAACATTTAATATAATTGTCTTTAATTAAAAGTTTATATCATATAGAGAATATTCTTTGAATATTCTGACCTTAAACATATACGTGTGATCAAGGATAAAATGGAAAATAGCAGTAGAACTTTTTGTGAATATAGAAATATACAAATTATAGACGACTAAAATAAAATAGAGGGAGTATTTGATAAGACATATATATCTTTGCATAATGTGATAATCCGACAAGAAACATAAAAAGAATAAAATAGAAATTGTACTTTAAATTAATTATAGCTCAATTGGACATTATTTGGTTGAATTTTAGAAAAATATATTTAAAATTGAAATTATATAAGGATATACCTATAGTAAAATTATGTTTGGACATGATTTTTTAAAAAAAATATTTTAATTTTGTGAGCAAAATTATTTTTTCACAATATATATATAAAATTTGGCGCCTTACGGATCTTGGGGCCTAAAGCAACTAATTTACTTGCTTTGGGCTTCAGCCGACACTATATCTAACTTTCAACCATATAAAACTCCAGACATCATATATCTAAAATTAGATTTTGTCAATATTAACTTCAAATATCACATGTCTGAAGTTAGATTTTATTAATACTTATAATTTTAAATACCGCATATCTTATTTTCAAATTGAATAAATATAAAAAAAAATTATGAACTTAGTACATAACTTAAATAGTGACATCAAAATCAAGTGCCTCAAACATTTTTTTTTCCTTTCAAAATTATATTCTTCAATCAATTTTTTAACACTTGCTTGTACTTGGTCACAAAGCAATGGAGAAAGACAGCCATCTGCACCTTAGTGAAGTCTGTACCAACACAAAATCTCATTCCACCTCCAAAAGCCATAAAATTTCTAGATGCTCCATTTATCTCTGTTCCCTGTTAATACTTTCAACATTTCATTATAAGATGAGATAAAAATACATTTGAAGTTTCATTTGTTTACGAGTTTACTATCTGAATTATCAGGTTTTTTGTTTCCATTTGAACTATCACCAGCTACTTTAAAGTCAAGTTAAAGAGTATTTGAAAAATGAAATTGTGTTTGGACATACATTTCCGTTGAAAAAATGTAGAAGTTTTGGGGTGATTTTCTTTTACTTGAAAAACTCTTTTTCAAATTTAGAGTGAAAAATCAAAATAATGTATAATCAAATACATTTTTTGGAAAAACAATAATTGAAAAACAATAAAATATTTTTTAAATTTAAATATGATCGTAATATAATTTTTTGACGAAGAACGACTCACCTTCCATCTCCACGGATTGAATTGAAGTGGAGCTTCATATTTGGCAGGATTTAAGTGCACAGCTGGAGGGCTTACCATAACTGTCCAACCAGCTGGAATGGTATATTCTGCATTACAAATAATTTATTATATTATTTTATTTTATTTTGTTGATAGTATATACAATGAACTTTTATATAAGGCAATCAGTGTAATGAACTTTTATATAAGGCAATCAGTGTAATTTAACATGTTGTAAAATGTTATTTGCTTTAGTTTTCATGTTACTAATCATCATGGATGGTTTTCTACTTGTCTTTTAACTATCTTTAAGGTGACCTATTGATAATATTGTTTTCTTTTATATTGTTATATAAAAATAAGGGTAATAACTTCGATTTAGTTTAATAATTTTTATTTAGGAGGGAATTTTGAACTAATTTTGTGTGTGCACGTGTGTCCAATTATCTGAGTTTTTTTTTTTAAGTCAATATCAATCAATAAAATGATCGTGCTATTGATTCCTGAAACTCAAGAAGTACCTCACACATTCTTCTTACTCAACAAAATATATTTCTTAATCGGAATCTATATAGTCATTTGAAGTCAAATATATTTTAAAAGGACTATTAATTATAAATGGTGACTTGGCACATTAAAGTGGCAATTCTATATCCTTAAGAAAAATCTCTTTTAAAAAAAAGATGTGCGACTATATCAGTGCATTTCAGCCTAAATAACTTTTGAGTGAATAAATAACTCACATATTTATTAACTTAACTCATTTTAACTTGTCAGATTTAGTTCAACCCATCCGTTTAACGCCTCTATATAAAAGTTAAACCCTTATCATATTAAGTTATGTCTCCTTTGAGTATATCTTGATATCTTGTTCACAATAACTAAGTGGTAAATGAATTTTAATTACATACCTTTGAAGTTGATGTCTTTAAGTGCTTTCCTGAAAATCACAGGAGCAATATTTGCCAATCTGACTGTTTCATTAATAAACTGCATTTTCCAATGAAATTACTTAACTTATGATAATTCAAAATTTTATGATAATTCTTAGACTCGGAAGTGACAATATTATAATTTAGATTAAATACCTGAAATGTGAACTTCATTGATTTATATTCTTGCCATGTAAGTCCATTAGATGCATTTTCCCTTCTTCTAATTATTGCTTCATGTTCCTCCTGAAGATATATATTAGGGGTTATTTCATGTTTGGTTGTGGTATTTCGAGTAATTAATCCCACCATAAAATTTTGTATAAGATAATATAATGTTTGGTTGGTCGCATAAGAAAAAAGTATTTGATAAGCGGTCAAACATTCTCTTTGTCACACTTTATGTGATATGATTTTGAGTAAGAGCATCAACCTATCCAATTTTTTGTTTGAATTCACAGACATAATGTTTTTTAAAAAAAATTGAATCAAAATTTACATATTTAGAAATTATATAAAAAGTACGACAAGAGCCTTAATAATTAACAATTCAAAATATATATTAAAAAATGAAATTAACGATTTTCTAATAGTAAAACTTGTGATAATGTTCAAATTTTGATCAATCGGACTCTATTTGATAAGTAAATATATATGTTGTTCAAATTCTGAATTTGACTCTGTTTAATAAATAATACCAAATAACCTCCTTTTTTGTGCAAGTAAATGCACATGTTGTTCAATTGATCAAGAAGATGAGTTTCACTTAATTACTTTTAATTCTTTCAAAGCCTTTGGATGTTCATGAAGAAACTTAATAGCCAAAGTTATAGCCCAAGAGATTGTTTCAAAGCTAACAAATTAAAGAGCAAGACAAACATCAAATCCAAAGCTATTGCCTCAGTGATAATTGTTTCCTCACTTTGAAATTCTTCTAGTACATAATCAAAGAAGTCACTGTGTTTCTACCTGTATACCCTCTATTTTGACATCTTCTAATTCTAAAATTGGGAACCTGCATTTGGTCCATGTTTATAATTCTTCTGCCCTCTGGTGGTCATAACAAAAATTACTACTCTAGAGAACAAGAATATAACACATGTAACATAAAGAAAACTTGATAGTTGTAGTGAAATGATGCTCTAGTTATATAGACATCTGACTATATATGATTTAACTTAGGGAGAATAATATTTTCGATCCTTCAGTTATTAAATATAGATTTCGATTTTAATATTGGTGGCATATGCCTCAACATATTGATTAAAATGTATGATTTTGGTCCCTTTACGTAGGAAATATTCTATATCTGGACTATTTTTAGAAGTATATTACCTTCAAATATGGAGCAACATTACAAGTATAACATAAACACATTGGTAATTAATTAAACACTAAAATAGTTAATGATTCTAAAAACATATGAATATTCATAAGTAAAGGAATCAAAAGTGTACCTTTCAAGTAATTGAAGATTAAATGTGCTTAATTAGATATTATAAGGATTAAAATTAGAATATGTAAATAATTGAAGGACCAAACATGCTATTAACGGTTTAACTTATATAAGATCCTTATAGTGTCAAGAGTCTTTTACACAACCAGTGCGGTTTAATATGTGATAGTAGGTTAATTATTATTTTCAACAGGTTACCAATTACTCCATGTGGTCCAATTTGTGTGACATAATTTGAATCAGTATAGAGTTTAATAAAGAAATCTAGACTTTTGCAACTTGTGATTTAAATTAAATATGTCATAATATTTGTGCAGTTATAAAAGCTTTAAAATTTGTGGCTTTACATAGGCGATAAAATTTGTGACTGTAAAAGCTTCTCATTAAAGACAAAAATAGGAACTATCGTAAAGTTATGAACGTATCATTCTTTTCAAAACAAATTCAGTAAAAAAATAGTGTTATTCATCAAGTCAATACTTCGAATGCTTAGGGAGGATGCATGAAATGAAGACATGAAACTAAAAAACATGTTAAAATGAAAGTACAAGACTCCATTAACAAGAATACTTGGAGTGAGGAGAAAGAGAGAACTCAAACTCCACAAATGGACAGTGTAAAGAAGTTTATGTGATCTCTATATTTTAAATTTGAAAGAAGTATTCTCCTTGTCTTATTCTTTAAGCATCATTAGCTTATATACAAGATTACAAGCCTAAAGTTAGACTAAGGATCCAAACTGATTAGCTCTAATTAAGGGCTAATTATATCGCTAAATATACACCTACCAAATATAACAACTATACAAAATCAGAATATATTATCATATATTCTAACACCCCCACAGTCGTAGCGGGAGGCTTCCGAACACTAAGACTGTCTCGAAAATCTTCAAATAGATTCAAAGGAAGACCCTTGGTAAAGATATCAGCAATCTGATAACGAGATGGTACATGTAAAACATGAACTTGGCCTCGAGCAACCTTTTCACGAACAAAGTGAATATCCATCTCGATATGTTTAGTGCGTTGATGTTGAACAGGATTACCAGCAAGATATATAGCACCAACATTATCATAATACACCAATGTAGCCTTCTTAATGGGACAATGAAGTTCCAAAAGAAGATTACGTAACCAACACGACTCAGAAACTACATTAGCAACCCCTCGATATTTCGCCTCGACACTAGATTGGGACAAAGTAGGTTGTCGTTTAGCGGACCACGAGATCAAGTTATCACCTAGAAACACACAATATCCTGATGTCGATCTGCGGGTATTCGGACATCCACCCCAATCCGCATCTGTATAGGAAATGAGAGTGGATGTAGAGGATGGATATAAATGAAGACCATAATCCAGGTTACCCTGAATATAGCGCACAATGCGCTTGAGAGCAAGCATGTGTTCTTCTTTCGGGTCATGCATGAATAAACATACTTGTTGCACCGCATATGTGATGTCGGGCCGTGTGAAGGTGAGATATTGAAAAGCCCCTGCAAGGCTCCGATAGAGAGTAGGATCTGCATAAGATGTGCGAGAAGTAGCACTCAGCTTCGATTTAGTATCAACCGGAGTAGGAGATGGCCTACAAGAAGACATGCCAGCTCTGTCAATGATTTCTGATGCATACTTCTTTTGTGATAAGAATAGGCCACCTCCATGAGGAGTGACTGCAATACCCAAGAAATAACTCAAAGGGCCCAAGTCCTTTATAGCAAATTCCGAGCTAAGAAGGGCAATTATGGACTTTCGAAGATCATCAGAAGAAGCAGCTAAAATAATGTCATCCACATATAATAATATATAAGCCATGTGAGTACCTTATCGATAAATGAAGAGAGAGTGATTAGAAATACTATGAGAAAACCCAAGAGTGGAGACATAGTCAGCAAACCTCTTATACCACGCTCGCGGAGCTTGTTTGAGGCCATATAGAGATTTCTTTAGTAAGCACACATGAGTAGGATGATCAAGATCCCGGAACCCCATAGGTTGATGCATGTAAACGGTCTCTTTAAGTGCACCATGTAGGAATGCATTTTTGACATCAAGTTGGTGAATAGGCCATGATTTGGAGAGAGCCAAGCTGAGGACTGTACGAATAGTAGGCGGTTTGACTACTGGGCTAAATGTCTTACCACAATCAATGCCCACCTGTTGAGTTTTTCCATCACCTACAAGACGGGCTTTATGCCTCTCAAAAGAACCATCAGAATTTTCTTTATGAGTAAAAATCCACATAGACCGAATAACATTAACATCGGATGGGTGGGGTACCAATTCCCACGTCTTATTTTTAATAAGAGCATCAAATTCATCAGTCATAGCCATTTTCCAATTGGGGTCACGAAGAGCAGACACGGAGTTATGGGGCAGCGGGGATTTTGACACTAAAGTATGGAGATTGTGATGTTTCTTTGGTTTAAAAATACCATGCATGCTACGAGTAACAGGTCTACTACGTGGGCTTGGAAGAAGGCTATGATGATTAGGAAATGATGGTGGAGAAGGCGTTGCGCCTGAAGCACAAGGCCCAGTGGCTTGTGGCAAGTTGGTTCCGTCTATGTGGCTATCTAGGCTAGCAAGGTTGGGCTGTGTGGGGCCAGTAGTAGTGGGTGTAGTATCATGAGCAAGAGGAGTACTGTTTGGGCTAGAAGAGGAAATGAAATGATGGACCAAGTAAGGTGTAAGGCCATCATCTAAGAAGCTGTAGGAGTCCCTCTGTGGAGTATGTAATTTTGTAAATGGAAACTGTGTCTCATCAAAGATAACATGACGACTAATGATGACTTTTCGAGAGGAAAGATCAAAACACTTGTACCCACGGTGATTAGACGGGTAACCCAAAAAAATACATGGTGTAGAACGGGGTTGAAGTTTGTGTATGGTAGTAGAAGGGAATAGAGGAAAACATAAACACCCAAAAACCCGAAGATGAGAATAAGACGGGTCCTTTTGATACAAAAGCTGAAGGGGAGATTGATAATTCAATTGCTTATGAGGAAGAATATTGAGAAGGTAAGTTGCCATTTGTAATGCATGGTGCCAAAAAGAGGGAGGTAAAGAAGCATGGGCAAGTAAAGTAAGAACAACATTGTTAATCGTACGAATTTTCCTTTCGGCCTTTCCATTTTGAGGAAAAGTATGAGGACAAGACAACCGGAAAGAAATACCATGCTTTTTACAAAAATCTCAAAAAGGTCTATTATCAAATTCCCGACCATTATCACATTTTATGGTCTTAATTTCCCGTTCAAATTGAGTTCGAATGAATGTTCTAAAATTTAATATGGTGGAATAAGTATCGGATTTTTTAGATAATAAAAAGGTCCATAAAAATTTAGAAAAATCATCCAACAATAATATATAATACCGATGACCAGTAGAACTCAAAACAGGTGATGTCCAAAGATCAGTATGAACAATATCAAATGGCATAATAGTAGTAGAATTTGAAGTAACAAACGGCAATTTAATATGTTTCCCAAGAGGACATGAATGACAAACACTAGAATTTCTAGATTTATTACATTCAATAAAATTATTCTTCCTAAGAGAACTCAAAATATGCGCTCCCGGGTGGCCCAAAAGGTCATGCCATAAGGAGGGAGCTAAAGCAGCAAAGGTAGAATGGGAAGAGACATGTGGCTTGGTGATGGGATAAAGCTCGCCTCGACTCTCACATCTCATTAGACGCATCTCCGTCTGTAAATCCTTCACAGAAAATCCAAATGGATCAAAGTCAATTGAAACAGAATTATCAGTTGTGAATTTCCTAACTGACACGAGATTTTTGATAAGATGGGGGGCATGAAGGACATTTTTAAGAGACAAGGGAGGATGAGGAGACTCTAATTTAGTATGACCATACCCACGAATTGGAATAGATTGATCATTACCAACAGTTATACCACGATTATTGCTCAAATTAAAATAAGACGTGAGATTACCTTGTCCGAATGTCATATGAGAAGTGGCACCGGTGTCAATGTACCAGTTTGCATCCGAAGGAGTAATACCGATGGTGTGCATTGCAGCCTCGATATCAGTTGGAGGAGGAGTTGTAGCCGAGTGAGCTTGCTGAGGACGGGGCCCAAGAATACCGGGCTGTGGCTGTTGGCGCTGCTGTCGGAAATTCATGTTGGGCCTGGCCCATTGTCCAGTAGGAAGTGGACATGGGGGTACAGCCCACTGCATCCATGGCCATTGTATCCACTGCTGCCTAGAGGTCCACTGATTAGGGGGGGTTGCTCCTGGCCACCATTGCGGTTGTTGTTGCCGCCACCCTTTCCCCCACTACTTGAGCCACCGCCGAAATTGCCTTTCCCTCTGCCCCCCACTGGAATTTCTATTCTTACCAGAATTTCCACGACTTTGAGGCCATCTACCACCTGCATTATGGCGTCGTAAGGGTAATTGATCAACAGAGTCATGAAAATTGTCCGAATCATGAGCAACCATAGCAGAAGATGTGTTTTGAGACGTCTTCTTGAGACCAGCCTCTTCAAGAACAAGCATCGAGCGAGCTTGATAAAATTGGGGCAAAGGATCGCTTTGACGGATGAGTGTGGCCACACCATTATATGGTTCGGTAAGGCCAGACACCAATTGGAGAACCAGTCGGTCATTTACCATCGGAGAGCCGACATTCTTGAGTTGATCCGACAAGGACTTAAGATGTTGACAGTACGCGGACACATTGAGAAATTGCTCCATTTCAGTGTGAGTGAAATAGTACTCAAGTATGACGGCACGGGAGTGTTTGTTATCTTGAAATATATCACGCAGCCTATTCCAAGCCTCCATCGCCGTGGTGTCGGGTTCAAGAATTGTATGTAGCAAATCTTGAGAGATAGTGGCATAGATCCATTGGAGTACCGTGGCATCAAGGGTAACCCACAGTTCCATCTCCTCCTCTGTCTTAGGAGGCTTCTCTTTGCCTTTTGCCGGAGGAATAATATGGTCTATGACTTTGTGAGATCGTGCGTGAATTTTGAAGAGTTCCGCCCACGTTGCATATTGAACATTCTCCATCTCAAGGGTGATGGGAACAAGATTCTTGATGTTAGAAACAACAAGAGCAGGGTGAAAGGATGATTTGGACTCAGCCATGGAGAAGAGAAAAGAGAAGAAAAAAATAATGCAACAGGAAGAAGACGAAGGGAGGTTGCGGAAGAGTGAGGATTAAAACTTAGAGCTTTGATACCATGAAAGAATTATTCTCCTTGTCTTATTCTTTAAGCATCATTAGCTTATATACAAGATTACAAGCCTAAAGTTAGACTAGGATCCAAACTGATTAGCTCTAATTAAGGGCTAATTATATCTCTAAATATACACCTACCAAATATAACAACTATACAAAATCAGAATATATTATCATATATTCTAACAAAATTGTTATAGTAGATAATTCATTTTATTTTCTAGGTTATTTGTCCACTTTGTATAAAGGATTACCAATAATTATTATGATATTATTAGTGCATAGAAATTAAATTCATAAATACCTGTAAGTACTTGTGATAGGCAGTTCCAGGAAAGTATATAGGCAAAGAAACTAATCCCTTTACAAAGGCTTCAAAATTTTCACACACATTCTCCGTAGAGTTCTCAGAATCGTAGCTGATAAGTTTTTTTTTAGTTATATCAAATATAATCTGCAAAAAAAAATTAAAAATATTGTGCTTTGAATTCATATTTTTTCTAAAAAAAACTCAAAAATCTAAACTCGTAAATAATAAATCCTGAACTCACTTACGTGTAGTCCTAATTAAATGGAGAATTTAGAGGATTTATTTAGTAGATAGTCAACTTTAATACTTGTTATAAGGGGTTGCTAAGAGGTATCAGGTATGTGAACATATTTCAATTGGAATTTTTGAACTTTGATAATTATTTTGTCGTATCTAAATTAGTGAGATATCAAAGTTTGACCATTACATGTTTTTTCTAATAGGAGATAGAGGAAAATAGAAATACATTTTCAAGAGTAATGGTTAAAAATACATCTGGTTAAATTATTTTTATTTTTTTGCGAGTTTCATAAGTTAACTATCCGTTGTACGTTGTCTTTATCTACCCAAACTATCGATCCTTTTACATTAAAATACATTGATGCTGAATTAATCAAATATTTAAAATCTCACAATATATAATTTAAAGAGAATAGAATGTACGCAGACCTTAGTCAAAGCAGATGAAGAATAGAGTGTACGCAGACCTTAGTCAGGTGATTAGAAAATGGACCTATGTAGCAAATATTCTTCAAATAAAACAAGGACTATTGTGGATGTTTATCTTTTGGACTTTAGCAAAAATATTCAAAGCATCATTTTAGTCAATTATTTTGATTTGGAAAAAGAGAAAATCAGGTCTTACTTACTTAATATTCCAAAAAAGGGGAAGTTTTTATCAACGCAAGATCTGATTGAAAACACTCTTCTTCTTCTTTTTTTTTTTTTTTATAGTGTTGGGTCTATTTAGTGTGGCGCCTATTTTTAGATTTATTCTTTCCAAAATGTCCATACGAATTTGGATAAGATTGAAAATCTGGAGAAAAAGAATGAAATATGCTTTTATTAGAGATTGAGATAAATTTATCAGGTAATAACATGCTATTGGACAACTCTTTTATTTTTATTCTTTAGAAAATAAACAACAGTAAAATACTAGCTGAATATTAAATATAAGAAATTTCAAAGAACATATTTAAACCAATCTATCAATCTTCAACTACTTTTTTTTGGCCAATCTTCAATTACTATTAATTCCTTTTGGACGATTTTTAAGGATTATTAGATAATGTATTGTATCGTATTGTATTATAGTGTGTATGTATTATATTATATTATATAATGTTTGATTATTTAAATTAATTGCATTGTTTTTTGTTGTTATGTATATAATGTGAAGACAAATTAAAATTATTAAATAATAAGTAAATACAAAATGAGAAAAAGAAGAAGAAAGAGAAGGAAGTAACAACGCAATCACACCAAATCGATTATTACACAAAATGAGATTTTTTTGTTTTCTAACGATAAATTTAACGATACGCTATAATAAAATTTAAGTAACAATTAAAGCAAATATTGTATTAAAAATAACAACACTATACCATACAATAGATAACAACTCTCCAAACAAGTTTAAATCACTATATTTCTCTCAAATCTATCTTGATATATTTTACTTGATCGATAATCAATTATAATTACTTCATCTATCTCAATTTATGTAACATTTTTTATTTTTTGAGAGTAAAATAATTTAATACATTAATATGTTCTTTAACTTGACTTCAACAGACATCTATGCCTTTCAACTTTGAATGTGCACAAGTAGACACTTAAATTTATATAAAATTAAACAAATCACATAATACACGTACGACGCCACGTAGGACACAAAATTGTAATGTAGAATATTATGTAGAACGAATGTGTCTCATAGACTTGTTTAAATCTCGAAATTTAAAAAGTGTCACATATTTTCTTTCCACCAATCAAACATTTCTTTGAATTAAACAACCCCCACCGTCCACTAGTTAACATCTGATAGCTTCATTTGGCCGGCAAAGGGACACGTGGCATACACCCACATGCCCCACCAAAAAAACCAATAAAAAAACCCAATTTTTAAAATCAAGAATTGATATTCAAATACCAAAAAAAAAATGTCCACCTCCGTCATTTCTCTCCGCCGTAGTCACCGCCTCCGGCAGCCATGCACGGTGGAGACGGCGCCGAAGAGACAAACTCAGGTTTGGTCAAACGATTCTACTTACTTGAATCGAGTCATAGGAAGCTTCAAGAACAGTTGAATGTTTTATTTAAAGAAAAAAAGATTGATAATTCATTGAAAATGGATGATTCAGATGAGAAATTAATGGATTCAGGTGAAATGGGGTTTCGTGTTCCTGGGTTTTTTTCTACTGGGAGTCCTTACAGGAATGTGTTGAATTGTATGGGTCATGCTGTTCATGTTAGCAGAGCTAGTACAGGGGAAATTATATATTGGTAAGTGAAATTAAAACTTGTTTTAAGTTAATTTCAAATTTGATTATGAAATTACTTTGACCTGAGCTAGATTTACTTTGAAAAATTGCTTATTTTATTGGATTTTGTATATTTTCAGTTCCTGTTTGGCCGTAGAGTTTGAAGTTGAAATTTGAAAGTTTGAGCTATTGAAATTGCGATTTTTGGAATTTGATGTTGTGTTTGGACATGCATTTTACCAATTTGAAGTTTTGTAAGTGGAAGTTTCGGAAAACCGGAACTTGAAAATATTTGAAGATCGAATTTTCAGTGGGTGATGTTTGATTTGAGTTAGGATTGTTGATATTTTGAGTTTTTTCTTGGTGAATTGAAGTTGACTAGAGCTAGATTTACTTCGAAAAAAATGTTTCTTTTATTGATTCTTGTATATTTTCAGCTCTCATCTGGCTATATATTTTTATCTCCCGTGAGATAGTGGTAAGGTCTGCGTACATCTTACCCTTCCAGACCCCACTTGTGGGATGTCACGGCATGTTGTTGTATTTGGCTATAGATCTTTTGAAGTTGAAATTTGAAAATTTGAGTTTTTGGAATTTGGATATGCATTTCACTATTTTGAAATTTTGTGAGTGGAAGTCCCAAAAACTAGTACACTTGCAAATATTTGAAGATTGAATTTTCGAAATCTGATCAAATTTCATGGTCAAAAAAATATCTCAAGAAAAATTTCTAGTGGGTGATGTTTGATTTGAGTTGGTATTGTTGATATTTTGAGCTTTTGTTTGGTAAATTGAAGTTGACTTGAGGTAGATTTACTTTGAAAACTTATGGATTTTGTATATTTACAATGTAAGGAATAGATTTGGAGGATTTTTAGTATAACTGATCCCAACTAGTTGATTTACCTGTGCTGGTGGGTGGGAGGTAGTAGGTACCCCGTGGAACTGGTCTATGTGCGTGCAAGCTGGCCTTGACACCACGGTTATTACTCTATTTCTAATGGGTGATGTTTGATTTGAGTTGGGATTGTTGATATTTTGAAATTTTTCTTGGTAAATTGAAGTTGAATTGGGTTAGATTTACTTTGAAAAATTGCTCTTTGTATTTTTTAAAATGTAAGGAACAGATTTGGAGGATTTTAGTATACCTCAACTAGTTCATGATTGAGGCATAGTTGATTGTTTGATCAACTTTTTTTGGGGAAAACAAGGCATCGATTTTGATTGCTTGATTCGAATTATCCTAGATTAATTATTTGTAGTTAGTAGATGTACTATTTGTTGCTTAAGACTCTTTTCTTTATAGGATACTTTGCAATTCTTGATTAAACTGCTAGAAAATTACTTCTTTTATTGATTCTGTATCTTTTCAATGTAAGGAGCAGATTTAGAGGATTTCCCTATACCCCAAAGTAGTTCCAGGATTGAGTCGTAGTTGATTGATTGATTTTTTTTGGGGGGAAACAAGGCGTCGAATGTATCGCCTGATTCTAATTATGCTAAAGATTATTTAATTTGAGTTAGTGAACGTACTAATATTCATTGGATGTTTGCAATTCTTGATTAAACTGCTTGACGTTTGACTGTTTGTTGGATAATAAGATTTGTCTTCAGAGAGTGTTCCAGTTCTAATTATTCCAAGACACATTCTGCAATAATCTTTTATAGCTGCTAAGACAACTGTCGTAATGATCAATTTTTGTACTCAAAATATAGACTACTTCTAGTATCTTATTTTTATTTAAATATTGATCTGAGATGATCTCAAATGGCATGTATTGAGCCCCAGATTTTTTGGAGATTAAGGCGTAGTAGTTGCCATTGGAAAGTTATGTTAGCAAGTAATAAAGCATCAAGGCTCTGCCGTTGATTATATTTCCGAGAGACACTTTGGTTTATGCAAATATTTCTCCATAGGTTTGATTATAAATCCCCTTGCCTATTTTGTTTAGATATGGAGGTGTATAGATTGTCTTGCATCCGAAATAACAGAAAATGCAATTACTTCTCATTGACTCTTTTTATGACCAATATTTTCCTATTCCCTCTAGAAGTAAAAGTGAGTTCTCAGGATGTGTCCTAGTGGTCAATGGCGTGGGTTGAGAATCATGAGGTCTCGGGTTCTAATCCCAACGGAGAAAAAAAACACTAGGTCCTAGCCTTTGTGGACAGAGTTACCTAGTACCTGATGCTGGTGGGAGGTGACAGGTATCCCGTGGAATTAATTGATGTGCGCGAAGGCTGGCCCAGACACCACAATTATTTTTAAAAAAAAACTAAGAAAAAAGAACTCGTGTGATTTTAAGTCATGTAGTAAACAGGAAAAGAAACAAGGAAGACTCTAGATGCTCTTGTCTGTTGTGAGTTGCATATTACATAAGGAAGTTTTTCTCTTGCAGGAATCGATCTGCTGAAAGACTTTATGGTTATAAAGAGCATGAAGTACTTGGACAGATGACCACTGAGTTTCTTATATGTGAAGAATATCATCAACTGGTAAGGATTGCCAGGGAAAGATTGCGCTGTGGACAATCATGGTCCGGTCTGTTTCCTTGTAAGAAGAGGTCTGGTCAGATATTTATGGCAATGCTGACGAAGAGCCCATTGTACGAAAATGGCGATCTTTTTGGTATTATCACTGTTTCAAATGATGCAGCTTCATTCATTAATACAAACTCAAACGACACAAGTTCCCATGAGGACAATGGTGAACCTGGT
Source organism: Solanum dulcamara (assembly GCF_947179165.1). NCBI lineage: Eukaryota > Viridiplantae > Streptophyta > Magnoliopsida > Solanales > Solanaceae > Solanum > Solanum dulcamara. Next base: position 1,561,628 of record NC_077241.1, on the reverse strand, counting down.
GCTCGGGGAATAAATTTCAAAAGGATTCAATGGAATCAGCGACCACAAATTGCATCATCTGTTTCAAATCTGGTGCTTATTATTGTGTTGTCATTGTGGTTCATAAGCATTTTGGTCCAACTTTCTAAATAATTATCCCTTGTTTTCCTGATTTTTCAGGCCTCGAAAGTTTTCTCACTGAAGCGTGGAGAAGATGCAGCTGCAGATGTGAGCGCTAGGGATGAGGCTGATTTAGACACCAAAGAAGGAAAACCATTGAAGCCACCTAGAGCACCAGTAAGTGTGAAGGTAGTTGGTTTACTTGCTTCTCATTGACTAAAATGTCATTTTATGAGGTTAGATTAACATTTCAGGCAGCACGGCTGAGTTTCAGTTTGCTCGGTGGGAAGAATAGAGCTAACACAGAGAACTCTGAGAAGGATGAATCTACATTTGACATCGCTCAGCCTTCCAAATTTGTAATTTCCTGCTTCTTTACATAGCTGGAGTGTGGTTCTATATGATGTCCCTCTCTTTTCTCTTCACTTTATCAAATATTGGCTAGCAATTGCCTTCAAGGTCTTGTTTGCAGCTTATTTTTGCTAAATAACATATTTGATATGTTTTATAGAATAGTCATGGAAGGATCTCGATTTTTGCCACTATCTACTGTCTCTTGTATTTCGATTATCACACTATTTGTTATAGTTACTGTTCCCTAATATTTTTTCCTGCTTTCTATAGTATTTTCCATGATTTCTTCACTTCCATTATTTTTTTCTTCGATCTGATTTGATATATTTTTCCTTGAGCCTCAAACAACCTCTCTACCTCCCAATGTAGGGGTAGTGTCTGCATAAACTCTACCCTCCCCAAACCTCACTTATGGGATTACACTAGGTATGTTGTTGATTAAAGATGGATGTTATTTCTAATGACTAGTTTGCAACAATTGTAGGCAGAAAAGGTTATGTCAAAGCTGAATATTGCAGGATTTGGGCACATTAGTAAAGACAAGGGTCAACAGAACGGGGATGACGATACTCCTGTTGGTGGGAATGTAGCTGAACCACATTCACCAGCAGCATCTGATTCTACAGAAAAATATTGTCACTTTGTTGATGCACATCATCACCTTCAGAAAAACCAGAAAGGAACTTGTTTTCATCCCGGAAGAATGTGTGCCCCTACAACTGCGCATGAGGCTCCTGGAGGGCCCTCCTCAAGGAACTCTGATAAATTTCCTGAGGCACTTGAAATTTCTGAACAGATTCCAGGATCATGTATGAGTGATGAACTCCAGCAATCGCCAAAGTCAGGTGGGAGCACAGATAGCCATGGAAATTCATCATTCAAAGTTGAGAATGAGTCAAGCTTGATGGTAGATTGTGAAATTTTATGGGAAGACATTAGCCTAAAGGAGGAAATTGGACGAGGTAAAACAGATTAATCTCGCCATTGTTTACATACAGATCTCTGATCTTTTGAGCTAATGCACCATTGGACATATATTTTTTTCGAGTAGTTCCTTCATTGATTGTTCATACATGTATCCACTCATGGTATGTTTTAAGCATAACATCTGTGGTGAAAGGAAGAAACTGTTACCTGAATTTTAGTACAATGGTTGCCTAGTTTACTCTTTGCGTAAATATTATAATATAATGCCGAGCCTTTTATCACTTATCAAGTACAGAAAACATTTTAGTTTTTTGAAATGATCACTGACCTCAATATCTTTTCTTTAGGTTCATATGGTGTTGTGTATCATGGAATCTGGAATGGATCGGTACTCCCCTAGTTCACAAACTTTTGTCTATATTCTGAAGGATACTGGAATAGCATTTCATTATGGAGTTGTATTGATTTATATTGATTACTAATTCTCTCAATGTTTTCTTTAGGATGTTGCTGTTAAGGTTTACTTTGGGAATCAATGCAGCAAGGAAACGTTGCTCGACTACAAAAAGGAGGTATGTGATGTGAGCTGCTAGATGGACGCTACCTTGATAGAAAAAAACCTTTTAATTTACTTTCTACCGTGTTTTTCAGGTTGAAATAATGAAAAGACTCAGACATCCTAATGTGTTGCTATTCATGGGAGCCGTATTTTCTCAAGAAAAATCTGCCATAGTCACAGAGTTTTTACCCAGGTATTGAACTGAGTCACTCACCTGCGGGAGAATGCCGCGGAAAAGTTTGTCGATAAACTGGACTGGCAATTGGTAGATGATTGTCCACTCTGTCCAGTTGGAAAAATAAAATGACAACATTCTAATCATGTATTTCAGGGGAAGTCTTTTCAAAACACTTCACAGAAATAATCATCTATTAGACTTCAGACGGCGTCTTAGGATGGCCCTCGATGTGGTGTGGTTTCTGCTTGGACTCATCAATTTCCTTCTCTAATATGTTTTCAGTGCGACACTTGACCAAGTAAAAATCATGGTGTTTCTCACACTTGTTTAATTGACTATAGGCAAGAGGTATGAATTATTTGCATCGCCGGAACCCACCTATTGTACATAGAGACCTGAAATCATCAAATCTGCTTGTCGATAAAAGTTGGACCGTCAAGGTACTGATTACTGAACTGATGCTTTATATAATTCTCAGTGAAGCCCTTCAATAGATAGGTATACTGACAATTTTTTCCAGGTTGGAGATTTTGGCCTATCAAGATTTAAAGATTCAACCTTTTTAACAACAAAATCTGGGCGAGGAACGGTAAACATATTAACTTCTTTTTCTCCCCTTTCTCATTGTCACATCAGATATAGCTTATGCCAATACCGGTCCACTTCCGTTTTCTTGATTATTGCAGCCCCAGTGGATGGCTCCTGAAGTACTTCGAAATGAACCATCAACTGAAAAGTAAGTTCTTAAAACCTTGCTTGAAAGCTTCATGAGAAGATAACATATCCTTGCATCTGTTAATTTGCGGAAACGAGTAGATGTTTGGCTGATGCTCAATTGCTTATTGAGCTTGAGCCCTTTCCCCTTCGTGCCTTTTTCCCAAAGAACATGTTCAACGTAGGAAGACAAAAAAATAAAACTACGGGAGCCATTTTATCCCTTTGAGTAATAGTGTTTCATGTTACCAAATGTTGCTTAGTGTGCGAGCATCCTTTTTCCTCTTTTTTGTGTGGATATATAGTTATATTGCTGTACATTCTACCGTCAATAACCACTAATAGCAATAGCTTGACAGTATGGCAAGTGAAAGTGTTAAACGGGGACGGGGTAAATCTAAAATCACATGGAAGGAAGCTTTCTCGAAAGTTCTACAAATCCTTGGAATCAAAATGCAGACTTAGCTAAAGATAAGACAAAATGGAAGGAAAAGATCCATATACGTGATATCTACTAGTTGGAGAATAGTTTATAGACTTGTTCCGAGAATACGTTATATATATATATATATATATATGTATATAAACTTAATTTTTCACTTTTATTTTATTTGGTATGATGACGACGTAGTGACTCAACACGCTTGGGACTGAGGTGTAGTCGTAGTTGTTGAATTGTAATGTCTTTCTGATGGATTTCTTCTATTATCGTGCAGATCTGATATCTTCAGTTTTGGTGTGATCCTATGGGAATTAATGACTGAATCTATTCCATGGAACAACCTTAATTCTTTACAGGTAACTCTCTCCTTCTCTGTTGTTCGCAAGTTGAGAAATGCAAGTGCTTATAGCAAGTTGTCTAGACTAAAACAATTTTCGAACTGCTTTGTAATGCTTTTACTTGAGCCGATGCTCTATCTGAAACAACTACTCTACCTCCCAAGGTACGGGTAAGGTTTGCGTACACTTTACCCTCCTCAGACTCCACTTGTGGGATTACAGATTACACTCGTTATGTTGCTATTGTTGTTCTTACGTGGAACCAATGAACTATTCTCTTTAAAGGTTGTAGGAGTTGTCGGATTTATGGATCGTAGATTGGAAATTCCAGACAATCTTGATACTCGAGTTTCTACAATCATCCTCGATTGTTGGCAAAGGTACTTGTTTATTTCGTTTGATTTTCTCATTGATGTATGCAAAATGAACTCGAACTACACCTCATTTTCTTCTCTGAATACAAACAGCAATCCAACACTCCGTCCATCGTTCCAAGACATAATCCAAAGGACAACAGACATAATTCTCTCATTTACAGGATCAACGACAACTAGGAAGAACACAGAGACATAATATCAAAACACGTATCGACAGGTTTACTCCAGATAACAACTTACAGGGATTCACTAGTGAAAAGTGAATACATAAGTCATTACAACTTTCTTTTTCTTTGACAACTTTTTTCTTGTTTTAAAGCTTAGGATAATGTTTTCCATTTACCCTGAAAGTGAAAGGGATGTTAGAAGCATATATGTTGGAATCCCTAGTCTTTTAGAATATAGTGAGTAGGCAAGTTTCACTGGAAAATTACACTATGTAGATATGTAAACTTTGTTTTATGTATGTATAGAGTCCTTTTGACTTCTTCGTGCGTTTACTTCTTTATATTTTGACTTTTCCAAAGTGAAAATTCTGATTTCGTTGTTGTATATAGGCAAGTTCTATGGTAGTAAACTTGACCATTTCTCGAGCCATGCGGATTGAAAATTCCTTCGGTAGGAAGTATTTTACCCCCTTGGCGGGCCTATGATGTGAAATTTTCGCCAGTTGTTTCTTTTCAAAATAGTTATTTAATAAATGATCATTTTATTTCTCTTGCAACTTTGTGGATCTTTTCTATCAAGATTTAAAGATTTTTTTCGAACAAATTAAATATTTTATGAAAAAATATTAGAGCGCGGTTTAAAATTGTGTAAATAATGCAAATATTTGATGATAGTAAGTTTTGGTTCATATATTTGGGGAATATACAAGCAAACATTAGACATTAGTCTAGTAAGTCTGGTGCTATATGCAAGGTAATTTCCAATGTTGATTAAACAGATTTCACATATCGAACAATTAAATCGAATAAAAATATGTAACTTGTTTTACTATAGGCCCCAACCCCACTCCACCCCACTTGATTATAAATCAGGTCAGCAAAAACATTCTTGATTGTGAAACTCATGCAGAAGATTTGTTATTGGAAAAGGGAACACAAGAGACTATCGACTGTCTAAAAGCCATTTTTGTTGACTGGCTATCAACCTCGTAATAAACATGAGTTTAAGTTATATATATTATCGAAAAAATTTATATCATCAGATCAATTTATTTCAAATTAGTTTAATTTGTTATAATATAGATAATTTGTTTTTTTAAAATTATATATTTTTAAAGAATTTTATTTATAAATATCTTTTAGGAGGCCTCGGTGAAAGACAAGATGCGGGAAATGCGACTGAGATGGTTTGGACATGTGAAGAGAAGAGACACAGCTGCCCCAGTGCGGAGGTGTGAGAGGTTAGCCATGGATGGTTTCAGAAGAGGTAGGGGTAGGCCGAAGAAATATTGGGGAGAGATGATTAGACAGGACATGACGCAGTTACAACTTACCGAGGACATGACCTTAGATAGGAGGGTGTGGAGGACCCATATTAGGGTAGAAGGCTAGTTCATAGTCTCGTTATTCTCTTTTATTAGTAGGCGTATTAGCGCACTATAATTTCCTATGGTCTGATATCTATTATCAATTATTACTTTCATTACTTTCTGTACTTTGATTGCCCTGTCTTGCTTTTCTATATCGTTTTTATATCGCTTTGAACTCCTTATTCTTATCTGACTTCTTTCTTATCTGATTTTACTGAGCCGAGGGTCTCTTGGAAACAGCCGTCCTACCTTGGTAGGAGTCAGGTCTGCGTACACTCCACCCTTTCCAGATCCCACGTTGTGGGATTTTACTAGGTTATTGTTATTGTTGTTGTTATAAATATCTTTTAGATGGACTTAAGATAATATTAAAATAATTTTTACATTGACGATATATTTAATTTAAATATATAAGAGTGGCACGAATGTACGCAATGATTTACGATTTCTCCATCAATGGTCGGTGTTCATTAATTAGTATGGAAAATAAGAAGAATTGGAACAAATATAGTCAACAAAAGCTAACAAGAAAATTAAGAGAATATGAGATTTTTTTGTTGGGAGTTTTGAAGTACCACTAAAAATTTTTCTCTATGATATATATATAAATCATGAGTTCGGACTATATAAATAGTTACTAATATTTGTATTAAAATAGATTATTCACATTATATTTTTTAGGGTGCAGTCTATTTTTTTTACTATACTAATGCAGGATGTTTTATCTGTCGAATTACTATTTAAACATTCTTTTCTATTTCTCTCTTTGAAATCTTGTGTCGGTTTAGATATTTGAATGAAAAATAATAATATTACAATTATTTTAACTTTCATTAATATTTTTGTCCTTATTATTCAATTAAGTCTATCCCTATTTCTCCCCAAAATATTTTTTTTTAAAAAAATGTACAAAATATTTTGCTTTTAGAATTTTAAAAAAAGACGGCATCCTAGGGATATATGATGTCCGTAGCCTTATTTATTGTACATATATATAAAAGTTAACAAACATATCTTACTTTTGTTATTAAAGTAACTAATTAATATAAATGATTTTTACTCGTAATTTGTATATATATATATTAAAAAAATTATTAAACTTCTATAAATATTAATTATGAACTAAATTACTATTTTAAATTAATTTAAGATTATTATAGAAATTCATAAATTTTAAATTTTGAATTTGTCACGTCTGTTGGATCTCGCATGAAATCATACCAAAAACTAAGATATAAAATCATATATACACCCAAAAAAAGTAGTAAAAGATAAGTGTAATTTATATGGAATTTATTTTACTAATTTTGGTATTAAAATAACTTTCACGTGCCAACTAAATCTAGTCACCAATAATTTGTTCACATTACCTGTCTATATTAATTCGACAATAGGAATAACATATTTCTATTTTGGTCAGATAATATTCTAGTATTTTTGTCCATTTTTTGATGTAAACGTTTTTGTTGTTTTTCTTATGTAATTAGCTTTCACTATTAGAAACTTTGATTTAAATCGGTATAATTTTATTTAATTTTTTTAAATTTAATTCCTCTTAAATAAACGTTTTTGAAAAAAATAATAAGATATCTGTTCCACATTCATGAAAGACTGCTAGTGATATATCGGAGGAAGATCAGGATGATGTCAAGTACTCCGTGAACTTTTAAATTTATATATCTTAAGCATATCATAATATTTGTGTGTTTATAATATTTTGAAATCTATAGTCTTTAACTCTTAAACATGTCATAACATTTGTGTAAATAAATAAATTTTTTAATTAAGAATAAAACAAAAAGTTTAAACTTAATTATTTTTAAAATATAAAATACTCTGTAATATTTTTTTCAACGGATTTTAGTTAATAAGAATATGATGCAAATAAATTGGAAGGGTGGAAATTCCACATAGAAGAAGAAAAGATGACAAAAAAATTTATTTGCATTTTAGCTTCATTGTTGATATCTGGCTAATAAATATTGAAATAATAAGTGACAAATAAATATATAACAATAAAAAGTGTTTACATCAAAATATATATTTTTTAAAAAATGACTCACTAATATATAGAATATTCAATATGTTACTCCACTACAGACAAAACTTGTAATCTGAACAGAATGGTTATTCAGATTTTTTTTAATTAAAATAAAAAAAGAGAGACTTTTTAGTGCTACTTTGTCTTGACAAATATTATATTTTTATGAGCCATAGATAAGAAGGAAAATATAAAAAATTATTTATTCATTGCTAGGAAAACCTATAAATCTTTAACAACCATTAGGTCTGAACTTCTGATTTTAAAAGTACAGCGCGTTTGATGCTAAAAACCTTATTAAAATATCGAGATCAATCAGTTAAAATATTGAATTCATCTCTAAAAATATAGCCGTTCATATATAAAAAATGAAATTTGTAGCCTATTTACAATAAGCTAAAGAAAATTATAAAAATTCTATACATAACAAATGTATATAGTTATTTCTTAATGGGGAATTAACCAACTAGGGTTGCACTCGATCTAACTAATAAGTATTTATTTATTCTTAATCAAAAGTTTTAGGTCCAAATTTTGAGCATGAAGTTGTTTTTATTAGAGAGTGACTTAATCCTTAATGTGGAACCTTACAATGAGATTTCAAATTTAATCAAACTCCAATACATATATTGAACATCACATAAATAATTAAAAATAATCTTAGTAGGGAAAATAAAGGACTTGGTGATTTGGAAAATCTTAGCAGTTCAACATTCGGTTGGCTACTAAACTTCCATCTTGTCAATGAAGGTTCGATTCTCCACCTTGTAGTCCCCTCCTCCAACGTACCCCTATTTTATTATAAATAAATAAATAAATAAATAAAATAAAATAATAGTATAAAGGACATGGTGATCCAAAGAAGAAAAAGTCCTATAAGATAGCACATTATATTTGACTTTGCTCACAAATCTTTTCCTTCCTCTTTCCTTCTTAATTCCCTCCCTTTATTTCTCACTCAGTTTTCTTCTCTTGACAACAGCAAATGCTCTTTTTTCTAATCTCATCACAATTACAATATGTTCAAAGCATCCAAATGGTTCAAAGCACTTCTTGGCTTCAAGAAAAATGACTCTTCTTCTACTACTTCTTCCACTTATAACAAGAAATGGAGTGATGTTAAATCCTACAAAGATCAAGATTTTCAACAACACCACCACCATGACAAATCACACTACATGAATGATCGCGCTGGAGTGGACCCCACGATCTCTGAGATCCACTCCAGTGTGACCACTAGTAGTGTGATTCGTACAACAACCGTGACGACGTGGAACAGTGAGGAGTGGGCTGCCGTTGTGATACAATCACATTTTCGAGCTTATTTGGTTAGTTATATATATATATATGGTCTTTCTGTTTCAATTTATGCGAAGGTACTTATTGAGTTTAAAAGGAAACATTAAAACATCAAGTCCTATCAAACATTAAAAAAAATGTATCAGAAGAGAAAAATGATCTATTTTTTTTGTCCTTGCATTTTCTAAAATAGTTTCTAAATTTTAGAAAATGTTAGATAGTGAGACAAACTTGTTTGTCTATATAAACAATTGCACTTAGTATGAAAATTAAGAAATATAAATATTTTTAAAGAATTTATGATCCCAAAATATGTTGTAATATTTGTGTGGTTATATATATATACACACATTAACTTGTAAATTTAAACATATCATAATATTATTTAAACATATCATAATATTTATATATTGTTAATAAATGCTTCTCACTAAGGGAATATATAAATATTTCATCCTTTTTTTAACAAACTAACAAAAAAAATAGTATCAATTAAATTTTCTCCTCTGCTTAATTTCGGATGGGCTGAGTTACCCGTTATTGATGTATATGGAAGTGTGTCTAAAAATAGTCGAGTTGCTCATAAATTGATCACGGCAAACTTTTATATATATATATATATTAATTTTGAGAATGCATGGGTTGTTGAGGTCGGCAGGGCGTGGGTGGGTGGTTAGCACATGCATGGTCAAAATGTATATAGGAAAAAGGAAAGTAGACTATTTTGGACCAATGTGGACCAGAATCTCTAAAACTAGAAAAAATTGTGGTCCTAAGTGTACTTCAAAATTCTATGAAGTTTGTCTATACATTCACAGTTTCACACTATGAAAAATCATTTTCATTATTAGATTACCTTAAAAAGGTTATTAGAATTCATAATAAGTGAAGTTATAGTAAACTTGTAAAGGAAACCAAATAATTGTTTTAGAAGATTATTTGTATTTTGTTGGTGTGACTTATTTTCAAATTTCACGCATAACGAAAGCTTAGTGCGTCAAAAACTTATTGAGAGCATATTCAAAACTAGATTTTTTGTAGTAAGCATGGTATTAAATGCTACTTTTCACTTCTCTTCATATCTATTATCAATTACTAGGCTAAGCGTTACATGAGTAAGTTCAAAATAACTTCTTCTTCTTCTTTTTTTTGTGAATTCACATACTCTAGTTCTTGTATTTGTCTCTGCACCATTTGGTTGATCGTACACTCGTACTAATTTTCCATTTTACGTATAAATTTGAAGTCAAGGAGAGCTTTACGCGCATTGAAGGGACTTGTGAAGCTTCAAGCACTAGTAAGAGGTCACATTGTTAGGAAACAAACCGCGGATATGCTAAGGCGTATGCAAGCGTTGATAAGGGCTCAATCAAGAGCTCGTGCTGGACGATCAATGGTTTTTGAATCACCTCCTTTCAGCGTGAAGTCTACTCAATTTCTTCATCACGTAAGTGTAACATATCATCTTTCTAATTTCCTAAAAAATACGCTCCTGAATAAATATTACTATACTCATTTCGTTTCATTTTATATAATGATGTTTGACTGATCATGTCGTTCATTTTGAATCTTGATATATAGGGTCCTACAACTCCCGATAAATTCGAGCAAATTATTCGTGCAAGGAGCATGAAGAATGATCAAATGTTTATGCTGAAGGTATTTAATTTACTTGATATTGTATACTTTTCTATATGCATTAGCAAAGGTTGTTAACAAATCATCTTGTACTTTGCCCTTAACACCTGACAAAACTCGAACCTGAAGTATAATAGAGAGTAATTTTAGAACCATAATAAATTTGAAAGTATTTTAACACGTGGAATTCACTTAATCCGCACTAGAGCTCTGTTAAATTCAATGAAATTAAAAGTACGAGACGATTTGCTAACAACAAAAGGTATGAATGACCTTAAAGTATAGTAGAGGATAAAATTAAGATATTTCATTTAGCGGAAAGATAAATTTGTACAATTTCCCCCCTTATTTCTAACATAAAATTGGTATTAATGCAGAGGAATTCTTCAAACCATATGATCAATGCTAATGCCAAAGAGAGGAATTTATTTCATTCTTCTGAACTTAGCTTGAATTCAGACCAATTCTGTTTTAGCTATGATGAAACATGTTACTCCTCTGTTGATAATAGCCCACAACTTCAATCAACAGCATCATCGATATGTACTCGTTCGAGGAAAGGATCATTTACGCCAACAAAGAGTACTAATAATCATCCAAATTACATGTCTTACACCAAGGCAGCTAAGGCAAAAACTCGATCTATGAGTGCACCAAGACTAAGGTTGAGATATTCAAGACTAGACAGGATTGGAGTGCCTGTTAGGGACAATTGGGATGAATTTGGACGCGGTTTTTGTCACATATATTGAGATGATTCAAGTTTAAAGTCTGCAAGTTAGAGTTTCAAATTGTTTCATCATGCTAAGATATATATATGTATGTATCTAGTTCTGAATGTTTAATGTCATGAATGCCTGAACCTGCATTTTTGGTTTGTGTTAGAAACGTAATGACTAAACTTATGTGAATCATTCTGTATGTGGTTCTAATTTAACTATAAAGGATGTAATCTCTTAGTTAACTACATGTTCTATTTACTATTGAATGATGAATCCATTTACTTTTATCACTCATGAGACGGACAAGCCTTTTCTAGTATTTGGTTGGTGAATCAAAAATATTTTTCAAAAAATATCTTTTATTTTTGGCTAGAGAATAAAAAAATGTTATCCAATTTGTATTAGAAAACCACTTAGAACAAAAACTTTTGCAGAAATAATAAATAACAAAGTTTCTAACAAGTTTTCAAAACCAGAAATTAAAGCTAGTAATGAAAACAGAATCTGTAAGAGAAACATAAACAATATTGAAAAGAAGAAAATCGAGCCCACTAAATGCACAGTGTGTCATTAAGAAAATTATTCCCCTCAAGTACCCGAGGTTAATGGAATATATCCTTCCAAGATAGGGCGATCTTACTCACAGGTGTATCGGTACCTCAAATCACGGTGTGTGCGAACCACTCAACAGCAATAAAATACACTTAGAATACTAGATTTAGAGCCTGTTTAGATTGACTTATAAGTTGTTGAAATTGTTTGGCTAGTCAACTTAAAGTCATTTTGTGCTTAAAATAAACCCAAAAAAATAATTGAATCTGTTTGGTTTAACTTATCTAAAACAGTTTATAAGCCAGAAAAAAATAAGTTGGGCCGCCAAACAAGCACTTAGTAGTAAAAGAAGAAGTCCAAAAATTCGTCATTGAAAAATAAGAGGAAAATCTCTATTTATAGAAAACAAAGGGTAGTGTGAACATGTACTTATTGTGCCTTATCAGAAAGGTCACCATCCGTTGAAAAATGCACAACTCTTCACAAAAGTCACAACCTTTTAGAAAAGTCTCATCTTTCCAAAAATTCACAACTTTATTGTTATATTTTAGTCATAGTACAACCATGTAGATTCTACGAGGTACCTGTTATCTCTCACGACAATAAATATAGATATTGTGTAACTTTGTCCGTCAAGACTCGAAGATATAATCTCATTAGCATGAACTTATGTCCCATTAGTATACATACAATTGTTGAAGAGATCTAAGAAACACAAAATGTGCAATTGTACGGTAAAATAGACTTTTATATATTTTTAATTTTTACTTCAACAATTGATTAAAATTTCCCATTTTTTATATTTAAAAAAAAAATTCACTTTCTTTGTCCCAACTGAAATAACTACCTTAATTTTTATGTATGTTATGTCCTTAATGTTAGGAAAAATGTTAGCTTATCCATTCATTTTAAGAAATTGGTTCCTAGCCACTAAAAAAGAAGAACAAATCAACTAATTGGTCATTAGTACTTAAATAATCTATGAGCTTTTTTATTCCATTATAACTTTGGGGGTTAGAGATTCATTCATATGTAATTTATTAGTGATCTCAAATCTCTATTCCCAAAATTGAAATTTCAAAAAAAAAAATTAAAAAAAAAAAATTAAACAAAATGTCAAGTTTTGGAACTCAAACAAAATGCAAAGCATGTGATAAAACTGTTTATGCTGCAGAAGTGATTTCTGCAGGTGGTGTTAATTATCATAATACTTGTTTCAGATGTAGCCATTGTAATGGAAGACTTGCTGTAAGTTTTTTAAAAAGAAAAAATTAAAAATTCTTCAATTATTTCATGATTGTTTTAAACGAAGACTCGTAATTTTCTAATCGATTGATTCGGCTGATATGATAGATGAAATGAGTGTTTGTGTTGTAGTTATTAGGGCATTATCTCCCTTGTTTCATGATATTTTTGAAGGCTCATTTTTTAACGAATTTGATCGATCGATTGGTCTGATATGACAGATGGAATGATAGTTTGTGTTGTAGTTAGTTAGGGCATTTTCTCCCTTATTTCATGATTTTTTTTGAAGACTTGTTTTTAAACAAATCAGATTGATTGATTCAACTGATATGGCACATGGAATGATAGTTTGTGTTATAGTTAGTTAGGACAACATTATCTTTCTTGTTTCGTGATTTTTTTTTTGAAGATTCATTTCTTAACGAATCTGATCCTCGATTTGTCTGATATGATAGATGGAATGATAGTTTGTGTTATAGTTAGTTAGGACATTATTTTCCTTATTTTGTGATTTTATTTTTTGAAGACTCATTTCTTAACGAATCTGATCATCGATTTATCTGATATGATAGATAGAATGATAGTTTGTGTTATAGTTAGTTTGGACATTATCTTTCTTAGTTCATGAAGTTTTTGAAGACTAAGTTTTGAACGAGTTGTATCGATATAGCTATAATAGATTGAATGATAGTTTGGGTTATCGTTATAGTCAGGACATTATCTCCTTTATTTCATGAACTTTTGAAGACTCATTTTTGAACTAATCGGATCAATCGACTCGATCGAAATGATAGTTTGTGTTGTAGTTAGTAGTGGTAATTAGTAGCGGAGCCACATTCACCCAATGTTAATCCCTTTTGTAAAAAATTAACATTTTGCATATATAGATTAAAAGGATTCAAAAATGTTTTAGGTCATAAATTCGACTCGTGTTCATATCAAGAATAGCCTTGGAAAAAGGGTAAAGTCATTGGTCATCTCTTTATTACCTATAGATCACAATTCTAGCTTGTGGAATCAACCACCGATTCTTGTGTCAGAGTACATACGCTTTTTACATAATAACACTCCTTATGATATGGTCCTTCCCTCCCACCAATCTGATGTAATTGAAAAATACTTTATGTATCGGCCTGTTGTTATCGTATATATTTTTTTGTTTGATTTTTTCCTTTTAATTTATATATAGTTGAGCAACTACTCTTGCTTGGATGGAACATTATTTTGCAAGCCACATTTTGAACAACTCCTCAAAGAGAAAGGAAGTGGTGCTTTGAAGTCTTCCTCACGTTAGTTTTTGCTAAATTTTGTTTAATTAATTAACATAAATTTGTTTTTATTAATTTTTAAATCTAATTATTTATTTCATATATCAAATATGCAGTTGGGAGGAACAATGATCTGGTATATTTCTTATGCCAACTTTAATTATTTTGTTCAGTTCAGTTTATGTGACATACTTAATTAGTTAAAATGACACGTAATTTCAGAAAAATAAAAAACTTTTGAAACTTATAAAGTTGTGATCTTAAACATACTTACGATTTCGAAACGTATGATCTTAAACATATCATAACATTTATGCGATTATAAACGCTTCTCATTAAAAGTAAAATTAGAAATTTAAAGTTTATTATTTTATAAAAATATGTCGTTCATTTTTTGAAATATATTACCGGATCTAGCCTTTAACTTTACAGGTTCACGTAATTGATAGCTTTTACTCAAACTCTATATTTATATTAAAAATCCACTAAATATATATAAATATTTGTATGTAAACCAATCATTATTATATATATATATATATATATATATATATATATATATTAACTCGAGGTACAAACTAATAAACTTTAATTTCTGAATTTGTCTGATTTTGTTGAATGTTTTTACTTTATTAATTATGTGGAGATGATAATTGTTGTAATAATAGCAACAATATTTTATCTATATCCCTTTCATGTTTTTATTTGTTTAAAGGATTAATTAGTTACTAATTGTATATATCAAAATTTAAATTTCTTTATTATTTTGAATATTTTTGTGATTACAGAATAGAAGCCCTAGCAAGTTGTCCTCTCTATTTTCTGGCACTCAGGAAAAATGTGCATCATGCAAGAAAACTGTGTACCCATTGGAAAAGGTAAGGATTTTTTCAAGTCTTGGGAATAAAAAACTTTTTGTATAATCATATGGTATTAGATATTCATTGGCTTGATTAATAAAAATTTACGTCGCATAGGTCCCTTTACTTTTTGTATAACCATATGGTATTAGGTATTCACTGGCTCGATTAATAAAAAATTACGTCACATAGGTCCATTAAAGGGGGGAAGAGCTACCTACCGATTTAGTGCATTAGCTATGAAATTCATTCTATTTCAATAATTTTGGCTCAAACTCTATACATATATTAAAAATTTTCAACAAATTAGTACAAAAAATAAATATAGCGAATCTAATAGATTGTGCTAGAATAGTAAACTCAAACCTAGAAAGTTTAAATCTTAAATTGCCTTTTTTAGGTTAGCCCTTAATGGAATAATTATTATTATTTAAAGTAAGAAAATGGAGCTTTAATATTTCATTTTTCACAAGCTTATTTTTTCCTTGGTTGCTCAAACACTTCAAAAATATTGATGAATGCGTGATGAATTCTCTAAAATAGTGCTTCTTCTTTTTTTTTTTTTGAGAATCCTATATAAGCACCCCCAATATTTTTAAAAAGTTCGAGCAACATATATAGATTTTTGTCATCCTTGTAATATTTAATTAGATACTCTAAAGATTTTTCCTACGTTGCTTGCACACTTCAAAAATATCGACGGAGAATCGGACATAAATGCGCCAACATTTTTGAAAATCTCGAACAACGTAACATATATAGATTTTGCCTTCGTTATAACATTTATTTAGATACTCCAAAGATTTTTGCTAAATTGCTTGAGTGCGTCAGGTCTTCCAAAAATAGTATAATTTTGGAGAATCTGACATAAATGCGCCAACAATTTTGAAAATCCCCGGCAACATATATAGATTTTGTCATCCTTATAACATTTATTAAGATACTCTAAAATTTTTCTAGGTTGCTTGGTGGACACTTTAAAAATGTTGATGGATACATCACAAATCCTTAGAATCTGGCATAAATGCGCCAACATTCATTTTTGACAAGTCCGAACAACATACATAAATATTATCATCTTTATAACATGTAATTTACATATTATATATGATTGGGAAAAAAAACAGGTGACAGTAGATGGAGAATTTTACCATAAATCATGCTTCAAATGTGCACATGGTGGATGCAAACTTACAACATCATCATATGCAGCATTAGATGGACTTGTTTATTGCAAGCCTCATTTCTCTCAATTGTTCAAAGAAAAAGGTTCCTATAATCATCTCACAACAACTACAAATAAAAAAAATCATAGTGTTGATGAACAAGAAGGTTCAACTACTACTACTACTAATGTTGATGTTGATGAGCCACCACAGCCTCCTGCTGAAGAGACTCAAGATTAAGTAGTCATGATTAATGGTTAATTAATTGATATTATTGTCAATTATGAGACTTAATTAATCAATCATCTTGATTTGATGAGAGACATGGTGTAATTGGTTTTCTTAATTATTTGTTTCTTTCATTTGAAAATTTTGTAAATGCCTATTAAGGCACCATATATATATTTGTAATGCTTTTTTCCATCAATTTTGCTTTAATAAGAAACACATTGTTCTCTTACTATTTTCTTTTTTTTGGTTTAATCATATGTCATGACTAATTCAAATTTGCGTCAGAAGATACTGGTAGGTCCACAACACACTAAAGAGGTAAATTATTCGATATATATATATATATATATATATATATATATATATATATATATATATATATATATATATATATATATTGAGTTTTGAGGGTCAAGTTATAAGGAATTGTATTGAGAGCAGAGTTATAGTCCTGCTGAAAATGACGTTCCAGGGTGAGGGCGTCATTATGCTCCTTAATGAATCGAATAATTCTTCAACCTTCGTTTGATTCCGTCGGCCGACATACATCACCCTCCTATTGAAAGTTGGTACTTAATTCTCGAAACTCGAACTTGACACTGCTAGTCAAAATAAGGAATGGATCGAGAGGAGTGTCACAGTCCATGCCAACGTGGGTGTTAATATGCCTTTAATGAATCGAATGGTCGTTTGATCTTCGTTTGAATATTTCATCAACCAATATAGATGTTGTGATCTCTGCTGTCCTATTGAAAGGTTCTTCATTTTTCAGAACTCGAACCTGTAAACATTGCTAGTCAAATAAGGAATTGGATCGAAATGAGAGTCAACGTTAGGCTAAGGGACTGCTATGTCGTTGGAAATGAATCAAATGGTCCTTCAACCTTCATTTGATTCTGATGGCCGACATAAATCTCATGAGAACCACCTCCTCTCCGGCCCCCTCCTACTAAAAGATTCTTAATCCTTGAATATCAAACCTGACATCACTAATCATATATATATAGATATAGATATATATAGATATTTAGTGAATTTCTTATTATATATACATGATACGCACAAAAGTTATTGAGTTTCTGTGAACCCGGTACTCTGCATCTGCAGCGGAGTGTAAGTACTTTTTTAATTAAAAAAAAAGGTTTAAAGCCACATTGTTCAACATCACGTGCCAATCACGTGACACCCTTACCCCTACACCACCAATTGCAAAACTCTCACAATCTCAATTTCAAATAACTCAATAAATTGGGATTTTGAGGTGCAGTCCAATTATCAATGCTATTCAATATTATCTGATGAAATTCACTTTGTTTTTTCAAGAATGAACAACCTTAGCCTTGACAATACCTTAACACCCAACCCCTTCTTCTCAGTTTCATCTTTGCACCATTCAAGAATCTCAAAATCCCTTTGTTTACCCAGAAAAGTTCTTGTTTTTGCTGATAAAAATGATAATTTAAACTCAATAACTAGTGGGTTCTTGCCAAAAACTCAGTTTTCCTCCAAAAAAGTTACTGTTTTTGCTGGTAAAGATGATAGTTCAAACTCAATAGCAAGTGGGGATTTGTCAAGAACTCATTTTTCCTCCAAAAAATCCAAGAAAGCTGCTGTTTTTGCTTCTAAAGATGATAATTCAAGCTCAATAACAAGTGGGGTTTTGTCAAGAACTGTTTTTTTCTCCAGAAAGACAAAGAAAGTTACTGTTTTTGCTTCTAAGGATGATAGGAGTAGTAATAAGCTTGACCAGTGGGACCAAATGGAACTCAAGTTTGGTAGATTAATTGGTGAAGACCCAAAATTGACCTTAGCTAAGGTTTATTTCTCTTCTTTAAACTTGCACTAATATGTTCATTGATTTTATGTTTTCCCTTATTTATTCAGAAAATTATGTTCTTAATTGGTTTTTAAATTTTTCTTTGCTTAGTTAAGAAATTAGTTACTCCTTCTGTTCCAATTTATATGACATTGCATGACTATAAGTATAACATGTCATATCATTTGTGTGGCTATAATAAGCTTCTCATTATTGTTTTCAAATATAGAAATGTGTCTGTCCTTTTGGAACAGACTGATAAGGAAATAGTGTCAATTAAACTGTGAATGAGGTAGTATGTAGGATTCATATAGCTGACAACAGTTGGTAGTATTATAGTTAAGAGACTTTTTGAATGAATGCAAATGGAATCTTGAGGAGTCCAGTGGCTTTTTGACTTGTGTGGCGAGAATGGGGAGTCTTATCCCCTCTAAAGTTTTAAACTTTGATTTGCTTACCAACACAATGAGGGTTCTAGAGGAAAAGAGAACTACTCCTGCATCTAGAATTGAGACATAGTTGATAGGATGGATAGTTAAGAGACTTTTCGAATCAATGCAATTCAAATTTGAGTTGTACAATTTATATAGCCGACACAAAAACTAGTTTAGGATTGAGATTTAGTTGATAGTATAGATAAAAGAGACTTCTCGAAATCAATGCAATTCAAATTTGAGGAGTTGAGTGATTTTCCTCCCTGTGTGGTGAGAATGGAGAGTTCTAGCCCTCAAAAGGTTTATACTTTCCTTTGGTTAACAGCACAATGAGGTTTATTATAGGGAAAAAAGCTAATCCTGCATTTGGAATTGTATAATCATATATTTTTAAGTTGATATCTGCTAACATGTTATCAGTTTCTTAGTATTGACCTTATGTGTGACTTCAGTTTTAAAGTTTCAGGCTTTCGTGCCTAAATTAAACGTCCCTGATCTACTATTGTATGTTCCTATTTGCTAATTGTGAGTTATTTGCAATTGAAGAGGAGAAAAAGGAAACTTGTGGTAGTAATAGCAATTTGAAAGAAATTCTTAGATTGGTTCTTGTCTGTCCTTGCAAAACTTCTGTTGGTTCAATGCTGTATGCATCTGTCTATTACTGATTGTGATTCTTGATATCATAGATAATTAGTAGGAAAACAAACCCGGAGACATCTTATCTTGAAATTGAAGAGTCATTTGACAAGAAGAAGGGAAAAACGTCCGGTGAAATTGTTGAGGTTCCATTTGATGCATCCAAGGAAAAGAAATCTCTCAATTCATCAAATGGATTAAATTTGGTTCGCCCTGTGCCCAAGAAGGGTGTTACGTTCGAGGTTGATGAAAAACCGCTAAAGAGTGAGGGTTATAAACAAAGCCAACCAATTTCAAGACCTGAAGTAAGTAGAAAAAGTAGTGTTCCAAATGTCATACTGCGGAAACCAAGTTTGTATTCTGAGGAGGATGAATCATCAAAATTCAAAATTAAGCCAAACTTGACGCTGAAAATGGGCAAAGAACTGAAACCTGAGAAGTTTAGTGATGTTGTATTGTTGAAGAAGCCGGAGCCAGTGAGGATCAGCTCCAATGATAGTGAAAAGAATGGACAATCAAGCGATAAGTCTAGTGATGTTACATTGTTGAAGAGGCCGGAGCCGATGAGAATCAACTCTGACAATAGTGAAAAGAATGGACAATCAAGCGATGTCTTACCTGTAGCTAGTGATGACACTGTAGATGCTAGTCTGACAGAGGTGTATGCATCAACTAGTGAATCCAAAAACAGCTTGCTTCTGAATAAACCAGAGCCTGGTAATTTAAATCTAAAGATAGATCCAAATCAAGAATCTTCCGAGGATCAGCATACTAGTATTTTGGATGAAAGTACTTTGAACGCTGCTAATTCTTCTTCTGAGCTTATAAATATGGCAGAGAATGAACTCTGCCAAATGTTACAACCTAACAGAAGCAATCCTCTTGAGAAGCAAGGCTCTGGGACAGGTAACAGGATTCTGTTCTTGACAGATAGTCATCTGAGTGGTAATTTAGCATCTTACTCAGTGTACTTGATTGTTTTTCAAGGATTCCAGCAGACTGATACACAGCCTGCTGAAAGAAGTTCTGATTCCAATACACCTTCTAAGATTGGACCCATGGAATCTTTGGATTCTGCTCTTCTTGGAAAACCGAGAAGGTGCTTGTGGACATTGTTTTTCCCTTATATACTTTGCTATTATTTTTTTTCTCGATTAATAACTTGTGCTACTATAGATTAGACCAACCTAAAAAGGCAACATCAAGTGTTAGTCAAGAGGATATACGTCCTGTCAAATCTGAGGGCTATAGAAATGCTTCAGAGATTGAAAACTTCCTGTCAAAATCACCCATTAAGGTAGATTAAGTTTTTCCTTCTTTCAGCATCCGTTCCTTAACTAGGATGAATGTATGATGAATACTGAGTGCTGCAATCTCGTAGGAACATGAAGATAATGACTGGGTAAGAGCTGAAGAGCTTGTTAAGAGTGGAGGAAGAGAGGATGTGGAACTAGTCAGCTGTAGCACCAGAGGCTTTGTTGTAAGTCTACTTTCTACCCCAACTCATCATATTACTTGATTTTTGTTTATGGAAGGTGCACATCTGCTCTCAACTTAATTCTTATGGAAACTCTCGACGTCTTTTTACAGGTATCTTTTGGTTCCTTGATAGGATTTTTGCCATATCGCAATCTTGCTGCCAGGTGGAAATTCTTAGCTTTTGAATCTTGGTTGAGGCAAAAAGGCTTGGATCCATCCCAGTACAAGCAAGGTCTGGGGATCATTGGAGGCTATGATGGTTTTGGCAAGGCAGCTTCTCCTGAGGCAGGAGTAGATTTGCAAATTGCTAAAAATGCCGATGAGGAGATCTCGCCAGATATGAAACTTGAAGATCTTCTCAGAATTTATGACCAAGAGAAACTCAAGTTCCTATCATCATTTGTTGGTCAGGTGAGGAGGGTTGGTTATTTATTCTCAATCTGAAAACTCTGAGAAAGACCATAATTTGTGATCTGTGTCATGTAGAGGATCAGAGTAAGTGTGGTGTTGGCTGACAGAAATTCCAGAAGGCTAATATTCTCGATAAAGGCAAAAGAAAAGGAAGAATTGGTCGAGAAGAAGAGGAGCCTTATGGTAAGAAGACTACATTGTTTAAAGCTTGCACTTTTTTTGCTTAATCTT
Source organism: Solanum dulcamara (assembly GCF_947179165.1). Taxonomy (NCBI): domain Eukaryota; kingdom Viridiplantae; phylum Streptophyta; class Magnoliopsida; order Solanales; family Solanaceae; genus Solanum; species Solanum dulcamara. The sequence continues at coordinate 1,540,074 of NC_077241.1, read as the reverse complement.
TATCAAACTGGCCATCTCACAAACATCCTAGCTTCTATGGAATTTGGTGTTCGGTTTTCTATGCTAAACTGATCATGAATATTTCAATTGACTTCAAGATATCTAACTTCTTTCTCCTTGTCCTATATTAAAAGATATCTAGTAAATAGATAGGAACCCTTGTAGAAGGAAATAAGCTTGGTCTCACTGTTAATAAGATAATAGAGGGATGACAACTACAAGTTTCTTAGTTTAATACTTCGTCATTCTCTTCAACATTTCTGTTTGCCTTCCTCTCAGTCCCAAAAATAAGGGGGAAAAAACAGGTGATTTTCAATAGTTCCTGTTGTTTGGGTTTGGAAAGAAGCTGGAATATATGCAATATTACCAATGTCTTTTAATAGTTACTGTATGCTACCTCTCGGTTTAAGTTATTCTGAATCTTGCTCCCACAATGAAGTCACCGAGCTAATGTAATTTGCATTGCAGGCAAAACTTCAGGTTGGGGACGTGGTAAAATGTTGCATACAAAAAATTACCTATTTTGGTATATTTGTCGAGGTATATCAATGACATACCATGAGCTTCTTTTGGAAGTAACTCCAATCAACTATTGATTACATCTTAAATTTGCATCATTCGAATATAGGTTGAAGGCGTACCTGCGCTAATTCACCAGACAGAAGTGTCATGGGATGCCACTTTAGACCCTGCGTCATATTTTAAAATCGGTCAGGTAGTTGCTTCTCGATAAAGATACATAACAAATTTTGTAATTCTTACCTTCTGATGTTAAAGTGAAATGAAATTTAACTGATCATTATAGATAAGTATAGTTTTTGAATTGTGAAAGATCCATGCTGGCTCAGAGTTTGTTGATTATGTTGTTCATGTAAATGTGTTGGAGATTAAGTGCATAATACGTTCTCTGAAAATGTCAGAGCTAACTATTTAAGAGATATCTTACTTTTTGTGGAAATTTTTCTGTGTAGATTGTGGAGGCAAAGGTTCACCAGTTAGACTTTTCACTTGAGCGCATCTTTTTGTCGTTGAAGGAAATAACGGTAAATTTCTTCCCATCCTGCTTCAATAACAGTCCTTTTGAGCCGAGGGTCTATCAGAAACAGCTTCTCTACCCCCACAAAGGTAGAGGTAAGGTCTGCGTATATCCTACCCTCCCCAAACCTTGCATGTGGGATTACACTGGGTATGTTGTTAAGGAAATAACGTTAATCTGTCTGTTTTTTTCCTGATATTTTAAGGTAAGATTGATATTGACTATGCCTTCATAAGTACTTTCTGCAGCCAGATCCCATGATGGAGGCCTTGGAAGCTGTAGTTGGTGATCATGATAATTTGAATGGAGAACTCCAAGAAGTAGAGCTGGATACCGAGGTTCATGTTCTCACCCTTGCAATTGAGTAGTTTTATTCCTTTTGAACTTGATTCAATTTACCAAAGACACCTTAGATCAATACATCAGGGTTATCATCTCAGCAATGAATTGCATGCATAATTCACGTAGTATTTGTTGATACTCATGTCATGATTCCTTACATGTATTGCAAATAGATTTCCTTACCTCATTTGTAAGAACAGGGAGCATTTGCTTTCCCTACTCTAGTGGACAGTGAGTCATAACTCAACAACTGGAGCATCATTTTAGTGTTTGGTCAGGGTCTTCCTTCATTGACAGCAGTTGGAAGGATGTTTCTTAATAGAATTCATTCAGGTTTAAATGATGTACTGTATAAAGAATTTTCTGCATTTTCTGGGGCCTTTTCTTTAGGCATAATACATAAATAGACACTTGGCTTCAACAGGCAACTAAACGCACCAACTTTGAGCACATCTAGACACCTCAATTTATCTCCGTTGTGTCAGTTGAACACTCAAACATACTAAATGATCTTCTACGTACCTCCAAAATTTATGTGTCATGTCAGTGTCAGGTGTCCACGAGACACAATGGAGACGAGTTGGAGTGCTTAGTTGCCAGTTGAAACCAAGTTGAGGTGTCTAGATGTGCACTTTCAAAGTTGAAGTGCTTACTTGCCAATATAGGCCAAGTTTGAGTGTATGTTTCTGTATCATGCCTTTTATTTACTATATTAATGAAGTATTAGGTGCTCCATATATCCTAATATGGCTTGTGTTGAGGTCAGTTCGCTTTAAGGACTGCAGAGATGTATCAATAGTTTGCGCTACTCGACAATCGCCCTGCTGGGAGATCTATCTGCTGGATTTGAAGTAATTGGCATTAAGATCAATGCAATTGTGGTTGACTGAAAATAAAATTGGAAGGGGGTGAGAGGGCACTAAATTGTGTCAATATCATGAATCCTATGTTGCTCGGACTCTCCAGAAATGTTGTTGCACCCATGTTGGATCCTCCAAAAAATGCACTACTTTGGAGGATCTGACAATATCTTGTGGATATGTTAAAAACACATTTCAAAAGCTTGAGACAAGCACCCATGGATTTGGTTTGGTATAGGAAGGGGAAAAGGCCGAAGCTTCTCAATGTGTATAATAGATCATCCTTTTCTGCTAACTGTCTTTTGTGCTTCCCGATATACTATAAACCTTTACAACTCAAATCAATTGTAGGGCATTTCCTTGAAGTACGAAAATATGAAATCATTACTGAATCTGATCTTCGATTGTAATATACGTTTGCGTTTGTTGATAGCTGATAGTAGATTTTCATGCAATGTTGTGCAGTGGCCCGACGTGGAATCTCTTATCAAAGAATTACAGCAGTTCGAGGGTATCTCCTCTGTATCAAAAGGGCGGTACTTCTTGAGCCCTGGTTTGGCTCCAACATTTCAGGTATCACCTTACATAAGACATAAGCAATATAACTAAGAGATATGGAATCTAAAAAAAATTGACTAGTTCACTCACTGCTAAACAACCAACAACAATTTGTGGTCGTTTATTTAATAGTTACGGGCAGTAGTTCTACTTTGGTAGTATCTCGATTATGATTAATTTGGCTGATGGTCATCTCCAGTCAAGATATATGTAGGGATGTCTTGAACAAAATTGTTAGTGTGGACTATGCATGAGTTATTTATGAGACTGAAAATGTGTCACTTCCTTTCTTAAGATGGACATTTACTCATCCATTAATAGAGGAACCAATTTCGTACCCCGTTGACACTGAGTATTTAAAAAAAAATTGTGGGGTAGGGGAGGGGATTACAAGGTGGGGAATCAAACCTTCACCAAGGTGAAAGTTTACCAACTGAGCTACTAAGATTCCCCTAACACCAAGGCTTTAAAGCAAATTCTACCTCGTTTCGTATGACTAACCACTTTAAGACTTTTTTGGAACAAGTCATTGCTTTTTTTGAGATTGTTTTCACATAGCTGCATAACCATTCTCTTTTGCAACTTAATATGAAAGTTTATGGCACGTTTTTAGGCGCAATACTTACAGTTATGCATTAGGTTGATAGGTTCACACTCAAAGTGTGTATAAGATAGTGCATTCAACTGTGCATTGCTGGCTTTATTGTTTTTGGACGATTTTAATCATTGATTTTCTATCAGGTTTATATGGCATCCATGTTTGAGAATCAATACAAGTTACTTGCTCGGTCGGGAAATCGCGTACAAGAGGTAAAATTTCAAAGTCATCCTTATTTTTCCCTAATGTTGCATCATAATTGTATCTATCATTTCTCTTTCTGCAAAAGAAAGGTAAATTTGCAGTTTTGAAATCCGTTTCGTGGAATCGTGATTAAAATGTTTAATTCTCCTGTTCATCTCAATCGAGTATTTCACTGAAGCTTCTTTGTTGTCTGGAAGCATACAATGCTTGATGTGTTGTAGTCTAACAAACTTCTTGGATAACTTATCACCTTTTCCTATGAATGAAAAATTCTATAATTTAACACCCGAGAGTGTGGCCTAGTAGTCAATGAGAGTTGAGAACTATGAGGTCTTAGGTTCATATCCTAGCGGATGCAAAAAAAGTAGGTGTCTTCACATATTTGTCAAACCTTGGTAGACAGAGTTATTTGGTACCTGTGCTGTTAGGAGACAACAGGTACTCTGTGGAATTAGTCGACGTTCGGACATTATATGTTTTCCAACTTGTAACTCCATTTAGATACTCGAACTACGGTTTGTGCTGATTGAGCACCTGAACACATGATAAAATGTTCCTATTACATACTTCCGATTCCGATTTTTGAGAAGTTTTTGTGTGTGTTCTCAAGCCCCTATTACGTAGAAAACTTGAACGGGTTGTCGATGTATTCAGATTCAAGACTAAGTACCATTTAATTAGATATGCATATGCATAGGTAAGTCATTTTTATAGCTACACTAATTGGTGCTATTTGGACTTTGTTTTGTGCAGGTGGTAGTGGAAACATCATTGAGTAAAGAGGAAATGAAATCTGCAATTCAATCTTGTACAAATAAAGTTGAATAACCAATCAAAACGTAATAATAAATTATACAAAGAAAGTGACTAATCTTTCCGCTTTTTCACCCGGTATTTGATACCTGCATATTGAAGCGTGACTAGGTTCGTATTTGTGTTGAAAAGCTTCATATTGGGAGTAAAGTGCTTTTTATTAAAGGCGACTTCATATTCGGGGTTTATACTTGATGCCATATTAAATGAGTCAGGATTCTTGTTACTATATGTATATTGTGTATAACTTGTGGCCATCTACATGCCTCACCAAGTTATGTTATATTATATTATATGTTATCTATAACTGTATCCAGTCAACAGACAACGTTACAGAGAGATTTGACTAATTTATTTGTTCAAGTTAAAGAAATAAATAGACTTTTAAAATTTGTAAGTTTTTTTTGTTAAATGTGCCTTGAAATTTATGTGTTATAAGACTTTTAAAAATTTATAATCTTAAATATGTCATAACATAAAAAAATAGTCACATAAAATTCAAGAGAGGCAGTACAAGATTTGTTAATTGATTAGACATACATATGAATACAAATTAATTAAATATTTGTAGCCTATCTTTAGGTATATTGATAGGACTCTCCTAAAATATTGTCGCAAATATATTACTTCTGAAAAAATTGTCACACATCTATCGCCATTTTTTGAGAATCTGAGCAACATAAGCTAATTATGTATGTCCTACACTCTATTTCTCCATTAAAACTTGATGAGAATCCTCATTCAACTCACATTTATCATCATGGTAAAATGCAAATTTTGAATCAAATTATTTTCAAATTTTGAATACAATTAAGTCATTTTTTCAAAACAAAGTTCTCCAATTAAAGAAATAGTGTCACATAAAATGAAATAAAGTCATACAGGATATGTTAAAATCTTGAAAACTAGCATTAATGGTACACATAACTGAACATTTAACTTAATTAAACATATGTAGCCTATTTTTAGCTATATTGCTCAGATTTTTCTAAAATGTTGTTGCGTTTGTATCTGAACCTCAAAAAATTGTATTATTTTTGAAGTATATGACACACGCACCCGCTCATGACATTTTTAAAAATTCTGAATAACATAGATAGATGGCTATTTTTGCATGTCCTCCATTATAACTTGATGAGCCCCCTCACAATTATTATCATGAGTAACCAAACTAACAAGAAAATCAAAAACATCAGTGGCTATAATAGCAGATGCAACATCATCTTTATGAATAATACTTCTTCTTTTATCATTCATATTATTATTTGTCATAATTATCCATGCCCTTTTTGTGAGTTCTTCAATGAATAATTCACATGCCTTAGAAAAAACAATTGGAGCTTCACCAGAAATCATCTTTACATCATCACTTGATTTCTTCATTATTTTCTTGATTCTTGCTAGTGGCAATGAATGTGGACCTGTTTTTCTTGAAAGAATTCCTGAATATGCCCCTGCTTGCCTCATTTTTTTTTAATAAGATAAGGGTAAAACTACGTACACCGGACCTCACTTGTGGGATTACACTGTTGTTATAGATATATAAGAAATTTTGATTTTTAGTTTTTTTGGGGATAATAGGAGTGAATTTTGAGTTTTGTGTGAAAAAATGAGAAAGAAGTTTATAATTTGTTTGAATTATTTCAAGAGTGATATTTGCATGAATATATATAGATATTAGGATGGCCGGCTGGCTTGGCTTGGCCGGCTTAGGAGGTACTAGCTAAAGACTATGTCACAAAATTCTTAATATTCAATATTAATGTGGAGTGTTTCCTTGTAAAATTTGATATTTTTTTTCTTTAAATGTCAACTTTTTTTTTAAATAAGGTATGTCATCTAGCTAGGGGGGTATGTCATCTAGCTAGGGGGGGTGTCTTTCGAAAATAATTGTTCTACCTCCATGAAATAGGGGTATGGTTTGCATAAGTTCTATCGTTTTCAGATTCCACTTGTAAAAGTTTACAGTAAGTATGTTATTGTTGTTGTTGTTGTTGTTGTTGTATCTAGCTAGGGGTGTCTTCAGTTTTTCAATACCGATTTTTTTGTTGTTGTGAGTTAATTATTAGGAATGGAGTTAGCTCGAGAAGTACGAATTCATATATCCTAATAACTTTAGAGCAAATCTCGTATATTTGTTGAGAAATACATTGAATATATACATACGATGAACTTCAGAATTCAGACTTTAAATCATGAAATCTCATTTAGTTATTGTGAAATAGACTTGTATATAAGAATTTCTAGGTTCTAGTTTAGATACTTAGATTTTTTTCACTATGTAGGTGGTTGGTTTATTTTATTTGCCTAAAGTTTAGTGAGTAAAGTAATTTGATATTTATGTTGGTAGGAGATATGTAACATGTATTCGATGGAATAATTAAGATATGTATAAGCTGACTCGAAAACTAGAGAGGAGAAACTTTCAGATTGTCAACCAACCAAATAGATCCCATAAGCATTAGAGAATGAGTGAAACAAATCCAATTTTATCTACTTTGAATGCCAATGGTCAATAATCATATCAAATTTAATTTTTAAAATGAACTTGCATAGCATCATCTACTTATAGTACATTGATGTTGACTAAATCTACAATCTATAATTATGTTATTTCTATCAAGACAAATTATAACTTTTTGTGAAATTGACAGGATATTTAATTTAAAGATCCGATCCTTGTTGATTATCATTGTTTAAAAATGCTTAATAAAATGATGTGATTAAATAATTATTAATTATGAATAGAAGCATATTCTAAGAATCATGCATAATTAAAAATGGAATAATGGGATTAATTTTTCTCCAAACAATAAGTTGTGTGGTCAAATGTCAAATTTGATTTAAGAGCATCCAATTTTTTGTTTAGGACAAATATAATTGTTGGTAAATCTTCATTATTAAATTCCCACTTCTCAAATTGGAGGATCTCATGTACATTATTAAGGTAGTTCATGAGAATTGCTATTTTATTTATCACTAAGAATTGCGGTGAGATAGATATCTTTAATCAGAGATCTTGGATTCAAGTCTTGAAAATAAAGAAGGAGGGATTCTAATAGAGACCAGTTTCTTATTTAATGAGCTTTACACGATGTGAATTGGAATTAGTCAAGTCCCTACAACGGGCGAAAATCGAACGAAAAAAATTAAAAAATTTTAAAAAATATATATATATTTGAAGGTATCAAAACAACATTTTTTAGGCCATCAAATATCAACAACAATAACAAATTCAGCATAATAATAAAATATATGCATATCTTATTTCTACTTTTGAAAAGGCAGGAAAACTATTTCTGAAAGACTCTTCGCTGAACAAATAGTGAAAAAGGCAATAGCACCAAACAGAAGGATAGCATCAACTTCTTATTTTTGTTTTACCTTTTATCTCTTGAAAAACATTTCTTATGATGAAGTTTCAAAAGTTTGAATATTTGGAATTTGGCATGTTAGACAAAAGAGTAAAGAAATTTCGGTTATAGAAATAACATTAACTGATCGCTTTTCGGCCTTTATCTTTGAAAAATAGCCATTATTATAAAGTATATTGGTGAAATTTTATTACAATATCTCGATGTTTCACCCGTTGAATTTAAAACTCTATAATAATAGTTGTTTTTTCATTACAACAACGAAAAAGTGGCTATTTGTGGATTTTATCCATTTGGGCTTATATACTAACTCATGATAGTTTGAATATAGATGGTCCAGATTCAATAATTGGGCTGTTGTGAATATACATTTCGGGGCTAATTACATCCTATTGTGGAAGTTTTTTCAATTACAAAAATCTTGAATTTTTCATTGCCCTAGAATACATTCCTTGACTGTCTAATAGAAATGATACATTATTTAATGGGAGGGTTATATCCGAGAAGCGATAAAGATGTATCTGAGAGGAGATTTTTGTAATTTTTTTAAACATAGAGAATTTTAGAAATTCTAATATATTAAATTGTATATTTATATAATTTTTCATAAAAGTTATGTTCTTAATTTTAGAATAATAATTTAAAATATTAATAATTGCATTCTAAATCTAAAAATTAGATTATTTGAGCAAAAGCTAACGAAATGCAAAGTGTAATTATATCCACTAATATTTGCAAGGATATAGTGAGTGACTATATCAAAGAACATGATTATGACTATTAAATGGTCCCCTTACTTATACTTTCCTCAACCATTCTACTTTTATATTGATCATCATCATTTCTATTTTCACATACACTTAAATCTAATTCTTACTAATCATTTGTTTCTAACTTTGTTTTTATAGCCACATGTATATATTAGTTATCCACTCATTCAATTAGTTCAGATTTCTGTTATGTATATTCATTGGGAGTCTTGGAGTAACTGGTAAAGTTGTTGCCATATGACTAGGAGGTTACATGTTCAAGTTTTGAAAACAGTCTCTGATAGAAATGCAAGGTAAGGTTGCGTACAATAGACCCTTGTAGTCGGGCCCTTTTCTGGACTCTACGTATAGCGAGAGCTTTAATGCACCGGACTACCCTTATATTCATTGAGAAAGTGCTAATTTTTTATCGAAAATTTCTCTATTTAATGATCAAAGATCGAACTTAATATCTCTCGTTAATGATAAAGAGGTCTCATTCGTCCTGGCCATCGTCCGATAGTACTAACCCTTTATTTCTACTCTTTGCACAAAGGCAAAAGAAGGATTTGATGTTTTTTAGCTAATAATTAGCCCATCATTTGTATATATTTATCATGGATAATAATTAACTTACTTGTCTTGGTTAGTGCATTCAATTATAACAAAGATACTTAATTAACAATTGTATGACCTTTGAAAATCTTTCATGGATCACATGATAACATGTCATTAAAGATTTCATTTTACTTGTAGAGGAGGCTACCTTATTAAAGTAAAAGAAGAAGAATCAAACCTCCAAAAAGAAAAAGAAAAATCACCAACTGGGAAATTACTCAATACACATATTAATAAGTAATAACAGCTATTCCATAAAATTAATTGAAATACGCATACAATCACCGTTATATTATATATATTAGAAAAACTAGGAAATGAAACATCACATAGGGATTTTTCTTTCATTAGAGAAAATTAATGAATCATAAATGAATGTACTCATAAAAGAGACAACACAAGGTGCTCATGTATGATGAAAGTTCCCCACCCTCAAACCCCACCCCCAACCCCACCCCCACCACCCCATTCTCTTTTTTTTTCATAGTTGAAGACAGAAACAATAACACATTCTACAGTGTAGGCACAAAAAGGGGGTGAGGGGGTAGGGGTCCAATTATTAATTTCAAGAAATTAAGATAATGGCGGATATAAAGTATCCGAATCTCCTTCGGCGAAAAATTATATTATTTATATATGATTAAAATAATTCTTAGGTTTAAATAGTAGATGTCGAACCGACTTCAGTTAGTTCGTGTGTCTACTTTTTCAAATTTTAAACACCTTATTGAAAATCCTGACTCCGCCACTATACGTGTGTATACGCATGTATGTGATTATAAAGAAAAATAAGTATATACAAAGAAATCGATTTATCATAAATTTTAAAATTTGAATCCGTCTTTAAAAGACAGAAAACATTAGTCTCATCACAAACATATAGATACGATAGTATTTAGGGAAAAGGATCAAAAATGCTCTTAAACTATTTGAAATGAACAAAAATGTCATTTGTTTATAGTTTGATCTAAAAATGCCCTTGTGGTCAATTTTTTGATCCAAAAATGTCCATATTATTATTTAATGGGTCAAAATGCACGTGATTTTTATAATTAGAAATCATTAAATTTTTTAATAGTATAGGAAGAAAATAATTAGCACGTGTATGACAGCTCAGAAATTGCAAAATTCCACGTGAAAAAAGTGTCTATCCATCTCAGCATGTAGACCAAATATGTGTACTGGAAAATTTACAGGTTGGCCACATTCAATAATTCAATAATTTAACTCGCACTCTGTCCATCTTAATTTACGTGATATTATTTAATTTGATATAAAAAATATTATTTTTTTAAAAAAAAAATTGTAGTCTAAAATATTTTTTACTCATTTATGTGGCTATAAATAAATTTATTAAGGATACAAGAGAAACTTTAAACTTTAATGATTTCTAATTATAAAAATGTGAAATTTATCACTTAATTTTTAACTATTTGTCCAGTTTGAAAAAATTAATAGATAATTTATTACTTTTAGTATCTAATTATGCTTTCTCAAAATATTGAATTTATTATATTTAAAAAATAATATGATATCAAAATTATTTATTTATTTATTTCAACTGTATATTTTCTGAATCAGATGACAGTGACTTGCCTTCTGAATAAACTGTTGGTAGAATATTATAAAATTGGAGTCTACAAATGGAACCATACATATATATATATATATACAAATATTTTGGTAGGCCAAATGGTATTTGTCTATTTTATTGGTGACTAAAAATTAATCAATAATTGAAGTTAACTTTTTTTTTAATCATGTTGCTTTAATTTTTTTAAAATATCATCTAGTATGTAATAAATTATTCTTCAAAAGTGATGTATTTTTTAAAAAATTAAATATAGGTACGATAATATTTTTTAAATGATCCGACCGATAATATTGAGTTCACATGAAATCAATAACTACAGGACGAATCATGTATAAATATTCAAATCTTATATCCATTATTATAATATATTAACTTGAGATCGTTGTAATAATCATAGTTTTCAAATTCTATATCCGCTTTCTGAATTAATTAATTATTTATTAATAAATTTTTTAATTTATTCTTAGACTTAATATATAAAACTTGTCCAATTATGTTAAACATGCACTCCAGATAGACAAAAATACGGCAGCACTCACTGTAGTTCTATTGTATTTTGTTATTAAAATAAAATTAAAGAATTACTGATTAATTAAATAAGATAATAATATTTAAAATATTTCTTACTTGTACTTGTATGCTAATTAACTTTTCTACCTAACACAAAAAATAAATACCATAAGCCAAAAAAGTCAAGAGTTTGGGCATCAATACTGACTAGTTCATATTATTATATTATTATTGTAATATTATACAATATGATCCACCTCTACTTTGTAACTCTTAAATAGTCATATTTTAATATTGGAGAAATTTATATATCAAGCTTTTATTTGTAGTAGGATGTTTCGAATTTGTGCATGCATAGCGTACGTTGATCATTTTTTTTCGCTCTGTTTTTGAAAAATAGCAAATATTCTTATGAAGTTTCTTATTTTACGGGTGAAATATCCATAAAATTAATCATCTATATAAAATTTAAAACTTCATAACGTTCGCCTAATCCTAAAATAATGCACATTGTCCATTTTTCGTCCGTCATTGGAAAACTAACATGCACCTATCCTGAAAAAAACGCTTACTATTGTCATGGAGTTTAAAGTTTCACATGTAAAACTCTAAGATTATCCCGGAGTTTATTTATGATATTTGAAATTCCATAACAATTAATCTCACAACTGTAGGCTTATAGTGCTTAAAGTTTAGTGATTTAGCATTATGATGAATAAAGTTCAGTTTATAATAATATGGTAGAAAAATAACTTTATGAGTTTATTTCAACAATCATACGTTAAATTAAATGATAGTAGGATAAATAAAATATATATATCAATTAAAGGCGATAAATTTAATATCTTTTAATCAGTATATATAATTAGGTTTTAGGTGAGGAAAATGTGGACATTTGATCTCCTAAAAATGAAACCTTGACTGCTAAAAAGATTGTGACGACACTAATTTTTTAAATTCTTTTATTTATTTTCTATTATCATTTATTTATTTTATTCTTAATAAGGAAAAAATTGATGTGACAATAGAGAAAAAATATATTGGACCATTCAATATTGGCGTGCATTTGTTGCAAAGAGCCAAATTTAAAAGTTTCAATCCATTTTGATGGTGATTTTGTGTTTTTTCCCATCATCACAATTTATTTAGAAATGAATTTAATTAATATAGACTGATATTATAATATAATTTTTATAGTATTAGGTCTTTAAAAGTAAACCACAAGAAACTATTATTAAAATATATAGATTGATACTACAATAATAACTATTCTTCAGGTCCAAGGATCGAATATATATATATATGATTTTTTAGTGACCATTTTTTTCTATATAAATTCAATATGTCTAATTACTCATAATCACACAAATAAAAATAAAAGCAAAAAATTAAGTTTACTATTTTTACTAATATATAAATCTATGACAAAATCAAAATACTCATAGAAAAGTAGTAAGTTATTCAAACTCAATGTATTAATAAGACTTTACTTATTCACAACTAGTAAAATCACTTATATAAGTATTTCTTTATCCTTAATCAAATGTCTCAGGTTCAAGTCTCCTGGATACGGAGTCGCATTTGTTAAGAAGCACTTTATTCCCCCCCCTCCACCTCCTTTTCCCAAATGTGAGATTTTTCGATGCGAATCCGAAATTAGTCGGATTCCAATGCAGTTATTGGACACCGAATGAGAAACCCCCCTCCACCCCCCCAAAAATCACTTATATAAAACAATTTTTTTCTACCTAATTTTAGGTCAACTTCGCCGCGTCGTAATACCTTCACTCACCATAATTTCATATTTACATAGGTAGATCAACCAAAAATATGGCAAAATCATCTCAAATAATCTTCACTCACCATAGTAAACATAAATTGATAATCAATTAAAAAAATGGTAATAGACATGTTATATAGCAAAGAAACTATATTATTGGTAAAAATATTCTTTAACTTATTAGTGTATTTAAAAATTATTAAAAAAAAGTTGACAATTTTAACAAAGTAAGGATTTTCTTTGGCCACAGAAACAAAAAAAATCTAATAAAAAGTCATAAGTTCATATCAATTTTGAACCAAACATTTTTTTTAGAATGAATATTAGCCAAATTGGGAAATTAACACATTGAAGTGTTCATTAAGCTAAGTTTCCTAGGAATTTTTGCCAATATAAAGACCAATGAGACAAATTATATACAATTTAATGCAATAACTACAATTTTTGGTCACTCAAATATTAGAAAAATAATAATTTTAGTAATGATTTCTATATTATGAGTATTAATTAAAAGAGACATAAACATCACCTCTCAATTCAATCCATCTTTCCGACCCTTTCAACACATTCTTGATACGACATACAGTGACATAGCTAGAATTTTTAGTAAAGGGAGTTCAAAATTTGAAAAAGTAGACACATGAATTAGTCGAAGGGGTTCGATATCTATTATATATACATAAAAAATTATTTTAACCATATATAAATAGAATAAATTTTCACCGAATGACTCCCTCATTGTAAGGTAGCTCCACCCCTGACGACAAAAGCCTCATGCCATAAATAAGATATTGAAAGTCTGGGTCCTTGATCATTTTCTCTTGAATTTGAACTGGTCGAGAGATATAAACCCGCAATAAATATTTTCAAATCGAAATTTCCTCAACTAGAGATGAAATTTCAGAACTAAAACAATTCATGAAAGTTTCGTGATTAATTCAATTACATTTGATGAACATCATATCCATTTTCTTTTATAATTCAATAGTAGCTTCTTTTTTTTTTCAAAAAAGAGGAGTAAATAATACTTCATCACATATTTTACAAAAATCATAATTAGAATTATACAAATAACTGCATATGACTAAAAATTTGTAATCATTTTTAGCTACTTTCTCTAATTTTACTCTAATGTTTTTACCTACTATATTGATGGTATATCGAAAACAATCTCTCTATCCCACAAAAGTAGAAATAACATTTGAAGTCAGTGACAAAATCAAAAATTTTATTAAAGTTATTCAAGACTTAATATATTATATGTATAAAAAATAATTTCCTACCTATATAGTTCATATAATTTTGAACGAAAGTTATTCAATCGATCACTCTTCAATACTGCTACACTACTAATCTGAATTTTGTGTACATATCCTCTCGAGACACTTCACTCGTAAAAATACACTGATAATTTCGAATTTGTTGGTGACTCAAAAGCAAAAAAAAAAGAAACTTCACTTCCAATATTTTATTTTCTCTTTTCCCCAATTTATGATCATAAAGACAAAAAACAAAAGTCAATCATATAAAGTTTTTTTTTAAAAGAATATTTATTATATGAATTTTTCATAACACTATTTCATGCACAAAATATATAGAGAGAAAAACAGAGACCATATATAGAAAGAGAAGCAGAGAATCACTGTGTGTCTGTGTGAAAATCTGCCGGAAAAACACCATTAAACCCACTTCAGATCTACCGTTTTCTCTCCTATCAACCCATTAATTGATTAAATTCATCACTTTTCAATCTCAAAATCCTGAAATTTCAAAAAACAAATTGCTCTGTTTTAACTCATTTCTATCAACAATTCAATATCCCGCAGTCTTTTGCTCAATTTCTGTGCTCTACACTGAGAGATTGTTTATTTCGTTGAAATTGATGGTTTATTAAAAGTTTTCATGGTGGTTTTCCGGTAGTGTACGCCGGAGCTCCGATGAATGGAAGGGAAGAGCTCCGGAGAGAATTGTGAATTGGGGTTTGTAATAAATGAGTTGAATTGAGGGTAAAAGTGTAAAAAAAATGTTTAAGTCGGCAAGATGGAGGAGTGAGAAGAACAAGATCAAAGTTATCTTCAAATTACAGTTTCATGCAACTCAGGTAAAAAAAATTTTAAAAAAAATAAAAAATAATATATATATATATATATATATATATATATATATATAATTATTTTTATTTTATTTTTCAGTTCAAAGATTGATTTTTTACAGTTTGTGTTGGTTCTTGGTAGTGTTTTTTTTTTAGTAGTTAGTTTTGAAAATGTTGGAAATAGCAATCTGAATTGGATGATTTGATTGATCATTTTCTTGATTAGGAAGTAGAAAGGTTAAAGAAAACGATTAAATTTGATGACCCAAATCATTTTTTCCATTGATATAGTTTGTCTATGCTCCAAACTCCACTTGTGGTGGGATTACACGGGGTATGTTGTTGTTGTAATTGTAGTTGTCTTTGCTATATACTAGGATAAGTGGGTTGAGGTCTCAGGTTTAGTTACTAGGCGGAGGCAAAAGTACTAGGTGATTTCTTCTCGTTTGTCTAAGGGAGTTACTAGGTATTTGTACTGGTGGGAGGTAGGCCTCGTGGAATTGGTTGAGTTGCACGCAAGTTGGACTTGATATGACGATTATAGGAAAAAAGAAATTCTAGGATGGGAATTGCTTTTTTATTGGGATTAAGGTGTTACATTGTGAATATCTTTAAATTTAGGCATGCGCTTTATCGACCAATAATTTGGGATTGGAAGATAAATTAAATGGTGTGTTGTAGTATTGTTCTGTTACTATCTGTTGTTTGTTGTACTTTCATTACTTCTTGAGTCGAGGTCTATCGGAAACACTTTTCTACCTTTGAGGTAGTTGTAAGGTCTACGTACACTCTAACCTTCCTAGACCTCACTTTGTGGGACTACACTGGGTATGTTGTTGTTGTTGTAGAATGAAATGGTGTCGAATCAAGTAGAATGGATATAAAGCATTCAAATAATCGATTCAATAATTTGGGTTTGATATATGGTGAATTGATTGATTGATCCCTCTGCATTTTCATGGGAAAAAAGCTGTTGTCTGCTTGCATTTTCCTTTGATTTGTTTCACTTCAAATCAGATACTTTTTTCGAGGCAACGGATAAAAAGTTTAATGTCAATAACTCGTTTGAGACAATGATACTATCACGCCTCAAGCCTTATTCTTTCTTTTCTTATAGAGTTTCTATAGGGTGGTTGAAAGATTCACATTCATTCAAAGCATAACGGATTAATTTGTATATATGTCATAGGTAGCGGGGGATGCATTGATGATATCTGTGGTCCCTGCTGATGTGGGAAAGCCAACATTAAAATTAGAGAAGGCACCGGTTCGTGATGGGAGCTGTTACTGGGAGAAAGCAGTTCTTGAAACTGTTAAGTTCATTCAAGAACCTAAGTCGGGGAAGATTCATGAAAAAATCTATTACTTCATCCTGGGAACAGTAAGCTGTATTTTCAAGTCTAGGATTTTTATGTTGCATTGATTCCTTAGCAAGTGATTTTACATGATTTGCTTGGATGTGTACTTTGTAGGGGTCTTTAAAATCTGGAGTTGTTGGAGAAGCTTCGATTGATTTCTCGAATTATGCAGAGGCGTCTAAGATCTCCTCTATTTCTCTTCCACTCAAAAATTCAATATCGGGAGCTTTATTGCATGTAAGTCTGCCATCCATTCGTGAACGAATATGCATAGGACTGCTATTTTGCGAGCTTTTTGGACCTGATTGAATTTAAATGATGTTGTTCGTTGTCTATAGGTTTCGATTCAGAGGATTCAGGATTCTTCTGATCAAAGGTGCTGTCCAGTTTCCCAATGACGTCCATGATTTTCTTCTAAGTTTTTGGTTCTTGCATAGTGTCAAATTTAAACTAGTCTTTTTAACATCTTTTTGGTGCTTCTACAGTGTTGAGGAAATCGAAAATGTAAAAGCAAATTCCGATAATATGATCTTGAGGACGCAACTAAGCAATGGTGATGTAGAAGCTAGCCTTGAAAGCAATTCTACAGAGGTAAGACATAAAAACTTCTGACTGATTGTAAGGAAATGAAGATCCGACGATTGATCCTCAGACATGAGGTTGTTTTGCCACAAATTAATGCTAGCATTATGCTTCGTTTTCGACTGATAAGATTGTCTCGTTTTGTTGTCTATATTTGGATTTAATAGGATGGCCTGATCAACAAACCTATTTTGCACAATGGTGAACTGAATGGCATCCACCGGGCATCAGGTGAATCTGATATTACCATGTCCAGTTCCGGTAGCAGCTCAGGGCTTGATACGCCTCAGCAAATCAAAATGAGAAACAACACTGGCAATCAGGATCACATAAACTTCCCTTCGTCTCCAAATCATGCGTTAATTCTGCGGAATCCCAGTATTGATGTCTCTACAACAGTTTCTGAAGAAATTCAGCAGTTGGAATGGTTGGGGGGTTCCGCTCTCGAAGTAAGTACAGATGGATCTTCGAGTACTCCAAGAGAAGCTCTTCTTAGATTAGCATCACAAGAAGCATCAGATATTGTCATCGCGAAGCTAAAATCTGAGCTCGCGACTTTTGCTAGGCAGGTAGAAGTGTCAGATTTGGAACTTCATACCTTGCGTAAACAAATCGTCAAGGAGAGCAAAAGAGGTCAGGATCTCTCGAAAGAGGTTGCTAGCCTAAAAAAAGAACGAGACTCTCTCAAGGAAGAATGTGATAAACTTAAAGCCTCCCAAAGACGTTTAAACGAGGCCAAATCCAAAGACAAGTTGCTCTATGAGAAAGGGGATCTTCAAACTCTTGTTAGTGAACTTAGGCAGGAATTGGCTTATCAAAAGGACCTTAATGCAAATCTGGAAATACAACTTCAGAAGACACAAGAATCAAATTCCGAGTTAATTCTTGCTGTGCGTGACCTAGACGAAATGTTAGAACAGAAGAACAAAGAGAATGTTAGCCTTTGCAACAAATCAACCACTTCTTGTGATGCTGAAAATTTGCCGGATGTTATCTCCAAGCATGAAATGACTGATGAAGATGACGAAGAGCAAAAAGCACTAGAGCAGCTTGTGCGAGAGCATAGTGACGTGAAGGTCACGTATATGCTGGAGCAAAAGATCACGGACCTGCACAGTGAAATCGAGATGTACAGGAGAGAAAGAAATGACCTAGAGATGCAAATGGAGCAACTTGTCCTCGACAATGAAATACTGAAGCAAGAAAACCATGATATATTATACAAACTTGAGCAAAGTGAGCTTCAGGAACAACTGAAGATGCAATATGAATGTGCAACTTCTTATTCAACTGTAAGGGAACTTGAAGGCCGGATTACGAGTTTGGAGAATGAACTGACTGAGCAAGCAAAAGAACTCTCTGATTCTTTGGTCACCATAAGCGAGCTCAAAGATCAAGTCAGTAACCTGGATGAAGAACTGGAAAAGCAAGCTCAGGGATTTGAAGCTGATCTAGATACTCTTACTCGTGATAAAGTCGAACAAGAGCAGAGAGCAATACGTGCTGAAGAAGAACTGAGGAAGACAAGACGGCACAATGCTAGTACAGCAGAGCGGCTTCAGGACGAACTTAAAAGTCTCTCCATGCAAATGACGTGTTCATTAGAAGCGAACGAAAAGTTGGCTACTAAAGCGTCACATGAAGCTAATGAGCTCCGCCTGCAGAAAATGCATTTTGAAGAGACTCTTCAAAAATCATCTGAGGACCTCCAATTAATCAGAGTGCATTATGAAGCAAAAATGCTTAAGCTTTCTAGCCAGGTAACTAGTATGTCAGGTCAAATGGAAAAGTTGCATTTGGAAATTGAAGGAAAATGTGTGCAACTAGAAAAACAAGAAGAGCTGGCTAAAGAAACTGAGCAGCACTTGTCGCAGAAAATCATCTCTCTTAAAGCTGAGATTGGAAATCTATTAGCAGACAAGGATATCCTTTATCAGCATGCCAAACAGAAGAATATGCTAATCGATGAGTTGGAAGATACGAGGAAATCAATTGAGAACATGCAATTGCTTGTCAAGCATGGTCACAGTGAAAGAAGAGAACTGGAAACTAGGCTAGCTTTAGTGGAAAATGAGGCTATGGAGACTCTGAAGGAACTAAACTCCACGAGGTCTCTTATGGATGAGAAGGAGACATTAATATTAGAACTGCATTTGGAAGTGGATATCCTTGTATCTGAATTCAATGAAATGAAGAACTATTTGTTTGAGGATGAATTGGAGAAAGACAACTTGAGGAAGCAGCTGTCCCAGCTAAAAGAGGATCTGAAGAAGAAAGCGGATGCATTAAATAGTTTGGACAAAAAACTCACGGATGCTAATAGTCTAAAAGAGACAATAAAGTTGCTTGAGGTAATATTCACCTACATTTGATCTACCTAAATCTAGTTGTAAATCGTTGGAGTTGATTTATTCGTGTACTTCGTAACAGGATTGAGATTATTTCGATCTACAAAGATAACATTCATGATAGAAATCCAGTGTGCATTTACTCTTGCTATCACTATTCCTGCCTAGGTGTTTGAGAAAAAATTGATCTTGATGAGTATGATCGATCTTAGTTTTCGTTCCATCATCACAGGGTCAGATCAAGCTGAAGGAAAATGCGCTTGATAACGCAATGAATTCATTTATGGAGAAGGAGAAAGATCTTCAAGGCAAAAACGAAGAGTTAGAAAGAAGATTAGAAGAAATCCAACAGAGTACAGAAAGGCTCTGCGAACAAAAGTCCCTAAAGGTGAGCAGCCAGAAACTTATCTTGTACAGTAGCATTGTCACTAAACATCAGAAATAAGACAGCAAGAATGGTGTTTGAACTAGTCATGATTGAAGTTTGTATTGAAGTAGCTAGTTCAGGTCTGAGTCGACTGTGATACGATTTTCACACTGTTTAACTCTTATTAAAGTGCATCTGACTGATGGTACATTGATACAGGTGGCGATAGAAGATCTAAATCTCACGACTACAACAGGCATGGAAGATGAAAATCCCTGTCAAACGTTGTCTACAGAGAGGTATGAGTCCTGCCCTGCATTTAAGATTGATCCTTATGCTGTTCACCTCTATGTTGCTCGAACCTTCAACAATGTCGCCGGGTGTGTGTCTGATCCTGCGACAACATTTTTGGAGAGTATGAGCAACATAGACTCAAATAACTTTTGAAAAAGATGAGTTTATATTCTGAAAATCATTTCATATCACTATTGAGTCAACTTGAACAAGTATAACTTAACACTATTTGAGTGGCGGTCCATTTTTGACTAGACATAATACATAGATGGACAATTTAACTTGGTCTCAACTGGCGATTCAACACTCCAACTTTGAGTATCTAGACACCTCAACTTGTCTCCACTGCGTCACTTGAACACTCCAACTTACAAAATGATCATATAGACACCTCCAAAATTTATGTGACACGTTAGCATCGGACGTCCACGAGGCACAATGAGGACGAGTTGGATTGTTTATTAGTTACTAGTTGAGACCAAGTTGAGGTGTTTAGATGTGCACCCTCAAACTTGGAATGCTTACTTGCTAGCGAAGGCTAAGTTTAAGTGTTTGTTTACGTATTATGCTTTTTGACTATACATACACATTTTCGCGAATAAACTGTCCAAGACTAATTATTCTAAATGCCTCCACAATAATTGTCTTTCTCTTCTACATTCCTAATTGGCAATGCCTATATAAATGTAGCAACAACAGCTGTTGTTCGGACGAGGAAGAGGAAATGGAAAGCGCAGCATCCAATACTATAAATCTCCAAGAACTATCGAAAGAAACAGAACTACTGAAGGAGAGGAACAAGTTCATGGTAGTTGAATTGAAGGAAATGCAAGGTAGATATTCAGAAATAAGCCTTAAATTTGCAGAGGTAGAAGGAGAAAGACAGAAGCTCGCGATGAAACTGAGAAACATTAAGAGCACGAAAAAAGAGCTCGTAAAATAGATTTAAATTAAAATAAATGTAAATTGCTGAGAGATTTTTTTTTTTTTTTGCATATTCTTTATTTTTATTTTTCTTGCATAGAGTTACTCCATCAGATAAGATACAAAAAATATGAGTAGTTTTAGCATATAGTTCATAATTCCTTGAGAAATAAGATGCTGTGTAAGAGCATTTCAAGTTGTTTTTTTATAAGTAATGACTGGTGGTATTTTCTATTTATGAAGATTTTTTCACCAGTTTTTTTTTTAAAAAAAAATGTTATCTGATGTTTTTTGATGGACAAAGTTATTCGATATCTAGCGTCGAAAAAGGGATTCATTGAGATTCCCCTTTATTTGACAAAGTTATACATTTGATGATTTTTTTATGCAAAAGTTAATGAGTTCACATTGTGAACAGCCCATGACACTAGATCCGACCCTGATTATGTATATAACTTAAACGAAAAAAAGTTGAAACTGAACTCGTATCAAAATCAGCATGACTCCTGTATAAGGACGATGCAAACAAATCAAGAAACTTTATAGGAATTTGTTGTGGGTTAGTATTTTATTGTCATCAACATAATTTTGTTCATAATTTGCCATGTATCAATCCACACACTGTTACAAGAGCCACAATTAGTGAGTGATCTACATTGGGTTCCACTTCTAGAGTTAACACATCTTCACCATACCCAAATCCTCTTGATGATTGCTTTTGTTTTACCTACAAATTTACCATAAAAAAATAATTTAGAACATAGAAATTCATTATTATATGTATCTGAAAGAGTTTAATTTCTATTTACTAAATAACAGTTTTAATATTATCAAGTTATTTAAAAGATAGTAGTCCCACATTAGCGAGTGAGATGGAAAGTTGTCTCTTTATATTTTTTGGGCGATCAATCATCACCTCTTAAGTTGATTTCTGAGATTGAGTTAGCCTCAATGTCTACATCTTATCATAGTATCAGAGTTCATATATTGTTCACGCTCCAAATGTTTAGTCGTGGACATGTAGCGGGAGAGGGAGTATTGAGTCCACGACAACTATAGAAAGGAAAATTTGACAACTTATATGATTTTGGATAACCCCTCACCAATTAAGCTAGCTCTTTTTATTATGGTACCAGAGCCAAGCTCATCACGCTTCTTGAGTAACCCAATGTTAAGCACACATAATATGTTGTTCACGCTTTAATTAGCAAGTTTGGGCATACCTGATGGAAGTCCCGGCCACAACGGTTTTGGATGATGCAAATGGATTTTTTATACGGTTTTGGATAATCCTCACCTCTTAATTAGCTTTATTTGAAATTGAGTTAGATCCAAAACCTATTTCTTATCACCTCATATAACCGTTAATATAAACTCATTTTTCAAGTTTGTTATTACAGGTAATTCCAATAAAGGATCAGACTAATTACGTATACAATATTTGAATTCTCGATATAAATACTACATAATTGATTCTCATCCTTCAAAGACTACGAGTGTAGTAACACATATTGACCTTCTATTTTTATTTTCATATTAGACCATTTTCAAATATTTTTTGTTTATCTCGATAATATTTATTTGAGGAGGACACTATAAGCTCAAAAATAAGAGATTATAGTGACTTTGAAAACTAAAAAATTATTACATGCTATAACATATTAAAATACATTGATACTAACCTGGGCAATAACTTGGCCAGTAGAATTTGTAACTTTATATGATGAATTTCTATCAAATTGTTGAATTTTGTAGCAATTAATTCCTACATTATTTTCATCACATGACCCAAAATTACAAATGACATTTTCTCTTGAAAAAATGTCATAATTCCTCTTTACTTGAAATAATGGCCTTCCTTTTATTTCACCACATGATCCATACCCATTCCAACGACCAAATACTCTAAGTTTCTGAAAAAATAAAAATAACAATATTATTTAAAAATTAATAGTAATAATATCAAAAAATCAAGATAATATTTCGATAAATTTTTCGAGTATTAAAGATTGATAATAATGTCTAATTATTGACTAAAACAATGATGAGAAGTTAAAAGTTTTTCTTCCTAAAAAATATTTTCCGCCAATCAAACATAATTTCAGAAAACCGCTAATTTTAACAACAATTAATCCGCCATAAATTATCGATAACATTTTTGTTGAAAATCTTCTATCGACTAGCCAGATTCCAATGGAACTCTGTCAAAAATTAGCGATTTTCTGATAGTGACGTGAAAACATGTACACCCCTACATAGATACTAGTGCAATAGTAGTATATATAACATGTGTGGTTCGATAGAATCTAATACTAAAATACTATTACTAGAGGTCGCGTCATAGAATTCAAAATTCATAAAGTTCAAATTCTGACTCTGCAATATTATTATAATTACCTCTCTTTTAATGGAGAAAAGAACTTGGCCTTTGAGATCCATGATACAAACTTCATTTCTACAACTTTCTTGGTAATTATCAACTCTAAAAACAATTTCACCTTTGGAATTAAAAATAGTACAACCATTTCCATGGAAAACTAATGATTTCATCCATATAGTAAATGTTTCTTTTATAGATGTAACATAAGGTGGCGACGGCGACGACGATGAAGGAGAAGAAGATTGTTGTAACATTAATTCTGGACAAATTTTCGCCATAATTAAATTGAAAGAACTTGAATGAAGAAGAAGAAGAAAGATGATGTAAAATTAAAGCATTAAAAGAATAAATGATATAGTATATGGTTAGAGATATTAAAAGGGCTTATATATAGTGTGTATATAACATAATGTTGAAGTCACACACTTGAAACGAGATGAATTACATTGACTTGGAATATGTCTATGTGTAACTTTGACGAGTAGGGTTTAGTTTCTTTAGTCGCGGAGTCAGTAATTTTTATGAAATCTGTATTTTTCTTTATGTTAAGGTGATTCAAATTTATTTTTTTATATATATGTAATTTTTATCAGTAGTATAAGTTTTCGATGAAGGAGATTCAATTGCATCTTTTTTCTTGCATGTAGCTCCGGCATTAATTTCGTTACAATATATTCAGTGCAATCTATATATGGGGTTTAGCAGGAAGGATACATATAGGATCGATGCACGTATATTTTATCCTTATCTTTGTAGAGAACTGGTTGTTGATAGAACCTTAGCTCAAAAAAATATATTTATGAAGCAAAATTGTAAGATTAGTTTGAGAACGAAATAACAAGATACAAAGCAAATGAGTCAATAAGGAGATTATAGTAATGATAAATTTAAAAAAAAAGGATTGTTTTGTTTATTTTTTGTATTATATATATAAATATACCCTACAGATTGATGTTTTTCTGACAAGTTTGAGAGTGTCGTGAATCTACCTAGAACCCACTCAAAAAATAATTATTTCTCCTTCTATTAAAAAATAACAATAGAAAAATCTCCTCATATTCAAGTATTTAATTATAACTTATTTTGTATTGGGGAAATAATAAATTGTATTAAATAAAAACGAAAATTTTGACTGAATTTACATGACTAATTACCAATTCTATTTTTAGGAGAGTCAACGTACTCGGGTTTGTGTAGAATTATTTTTTAATTAGTTTTCTAGATGAGATCAATAATAAGATTAATGGGGAAAAAAGGTAAAACTTACTTTTGAACTATACGAAATGAAACAATTTATATACCTTTATCCTTGTTGTTACTAAAATGGACTAAATATGCCTTTATTTTCAAACGGCAGAAGTTAATTAGCATGGTGATATCATGTGCTTCATAATTAAGGATTACTTTTTTAAAATGAAGGATAAATTTGAACCTTTTACATAGTTTAGGAGAGTTTTTGGCCAAAAATATTCTTAAACTATACCCCAAACTTAAATTACATCATTAAAATATATTTTTTGATAGAAAATATCCTCCAAATATTTGAAAGTTAACAATTTTCATCCTTCAATTAGATATTGTCAAAAAATTAAGGTATCCTACAAAAACATGTGTAATTCATGTGAACAAAAAGTTTTTCTGCATAATTCATTATCTGCTATAAAAAGCTCCAAAAAAAAATTGTGGACACCATTGCTTGCTGAAACGAAACATGTTAGGAAGGTGTGAGGATACATGATGTGCTCTTCTTCTCTTTTACCAATGGAAAGAAGCTGAAGCTTAATTATCTTCACCTTTTTTAAAGCCAAATTGTAGTTAGATCAATAATTTTTCAGTGCAATCCAATATTAAGGTGATCAAAATTCTAATTATGTCTCTCATTCGAGTTTTTAATCAAAATTTTGATTATGTCTCGCATTCGAGTTTCATTCTCCATTATTAGAAGTGGAAGTCTCCTACAAATACCGCTTAAGCAAATTCAGTTGAGAAGAAACATATTTCAACTGGTAATTTTTTAATATTAAATCACATGAAAAATAAATGAAAAAAATGTTAATTAAACTCAATCGCCCAAAAAGTCCACGATAATATTTTTGGCATATTTTAGAATAATAAATACAAATGGGTGACTTGATTTTTATAGAATCTGTTACTTTTCTGAAAAATTCTAGTAGAAGGATGAAAATTGTTAAATTTTAAATACTTGGAGGATGTTTTCTGCTAAGAATAATATTTTACGAATGTAAATTAAGCTTGGAGTATAGTGTAAGAATGATTTTGGCCAAATCTAGTTCAGGGGGCAAAGTTTGACCATTCTCCCTAATTTTGAGTTCTAATTTTTTGTTGTCGTTACGTTATTGTTCTTTCTTTTTCTCTTCCGCCACTACTTCTATCGTCAATCACCCTTTCTTTCTCCTGCATCATGGGGTGTGAAGTTTCTGTCGTTTGAAAATATGTGCATGTTTAGGTCATTTTAGTTGCAATGACAACATATTTGACCTTAACTATTAACGACTGATATATCTATTCTTTTCACATAGGTCAGGCCAAATTTGACCTTTTATCCCAAGTTAATAATACGATTACAATTTGTTTAGATGGTTGTTACTTATTGTATTGTGTTGTTAGTTTAGATATAACATTTTTTTTACTATTATTTTAATTTATTGTATTGCATCGTTAAATTCATCCTTACGTAAAGATTAAAAGTTTTATTTTATTTAACGACCGATTTAGTGTGATCTCATTATTACCTTATTTTTTCTTCTCATATTGCCTTAACTTATTATCCAATAATCTTATTTTATCTTTTATCGTACTTTTTGATAATAGCTCATATACCCTAATTTTCTTATAGGTTTGTCCTTTAAATTATTGATGTGTGCTATTACGTAATGATGGAAAATGATATAACATATTCAAACGTTATACTCAACATACAAAACAATACATACATTATAATATAATGCAACACAATGCAATATAACACAAATCAATATGAAATGATAATCTTAGTAACCAAACAAGCCCAAAGTTAGAAAATCTTTAATTGGCACTTTTTTTTCTACTTAGGACAAAACTAATAATTAAAATACATAAAAGAAATTAGCACTTTTATCCACTTGGGACATAATAACCAAATATAAAAGTGAATTAAGCTAAAATATAATAATGGATTTTGTATTAATTAGTATGGAAAAACTAGTCGTTTAATGCTTGATTACATCATTTGCTTGCTAATCACTTAATTAGTTTTTAAACTGATAGTGACTAACTACGCACTTTCTCCATCCATTTTTCTTCAGTTGGAAAATTAAGGTCAATTTTAAACTTAATGTACCCATTGGGAACTTCAAACGTCAATGAGGAATTAAGTGGACAATATAAAAAATATTTATACAATCATATCATTTATAATATAATTATAAGTAATTTTTTTGATAAATATCAATTGATATATATATATATATATATATATATATATATATATATATATAAATACTAATTCAAAAGACTTACAAAATTTTTACTCGCAAAAATAGATTTACAGCAATTACGATCAATTGAATTTATTTGCGTTCACACATAAAAACGGAATATTGAGAATCATTAAACTTCAAATCATAATTAATAGATAAGAAGTAGTGTTCACACATAAAGGTGATGGGATAGTAAAAGTCAGGATATATGAAAATTATATATGTTAGATAATTATATATAAATTAAAAAATGTAGTACAAGTTGATTCGTACATTTATATTTATTTTTTTTAAAATATGACTTCTTACGTGTTTTCCAGATTTTCAGTATGATTAGTTAGGTATATAATTTATAAATTCAAATTAGGTTACTACTTTTAGAAAATAACAAATCCTACATGCATGTAAATGCCGCCTTGAAGAAATTAAAATGCAACTATATAATAATTAGTTTGTTGTTTTACAAAATTGTTTTGTATATATACTTGTCTCTATATATACGTGTGCACAACTCTAATTCATTGACGACATGATCTTAAATAAGAAATATATGGACGGTGCAAATTAAAATAGAAAATTAATAGGTATTTGAGTGTTATCTCGTTTATCCTTTTCATGATACTAGCACATGAAGCGCAGCGACCTTACAGAAAGAGTGGTCCAATAACATCTTTCGCCGAAAATATATGGGGTTTACAAAGGTTAAATATTAGGTTTATATATGTATATAGTTAATTTTGTGCACCTCTAACACAATTGAGAAAAAAAATTATGTATTCTTAACTAAATTTCTGACTTCGCCACTATACTAGAATCCATAGTATCACTCTTTAGTTTCTTGTTTTTTTCGATTTCTATTACTATCTATTGTTCCTTCTACTTCGATTATCATATTATTGTAGTTAATGTTCTTTTTATAGATTGTTTTGTCTTGCCTTGGTTTCTTCACTCCATTATTTTCTTGAGCCGATAGTCTATGCGAAACAATTTCTTTACCTTTCAAAGTACATGGGTAATTAGGTCTATGACACACTACTCTTCTAAGATCTCCCTTACAAAATTATATTTAATATATTGTTATTATTGTATCTCTGTGTGTGAAAATTTTCAAAAAGAGTAAAAATTATGTATATACAATAGACAGACGTGTTTGAAAAATAGTAAGTAATTAAAGTAAAATATAAAATTGAGATATGAGATATGAAATATAAAAACCTTTAATATAAGGTCATTATAATCTCAGATTCGGATAGAATCCCTCCACTCTAATTTGTTGTGGGTCGGGTCTGATGTCTAGGGTTTAACCCTTACAAATGAAACAAATCTTGATACTGGTCATATACGAAATTAATCGAAATTCAAAAGCGACTATCGAACCAAAAGATCAGCAAAATAATTCACTCCTTTCACGCTTTGTATTCATGAAAAGCCAACTTAAATTAATAAAGAAATGTTGAGATAACATAAATTAGAAGAATTAATAGTTAAAATCACACTTAAATTTGGCACACTTTATCAACTGCATGCACACTTGAACTATGAGAAGTCTTAATTACCCCCTTAAATAAAGATTCTTGGAACTATTTACCCCCCTAAACTATGAGAAGTCTTAATTATACCCTCAAACATGAATTTTTGAAATTATTTGCTCCCTAATATGGCACATGATTTTAAAAAATTACTCTGTTTCAATTTATATGACTCTTTTTTTCAAGTAAATTCCAAAAGGAATAACATATTTCTATATTTAGTAAAAAAATTATTTTTGTTTCTATTTATATAATGTAGTTCGACTCAAAATGAAATTTAAGAAAAATGTAGTCTAAAATAAGTCATAAATATTTGTGTGTCAATAATTATTTCATTAGGGGTAAAATGAAAATTTTAAAGTTAATTTTTTACTAAATATAAAAATGTGTTAATCTTTTTGAAATTTACTTAAAAAGAAAGTGAGTCATATAAATTCAAACATAGTAACTTTTTAAAATCATGTGGCATATTAGGGAGCAAATAATTCCAAAAATTCAAATTTGAGGGAGTAATTAAGACTTCTCATAATTTAGGGGAGTAAATAGTTTCAAGAATCTTTGTTTGAAAGGGTAATTAAGACTTTTCATAGTTTAGGTGTGCATTTGATAAAGTGTGTCAAGTTTAAGGATGATTTTAACTATTAACTCTAAATTAGAAAGTAGGTACAATAATATACTATTTATATACCAGAACAACTAGTGCATGAATACCCGATTATGACGTCGCCATTTAACTTACGCCTAATCTTTTTTTAAAAAAAAAACATTACATGTATATCCATTTCGAACAACCTCAGACGTAATACGGTATCAAGAGTTAGTTTTGACAAAATCAAACCTCAAACATTATTATTGAAATTCAATCATTTTTATTTGAATTTTAATTATGTGGTTGAAATTCCGTCATTTTTGACTCACTTCAGCTAATTTGGTTGAACTTCAATTATATATAACTAAAGCTGAGGCAAATATGATTGCAGTCCAACCATTTTTGTCAACTTCACACATTTTTTGTTTGATTTTGTCAAAAATATACTAAGTAGGTACAAATTAAATAGCGACATCAAAACAGAGTATCTCGTAAAAAAAATTACCAAGTAAACAATGCTGATGTGGTTGAAGAATGCTCTCCTTTTTCACAACCATAAAGATTTCATGAAGTCTTTTACAACCATAAATGTTGAGTGTTTTTTTATATCCAAGTAATCTCCGAGGCTCGATGGATAATAGGTCGACCCTTTTACCCTTCTCAGGATTCAAACCCGTGATGTGCACCTAATCCGCACCTCACTTCTTGTGCTCTAATCAACCACTAGACCGAATTCCTCGGAGCGGTCTAAATCTTGACAGTACACTTGGAATGGAAACAAAAAGGAATGCAGAAACTCAATTTCATTTGAAATCAAACTGTATCCCATGTTACTGAGACCATCCATAAACAAGCCAAAAAAATCTGTAATGTAGGATTAATCTTCAGGGCATCTAACCATTAATATAATGGACTGGTATAGAAAATCCAGATTGCCCATACAAAACTGTAAACTCGTAAGAGAGGCTATTTCAAAGAATTCATACTAATGCTTAGCGCGAGAATAATGATTGTCATTAGGATTCCTCTTCCCGCTGAAAACAGCTAGTGCCTTGCGAACAGGGGGCTGCAGAGGAGCCTTCTTACTAGTATGGTTGAGAAAAATAGTGTCCGGAGTAAATATGTCGTCCCCCTCCTACAGAGAACAAATCAACTCAACTTCTAAGGCAATGCGGAAATTTAAACTTAAAATGTTCATCATATTACTTAAGATTAAAAAAAAAGATAAAGGAACATTTTGCTGAAACCAACCTTGTTCTTCTTCTTTGTTTTAGGATAAAGATACTTC
The DNA here is from genome assembly GCF_947179165.1 of Solanum dulcamara. Classification (NCBI taxonomy): domain Eukaryota; kingdom Viridiplantae; phylum Streptophyta; class Magnoliopsida; order Solanales; family Solanaceae; genus Solanum; species Solanum dulcamara. The sequence goes on along the minus strand of NC_077241.1, from coordinate 1,509,808 downwards.
TGTGGCAGCTGGTCCTCACGTAATATTGGGTTCTTGGTAACAGCATCTCTACCCCCTTGAGGTAAAGGCAGGGAGAACTGCAAAGGGAGCAATCAGCAAAAAAGTTTTACATTCTAGCTACGTTGCTCGGACTAAGTTCAAAAATATTGTCGAGTGTATGCCAGATCCTCCAAAAGCTATGCATTTTTGGAGGATCCCACGCGGATGTAACATTTTTGAAGTGTCTGAGCAACACAGATTCTAGGATATTTACGTGAAATTGGACTGAAGAGAGGGATTCCAAGCATTGGCTACAGCATCTGATAAGACTCTTAAACTATTGCTAAGCATTGTACACATTTGAGGTCCCCTCCACGTGTGTTATGTGCAGGGTGCAACTGACACAAAATCACTAACTAAAATTTAGAGAGGAGAACTTTCATGGTTATGATTCACAGACAACTCAAATTTGATTCTTGAATGCATTCTGTTGTAATTCAATTGGGAAAAAAAGAAGCTATGTACAGAAAAAGTGACAAATATGAACTTATCTAAGCATATTACTCAAGTTACTGTTTTTAATTAGGCTATGGGTTGTGATTTATAGAAGTGTAAAAGTCGGACATGTTTAGGAAAGGAGATGTCATTTCTCACCTTTGTCCCTCGCAAGGATATACGTGGTCTGCGTGCTGCAATCACAATGCCATTTTCACCAACAGTCACTGCTACCTTGCGTAAAGTGCCTCCATTTCCACAATTGGGACAGAAAATCCTAGTAACATCTGTTGTCACTTTATAGCAGGCATGGCATTTCAGTACCCACCTGAAAATATATATGCTACTATAAGCAAATGATGCAATCAAATATTTAGAGGATTCCTAGCATCTAAGGAAGCAGTGTATTGACTGGAGGATATGTCAATAGTCCACTTTACATAATAACTCTGGCAACTTAATGACATGAACAATAGACAGTGGATATCACAGCAGCTTTTACATACCTGTGCAGTTCACGGATCTGCATTCCTCCAGGTGCCACAAGGCGTAAACCCATTTGAAGAATAACATTTTGCATTGCATAATCAGCTGTCACACAGGCCACGCTTGACTCGGACAAGGATTTTAACATCCAACTTTGTTCACTGCTGTTATCATCCACAAATGATGTCTCAATGCTCTCATCCATCTGGCTGGCCATCTCTGCATCTTCCACTCCTCCATCAGCACAGTCGAAATTCTCCCCTTCATCTTCTTCAAATTCTTTTCCATCTTGCTTAGTATCATTTGATTCAGGCCCCTCAATGGAAATGTTTACATCTGCATCATCTTGAAGAGCTTGTTCAGAATCTTCTTCAAGCCGCATCTGACTCAAAATCGTAAACAAATTTTCCTCACCATCTTTTACTTCAGAAACCTTACCATCCTCGGCATTCTTCTTGGGATTTTCTTCAGGGTTATGACGCATAGAGATATCGCCGCATTGACAGTTGTCGAGATTTTCATCTACTGTATTTTCAGTTGCATCTTGTAAATCATCCATTTTAGATGATGTCTCAGACATTTCACGTCTAGCTTTTCGTCTGAGAAATCTTCTATGAGTACTTCTGCTCACAGCGGGTAGCCAATCATCACCATGATCATCATATTGTCCTTGTGATGCATCAATTCCATCGGCAACCATCTTCTTACCTTCAATCTTCACCTCTTTTTTCTGTGCCAAGTACTTTTGAGGTTTACTGAAGCCATCATCAGCATTCATCTGATTCTCAGAATGAGAATCACCACCATTCACGACAGAATCATCTCTACCACTTTGTTGATCAAGAGGAACAACATTCAAACTCAAATCTTTCAAGGGAAGAATTCTAGAGTTGGTGTTTGCTCCATTATCAAGTGCATGTTCTATTGCTTCCCATTCCTCCGGATTAGGGACGTTCGTCCCCCATCCAGGCAACTCCTTCTCTGGCAACCTTTTCACATTAACCATGTGAATAGGTGGCGGGCAATCTCGGAGATGTTGAGTTCCATGAAATTGAGCCTCCAAGGTATAAGTTAAGGCAATGAGCTTGAGATCCACATCAGAAAGTGTGTGCAAATCACCTGTAGCCCTTGCAAAGCTGATAACTGCGAAGACAGATAACAGAACATATTCAACAACATGCCCAAGATTAAAAAAACACCGAGCATCGTTCTCTAAAATTAGACATCCTCTGGAACTCAGACATAACCCTAAAGTAATATACGCATCTGTTCGAAACTAGAGATTCTCTAAATCTCTCACTTACCCCTATATTGACAAACACAACTCTAACTAGACTACAAACACACTAATGGGCCTAAACAAACACCAGACTCTACCTCTACATTTCTTTTGATAAAGCTTTACTCTTACCTCTATAATTGGAATCAGACATGCCCATTGAGGGACAAATTGACAGAAAAAAAACAAACAAACAAGCTAAATCAAAAATCAAAGGGCAGCCCGGTGCACTAAAGCTAAATCAAAAATCACCGAAATCAAAATCAGAACTATCCCACATATTTTCCCCGTAGTGTTTCTTTCAGCAAGATAAGGTATTATTTCCTTACACCTCCAACCACCCAAACTTACATCCGTGTGACTATCATACGGAGATGAAAGAACATATACATTCTATGACAATATAGATTTGAATTTTTAACAATGTTCTGTTTAAAATCGAAATGTTAGCTGGAATGTGATTGTTGTTTCTGATTTTTTTCTTCGATGAATATTTTTTTCCCAAAAATTAAATCGAGATGCCAACGAATCCATATTCCCTATCTCGTATTCTCTACCCCTAAATTTCTAATTAGATTCAATTTTCTCTTTTGTAGATTTCTTGACTTTTCGCCAAGAGGGGTTTTCTGGTACTAATTAAATTCACCAAGTCTCTTAATTCTTGATCAATGAGGTAGGCTAAAATAGAGTAGGAAAAAAAAAAGAGCAAGAACTGGACTAAAAACTAGTAATGTAAGATGCCGGAACTCTGGCTCCTGTGTGAGCTTATTCGCATTGCTGATCCCAAACCCAAATAAAAGATGTGATTTTTAATATGGATATATAGCCAGCATATAACTGGTCAATCAAATGATCAATCATTACAATACAAAAATGGATAGAGAAATAATCATATTGCCACCCCAAAACAAGTGAAATCACCTACAATGTAACTTAACCATAGCAATAAAAGCTTATCAAATCTACCAAAAACAAGACACTTAATTTGAGCCCTGCTAAAATTGTGTGCAACTCAATTATTCCACCAAGTACCTAATACCTCCCACCAACATAAATATCGAGTAACTCTCTCCACAGACACTAAGGCTTAGGGAACAAATCAGCTAGTGTTTTTTGCAAACAAAAATAAAAATCCAACCTTTCTTAAGAGAATCGGGAGACGGCTCTGTGGTATCAACAGTGAACGGAAGGAAATTGAGTGAATGACGTGAATTCGGGTCACGAATCTCTGAAAGCACTTCAGGTACCGAAACAAACCGGTCAGCAGAATGATTCAGCTTATCTCCGCCTTGAATTATAGCATTAGCATCTACCACAGCCACTGCTATCCCCTTCGTCGACTTGCAATTCCCTACCAAAACTCCGTTACCTGCCGCCGCCGTTGCTGCAGCTGCGGCGGCAGTGACGGTGGCCGGAGTAATAGTAGATTGCGGCGATGGTTGTGGCGGCGGTTGTTGCTTCACTATGTTGCTCCAACATGGTGGTTGTGGAGAAGGGAGCTGGGTATCCATGGCTGTGGAGCTCATCAGGAAGGAAACTATAAAACACTAAAAAGTTTATTAAAAAGAAGTTAAAAAGAAGGACGGACAAAACTATTTTGTATTAAAGTGTCAATTCTTTTTAAATAAATATTTATTTTATTTTTATTAAATTTCGGAATTTTTGGTGTAACTGGTAAAGCCAGAGATTCGTTCCACAATGGAATCTAATAAGTGAGATATCGAATAAGTATTTACATAGAGGTCGCTTGGATTGGCTTATAAGCTGCTTATAAGTTGTGCTTAAAATAAGCTCCAATAAATAGTTGAATTTATTTGGATAAATTTATTTTAAGTTAAAAACAGCTTATAAGTCAAAAAAAATAGCTCTGCACCTACTTTTTTTTTAACTTATAAGTTGTTTTCAACTTATAAGCTGCTTAAAAATAAATCAATCCAAATTGGCTAATAATCTTCTTCATCATCAAAATAATGAAGTTATCAGTATAAGCATCTGGGGATTTAGCTGAGGTTTTCTGGGGAAGAATGGAGATGAAGAAGAGTAGAAGATTTTGTGGACTTCAGTGAATTCCAATTTGGATTGGATTATAAGCCCAAATGAAAATGGGAATTTTCGCATGACACTATTTGGGCTAGATATGTACCTGAATCTTTATACAAATAGTCGTTTAAATTTATCGTTTACTTTTTTGGATAATTATACAAAGTAGCCATTTGGCCCTTTGCTTCACCAAATATTGGCCCAATTTTAAAACTATCGAAATTGAACGAATATCTTCGTCTTCATCCTTTCAATTTCGCCATTAATGGCTTCTTTTCCTTCTTCTTCCTTCCTCCTCCTCCTCCTCCTTCTTCGTCTTCTCCTTCTTGTTCTTCTTCTTTTTAAAAAAAAAAAATCAATGTACCGCAAATGTAAATTGTTTCGAGCGAATTATATATTAAAAAAACTCAAAACATCTTTTGAATGTATCATAATGTATAGTCCTTGTATAATTCATGTATATTTAATCTTATATTATATAATCAATGTATACTTTTTATGACTTTTGACGAAGTATATTTTATAGTCAGTGTATATTTTCTATAACTTTTGGCTTCTTCTTTTTTTATGTAAATAAAGAATGACTATATTTGTTATAAATAAATTACTTTATTATATATATATATATATATATATATATATATATATATATATATATATATTTGATATTAGCCCTACTTATTTTCCATTGTATACTTATACATTTATTTTTTATTTTTAGTTTAAATAGTTGGGTAGTTTAAATGAAAAGGTAGGCAGTGAATTCTATCAGCTATTTGTGTAAGGATTTCTCCAGGTAAAGTTGACCAAAATAGCCAACTAATTCATTTAAATGTAAAATGTCATTATAGAACTTGTTTTTTCTATTTCTACTAGAAAAATCAATCAAATGATCAATCATTACAATACAAAAATGGATAGAGAAATAATCATATTGCCACCTCAAAGCAAGTGAAATCACCTACAATGTAACTCAACCATAGCAATAAAGGCTTATCAAATCTACCAAAAATCCGTTCTGTTCTGCGTTAAAGAACTTCTCACCCCTTCTGAAAGCACTCACATTTGAAGTACAACTTTCTTCCATCAATAGAATCTAAAGTGGCTGAGGTGAGGACAGGAGTTTGTTGCACAAAGGGCTTGATGCGTACTTGAGCTTCCCTGATGGAACAGATATCAGCAGCATAACTGTCACTAGATATTCTGTGATTCGGTTCCATCAATAATTAGTATGGAAGTTAACGATCGCGTAGCTGAAACCATGTGAAATTTTTTGAGTCAGTTCAGGAAGATCAAAGACGAGAAATATATAAACAGTTGACTTTGAGAGAAGACACAAGAATAATACGCTTCCAAGAAAAAACAACAATATCATATAACGTGAGAAATTTTGTGAACTTGGCAAGGGGAACCAAATGTGACAACCATATTTGCCTTTGGAACATAGGGAACTCGGTGTCCCAAAGGACTTCAATGAACTTTGGCTTGAACTAGTTATATTAGTCAATCAATCAACTAGACCTTAACCGCAAACTAGTTGGTATCTGCTATATGGATCCTCTATATCCTATAACTCAATTAGGATCCATTTCATCTAAATACCGGTAAGTCATTTGTCTTAAAGTCAGTAGTCACATACAGCATTATTAAATTTCAACACGTCAATGAGATTACCAACTTTTTCATCACTATCAAACAAGATGCAGATACTGTTACCTGTTATGAGTTTTTAAACTAAGTTAAAAATGTTTCATAACTTGGCTCTTCTGTGAAAGACACCGAGTTGTCACCTCATTTTTAATGGAATTAGGAAACCAATTTTGAGAAAAAAAAAGGTATTTAAAACCTTTATTTTTTGCAAACCAAAGAAAAGGGTAAGGGTTCTCTCTACTAACGAACCATTTCAATAGGAACCAAATCCATTCGAGTTTTGCTTCTCTAGAGAAGATGAGAGGCTAAAAATGAAAGTGTTTGCAACACATACCGAAAGGGTACTAATTAAGCTCTGCGAGACGTCTAGTAGTCTCTGACTTGGTCTTCGAATCCTAAGTCTCAGCCCCTTCCCGGCTTGCCTCGCTCTCAGGTTGGCCTTTCCACTTGACTAAGTAGTATTCCACTCGTGCAGTGGGCGTATGGGCTAGCCCATGGTAAGGTAACTAGCAGAAGAAAAGAGAAGAAAAGAAGATCTTATAAGAGACTCACCCCATCTTTACATAAGCAATTTCTTGTTCGGAAAAAATAGATGCTTTCATGGACTACTTTGACTTTAGGGATTTGCTTCATCATTAGCTAAAGAAGAGAGACAAGGGGGAAAGTGGCACAGTATGGAAGATATTTAAAATCCTTGATAGTCTGGAAAGGAAACACGAATCTAGCCACCACTTTCTCTATTTAAAGAAAAAGAAAGAGGGTGCGGGTCAAATCCGCATCTTTGCACCCTTTACTTACTTCAAGGGATGGTGCATCCGATACATGATTGGTTAATGACGATTCTCAACAGCATCTGTAAGATCTCGAGGCTTACTAGACTTCTGGTTATCTCCCAACAAAGATGTTAGGCATCTCAAAACATCCGCAAATATGGTTAACAGGCGGATTTAAACATTTTATGGCTAAAACTAAAATGCCCGAGATTGGACTTCAAGAGAAAGGAAATTGTTTTGATCTCAATGATTAACCAAGGGAAATGATGAGTCATGGACATGTTACCAATAAGCCATGGAATCTAAATCTATAATTAAGTTTCAATCTTAATGTCAAAAGATGGGTCAAATCTCAATATTCTACACCTCAAATCATAAATCTAATGGTGAAAGCATTTATATATATATATATATATATATATATATAGAGAGAGAGAGAGAGAGAGATCTACACATACATTCTTGTTCCAAAGCCAAAAGAAATCCTAACAGTATATGAATCATTTAATCGTCGTCATTTCTTACTACACAAAACATTTTCAAAAGAACCATCATTACAGATGCGTTGATTCTCTTTAAGCTCACATCTGCTCCATTTGGACTCTACATTATATTGTTATCGAGTTCTAGCATATCGTTATCAACAAAAAAAAGGAACCAATAAAGCTATGAACTAAGTAAATTTACCTGAAGCTTAAATTGACGAGAGCTTCACTATCGGCTCAACTAAAGTCCCAGCCCCTTCCTTCAAGCAAAAAGTATATTTCCAAAGAATCAAGAGCTTTCTTACCCTAGTATATCTCATATTCTAATATGTGGATAAGAATAAATGGGTCTACCCCACTTCTTCACTCTTATAACTTAGTTCCCTAACTAAGAAAACATATCTACTAAATCTACAATACATAGCTATAGATCTAAAATATCACCAAATATAGCGTTTGTTACCATTTTATAGCAAGCCGGCGAGTTTCCTTTCCCCTTTTAAGGCTTAAAACACTCTTACCAAATCCACTTTCCTTAAATTGCTTCAAACTCACATTGCATGTGATTCTGCTCCCATTCTCTCTCGCGCGATTTTGCTTCTTCTCGTGATTTTTCCAGTTAAGTGACAGTTTTGCACAAATATGTTGGTTATGTGTATCTAATAGTTTCTTCTACTGATTTTCAGACTCTAAGTTATTAATTTGAATTATTTTAGGGGTTTCTTTGTGTATCCATGGTAGAAGCTTCTACTCCTAAGAGGCTTACTTGAGTATACTTGTGGAGTCCAGCCCCATTTTTCAAAGTCAATAAGTTGCAGCCCCATTTTTTTGAATTCAACAAATGTAGCAAATGTTGAAAAGAAAGTTGTCACCAAATGTTGGATTCAACATTTGCTCCTCTTGGCCAGTGGTTTTTCCCTTATTTAAAAGGGTTTTCACGTAAAATTCTTGGTGTCATTTTTCCCATTTTATTTCTATTATTTTGACCACATATATATATTTGCGTTAGTCTGCGTTTTCCCAACAATACCCTCTAACCAACATTCTTACCACGATCGTCCATCCTTTGATTTGTGCATTTTCACTCACGAAGAAGACAATGCAGAGGTTGTTGCTGCTTTAGAAGCCGAAAGGAGAACTAAGTTCCACAATGATCCCATAAAAATGTGGTCATTTGATGAAAAGACAAAATCAAAGAAATTGAAAGTTGCTGCAGCAGATGCAAGTATCGATAATAAGCAAAGGAAAGAGGTTGTTCAGGATACATGTATCGAAAAGGGAAAAAAAGGAATTTCGACCCATGCTAGCAAGGGAAAAAGTGTAGTTGAAGACGATTCTTCCAAATCTAGAACTTCGAAGAAGAAGGTAATTTATCCCTACACTATAAACTTCTAGAAATTACCCAAATATGATACAGACAGGGTTTATTGAAAAAAATAATCTTGAATGTATATACTTATTGTATTTTGCCACAATATGTATGAGAAAACAAGAATTTATATGATACAAGTATCAATAATGATACATGTATCAGAATTACTACTATATCTGGGATAATGACAGAGTGGAACCAACTATCATCTATTCAAAAATGATAAAGAAAAACAATGTAACCTTATAACGCGCCCATCATTAGAGGAAGGAATAAGAACATCACCGGTATCTTGCAACACCTTATTTGCAGTATCCTCTCAGGACTGCATCGATAGCTCATTCAAGATAACCTGACCACCATAACATTTGACATTCTCGACTTTGCTGAATCAACTCAAGAAACCATTTGGGTCCATGAAAAACAGACTCAACTTCAGATAATTTTTACACCTATTACAGCAAATTTTAAAAAAAATATACTAAAATCAAGAACCAGTATTAGTGGATAGTAGACACTGAACATAGAAAGAGAAATAATAGGGAAAGAACGAACCTTTATGGGTGCCAAGAACATATAGTCTCTGAGCAGAAAGATACACCATTACTCGGCAGCTAAAACACAGAAATTGATTCAATATTGGATGGAACTTCCATACCAAGTGTAATCCCACAAGTGGGGTCTAGTGACGGTAGAGTGTAGCAGACCTTGCCCATACCTCTTGGAGGTAAAGAGGTTGTTTCTGAAAGACCCTCGGCTCAAGACCAGCAAAGCAAGCAGTTATAAAAAAGGAAATATGACAGTAGCGGAAAAATGACAACTAATAAGGAAAGCGGTACAGAGCATTCAGAACAAAAGAACAGTAAAATACCAAATAATGTGAAACAAAAATCAAAGAACAAGAAGCTACGAGAATACATGAATCATATAAAAGTTTGTTCCAATGAGGGGAGAGATTGAATACAGAGTTTCTCATTTATTAAAGGAATTCCAGAGCACACCAAGATCAACATTGCCTCCGGAAATTACAATGCCAATATTATTGCATTTACTATAGGCTGGATTTTTCTGAAAACTATCAGAAAGAACAGCTGCAAGGCCAATAGCTCCACTTGGTTCCACTGCAATCTTTAGAATTTCATAGCAAAGTCTCATAGCTTGTATTATCTCTTCATCATCAACAACTATGACGTCATCCACGAGATCGCGGACGATAGGCCTGTTTGACGGTAAAGGTAAATGCCAGATATCATTTATCAAATTGGCTTGTTAGAAAAAGCAAAGTTATCAAGGGCGTGTTTGGTATGATGAAAGTCATTTTCACAGAAAATGTTTTCCGCGGGGAAGTCATTTTCTGATGTATGGTTACCAGAAAAGTCTCCATCAAAATGGGAAAAATGAATTCCCTCCGTAGAACTATCACGTCTATCTTCATAACATACTTGCTCTAACGAACACCTAGACATTATAATTCATCTTTACCATTTAAAAGTTTCATCAGAACACTCCCCAAGTTCCCAATATTATTACTAATTTTTTTAAAAAAAATCCCGAAAAACATACCAATGGAACACCTATTTTCCAAGAAATAATTTTCTAAGAAATCATTTCCTATAAAAAAATGACTTCCATCATAATATAACACACTCCAAATCTAAAAGGTCTAATGACAATTGATTGACACTAAATTAGCTTAGAAGTGCATGACAAGGAGCTAGAGGGTAGAAGGGCTTGGGAAGAAGGGACCAAGAGGCTTCTTTAATGCAGGGATAAATACAACAAACGTGAGAACCAAAAAACTATGTTGCTTGGACCCTCCAAAGATGTTGCCTCACTAAGGTCGGATCCTCAAAAAATGCATACCCGGCGGTATTTTTGAAGAATCCAAGCAATATAGCTACAAAAATATAGCATGATCTCTAAACCATTGTGTTATGTCGATCTTGCCGCCAACACACCTTTGATTTTGACTGTGAAAAGCTCCAAATAGGCTAGTAATTTAGAGTAGAAGGAGATCTAAGACTTTACCATGTGAGGTCTCCAAGAAAAGCTCGAAGACCATCGGCAATAGTGTTGACCTCGGTTAACTTAGTGATCCTGTCATTGATCTTCGACTGGAAAGCATCATCCGCTCCCATTGGTTCGGCAGCAAAAATGTGAATGGCGGGATTAATGGCCTTGGCAGCCAATGCAACCCCCGATATCAGACCACCACCTTCATTCCATACCAGAAAATGAGGTTGATCTACAAATTAAAATTTGACAAAAACGATATATCTAAGTCTTTAAAGAGTTGATTTACCGCTAATTGGGACTATTAAAGTGTCGATTTCAGAAGCCTGTTCCAGAAGCTCTAGTGATATTGTACCCTGCCCACTGTAAAGACCACAAAAAACATATTAAATGGAGAAATATTCATTAGCAAAGATTATTCTACCTAGCTTCCTAGCAAAAAGGTTCACATTTTTGGATAAAGTATATTTTGGAATATCAAAAACTACTATTCCATACATTTCAAATTGAAGTTCAAGGTTGACTTGGAATAGTTCGTAATGAAACTGCTGTAAATATCGAGAAAGGTGAAATCATCATGTAGAAAGATCATTAACACATAAAGTGAGATGTAAGGCTCAATTTGTCTTAGGCGGGAGATGGAATTTAACAAAGTACGTGCATCCGAATACTCTGAGGTTTCTTTGGGGGCTGTCGGGCTCCCCTCAATCTTTTTCTTACTTGAGAAGGGGGAAGAACCAAGTATCATCTATTAAAAAATGATAAAGGGAAACAATGTTACCTTATAATGCGCCCATCGTTATAGGGATGAATAAGAACAGCACCGGTATCTTGCAACACTTTGTTTGCAGTATCCTCTCGGGAATGCATCGATGGCTCACTCCAGATAACCTGACCACCGTAACGTTTGACATTCTCAACTTTGCATTTTGGAGCATTTTTTGGTATGACTATATAAGCAGGGATGCCCCGTAGTTTTGCAGCCAAAGCAAGAGCTGCAGCATGATTTCCACTAAATTCGATGGGAAGTAGATCAGGAGATAATCCAGAAAAGTAAATAAAGATAGTAAACCATAGAAACCACAAAAATCTGAACGAACCTGCTATGAGTTACAACTCCTTTAGCAGCCTGATCATCATCAAGTGAATAAATTGCATTGCATGCCCCTCGGAATTTAAAAGCTCCCCTGATAAATTGCACGAACAAATGGCCCTTAATTAGAACCTTTTGAAGCAAAAAATAGCTGAAACTCTAGTTCACTACAACACACTTATACAGGAACTACTTTGAAAGAAATCCTTCCGTTCTACGTTAAAGAGCTTCTCACCCTTTCTGAAAGCATTCACATTTAAAGTACAACTTTCTTCCAGCAATAGAATCTAAAGTTTCTGATGTGAGAACAGGAGTTTTGTGCGCAAAGGGCTTGATGCGTACTTGAGCTTGTCTGATGGAAGAGATATCAGCGGCATAATCGTTGCTAGATATTGGGCGGTTAGGTTCCATCAATAATTACTATGCAAGTCAACACTCCCGAAGCTGAAAACATGTGGAATTGTCATCTCAATCCAGGGAAGAACAAAAATACTTAACAAGGTAGAATCTCTCAATTCTATCCAGTGAAGATCTAAGACAAGAAATATATAATCAGTTGACTCTGAGAAGAGAACATAAGAATAATACATTTCCAATAAAAAAACAATAATATCATATAACATGACAAATTTTGTGAACTCGGCAAGCCTAATCAAACGTGATACCCATATTTGCCTTTCACAAAGGTTGCTCGGTGTTCCAAAGGACTTCAATGAACTGCATTCAGATTTATCAATCTTTTACCCTCATTACCCTCAATGTGAACGAACTGTCTTCGGCTCGAACTAGTTATATTAATCAATCAATCAAGTAGGCCTCAACCCTCAACTAGTTGGTGTCTGCTATATCTGCTATAAATACTAGAGTTCACACCAAAGATTTGAACCTATGACCTAAAACACTTTTTCAACCCCTTTACCACTACACTAGAATCTTCCCTTACGTCGAGGCATGGGCGGATGTAGTTCATAATTTACGCGTTCATCTGAACCTGTAACTTTAGCTCAGACCTAGTATATATGTGAAAAGATTCACTAAATAAGTACAGCTAATAGATTTGAAACCTAGTAAATCAAATGGGATGCAATAGAGTTTTGAACTTGAAACCATAAAGTTCAAAAATGTTTATTTGTGCAGCACAATTTTTCAGCGAAGGGATTCAATTGAACCCTTTTACCTTTCTTAGCTCTGCCTCTCCAAAAATGTTGCCGCACCCCTGACAAATCCTTCAAAAATGCACTATTTTTGGAGGATCCAACACGCACTCGACAACATTTTTGAAGAGTCCAGGCAACATAACTTTTAAGTCAATGGTCACATACTCACAACATTATTCTAAATCCCACTACCTTAAAATTCAACCCCTCAATGAGATTACCAACTTTCCCATCACCAACAAACAAGATGCAAATACAAAGAATCAGGAATAGAGGTACCATAGATCAGTAATATCACGGGTTCGACATAACCCATTAGCATCAGTTCAAACCTGTATATACATTTTTTTAAAATCATTAAATATGTACAAAAATTACATTCAGAACCCAGTTACTAGCACTTGAAACCGTAAATATTAGAATCCAAACTCATAAGGTTCAAATCCTAGCTTCGCCTCTGCACACACCACTTAACCAAAACAAGCATATGTAAATACACTACTATCATCTTTATCAAAAAAAAAAGAAAATAAAAAAGGTAACTTTTTTCATACATAAACAACAAGAACTAGGAATCTTAGTAACTCAATTAGTTAGCTACCTGATCTTTCACCTTATCAGTAAGAGTTCGATTCCCGTCATCACCTCCCCTCTTACCCCTTTAAAAAAAAGAAGAAAAAAACTTGGATAGCACAATCAATCAATATGCTAATTTTTACAATTGGGTCCATAAAAAACAAACTCAATTTCAGATAATCTTTTACACCCATTACTGCAAATTAAAAAACTTTACTAAAATCAAGAATCAGTATAAGAAGGAAATTTAAAGAAAGAACCTTTATGGGTGGCAAGAACTTACAGTAAGTCAGCAGAAAAATACCCAAAATACTCAATATAGCTAAAAATACACAGAAATTGAACACTTTTTCTTTTTCCAAATTTAACCTTATGGTATTTGAAATTTTATTAAAAGAAAAAAATGAACTATGTCCCTTTCTACTTTTTTTTTTCCTCACCCGATGTCCGAAGTCCGTGGAGCTCCGACTAAATTCAGATCGTGCACTGCAGGGCCCATTCGAGGATAGCGCTCCCAACATGATTTTTTCCATTTTCAGGGCTCAAATTCGAGACTTCATATTAAGGGTGAAGCAGTCTCACCACTGCACCACAACCCATGTTGGTTGTCCCTTGCTACTTTGGATGGCTGTGTTTGTTTTGATTTTTATTTAAATTTTATTATATCAGGTTAAATGTGATGTTATTATGAGAATGAATTGGTTGTCATCATGATATTCTATGCTTGATCGTTAAGTTCATGGTTACGTAATAATGAAAAATCTCATTTTATGTAATGATTAATTTGGTGTGATCGCGTTATTAGCCGTTATATTATTCTATGTGAGAGGTTGGCCATGGATGGTTACAGAAGAGGTAGGGATAGGCCGAAGAAGTATTGGGGAGAGGTGATTAGACAGGACATGGCTCAGTTACAGCTTACCGAGGACATGACCTTAGATAGGAGGCTGTGGAGGACCCACATTAGGGTAGAAGGCTAGTACATAGTCTCGTTATTCTTCCCTATTCATAGGCGCACTAGCACATTACAATTCTTTGTACTCTCATTTCTGCTATTTCTGCTACTATTTATTGCTTTCAGTACTTTTGATTACTCTATTTTATCTGTGATGCCTTCGTTATTTATTTTCCTATAGCGCTTTGAATTTCTTAACCTTATCTGACCCCCTTTTATGCCTTTTTTGAGCCGAGGGTCTCTCGGAAACAGCCGTCCTACCTTGGTAGGAGTAAGGTCTGCGTATACTCTACCCTCCCCGGACCCCACGTTGTGAGATTTCACTGGGTTATTGTTGTTGTTTGCATTTACTTGTTATTTAACAATTTTATTATATCTTTTATATGATATGTTATGAAGCAATATGAAGTAAGTCTTATAATTGTTTTTTATCCTAACTTTTCAAAGTGAAATGAATGAAATGTTCATAATAGGATTTAGGAAAGAGAACTTGTTTTATTTTTTTTTGGTGTAATTCAGATTTCACACATTTAATTTTTTATTTATTTATCGCAAAGTTAACATATTTAAAAAATATTAAAAAGAATTGTGGTTAAACAATTGTTTGACTCTAACAAGCAAAATATTTTTCTTTAATCAAACTTTTTTTCCTTTGATTATGATGGATGGATATGATCTGATAGATCTCACATTCGAATTTTAGGTATAATAAAATTTTGGTAAGAAGTATTTTTTTTTAATGACTTTTATGTGACACGGATACAAATTGATTGAGATCTCAATATTAATATCAAACTTCTTCTTTTTTTATAAACTTGGTGCATGACCCATTAACTAGGTATATAGAAAAACTTGTTGGATTGTTCTTACACATGAATATTACTCCTAATAAAAGAGAAGTATGCAACAATCAAGTAAACCCACCATGCTAATTAGCTAGTTCGTTCTCAATTTTTAAAAAATTAGCACCCTCGTATTGAATCTAATACACACGAGACAAAATTTCTAAAGAGTTTGAGCGACATAGCTAATCAGTAAACGTTAAAGAGTGTTTTGATAAAATAAATTTTAAAAAAAAGTCTAATTCCTCAACCTTTCATCCAATTAAGGAGGGCATATTTCTTAATACACTGAGACACATTTTAATCAAGTTCAAATAAAGGTTATTCGAAATGATCAGTCTCCGAAATTGAAAATTTTATTTTGTGTCTCACACAACTGACATTAGTTATATGAAGCTTAATTTTTGTTTCGTAAGTTTGTGATCCAAAAGTATAAGATTTAACTTATGAGTCAAAAGGAAGTTTCACACAATTAATGTCAGTCGTGTGAGATACATAATAAAAAATTTCTTTAAAATTGGACACATATCACATCAATAAATGTCAGTTTCTCAGAGTAAGGGAGTCGAGATCCTTCTGCTTCATCACGATCAAAATTGACTGAGGTTTCATCATGAAAAAATGGAGACTATCAATTTTGAGCATGACGAAGCAGAAGGATCCCGACTTACCTCTCAAGAAAGCTAACTTACTTGGCTCTTCCCACAACATAGATTCCTATTTTGTAGCTTGATTTTATAGTGCTACTACCACTTAACACATCAAGGAAAATCAAATTACAAAAAAAAGTAACACACAAATAAGTCAAAGAAAATTCAACCAACAGTATACACACAAACTGTTTTGATATGCCAAGCTAGGATTTACGTGAATGTAATCTCGATATATAAAATTTGGGATTCTATTTATTTCGTGTTTTGATATTTATATTAAGCTAAGATAGAATATGGAATTAAAAGCCTATAATCACTCTATTATAATTTTGGAGTTATAATCATAGGAATCCCTATTCTAAACTATACAATCTCTTAAATAGATTTTACGTGACGTGAATTTAGATTAGTAAATTACGGATATCAAAGATGTCTCGATAAGTGAGAAAATTGTGGGACCACGTGTCAGGCCTTCCGTTAATGTTAATCTGAAAGTACATTAAATATAGTATTGGCATTTTAAATTGTCAGTTCCTAAGTCCCCCTTATGATCCTTCCCATTATCAACTCCATATTTCATCACAATGCCCAACATAAAAAGATAATGGGTGATGGGGACCTTTTCTTTTTCCTTTCTTTATTTCACTCTTATAAATTATTTTTTTTGGGAAGGCTATTTTCGAATGAGCTTTATATTGTGGGCGATTCAAATTTAATTGAAGAACTATAAAATTCAAACACTGGGTGAGAAATTGAATATATATATATATTAGGACCATTACTTAAGTGGACCTACTTCCTTTTACCAATGAAGGGATTTTGTGAGCCATGTTGGTTGGCAATAAATTTCGCCTTGAGAAAAATAATTGTAATTAAAAAATATCACAAAAATCATATTTTATTTTAAATGTAGTGAGTGTTATAATTTTTGTGATTTCTTTGATTATTTCTTTTTCAAAAATAAATTCATGCCTTTGAATTTAGCGATTTTGATTTTGAATTGTACTTAAATTTTAAAAATGAATCTTGATCCTAAATCTTCGTCTTGATCCTAAGAACTTATAAAGAAATATTTAATGCTTTTTGTAAAGAATGGGTTTGATTCACAAGCTCTTTCTGATTTCTTATTAGAATTTTAACGTCTTTTTTGAATGACAAAGACCCTTATTTATAATTATATGATGATGAAGTTATGATAAAGACAAATTCTTTTCGAACAATTGGATTAAAGTTGTCATGACGATTTTGTTGATCGAAATATGTCACTTATACTCTTGAACGTATAGGTGAAACTCATCGGTGGCCCCTTAAAGTTGGCACCAACTTTCACTTAGACACCTCAATTAGGCGTTGTTCATTTTAGACACCTCAAGTAAGGCTTCGATGTGTCATTTTGACACTTTGTGCTGACTTGGCACATTACGTGTGCTACACCCATTTCAAGCGCGTGAAGAGCGTTTTTTCTTTAAAAATAATATGTTTTTTTGTTCTTTTTCTTCTTCTTCTTCATTTTTTAGCATTTTTTTGAGAGATGAACATCATTCTTCTTCTTTGTTCTAGTAAACAGTTACTCTAACTTTTACTCTTCCATAATTTATTTTTTCAGAGCCCATTTTCAAGGACCATTAAACAATCATCTCTTTTTATTTATATATATATATATTTTACAATTCTTAATTTTGGTTGTTTTTTATTCGAAGTCTCTCTCAGTTCGTCAGCCGTCTTCTATTTTTACGATAAATTGGAGTTGATTTGAGACACCCTACATAGCTGAGAAGATGCGCACCACTATTGTGGTCATTTTGGCATTGGTTTTGTGCCATATAGTTCGCCGGAGCTCCGGCACCGCCATTGCTGTCAGGGGTCCTGGAGAAATTCGACAACTTTGGTGATGATTCGAAATGGCGCTCATGGTTTGGAAGATGCACTTCATCATTACGAATATTTTGGCATTCATTTTGTTTGATTTGGGTCGCCAGAGCTCCGGCGCTGCCACCATGAAACTCATCGCCGGCGATTTCACCATTAGAATTGCCTGAAAATTGGCTGAGAGGTAATTCATGAGGTCGCGAACAAACCCTAATAGTTGTTGGGTCTCGTGTCACCGGAGGTGCCTCGATTTTAAAGACGGCGCTGCAGCAATTACTCTGTCTATGCATAATATTTTGGTCTGATTTTTGGACCATATGTAGCTCTTGAAATGGAGATTCATCTCCTATGACTGGTTTCATTCGAATCATTCCACTTTTTTGCAGGGAGATGATTTCGATGTGGTTCATTATGGTTTGGAAGAGAGAAAATTGAGAGAGAAACAGAGCAGGAGAAATTGAATAATTTGGATAGTTGTTAATTTTTATTTTTAAAAAAAATTATTATTTGAATTTAGAAATGCCATGTGTCATCAAGAGATTAGTCATTTTTTTATTCAAAAGTCATTATTTGATAATTATTTTGATATATATATATATATATATATACCACGTATTTTTATTTAATTCGCTGCTTTTGACACGTCAGGCGAGTGCATTACACACACTTAACATATTTTGGTGATTGTCAAAAATGTGTCAAAATGACACATCGAAGCCTTACTTGAAGTGTCTAAAGTGAACAACGCCTAGTTGAGGTGTCTAAGTGAAAGTTGGTGTCAATTTTAAGAGGTCACCGATGAATTTCGCCTATTTTTATTGGCCTTTGATTTAATTGCTGATTTTGACATATGACTTAATTTTATTAACAATGTTGCAGCTCCATGTCAATTGCATGAGCACTTTTTCCTCTACAAATAAAACAGACAACTTTGTATGTACAAAATAGTTGTGGACCTCTTTTAACTCTTGAAAACTGTGTCAATTCTATCTCAATATTGGCTATGTGATATTGGTAAATCACAAACATGGCCCCTTATGTTCGGGATAGATACAAAATAGTTCCTAAAGTATGCACTGAACAATTTTGATCGTTATTATGTTTGTTAAAAGTGAATTTTTTTTGTCTCCATCAAATATATCTCACAAACAAAATCTATAAATTTAACGGAAAATCATATTCAGAGTTATATAATTTTTTTCAATTTTTGATCTTGATATATAGAGTTTTTCTGTTATGTTTGGTTTATGTTTTAGAGTTCAATACGATTTTTTTGTGTTGTAATTTTTAGTATTTGTTGAGATTTTCTTGGTAGTTTATGTTAGTTGCTTATCTGGTGCTTTCTTTACGATTTTCAGACAAATTGAAGAAACTCTTGTTTAGTCAGAATGTCGTTTTCGTCCCTTGGGGTGCTTTTTCAATCTCTTGCTTTGACTTGATAAATTGCATTTGGATTCGCTCCAATTTCAATAGATACTACATTATCTGCATCACCAATTCTAAGTGTATACTATGTTTCAGAGCCTTAAGTTTAGTTTCGGAGTTAGAAGCTACTACATATATATAGTGTTTGATTTCTATATCCTTTATGATTTACTCGTTTTTCCACATAGTTAAAATAAAATCTTACTGACTGAATTTGTTAAATATTTGACAGAGATAAAAAGTAAATGCTCATTTTTAACAAACTTAAAAAACTAAAATTGTTTTGACCATACTTTAAGGACTTTTTTGAATCTATCCCAAACATTAGGGACCATTTGTCACTTTCTCATCAATTTACTATTCACCTCATCCCAAAAAATATATTTATTTATTTTTTAAAAAAAAGAATCACATGAGTCCCTTACTCTTCCATTAGATTCTTGTATTGGACACAAATCTATATATACACACAACAATAATGTACTATACATCAATGCAAAAAAAAAAAAGTTTCTTAAACACATTATTGATTTTTTCTCTTTTGGCTCTTTGTAATGGTGGTGTAATCTCAAGAATTAAGCTTTGTAAAGTAAAGGGTATGTTTTTTTTCTTCTTAATTCTTTAAAGCTTGGTGCTTTTTTGTGTTTCATAACTTATGATGCTAAAAAAAAAGATTGCTTTTTTATGCTAATATTTGTTTCAAAGAAAAAAACCTCTACTTGACTTGACTTAAACTCAAAATGCAAGAGTTTTCAAGCACAAGCTCAAGAAATTAGTATTTCATCAAAAAAAAATTGTCTGATTTTAATTTAACGCGAAATTTAAAAAAATATAGTTTAATATTGTGATTTAGACATGTCATTTGTCAAATGTGAAAAATTAAAATTAGAGTGTTGCCAATAAAAAAAGTGTAAAAAGATTTTTTTTCTCGAAACAGATTAAAAAAAAACAAAAAAACAAATTGAAACGAAAACAAGGGAGTACTCAATTTCTCTTCTCCTTTTTTTGGGTGTTTGTGTACTAACTGAAAAACTCAGCATTTGCTTTTTTGAGTTTCATGTCTTGTAATGCCAAATGAAGATTTAATTTATTTATGCTAATATTTGTTTCAAGAAAAGCTCACATATTGTTTTTCCTTCATCTAAGTTTGTTGCTTTTCTTAATATTCAGGTTGCTCAAAAACCCAGTTTTTTTTTTTTTAAGTTTCATGACTTGTGATGCCAAAAAGTAGAAAAGATGTTTATGATTTTTATGAAGTTGAAACGTGAAAATTTGAGTTTCTGAAGTTATGTTTAAGTATGAATTGTACTTAGAAATAAGTTTAAAATTTTATGTGTGAAAGTCCCAAAAACTAGTCCGAGACAGTTTTTTGGAACTTAAAAATATTGGATGATCAGATTTTGAAAGTCTAATCAAATTTTATGGCGAAACACATATTTTGAAGATAAATTTTCAAAAACAATTCGAAAAATTTATGGTCAAACGCTAGCTTATATTCCGTAACTAGCTCAAAAAAACCTAGAATTTGCTTTTTGTTTCATAATTTGTGATGCCAAAAAAAAAAAGTAATTTTTTTTGCTAGTTTTTGTTCAAGAAAAGCTCACTTCATTCCCCAAAAATGCATGAATTTTCAAGCTCAAGAACTTATATGTTAATTTTCTTTAATTTCCCTTCATTAGTACTCATTTTCCCTCAGGTTTACTTTTTTTTTTTTTGGTTATTTGTATTTATGTATTACTTTTGACTAATAAAATATCAAAGATCTTCTGTTTTTGACCAAAAGTTGAAATCGTGAAAAGTAATTATTATAACATTTTGTTTCATCACTTTGAATTGATCCTAAAGTTGGAGTCTTTTTGTTTGCATCATATTGTTATGACTTTTCTTTTTGTAATTTAGTTACATGGATGATTACCACTCTTTTCTTTTTGTAATTTAGTTACATGGATGATTACCACTTTCCCCCTTTTCCACTATTTTTTTTGTCAAGATCAATGAACTTTATGTTTAAATTTTTAGTTGAATATGACTAGTCCATGTGTCTTTAGCTATATCTAAGGAACTTTAACTTCAAGCGTGCTTTATGAAAAAAAATTTCTTTAGTTTTATATTATAAAGTTTGTAGATCTCCACACTTGGCTGACTAGCACATGGTATTCAAAGATAGTTGACCTTTTTTATTTTATTTTATTTTTAATCTCAAATTAGTTTCACGCTATTATCTTTTGAGTTTTATGTTTCTTTATAATTAATTATCGTATATCTATAGCTTGTTCGATGAAAAGTGCCATAAATAAAGAAGGTGAGAGCATGCAAATAGAATGATTATGTGGATTATTTGATTAGTAATTAGATCTTGTCTAGTTGCTGGTTTTGTTAGGTGAACTATTTAAATATATTTGAGTTTATTTTTCTGTGGCCGGGCGTTTTTTGGAAAAAGTCTCTCCATGAGTTAGGATAAGGTATGCATACACTCTACCCTCCCGAGACCACCTGTTATGGGATTATGTTGGTTATGTTGTTGTTTATTTTTTTGTGGTAGCATGCAGGTTTGAAAATGTTCTCTTCAGATAGAGTCTGCGTAATTATTTTCATCATGTTGAGAATTTATATGTCTTCTATTTTAGAGAGTTTTATACAAATAGCCGGTCAAATTTACTGTTTATTCTTTCTAGCCGCTACACATAAATTAAACATTGTTATACATATATTATATGTCAGTCGACTATTTTTAGTTTAAGCGGTTGAGTGAGCGACTATTTATGTTGATTCTTCTTTATTGTCAAATCAGATTACTCGTTGGAAATATCTTTTACTTAGATTTGTTTAATAATGACTTTACAATGATCAAGTTGTTTCAAGTTATTGGAAGACTGTTAAGTATTAACTAAGCTTTGCAATTTCCATTTTGCAGATCTGTCTTTGAGTTAGAGAAGTGCAAATTCTTCTGCTTTAGGTAAGTTTCAACATTATGTTTTTACCATTTTGGTGATTTCATTATAGAAGGTGGAAATGCAGATCTTGAAAATATGGCAACATTTTTCCTGGACTAGGTTATAGTTAAAGTGCCTTTTTTGTATATCTTTCTCATTTTTGTGGTCTTATTTATTATGATGATGACATGAATTGAGCTTAACGGGAGAAGTAAGGATTTATGCAGCCGGTCCAACTTGTTTGGGACTGAGGTGTAATTGTTGGTGTTGTATCTTTTTGTGGTTTGGTTGGTAATAGTGCTTGTTCATTGCTTCTAACAATACTATACATTAGTCTTGTTTATTGGTGTTCCTTTCGCATTATAAATCTATCTTTATTCGAGGATCATTTTCTTGCATAATTACATGAGAAGGATGTAATCAATTCCGCTTAAGCCTTAAGGTTACCAACATGGGTTGTGGTGCAGTGGTGGAACTGCTTCACCCTTAACCAGAGGTCTCGGGGTCGAGCCCTAGGTATGGAGAAAATCCTGTTGGAAGCCCCACACCTGAATGGGACCTGCAATGTGCGACTCGAATTTAGTCGGGCTCCACGGGCTCCGGACACCGGGTGGGAAACAAAAAAAAATCCGCTTAAGGTTGCTCTTTTCAATTAGGTCCTTAGATTAATGTTAAAAAAAATTATCTGCAAGTTTGCATTGTTTTTTTTTTTTTTTTTGTGAAGTTATATCGTAAAGTTGATCAACTTGTGATATCGTTGACTGATAAGGTTCTTGTAATCTGTACCAGATCTTTTTCTAAGCAATTTATTGAAGAATATATTTCTTTTCAATAATGCCTATGAAAATTCATAGTTAAATGCCTGCTGACATTGGTAGTACTT
The DNA here is from genome assembly GCF_947179165.1 of Solanum dulcamara. Classification (NCBI taxonomy): domain Eukaryota; kingdom Viridiplantae; phylum Streptophyta; class Magnoliopsida; order Solanales; family Solanaceae; genus Solanum; species Solanum dulcamara. Next base: position 1,486,850 of record NC_077241.1, on the reverse strand, counting down.
AACAATTACCTCGATAAGAAATATGAAAAGTACATTGTTTTCTGATTTTTAGAACCCATTCGCTCCCTTATTGCATCATAGTCACTTCGCTCGGAAACTTGTTGATGGTTATTGGCTGATGAAGTAAGATCAGTTTATAGATCCATCTCATTTGTTGCTTAATGATTAAGAAGATAATTTTTCTTTTTTGTTCGTCTGAATTGGATATTGTAGGCTTCATTTGTTTCCATTAAGAATAAAACGTCTGAATCTGTGCATTAAGATCTAGATGCCTAAGAAGTTGTATCTGAACATTGAATGATTATCCTGTTTGATTTCGTCTTAATGTGGTGCATTTTTCACCGAATGGTTCTCAACTTCTAATTTAAATGTTTTATCTCATTCAACCTCTGGAGATACAAAGTAATTATTTTTTGCTTTATATCACTCAGGTACTGCTGTCGTCTTCAGTTTCTGTTGGTTCAACACATTCTCAACGATAATCTCCGAAGATGATCTTAAACAATCTGAAGTTAGGTGTTGAAGTTGTGGGTGCACATAACCTTTTGCCGAAAGATGGTCAAGGTTCATCGAGTTCTTTTGTGGAACTTTACTTTGATGGTCAGAGGTTCCGCACTACCATCAAGGAAAAAGATCTGAGTCCTTTGTGGAACGAAACGTTCTACTTCAACATCTCTGACCCTTCCAACCTCCATATGCTCGCTCTTGACGCCTATGTCTATAACAATATTCGAGTTACTCAGTCCAGGTCCTTTCTTGGAAAAATTACTATTAGTGGGACTTCCTTTGTACCTTATTCGGATGCTGTTGTCTTGCATTATCCTCTTGAGAAGCGCAGTATCTTCTCACATGTGAGGGGAGAACTTGGTCTTAAAGTGTATGTTATTGATGATCCGTCCATAAAATCATCTACCCCTATTTCCGCAGCCAATGATACTCAGCTTCACGGCCATTCAGCTCAAACTCCAGCTCCCAAAATTCCTAGATCTGAAGTGAGACACACCTTCCATCATCTTCCCAATCCAAATCACCCACAGCAGCAGCAGCAACAGCAACAGCAACAACAAGCTCCCGCTGTTTCCGTGCCTCATCAAGGAGCAAGATACATGAGTGATGAAATGAAGGTTCCAGAACCACAGCCTCCACCACAGCTTGTTCGGATGCATTCTGCCACAATGGCGCAACCTGTTGATTATGCACTTAAGGAAACAAGCCCATTCCTTGGAGGGGGTCGAGTTGTGGGTGGTCGTGTTATTCGTACTGACAGGATGTCTGGTTGTACTTATGATCTCGTTGAGAAGATGCACTTCCTTTTTGTTAGAGTTGTTAAGGCTCGTGAGCTTCCTGCAATGGATATTACAGGGAGTGTGGATCCTTATGTTGAGGTTAGGATTGGGAATTACAAAGGAATTACAAAGCACATTGAGAAAAATCAAAATCCTATGTGGAATGTAGTATTTGCCTTTTCTCGGGAGAGGATGCAGGCGTCTGTGCTTGAAGTTGTTGTCAAGGACAAGGATCTTGTCAAAGATGATTTTGTAGGCTTGTGTAGATTTGATCTCAATGAAGTCCCGATGCGTGTGCCACCGGATAGTCCTCTAGCTCCAGAGTGGTACCGGCTTGCAGATAAGAAAGGAGAGAAGATAAAGGGGGAGCTCATGCTTGCTGTCTGGATCGGTACTCAAGCAGACGAAGCCTATCCTGATGCATGGCATTCTGATGCAGCTCTATCCGTTGACACAGCTGCATCCACTCTTATACGCTCAAAAGTCTATCATGCACCCCGGTTATGGTATGTCCGTGTTAATGTTGTTGAGGCACAAGACTTGGTTCCGACGGACAAAACTCGTTTCCCCAACACTTATGTGAAAGCACAAATAGGAAACCAAGTTTTGAAAACTAAGCCAGTTCAGGCTCGAACGTTCAATCCTCTTTGGAATGAGGATCTCTTGTTTGTTGCTGCAGAGCCATTTGAAGACAACCTTGTCCTCACGGTAGAGGATCATGTGGCTCCAGGGAAAGACGAGATCATTGGGAGGGTCATCATCCCTTTAAGCATGGTAGAGAAGCGTGCTGACGATAGAATGATCCATTCTCGTTGGTTTAACCTGGAAAAGCCGGTGGCTGTGGATATTGATCAACTTAAGAAGGAGAAATTCTCGAGCAGACTTCATCTTCGAGTCTGTCTTGATGGAGGCTATCATGTCCTTGACGAATCCACTCATTACAGTAGTGATCTTCGCCCAACTGCAAAGCAACTGTGGAGGCCACCAATTGGGGTTCTTGAACTCGGAGTCTTAAATGCTGTGGGACTTCATCCTATGAAAACACGAGACGGAAAGGGGACATCAGATACTTATTGTGTGGCAAAATATGGTCATAAATGGATTCGAACTCGAACAATTGTTGATAACCTCTGCCCAAAGTACAATGAGCAGTACACGTGGGAGGTCTTTGATCCAGCTACAGTTCTCACAGTTGGTGTGTTCGACAGCAGTCAACTCGGAGAAAAAGGTTCAAATGGTACTAAAGACCTCAAGGTTGGAAAGGTAAGAATTCGTATCTCAACACTTGAAACAGGCAGAGTTTACACACATTCATATCCGTTGCTTGTCCTTCATCCCACTGGTGTTAAGAAGATGGGAGAGTTGCATTTGGCTATACGTTTTACGTGCACATCATTCGCTAACATGCTTTACAAATACTCGCGTCCTCTTTTGCCAAAAATGCATTATGTAAGGCCTTTCACTGTGATGCAACTTGACATGCTCAGACACCAAGCAGTCAACATAGTGGCAATGAGGTTGGGACGAGCAGAACCCCCACTGAAGAAGGAGGTGGTGGAGTACATGTCTGATGTAGACTCACACCTATGGAGCATGAGACGTAGCAAGGCAAATTTTTTCCGCCTGATGTCAATTTTCACGGGATTATTTGCAGCAGGGAAATGGTTCGGAGATATCTGCATGTGGAAAAACCCAATCACAACAGTCCTCGTGCACGTTCTCTTCCTTATGCTCGTGTCATTTCCCGAGCTTATTTTACCAACTGTTTTCCTTTACATGTTTCTAATAGGAGTGTGGAATTATCGTTACCGGCCTAGGTACCCTCCTCACATGAACACAAAGTTATCACAAGCTGAGTCAGTGCACCCCGACGAGCTTGATGAAGAGTTTGACACGTTCCCAACTAGTCGTAGCCCTGAATTGGTGAGAATGAGGTATGATCGTCTAAGGAGTGTGGCTGGACGGATTCAAACAGTTGTTGGTGATGTTGCAACACAAGGCGAGCGCCTCCAGTCACTGCTGAGCTGGCGTGATCCCCGTGCCACAGCCCTGTTTGTCACATTTTGCCTTGTTGCTGCTCTGGTCATGTATGTGACACCATTTCAGGTAATTGCTGCCCTGATAGGCATTTACATGATGAGACATCCGAGATTTCGCCATAGGTTGCCTTCTGTGCCTGTCAATTTCTTCCGCCGGCTGCCTGCTAGGACAGATAGTATGTTGTAGTAAATTGTTGAGGTCGTAGTGAGGATTCATATCACCGATCCCAATTTGTCTGGTCTGTTTTTGTTGAGCTCAGAGCATTGGATGGCCTTCTACATCTATATGTGTAATAAGATCCATTCCTACAACCTTTTCCCTTATTATGATTTATATTTGTTTTTCTAAGATTGGGCATGCATGAATCTCAAGCTGGTTATCATTACAAAAAAAAAAAATACAAAAATTGATCGTTAATCTGTCGTTAAATTGCATGCATGTAGCTAACATGGTTTTTTGATAATCTATGATTAAATATCTTATAATCGGACGATATAAACTTAAAATAATATGAAAGAAAGTTATTCCAAAAGGTCGATAAAAGATTCTTAAGACTCTTCAAAATTATGTGTTGGACCCTCCAAATGCTATACATTTTTAGAAGATCCGACACAGGTACAACAATATTTTTGAAGGTAACAAGCAACATAGATTAGAATATAATCAAGCAACAGACCATATAATATATTTGTATTTTGAAATGTTTGAAGAAACTTATTGCAAATGATATTTCAGCAGTATGAAGTTTGGTTTTGGAACTTTTTTCTTGTTATAAGCTAAGTAGAATTAGTCCAATGTTGCTCAGACTGAAGAATATAACCGCCCTGGTACCAGATCCTTTAAAAAAAATGCTACTTTTGAAGGATCCGGTGTCATTTTTGAAGAGTCTAAAAAACAAAGACGAGCAAAAACTAGCAAATGTATCATCTTTCTTAACAAGAAGCTTGTAGCAGATAATATTGAGCACAGAGAACAGAGATTTATGCCAAAGAAAAACTCAAACTTTGCTTGAAATCTTAGGCCAAAAACTTCAAGCTTTTCTTGCCATGCCAATTAGTACCCCAGACAGATGTAGTAACAAAAAATACGGCAAAAAAGTTCATTCATCAATTTTTCTAAAATAACATATGGTTCATCATCACACTTAACCTTCTAAAGACAGAAATATTACAATCTAACTTCCAACAACACCATCTTCTACACCATTTACTACTTTAAAGAACCTAAAAAAGAGGATACTTTCGTTACATTGCGTGTGTTAGCACAATCCATCATTCTACTTAATGGGCAGAGCTAGTTAAATTGCTCGAGCTGATCTCTCCTGCCGCGTTTCATTTACAACAACAGCACATATATACAAACTCCGCCATCATGTGTCCATTGAAGCAAATCATAATAATCATCCACGTGTCAGGTCAATCTCGGGCTGGGAATTTCTTAGTTCAGGCCTTGAAATCGGAGGCCAAACGCCAGTTGCTGAATTTGAAGTTGGATCTTGACTCAGAGTAGCATTACCCGGTATAGACGACTTTTCAGCAGACTCTTCCTCACCGCCTTTGGTACTAGTTTCTTGTTTGCTCTTTACCTTTGGACCATATACAAAGCTGCATACAACCACCTGCAAACAAAATTAAATTATTTGCTCATCACGTAGAACAGAGGAAATAGATACTCCGTCCGTCTCAATTTGTTTGTCTGGTTTTTACTTGTCACGGAGAGTAAGAAAGTAATGAATCCTGTGGTCATAAATTAAAGATATGTAGGATGTACCAACTAGTGATCTTAAACATGTCGTGGAAATTTAGAATTAATGAGTTGCCAAAAAAGGAAAGTAAGACAAACAAACAGAAACGGAGGAAGTACTTCTGATCTCCATGTCAAAGGTAGCAGGTAAGAGACTCGTAGAATTCAAATATGATAGGAGCAAGTTCAATATAACAAGAGCAACTTCACTACCTGTACAGGGCTGGCTGCAATGAGCCTACCACCAACGGCACCCCCGAGTACATGCCCATCAGGGCTACTAACTGAGACACTTATACCACCCGTGCGATCACGTGGGCCACCACTTTCAGAGACCAAGTACGAACCAGACAAGCAAAGTATCTCAAAACGACCCTGCACAACATGATGAATATTTGAATCTCGCTTTAGTCAAAGCACAAGTTTCATTCTATAGGGGTAAAAGACTCCCAACGAAATGATTAACGGCCTACTCACTGGACAAAGGTAACAAACAATTTTAGAGTGCAGAAAAAGAGTAGCTACATACACTTTTTAGCTGACATCAACATTTGCCTACGTGATCCATGCTAAGAAGACAAGAATCACTTACAAATACATAAGGGAAAGCATGTTATTTGTTAAGTTTGAGTACATGGTCAACATCAATCCTTAAGAATTATAGGACGGATGGACTATTTGTATTAGTAGGAGCTAGGCATTCAAAGTCCAATTTTACATGGTTTCTAGGCCTTGCACAGCGTATATGTGAGCTACGCCAGGTTACGAGTTAGAATTCTGCCACAAACAACTATGCAAAAGTTCGAGTGTTACAAAACAATGCAAAAGTTCACTTGACATCAAAACTATATAGAATTGTACATGGTGGACTCTAAACAACCAAAATATTTCAAATTCACCTCTATAAAATCCAATAACATACTCTACTGAGGAAAAGAGCATGTTCATTAAACGATAGACATCAAATCAAACAGTACAGATCAAGTAGCAACTGAATGATGAAATCATATTGAACTGCTTGTGCTTAACAAGCTCAAAGAACTATCCATTGCGCAGAAGATAAAATAAGTCGCAGGGAACCCTAAACATTTCAGATGAAAGTTGAGTGTGCCAAAGAACTCTAACCTCATAGGTGACAGTCGAACCAGAACTTGCAGGAGGCCGTAATGTTACAGCAGAAAGTGCCCCGCTAGCTGATAAGACACATAAAGCCCTAGGCCTCTGTTCTGCAAACGCAAGTAATTTCGCCGCAACATCCTACAGACATTAAGATACTATCTCATGCATAGTGCATATAGGGAACACACAACACCAGAAAGTGCATTGTGCATTATACAAAATAAAATAGGCAGTAGAAAGCATGTTTTTCAAATTCAGTAAAACAAAGCTTAAGAAGTTTTGCCTACTATAAAATGTTGATGGCACGGGTATGCTTTTTAACATACAAAATATCAACTGCTATCATATTATCCCATTTCTGCTTAAGAACTCTCCCCTTTGAGAAACTTTTAATGAAGAGTCTTCCGAACAATATCAAGTGAGAATAGAGGAGCCATGAGCTTATAAGAAATCGTACAAAGCACTTCAATTTTTCATGTGCTGCTGATCACATGGTAATAAACAACAACATAACCAGCAAAATCTCACAAGTAGGATCTAGAGAGGGTAGGATACATGCAAAGCTTACCCCTACTTTTGTGGGGTAGAAAGGCTATTCCAATAGACCCTCAGCTAGACAGAAAAGAAAAGAAATCGAGCATGGTAGCTAGAATATACGACAGCAAAACAGCAAGATACAAATCAAATCAAGCATCAGATAGTAATATATATAGAAGTTGATCACATGGTAATATTCCACAAAAATTCTCTTTCGCCCATGTGCCTGATTTGGTAATATATGATAGTATGATTTCAGATGTACAAATCAACAAAGTAAAACAGATAACACTACTTTAACAGATGGCTGCAAAAGCCATCTTTGCAGCATGAGCAAGAACAGATTATACATGCAAAACTGTGATGATCGGACTCTTCAAAAATATTGATGGGGTGTATCGGATCCTTCAAAAGTAGTGCATTTTTTGAAGAATCTGACACGGGTGTAGCAGCATTTTTGGAGAGTCCAAACAAAATAGAAGCAAAATGAGGGAGGACATTACCTCTCCTACATTGATGTGTATAACATGAGGGGTAAAAGCCAATCCTGCTGAAGCATTCATCCATTCACCTGCAGCAAGCAATTCAATCTTCACTACTACAACTCAATTATTGGGAGTTGAGACATCTTCTGAATTACTACAATTGGAAAACTTAAACCGTCCAAGTCCAGAAATTATCAATACTAAGTGAGAACCATTGCCACCCAACATCCCCAACAGAAAAGATAATCATAATAAAAAGAAAAAAGATAACCTTTACGAAAGAAGGGGGTCGATGGTGGAAGTCAAATAGCATTAAGACCTTACAAGGGGCAGAAAGCATCATTCAAGTGTCACCATCCCAAGAAATACAACAAAAGAAATTTGTTTTGCCAGGATGTTACATGTTACCATGGGTGTAAAAGTTTGAATTCCTTATAAGATTATACTGTCTTTTTTAATTGTAACAAGATTCAGGCTGCGAGCCCTGATTCTCACTGGCAGAGGCATCAACAACAACAACATAGCCACTGTAATACCACAAAGTGGAGTCCAGGGAGGGTAGGTGTACAAAGAACTTACTCCTACCTAGGTAATAAAGAAGAACACAAATATAAATATGGAAGTATATCATCTGATTCACAAGCAAATCAACGTCGGCCTACCACCTTTTTTTTTCAAGGTTGAGCTTGTTCAATTGAAGCTAATGCTATGCTGCCCAAGGTTATATATCTTCTAATGTAGTATGGACAAATAAGTATAACATAGAGTTCAAAATCCTAAACTAGCTAGAAACACTGAAGAGGTAGTGAGAATGTCAGCAATAAACCAAGACAATCTTTCACATAATAATGCACAAGAACCCAAAAAAATTATCACCTAGATAACTTGAGACAGAACAACTCATCAGCTATGTTACTCAGACTCTCTAGAAATGTTATCACACCCATGCTGGATCCTCCAAAAATGCACTTTTTTAGAGGATCATACACACTCGTCAGCATTTTTTAAGAGTTTGAACAACATAACTCACCAACAACAACAACTACGCCTTAGTACCAAACAAATTGGGGTTGGTGATATGAATTTCACTTCTTAGTTTAAGCTCATTTCATATGATTTATACCACATTTAAAAAATGTCATTATACACTAAGCTCAACTGAGAAACATACCAAGTGGAGCCAATTGTTGCTTCCATCCACTTCCAGGAGGCCGTCCCTTGGCCCGCTTTGGCCCAGGAGTAATTGAGCCAGTTGAAGGAGTAGAGGACAAGGGTGACAGTCCTAATGACATTTTGGACCCATCAGGACCATATTTCCTTGGCCTTCCTCTCTTCTTTTTCACTGGATCACTACCAGGTGAAACACTAGAAGCCACACTCATATTAATGCCATGAGGAAAATGAGGTGAAGGGTTCTCAACAACTTGGTATGTAGAACTCAAAGTACCTCCACCCCCTACATTGGACTGAACTGAAATGTTGGGGTTTGAGAGGGACTTATAACTAGGTGGGGTAGGTAACCCTGTAGGTGCCCCAGACCCACCACCCACACTAGAACTAGACCCATTAATCCCTCTGTTGAGATAATAAGCAGCACCGCCAGATAGCACCATCCCTTCCCTTCCATCCATGCATTTACTCACTAAAAACTTTCAGAACTAAAAAGAAAAACTGACTCTTGATGCTTCTATACACAAAAAGATTGAAACTTTAACATAAATTGGTAAAAAAAAACTAACAAGGGCTTAAGTGGGGTTTTTAAGAAATGGATGAAAAAGCTAATGCTGGTGAAAAAAGAGACACACAAGTAAGAAAAATGCTAAAGATTGAATCTTGAACCAAAAGATCACATATTTTATAGTTTTCAGACAAACCCAAGTTGTATTTTAAGTTTTTTAAAAAAAAGTTGATACGCAATTCTTTGACACAAGAAAAGATGAAAAATGAAAAAAAAATGAAACCCTAGATTTGAAGTGAGAAAGGAGGAGGAAGAGAGTTTTTGGGAAAGAGAGGAGGGCGAGGAAGGATAAAGACAAAAGTGCAATGAAATAGAGAAAATTTGAGCCCCTTTTGAATTAAAGTAAAGAAGTAGACACAGACAACTTTCTTTTCAGACTATAGAATAATAATAAACTAATGTGGTTCAATAGAAGTTAGTGATAGAGTAATCAAGATCGTAATAGAATGATAAGTATATTTTTATTTTTAATTAAAAAATTTAAATTTATATAGGTAAAAAAGCGCCCTAGGAAGGAGCTTTAATTTTTGAATATAAAATTTTAACAGAAATTCAAATTTAATCAACCTCAATCAAAAATACTAAACATGAAAAAAAAGAGAAGTCAATGATGGAGTGAGTTTGTTTCTGACTTGAGGGGCTCTTTGGTGAACAGTTGGCTAAGTTGGGTGCACCTAAGTAACAACATGTCTTTGTCATATTGACACTATTAGTACTGCAAATTTATGGGCAAAATCAAAGGAGAGAGAAGGGAAACAAAGACATATTCTTTCTCTATTTTGTACTTTGATGAATTTAGTGGGACCTTTAGTTAAATTGCTTTTGAAAGTTTTAATACCAAAATTTTGACTAAAGAAGGATAATAAACGGGAGAAAGAGTCAAAAGTTCTTTGAAAACAAGAAAGTGATTTTGATTATAGATTTTGAAATTATAATCAAATTTTATGAACAAATAGTTATTTAAAAACAAAATTTTAAAAGAAAAATTACTTTAAAAAGTACTTTTTAATAAATAATTACTGATTTTAGAGATATTTTTTTTATCATCATTTATAGCAATATATAATAATACTATGATAAATATGCAATATGTATTAAGCCGAGGGTCTATTTCAGAAAATCAGTTCGGATTTATGTCGGGACACTCAACTACAGAAGTCATCCATCTTATGAGGAGACTGGTGGAGCAGTATAGGGAGAGGAAGAGGGACTTGCACATGGTATTCATCGACCTAGAAAAGGCTTACGATAAAGTTCCAAGAGAGATACTATGGAGATATTTGGAGGCTAAAGGTGTACCTGTGGCGTACATTAGGATGATCAAGGACATGTATGAGGGTGCCAAAATCAGGGTAAGGACAGTAGGAGGGGACTCAGAATACTTCTCAGTTATGATGGGGTTGCATCATGGATCAGCTCTTAGTCCATTTTTATTTTTCTTAGTGATAGATGGATTGACGCGACAAATTCAAGGTGAGGTGCCATGGTATATGCTTTTCGCGAACGACATAGTCCTGATCAATGAGACTCGTAGCGGAGTTAACGCTAAGCTGGAGGATTGGAGACATACCTTGGAGTCTAAAGGGTTTAAGCTGAGTAGGACCAAGACAGAGTACTTAGAGTGCAAGTTTAGTGAGACACCTCAGGAGGTTGGCGCGGAAGTTAGGCTTGGTGACCAAGCCATCCAAAAGAAAAGTAGTTTCAAGTACCTTGGGTCAATCATGCAAGGCAGCGGAAAGTTTGACGATGATGTCATGCATCGTATTGGGGCAGGATGGATGAAACGGAGGCTCGCTTCCGGTGTGCTATGTGACAAGAAGGTGCTATCACAACTTAAGGGCAAGTTCTACAAAGTGGTGGTTAGACCGGCTATGTTAAATAGGGCAGAGTGTTGGCCAGTTAAGGTCTCTCACGTTCAAAAGATGAAAGTTGCCGAGATGAGAATGTTGAGATGGATGTGTGGGCATACCAGGAGCGACAGGATTAGAAATGAGGCTATTCGAGACAAGGTAGGAGTGGCCTCGATGGAAAAAAAGATGCGAGAAATGCGACTGAGATGGTTTGGGCATGTGAAGAGGAGAGACACAGATGCCTTAGTGCAGAGGTGTGAGAGGTTGGCCATGGATGGTTTCAGAAGAGGTAGGGGTAGGCCAAAAAAATATTGAAGAGAGGTGATTAGGCAGGACATGGCGCATCTACAGCTTACCAAGGACATGACCTTAGATAAGAGGGTGTGGAGGACTCATATTAGGACAGAAAGTTAGTATATAGTCTCGTTATTCTTCCGTATTAGTAGGCGCATTAGCGCACTGTAATTTCTTGTGATCTGAATTCTATTATTATCTATTACTTTATGTACTTTGATTACTCTATTTTATATATGTCGCTTTCGTTATTTGCTTTCCATATCGCTTTGAACTTCTTAGCCTTATCTGACCTCTTTTTATGGTTCTATTGAGCTGAGGGTCTCTCGGAAACAACTGTCCTACCTTGGTAGGAGTAAGGTCTGTGTACACTTTACCCTTCCCAAACCCCACATTATAGAATTTTACTGGGTTGTTGCTGTTGTTGCTTAGTAAAAAATCGATACAGTGTATTATAATTGTATTAAAGTGTGTGATAAATGTATAATCTATCAATAAAATTTATATTATAGGTGTTTTATAAATTATTTTTTGTAATATGTATTAAAGTTGTATTATAAGTGTTTAGTAAAAATAAAAATATTATTACTATAAATGATAAATATTTTTAATATATTATATCTATGTAAGTTTCCCGATTTAAAATCTAACCTGAAATCTTTGTCAACTACTAGTAAATAGTTATACACATTATACACTTTCAGAATAAATAATTTACATTTTAAAAATATTTAATTTCTTTAATTTCCACATTTACAGTTGTTATCGAACATTCCTTATAAAAGAATCAATTCAATACATAAAGCTTATAATTCGTCATCACAATCTTGATGTTCTCGTCCCCAAATAGAAAGTTATTTCCCTTTCGATCCGATTGTGGGTGAAGAGAGATTTGAACCTCCGACATCATAATTCGTAGCTGTGTGCTCTAATCTTGTTGAGCTACAAATATTAATAAGAATGGTTGAATCACATTATTATATAATTGTCACGACCAAGCCTAGTGCCTAGACGTGACATGATGAATGAGGAACCCAAAAGTACCTCAAACAAGCCTCTAAGCATTCTTTTAGCCTTTCATAGGTAATGACAATAAATAAACAAGCAGAAACCATAATAGTAAATCTTTAACTTACATATGTCTAATAATACCTCTAACTTTTAGATTTAACGAGGCTAAGACAAGTCTCTAGCTCACCCCCAATTATAATAGAAAGAAATGTCATAGTAAGTGTCTAAAGATCTCAACATTGTTATTCCTGTATCAAAGTTAGCAAACCAGAAATAATAAAGATAAAAATAAAAAACAGTATTCGACTCCACAGAATTCATTGTGTGTCCTTAAGAAATTTAATCCCCTCACTGTACCCGAGGCTATGGATTATTTTCTTCAAAGATAAAACGGATAAGCTATTAAAGAAGTAGCAGTACCTCAAACTTCAATAATTTCAGCGAACTCAAAAGCCAACAACAAATTCACACAAAGACTCAACTTTATTTGTAAAAAAATATAGATGTAGAAGATGGAGAAATTCGATGTTTAAAAATGAGAGAAAAATCCTCTATTTATAGACAATAAAGGGTAGTGTGAACAATGCTTATTGTGGCTTATCGAAAAAGTCACAATCCTTCACAAAAGTCACAACCTTTCAGAAAAGTCGCAACTCTTTAAAAAAATCTTAATTTTTTTTGGAAAAGTCACAACCTTTCGAAAAGTCACAACCTTTCGGAATGGTCACAACTTTTTGAAAAGTCACAACCTTTTAAAACGGTCACAACCCTTTGAAAAAGGCACAATCTTCGTAAATGTCACAATCTTTTATTTCTCATTCATACCTTTAAAACTCAACAATCCCCCACATAAATGGAGAAATGACTATTGTTAAAACATATGCATAAAAAACTATGTGATTTGTAAGTAAGAATTAATTGCATCTGAATAAATAGGTTTTCCTTTGAACTTTCCGTAGTGAACATATATCGGATATACTCGATCAATTGGTAGATTTGATATCTTTGAATCATCGAGCTTTGTGTATACCTAGACAACATAAGTCACACAATCAACTCTTTAACTATTTTTGGTTCTCATTGTTTTGTTCGTTTCAGCCATGAACACTTCTTAGTTCATAAGTGCGTAGAGAACTGGCCTTACAGGATTCTCCTTGAAGCGGCTTATATTTTACACTTACATAGGTGATATCTAAATGTGTTATCCTGTAGAAACACTATTTGATGTGCCCTGTATCAAACTTAGATATCATTATCCTAATGCCTTATCCTTGTTACTAAACATTGTCGCATCATGAGAATGGATCATAAAAATTATTTTGACAATGTTGAACCGTCATCAATGACTTTGTTTGATCTCATTGAACCTAGATCTTGGGATCTCCAGTCTTCTAGGTAGAGTTACCGCCACAATGATTTGTCCTCGGCCATAGTCCTATTCTCGTTGATGATCTCTTCAACTCCCTCTCTTGTTAGGTCTTTTGTAAGTGGATCCGACACACTATCATTTGACTTTACATAGTCAATTGTGATAATTCCACTAGAGAGTAGTTGTCTGATGATATTGTGTCTTCGTCCTATATGATGAGACTTTTCATTATATATCATACTCTCTGCCCTACATATTGCAATTTGACTATCATAGTGCATACTGGTGCCAAAGACTTAGGCCAAAAAAGAATATCTTTCAAGAAATTTCGGAGCTATTGGGATTCTTCACCGGCCTTATTTAGAGTGATAAGCTCAGATTTCATTGTAGAGCGAGCGATACATGTCTGTTTGAATGATTTCCAAGAGACTGCTCCTCCACCAAGAGTAAATACATATCCACTCTTTGATTTTACTTTATTTGACTCGGTGATTCAATTTGCATTACTATATCCTTTTAATACTACTGGATATTTGTTATAATGCAAAATATAGTTTTGAGTATGTTTAACTACACCAAAACTCGTTTCATTGCCATCTAATGATCTTAGTTGGGATTACTTATGTATCGACTCAATTTACTTATAGCACAAGATATGTCTGATCGTGTACAGTTCATGATGTATATCAAACTTCCCAATACTCTTGCATAATCTAATTGAGCCTGACTTTCACCTTTATTCTTAGTAAGATCAAAGTTCACATCAATTGGTGTTTTTGCACTTTTGAAGTTTAAGTACTTGTACTTTTCAAGTACCTTTTGGATATAATGAGTTTGAGACAATGCTAGACCTTGAGGACTTTTGTGAATCTTAATTCCCAATATCAAATCGGCAACTCTTAGATCATTCATATCAAACATACTAGAAAGCATACGCTTATTCGAATTTATGTTTGCAATGTTGTTACTCATTATTATCATATCATCCACATATAAACAAGCAATAACAACTTTGTTTAGAGTGTTTTTAATGTAAACACATTTATCACACTCATTAATCTTAAATCCATTTGTCAATATGGTTTGGTTAAACTTCGCGTGCCATTGTTTGGGTGCTTGTTTTAGTCCATAAAGTGACTTATCAGGTTTGCAAACTTTATTTTCTTTACTAGGAACCACAAAACCATCGGGTTGTTCCATGTAAGTTTCTTCCTCCAATTCTCCATTTAAGAAAGTTGTTTTTACATCCATTTGATGGATTTTAAGGCCATATACTGCAGCTAGTGCAATTAACATCCGAATTGATGTAATCCTAGTTATAGGGGAGTATGTATTAAAATAATCAAGGTTTTTTTTTTGTTTAAATCTTTTGACGACAAGTCTTGCCTTATATTTGTCAATAGTTCCATCAGCTTTCATTTTTCTTTTGAAAATCCATTTTGAACCTTACACTTTAAAATATTTAAAGTTGGGGTTTCTTCCTTTTCATTTCTCATATAGAATTGACTGTGTTTTGCTGTGAGGATGGCTTCCCCACAAGTTTTGTGGTAAAACCTGCTCTTATAAGTAAGACATTCATCATTTTCTTTAAAGTTTGAGTTGTTTTTTTCCTGTAATTTCATTAGATTGAGGTGAGTAACGGACAGAAGTTTAATCGATGATTCCATTTTCCAAACATATTTCTGCAAAATGAGGTTCATATTATCAACCTCTTCACTTCTTATCTTTTTTATCTTTTTACTCGACTGATTTTCAACTTCAGTTTTATATTGCCTGAATACTTCTATTGCTTCATCATTACCATTCACCAAATAAACATAATAATAGTGAAATCATCAATAAAATTTATAAAATATTTTTTCCCACCACGAGATGGTGTTGACTTCATATCACAAATGTCAATGTGAATCAACTCAAATGGATCATTTCTTTCAATAGAT
This sequence comes from Solanum dulcamara, assembly GCF_947179165.1. Classification (NCBI taxonomy): domain Eukaryota; kingdom Viridiplantae; phylum Streptophyta; class Magnoliopsida; order Solanales; family Solanaceae; genus Solanum; species Solanum dulcamara. Next base: position 1,471,438 of record NC_077241.1, on the reverse strand, counting down.
TTATAAGAATGCTTAGCATACTTAGATTCAACACAAACTTGACATTTTGATTTATTGCACTCAAAATTAGGTAAAACTTCTAAGTTGATCAGTTCTCACAAGGTTTTGTAATTGATATGTCCCAAACGTGAGCCATAAACAATTTGATTCAAAAAAGTAAGAAGGACAAAAAATATTGAGTTTGAAAAGACCCTCCATGAAGTTAATATTTTCCTTCAAATATTTTGTTCTTACTTATTACAACTTTGTCAAATACAAATATTGTTTAAAGTCAATACCTTGTTAGATGTCCTTTCCAAGAGGACTTTTCCATATCTTTCAATTTTGGTTATTGCAGAATTACCATGAACATAGTCTCATTAGGTCCAGTACGACCATATGAACCAAATGCTTCTTTATAGCAGAAAACATGACAGATTTTTTTTTCAAACCAATATTCATGGCTATACAAATAATTATACTTTTAATAGACATGTATTTTTATAAAAGATCACAACATTTTAAGTGACACTTTTTTATAAGAGAACACAACTCTTTTGAACAAGTATATATATAAAACTTGATAGTTTCATACTAGTCATATCATATCATATACTAGTTAAAGAGAAACTCAACAACCAAAATATATACTCCAAGAATTTTGTGGGTCTAACATAATATAGGAATTTCATTGAATTCATATCTTGTGCTTCCATATTTAAATTAGACACCAAATCTAATTTTATGTTTATTACAAGCAAAGAACCCCCACATTTTAAATATGATCTCAAAAATATATTTCCAAGTATTTGAAAATAATTTTTTCACATATTTATTTTCTCATGCTTTCAAATGTATACTATCAAAATACATATTGACAGCATAAACCTCTTTTAAAAATAATATTCTACAAAAGAATTGTAGTGTTTTCATTTCCTCTGACAATCTTTACATATTGTCAAAGTTTAATTTATAGAGATATTCATTACAAGCACAAAATCATTAACTTTATGCCATTAGTATTTTTTTCTTTCTGTCACAATTAGACAAACCACTCCGATGAAGTTTTTATGACTTCAAATAAATTTTAAATTAAGACAGAGCAGAAAATCAAGAGGTTTTAATCTCCAGAAACCGAAAATACAACACTGTTTCTAGTTAACGATGAAGTTTTTATATTCTTCAAATCGTTTACCCTTTATATTCTTGACGAAGCTTTTATACTCTTCAAGTCGGAATATTCATTCAAACATAATGTTTAATAAATTAGTGAAGTTTTTATATAATCTTCAAACCAAATGCACAGTCTGATTTTCAAACACCAGACACAATCGAATTCCACACAGAGTAGAAAACTATACAAATTTTAGTCTCCAAAATAAAATTAGAAAATCATAGGGATGTGATTTTCTTTTCAAAAAAAAATTCCCTCACTACCAAGTTTGTTGGATTGACTTCAAATCTATGAATGATAAATTCTATGGAGCTTCCACATAGTTAGATCAAATAATATTTTCTTTTCTGAAATAAATTTAATATTCGATGAAGTTTTTATATTCTTCAAATTGAATATTAAACATTTCTTTTCTTCTTCTTTTCTGAAAAAAAATATCTTGCCATCTACGTTCTTGGATTAAGATCCTTGAAATATGCCTTCAATAATGGATGAAATACACATTAAAGTATTTCTCAATTTTATCACATGTCAAAACTATTAAGACAATAACACATTATTTAACTTAATCATCTTTAATTTGACCAAGGTTATGGTAAAGAAAAAAAATACTACTTTGTAGTATCAAGTCTAAGATTTCTTCATAATATACTTGCTTAAATATAGAAAATTTATATAAATATCATGACAATGGCTTCTAAGATCTTTCGTGTCCCTTTTCAAAAATCTCAGATACCGAAAAAAATTAAATTCCTTAAGCTTGTTATTTTTGTATCAAAGTTAGCAAACCAGAAATAATAAAGACGAAAATAAAAAATAGTATCCGAGTCCACATAATTTATTGGGTGTCCTTAAGAAATTTAATCCTCTCACTGTACCCGAGGTTATGAATTATTTCCTCCCATGATAAAATGGATAAACTATTAAAGAAGTAGCAGTACCTCAAACTTCAATAATTTGAGCGAACTCAAAAGCCAGCAACAAATTCACACAAAGACTCAACTTTATTTGTAAAAAAATATAGATTCAGAAGAGGGAGAAATTTGATGTTTAAAAATGAGAGAAAAATCCTCTATTTATAGACAACAAAGGATAGTGTGAACAGATGCTTATTGTGGCTTATCGAAAAAGTCACAATTCTTCATAAAAGTTATAACCTTTCAGAAAAGTCGCAACCTTTTAAAAAAGTCATAATTTTATTTGAAAAAATCACAATCTTTCGGAATGATCACAATTTTTTGAAAAGTCACAATCTTTCGGAACAGCCACAACTCTTTGAAAAAGGCATAATCTTTCATAAATGTCACAACTTTTTATTTTCTATTGACACCTTTAATACCCAATAAACATATCATAAGCTACAAAAATAAAAAAAATATTATTTCCGGAACATGAAAACTTACCAAAAATAGTCTTCAAACGAAATCTCAACTAGCCACGTGGAGGAGAACAAGGAGGAACACCGGTCCCTACACGGTGATATCATGTAGGCAAAAGAATATGCGTTAGTACTTTAAATGTATTAAGTATATAAGCATGCATGAATATTGAGGAAACATTAAAACATTTATGTAATAAGAAACGTAATTCAATGTATGCATAATCAATCATATAGATATCCTTTAAAACATTTATTTTGTGGAAAAATGACCATAACCGACATTTAAGACCATGCGAGCTTACATGAAATCCAACCTAACCCCCTACGTTGGCCGGGGAGACTAATTGCCGGGTAGAACTCCGTCAACTTCATTCATTTCTTTGACTTTAACTTTAAGGGCTATTTGTGGATCCATTAGCATAAGCCTACAAAGGCTCCTATGTTGACACATAGTTAATGAGACAAAGGGTTGCTACTAGGATTTCCTTACTGAATCCCACCTCAATGACCCATTCGGTGCTAAGTCAATCCCACAGAATAGTTTAATACTTCAATATAGTCATAGTATATAGCTTGAGAATTCAAAACATCATATTCGGTAGAATAATTCATTAAAACCTTTGGTAGTTCAAATATGCAAGAATTGTCCTTATTACATAAAAAATCCATCATTCATATCATTTCATCATTCTTTTATTTCATAAGACTCCCTTTTGATCATATACATTGCTTTCATAAACATTCATTTGGAGTCAACGCTTTCAAGTCAAACTTCATTGAAAACATAGTAAAACTAGGTGAATTCAAATTATTTCAACTTTCAAACATGAATGTAAATGAAATTATGCATAAATACTTTGAAATCCATTATTAAAAATCATGCTTTAAACAACCATCATGAATTTCAAGAATCTTTAAAGAGCTAAATAGAGAAAATACTTGCAAACCATCAATTCATATATATGAAATCATTTTGGATCAAAATAGACCAATAATCATTAGTTTAACCATGATTCATGCTATTAAGTAGAAATAAGAATTACCCATAAGAAAATCTTACTTGAAATTAAGAGATTTAGTTGAAAGAGTTTTGGACTACATGGATGGAAGAACCCATGGATAAACATCCACATAACTTAGAGTAAAACTTTTAAAAAATAAACATAATTTATCATATAATCAAAATATTTTAGGCATGAGAGTGAGAGGAATACTCTCATTGAAACCTTACATACGCTAATATAAGATAGGTAATTAAATTTTAAAATACTTAATAATCTATTTATTTAGAATCATGATATGAAAACCCATAAAGTTTCATACTTGAATTAAATAGAAAACTTTGATAATTCATTTGAGCTTCATGGATAAAATGATCCATAAATCAATACTCACATACCTTAGAGTAAAGCTTAAAGAAAATAAATATAATTTATTATTTAATCAAAATACTTTAGGCATGAGAGCGAAAGAAATACTCTCATTGAAGCCTTACATACCTGAAATCCGAAGCATTACTCAGAATCGAAGGATTTAGTGAACACTCTTGAATCCTAACCTTTTCTCCTCGCCGCAGCATTTGGTGTACTACCGTAGAATATGAATCACCGAAATAGTATTTGTACATTACTAAGAACTAAAACTATATTTTGAGAATGAGTAAAGAAGTGTATAGAGACAGTAGTTGCTTGAGAAAGCTTGATGAACAAAATGATGAAATAAGGTGGGTATTTATAGATGTGAAAGAGAGAACTAACAATAATTAAAATAATTATAAAGAAAAATCTAAAAATTTAATGGAAGAATGTGATGTCATAAGTGATGTCAAATGGAGGACTATTGATGTCATGATGATGTCAAATGGATCTAGATCTTTCTATGGTAAGTGAGATGAACCTTCCTTTAACGGAATACCTTTTTTCGGAGCTGCGCTTGAAAAAGATAACTTCCTCATTAGGATTTAGTGTCTTCATATGAATTGTTGCTATAGAAGTATACTTTCATGTCGTTCAAGAATCAACCAATTTGGAGCATCCTACAGTGATATATGATTTTCTTTCTAGAAATACTCCATTTCATCACAACATCATGTCTTGCAACAATTAATTTATTTGACTTACTTAACCTCCGAAACTTAAAATATGGTCTTCAAAGAAGTTGTAGGTAATGATGTTCGGATTATTCAGGAATTTGACTCACCTAATTTGGATTATCCTATTAAAAGTTATGTCCAAAGTACAGAAGAAGTATCATTTTCATCGAGAATTGGAACACCATATATAGAGGTCGTTTGGATTGACTTATAAGCTGTTTTCAGCTTTTTTTGAGTGTTTGACTAGCCAACTTAAAGTTATTTTGTGCTTAAAATAAACTCCAATAAATAATTGAGTTTATTTGGATGAACTTATTTTAAACAATTTATAAGTTGAAAACAGCTTATAAGTAAAAAAAAATAAAATTGGCCTGCATCTATTTTTTTTTAACTTATAAGCAATTTTTAATTTATAAGTTGTTTAAAAATAAATCAATCCAAACAAGCTAATAATGTTCTTAGCGGGTGTTACAATAATTTCAAAAAATATATTTTTTTAATCAAATATTTTATAAATATACGGAGTGTATATAGTGTATAGTCAGGCCCATTAAACCCAAATTCACAAAATTCCCATGACCCGTAAAGATACAAATAAACAAAAAGCCCCAATTCAGTGAATTCTAGGGTTTTTATTTTTCCAAATCGCCGACGCCGGCGCCGACTGCTGTCAACCTTCAAATCGTCGAGTCTCCATTGCTTCACAGTTTACACTCTTCACTTCTTTAGCAGTTATCGTCGGTCGACGATTAACCGGTCCAGGTAAGCTTCTGACTTTCCTCTTTTGCTTCATATTTTTCTTATCAATGGCAATTTCACCTTCTCTTACTTGCTCAAGTTGCATTGTAACTCTGTTACATGAATGTAGAATTCTGTATTTTAGCTTGCGTTTAAGGCTCGAAAAAAGTTTTTGCTCTTGGTGCTCTTATTGCCCTATGTAAACTTCAATACTAACGAAATTGATAAATATTTGATTTATTGTTTCCGTTGTCTGCTTGATGCAGCAGTTTAAAGAAGTTACTTGCTCATGTTGCCTTGCAACTTTGTTATATTCATGTAGAATTTTGTATTTTGGCTTGTGCTTAAGGATCGGAAAGTTTTTGCTTTTGGTGCTCTTATTTCCCTAGTTAAACTTCAATACTAACGAAATTGGTGAATATTTGATTTCTTGTTCTCGTTGTCTGCTTGATGCAACAGTTTGAAGGAAGTTACTTGCTCATGTTGCAAAGCAACTTTGATATACTCATGTAGACTTTTGTATTTTGGCTTGTGCTTAAGGATTGGAAAGTTTTTGCTTTTGTTGCTCTTATTGCCCTATGTAAACTTCAATACTAACGAAATTGATGAATATTTGATTTCTTGTTCTCATTGTCTGCTTGGTGCAACAGTTTAAAAGAAGTTACTTGCTCATGTTGCATTGCAACTTTGTTATATTCATGTAGAATTTTGCATTTTGGCTTGTGCTTAAGGATCGGAAAGTTTTTGCTTTGGGGGCTCCTATTGCCTATGTAAACTTCAATACTAACAAAATTGATAAATATTTGAAATTCATGTAGAATTCTGTATTTTGGCTTGTGCCCAAGACTCGAAAAGTTTTTTCTTTTGGTGCTGCTATTACCCTATGTAAACTTCAATACTAACTAATTTGATAAATCTTTGATTTGTTGATATAATGCAACTTGCAAGTGACAATTTTTATGTTTGAGCCTTCAGATTAAGGCCTCTATTTTTTTTTCTTTTCAGACTTCTCCTTTGCTTCATATTTTCTTATCAATATTATACACTTTGCTTGAGCCGAGGGTCTACCGAAAACAACCTCTCTGCCTTCACAAGGTACCCCACTTGTGAGATTACACTGGTTATGTTTGTTGTTGTTGTATTAATTTCTCCTTCTAGTTGTATGTCACTCCAACAGTTTAAAAAAGGTTACTTTCTCAATTTCTGTCGTATTCATGGAGAATTCTGTATTTTGGCCTGTGCTTAAGGCCTGGAATTCTTTTTGCTGTTGGTGCTCCTATTGCCTATGTGAACTTCAATATTAACGAAATTGATAAATATTTGACCTGTCAATATATTGCAGGTAACAATTCTAAAGTTTGAGCCTTGAGACTAAGGCCTCTAGTTATTTTACTTTTTTTTTTCTCTTTTCAGTCTTTTCTCTTTTGCTTCATATTTTTCCTATCCATATTAATATTAATTTCTTGTTGTCGTTGTGTGCTTGCTGCAACAGCTTAAAAGAAGTTACTTGCTCAAGTTGCATTGCAACTCTTTTACATTCATGTAGAATTCTGTATTTTGGCTTGCACGTAAGGCCTGAAAAGTTTTTTCTTTTGGTGCTTCTGTTCCTATGTGAACTTTAATACTAATGAATTTGATGAATCTATGACTTCTCGACATATGTATTTGCAAGTAATGAATTTGAAGTTTGAGCCTTGAGATTAGGCCTCTGTGTGTCCATGAACTATTGGGGTCCTTTCCTTCTGTCTTTAGTTTTATTCTACTTCTTTTCCCTTTTCTGATGCAGTAAAAGATTAGAGTTTTACCCTCTTACACCCTTCCTTTTCCTTCTAGCTATGGAAGGACTTAATCTTATGTTCAGAAAGGCCAATACCAATGGTTGGTTAAAGGGGTTCAAGGCTCAGATATAGGGGAATAGAGATGATGAGTTGGGAACCACTCATTTACTATATGCAGATGATTCCCTTATTTTTTGTGAAGCTGGTGTTCTTCAGATTAGGCATATTAGGGCAATTCTTACCATCTTTGAAGCTATTTCAGGTCTGCATGTTAACTAGCAAAAGAGCTTTCTATATCCAGTAAACCTAGTAGGCAACATGGAGTTTGCTAGCTAACAACTTGGGATGTCAAATTGGATCTTTGCCCACAAAGTATCTGGGAATGCCATTGTGGGCAATAAATAAGGAGTTGGAAGTATGGAGTGAAGTGTTGGAGAGATGTGACAAAAGGTTGGCTAGATGGAAGAGCCAATACCTATCTTTGGGTGGTAGGTTGACCCTAGTGAAATCTGTGCTAGATGCCCTGCAATTATATATGATGAGTCTGTTTCCTATCCCCAAAAGTATAGTAAAGAAAATCAACCATCTCAGAAGGACCTTCATTTGGAATGGAAACAGGGAGAACAAAGGCTATAATTTGGTGAAATGGGATGTTTTAACCCTCAACATGAAACAAGGGGGACTAGGCATTAAGAAACTCAGGCTACAAAATTCATGCTTACTGCAAAAGTGGTTGTGGAGATTTTGCAATGAAGACACGTCTCTCTGGAAGAGAATTATTATAGAAAAATATGGCCAAATGAGTCATTGGACCACTGAAGAAGCTCTAGGGGTTTTTGGTTGCAATGTATGGAAAACCATCAGAAGACTATGGCCCCAATTCAAGGCCAACACCTCTCTCAAGGTGGGGAATGGAATGAAAATAGACTTCTGGAGAGAGAGAACTGGATAGGGGAGGAGAGCCTTATGGCTAAGTTTCCTGATTTATTCATTCTCAGCCAACAAGACAGAACCACTGTTTCTCAGGTGCGGAGTCCACAGGGTTGGAATCTTATTTTCAGAAGGACCTCTTAATGACTGGGAGATAGTCAGAGTTGCAAACTTATTTCAACTTCTTAGCACCTTCCCAGGGATCTCTGATGTTCCAGATAAGGCATGTTGGAAGCTCCATAGCAGAGGAATATTCACTGTAAAGTCTTGTTACTGGAGAAGGAATGTACCTCAAGCACAAGGTCCTTTATCGCCTTGGAAATTTACCTGGAACATCAAAATCCCCCTGAAAGTTTCTTGCTTTACCTGGTTGGTATGTAGGAGAGCATGCCTTACACATGAAGTTTTACAGAGAAGAGGTAGACAGATCTGCTCAAGGTGTTTTATGTGTGAACAAGAGGCTGAGGTCAATGGACATCTGTTTCTACATTGCAAAACAGCTGTAAATCTGTGGAACATGTTCTTATGTATTTTGGGTGTGTGCTGGGTAATGCCAAAGACCACTAAGGGGTTACTGCTTAGCTGGAAGGAGATTGGGAGAAGAGAAAAAGAGGAGCACTGGTGGGAAACTGATCCCATCATGCGTATGGTGGACTTTATGGAAGGAAAGGAATGCAAGATGCTTTGAAAACAAGAGTAACAACATCCAGAAAATCAAGATGAATTGGCTTAGCTTACTCTATTTTTGGTGTAAACAGGATGGTGGGGGATATAGAACTTTTTGTGGATTTTATAGGAAAACTGTAATGAAACATGGTCTAGTGCTTATGCCTTTTGCAGTGCCCAGCAAGGGTATGTAGCTGATGAGCCTCATCATTTTTTTTTGGATGATGAGCTTGTTTTGTGAATATAAAGTTACCCTTCTCAAAAAAAAGATTAGAGTTTTTCTTTATTTTATTACTAGGAGTGTTGTAGTTTTCTCCAGTTGAAAATTCCTTCAGCTTCTTATAAGTTATAACTGTATGTCGTTGCAATTTATGGATGCATATATCAAATAAGATATCCCTTTGTTTATGAATAATTTTCTTAAAATTTTAATGAATAAAATTTACACTTAGCTTCATCCGTATTCCTTATCTTTTTCTGTTGAAGTTTATTTCTCTTTATTTTTGCCTGCTGACAGATGAGAGTGAAAAAGCAGAAGCGGCATAGGAGAGCTGTGAGGTTTTACACAGCTTGTTTCGGGTTTAGAGAGCCATTTAAAATCCTTTGTGATGGAACATTTGTGCATCATCTTGTTGTTAATCGCATAACACCTGCTGATACTGCATTGACAAATATTCTAGGCGCCACAGTTAAACTTTTTACAACCAGGTTTATTTCAACAGCTCCATTTCTCTCTTCTGCTTTGGTCTTTACACGATCTAACTTTGTTTGCATTAATTTAGAGGACAAGCTAAATATGTTTCACTTTTAAACTGTTTGGTCACTTCCTGTCCTTTTTGCTTGCAGATGCGTTCTTGCGGAGTTGAAGAGCCTTGGTGGTTCCTATATGGAAGCACTGAATGCAGCTAATAACCTTATTACTGCACGGTTAGCCATTTATGCTCTTTTTCTTGCTTGCTCCTCTCAAAAGCATGATGTGTGTTGCTTCAGTTCTCAGGACATTCTTTTGAGTTATGCCGCATAATTTGAATCTTACTCTATTGTAGATGTGATCATGAGACGCAGAAAAGTGCTGTAGATTGCATAACTGAAGTTATCGGGGGGAACAATTCTGAACACTTTTTTGTTGCTACTCAAGATGCCGATTTGCGGAGAAGTCTTCAAAAGGTATTTGAACTTACTTTCCTCAATTTATAATGTCCTATATTGTAATATCAGTCATATCACTTAGTAAAACATGTGAACTGGAAAATCCCATATTCTAGGATGTCTTGTCAGAAAAATCTTCGGCAGCTACTTGTCTAATCCATTTTAAAAAAATGCTAAATTTGCTTATCTCTGACTTTTATGAGTAGTCAAAAGATATTTAACTATCTAAGTGGGAAGTGGTAAAAACAAGAGACGTTTGTGCATCTACAAAACTATATCGTGGTTCACTCGTTGATCTCCTCTCTCCTAGTATGTGGGACTACAATGATAAAACTGTCAAATATTTCTGTCTCCTGCCATGGGCAAGGGGGGGGGGGGTAAGATTAACAGTTCCACATTGTTTGGTAATTTGAATGGTATCTTATGTACTCGCGAGAGTATAACCAGAATCTATTTTGTATCTGTAACTCTATAAGATTGTTTGGACAAGCTTCTCGGAAGTCTAAACTACTTATTTTTTGAAAAAGTGCTTATTCTAGAGGGTTGAGGTGTTTGGACAATCTTTTAGGATAAAAATAAGTGCTTCTAAGTAGCAACAGAAGCTGCAAAAAAAGTAATTTTTTTCCCAAAAACAATTTTGAAACCATGAACAAGCACAAATTGCCGCTCTAATATTGGCAGAAGTGCTTTTCAATTTGATTAGCTAAGCACAAACTGCTACTCTCCAAAATTTATTTTTTGAAAAACACTTCTCAAAATAAGCATATTTTGGAAGCTTGGGAAAACAGGCCATTACTTTAAAATGAATTGGAAAGATCTCCAACATTTAGGAGAACAATTTTGTTATGTATATACTATATACCAACTGGTTTTCTCCTGTTTTTTCTGACCTTCTGTTTCTCCTTTTCCTGATCCGGGATAGATACCTGGTGTGCCTGTAATTTTTGCTCTTAGGAATGCCTTATTTCTCGAACAACCGTCATCATTTCAACGTCAGTTTGCCAAATCTGCTGAAGAAGAACGTCTTCATATGACTGACCTGGAGCTCAATATGCTTAGACAGAGGAAAAAGAGGAGACTGTCTGATGACAAACACGGGGATTCTTCTGATGCATCAGAGGAAGAGGTAGATGATATTTCACAGGTTCAGATCATCAATACAAATGTTAAGACCAATGGAATTGATGTCAAGGATAAAGTTAGCTTCAAGAGAAAGAAGGCTAAGGTTAGGGTTCATAATAATTTCTTATTTTCCCTTGCACAGCTTAAAATTTAACTTGTTGCTTCTCCCATCCTATTAAAATGTTGTTGTTTAGGAACAAATTCTCCACTATCATGTGAAACATTACATGTTAATGTTCAATGTCTTGGTTAAAAGTTCTCTCTTTTGATAGGTAAGCAAACATTTTATTAAAGCAGAATACACTAAGATAGTGACGGGTATATGTAGAAAGACATGGGCTTCAAAACTCATCCCCGCCAATTCCTTGGAAATGCATCTTTTGCTGTTTTTTGACACGAACTTCCGTGTGTGTCATTTCATGAATGATTGCTGGTACAAAAGTTACTCCGGAATATTCTTGATTCATAAAAAATGATTTTCTTCTTCTAAATTGAAATGTTTCTTTTTTATTTTAGCTTGTGGGCAAATTGTGATCTTTAAGCTCAGCAAAGGTTTTTTCTTTCTCTATGCGAGATGGCTAGATATATATTCGAAATAAGAGGTTATGTTTTTTCGTGTGAGTGATATTATATCATTTAAGTGTACTTCTGCATTTAACTGTTGCTGTGTGCATCGCCCTCTCTTAACTTTGAGTTGAAAGAGATATTGACAGAGATGAATGTATTATGTTGTAAGTGAATTGTTTTACCTGTTGCTTCTCTAAATTGATTAAGAGGTTTTCAGTGCTAGTTATCCATTTACAGAAGCGACCCCATAGGCTTTCTCTTTCACGTTTCTCTAAAATTGCAGTCATGGTAAAATCTTGATTTATTTAATCATCAGGGACTCCCAAGTACACGTGTTTTCTACAAATAAAAATAGAAAATGGTGGACCATAATATTTGTTTCATGGACGTTATTGCCATAAGGCATGTTTTGCTAAACGTGTCCCTGAATGACTCTATGGTTTATGCCTTCCCTTCTACAGGGTCCAAATCCACTCTCAGTCAAGAAGAAAAAGAAGTCTCTGGATACAAATTTTTCGACCTTGGGAAAGGTGAGATTCAGTTTCTAAAGTAACTGAAGTCAAGCTGGTTAATTTATTCATATAGAGATGAAGGGTATTCATTCTTTTCTGCCTGTTTGACCACTCCTTTGTTAAAGAGAGAAAAAAGAACGTCTACATTCAACACCTCGTAAAATTTGTCAGTAGTTCTTGTATTATTCACTTATTAATTACTATAGCGCTTGACCTCTATAAATATCTGCAGGGAGATGGTATGCACTATCCAAATTGGTTTGACTTGATTAGTTCTGATCGAGTATTTATTAGTTTGTTATCTTTAGAAAAAACGATAGAGCAAATCTTCCGTTCTTCCTCTTTAAGTATCAGGGAAAATGAAAAATTGCTTGGTGACAGTAAATTTTACTGATGTATAGAATGAGGTTTGTGTTAACAATATGATGGGCAACTTTCTTCCAATAATTAAAGATGTGTCTTTGCAGTAACTTGCCATTGCATATTGACATAGTTTTTACCTCCACGCATAGTAGTTCTCTTAGGTGTGACATTGATGGTTGAAGGTTATAGTAGGAGACGAGGTAGACCTAAAATCATATGAAAGAAAATTGTCTCAAAAGACCTACATCCTGTGTTTAAAAGCGCAGGTGAAGTCGGGCTATTGTATTTATCATTGATCAGGTGTAAACTCCACTGATAGTTTTTAATTAATAATATAAACATCGAATAATAGATTAAAACATGAAAAAAATATAATTCTTTTTTTTTTCAAAATTGTATAAAGTTAAAAAGAAAAAGATGCCAATTTTGATTAACTATCTAGGCAGAGTGATATAATATTCTAAGTCAACAAATTTCTTAATTATAGAACAATATTTTTACTATGACTTATAGTGAGGTTCTGAAAAGTGAAATTTACAAACAATGGAGATTAGAAGTTGTTACAAGTGTAGATTAGTACTACTAAGGATATACGTGCACCACTAAATGAAGGAAAACCATGGAGATAAATCTGATAGCCACATGTGAAAATTGCTCCCTCACTCCCCTTGGTAAGTAATTAAGCCACCGAATTATCTGAATTAGTGTAATAAACTGTAATATTATCCTCCCCACCTTTTCCCCCCCTCTTGGTGAATGTGGAAGTTCCAAGTGCAGGAAAGCAAGAATGGTGAGGGAACTGTGAGAAGCAGGAAGAAAAGGAAGAGGTCGCGCCAAAAAGTTGTAGAAGGAAATGCTTAGTGTTGAAGGCATCCACCAGGAAATCTTTTGCACGACTGTCTTTATCAGGTAAATGATAATCTATGAAGTAAGAAGTGAAATGCTGATGGGGCATCGAAATGAGATCATTTTCTTAGAGCACCATTTAACTGAAGGAACAGTTGTTCCACAAAAGTGCCAAATACAATGTAGAAGTTGTTAACTGCTTTAGAGTTTTACATGGTCTACTGTTTTTTCTCTTAGAACTTCCAGAATTGACTATGGTTGATTTTGAATGCATCAATAGTTTCCTTCTTTCTTGGGAGTGTTGGTTCCTCAACTAAATCCATTATTTGTGTTGGTCTACGCTGGTATATGTATTCACCTAGTGTTTGTTGCCATCTATTGCCTTTCATCTTAAAACTTCCAAAAATTGATTATTTTTTATTTTGAATGGATCAAGAGTTTTCTTTCTTTCTTGGGAATGTTGCTTCCTCAACTAAATCCATTTCTTGTGTTGGTCAACATATGATATTTACGAGTTTGTTCCCACCAACACATGTACTAGACAACTTGGCCACCAAAGCTTATTATGATATTTACGAGTTTGTTCCTGCCAACACATGTAGCAGACAACTCTGCCACCAAAACTTATGATATAACCTGGTGTTGTTGCCATCCACTGTGATTTGAACCCGAGATCTCATGCTTCTCCTTCTACTTCATTGATGTTATATGCTTAATTGATTTTAGATCATATGGAATCTCTAAGAATTATGTCACTTTTGCAGGAGGAATTTTGATTAATGGATACTATCAAACATAGTACAATCTTCCACAGGAAACACTATATTTATCAAAGGAAGTGTCTACTTGAGAGGCAACAATTATTATCAGGAGAACACAAGGGTCTATTGCTAATTGTGATCAATTTTGGATTTTGTATGAATTTTGCCCCTTGCAACATGATATTTAGTTGGAATTACATTGCCTTTTTACCTAGTATCTTCTAAAGCGAAAACGCTTTAATGTCAATTCTAACATTCGACTTACTGATCTGATTAATTCAGATTTGTGCCACATAGTATCCATTAACGGAGAAATGTTTCTTATCCCATTCTCAGAATTCAAATACGAGATGTCTGGTTAAATGTATAAGACCCTAATGATTCTATCTCATTTTGTTATCATGTTTATGAGTTGTTACAAATAGTTACCTATTATTATAAATAGCTTAACTCGATATTATAAAATATTATACGTTGCTAGTGTACAAAATTTAAACTGATATAACATTTTCTTTCATGTTATATAACATGAGAAATTAAGCACTAAACAATCATTTTGATGAAAACATAATTTTTGACATAATTTTTTTTAATTGCATAAGAAAAACTTGTGGTAACAAACTTTTTCTATAATAAAATATAGTTGTAGTGATTAAGACGTGAACTATTATAATCATTATTATTACCATTGTATATTCATTAATAAGAAACAGTTAAGAGTTGGCCAGTAAATAATATATCCAATATAGGTATTCCTAATCAATTACATCTTATAAAATTATATGGAACATTATTGATTGGTCGGTTTGATTAGGGCGGTTCTGTTAATAAATAAATTTTACTAATGATTTTTGTGACAATAGTCGATAATATATTAATGATCTTGATAAGGTTTTGGACGGCTTATTTTGTTCGGTAGGTCACAAGTTCGAACCGTAAAAATAGAGACTAATGTTATATTCGTATTACGATAGGATAGTCTTTTTCTCTCTTGCATCCAAAATTTTCATCTTTTGGAACTATATACTATTATATTAACTCATAAATGAATGCTTAATCAAATATTTCTGATTTGAGCCCTAAAAATGAACCCGATGCTTCATCCTCAAAGAGACTTATCGATGTAAGTTAAAATTAATTAAACCTAAAGAATCGTAAATTTGAATTAATGGATCGTAAAATGAATATTGAGTATAAAATAAAAGGCAAAAAAAAGGACTTTGGAAAGACTTTTTGCCATAAAAATCAAAACAGAAAATCGTTTTTTAAAGAATTGTGTCTGTGATTCTCCCACTTTTTTTTTATATAAAAAATAAATTAAAATAATTAGGTTTTAAAGTTTGACATTAGAGCTTTTATTAGGTTGCTTAGTTAAGATTAATGATAAAATCAACAAAGTTTTATGGAAATTTAATCTCAATTGTTTTTTTTTTTGGCTTAGCTGCCCACATTATCAGAATTTTTTGAAGATTAGATGATTAATTAGTAGGGCCAGAGCAGCTAATAAAATGCATATATGTTTAATAAATAAATAATGTGATATTCTAAATTAGAATAATAAGAAAAAGAAATAAAACCATACAAGAATCTGCCAACTCCTTCCCTTCTGTTAATGTTGATAATATATCAATAATTAAATAATTTGATTTATAAATCAATAAAATATAATCACATTTTTATGTCATTTCTAAACATTTATATTTTATTGTCAAAAGAGGTTAAAATAACATAAACAATTAAGTATTTTTGATCTACTTTAAACTTTTTTTATTTTTACCTCAAGAAATAAAGTAACACTGTGCTGTGTCAAATGACAGATGAAATCATAGAGCATCTGTTTGTGCAATGCCAATTCTCCATCTGCCTATGGAACATGTTACTTACATGGAGCCATAACCATGATCCTATTCCAGCTAATAGGAATCAATTTTTGAAATGGTGTATTCAGCATGGGAGAAGGAAGACGGTAGCAACTCAAATCTTCAAAATCATTCTGGCAGAATGTGTATGCGATATGGATTGAGAGAAACAATAGAGTATTTCAGAAGAAGAGTAGCTTTGTAGAGTATATGGCCAAAGAGATAGTCTACATCGCTATAGTTAGAGCTAAGTCCACCTTAAGAAATGTATTGAATAGCTTTACTTTTTGAGCAATAGAATGTTGAACTCTTGTCTACTGAGTCTTAAGTCAAGCATGTTGTGATAGCTGCTTGGTTGTAATGTTTGTTCTTGATAATAAAATACTATAGTTAGTTACCAAAAAAAATAATGAAGTAACACTCAGTGGTGTATGGAGAATATAATTATTGGTTCAATCAATTTAATGTTTTCAATGACTTTTTAAGATTCTTAATATGACTTGGACAATCTTCTATTATTGAGCTAATGAGTTAGATTTAAGATTCATTTTACGTGATATCAGAGCTAGTGTATCACCCCCCTTTCAGCCCAATCAAATAGATTGTTCACACATTCCTCAATAGTAAAACCTCATCCTTTCATGAGCTATCTTTTAAATTAAATTACGTTTAAGGTTCATTTCTTAACATAATATTAGAATCATACCTTCGATATTAGATCTCCAAATAAATTATTCACATTTACTCGGATAATTATCCCCTCTTAAGTTAGCTTTTAAAAGTAATTTAGGTGCAAAGTGCATATTATATATTTCAACAGGTATTATATTATGATTATGGTATCAAAAGTGAAATTGAAGATTCAATAATTAACACATTAATCTACCCTTAATTTTGTCAACTCTTTTTTGTTTAAATTTTGAAAAGACTTAGTGTCCGTTTGGATTGTCTTATTTTAGGCGCATTTAAGCCAAAATAGTTTTTAAGCAGTTTTAAAGTGTTTGAGTAAAGTTAAAAAGTGCTTATAAACATTTATTTTAAAGCTAAAATAATAAAAATAAGTCAAAAGCCGTAAGTTAGAAATTCTAAGTTATGCGTTTTGCTTATAAGTCACGAGCCAAAAGTCAATTCAAACATATTCTTAATACATAAATATGTACTTTAACTTGACCTTAATCATGTACATCCTTCAATTTCAGGCGTGCACAAGTAGACACTTCAATTATCATGACAAATCACATAAGATTTACTATGTTGAATATATGTGACTGCTTATTTAGCATAAGAATTTGTGAGTGTGTATGTCTACTTATCTAATATTATGATAATTTAAACATCTATTATAAGATAGTAACTTTGGACAACTCTTTTTCCTTTTCTTAATGACTTTGGACAATCTAGCAAATAATGACTTTCTCCACTATATAAGGACACAATCCCTTTTCTTTTCTCAGTACCAACTCCTCCTTTTACTAAGAGTAAGAGCACACACAAGAAAGAGAAAAAAAACACAAGAAATCTTAGTGAGTGAAGAAATGGCAGAAAACAAGGAAGAAGATGTTAATCTTGGAGCCAACAAATTCAGAGAAACACAACCCTTAGGGACATCAGCACAAACAGATAAAGATTACAATGAAGCACCAGCAGCCCCTTTATTTGAACCTGGTGAACTATCATCATGGAGTTTTTACAGAGCTGGAATTGCAGAGTTCATGGCAACTTTCTTGTTTTTGTACATCACAATCTTGACTGTAATGGGTCTTAAAAGATCTGATACTTTGTGTTCTTCTGTGGGTATTCAAGGTGTTGCTTGGGCTTTTGGTGGTATGATTTTTGCCCTTGTCTACTGTACTGCTGGTATCTCAGGTCAGTTCAATTGAACTTTTTTTTGTGTATTTGTACTAATAATGTCAACTTTTTTGTGTGTGTATCATGGGGTTATTATGTTTATGCTGTTATTAGAAACTAGTTTTATGAGTTCTGATTATATACCCATAAAAAGTTTAGCTTTCTTTGCTCTTGTCTATTCCTTTGTTAGTATTTCAGGTCAGTTCATTTTTCTCTAAAAAGTTGAAATATTTTTAGTGTATTTGTACTAAAAATGTCAGTTTTTTTTTTTTTGTGTATCATGGGGTTATGTTTCATGCTGTTATTTAGAAACTAGTTTTATGAGTTCTTGATTATTTACTCACAAAAAAGTTTTTAGCTTTTCTTTCTCTTGTCTATTGCACTACTAGTATTTCAGGTTAGTTAAATGCTCCTAAAAATTTGAACTTTTTTTGTTTCTGGTACTAAAAATGTCAACTTCTTTTTGTGTGTATCATCGGGTATGTTTCATGCTGTTATTAGAAGCTAGTTTTATGAGTTCTTGATTATATACCCATAAAAAGTTTTAGCTTTCTTTGCTATTGTGTATTGCACTACTGGTATCTCAGGTTGGTTAATTGCTAAGAATCTGAACTTTTTTTGTTTATCATGTGCTAAAAATGTCAACTTTTTTCTTGCTGTGTAATTTTGTGGGCTGATTTTCTTTGTTTTCCATTCTTTAGCTTGATGGTTAGTTATGTTTCATCCTGTTATTAGAAACTAAATTTATGAATTCTTGAATATTATACCCTCAAAAAGTTTTCAGCTTTCTTTGATTTGGTAGCTCAAAATTAGTTCATACTGCTGCCCTTGTTCTCTTCTCTTGCTCTAGAAATGTGAACTTTTTCGTGGTATCTTGAAAGTACTAAAAATGTCAACTTTTTCCCCCACCACGCCATCAAAGAGGATCAATAGCATAGATTTTTACCTTTTTGTTTTTTTTCTTTCAAGAAATTGACTTTTTTGTACTGAAACAGGAGGGCACATTAATCCAGCTGTGACATTTGGTCTGTTCTTAGCAAGGAAGCTCTCCTTAACCAGGGCAGTGTTCTACATGGTGATGCAGTGTCTCGGTGCCATATGCGGTGCTGGTGTTGTTAAGGGATTCATGCAGGGTCCGTATCAGAGACTTGGCGGTGGTGCCAATGTGGTTAATCCCGGATACACGAAAGGTGATGGCCTTGGTGCTGAGATTATTGGCACCTTTGTTCTTGTCTACACTGTTTTCTCTGCCACTGATGCCAAGAGGAACGCTAGAGATTCACATGTTCCCGTAAGTTTTTTCTTGCCCCACCGATAACTTTATTTTTGTTTCTTTTAATCGAAAAATTGTTTCTTACTGATAATGTGTTTGGATCATCATATTGCAAGGATTTCTCTTTTCCTTTCTTTGAAGGATTTTGCTAATGGAAAGGGAGGAAAAAGGGGGAGGGTGTGGGGAGCTTTTTTGCTCGGACTATCCTAAATTTTGCTGCACATGTTGTCGGATCCTTCATAAATACACTACTTTTGGAGGATCAGACACTTTTTTGGAAAAAGTCTTCAAAGAGCCTTTGCATAGTTTACGAATTCTGCTTAGTAGGGACCTGACATTTTTGAAGAGTCCGAACAACATAGGTGGAGATTTTGATTGAGTAGAATGATTGAGAGCATACTCTCTTGGTCTTAGAAAAAATGATGCACATACTAGCATGTGTTATTGTAGTTTGTCAGCAAGTGATGCCTCCCACTATTTTTGGCGGGAGGTAGCATATACCTAGTGGAATAGTTGAGGTGCATGTAGGCTGGCCCAATCACCAACTCATCAAAAGGAAAATCATGCCCATACTAGCATGTCTATCATGGTTTGTCAGCAAGTGCTTTTGGTTGATGTAGTTATGTGATGGGAGACCACACCATTGATAATATGGTCTAGGGATTTGGGCGAAGATACTGATTCTCACATCGATGAGTTACCATAGGGGTTGATTTCTCAAATGATCACTCAACTAATCGTTATTATCTCAGAAAGTCAGACTTCTGCTTGATTCCAATTTTATTCAACAAAGAAAATGACTTTTTGATAACAAATGCATAAAATCCTAACTTGCATTGGATTTAGGCATGATTGTTGTTGTTTGAAGAGTAAAAGAACCACATTCTTAACTTTTGTACTTGTGTCATACAGATTTTGGCACCACTTCCAATTGGATTTGCGGTGTTCTTGGTTCATTTGGCGACCATCCCAATTACCGGAACTGGCATCAACCCTGCTAGGAGCCTTGGAGCTGCTATCATCTTCAACCAAGACCAAGCTTGGGATGACCATGTAAGTCCCTTTAACCTACATTCATGTGATGATCATATTTCATACTTGCCATTTCTATTTTGTTTTTGATAACCGAGATAACCAGTAAAATTACACTGTATCAAATAGTTCAAGGGAAAAATTGACCCATTTTTCCTTGTTTTGGAGCAACCATTAGTAAGAAGGGTGTTTTTGAGCTATTTTGATAGTTAGAGGGTATTTCTGAGCCAAAAACGTAACAATTCGAATATTTTTGAGCCAAAAATATAACGTAGGGTAAAAATGACCCTTTTTTGAATAGTTCGGATGTATATTTGACCTCCCCTTGCCCAACATTTAGTTTAAACACGGTTCGAATGCCTTTATGCTATAAGTTAAGTTAAACCAATGCTTCTTTGATAGGAAACACCTGGCTTGAATTCATGACATGTGCCTAATTCACATAATCACACATCACGTGCTGTGCTCTTACCACTAAACTACCACGAAGGCTTTCGTTTCTTTCTTTTCATAGCTAATAATTTTTTTTATTTTTTTGTTGATTTTTTTCAGTGGATCTTTTGGGTTGGACCATTCATTGGAGCTGCACTTGCTGCAGTTTACCATCAGATAATCATCAGAGCCATTCCATTCAAGAGCAGGGCTTAAGTTTCTTTGAGAGTCTCTTACCTTTTTTCTTCTCTTTCTAAACTGTGTATTTTCTTCTATTCAAATGTCAATTATGTGAAATAAATTATCAAGTTGTATGTAAAAGCTTTGGCGATGAATGGGTTTTATTTTATCAAGTACTTACAACAACAACAATATAGTCCGTGTAATCCTACAAATGAGGTTCGGGGAGGGTGGCGCGTGTATGCTGTATTATATATGCCTTGAGAAGGTAGAAATGTTGTTTCTAGTATAACCTTCGACTCAAGTAAAGCGATATATAAATTAAGTACAATAACGAAGAATCAATACTTAAACAAAGGAGAAGAACACTAACAACAAATAATTTAATCAAGGAGATGCGATATAGAAATTAAGTACAATAACGAAGAATCAATACTTAAACAAAGGAGAAGAACACTAACAACAAATAATTTAATCAAGGAGATAATAAAATTGAAGAATAAGATAATAGGATAACAATAAAACAATATTATTAACAGGGACTAGGCAATGGCCCAACACTCAACTACTTTTACTAACATTTTAGCCTGATCTTCGACCTTCAAATTTTTTTATCTAGGGTCGTATCATCAGTAAGTTGCAAGTGTTTCATATCCTGTTTAGTTATTTCGACCTACTTCTACCTCTCCTCTTACTCATTATGACAAGCCTTTAACACTTTCTCCCTAGTGCCGTCGAAATTAAGTTTTATTATTGCTTAATTTTTTTGTAAAATTACATAATTCGAATTTTATTCCGCCTTTAAAATAGTTTCTCGACTTTATAAATGTAACTCTCATCGTAATTTTTACTACTGTATATATATAATGAAAGTACTTATTGAATATTATAATATGATTCTTTTTTCTAGATCTTGTTATATTTTTTATTTTTTTTTAAAAAAACTTTGATATTTTTAGCCATCTATGTTCATTGTCTATAGTTTTTCTCGATTTCTCCCTTAACAAGAGAGTAAAACATTAAAAAAAATATTGAAGTTTTGTTTACTCTTTCTCGATTTCTCCTCTTAACAATAATAAAGGATAGCACAGTGTACAAAACATTTCGTATTCACATAAGATTCAAAAAAGAACTATAAACTGTCTATCCTTATACAAATAGTAATGACTGTTTCCATGATTTGAAATCGTGCCCTAAAGATCACATGGAGATAACTATTTTATACCTTTATATACTCCCTCCGTCCAACAATACTTGTCCACTGTTGACTTTGCACAATTCTTAAGAAACTACAAATAAAAGGGTAATTTTACCATATCATCATTGGAATATAATAAATACAATATCTTGAAAAATGTAAAAGGAAAATGACTACTAATTAATGATAAGAGTAAATTAGAAACTAAGTTAAAATCATCTCTTGATTTCATAAATTGGACAAATATTATTGAACATCTATTTTTAGTATAGTATACAAGTAAAAATGGACGGGGCAGTATACCTTTAATAATTCAACACATTAATTAATCTATATATCTTCAGTAAATGTTATCTCGATTTATTTGTCCTATCCATCAATAACACAAGCGGCACTTTTTTCTTTTTAATTAGTCTCGAGAAAAATGACATATTTTTATATTTTCGTAAAAAATTAATTTTAAATTTTTTACTTTAACTCTTTATATCCTCAGTTTATTAATATTGAGTTAATGTCTTTGAAAAAAGTAGTGAATAAATATTTAAAACTCTATCAATTAATAGAGATAAAATGGTAAACTCACTATATCAATCATTGTTTTCTTAATAAGTGTGGAACGAAGAGAGTATTAAACTACAAATCTAAAAAATCTTCATTTAATTCTTAAACCCTGTATCGAATCAAACACCTTTACATATTTATGAGTGAATTCTCCAAGAATTCATAGAGCAAATAAAAATGCACTTCCTTTATCATTTTGTCATCAATTTTTGTGAGTGAATTTTCCAAGAATATAATTCATAGGGGAAACTAAAACTAAAACTAAAATTAAATGTGGATATTTGGAAGAAAAGGAACGTCTGGTTTCTCATCTTGTTCAACAGCTGAGGAAGTTACTCAAGGAATTAATGGAATTGGACTCACTGCCATTGTTACAGGTTACTTTTTTCTTTTTTCTTGCCTCACTTTTCTCTATGTTTGATTTTCCTATTTTGGAATATTGAACGTCTACGAAAAAGCTGTTGTAAAATTTTGTTCTTTGTTTCATCATCGATCCCTATTTATAAGACTTTTTTCGTTAGGTAAGGAAAGAAGGCACCTAGTTAGCACGGCAGATGTTGTACACTTGAGTACTTGAAAACACATAATTAGGTACAGAATTTTTTGGTGATTCCCAGCTAATTCGAAGCTAAATAGCTCCTAGCTAAATTAATTCTCTTATAATCCATCATTAATTCATAGCTAAATGAGATTAACATGAGATTTTTGCTGTTTAACTACGGAAATTTGCACGTCACTAATTCCTTGTTTTCTAGTAGTGTGTCGTGTTAGTAGCAATTAGCAAAAGAAAAGCTACTCATTTTGGTAAATTCCAAAAGGTTTGACACAATTTTACCAATAGAAGAATATAGTTCGCGTGAGGGGCAATCCTTTCTACGACTATGTTGGATAAAGTAGGAAATTGAGTTTTGTTAATATCTCTCAAAGTGAATTTTAGGTGAGTAAGTAGTTCCGTATGAAGTTCATTAAAAAATATTTATATTTGACACTTGGGGAGGTCAATCTCAAGGAAGCTATTATTGTTGAGGGACTCCTCCTCGTATGGAAAGAATATTAGGCAATTGAGAAAGAATAGAACGATAATAACAGATACACAAACTACGTTATCCGTCCTATTAGCTATAAGTTAGTTAGAGATCGAGACTGAACTTGATAGAGATTTGACTTCTAGAAAAAGTAGGTGTCGCTATACTATGTGAAAGAGATTCAACAGATTATATGTATATAATGTCACCTACTTTTTCTAAAAATCAAGTCTTTATCAAGTTCAGTCTCGATTTCTAACTAACTTTTATTTAATAGACTGAATGTTGTTCATAATTTGCTTTGTTAACTTTCATATGATGCTTTGTTATTCCAATCCCCTAACATATTATAAGATATTAAAGTCGAATCATCGACTAAATTTTGTCTACGTTTTCACTTATCTCAGGAGCAACAAGTGGCATTGGCACAGAGACGACACGTGTCCTCGCCTTGCACGGCGTGCATGTAATTATGGCAATTCGTAATATGGAAAATGGAAAAAAAATTAAAGAAAATATACTTAAATCCATTCCAAATGCTAAAATTGATTTTATGGAATTAAATCTCAGTTCTATGGAGTCCATAAGAAAATTTTCCAAAGAATATAACTCTGCTGGTCATCCTTTGAACCTTTTGATGTAAGAAACAGTATATGTACAAGCTTTATATTGTGTTTGGTATGACGGAAAATATTTTTCAAATTTTTTTGTTTCACTATTCTAACACTTTATAAAATTCAAAAACTATTTAAAATTGAAATATCAATTGAAAAAAATAAGAGAAGAAAGTCATTTTTCTCTTTTTTAATGATGTTTTTTTGGTATTAATCGATTGCCCGAAAATTAAATGACTTATTTTTTTTAAAAAAATATTTTCTAGAAAATGTTTTCCTCCTTATGACTAAAGTCATTTTTTTTATTTTCCAGAGAATGACTTATTTTCTAAAAAAAAATTAAAATATTTGTTGGAGAGTGAAAAATATTTTTCAAAAAAAGTTTGATAATAATATCAATAGACCATTTGAATAAAATATTATTTAATATATTATTGTTTGGCTTTGCAAGTAATAATGCAGGGGTTATGATTCCACCATTCACACTTTCTCAAGACAAGATAGAATTGCAGTTTGCAGTTAATCATTTAGGTAACTCAATTTATTCAATTATGTTTAATTTGTTGAAGATATAAATTAATTAAATAAATTTATGATCTTACAATAATTTAATCTTTTAAATAAGATAATTAAACATATTTTAATATGATATCAGAGCAAATATCAGTCATGAGTTTGAGTCTCACAAAAAAATATATTAAAAAATGATCTTGTATTTAATTAGCTCATGTTAAAGAACCAAGTTTGCATATGAAGAACATGTTGAAGATACAATTAAGTAGATAAAAGTATATGCTTCAATACGTGTGCTTAGGCGGTTAGGTTCACACGTGAAGCGACATATCGAAGATATAATTAAGTAAATAAAAATATGTGTTTGAATACGTGTGCTTATGTGGTCAGGTCCACACGTGAAGCGACATATTAAAGATATAATTAAGTAGATAAAAGTATATGTTAAATACGTGTGCTTAGGTGGTCAGGTCCACACGTGAAGCGACATATTAAAAATATAATTAAGTAGATAAAAATATATGCTTCAATACGTGTGCTTAGACGGTCATACCCACACGTGAAGGGACTTGTTGAAGATACAATTAAGTAAATATAAGTGTGATCAAACTCACGTGATGACATTTTGAAGACATAAACTAAGTAAATAAAACTCTACTCTATCTTTAGTCTTTTAGATGAGATAAACAACAGTCCGGTGCACTAAGCTCTCGTTATGTATGAAATTTCGAGAAGGGTCAGATCACGAGGATCTATGCCGCCTTATCTTATATTTCTGTAAGAGGTTATTTTCATAGCTCAAATTCGTGATCTCCTAATCACACGACAACAACTTTACCAATTACGATAAGACTCTCCTTCTATCTTTTAGATGAGATGAAAATATTAATATGATGTGTTAACATTTTTTGTTTGTGCAGGTCATTTTCTTTTGACAAATCTTTTATTGGAAAACATGAAAAATACAGCTAAAAAGAGCAAAAAAGAAGGAAGGATAGTAAATGTTGCATCGGCAGCACATGATTTTGCATATTCTCAAGGAATTATTTTTGATAAAATTAATGGCAAAGAGAGGTATATATATAATCCACAATTAAATAACTTCTTTAATTATCATTTTTTTAGTTGCAATTTTTTTAATTCAAAATGATAAAATATAAGATTATTTTATTTTGTGTTTATTTCTCATCAAAACTTCTGAAAAGATTAAGATTTATAAAATTAAAAATAAAAGTATATCCCAATTTATTTATACCGTAAACCAAACACATGTGTTATATTTATATTCTATACAATCCTATTTTTAGAATTTTAATATTTCTTATTTATTTGTTTTCAGCTACAATAGATTTCATGCTTATGGCCAATCAAAGCTTGCTAATATACTGCATGCAAATGAACTCGCTATGCAATTAAAGGTATTATCGCTTAAAGTCGTCATTATAAAATTCAGAACTTATATAGTTAGAATTCTGACTCCGCCTCTGTTAATTTTTTTTTTCATAAATAGGAAGAAGGGGTGAATATAACTGTTAATTCTGTTCATCCTGGGCCAATTGCCACAAACATTATGCGTTACAACACTATCCTTCATGGTAAAATATTTTAACTCACTTTTTTTTTATATTCCATCATTCATTTAAAATTCATTGGTATTTTGGATCCAACTAAAGCAAAATATGTGGATAAATTCACAACATGTGTAACAAATAAAGGTTCAAATGTAGGAATTGTCATAAAAAGATGCGTGGTTCTTACATAATAAGTGAGAGATTTCTGTGCCAATCAGGAATATCGATTAAGTTTTAACTAAAAACAACAAATAGAGTAATTTGGTTGGTTTTCCTTAATGAGTAGCCAAGGGTCCCCCTTATATTCTCCATGTACAGAAATCGCAAGATCATAAAGTATTATACAATCACTTAAATTTCAACAAATATTAAATTCTGAATTTATAATTTTAAACATGTAACGAGTTCAGTCGTAAGAATCTTAGGATTGAATCCATCTTGTACAGGAATAGTTAACTGGATTGGGAGATATGTGCTCAAGAATATTGAACAGGTAATATTTAACTTTCAATGAGGAAAAACATAGGGTATTTTATTGCCAAATCTTGAATATGCACCCCCACCCCCTCTATATTATTACTTAATATTGTAGCTCCGCCCCTTATATTTATCGCCAAGTCTTGAAATTTTTTTCCTTACATTATTATTATTTATTATTGTAGTCCGCCCTTGCAGTTATCACCAAATCTAATATTATAGCTTCGGCCCGGCATTTATAGCCAAATCTTGAATTCCCCCCTTATATATATTGTTACTTAATATTGTAGCTCCGTCCATGCATGTATCGCCAAATCTTGATCCCCCATCCCTACCCCACTATATATTGTTACCTAATATTATAGCTACGTTCCTTACTTTTATCGCCAAACTTGATCCTCACTCCCCCACCCCCAACATTATTATTTGATATTGTGGCTACGCCCCTGCATTTATCGTCAATTTTTGAATTTGTTTCTCCTAACATTATTGCTTAATACTATAGTTTCTTCCCTACGTATGATTATACTAAATATATATATGTATTTTGACTTACATTATTTATCCTTTGATTATAGGGAGCATCAACTACATGTTATGTGGCTTTGCATCCACAGGTGAAAGGGGTAAGTGGTGAGTACTTTTCAGACAACAACATAGCTACAAACACAACTACTTTTTTGGCTAAAGATTCAAATTTAGCAAAGAAATTGTGGGAATTTAGCTTGGATTTGACCAACCCCAAGTGATTATATGATTGGCATTATGATTGTAAAATGGGCGAGTCAATTTGAATTTGGACGAATCAAGACGTGGGGAGTTAATAAATGGACAGGTTAAACTCGGATGGAGTAGGCGAGTCATGTTTACATGAGTTAATTTTGTCACCCCTATTGAGAATCTCAGTTCATCAAATCCTAATTTGACTATGTTATCATGTCTTTCTTTTCTGTCTTTGTATTTTGTTTGTTGGGCCAAGTCAATTCAAATATACTTTTAACATAGTGTGATATTGTATGTTTTGGACCATGCCCACACGGTTTCTCAAAAGTCTCACACTATTAGAATGGTAGAAGGGTCGACCAAATATCCATCGAGTTTTAAACCGTAAGCCATTTCCCCGAGGATTTCTAGGTTATCCACAAAAATTAAAGCATTGGTTAAGTTGATTCCAGTTTATGGCTATACAATAAGATGACAATCAACATAAAGACGGAACTAAGAACCAACACAAAACAACATTATTTCACCTAAACAATATATACATTGATTGGCAACAACAAAATACTAGATGATCTCTTCTTATTTGTATTCAAGTTTTGACGGACACAATGAGCTGGTGGGAGGTTACAAGTACGCCATAAAATTAGTTAAGGTACTCGCAAACTGGTCCAAACTTGAACACAGTGACCTCATTATTTGTGTCGATGGAAGGTAATAGATACAATATTTGGTAGCACAAGTTGTTATCGGAAAGGCTATTGAGATCGATCCCTTCAACCCTCCTTGGCGTGAAAGGTTGCAAGGGAAAAGAAAACTATTCTTCTTAGCAGCTTTTTCAACCAGTCACTAACCTTCTCTTACCAATCAATCAAACAATGAATTGCGATTCAGTCTCAAACAAGTTGGCTTCAACGCCACGGCTAAAATCCCCTAACTGAACTCTGCCAAACCTCAACAAATTGTTGATCCTTTCTTGTAACAAACATTCTGTTTCCTCCAAAGTTGATGTGAGTTATCCTATTTCCACAAAAATCTTTTGCTCTTCCCATGAAGTTCTTCCTAAAAACTCTGCCTTCTGATCCAAACCTACCTTTTATCGAATCATCGAGAAGAACCTCAGACCACAACTCAATATTTCCTCCTTTAGTACAAAATACTTGATTCCCATGGCTTTCGATTTTGCACCACATTCCATCCTTTTTACCATTCGTTACCTTTCTTTGATCACCGAGACAAAACCAAGCATTCTCAGAACCAATATTCCTCAAATCAGCAAGAAAAACCTCACCTGAGTGTACTCCAACTTTAAAAATACCAGACAAGCTATCAGAAACTGTGATATCGGAGAAACAATCAACGTTTTCCTTTATCTCCCACACGGAATTCCCAGACCTTAAATCCCAAAACTTAATATTACCAACTACACCAGAAGGACCACTATGTGAACCAGCAGACATTAACAAGTTATGACTAGGTAACCATCTTAACTTAGTAGCTGGAATTGCTGAATCCAATTCAGCACCAAAGATTTCATAATGACCAATCTTAGTAACAGGTTTAAAATCATCGTTAATGTCATATATCATAATGCAATTCGAATTCCTCCTACATGATTCGAAACTCGTAAACAAGAATTCACTTGATGATCCAATAGCTTGTACTGTTGAACCAGACTTAGTCACATTTTCCCAATTAAGATTCTTTTCAACAATACCCTTAACAAGATCAAGAATCTGCAAACCAGAAAAGTCTACAGCACCAACTGCTACAATTCTTGAATTCAAACACAACATAGAATCAATAACTGAAAATTGAGTCAAAATTGTGGATTTTCTCTTCAAAAAACAATCAAAAGAGGTAATTTTACAACCATGAGCTACTTGTACTGAACCATTTTCTGTTGTGGAAATTGCTGTTGGTGAATCTCTACCACTTAAAGGTAAAAGAAGAGAATTTTCAAGATCAAAAGGCTCAAACTGAGATGGGTTTGATTGGGAATTCAAAATAAGTTGTTCTACACCATAGAATTTTGCTTCAAAGATCAAATCTTGAATATCAAAGTTTTTAGCTTTTGAAGGTAAATTTCCAGTTCTTAAAAGGGATAGTAAAATAGAGAAAATTTCAGGGTCTCTATCTATAAATGGAATTGAACTATTATCTAAATTGTTAGAAATTGTAGAAAAAAGGGATTTTGAACCTGCTTGATTTAGGGTTTGTTTGGTTGTTTGAAAAAGTTGGCCACCAACATCAATGGTGACTATGTTGGAATTTGAATCTATCTTGTTGTTGTTGTTGATGTTTTTTTGTCTGAACCCATTTGAAAGAGGATTTGATCCAACAAAAGGTGGCATTTTTATGAGAAAATTTGAGACAAAAGCAGAGGAAACCTGAGAAAGAAGAGTAACAATTTCAAGAATGTCAAATTTATGGTACCCAAAAAAAATACAAAAATAGAAACAAAACCAAACACCTAAATTATGGGTTGTTGAGTTTGCTAGAAGTTGAATCAAGAATGGTTGACAAATGAGGGAATTTATAAGAGGGGTTTTGGGGGGGGGGGGGGGGAGATTGTAAAATGGTGGCTGATGGTCAACAATGACACAAGTCTTGTAGACAATTTCTGGTGGTAGTGGAGTGTCACTTTTGAATGGACTCTTTAAAGCGCGATTCAAATTTAATTAGAGTTTTATTGTAGGCTTTCATATTAGTTGAGATTTTTTTTATAAAAAAAAACAGCATCTAATAATAACATTAATAACATATTTAGTTTAATTTTATAAATGTGGTCAGAGGATAATGTGTATACAATTACCTCTATCTTGTGAAGATAGATAGATTGTTTCTCGATAGATTCTCGATTCAAGTAGACACATATCAAAAATTGTAAAAAATGAATATATTAGACGAAAAACCAATAGCAACAATAAGTAACATGCTTACTAAGGCAAATGAAATGACATATGTAATATAAACAAAGCATAAGCTAAGATAATAGGAGCATAATAACAATAATAATACATAGAAGGGGAACTAAATGACGCCAAACTGTCCGCTAATTAACCTTCTATACTAATTCTCGTTTTTTATAGCCTTTTATCTAGGTCATATCCTCGATAAGTTACAAGTGAATGTTTTGTGTAATCACCTCAGGTGAGAGGAGATATAGAGCCCGTTTGGATGAGCTTAAAAAAAGTAACTTTTATGTATAAAGTGATTTTAGAACTTTGAAGTGCTGAAAGTTATTTTTATAAATAAGCAGTTGACTGTTTGGATAAAAATGCTTATGATGTGAATTTTAGGGTTAAAAGAATAAAAAAAGGTAGTTTGAGAATTTAGTTAAAATATAAAGGATATAAAAGTAATTTTCATGGTCAAAGAAAATGACTTTAAACACTTTGGAATTTTTTTTTAGGAATCCTAACTTTTCATTTTTGACTGACTTTAAGAACTTTATGGCTTAAAGTCAGCATTAGGCAAACACGTCCAAAAGATAAAAAGAGACTTTAAGTTGGTTTTGACCAACTTAAAGTCAATCCAAACGGGCTCATAAAAAAAAAGGACAGCCCGGTGCACTAAAACTCCCGCAAACGGGCTCATAATCTCCAAATAAAACTCATTATTAATTTGTATCATATTTGGTTGCGTTTGAGGAAATTTAATTTTCATTTAAAAATCAATAAGAAATTATACAATATTTGGTTATTTGTTTTGTTTCAATCGTAAAAATATATGCACAAATAAGATAGGAATTAATATATGAATTTTATGTAACTTGTCTACGAATCAAACGAGCCCTTAAGAGTTGGAAACAAGGGTGAAACCATAGTTGTTGCGGGCTTGGTATAATTCCACAACCTATAATAATAATTTATTCATAAATTCAATAATAATAATAATATAATCCTACGGGCACCACCTAAATTTAATCATTTAGTTGGAGGAATGAAATATAGAAAAAATAATTGTAATTACGTGATTTAATATGTTCATGTATAACTAATGCATTAATGTATGTATCAAATAAATACAAGTTGACTAAGAGTTTGGTTAAATATGTACAAATACAATATCATTATCATCATGGCACAGCTAAGTAGCAGCTGTGCACTATATCATTTTTCTTAATAAAAGATTTCATAAACGTTTGGACATGAATCAAATGATATTTTATTTTTAAAAATAACATTATTTGAAATTAAAGTTATAGTCGAAGATGCATTACACTTGAAAAATGTTACAATTTTGTAAGAATTTTTTAGGAACAAAAATTTAAAACTTGTTAACAAATATTGTAGGAGTAAAAAAGTTTGATTTTCCACTAGAAAATCCCACATTACAAGGGAGAGGTTGGGGATGGATGTGGTTCAAACTAGCGATCTTTTGTTAAAAATTAGAAATACTATTAGTTCACTACCACGATCAATATTGTTGGTGCATGTGTACAGGAAACAGAGCCGGATAGTTGATGCCTTGACAAAGAAAGGATTGCAGATGAAAGTTTTTGATGTTTCAACATTTTTTGAAGTTCCCTCAGCGTGTGTTGAAGAAGCTTATCAGACAGACATTGTAGGAACTACTTTTTAATAGAATAATTAAAGCTGAAAACATTTTATCCCTGAGCCGGGATGTGGCCCAAACTATAACTAATTCACCCTCATTAGTTCCTTCTGACCAAAAAAAAATATTGTTGGTAAGAAGTTACCTTTTGCCTATATAAAGGCAGAAAGCCAAATTGAAATGAAGCTCCTTTTGTGAAAATTTTGAGGGTCAACATTGTACGGTTTAAATCTCGATGGATAATGGGTGTGCTTCTCTATCAAACACTTAAAAAAATAAGTTTTTGTTTGATGTAAATCAGTGTGAACCTGTGATGTGTGCTTAACTCACCTATCACGTATTGTTCTCTTGCTACTAAACTAAAGCCTGAAAACGAAACAAAACTATAATCCATCCGATATGAATTTCGAAAATACATCTCTATCTATATTTTGCCTAACTCAGCAGGTACCCCCTTATCTTTTGCGTAACGTCTGACGATGATTTTTTATGTTGCTCGGACTTAAGTAAAATATATTATCACACCCATATTAAATACTCCAAAAATGCACCTCATTCCGTTTGATAGAACCTTAATATTCACAATTTGTTTATCCTACATCATATTTCATATGTTTTTTTATGATAGTGGGCCAATACATCCCTGGCAATTGGGTTGGGCCAAACCCAACCAAATCGGCCCAAATATCAGTTTAGTCCGGGCCCATATGCAAGTCGTGGTCCGAGTCCATTTACCCGCCCAATTAGAAGCGGAGAAGTGCACAAATATCCATTTTTTAGGCTCGTCATTTAATTTATTCTCGATGTTAAAGAATTTTTGCAAGTTTACTAACTTGGGACACGACTTCAGACGTATGTGTCTAAAATTGAAAACTCGCATCTAACTTAGAATATTTTGTTTGATGTATGAAATTGTGAAGGCTAAACATTTTTGCTTGAAATTTGGTGCTATATATTTTCAATATCAACTTCAAACATTTTTAACTGAAGTTGTTTTTGATAAAATTGAACTAGGACTTATTGGTTAACTCACTGATCAAGACCTAGCTAGGAAATAGTCTTTTCTCTTTTCTTTTTTTGTTTGAGGAATCCTAGGTTAGGGAAGCTAAATATAAAAACCTAAGACCTATGATCCTATATGCAAACTCCCAAGTGTAGAAACAAATGTTTACTTGAGACTGACACTAGCTTGTATGGAGAAAAAATTACCAACTTATTGCATGCAGGGTCGAGATAGAAAGAAAGCTACGAGATAACTCAATAACTTTTATTAAAATTTTATAATTATATTAAAAAATTACTTGAATTTATATAATCACTTAATGAATTGCCTTTTAAAGAATTCCAAATCCAACCACAAATCATCAAAGTCGTGATAGAATTGCAAAAATTTCTTTATTTTTAATTAAAGTTTTCAAATTCAAGCATATATACTAGTAAATATTCTCTCATTTTAATCAAAGAGATCTCATATTCAAACCTTATATATATCCACTCCTTTTTAGTAGGAATAATTTACGTTAAATTATTCCTATGCGAACTTGAGTTAGTCGATAGCGAATACATATACCAAGAGAGAAACCCAAAATCCCAATCACCAACAAAAATGTTTTACAATTTCTTTTCTTATATGCGTATGATTATGAGTAATACTTCTTTATAACTGTCTAAACAAGAATTCTTAAGTATCAAATAATCAATTTAAATATTCACGATCAAGAAATATTAGATTCTCTTTTGGATAGACCCTGAAAGGGATAAGGAAGGCTGAAATGTCAATATGCGTCTATTATATTAAATTTTTCCGATAATCCCCATTTTGAAAACGTTCGTCCCTGAATGAGTAAGTTGTCAATCCATAGACTATGTAATATATACTATATCGTTGGGTTACGAAAGATAGAGAAGATCACCAAGATTTCGTAATCCTCTTTCGTTATGTTCTGCCTACTAATATTTCACCGTAAAAAAATAAAACGACGTGGTTATAAAAAAGTTTGACTGTATTACGAACCACTAATGGTACTACTCTTCGTAAAAATTAGAAACCCCAAAAGCCAACCACAATTTCTCATTAAAAATCCCCATCATATCCTCCGGTATAAATTCCTTCCTACAAAGCGGACACGTCTTCTGATCATGATCCATCCAACGGTCCACACAGCTCCGGTGGAACACGTGTCGACAATTCATCAACCGTCTAATCTCATCGCCGGAATCAAACTCATAAAGACAAACCGCGCAGTTCTCCGGCGGGTCAACTATATCGGTAAACTTCACCACCGGTAATATCTCCCGGATTATCGCCGCCGACACCGAACACAACCGGGTCGTCTCTTCTTCTCCGGTTCGGTTCGGGTATGGAAATTCGGGTTCGATGAAATCAGGGAAGCCGAGAACTGTGAGAAGATTGAAGATGAGTTTTGTGATGAAACCTAGAATTGAAAGGAGATGGAGGAATAATTTGGGGAAACTGAGATCTGTGTAGCCTAGTGGAAAACCCATTAAGAAAAAAGTGTTTTTGTGAGTAAATAGTGTGTGTAAAAAAAGGGAGATTTTGAGCTGAGCTGAGATTCTTCGTTAATGGCGGAATGGGGATTTATATAGTGGTTTTTCTTTAGGTAAATGTTCAAATTTGCCCCTATTGTATTCAAATTTGTGATTTGCCGAGTGCAAATTCAAAATTTTTACTTTCAAAATACGAAGAGTTAAGTCACAGTGGATAAAGAATAATTTTAATAATATATCAATAGTATAAATGTTCTATCAAAGGGGTATGAAATAAACACCTTCGACTTTATTTGGTTCTGCTATATGCGGTAGATATTGAATTATCATATTGAAATTGAAAATAAAATATTTTTGAAAAATAGAACTTGTTATTCTTTATTAGTATATGATTATGTGTATGTTGAAGTTTAATAAATTACGATTATTAATTTATCATACTGTAAAATATTGAAATTGAATTAAAAAAAATAAAATTATATCGAATTGATTTGATAAGATAATGAGTGATAAGGTCCGCGTATAATTTATCCTCCTCCGACTTTATTTGGTGGAACTATACTGAGTATGTTATTGTTGTTGTATGGATTTCTCATTGATTTACAGTTGAAAATCCTTTATTTCTATTATAGTGTGATGGATAATATTAGATCAAAAATTTAACAAACGACAAAGTTGCTCAATTTCAAATAATATATCAGGAGCATATTTGTCATTTTTCAATTTTTAATTTGATGTTTGATTGTACCCTAACTAATTAAAATTTATGCCTTGAAAGTTCCGCTTTAGACGAAAACACTCCTTATTAAAAATAATTTTATTTATAAAATTCAAATTCGAGATCAGCGACGGAATATAATGAATACATAATTTTGAATATATTTTTTTGGTAAGTGGGGGGTTGTATGGATGGGCTAGAGATAGGGATGTGAGAGTGTCAAGTGTGTGTGTGTCCTATTCCAAGATGTAGGAGACTTGTCCTATGATTTGGGCTCTTCAGCTTTTTACATTCTGAATTGTCAATTTATATCTCCATACATCAGACTTTATCTTAATGAAAACTAAAAATATAATTTATTTTTTTGTTAAATCAAAGTAATTAAACTTCATTTTTCGAAAAGTACAAATGATAGAGAATAAAATCACCAATCTTTGAACTGTCAATTTATAACAATTTGAAATAAAAGGAAACTACTAAATTGTTTTAGAAAATAATAATGAATTTTGCAACTTTATCGAACATTATACTCATATGCAAATTTAATTAAGACAATGACAGATTTCAAAGGCTAACTAGTTTTTGAATTTGATTTCAATACTATTTACTAACCTATACAGAATTTGGATCAGAACTATTTAACTCTATTGAATCCGTATATTTAAACCAACATCCATCTCTCGACTATATTTGTGCTAAATTTGTACACAAAATTGATGTTGCTTTCTTTTGGGGCCATTGATGTATATAGTCCTATGGACATGATGATGTGTATAATGTACTAATTCATACAAATTCATGTGCTATATTTAACTTTCTTAATAATTACAGGTACTATAGTACTCTTTTGACAACAACTTAGGTAACTTCACATTTTCAAATGCTCAACACAAATAATCAAATGATTTTGACTTGTTATTAGAAGGTACCAATAAAGAAACATAAGAAAAGGACTCATTTGAAATCCACTAGACCAAAATATGTATTTTCAAAACTAGTATTATCAATCTATCAAGTACATTGATTGATAATTGACCACTAGCCTAATTGGAACATTGTTACTTGACCACAATTTTAGTTTATTTTAATAAATAAAGAAAAAAGAGAAGAAATCTTGTTTATATAAATGGTTATCTCCTATCACGAATGTGACGCTCATGATAGAGAACGGACCGACAAGGACAATTCATATAGAAGAATTGATATGATATGCTTCTAGGCTGGAAAACTTCTGAAAAAGGATATACATGATATTTTAGATAAATATACATTGAAAAGGGAACGATGAAAAGTGAAGTGCGCGCTACATATCACAAGCTATCTTTTTTATTATTTACGAACAATATCTAAATAAAATGTACCAAAAAACATATAGTGAATTTTTCTGAAAATAAAGTCGTTTTTGATAGGGAATGTTTGATCATAACGTGAAATTTTGTAGTGCTAATTCATATTAGCTAGACTTCAATTTTGAGTACCAAAACACCGTATATATTAAAAAAAATTTAAAAATATATATTGGATTTATTTTTTCAAATAGTTTTGATAAGAAGTTGAAGTATCAAAACCATGGGCCAAAATGGAGAAAAAGTCATGAAGGTGTGTGCAATATCAAGAGGCATCAAGTGGGGGCAAATGGTTCCTGCAAGTGCAATAGTCCCTTTCACAAACCCACAAACACCTAAGTGAACCAAATTGAAGACCCACCAAATCATCTTCTTGAAAAACCATAGAACAATTATTATTATTTCACCCCCCCCCCTCCCTCCTATATTTGGTTACCTGCGTTGGAGCTCGATTAATTCGAATTCGCTTAACGTACAACCCATTAAAGGAAGAAATGCTTTCTATCAGATTTTTCCGATACTGATCACCATTAAGAATACAATTAAGTAAATAAAAATGTGTTCTTTCTAACAGCTTAAACTTTAGTTGAGATTCAAAGATCGAATCTCATTTTCACTCATCATCAAAAAGAATCTTTACGTACTTGACCTTGAAAAACAAAACAAGCTCACATGTAAGGGAGCGTGGTAAAATTATAATAACTAAATAAAAGCATGCACTCTATATACTCAGTATATATAAAAGATATTGAATTCCGTCAATTTGAAATATGCCAATTTAAATCTCATGTGCATATTATTTTTGATTTTTTTTAAAAAAATCTCTTAGTTAGAATTTTTGATTCCATCACACCTTATGATATGTTTTGGTGTCACATCGTGTCCCAAACATTGTAAATTTCCCTTAATGATATATACATGGCAACATGCATACAATATGTTGATTCCTATTATTACCCATGCTAGGTGCCTAATAATAATAATAATAATAATAATAATAATAATAATAATAATAATAATAATAATAATAATAATAATTATTGCATTTCTTTTGGTAGAAAAATAATTGAACTATACACATGTAGATGCTTCAAAAAAAAAGGTGGGTCATATATAGAATAATAATAATTATTAGTATTATGCCTTAGTCCCAAGTAAATGGGATCACATAATTTTGTATTATGAGGATTTTTCATGAATGAATAGATTTTATGTGAACTATCAATTTATCGTAATCCTCCTTTTTTATCTATATTTAAAACCGATCATGTATGCAAGGTCACACCAACCAGACAAAGATCATGGGAGAGATTATCAAGTGTGAAGCATGACAATTTCTTGGCTATGGTGGGTGGGTAGGGTACTCATATTACCATGCTCTATTTTAATTTTCAATCAACATGCCTATTAGAAATTGACTCGTTGATAAGAGATTTCAACAAAAAGGAAAAAAGATAAGAATTCATGTAATAATACTTATTATTAGAAAATCTCTATGGACTCTTCAAAATATGGCTCGTCAATAATGTCTTTAACAGATTTTTCATCCGAAATCCCTTATTGACAAGCCAAATTCTGATGAGACATTCGTAGAAAATTACCGTTCTTTTGGTAGTGACTGATCTCCCTGATCAATCGTGATGAAACGAAGAACTAGCTATAGTCTAGTCTATTATAATTTTAAGGGAAAAGTTATATTTAAAAGAGAGACAAGTGTTCTTCGAAATGACTGAATAAAAAATATAATGAATAAAAAATTGAATTTAAAATGAAGGTTTAGACTTTTTAATTTTCTTATTTATTGGTGTAAATATCGAATACAAATTTAAATCTCCTCATTCTTCCATCAATAATATAAAAAATAATATAATTTTTTCTTTTAAAAAAAAGATAAAATAGGAGTCTCCCTCTTCTAACCATGTCTTATAAGGCCAAGACAAAGTGACCCAAATAAGAATAGAATTATTATATTATTAGCTTACAATCATTTTTTTTTTAATCTTGAAAATGTATTACCATTTTATGGCCCTCCACCGCCGACCAATTATTGTTTTACGTACTTTTTTTTCCAAATAGTGTTTGGTGTCTATTTTAAAAAAAAATTCGATAAAGTACTCTTTATTAGTAATTTTTGTCATTTTCTCTGTTTGAATACAAAATTTTTAATTAAAAATAGAGAAACATTATAACAAAAGAGATATTTAGTGATAATTAATATTTTTTTTGTAGCAAAAATATTAAACGGCAATTCAGTTAATTTTATTGCATCCAGAGTCATCAAAGTCTTTAGTGATATTTATATAGAGTACTGATTATAAATATCCATATTTATTATTGTCGCTAAGTAATTATCTCTAAATTCTTTATTTATTGCAGTGAAAAATCATATTTTTGATGAATAATGTGACTCATCAGATTTCACAATCTCCATTCAATTTTGTTAAGTTTAATTTTTTCCCCATTCTTTGTCCTTATTGATTGTTAGTAATATTTTGATATCGAATTCATCTGAATCTAAAAATATAAGAAGCATAGTGCGTATTAAAAATCTGATCGAATTCATCAAGTTGAAATATATATTTCTTGATTGTTAATAACCTATATTATTATATTTTGAATAATATTAATATTCGAGTTAGCTTGCATGTGCTTTAATTAGTTTATGATGTCTCTTCTTCTATAAGTGTTATCATAATTATGAATTATATTTTTGTCCATCAAAACTTATGCAGATAAAGTTAAGTTACCAAAGCATTGTTCTAGTTTCTATATTGAGATTTTCAAATTTTACTGTCGCATAATTTTTAACCACTTCATTAAATGTAAGTCAGTGGTGAAATAAAAGTTTTGCTAATGGACATTCAAAATATATATATAAATAATATTTGAAATACATTAAAATATAAATTTTCAAACGTCGAAATATATTTAAGTATTTAACTGATCATCCTTAAACTTTGTAACACAACTAATAACTTTGTTATATCTTGCAAGGGAATTTATTTATTTATATATTATTTTTTTTCATAATCTTCCTTTCTGCATACCTAAAAAAAAGTCCTATGAGATTTCTCTAAAGAATTGGAAAAAAGTGAACTTATTGTTTATTCAATAAATTAAAGTTCCAACTTCCAAGAATTAGGTGACATGTATTAATTTGTATTCTTTTTTAGTTGCATAATTGGAAGTAATTATAGTGTTTTTTTAGAATACTCAAAACTTAAAAGCAATGTGTTGGATGAAAAAGTGTGTAAATTGTATTTAAATGCTTGGCCTACAACATAGACTTAGATTTATTTAATTTATAATAACATGTATATATAAATAAAAGAGTAGGACAAATTTTTTTTCCTTCTAAAAACAACCAAACCTAGAAAATGAATGTTTTATCCACTTCAATTTCTTTTTTCAAGAAATTAAAGTAATTGTTAATTTCTTAGAAGAATATCACAAGTAGCTTTTAGTAGTTAATTTATTGGCTCCTAAACTTTAAATACTTTTCTTGAAAAATATACGGTGAAATATATCGAGGTTGTGAGTTCGAGTTATCAAAAAAAAAGGATGGGAGCTCCTCGAGAGGGTTAAGATATTTTGTAATTTTGTTAATAATTAAATATACAAAATTAAACCAAAATTACAAAGGTTTGCGTAAATTTGTAACCAATACTTATCTGATATATATTGCTGATGGAAATTAAAGTGAAAAGTATACGGTGAAATATATCGAGTTATCCACAAATTAGCTCGAATATCACAGTTATTAAATATATCCATCCCTATCCAGACAACCTAGTTAAAAAATTGAAAGTGAACTTCAATGATGATCGAAATCAGATTTTTAGGTGGTTAATTAATTAGTTCCAAACATTTGGATCATGATTATCATAATTAAAAATTAATAGAACTAAAAATAAAATAAAATAAAATAAAATAAAATACGAAAAAGGGCTAAAAATATCCTTCATTCACCTTTTGATCTAAAAAATACCCTTTTACTCATCTTTTTGATTTAGAAATACCTTTCCATCTACCTTTTTGGTTAACTATAACCCTTCAAACTAACAACCCTCTTTTTATTTTTTATTTTTTAAAAGTATTTATCATGTGTCATTTTCTTATTGGATGAAATAAAAATCCATCTCCACTAAATTTTTTTCATAATTTATCTAAGCCAAAAATAATATGCCTCTTCAAGACCCCTCCCCCCCCCTCCAATTTTTTTTAAAAGCTACATTTTTTTATCTGGTTAACTAAAAAAAATTAGATTTTTTTTGTTCTTGGCTTGATTTTTCTTTACTGTTTAATAATACTTATTTTTTACAATAC
Source organism: Solanum dulcamara (assembly GCF_947179165.1). Classification (NCBI taxonomy): domain Eukaryota; kingdom Viridiplantae; phylum Streptophyta; class Magnoliopsida; order Solanales; family Solanaceae; genus Solanum; species Solanum dulcamara. The sequence goes on along the minus strand of NC_077241.1, from coordinate 1,430,619 downwards.
GTATAAATAAAATAACTAAAAAAAATTGGTTATACGTATAACTAAATTATTTTTTAGTTATTACAAGATAGTAAAAAAATATTTTAAACTAAATTAGTTATTACAATATAGTTAAAAATATATAAATTTTTTTGATTACAAGATAGTTTTTAGATAGTTATTATAAAACTATCTTGTAATAATACATATAACTAAAAGATTTTGTAAAATAAAATTTTCATTTTTTTTCATAATTTATCCAAACCAAAACAATATACATGTTTGATAACCATAAAAAAATTAAATTAAAAAAAAACTACAGCAAATAAAAAAATTATTTTTAAATTTTTTTCCACATAATTTATCCAAAAAAATAATATCCTTCTTCATGATCCCGAAACAAACTTTATAGAAAAATAAGAAGAAAAAGCTACATCAAAAAAATAACTATTAGATTTTTTTAAAGAAAAAATTGGGATCTTGAAGAGGTATAAAAATTTAGTGGAGGTGAGATTTTTATTTCATCCAATAAGAAAATGACACATGATAAATACTTTTAAAAAATAAAAAATAAAATGAGGGTTGTTAGTTTCAAGGGTTTTAATTAACCAAAAAGGTGGATGGAAGGATATTTTTAAATCAAAACAATGAGTAAAAAAAATATTTTTAGACCAAAAAATAAATAAAGGATATTTTTAAACCTTTTCATATAGTTTAGGAGTATTTTTTGCCTTTTCCAAACAAAATATTAGAAGCTGCTTTACAAGGGATGTCAGAAAGTATCTTTGTTGATAAGCATGAGCTTAAGAAAAGATTAGTTGATAATCATGAATTAATAGACATCTTAGTGCACATTGATGATTAATCACTAAAAGGGGAAAAGTAATTGATTCCGAGTTTAAATTTTGTGCACTGCCTATATTTTTTTTTTGTACCATTAGGTTAAAAACGACAATTCAGTACATAATATATTTCATGTTCATGCGGGATTCGGGGAAAAAAATGCATCCAAAGAAGTGTGATGTATCTAATTAGGTTAGGTTCACTTAAATTCATAAATCAATCTTAATAGCAAGTATTATATATATGGTAATCTGAAAATAAAAGAATAACCTATTTTACAATCGATTAAATTAATTTCATGTTGACCCTTTGAGGTGGTCCAGTGGTTTGAGCTTCAGACGTTCATGTTGGAGGTCTCAATTTGAAATCTCTTACCAGTGAAAGTAAGAGTTTGTCTTCTGGGTCGAGCTCGTCACACCAAATCTACCTAATACGAGTTACCTCTCTTGTATGATTTGCGAGCTATTGCATAGGAGCGAGAGATACGACGAATAACAATAGGTTCAATTGAATCCAACATATTCAATGTGAATTGCGAAGGATAGATATAGGGAGATAAGATTATATTATATGGTATATTAATTGATAAAAAGTCATGATCATTCTCACTAGATTTAATATAATTAGCAGATAATGGCATTCACGCCTTGAACAGCTTAATACAAATAAAATATGATTAGAACATGAATTATGGATAAGCACAAATCTTCCAAACGTACTATGTTATCTTGAAGAAAAATAAATAAATATTTATTGCTTATTTTTAATCAGAAGTCATAAATTTGAATTATGAAAATGATGTCGTCTTTATTGGTAAGTGTTTTATTTCTAAAAGAGAGGGGACGTCAATATGCGATGCCAAAAATTAAATCTTAAATCATCACCACCAATGACTATGATATGGTACTGATTAGGGCTGTACAGGACAAACCGATAAACTGCACCAAACCGACAAACCGAACCAAACCGGAAAAACAACCCGACTAGTGGTTTGGTTTGACTTGGTTTGGTGTTTGAAAAAAAAACCCGACCATTATAGGGTTGGTTTGGTTTTAACTAAAAAAAGTCAAACCGAACCCAAACCGACCCGATTATAGATATACTACTTTTAAATTATGTTATACATAAAAATATTTATTAAAATGTAATTTATAAATATTTTTTAAAATTTTTTCATAATTTTTGTTTTCTTTCTTACATTTAGATTTGGACTTAAGTAGCCCATCTAAATAATATACAAAAAAATTTATCTTATAAAGTTATATTATAAAGTTAAAACTTCAAACAGTGTTGTGCCTCCATCTTATATGTTGATATTTTGTAGTAGAACTCTTTTTAAGAAGCACTGCTCTGTGCTTTTTATTAGATACTATGAGAAACCCAAAAAAATCCGAAAAAACCCAAGAAACCCGAGAAACCCGAAAAACCCGAAAAACCCGAAAAAACCCGAAAAACCCGAGAAAAATTGATATCGAAAAACCCGACTTTTGTTGGTTTGGTTTGCTTTATAGATTTAATAACCCGACACAAATGGTTTGGTTTGGTTTGTAAAAAATCCGAACCAACCCGATCCATGTACACCTCTAGTACTGATAGATAATTCTCCATCTTTAATTAAAGGTTTTGAATTTAACTCTTCATAAAAAATATTTTTTTCGCCTCTAATCTAAAATATCTTTTTTTGACACAAATCTAATTTAATCGAACCTCAAAATATGAATCGACATAAAATCCAAGTCACAGCATGTGCAACAAACATTTGTGTTTGTGACTCTTTAGTCTAAAGGAGCAAAATGTAGACAAACAATAAATGAGTTTTATATAAATTCTGTGTTTGGTAGGGATTATCGGTTGATTGGAAGATAAGTTATATCGAGATTATAATATAACATAACATGATGTTATGTTGAATATTTTTTTAGAAAAAGAAAATAACAAGTTTGAAGAGTGTGAGGCTATTTTTGTTATTTTGTCTTGATATATAATACTAGTACTAGTAACTATATTTGTATTTCACATTATATCATACATAAAATAATACATCAATTTTGGAATAGCGTACATAATTTTTTTTAAAATCCAAACAATATAGTATATAATAGTACGAAGTTCTATGCGGTGATTAAATTTCTTTTTCCACCAACCAAATAATCTCAGACATTGTAAATATACATTAATCACATTAATGAAACGTTAAAATTCTTTATATTATTAGTTTACAAAACATAAACTCTTTTACTTATATTCTTATATTTTGTGCATAAATAATTTAATTATGGACAAACTGTTATTTAAACGTCAGAGCGTCTTCTATTTTAATAAGTCACTAACTCCATCAGAATCATTTTCAATGAATACTCCATAAGAGTTGAAATAGTAAATTAATCCTTAAATTACTTGTATCGAAATGTGATTATGTTTTGTTTGTTTATTCCTACATCTCCTCCACAAGAGAACAATGGTCGTGTCCTTACTTCATTGAGTCCATGCCTTAACAATCATGAAAAAAACATTATTATAATTTTCCATGTGAATTTTGTACTCTTAATTCCTTTTTTGTCTCTTTGATTTGGATTTTTTCTTTTCTTAAAATACTGACAGATATAGGAATTGAGCTATCTCACGACGTTATAAATCAATTCACATACTATTTGAGTTGGTGAATAATTAAACTCTTGAATCTTCTTCAACCCCAAAATATAATACGTTACATTCATTAATTTGATGTAAACGTTCGATATAAGTAAATTTCTAATAAAAAATTGTGTCATATTATAATGTGAAATAAAATGTTTTGATAATTTCTGTATCTACTCAACCACCCCTTTGGCATGTCTATAAGCTAATGTAAGTAGCATTCTCAATTAACTTTTTAATCATGGAACTCACCTTACCTTTGACTCACCAAACAGCTTACTTACTTCTCTTATTATTTTAATTTTAATAAATTAATTTACTATTCCTAATTATTTAAGTTTTTAAGTCAGGTAATCGCACATTTCAACATGTTAGTAGAATAGGAAAAGGTCTTGTTCGAGTCTCACCGCTATTGATTATCAAAACAAGAATTTTCACGTGCTTAATTCATCATAAAAATTAAACTAGCATTTGAGGAATCATATGGAATACACAATTAAATAAATATAAGTGTCTTATCTACTCTACCAGTTTAAGCTCTTTTTTTTTTTTTTTGGTTGTTGTTGGCTTTGTCTGAGAAATTTAAGTATGTTTGGGTGTATAATATATTGTTTGAACCAATTAGTGGCCCTCTAAAGTTGGCACTAACTTTCACTTAGACACCTCAATTAGGCTTTGTTCATTTTAGACACCTCAAGTAAGGTCTCGATGCGTCATTTTGACATATATATGCCACGCGTCTTCGTTTAGTTCGCCACTTTGACACGTTATCGACGAGTGCATTACACACACTTTATATATTTGGGTGATTGTCAAAGAAATGTCGAAATGACACATCAGGACCTTACTTGAGGTGTCTAAAATGAACAAAATGTAGTTGGTGCCAACTTTAGAGGGTAACCAATGGGTTCAACCTCTAGATTAGATTGGCTAGGTGGTATTCATGGCTTTGTATTTAGTTTTTTTTTTGTTGGCTTTGTTACTCATACTTGCATTAGTATAGGCTGCTTTCCATAATAGCTTTTTGGGGTGTGTAGCATAAAATTGTGTGAATACATGTTTTGTGTATCGGACTTGTCCTTTTTTTTCTATTGTTGATTTCTTGTATCTGGTTGCGTTTCATGTGTGTATAATGAGTATATATCCATATTTCCCCCCCATATTTATCGCGTTTTGTTCAATTTTAAATGGATAGTGAAGCTAAAGAGCTCATAGCACATCTATAGGGAAGAAAATAACTTGCTGATAGTCTACCTTATAGAAGCTTCAAAAGAGTTCAAAATTTTGCATTTAGTCAAACATCGTCATATAAATAGGGATGAAAGGAGTACCAAATGCTGAATTTTCATTATCGTTCAATTGGTTCGAATTGATGTTATTATTGGTAGGTTAAAAAATGAACTCATAAATAGTTATATCAAGGTATGATGACCTAGTAGTTGATGGAGTTGAAACAAAGACACTACAAACTAGAGTTTCCAAACGGAAAAAATGACTTTCTTCCCCTACACGTGTGGCCGTGTGTGTGGATATGGTCAGGAAAAAATGAATTTCTTCACCTGCACGTGTGGCCGTGTGTGTGGATACACGTATCGGGTGAAATAGTCTAGTTGGTCGGACACCACCTTTATAAAAGAGTTTCAGCTGGCAATACCTTGATCCTCGTGATTTTTTTTTCTTTCTATAATCTAGAAAGTAGAGCACGATTAGAAACTCGATGGACAATGAGGTTAATTGTCATGCTGAATTCTGCTATTCCACTGCTCACGAAATGCATTGCCAGCAGCTAACACACCAATTTACATGGTAGCACAAACTAATGCATATCTTGGTCAATCACAAACAACAAACACAATGTAATTTCACAGGTGGGGTCAGAAGAGGATAGAATTTCCGATAGACTCTCGACTCAAAGAACTACCAAAAGAGGCAGTAGCAACAAGCAGAAACAACAAAAAAATAAGATAACCACGGCTAAAGGAACAACGTGTAGTAATAGAAATCACAAACAAGAGATGGCAAAACAAGGAAACAACACAGATACTTACGCCGATGATCTGCAAGAAACCTGTAAATTGAGGCACCTATAATGCACATAGCCAATATTTAAATTTCGGATAACGGACAATGTGTAGGCCAATTGCATGCACCTCGACTAATCCACAGGGTAACTCCAATCAGAAATCTGTATAAAGCCTTTTCTATTTCACTAACAAAGTATACTCTTGACAATTGACAGTATCAAATGCCTTCACTTTGACACTACTGTTATATCCTCTCTTCCCTTTTTTGTAATGCTTTTTTCTACAATTTTATTTCCAGTTCAAGGGAGAGGGACAACAATAAAACTGGAATGCGCGAATTTAAGTGATAAGTTCTGGCTAATGAAGCAAACTACTACAAGAGATGACAGATGTTTCTATAATTGGACTCGAAATCTAACTAAAAGATTTATAATTTAAAACTCGAGCAGACAAGGTACCAAACATCACTCTGTGACTTCGAGGTCTTCAGTTTCCAAGCCCGTGAGGAGTAGAGGATCTGATTCATCGAACTTATTTACCTTCCTGTTTCAAGAAGACGAAGCACTGTTCAGTCCTAGACAGCAAGATATGCAGACAGTGATATTAAAATTAAAAAGATGATTTATGCTGCCCAGGCAGACTTTGAATATGGAAGAATGCAATTCTTGAAACTTCAAAATAGTAGCAAGAATATATACAACTTTATGATGAAATCGAAACATGCAAGAGTTATAATTACTGTTAAGTTTCCTTGCTGAAATTCACTGTACAAAGAAGTGCAATTCAAGAGAAAAGGTGGAGTATTTGAAAGTGGAGTACAGTAGACCCGTGTGGTGTGGCCCTCTCATAGACCCTGTGCATAGCGGGAGCTTAGTGCACAGAGCTTCCCTAGTTTCGTAGTAATCAAGTTGTAGGCTTCAAGATCAATTCAGGCATTTATTCAATCCTCACCCATTGCGTACACATCTATGTTCCTAGGACCGGTGAAGATACCTAATATAGGAGAAGATCGAGGCCGTTTGGATTGGCTTATAAGCTGCTTTCAGCTTTTTTTGAGTGTTTGGTTGGCCAACTTAAAGTCATTTTGTGCTTAAAATAAGCCCCAATAAATAGTTGAGTTTATTTGGATGAACTTATTTTAAGCAGTTTATAAGTTGAAAATAGCTTATAAGTCGGAAAAAAAAAGTTGGCCTGCACCTACTTTTTTTTTAACTTATAAGGAGTTTTCAACTTTTAAGCTGCTTAAAAATAAGTCAATCCAAACAGGCTACAAGAGGTTTGAAGTTTTCAACACATAAATTTTAGGTACAGACTCTATGGATGTGCAGAAACGGATACAGGGATATGACCAATAAATGTATATTACGACATATATATGTATATATTAATTATTCTGGCAATTCTGCTTCGGAAACATTTCTTTCGAGTCGAGCGCCTATCAGAAACAACTTCTCTACCTCCCAGCTCCCCCATTTCCCCTTCCCTTCCCCTACCCCCAATTCCCCCCCCCCCCCAAAAAAAAAAAAAAAAAAAAAAAAGAAGAAGAAACATGATCATCAGAGAAGAGTTTAGTAAACTTACCCACATGTCTTCTTATTGTGACCTAGGCCCTTGCACTTGCTACACTGCATCTGCCTTTTAACAATGTCAAAAGCGTCGACCTTTTTCATCTTAGGTCGGCCAGGTGGACGTTTGCTTGGTGGGGGAGTAATAATAACTGCTGCATCAACTTCACCGTTTGCTGGATTTTCCAGATTAGGAACGGGGTTAATTGATTCAACGTATGTTACATGGTAACTCTCGGTTGTGAAGTATCTGGAACAATAATCATATGGACTCCTTCCTATGCATTCAAAAACAGCAATAGCATGGCAGCAAGGCATCCCATTTAGTTGCCAACCTTTGCAACTACAATCCCATTGATCAATATCAACTACGTCAACAGACTCACCACGAACTTCAAATGTACTTCCATGTGAGGGTAACACATGAAGTGACCCTGCTTTTGAGGTTTCACACTGAAGTTTTTCTTCCATCAACGGTGTCAATCTTGTAGCCCACTGACTGGACTCAACACGCCTAGTATAGATCAATTCCATTATCTTCCCTCGTAATACATCAACCATTTGAGTTATCGGCAGCTCATTCACCTCCATCACCCAATCATAAAAGAGCTGTCCGAAGTTTGATGTCAAGAGGCCATACCTTGCCCCACCAAAAAGGGCATTTGCCCAATGATCAGGCTCACTTCGAGTGACCCAATCGTATGCATCAGGTGAGATTGCTCTTATATTCTCAGCACAACGTTCAAAACTCTCAAGTGTTGGGGCACAAGCAGCAGTATATAAATCTTGGATCATAAGACGTCTAGCTTCATGAGAAAACTGTCCTTGCAAATCGTTATTCAATTTTTCTGCAAGATAGCGCAGGCAATAACCATGGTGACACTCTTCATTAAATATATCATGCAAGGACTCTCTTATGCCCCTTTGGAAATCACAAACAAATGTTATTGGACAAGACATCGGTACAGCAGATTTAAGTTCCGAAAGAAACCAATGCCAGTTGTCATTTGTCTCCTCATCTACGACTGCAAAGGCTAAAGGAAAGACACCATCATTCCCATCCACACCTACGGCAGCCAATAATGTTCCTTGATATTTTGCATAGAGAAGAGTGCTGTCAAGGAACAGAAGAGGACGACAACCTTGTTGAAAACCAGATATTGAGGCATGAAACGAGATAAATAAACGATGGAAGCTTGAATCATCCTTTGCGGAAACTATAGCAACACTACCTGGATTAGTTTCTTTAATTTTCTCACATAATAAAGGTAACTGACTGTATGCCTCTCTGTAAGAACCTTGAAGCTGCTCCCTTGCCTTCTCTTTTGCACGTCTTGCCTGAGAGTAGTTCAACTGAATGCCATATTCACGCTCAATATCATTTGCAATATCCTTAGGTTTGTAATTGGGAGCAACCTTCAACTTTTCCTTTATTATATTTCCCATCCATCCCCTTGTGGACCGGTACCCAGCTTTTACAGCAGCTCCATCACATGTATGCTTCGGGTTCATTGTCTTAATACATATTAGCTCGGTGGTAGGCAACTTTGATGCATATATTGACCAAGCACAACCTTCTGACTTGCATTTAGCAGTTACTCTGCGACTTTCATTTTTCTTGTATTTATAAGTGAATCCATGGGCAATTGAGTACTTATGCAAAGCTTCACGGAAATCAGAAAAGCTGTTAAATCTTTGACCCACGCCAGTAATGGCATTCTCCCACTGCATAGCTGCTTTGCGATGCTTCTCATCATTGCTACTCGGATAAACACCTAGGGGACTAATTTCAACGGGTGCTTGAAACAGATCATCAGGGTGGATCATATCCATGGGTATAGCAGGAGTATGTTCAGGCTCGGATACGTTTGTCCTGCTTGACCTTCAAAGTTAAACAAGTCATAAAGAAATTTAAGTCATCAACAAATAAATGTAGCAAAACAAATCACTCACTGGAACACATTGCGTATAAAACCCCACTACAATCCAAAGAAATAGAAACTTAGCATGCTAGGATTCAAGGAAATACTCAAGGTATGACAAATGCAATGAGGAAACAAAAGAAGCAAATTGAACTGAATATAAAGAGAAGTAAGTACCTACTGGCAGTCGCATTCGGAGTACTTAGAGCAACACCTTCTTCTGCAATTATAAACACCTCTACTTGTTCAGAATCCTTGAAGAAGTTAATCATACGTTTGAGGTCCTTATCTTTAGAAATTGTGATGAGTGTCTTCTTATTCCCGGGGAGAAAATACTTAATTGTCATTCCATCAGTGCTACACTCAAAGTTTTCCGCTACTTCTTGCTTAAAATCATCCAGAAGTGTCTGGTGATCAAGGTCTAGTGCATATGCCTCCCCACCAACATATGTCAAAGATCCATCTTCATTGTTGGTAACAAACTCCCCTCCAGATTGACATATGGCAATTATTTTCTTGGAGGCCATCATTATGCCGGCAAAATAACTTCAAACAAATAAACTGCACCAGCTAAACGAATATTCCATTGTCACAGAGCTCAAAAAATGACATTGCAACTGCAAATAGAAAAATCCCAATTCAATTTCTAAAGTTGAAGTCACTTGATCGTTGAGAAGCAATAGGCAAGTAGCCGTATGCACAATCAAGCAGGGAAAGTTTAAGGCTAAATACAAAGAACCCGGAAGAAAATTTTGTTATGCAGAGGCATTTAATGGATGCACCAGCAAAGATAAATCAATGGGACCATGAAAATCAAGCTACATTCCCAATTTGATAAATAAAGTTTTAACTCTGTGGAATGTTAAGAGGGTATAATCAAGTCACCAAAAGAATAACCAAATTCTGCGCACCTCGACTAATTCCACAAGGCACATGCTATCTCCCACCAGCATGGATACCAAGTACTCTATCCATCAAGGCTCGGACAAATGAGAAGAAAATCACCTAGTGTTTCTGCGCAATTGAATCTAAGACCTTGTGGTTCTCAACCCACTTTGTTGACCAGTAGGCCACACCGTTGAGTGCACAACAACAACATCATACACAGTGTAATCCCACAAGAGAGGTAGACCTTTCCACTATCTCATGGAAATAGAAGATTGTTTCTAATAAACCCTCGACTCACCCTTGGGTGCACAAAAAAAGTTTAATTCTTTGGAATGTTAAGAAGCCATAATCAAGTCACCAAAAGCATAATTAAGCAAAAACCGAAAAACCAAGATGAGAATTTGTCTAATGGGACCATGAAAATCAACCTACATCCCCAATTAAACAGATAAAGCTCAAATCTTTGGACTATTAAGAAGCACTAATCAATTTTACACAGGCACAATCAAACAGGGAAAGTTCAAAGCCAAAAACAAAAACAAAAAAAGACTAATCAAATAACACTCGATCAGGAATACCAATAAATGAAAAAACTCATTCTGAAACATCAAAAAAATTAGTGAAAAAACAACAAATATGGGCTCATGAAAATCAAGCTACATTTCCAATTTAACAATTAAAGTTTCAGTCTTTGGAATATCAAGTAAACCAAAAGCATAATTCAGCTAAAAACAAAAATCCCATTAGAAAATTTGCTTAACAGAACCATGAAAATCAAGCTACATTCCCAATTAAACAGATAAAGTTCAATTCTTTCGACAAGTAAGAAGCACTAATCAACTAACCATAAGGCATAAAACAAAACAAAAACAAAACTAATCAAAGTTTCAGTCTTTGGAATATCAAGAAGGGATAATCAAGTAAACCAAAAGCATAATTAATCTAAAAACAAAAAGCCCATAAGAAAATTTGCTTAAAGGGACCATAAAAATCAAGCTACATTCACAATTAAACAGATAAAGTTCAATTCTTTGAACAATTAAGAAGCACTAATCAACTAACCACCGGCATAAAGCAAAACCAAACCCCCCCCCCCCCCAAAAAAAACTAATCCAATAACACTTGATCAAGAATTAAAAATAATAATTATGAAACAATAAAAGTGAAGAAAACAACAACATGGGATCATCACCTAGTACTTGGTCAACGTTAATTCAAGAAAATTCATGGGATAATGTGAAAATTTTGTATTTTTTTTTTCAAGAATTGATAAATACACAAATGGGATTTAAGTTTTTTTTTTTTTTTTTACCTCTTAACAACAGAGAGATTTGCATGAAAACAGAGAGAGAGATTTCCATTAAACTCTTTGGAGATGTGAATGGCGTCTACTTTGGCACTTGAGGTTGAGAGAGATGAGCGTAATTAACCCTAAAAAGATTTTTATTGACCACTTTAGCCCTCAAACTTTGAAGAAAATGTCAAACTTCCCCCTTTTTTCTTATTGGTTAACTTATTTGTCTCAACAAAAGATGGAGTAACAGTGTTTGTAGTCCCTCCATTATTGATACTGTAACGTTTTAATGAATACACTTTTTTGGATAGATTGAATCATTTTGTGTTGTTACATAATATCATATGTCAACAATTTGAATGATAAATCTACGGGAAAAGTAAGGTACGTGATACATCTACTATAGAAATATAGGATAAAGTTTAAAATAGAATTATTAAATAATAATTAAAGAAAATATTAAGATAATGACATGATCACATTGAATCGGTTGTTATACAAAATGATACTTTTCTTCGTTACCTAACGATGGATTTAAACTATATGATACAATAAAATTTAACTAATAATCAAAATAACACATTGTATTTAAACTAACAATACAACGGAACAACCATCCAAAACAAGGTGTTGATTAGAGCATAATAGGTTGGTAATTTCTAGATGAATTTCAGACACGATCGATTCATATGTAATTTTAGATATAATCCTTTCACTACTAAAAAAATAGTCAAAATAACACATTGTATTTAAACTAACAATACAACGGAACAACCATCCAAAACAAGGTGAAGGTACATATGGAGTTGTTTATAAAGCTAGAGATAAAAAGACAGGAGAAATTGTTGTGCTAAAGAGGTTAAAAATATCAAAAAAAGAAGAAGAAGAAGGGTTTCCTTTAACATTTCTAAGGGAAATAAACATTCTTCGCACTTGTCATCACCCTTCAATTGTACATGTTAAAGAAGTCGTCGTAGGGATCAAACTCGACAAAGTTTTTATTGTGATGGAATATTTGGAACACGACTTGAAAGTATTAATAGAAAAGATGAAACGTCGATTGACTCAGAGGGAAGTCAAATGTCTTATGCTCCAGCTCTTGGAAGGTGTCAGGTACCTACATGATAATTGGGTGATTCATCGTGACCTAAAGACTTCAAATTTACTTATAAATAACAAAGGTGAGTTGAAAATTGGTGATTTTGGCTTGGCACGACGTACTCAAAGTCGTCATCTTTTGAAACCTTATACTCATAACGTTGTTACTTTGTGGTATAGGTCGCCAGAACTTTTAATGGGTATGAAACGATACTCAACTGCAATCGATATGTGGTCAGTAGGTTGTATCATGGCCGAATTACTAACCAATAGACCGATTTTCGATGGGAAATCGGAAATTGATCAAATTCACAAGATTTTTGAAATTCTTGGAACCCCAGATGAGAAAATATGGCTAGAATTTACAGAACTTCCTGGAATAAACAAGTTTAAATTTGTAAACAAAAAGCATAATTATTTATTAAGAAAGAAATTTCCTTCAATATCCTTCACAAATACTGTATTGTCTAATTCTGGCATTGATCTTTTGAACAAATTTCTTACTTATGATCCAAATAAAAGGATTACTGCTGAAGCTGCTTTAAGCCATGCCTGGTTTCGCGAATAATATTATATGATGAATTTAGTTTATCGAGGACATGATCTTAGAAAGAAGTTGCGAAGTTCAGATATGGATTAGGTTAGTAGGTGGCGGTACTACGTTGTGTTGTTGTTCATCATATGATTAATAGTCGTACTATTGCTTTTGTAATTTCTTGTCCTTCAATTTCTATTACTATATGTTGGTTTTTGTATATAACTTGATTATTGTATTATATTGTTTTGTTGTAGTTTTTGTTCTTTTACTATCTCTGCTACGTATTTTTTGTTGCTTCTTGTACTTCAGTTACTTTTTTTTCGAGACTATTTTAGACTGATTTTCTTGAACCGTAGATCTATCGAAAACAGTCTTTCTATCTCTGCTACGTATTTTGTGTAATCTTTCGATCACTGCTTTCTCTCTATATCACATTTATTATTTCACTATTCGTTTTGCTTACCTTTACCTCAAGTATTTATACATCTAAAACAAAAAAAAGAGTAGACAATATAAATTATTATTAAAAAATTGATAGATATATATCCTCTGCAGTTGCCTCTTGAACTCAAGGTTACAAATTGAGTTCCCTTTAATTACAAGAAGGTATACAGAAAAAAAATACAAGAACAAAATAATTTCACAATAAACTAAAAGCCCATTTGATTGCTTTTTGCAATCATAGTATAGGCAAAAAAAAAGTACTCTTAATAAAAATAAATACAAAGAATACCTATATATAACTAGACTTACCAACAACTACTGCAATTAATTAAAGAACTCATCAGGTACTCACTGAAATAGTCAACGTGTGCATAAACCGAATTGAACGCTTATCAGGTACTCGATGAAAAGTCGATGATGCCTGTACAAGCTGACCTGGACGTCATGGTTAATTCCTAGCTTGGACCATAGGAGAAGACATTGGAGAATGAGGAGAGCTCATAAAATCATCCAATCTCCTAAATGACAAACTAATTTCAAGTTTGTTCCTTCTACATTGTTTCATTTTTGCAACTTCAATTCCCTTAGTTTCTTGTAACACAAAATGTCTAATTCTTCTCAATGCAACTCTCATAGTTTCATCATTCATATTAGCAAAACAAACTCTAAACCAACCAGGCTCGGAGCAATGAAATGAACAACCAGGTGAAATATTAAGTTTCACTTTGTTAATAATTATATGCCAAAGTTCCAATTCATCATCAAATGTTGACTCTTTAAGAAGTCTTCTCAAATCCATCCAAAAAAATAGGCCAGCATCACTCTTCAATGTTGTAATTCCAACTTGTGCTAGTCCTTTAGTAAACAAACCATGTCTTTGTGACAATCTCATCGAGCTCTTCGCGATGAAATTATCAACAAATGTTGTGTCCGATAACATGGAAGCAATCAATCGTTGTGTTTGCGTTGAAACAAGTCCAAAACTTGACATCTTTCGTGCAATATTCACAACAACATCGTTGTACGAGTAAATAATCCCAATCCTAAATCCAGGGAACCCTAAATCTTTCGATAGGCTATAAACGATATGTACTAAATCATCGTTGCATCCAACAACTTCATCCATAACTTCCGCGATACTGATGAAGGAAGGTTGACTAAATGCGGTTGCAGCATAGATTTCATCACATACTAGGTGGATGTTTTTGTCATTGATGAATCTTAATATGTCTTTTAATGTTTCCTTGTCCAAGATTGTGCCCAATGGATTTGATGGATTGTTTATAAGCAATCCTTTTACTTTGATTTTTGATTCTTGAGCTTTTTCATATGCATCTTCCAAGGCTTCTTTTGTAACCTTAAAATTGTTAGAACTCTCACAAACAACAGGAAAAAGTTGTACCCCTGTTCTCCACCTCAAATCTCTATCAAATCTGCAATACAAAACAAGAATTAGTCACGAAATTCGTCTCTAAACAACCATTAGCTAATAGCATGTCTTTTGTAATTCGTTGCTAATTTATCGTTAAATAGAATTAGCGATCGATTTTTATTATTTGGCAACAAAAGTTATCCAATCGCTAATTTTTATCCTTTTTAGTAACAAAAATATAGTAAAAGACTTGTTTTTTATTATTTGATCACCTAAAAGATAACTGCAACTCTTTAATTATGTATTCATGATAAGTAACATAGAAAGTGAATAAGGATACTTTTGTGATTGGATTAGAATAAAAAATATTAACACTCCAACTTGACTATTCATTGATTTTGACTTTGGGAAATTAATCAATAAGTCAACTTTCTCTAGATCTCTTATTTTATTTTATTTTGATTTATGTTTCCTATTTTAATGGGGGACAAATTATAAACAATACATTATGTCCAATCTATCTGTCTTTTGTTTTTTGTATTTGTCATTTATGGCCACAAAGTTATTGAGGTTATCACTAGAGGACCTACTCTTTCCAATATCTCGTAGACAAGTTGTTGTATATATGTCCCACACCAATAATTTATCAATTTACTTGGTCCAAGTACCAATATAACTGAAATTTAAAGTTTAATTTAAAGAAAAGAATGTTATAACATGTTTTCTATCTTATTTTTTAGATCATTAATTTGAGAACTATGGAATGCACCTATAATTATTTTTTACGTGATCTGATGGTATAGTAGTATAATTTAACTTGTTGTAGTAGTCGACATGTCATCTACGTTATTTTTATTAGATTATTATTTTTTACTTATTACGAATATTTATCTTTTATCGAAAAATTACTTTTTTTTTTAATTTAAAAAAAAGTAAATTCTTACCCTGGATAATATGGTGTAGGTACTAAAAATGCATCACCAGGATCAGCCAAACAAAATGCAAGAGTTTCATGAGCTCCTGTTGCTCCTCCACTCATAACTATTCTTTCTGGATCAAATGTGACTCTATCTCCTCTCACTTTCTCCATAAATCTTGAAACTGCCTGCACAATTCACAAAAACAGAATTTGACGTTTATGAATTCTGCGCGATTCATCGCTTATTTATGCTACTAGGTTCACAGTTTATTATATGTACATACTTGGTGAATTTGTCAACACATATATATACTGACTCTAAATTCTGAATTCGATTACGATTTGTGGTTTTATGTTTGTCATACCTTTCTGAATTCTGGCAAGCCATGATAGTCTTGGAAAATAGCAATATCCTTGAAATCTTGAACTCCTTCATATGTACAAATGGAGGCTTTGGGGTTGTTGACTATCCATTCTTGAATTAAATCAAAGCAAAGCTGCAAAAGACATTACAAGTAAACACAAATTGCTAGATTTAAATTTGATGAGTTCAACCTCTGATAAATTTAGACTAAACAAAAATTATATATTGTCACAACTTTGGTTGAACTTAAACATATATTAAAAGTTTATAGTCTTTCATATACTTATCTCTACTAAAAAAACACATACTTTAATTTAGTGGTGTATATTTCATGTAGAAATACTGACTTTAGTTGAATCCATAATAAGGAGCTACATATGCCTTTGAACAGACTATAGGTGATTTTTTTAATTTCAGTTATGTCTAAATTTTGATGGACGAAATTATCTGATATCTATGCTAATGAGTAAATAACATGTATCTAATGAAATGGTTCAGATGCACGCAAACTGATCTAGATTACTATTATCAAGAAAGTTAGTAGAGGCTCTAGCTAATTTCTTCTCATCTATATAAATTTTAGTAGATAGAATCATTGATAAATTAAACCAAATATGCAATAAAATAACTCAAGTGCATGCAAGCTGATTTGAATAATCAACATCGAAAAAAGGGGAAAAGAGTGTTTGAACTACTTATGAATTTCACATACCTGATTTTCAGCCAATCCCATCTGAATAACACCATTAGGATTTTGTGTTAGATGAAATGGATCATTTTCATAAGCTTTCCAACCATCAAAATATGCTGAATTTTCTCCATGCCCATCATTTGTGGCTATCTTTGAAAGAAACTTTTTATTATTATTGCCTGAAATTAATCCCATTTTCTTAATTTAAAAAAATGGAAGTTCTTTTTGTTGGTAGCTAATTTGCTAATATAGAGATTTTTTTGGGTAGAAATTAAAAGAGACTTTGAAATGTTAGTTGGTAGAATGGACATGAAGTAACTGACCTATTTATAATACTTTGATTCTGACTCAATTATTATTTTTTTGGTGAAGAAATTTCCATGAAATAGAGGACATAGACTTTTAAAAAAAAACGTTTTTCTTTTGGAAGTATATGACTGCTTAAAAGTACTCTTTTCGCTTCAAAATAAATGTAGCTTCAGCCAACAAAAATTGTTCTGAAATAATTATGTGTTCAGAAATTCAAGACAATAATTATTAATTATTTTTAATAATACCATTTTATTAAAATATTCTTACATTTTTTAATAATTCTTGATTCTTAAGGAATATATAATAAATGGGGATAAATATTTATTTTTAAGACAAAAAAGTAATTAATTAGTACGTAATCGATATGGTAATAGCGCACTAGTGATGAACTTTAATTAATTTCCTAAGAGTTTAGTGATATTTTTCGAAATTGCCCCTTTCTGGAATAATTGTTTGATAAATGATTTGTATTTTATATCTTTTATAGTATATGAATTTTTTAGACCACAATTTAAAGATTCTTTATGAACGAACTGGAAAATCTTAGAAGAGAAAGTTTGACATGGTCTAAGATTTTATAAATTATTTACCATCATGTAGTTGACAATCTGATGATTTATATGCAAGGTTGAGCAATATGTGAGTAAATATTAAATCAGAGTATAACAGTGTTTAGAAGAATAATTTTTTAAGTGTTGTATTCGCACAATATTAAAATTAGGAACAAAATTTAAATGATAATCTAAAAAAAAGATATTTGCATAAATCTACCAAAAATTTATTTTTTTACGTACTCTCTGTGTATAAATATCTACACAATCAAATAATTAAACTTGAAAATTATATTGAATTATGAAAGACTCTAATTTCAAATATCATGTCAACAAATATGAGGAAAGGACCTAGAAAAATATTCAAGTTTTAATTATTGCATTTTGTTGAAAAATTACGTTGTATAGATTTTAGTAAAAATCTTGTGGGATCATGTGTGTATATTTTATAATGTTTCAATATTAATAGACGATAGTAGAAAATTATACCTTGTCTCCAAATTAATATTGCATTTATAATTAAATGATATAGAAAATAAATTTGTTTCTATCCATGCAACATATGTATGTGTAGTGATAGAGCTAGAATTTTTATTAACGAACTTCAAAATATGAAAAAATAAATATACAAAGAAGTCAAAGAAAATTCAACTTATACATAAAAAATAATTTTAATTACATATAAACAGTATAATTTTTTATCAAAAAAATTCGAATAAATCCCTCAACACTGCCTAGCTCCACCCCTGCATTCGTGTAATGGTCCACATGAATATATAAGTTTATAGAAATAATAAATTTTTTGGATGTGATTTGGACTTTTGGAGAAGGGCGAATGTGTTAATTTATTGTTTTATCCCGTGATTAGTAATTTCAGAATTATTATATAATACTATAATTATAGTAGGAATAATTATGAGATTATTAATTAATTCCAAAACAAAAAACCAAATATTTTTATTTTTATTTTTATATAAATTATTACAATTTGACTTATGGGAGTTACATGTGCTATGTATTTTTATTTTTATTTTTGCTTAAAATATAGAGTTGGAAATTGAATTAATTGGAGCCATACATAACACGTTGACTTGTTTGTTCTTAAGTAGCAAAAGGAATAAAACGTGATTAATCTCATTTGCAATTCTAATTATTCTCTATATATTCATTGTATTTACTCATTATTAGATTGAATTATCATAATTTATTACCTAACTTTTTTCCTTAGATAAATGAAGAATTTTCAATCAAGATTCATGAAGAATTTGTTTTATAATTTTTTTTATTTACAAATATTGCTTATTTACTTTGATTAGGCCTGATTCATTCAGATTTTATATGGTCTTAAAAATATTAAAATATTGTTCATGATTTCAAGATTCTCATGAATGTGATTTTTTACGATATTACATCCATTATCATCGCATAATAAGCTAGTGGTCAACTATATAATCATGGATATTCATAAAAATTATTCAACTATATGATAATTTAAATTTTATCCACTCAAGATTACTTCATCAACCAATCATTTTTTTTCTAGTTTTGGAGAACATGTAATTAATACAGTGTAATCATGATTTTAATTAAGTGATTTGTTTTTATCTAAAATATCAAATAGTCACTAAATTAGAAATTATTTGGTCAAATATTCTCATAAATAACTAACATGAGAAAAAAAATTATTATTGACCAAACATTAGAAGAAAAAGGAATATTTGCAGCATACTTAAGTGAAGAAAAAAGTGAAACATGTGATTCATAAGCTAGAAAGACTTTGGTTCATTCATTGAGTTTGTGCCCAAATAGTAATCATAATCATAATAATAATAATTATAAATATAGAAATATATATTCAAGAGGAGAAAATGGTCAAACATGTGGATGGCTTTTACTTAATGATAATTTTCTCATAGTCAATTAAGTTAAATTGCTTGGCTTTCACTTTCTAAATATTCAAAGTTTGACCGTTAACGATTTTGATAGAATGGTTGATATTATAATTTCCAAATATTTTTACGAAGAAGCGATCAAATAAATAAATCATTAAAATATGATAAGTTATATCATTTTTATATCGATATCCAATGTGGTATTGGTGTCCCACATGACACTACGTAGAGCAAGGTGTATATATATATATTCATCCATGCATATGCAAAGTTTGACTGCCAGATTTTGGTAGAATAATTGACATAACAATTTTTCGTGATAGGTGTCATTATTTTCTTGAAGAAGCAATCAAATCAACAAATCTTTAATGACAAGCTGGATCATTTTTTTGTTATATCGATACCCAATGAAGGAGCTTTGGAGTAAATGATAAAGTTGTTGTCATGTGATTAGAAGGTCACGGGTTCAAGTCTTGAAAACAGACTCTGATAAAAGTGCAAGGTAAGACTCCATACAATAGACTCTTGTGGTTGGACCCTTCCTCGGACCCTGCGCATAGCGGGAGCTTTAGTGCACCGAGCTGCCCTTTATCGATACTCAATGCAGTATGGTGTCCCACATGACACTACCCGAAGCTAATGTACAATCATTCGTATTTAATCTACAATGTAGGGTCTGAGGAGGATAAAGTGTACGCAGATCTTACTTTTACCAAGGTAGGACGGTTGTTTTCGAGAGTCTCTCGATTCAATAGAAACATAAAAAGAGGTTAGATATTGCTAAGAAGTACAAGAAGTTCAAAGTGTTATATAAAAGCAAATAACGAAAGCGACACAAATAAAATAAAATAATCAAAGTACAGAAAATAATATGTAATCATGAAAAATTAGAATGATTGATGTAACACCAAGTACATATAAGATTTTAATGCAAGTTAAAGTCAAGCTTTTGGAATTGACGACTTCTTGATAGGAAGTGTATTACCATTAAGGTGAATTATGTATCCGACATAAATTTAAATTATTTAGATCAACAAATTTTAAATATTGAATAGTCAAAAATTTATAGTTTGAACTTTGGTTTCTAGTCAAGTCAATATAGGAATAAATGCAGCCCTACTTTGCACTGAAAGTTGAAAATCAACATTTGTAAAATCTCGGTCAGGAATTTAACTATTTTGGAAAAATTTTAATGTTGGAAATTATTTCTAGGCCTAATAATTTCTTGGTCAATTCACACATGATATATTCCTTTCAAGAATTAATTGGGTCTCTATTTCCACAACCATTCTTTGGTCAATTCTTCGTATCACATATTACATATGTATTGGTCTCTATTTCCAATCATTATCCTCCAAAAACCTAGTCATTTTGTTCACAATGTCAGATACAAATTCGAATTTAATCGAATCTTAATATAAATATCAAATACTGAATATAATTTTTTAAAAAAAAATAGAAAAGAATGTTACACGATGAGTAATAATACAAGAAAGGAATTAATATTAATCTGTATAATTTATCATCACAACAACATATTCAGTGTAATCTTAAAAGTGGAGTTTGAAAAGGATAGTGTATCATGTAGATCTTCCCGTACCTCGTAGAGATAGAAAAGTTAATCTATATAATTTACCACACTACAAAAAAAAACAAAAAAATAAAAATAAAAATCGACGAACCAAGTATGTCACCAAATAACAAACATGTTGTTAATGCTATTTAATGATGAATTAGTAATTATCAAAAACTTATGTTAGCTATCGGCTATTTGACGATAGATTCGATTTAGCTAATTTATTTTTAACGTTATCAATATTTTTATCTTCGTATAATTATTGATACAAGTATTCATATTACATATTCTATATTATTTTATATGAATATATAAATTTCTCATTACTTAACATGGATATTATTTGATATTGTCAATCAAACATTGTATTAATTATTGATGAGAAGATGTCTAAAGACAAGCCAAATAACAAGACCATATGGTAATAACCAAAAAAGAATCTTCAACTAGGATTAATCAAAACTTATAATGTTTTGTTCAATTCTAAGATTAGACAGGATTATTTTTTTTTGACTAAGAAAAATGATAGGACCATATGAGTGTGGAAATGGAAATAAGCTTAAGCAATTAGTTAATTAACAGCCAATGGGAAATAGATGAGAAAGTACTAATTATGTCTCTAATTATCAAACAAATTGACTGAGTCTTCTTTGAATTATTGATCAAATCATTTTATGCATATTTTGCCTAATAATGTTGTTTGTCTGATTATTATTTTTTTGATTATAGTAAAATGATGTTATATAGAATATATAGTAAAATATAATATAAAAAATTAATTTTAAAAAAAATCAATCGTTATAATAAAATATTGTTATACGAAAGCTTGATTATACTTTTGCAAAAAAAAAAACCACTAACTAAGTAAAATAATAACTTTTGAATCCAATAAACTAGGTAAGATATGGTAGAATTCTGAATTCGAATAGTTCAAATTTTGAATGTCTTTTGATACAAATATGCATATGTTAAGATCATCTCTGTAATATCGTCAGTCTAAATATTTTTTTAGTTGTTATAACAAAATGATGTTATAGAGAATATATATAATAGAACATAACAAGTACATGACAACTCAATTTCAAAAACTTTAATTATAATGAAATATTGTTATAGAGAACATTTGTTATAAAAAGATTTTACTATATACGTTCTAAAGAAACCAATTAGATTTTGAATCGAATAAGAGTCCATTTAATGGGGAGAGACCTTTCCTATCAAAAAATTCTTCATTCTCAAATATCGAACCCAAAATCTTTAATAAAGATTGAACTCGAGATCTGTGATTAAAGGTGGATAAATAAAGTAATTCTCCCACATCTAAGACCTTCTAAGACAACAAAAAGAGATCCATATACTACATGCATATACTATACTTATATCAATACACCCAATGTTGTGAAAGGTGAATTGTACACAGACCTTATCCCCATCTTGTAAGAGAACAAAGAGGTGATTTCCAAGTCACAAAGTAGAGAGGTTGTCCCCGAGGGTCACAAGGTAGAGAGACTGTTTTCAAGGGTCGCAAGGTAGAAAAGTTGTTTCCAAAGATCACAAAATAGAGAGGTTGTTTTCGATAGATCCGCGACATTAAAATTATATCAATAATCATGCTGAGAAATCCCGTCCAACAACATTTTCATTAGTGTACATCTCATAGGTAGAGAAATTGTTTCCGAGGGTCACAAAGTAGAGAGGTTGTTTCCGATAGATCCAGCAAGAAACTTATATCAATACTCGTGTAGAGAAATCTCATCCAACAACATTTTCACTAGTGTACATCTCATCTGCTATATGGCAACTGACAAACAAGCTCTTCATAGTTTTACATGAACATGCATCTGCATCATTACAACAATATTTACAGAAATATGCAGAAAACCAGAAGATTTTAACCAATTTAGAAGTTGTCTCTCGTCCCGTTTGCAACTGCCACGCTTCATGTTACCTCATCTTCTTCCCGCCCGGGGGTAGCACCAAAAAGATAAGCATCTCAGTTGGATACCCTAAGATGCTTCGATCCATGCTCGGGTGCCAGATTCTCAGCCGCAGCTCGCTTTGGTCTCAACTGCAACACAAAAAGCATTTTAACTGCGAAGGAATAGAACACATTTTATAACAACAATAACAACGCTTCAATCCCAAGGAAGCTAAGGTCGGTTATATGAATCCTCATTGATTATGTGTAAGCTTGTTCATATTGCCAATCCCAAGACTGGATAAAGGAGAAGGATTGCAATAGGCTGATAGCCATCGTAAAACTAGTCATTTCAAGATGAATCCTCACAATAGAACACAATTACAAATGGACAAAGGGCCTGATTTACCCCTGAACTTTATGATATGGAGCTGATATACCCTCCATTCAAAAACTAGCTCATATATACCTCTGCCGTTATTGAAATGACACATATATCCCCTCCCCCTCGTTTTTTACTAACCTATATATAATCTTTTTCACAAATGAATTATTTTTGAAAAAATATATATACCCATACATATACCCTTTTTTTCTAACGGAAGTGAAAAAATTATTTTTAAAATTATTTTTTAAAGTTTTTTATTAAAAAAAATAATACATATAGGGGTATATTTGATCTTTCTCACGCATAATTTATTTTTTTGATTCAACGGCTAATTTAAATTTATTATTTAGATGGTCAAGTTTATTTTTCTCACTACTTTTATTGTAAAATTTATTATACATGCCCCAATTTTTTTTATAGATACAAAAACTAAATTACAATATAGCATTCAAAAAATTAGTTTTAAATTACAATATAGCTGCAAAATAGTTTTAAATTTTTTTCTTATTTTTTTCTCTTTTTTCCATTCACACTTTTTTTTATTTCTCTTATATTTACAACAAGAATGAAAAAATAAAAATAAAATAAGAATTAGAAACTCAAATAATAATAATTAAAGAAGTCAAAAAAAATTATGTGTGAAAAAGATTATATATAGCCCTAAACTTTGCTAAGTATTTTTTTTACATGTATGGGTATATAAAATTTTATTTTTTATTTTTTTACTTTCTCAAAAAAGATATATACCCATACATGAATTTTTTTAAAATTAAAAATCAAAAAAATAATTTTTTCTCTTCCTTAAGATGAAAGTGGTATATGTGAGCTATTTTTAATTTGTAACGGTGGGGGTATATATGTGTCATTTCAATAACGACAGGGGTATGTATGGGCTAGTTTTTAAACGGAGGGTATATCAGCTCCATATCACAAATATTCATCATAAAGAAAGAATGAATGTCGATAAAAATGAATACTGACCTTCTCTTCAGCACGCTGCTCTAGGTGTCTCAGAAGTATATTTTTGGCTTCTGAACTAATAACTAGAAATTCAAATGCAGGTCATTAGTATATTTTGAGTTAGAAATAGCATAGCTTAAGTGAAGGTTTTAAACTCATGCAATTCATATCTAGTATACTTCCCCTTATCTGATTATTTGAGATTCAATTAAAAGAAAAAAGAAAAGTTTGACGATGAAGCATGAGAAAGTAAACTGACAAACAAACTTGCATATTCCATTAGATTTTGATGATTAGGTCTAAAGAGGGTGATGTGTACACAACCTTCCCCATACCTTGTGAAGGTAGAGAGGTTGTTTCCGATAGACCCTTGGCTCACGAATATGTGCATCCTCATAAAAGTTTTATGCAAATAATTTGAACTTACTTTAGATGGCTATCGATACTATATTTACCAAATGTTACAAAAATCCCTTTTTTCAATTTTGGTAATAGGATCTTATATATAGTTACTAGCCATGTCTAAATAAAATAAGATGGTGCTTCTAAAAGCTATTGAAATGTAGTTTTTCCTAGTGCATTTGAAATCATTCTTAGCCGAGTGTAGAGATGTAGTACTGGGAAAGATAATTATAATATCATCCGAAAGAATTAAACCACGATTTCCTGAAAGGGAATGGAGATGAAACTGACAAATTGTGACTTGTAAACACACATTTTCAGGAGTTTTGAATTAAATATAGCCCTACGAGGAAAGGGAAGAGTTGCATTATTTGCTTCAAAGGCATACTCTTTCTTATTTGAATCTTAAGGACCCTACCCTACCCTATTCTCAAAACCTCTGCTGAGCTCTACCCTGCCCGCATTTCCTGAAATCGTTATGTAATAAATAAAGCTTATGCACCTAGATCGCTGGAAGCTAAGTGGTTTATAGCCCAAAAACAGGAATAGAGTTTTTAGTAGTGCCATACTTAATACACTAATCTATTTATAGTCAACCAATCCTTTCACCTGACTAACAAAGAAAAAAGCACCAGGCAGGCCTCACTCTTTGTTTCGATAAAAGCCTCAACACTGGCATCTACAGGAGAACTTTTTTTTTGACTATTTTAACTTCACCAAAGCCGGAAGCAAAGGGAGAAAACTCCAAAACTAGTGATTAAAGGGTGCTTGATTCTGCCTACACGTATACAACTCATTGCCAATTGACATCCTTATATATATATATAATCCAGATACCAGATAAAGGTAAAGGGTAAAAGCAACTAATAGATAAATGTATATTATAAAATCAAAAGATGTCTAAGAAACAAAAATGAATCCTTTTCTTGATTTACCTTGATTTGGTGGAGGAAGAGTCCTATCATGAGTAGGGCGATAAGTCACGGGTGTCATTCTCTAGAAAAAGAAAGAACACAGAATTAGATAAATGGATATATAAAATTATTAGTATCCTCGAAACTGGAAAAAAGAAACAGAGAGATCCGTTCCGGCTACTAAAAGCCAAAGTACAAAAGGTTTACCAACAAATAACTTCACCATGGAACACTGATGTAATGCTATAATGATTTTTAAAGAGATTTTGAAGTGCATATGCAGGGTTTCAAATGTTAGTTCACTTTACTTATCATGCCATTCAAAGCAGCGTACTTCCAGAGAAGAGAGTCCCTGAAGCCGATTATTATAGGAAACCATTATAGTAAGTAGCAAGTACCTTCACAAATTCAGCTTCACGGGAACTCCTTTGGAGTCATAATGAGCTTCAATGTATGAGTTATCTAAGTAACTTTATCTTCAAACACTCCACTATATTTACCTTCTTTATTTTTGTGATAACTACCAGAAAGGGGAATAAAAGGGTAAGGGCAACGAAATAGGGAGACCAGACTGAATACACAACAATAATTGGAAAAAAGTTCATTGTGGATAATAGATGCTTCAAATAATTTGCAGATCTTCTACATCTTAAGATCACAAGGTAAATCATAAACCTAGTGTTGTAAAATACACGGTTCTAAAGGAATTAAAGTGAATGGTGTACAAAGAAGCAAAGGCATGGCACGACTGAGAAAAAGACTGTCTCCATAAGAAGAAAATTGATCTTCTCACTCCTCTCCGAGCAGCTAAATTAGCCACCACAGATGAAGGTGGTAGCTTCGGCGTGGATCAAAAGAAATGCATTAAAGTGTGGTAAACAATTGGTCGACATAACAGGGGATGAAAACAGTGGCGGAACCACATATCCTTGAGGGGTGTCGACCGAGTGTCGGAAAATTACACTGTGTAGTTAGGGAAAAATATTTATTTATGTATGTATATTACATATTGATACTTCCATGCGATTTTACTTCTTTATATTTTGACACCCTTTAATCGAAATTCTAACTCCGCCATTGGATGAAGATGAGGTCGTCAATTGCTTCTTGAGGCTTGAAAGCCGAAGGATTAATGGTCAGATCATATTCAAGGAGCCAGGCAGCACAAGGAGAAAAGGTAAGAAGGAACTCAAAAAAAGGAAAAAAGTTGCATCAGTTAATAAAAATGTTGTTATGGCAATACAAGAGCCGATAAGGCTTCTTTTTTCCGCTTCTCTTAAGAGTATGGCATTTCATACTAATATGCTATACCCCACAACAACAACAACAACAACATACCCAATGAAATCCCACAAGTAGGGTCTGGAGAGGGCAACATGTACACATACATTACCCCTACCTTTGTGGGGTAGAGAAGTTGTTTCTGGCTCAAAAGAGAAGTTATTCAGAGAAGGGTTGCAAGAAGAAAAAAATGACAGTAGAATATCAAGATACATAGCAAAATGAAGCAACAGACAGTAAGTATTATATAGCTTTTCTATGAAGTCTTTTATGGTTTTCAGATTTCTCTCGTACATATTTATCAGTCTGCATTCGGAAGTAAGAGTAAATGAAATAACAGTAACACAAGCAGTGCATACTTATAATCAATGCCATAATAGATCACAATCTAATATGTGGTTATCATTAAGCTAGTGTACAATGTATTATGGCAGTAAAAGCCACGTGATGGACATTGAGTCCATGCTAGCAAAGAGGGATTGTTTATGCAAAGCTGAGCATAGTGTGCAATTAAGTCTCACACAAGCTACAAATTTATCCCAGACACCGCCAAACCATCAATACGACAGCTACACAGATTGTATTCAATTCTTCTCGTTGTTTCATTTTTCCAATTAATAATTATCTATATTGTTGCTTGAGGTAATATGAGATCTCTACTGGCATTGATATTCATATATGCCATCTATCTGATAGAAGTTAATGCACCAAAACTAGAATAAACTTGATCCAAAATCCGCGTTAAATTACTTATAGCTTAAATATTGCTCTTTTATAGATTATGCACCATTATGGCAACCCTAAGCTCATTTGCAAATCAAACATCATCACATCAGAAACCATTCTCAAACTGAAACATTAGGCTTAAGCCTGAATCATAGTATTTTATGCTAGCTTTAGTCTTTCATTCCTAGGTCTATCCTTAATGGAAGTCCAAAAAAGAAGGCATCCTTGTCTTAAATCCTATGGTAGCGGTTCCTCGAGTAAGAAAAAGGTACTCTTTCCCACGTTTAGTGACTTCCCTTCTGTGTAGACTGCCTAGCAGGGTTTGAGTCTTAGTACTGTGGTGGCCAACCAGAAGAAAATCCATCTTCACGGGTAAGCTATAGAACAATCTACATATCATCGCTCTAACAGTTAGCCAAGTAGAAGTCCCTCTGCCATCAAAATCGGCATTGAATCCGGATGTAAATAAATAGCGCGCCCCTCCACTAAAATGGTCTAACATAGAGTTTAAGAAAGTTAAGTAGCCTTTTGAATCATGTGGTGTTAAACTAAACCTATGTAGAACAAACCAAAAATATCTTTTAATCTTGTGACCTCAAACATGTCACGCGAAGAAAGTTAAAACTAAAGAGTTGCAAAAAAAGTAAAGACACTTTCTTTTTTAAAAGAACTAACGAACTAAAAAAGAAAGTAACACAAGCGAATTGAAACGGACAGAATGCATCACAATCCCAAATTAGCTAGGTTCAACACTTCAGCTATATGAATTCTCTCTATATATACAAATTCATTCTGATCCGTTCAGACCCATTTCATTTCAAATACTAAACAACTGATCTCTTAAGACAAATCAAAGTTTCTCCAAACAGGATTTATAACTTGGAAAGATCAAGAATTTTTCACATACAACCTCAAAATTGTTCCAAGAACACTTCTTTTTTTTTGCATAAAACAAACAGAGAAAAAATGGGTCGAACAAAATAATCAACTACATTTCAGTCCCAAGTTAGCTGGGCTTCATTCTGCTCCATTCGGGTCAAACATAAATCAGCTCAAATTATCCCAAGAAAGCATTTTTTTGAAATCAGAGCAAAAATGGGTCGAACATAAATCAGCTAAAAAAACTGTAAAATTCAAAAAGAGATTGAATGGGGAAAAGGGTGTTCAGTAAAATCAAGATTGAAGTTTTATTTTACAAAAAAAAAAATTGAAAAAAAATGTAAAGGGTTCTTACAGAAGGAGTTGAGGGATCAGAAGGACGAAGCAGGCTGAAATTGTGAGGGTCAACAGAAGGCCATTCACCGAACATTGACCCCATAGCACCCAAAATGGGAAGAATCCAGAGAAAAATGCCACTCTTTTAAATTGAGAGCACAAATATATATATATATATATATTGTGGGTTGGGGCTAAATATTGTTGGCAAAGTTCCTTGTTTTTTTGTTTTTGTGGAGTAATGGTCCGATGTATCCTTGTATTTGTATGTGTTTGTATTTTAGATTCTTTTGCTTAATTTTTCATCAACTGAACTCATAAACTTAATGAAATATTGGGTTTCATTGAGTTAAAGAGTTCAGTTGACAAAGAATTAAGTAAAAGGGTCTAGAATACAAACACATACAAGTACATGGGTCCATCAGACCAATTTGCCTTCTTTTTTTCTTTCCGCTCAATGTTCCGAGTTCGTATTAGAGATTCGACTAAATTTAAATTGTGCACTGAATGATCTATTCAGGAGTGACTCTTTCAACAGGATTTTGTTCATATACAGGCCTCGAATCCAAGACCGGGCAAAGTTGCTTCTTTTATACTCCATTTTTTGTGTTTTTTTTTTTAAAAAGAATTGAGTTACTATATTGTTTGTTGTTGTTAATTTAATTGCATTTTTTATTTGATTTTGACATGTATTACTTGAGTTGAGTTGATTAAAAATAATAATTTTATTTTTATAAAATAGAGGTAAGGTTACCTACACATCTCACTTTTCAAATCTCATTTGTGAAATTATTCTGATTATGTTGTTGTTGATTTCTTAATAAGGAAAATGCGTAAATATACTCTTCAACAATCTAGTTTATCAATATGATCAAAATGTACACTATTTATATATTTCAATGGCATAATAAATAAATGTGGCTTGATCTCAATTGACATATATCCTTTAACTTTTGGTGTACAATTGACACTTAAACTTGTATAAAATTGAACAAATAGACAAATTCGTCCTACATGATAATTTTATGTCCTACATGGTGTCCTATGTGATTATATCACCTAAAACGCGTGTGTCTACTTGTTCAATTTTATACAAGTTTAAGTTTTTATTTGTGCACACTCAAAGTTGGAGAGCATACATGTTAGTTGAAGTCAAGTTAAAAAACATATTTATATATTATGTCTATTTCAATTGTGTGAATCATGTAGAGCCTATTAAATATGGTTCACCGTGTCATTACAGATTTTTGTAATTTTTTTTGGCCAAACAGGGTTGGTCAGTATTTTTACCAAAAATTCATCAACTAACACACATGAAAAATTGAGAAAAATCTTAAATATAAGTTTTTTTACCTGTAAATGCTAAAAAGAATTGTGTGGATCCTCTAAAGGCTATAAATGGTTAACTAGGTCATTACGGATGGTTCTAAATATTTTGACCAATAGGATTGTTCAGTGATATTCCCAAAACTTCATAAACTAACACATACGCAAAATTGAGAAAAATCTTGATTTTCAATTTTGTGACCCCTAAATGCTAAAAAATGGTGTGGATCAGCTAGAGACTGTAAGTATGGTTTACTAGGTCATTACACATAGTTCTAAACAAAATTGGACCAAAAAGAGTCCTTCAGTAATATTTTTAAAAATTCATTGACAACACACACAAAAAAATTAAAAAAAATCTTGAATTCCTATTTCGTGATCCCTTAATATTTAAAAAAGTGATGTGTAGCCATATAGAGCGTATGAATATGAATCATGCAGAGCCTATGAATATAACCAAGTATTGTGAATAGGCAATAAACCCTTTAAAGTAAAACTCAACGAGTGTATCGATAGGAAAATTATCTTGCTGAAAATGGAACATCAAGACACATGCCACCTGCATCCCTTGCACACAATTAGAATCATAGAAGTTAGTAAAATGCGAATGTGAATCGTTTCAAGCGAATTAAATATAAAAAGACTTGAAATATCATGATGATTTCATATCTAAAATTTAGGACTATTTAGAGGTGATTTTGAGTTGATAGAAATTGAATAGTAGTGTATACTTCATATATAGTTAAATTATATATCATAATATATAGTCAGTGTATAACTCATGTATAAATAAGCTACATTGTATGATTTTCGGATATTTTTTTTCAAAAGTTTTACGCGACCCTCCGTATTGACTTGGGGACGTATAGCATCACCATGATCCACATCATTTTTTAGCATTTATGGGTCACTCAACAAGAAGTAGATGATTTTTTTAAAAAAAAATTGTGTGTTAGTCAATGATTTTTTTGGTAATATGGCTTTCAGACACTTTTTTCCAAAACCTTTACAAGAGCCTCCATAATGACATGGGGGAACAAGACATATAGTCTCACCATGATTCATGCCCTTTTTTAGCATTTAGGGGTTACTCAACAAGAATTCAATTTTCACATGGCTAATATAGAGGCTACACAACCACCAGTCATTATGGAGGGTCCTATAAAATTTTTGCAAAACAAAATGTTCGAAAGTTAGTTCACAAAAAAATTCATGGGCGTTACACACGAAAAATGAGAAAAATGCCTCATTTATGTTGAGTGACCTCTAAATTCTAAAAAATAACGTGGATCATGTCGAGGCTACACATACTGTTACCCCAGATCATTATAGAGGATCCTGTAAAAATTTTGCAAAAGTATGCCTGGTAGCGAATTTACCAAAAAATTTAAGAGCTAACAAACACGAAAAACTGAGAAAAGCGCTTATTCTTGTATACTGGTCCCTAAATACTAAAAATATTGTGTAGATCATGGCGAGGTTCTACATACTTTTACCCTAGGTTATTATGGAGGGTACTGTAAAGTTTTTGCTAAGAAAATACCCAAAAGTCAGTTCACCAAAAAATTCATAGGCTAACACCCACGAAAAACTAAGAAAATCAAACTTGATTCCTATTGCACGGCTCTTAAAATGCTCCTAAATGCTGTAAAAGCCAGGACGAGGCCACCGGAGCCACTTCCCGAGTCATAACGGATGTCCCCAAGAACTTTAATCAGAAAAAATGGCTCGGGCCCCTAGCACCCTCCAGCATCCGTAGGCTAACACCTACGGAAAATTGAGAAAATTGTCTGATTCCTGTTGCACGGCCCCTAAAATGCTCTTAAGTACTGTAAAACCCCAGCTAGGGCCACCGAAACCGCTCCTTGGGTCCTTACGGACATCCTCATGCACTTTAATCAGAAAAAACATCCCAGGCCCCTAGCACCCCCTGCATCTGTGGGATAACACCTACGAAAAGTTGAGAAAATCAGATCATTCCTATCGCGCGGACCCTAAAATGCTTCTAAATGCTGTAAAAGCCCAGCCGAGGCCACTGTAGCCACTCCCCGGGTCATAACGGATGTCCCCAAGTACTTTAATCAAAAAAATTGGCCCGAGCCCCCATCACCCCTAGTATACATGGGCTAACACACACGAAAAGTTGAGAAAATCGTCTGATTCCTGTCGCGCGGCCCCTAAAATGCTCCTAAACACTGTAAAACACCAATTGGGGACACCGGAGCCGCTCCCCAGGTCCTTACAAACGTCCCCATACACTTTAATCGGAAAAAAGGCCCAGGCCCCCGGCATCCCAGAATCCATGGGCTAACACCCACGAAAAAACTGAGAAAATCATTTGATTGCTGTCGCGCGGCCCATAAAATGCTCCTAAACAATGTAAAAGCTCGGTCGAGGCCACCGGAGTTGCTCCTCGGGTCAATACATATGTCCTCATGCACTTTAATCGAAAAAAATAGTCTGGGTGCCCGGCACCCCAGCATCCATGGGATAACACCCACGAAAAACTTAGAAAATTTCATGATTCCTTTGACACAACCCTTAAATTTCTCCTAAACGCTGTAAAAGCCCGGCCGGGGCATTGGAGTCACTCCCCGGGTTCTTAAGGATGTCCCCATGCACTTTAATTAGAAAATATAGCCCAGGCCCCAGCACCCCCCATCATCCGTGGGATTACACCCACGAAAAACTGAGAAAATCACCTGATTCCCTATTACACGACAACTAAAATACTCCTACACGCTGTAAAACCCCGGCCAAAGCCACTTGAGCCACTCCTCGAGACCCTATAGACGCCCCCATGTACTTTAATTGGAAAAAATGATTCGGGCCCCAGACACCCCAGCATCCGTAGGCTAACACCCACAAAAAATTTAAAAAATTACCTGATTCCTGTCGCGCGACCCCTAAAATGCTCCTAAATGCTGTAAAAGCCCCGCTAGGGCCACTGGAGCTGCTCCTTGGGTCTTTATGGATGTCCCCATGTACTTTAATCAAAAAAATGGCTCGGCCCCCCAGAATCCCCAGCATACGTGGGCTAACACCCATGAAAAATTGAGAAAATCGCCTGATGCCTATCGCACGGCCCCTAAAATGCTCCTAAACATTGTAAAAACCCGATCGGGGACACTGGAGCCGCTCCCCAAGTCCTTATAAGTATCCCCATGCACGTTAATCATAAAAAATGGCCCGATACTTTGACACACACCAGCATCCATAGGCTAATACCCCCGAAAAATTGAGAAAATTGCCTGATTCCGGTCGCGCGACCCCTAAAATGCTCCTAAATGCTTTAAAAGCCCATTCGGGGCTACATGAGTCACTCTCTAGGTCCTTAAAGACGTGCCCATTCACTTTAATTATAAACAATGGTCCATTCCCCCGACACCCCCTGCACCCGTGGGCTAAGACCCACGAAAAATTAAGAAAATTGCCTAATTCTTATCGCGCGGCCCCTAAAATACCTCTAAATAATCTAAAAACCAGACGGGGGCAACCATTCTTACCACAAGCTTTTAATAATATGGCCATGATCATTGCCACTCCCTAGTCCTTATGAACGTCCCCATGCACTTTAATTGAAAAAATGACCCAGGACCCCTGCACCCCCAGCATCCGTTGGCTAACAACTATGAAAAATTGAGAAAATCGGCTATTCATGTCACGCGGCCCCTAAAATACTTCTAAATGTTGTAAATGCTCAGCCAGGGCCACCAGAGTCATTTCTCGGATCTTTATAGATTCCCCATGCACTTTAATTAGGAAAAATGACCTAAGCCCCCGGCACACCTAGCATTCGTGGGCTAACACACAAAAAAAACTGAAAAAATGACTTGATTCGTGCCGCGTGGCCCCTAAAATGCTTCTAAATGTTGTAAAAACTAATTGGGGTCACCGGAGCTGCTTCCTATGTCCTTACGGACGTCCCCATGTATTTTAATTTTAAAACATGGCCTAGGCCCCGGTACCCCCAGCATCCGTGGCCTAACACCCACGAAAAACTAAGAAAATCGCCTGATTCCTACCGTGTAGCCCCCAAAATGCTCCTAAATGATGTAAAAGCTCGGTCGTGGCCACATGTGCCGTTCCTCGGGTCCTTATAGAAGTCCCCATGCACTTTAATAAAAAAAATGGCCCAAGCCTCCTGGCACCCCCAATATTTGTGGCTTAACACCCATGGAAAACTGAGAAAATCACTTGATTTTTATCGCGCGACCTCCCAAAATGCTCTTAAATACTATAAAAGTCTGGTTGGGGACACCGAAGCCACTCTTGGTGTCCTTACTAATGTCCCTATACACTTTAATTGGAAAAAATGGCTTAGGCCATTGGCACCCCCAACATCCGTGGCCTAACACTGACGAAAAACTAAGAAAATCACTTGATTCTTGTCGCGCGACTCCTAAAATGCTACTAAATGCTGTAAAAGCCTAGTTGGGGCCACCGGAGCCACTCTTTGGGTCCATACGGACGTCTTCATGTACTTTAATCAGAAAAATGGTGCGGGCCTTCATCACCCGCAACATCCGTGGCTAACACCCATGAAAAATTGAGAAAATCGCCTGATTACTATCACATTTCCCTAAAATGCTCCTAACATTGTAAAATCCTGATCGGGGCCATTGGAGCTGCTCCTCAAGTACTTATGGATGTTCCTATTCTCTTTAATTAAAAAAATGACTCAGTCCCTCGTCACCCTCCATTATCCGTGGTCTAACACCTAGTAAAAACTGAGAAAATCTACTAATGCCTATCGCGCGGCCCCTAAAATTCTCCTAAAAGCTATAAAAGCCCGGATGGGTCCACCAAAGACGCTCCATAGATCCTTACAGACATCCCCAAGAACTTTAATAAAAAAATGGCCCGAGCCCATGGTACCCCAGCATCCGTGGGATGGCACCCACGAAGAATTGATAAAATTGCCTAATTACTATCGTACGACCCCTAAAATTCTCCTAATAGCTGTAAAATCCAACCGGGGCCACCCGAGCCACTCCCTTGGTCTTTACAAATGTCCCCATATACTTTAATTGAAAAAAAAGGCCCGGGCCCCTAGAACCTTAGAATACGTAGGCTAACACCGATGAAAAATTAAGAAAATTACTTGATTATTGTCTCGTGGCCCTTAAAATATTCTTTAACGCAATAAAATCTCAGTTGGGGCCATCAGAGTTGTTCCTCGAGTCCTTACAAACGTACCCATGCACTTTCAACGAAAAAAAGGCCCAGGCCTCCGGCACCCCCAGCATCCGTGGGCTAACACCCATGAAAACTAAGAAAATTGCTTGATTCCAGTCATGCGGTTGCTAAAATACTCTTAAATGTTGTAAAAGCTAGGCCGAGGCCACTCCCTGGATCCTTACGGACGTCCGCATGCTCCTAAATGCTGTAAAAGCCTTCTCTGGGCCCCCAAAACTGCTCCTCAAGCCCTTACAAACTCCCCTATGAACTTTAATAAAAAATAGCCCGGGCCCCCGACACCCCAGCATCCATGGGCTAACACCCACGCAAAATTAAGAAAATCGCTTGATTCCCATCGCGCGACCCTTAAAATGCTCCTAAATGCTGTAAAAGCTTAGTCAGGGCTATCAGAGCCACTGCCCAGGTCCTTACGGACATCCCCATGCAGTTTAGTAGGAATAAATGATCAGGCCCCCGGCACCCCCAATATCTGTGGGCTAACACCCACAAAAAATTAAGAAAATCATTTGAATCCTGTTGCGCGGCTCCTATAATTCTCCTAAATACTGTAAAAGCGCGGCCGGGGCCATAGGAGATGCTCTCCACGTCCATACAGACATCCCATATACTTTAATCGAGAAAACCGGCCCAGTCCCCTGGACCCCCATCATTCGTGGGCTAACACATAAGAAAAACTGCGAAAATCTCTTGATTTTTATCATGCGGCCCCTAAAATGCTCCTAAACACTATAAAAGCCATATGAGGCCACCGGAGCCTCTCCTCGGGTCCTTATAGACATCCCCGTGCATTTTAATTGGAAAAAACATCCATATCACCCTGTACGCCTCAACATTCATGGGCTAACATCCACGAAAACTAAGAAAATCGCCTGATTCCTATTGCATGGCCCCTAAAATGCTCCTAAATACTGTAAATTCCTGTTGGGTCCATCGGAGACTCTCTCCTGGTCCTGATGGATGTCTCCATGCACTTTAATTGGAAGAAATCACCCAGCCCCCAGCACCATCAACATCCGTGGGCTAACACACACGAAAAATTTGGAAAATTGCGTGATTCTTGTCGTTTAGCCCCTAAAATGCTCCTACACTTTGTAAAAGCCCAGTTGGGGCCATTGGAGACACTCAATGGGTCCTTACATATATCTCATGCACTTTAATTGGAAAAAATAGCCCGGGCTCCTGGCACCCCAACATCAGTGGGATAAAACCCATGAAAAATAGAGAAAATTTCCTTATTTTTGTCATGCGGCCCCTAAAATTCTCCTAAACATTGTAAAAGCCTAGTAGGGCCGTCAGATCCGCTCCTCGCATCCTTACATAATTTCTCACGCACTTTAATTAGAAAAAATGGCCTGATCCCCTAGCACCCCCAGTATCCGTGGGCTAACACTCACGAAAAACTGAAAAATTCGCCTGATACTTGTCGTGTGGCCTCAAAAATGCTCCTAAATGGTGTAAAAGCCTAGATGGGTCCATCAAAACTGCTACCTGAGTCTTTATAAACATCCTTATGCACTTTAATAATAAAAAATGGCAGGGCCGTCGACACCATCCGTAGGCTAACACCGATGAAAACCAAAAAAATTGCCTGATTCCTGTCGCGTGTCCCATATAATGCTCCTAAACACTGTAAAATCCAAGTTAGGGCTAGATGAGCCACTCCCCGAGTCCTTACGGACGTCCTTATGTACTTTAATCGAAAAAATAGTGTGGTCCCCTGGCAACCCCAACATCCGTGGGTTAACTCCCACGAAAAGCAGAGAAAATCGCCTAAATCCTGTTGTGCTTTTCCTAAAATTCTTTGAAACGCTGTAAAATCTCAATTGGGGCCACCAGTTCTGCTTCTCAGGTCTTTACGGACGACCCCACGCACTTTAATCCAAAAAAATAGCTCGGGCCCCTGTCACCCTCCATTATCCGTGGGCTAACATCCACTAAAAGTTGAGAAAATCACTTGATATCTCTCGTGCAGCCCCTAAAATGCTTCTAAACACTATAAAAGCCCGAACGGGGCCACCAGATCTTCTCCACGGGTCTTTACGGGCATCCCCATGCACTTTAATCAGAAAAAACAACTCAGGCCCTTGACACCTCGAGCATCCATGGGTGTTAACTGAGAAAATTGACTGATTTCTTTCACGCGGTTCCTAAAATGCTACTAAATGCTGTAAAAGCCTAGCGAGGCAACTAATGCCTCTACACGGGTCCTTACAGATATCAATATGCACTTTAATTGGAAAAAAAGGCCCGGTCCCCCGGCACCCCCCGCATATGTTGGCTAACACCCATGAAACAATGAGAAAATCGTCTGATTTCTATTGAACGACCCCTAAAATATTCCTAAATACTGTAAAAGATCGACCAGGGACACCAGAGCTTCTCTATGAGTCCTTATGGATGTTACATGCATTTTAATTAGAAAAAATGCCCCTACACCCTTTACACCCCCAACATCTATGGGATAACACCCATGAAAAACTGAGAAAAATCATTTTATTCATATCGCACAACACCTAAAATGCTCTTAAACTCTGTAAAAGCCTGGTTTGGGCCACCGGAGCCGCTCCTCGGGTCCTTACAGATGTCCTTATGCACTTTCATTGGAAAAAATGGGTTGGGCCTCCGGCACCCCAACTTTCATGTGCTAACACCCACGACATATTGAGAAAATCTCCTGATTTATGTCGTGCAGCTCCTAAAATGCTGCTAAACGCTGTAAAAGCCCAACTGAGGCAACCAGAGACACTCCCCAGATCCTTACAAACATTTCCATGCGTTTTAATTAGAAAAAAAGGCCCGAGCCTCCGGCATCCCATTCATGGGTTAACACCTACAAAAAACTAAGAAAATCACTTGATTTCTATTTTGCGGCCCCTAAAATGCTCCTAAAAGATGTAAAAGCCCAGCTAGGCCATTGGAGCCGCTTCCCTTACCTTATGGACGTCCCCATAGAAGCCATGTCAGGACTACTAGATTCATTCACTAGGTCTTTACGTATGCTACTAAAGAAGAATCCAAAAAAATTCAATCCGAACTTCCGTCACCTAAATAATCTGTAGGCTAACTCACAGGAAAAAATGGAAAATTGCCTAATTCCAGTTGTGTCGACCCTAAATTGCTCCTAAATGCCGCAGAAGCCCTATCGAGGCAAATTGAGTCGTTTCGAAGGTCTTTAGAGATGCTACTAAAAAGTATACAAGAAAAATTTCACCCAAACCCCCGACACCTAAAAAATCTGTGGGATAAATGATACGAAAAACTGATAAAATCGCCTAATTCTTTTTGCGTCACTCCTTACATGCGCCTAAAAGCTGTAGAAACCCCGTCAGGGTTACTGGAGTCGTTTCCTAGGTCATTACATACACTAATTCAGAAAATTTGAAGCAAGACCACTTGCACCTAAATTATCTATGGCCTAACACAAACGAAAAACTAGCAAAATTGCCTAATTCTTTTTTGCATCACTCCTAAAATGCTCCTAACAACTATAGAAACCCCGTCGGGGCTACTAGAGTTGTTTCCTAGGTCATTACATATGCTACTATAGAAAAATCCCAAAAACTTTGACCTAGACCCTCGGTACCTATAAAATCTGTGGGCTAGCACTTAGGAAAAACTGGCCAAATCGCCTAATTCCTATTGTGTCGCCCCTAAAATGCTTATAAACACCATAGAAGACCATCTAGGCTAGTAAAGTCATTTCCCAGATAGTTATAGATGCTACTACATAATAATTCAAGAAAATTCAACCCGGACCCTCTGCACCCAAAATATCTGTGGGCTAACACACACGAAAAATAGGTAAAATTGCCTAATTCTGTTGCGTCGCCTCTAAAATGTTCCTAAATGATGTAGAAGACCCATTGGGGCTATTGGAGTCGTTTTCTTGGTTGTTACAGATGCAACTACAAAGAATCAAAGAAAATTCAACACGAACCCTCGACACCCAAATAATCGGTGGGCTAACATGCACTAATAATTGGCAAAATCGCCTAATTCATGTTGGGTCACTCCAAAAATGTTCCTTAATGCCGTAGAGGCTCTGCCGGAGCTACTGAAGTCATTATCCAGGTCATTACGGATGCTACTAAAGAAGTATCCAAGAAAATTTGACCCAATGCACCGGCACATAAAAATATTTATGTCTACCATACACGAAAATATGGCAAATGGCCTCATTCTTATTACATTGCCCCTAAAATGCTCCTAAATGCCGTAGAAGCCTCGTCAAGGCTACTAGAGTTGTTACGGATGCTACTAAAGAAGAATTCAAGAAAATTCGACCCGGAGCACCGGCACCTAAAAAAATCTTAAGCCTAACAAATACAAAAAACTAGCAAAAACGCCTAATTTATGTTGTGTATCCTTTAAAATACTCCTAAACATCGTAGAAGAACCACCGCTGCTACTCGAGTCATTTCACAGGTGGTTATGAACGCTACAACAGAAGTATCCAAAAACAATTGACACGAACCCCCGACACCTAAAATATCTACGGGCTAACACACACGAATAACTGGCAAAATCACCTAATTCCTGTAGCGTTACCCCTAAAATGATCCTAAATGTCGTAGAAGCCCTGCCGAGGCAACTGGAGTCGTTCTCCAGGTCATTACGGACGCCACTAAAAAAGAATCCAAAAAATTTCGACCCGGAGCACCGGCACCTAAAAACATCTGTAAGCTAACACACATGAAAAACTACCAAAATCAGCTAAT
This sequence comes from Solanum dulcamara, assembly GCF_947179165.1. Classification (NCBI taxonomy): domain Eukaryota; kingdom Viridiplantae; phylum Streptophyta; class Magnoliopsida; order Solanales; family Solanaceae; genus Solanum; species Solanum dulcamara. Next base: position 1,390,660 of record NC_077241.1, on the reverse strand, counting down.
TCCTTTTGTGTAACCCCTAAAATGCTCCTAAACATCGTACAGGATCTACCAGTACTACTCGAGTCATTCCACAAGTCGTTATGGACACTACTAACTAAGTATCAAAGAAATTCGACCCACTCCCCCGGCACCTAAAAATTCTGTTGTTAACACACATAAAAAATGGGCAAAATCGCATAATTCCTACTGCGTCGCCCCTAAAATTCTCCTAAGTATTGTAAAACCCCTACTAGGGCTGCTAGAGTTGTTCCCCGGGATGTTACGGATGCTACTAAAGAAGAATCCAAGAAAATTCAATCTGGACCCCGGGCATCTAAAAAATCTATGGGCTAACACATGAAAAACTGCTAAAATTAGCCTATTTCATGTTGCATCACCCTTAAAATGCTCTTAAATAGCGTAAGAGCCCCATCGGGGCTACTAGAGTCGTTTCCCAGGACATTACGGATGCTAATAAAGAGAAATCCAAGAACATTTGACCCAGAGCACAGGCACCTAAAAAATTCAATGGGCTAATACACAAGAAAAATTAGCAAAATCGCCTAATTCATATTGCGTAGCCTCTAAAATGTTCCTAAATGCCCTAGAATCCCCACTGGTGCTACTCGAGTCGTTCTCTATTCTGTTACGGACTCTACTAAAGAAAAAATGAAGAAAATTCAACCTGGACCCCCGACACCTTAAAAATCCGTGGATTAACACGCACGAAAAACTAGCAAAATTACCAAATTTCTATTGCGTCGCCTCTAAAATGCTCTTAAACACTGTATAAGCCCTGCCAGGGCTACTGGAGTTACTCTCCAGGTCGTTACAAGTTCTATTAAATAAGAATCTAAGAAAATTCGACCCGGACCTACGGCACATAAAAATTCTGTAGGCTAACACACAGAAAACTGGCAAAAATAACTTAATTCCAGTTGCATATCCCCTAAAAGGCTCCTAAATGCTGTAGAATACCCATAGGGGCTACTGGAGTCGCTCCTCAGTCATGACGGATGCTAATACAAAGAAACCAAGAAAATTCGACACGAACCCCCGACACCCAAATAATCCGTGGGATAACACGAACGAATAACTAACAAAATCGCCTAATTCTTGTTGCATCGCACCTAAAATGCTCATTAATTCCATAAAAGCTCCGCCGGAGCTAGTAGAGTCATTCTCCAGGCCATTACGGATGCTACTAAAGAAAAAATACAATAAAATTTGATCACAACCTCCGACACCTAAAAAATTTATGGGCTAACACACACGCAAAACTGCTACAATAGTCTAATTCTTGTTGCATCATCCATAAAATACTCCTAAATGTCGTAGAAGCCCCAAAGGCTACTTAATTCATTTTCCAGGACATTACGGATGCTAATAAAGAAGAATTGAAGAAAAATTGACCTAAAGCATTGGCACCTAAAAAATTCCATATGTTAACACACACGAAAAACTAGCAAAATCGTCTAATTCCTGTTGCGTAGCCCCTAAAAGGCTCCTAAACGTCATAGAAGCCCCACTGGTGCTACTCGAGATTTTCTGCAGGTTGTTACGGACGCAACTAAAGAATAAACTAAGAAAATTCAACCTAGACCCCTGACATCTAAAAAATCTGTGGGTTAACACGCACGAAAAACTAACAAAATCGCCTAATTTCTATTGCGTTGCACTAAAATGCTCCTAAATACTGTAGAAGCCTCACCGGGGCTACTAGAATCATTTTCAAGTCATTACGGATTCTATTACAGAAGTATCCAAGAAAATTCAATCCAGACCACCGGCACCTAAAAAATCTGTGCGCTAACACGTATGAAAAAGTGGTAAAATTGCCTAATTCCTATTGCATCGCCCCTAAAATGCTCCTAAACATTGTAGAAGCCTTGACAGGGATACTGGTCATTCCCAGGGCGTTACGGATGCTACTAAATAAGAATCCTAGAAAATTCGACTCGGACCTCCGGCACCTAAAAAATCTGTAGGCTAACATAAAGGAAAAATTGGCAAAAATTGCCTAATTCCAGTTGTGTCGCCCCTAAATTGCTCCTAAATGCCGCAGAAGCCCTACTGGGGCTGCTATAGTCGTTCCATAGGTCGTTAGTGATGCTACTAAAGAAGTATACAAAAAAAAATTTACTCAGACTCCCGGCACCTAAAAATTCTGTTGGACAACACTCACGAAAAACTGACAAAAATTCCTAATTCGTGTTTTGTCAGTCCTAAAATACTCCTAAAAGCAGTAGAAACCCCTTCGAGACTACTAGATTTGTTTCCCAGATCATTACGTACGGTATTTCAGAAAATTCGACCCGTACCCCGTGCACATAAAAAATCTGTGGGCTAACACACATGAAAAACTAGCAAAATTAACTAATTCTTGTTGCGACACTCCTAAAATGCTCCTAAAAATTGTAGAAGCCCCACCGAGGCTACTAGAGTCATTTCTCAGGTCATTACTTACGCTACTATAGAAAATTCAAGCCGTACACTCAGCACCAAAAAAACTCTTTGGCTAGCACACACCAAAATTTGGCAAAATTGCCAAATTTCTGTTGTGTCTCCCCTAAAAAGCTCCTAAATGCCGTAGAAGCCTCGCCGAGGCCGCTGAAGTCGTTCCTCAGGTCATTACAGACGCTACTAAATAAGAATCAAATTTTTTTTTGACCTGGAGTATCGGCACCTAAAAAAATCTTATAACACACATAAAAAACTAGCAAATACGCCTAATTCTTGTTGCGTAGCCCCTAAAATGCTCCTAAACGTCATAGAAGACACACTGGTGCTACTCAAGTCGTTTCACAGGTGGTTATAGATGCTACTAAACAAGTATCAAAGAAATTTCAATCCGGACCCCGGGCACCTAAAAAATCTATAGGGCTAACTCAGAGGAAAAACTAGCAAAAATTACCTAATTGCAGTTGTGTCGCCCTAAGTTGCTCTTAAATTCCATAGAAACCCCACCGGGACTGCTGGAGTCATTCCGTATGTCGTTAGAGATGCTACTAAAAAAGTCTACAAGAAAATTTGACCCATACCCCCGACACCTAAAAAATCTATGGGATCACACATACGAAAAACTGGCAAAATTGTCTAATTCTTGTTGAGTTACTCCTAAAATGCTCCTAAAAGCAGTAGAAACCCCGCTTAGGCTACAAGAGTCATTTTTCAGGTCATTACGTACGCTAATTCAGAAAATATTACCCATACCCCCTACACCTAAAAAATCTGTGGGCTAACACACATTAAAAACTACAAAATTGCCTAATTCTTGTTGCGTCGCTCCTAAAATGCTCCTAAAAACTGTAAAAGCGCCGTCGAGGCTACTAAAGTCGTTTCCCAGATCATTACGTACACTACTACAGAAATACCCAAGAAAATTCAAGCCGGATCCTCGGCATCTAAAAAATTCATGGGCTAGCACACACGAAAATAAGTAAAATTACTTAATCCCTGTTGTGTCGCCTTTAAAATACTCTTAAATGCCATAGTAGCCCTGCCTAGGCTATTAGAGACGTTTCCTAGGTCGTTACAGAGCTACTAAAGAAGAATCCAAGAAAATTCGACCCGTAGCACAGACACTTAAAAAAATCTTAAGGCTAACACACACAAAAAACTAGAAAATATGCCTAATTCCTATTGCGTAGCCCCTAAAATGCTCCTAAACATTGTAGAAGACCCACTAGTGCTATTCGAGTCGTTCCACAGGTGTTTATAGACGCTACTAAAAAAGTATCGAAGAAAACTCGACCTGGACCCCCGACAACTAAAAAATTTATTGGTTAACACACACGAACACCGGGCAAAATCGCCTAATTTCTATTGCGTCACCCCTAAAATGCTCATAAGTATTCTAAAAGCCCTTCTAGGGCTACTAGAGTCGTTCCCGAAGACGTTACAGACGCTACTAAAGAAAAATCCAAGAAAATTCGATCCGGACCTCTGCACCTAAAAAATCTGTGGACTAACACACAAAAAAACTAACATAATCGCGTTGTGTTGCCCCTAAAATGCTCCAAAACGCTGTAGAAGCCCTATCAGGGCTACTAAAATCTTTTCCCAAGGCATTACGAACACCATTAAATAAGAATACAAGAAAATTCGACCAGTACCCCTGCACCTAAAAAATTTGTGGGCTAACATTCACGAAAAACTGACAAAATCACATAATTCCTACTGCGTTGCCCTTAAAACTCTCCTAAACAATGTAGAAGTCAAGTTGGGGCAACTGAAGTCGTTCCCCAAATCTTTATGGATGCTATTACCAAATAATCCTGGAAAATTTTGACCTATACCCTCGGCACCTAAAGAATCTATAGGCTAACACACGAGAAAAAATATGCAAAATCGCCTAATTCCTGTTGCGTCGCCTCTAAAATGCTCTTAAATGCCATAGAAGACCTTCCAGGACTACAAGAGTCATTCCCCGGGTCTCTACGGACGCTTCTAAAGAAGAAATCCAAGAAAATTCAACCCTTACCCTCTGCACCTAAAAGATTTGTGGGCTAACACACATAAAAAACTGGTAAAATTGCTTAATTCCTATTGTATCGCCCCTAAAATGCTTCGAAATGCCGTAGAAACCCTATCGGAGCTACTAGATTCATTCCTTAGATCATTACGGATGCTACTAAAGATGAATCCAATGAAATATCACCCATACCCCGGCACCTAAAAAATCTGCGGGCTAACACACACGAAAAACTAGCAAAATCACCTAATTCTTGTTGCGTCGCCCCTAAAATTTTCCTAAATATTGTAAAAGCCCCGCTGGGGCTACTAGAGTCATTTTCTAGGTCGTTACAGACACTACTAAAGAATATTCCATAAAAACTCGACCTGTATCCCGACATATAAAAAATCCACGGGCTAACACATATGAAAAATTGGCAAAATCGCCTAATTCCTATTGCGTCACCCCTAAAATGCACATAAATGCCGTAGAAGCCCCTCCGGGTCTATTAAATCCAATCCCAAGGTCATTACGGATGCTACATAAGAAGAATCCAAGAAAATTCGATCCGGACCCCCGGTACCTAAATATTTCCTAGGTAAACACACATGAAAAATTGGTAAAATCGCCTAATATCTGTTGCGTCGACCCTAAAATGTTTTTAAATGCCGTAGAAGCCTTGCCATGGCTACTGGAATCATTCCTCAGGTCGTTACGAACGCTACTAAAGAGGAATTCAAGAAAATTCGACCCAAACCCTGGCATCTAAAAATCTGTGGGGCTAACACATACGAAAAACTGATAAAATTGTCTAATTCCTATTGCGTCACTCCTAAAATGCTCCTAAATACCATAGAAGCCCCACCAGGGCTACTGGAGTCATTTTCCAAGTCATTATGGACGCTACTATAGAAGAATATAAGAAAATTAAACCCACATCCCCAGCACCTAAAATTCTGTTGGCTAACACACAAGAAAATTTGGTAAATCGCCTACTTCCTATTGCATCTCCCCTAAAATGCTCCTAAAGGCCGTAGAAGCCCTGCCGGGGCTATTGGATCATTTCACCAAGTTGTTACGGATGCTAATACAAAAGTATCTAAGAAAATTCGACTCGGACCCCTGCCACCTAAAAAATTAGGGGGCTAACACACACGAAAAAAATTGTAAAATTGCCTAATTCCTATTGTGTCACCTTTAAAATGCTCCTAAACACCGTAGAAGCCTCGCCGGAGATATAAGAGTCATTTTCTAGGTCGTTATGGATGCTACTAAAGATAACTCCAAGAAAATTTGACACAGGCCCCCGGCTTCTAAAAAATCTGTGGGCTAAAAGACACGAAAAACTCACAAAATCACTTAATTCTATTGCATCACCCCTAAAATAATCCTAAACGCTGTAGAAGCCCCGTTGGGGCTACTGGAGACGTTCCTCATGTCGTTATGGACGCTAATAAAGAAACATTCAAGAAAATTTGATCCATACCCTCGATACCTAAAAAATTTGTGGGCAAACATACACGGAAAATAGGCAAAATCGCCTAATTCTTGTTACGTCGCCCCTAAAAATCTCCAAAATGCCGTAGAAACCCCGTCGGGACTACTGGAGTCGTTCCAGATCGTTACGGACTCTCCTAAAGAAGAATTCAAGAAAATTCATATTGCGGCACCCCTAAAATTATCCTGAACACCATAGAAGCTTCATCGGGGCTACTGGAGTCGTTTACTAGGTCCTTACGGATGTTACTAAAAAAGAATCAAATAAAATTTGACTTGGACCCTCGGTACCTAAAAAATCACTAGGTTAACACACACGAAAAACTGGTAAAATCATATATTTCCTATTAGGTCACCCCTAAATTGCTCCTAAACACCGTAGAAGGCCGCCAGGGATACTAGAGTCTTTCCCCAGGTCATTCTGGACGTTAGTATAGAAGGATCCAAGAAAATTGGACCCAAAACTCCAGCACCTAAAATATTTGTGTGCTACCACACACGAAAAATTAGCAAAATCATCCAACTCATGTTGCATCGCCCCTAAAATGCTCCTAAACGACATAGAAGCCCCACCGGGCTACTAGAGTCATTCCCTAGGTCGGTACAGATGCCACTACAAAAGAATCCAAGAAAATTTGACCCAGACCCCCGACACCTAAAAAATCTGTGGGCAACACACAAAAAATTAGCAAAATCACTTAATTCCTGTTGCGTCGCCCCTAAAATGCTCCTAAATGCCGTAGAAGCCCACTCGGGGCTATTGGAGTCGTTCCCCAGATCTTTACGGATGCTACTAAAAAAATCCAAGAAAATTCTATTCGGACCCTCGGCACCTAAAAAATCTGTGGGCTAACACACACAAAAAACTTGCAAAATCACCTCATTCCTATTGCGTCACCCCTAAAATGCTACTAAAAGTCATATACGCCCCACCTGGGCTACTAGAGTCGTTCACTAGGTCATTGCGGATGCTACTAAAGAATAATGTAAGAAAATTTGACCCGAACCCCCACAGCAAAAAAATATATGGTCTAATAAATGAAAAACTGGCAAAATTACCTAATTCCTGTTGAGTCGCTTCTAAAATGCTCATAAATGCCGTAAAAGCCCCGTTGGGGCTACTGGAGTCCTTCCTTGGGTCATTACGGATGCTACTACAGAAGAATCTAAAAAAATTTGATCTGAACCCTCGGCACCTAAAAAATCTATTGACTAACATACGAAAAACTAGCAAAATCACCTATTTTCTATTGCGTCACCCCTAAAATGCTTTTTAACATCGCAGAATCCCTACTGGGGCTACTAGAGTTGTTCCTTGGTCATTACGGATGCTCCTATTCAAGAATCCAAGAAAATTCAACCCGGACCCTGGCACCTAAAAAATCTGTTGGCTAACACACACGAAAAACTGGCAAAATTCCCTAATTTCTATTGTGTCGCCAATAAAATTCTCTTAAACCCCTCTAAAGCGTCGCCAGGGCTACTGCAGTCATTCCCTCGGTCGTTACGGATGTTAAAATGGAAGAATCCAAGAAAATTCAACCCGGACCCCGGCACCTAAAAACTCTGTAGGCTAACATATACGAAAAAACTGGCAAAATCGCCTAATTCCTTTTGCGTTGCCAATAAAATGCTCCTAATCTCTTCTAAAGCGCCACTGAGGCTACTGGAGTCATTCCTTAGGTCGTTACGGATGCTACTATGGAAGAATCTAAGAAAATTCAACCAGGACCCCCAACACCTAAAAAATCTATGGGCTAACACAAATGAAAAACTGGCAAAATCCCTTAATTCTTATTGCGTCGCAAATAAAATGCTCCTAAACCCTTCTAAAGCGCCGCCGGGGCTACTGGAGTCGTTCCCTAGGTTGTTACGGATGATACTATGGAAGAATCCAAGAAAATTCGACCCGGACCTCCAGCACCAAAAAAATATGTGGGCTAACACGAAAAATTGGCAAAATCGCCTAATTCCTATTTTATTGCCAATAAAATGCTTCTAAACCCTCTAAAGCACCTCCGGGGCTACTAAATTCATTCTCTAGGTCGTTACAGACGCTAGTATGGAAGAATCTAAGAAAATTCGACCCAAACCCCTGGCACCTAAAAAATCCGTGGGCTAACACACACGAAAAACTGGCAAAATCGCCTAATTCCTATTTCATTACTAATAAAATTCTCCTAGACCCCTCTAAAGCACCTCTGGGGCTTATAGAGTCATTTTCCAGGTCGTTACGGACGCTACTATGGAAGAATCCAAGAAAATTTAACCCGTACCCCCGACACCTAAATAATCTGTAGGCTAACACACACGAAAAACTGGCAAAATTACCTAATTCCTATTGCGTCGCCAATAAAATGCCCCTAATCTCTTCTAAACAGCCGCCAGGGCTACTGAAGTCGTTCCCTAGGTCGTTACAGATGCTACTATGGAAGAATTCAAGAAAATTCGAATCGGACCTCCGGCACCTAAAAAATCTGTGGGCTAACACACACGAAAAACTAGCAAAATTGCCTAATTCGTATTGCATCGCCAATAAAATGCTCTTAAACCCCTCTAAAGCGCCGCTGGGGCTACTGAAGTCCTTCCCTAGGTCGTTACGGACACTACTATGGAAGAATCCAAGAAAATTCGACCCGTACCCCCAGCACTTAAAAAATCCGTGGGTTAACACACATTAAAAACTGGCAAAATCTTCTAAATCCTATTGCGTCGCCAATAAAATGCTCCTAAACCCCTATAAAGCGCCGCCGGGGCTACTGGAGTCGTTCCCTAGGTCATTACGGATGCTACTATTAAAGAATCAAAGAAAATTCAACTAGGACCCCCGACATCTAAAAAATATGTGGGCTAAAACAAACAAAAAACTAGCAAAATCCCCTAATTCTTATTGCGTCGCAAATAAAATGCTCCTAAACCCTTCTAAAGCGCCGTTGGGCTGCTGGAGTCGTTCCCTAGGTCGTTACGGATGATACTATGGAAGAATCCAAGAAAATTCGACCCGGACCTCCGGCACCAAAAAAATCCGTGGGCTAACACATACGAAAAACTGGCAAAATCGCCTAATTCCTATTTTATTGTCAATAAAATGCTCCTAAACCCTCTAAAGCACCTTCGGGGCTACTAAATTCGTTCTCTAAGTCATTACAGACGCTACTATGGAAGAATCCAAGAAAATTCAACCCAAACCCCTGTCACCTAAAAAATCCGTGGGCTAACACACATGAAAAATTGGCAAAATCGCCTAATTCCTATTGCATTGCTAATAAAAAGCTCCTAAACCCTTCTAAAGCACCACCGGGGCTATTGAGGTCGTTCCCTAGGTCGTTACGGATGCTACTATTGAAGAATCCAAGAAAATTCGACCCGGACCCCCGGCACCTAAAAACTCTGTGGGCTAACACACATGAAAAACTGGCAAAATCGCTTAATTCCTATTGCATAGCCAATAAAATATTCCTAAACCCTTCTAAAGTGCTCTTGGGGATACTGGAGTCGTTACCTAGGTCGTTACGGATGCTAATATGGAGGATTTCCAGAAAATTCGACCCAGACCCCCGGCACCTAAAAAATCTGTGGGCTAACACACACGAAAAACTGGTAAAATTGCCTAATTCCTATTGCGTCGCCAATAAAATGCTCCTAAACCCCTCTAAAGCTCCACTAGGGCTACTGAAGTCGTTTCCTAGGTCGTTATGGATGCTACTATTGAAGAATCCAAGAAAATTTGACCCGGACCCTAGCACTTTAAAAATCTATGTGTTAACACATACGAAACTTGGAAAAATTGCCTAATTCCTATTGCGTCGCCAATAAAATACTCCTAAACCCATCTAAAGTTCTGCGGGGGCTACTGAAGTCGTTCCTTAGGTCTTACGGACGTTACTATGGAAGAATCCAAGAAAATTCGACCCGGAACCCCGCCACGTAAAAAATCTATAGGCTAACACACATGTAAAACTAGAGAAATTGCCTAATTCCTATTGCGTCGCTAGTAAAATGCTCTTAAACCACTCTAAAGCGCCGCTAGGGCTACTGAAGTCGTTCCCCGGGTCGTTACGGATGCTACTATGGAAGAATCTAAGAAAATTTGACTCGGACCCCCGACACCTAAAAAATCTGTGGGATAACACACACGAAAAACTGGCAAAATTACCTAATTCCTATTGCGTCGCTAATAAAATGCTTCTAAACCCTTCTAAAGCACTGCCGAGGCTACTACAGTCATTTCCTAGGTCGTTACGGACGCTACTATTGAAGAATCTAAGAAAATTCGACTTGGTCCTCTGGAACCTAAAAAATCCGTGGGCTAACACACATGAAAAACTGGCAAAATAGCTTAATTCCTATTTTATTGCTAATAAAATGCTCCTAAACCCTTTAAAGCACCTTCGAGGATACTAGATTCGTTCTCCAGGTCGTTACAGACGCTACTATGGAAGAATCTAAGAAAAATCGGCACGTAGCACCTAAAAAATCTGTGGGCTAACACATACGAAAAACTGGCAAAATTGCCTAATTCCTATTGCGATGCCAAAAAATGTTTCTAAACCCTTTTAAAGCATTGCCGGGGCTGCTAGAGTGGTTCTCTAGGTCGTTACGGATGCTACTATTGAAGATTCCAAGAAAATTCGACCCGTCCCTCTAACACCTAAAAAATCTGTGGGCTAACACACACGAAAAATTGGCAAAATTGCCTAATTCCTATTGCGTTGCTAATAAAATACTCCTAAAGCCTTCAAAAGCGCCGCCGAGGCTACTGGAGTTGTTCCCTAGGTCGTTACGGATGCTCCTATTCAAGAATCCAAGAAAATTCGACCCGGACCTCTGACACCTAAAAAATCCGTGGGCTAACACACACAAAAAACTAGCAAAATTACCTAATTTCTATTGCGTCGCCAATAAAATGCTCTTAAACCCCTCTAAAGCGCTACCGGGGCTACTAAAGTCGTTTTCGAGGTCGTTACGGATGATACTATTGAAGAATCCATGAAAATTCGACCCGGACCTTCGACACCTAAAAAATCCGTGGGCTAACACACACGAAAAAATGGCAAAATTGCCTAATTCCTATTGTGTCGCCAATAAAGTGCTCCTAAACCCCTCTAAATTACTACCGGGGCTACTGAAGTCATTCCTGAGGTCGTTACGGATGTTATAATGGAAAAATCAAAGAAAATTCGACCCAGAACCCCGCCACCTAAAAACTCTGTGGGCTAACACACACGAAAAACTGGAAAAATTGCCTAATTTCTATTGCGTCGCCAATAAAATGCTCTTAAACCCCTCTAAAGCACCGCCGGGGCTACTGAAGTCATTCCTTAGGTCGTTATGGACATTACGATGGAAGAATCCAAGAAAATTTTGACCCGGATCCTCGGCACCTAAAACATCCGTGGGTTAACACACACGAAAAACTGGCTAAATCGCCTAATTTCTATTGCGTCGTTAATAAAATGCTCCTAACCCCCTCTAAAGCGCCGCCAGGGCTACTGGAGTGGTTCCTTAGGTCGTTACGGACGTTACTATGGAAGAATCAAAGAAAATTTTGACCCAGACCCTCGGCACCTAAAAAATTCGTGGGTTAACACACACGAAAATCTAGCAAAATCGCCTAATTCCTATTGTGTCGCCAATAAAATGCTCCTAAACCCCTCTAAAGTACTGCCGGGGCTACTGAAGTCATTCCCGAGGTCGTTACGGACGTTACAATAGAAAAATCAAAGAAAATTCGACCCAGAACCCCGCCACCTAAAAAATCTGTGGGCTAACACACACGAAAAACTGGAAAAATTGCCTAATTTCTATTGCGTCGTCAATAAAATGCTCTTAAACCTCTCTAAAGCACCATCGGGGCTACTGAAGTCATTCTTTAGGTCGTTATGGACGTTACTATGCAAGAATCCAAGAAAATTTTGACCTGGATCCTCGGCACCTAAAAAATCCGTGGGTTAACACACACGAAAAACTGGCTAAATCGCCTAATTTCTATTGCGTCGTTAATAAAATGCTCCTAAACCCCTCTAAAGCGCCGCCGGGGCTACTGGAGTGGTTCCCTAGGTCGTTACGAACGGTACTATGGACGAATCAAAGAAAATTTTGACCCGGACCCTCGGCACCTAAAATATTCGTGGGTTAACACACGAAAATCTAGCAAAATTGCCTAATTCCTATTGCGTCGCCAATAAAATGCTCTTAAACCCCTCTAAAGAACTTCCGGGGCTACTGGAGTCATTCTAAGTACGTTACGGATGCTACAATAGAAGAATCCAAGAAAATTCAACCCAGACCCCCGGCACCTAAAAAATCTGTGGGCTAACACACACGAAAAACTGGCAAAAATTGCCTAATTGTTATTGCGTCACCAATAAAATGCTCCTAAACCCTTCTAAAGCGCCATCAGGGCTACTAGAGTCATTCCCTAGGTTTTTACGGATGCTACTATGGAAAAATCCAAGAAAATTCGAAGCAGACCACTGGCACCTAAAAAATTCGTGGGCTAACACACACGAAAAATTGGCAAAATCACCTCATTCCTATTTCATTGACAATAAAATGCTCTTAGACTCCTCTAAAGTGCCTCCGGGGCTACTAGAATCGTTCCCCAGGTCATTATGGACGTTACTATGGAAGAATCCAAGAAAATTCAACCCATACCCCCGGCACCTAAAATATCTGTGGGCTAACACACACGAAAAATTGGCAAAATTGCCTAATTCCTATTGCATTTCCAATAAAAAGCTCCTAAACCCTTCTAAAGCACCACCGGGGCTATTGAGGTCGTTCCCTAGGTCATTACAGATGCTACTATTGAAGAATCCAAGAAAATTCAACCCGAACCCCTGGCTCCTCAAAAATCCGTGGGCTAACACACACGAAAAACTGGCAAAATTGCCTAATTCCTATTGTGTCGCCAATAAAATACTCTTAAACCCCTTTAAAGCACTGTCGGGGTTACTGGAGTCATTCACTAGTACGTTACGGATGCTACAATGGAAGAATCTAAGAAAATTCAACCTGGACCCCTGGAACCTAAAAAATCTATGAGCTAACACACACGAAAAACTAGCAAAATCGCCTAATTCCTATTGCGTCGCTAATAAAATGCTCCTAAATCCTTCTAAAGCGCCGCCGGTTTTACTGGAGTCGTTTCCTAGGTCGTTACGGATGCTACTATTGAAAAATCCAAGAAAATTCGACCCGGACCCCTGGCACCTAACAAATCTGTGGGCTAACACACACGAACAACTGGAAAAATTGCCTAATTCATATTTCATTGCCAATAAAATGCTCCTAAACCCCTCTAAAGCGCCTCCGGGGCTACTAGAGTCGTTCCCCAGGTCGTTACGGACGCTACTATTGAAGAATCCAAAAAAATTCTACCCGGACCCCCAACACCTAAAAAATCTGTGGGCTAACACTGACGAATAACTGGCAAAATTGCCTAATTCCTATAGTGTCGCCAATAAAATTCTCCTAATCCCTTCTAAAACACTACTGGGGCTACTGGAATCATTCCCTAGGTCGTTACGGATGCTCCTATTGAAGAATCTAAGAAAATTCGACCCGGACCCCCGACACCTAAAAATTTTGTGGGCTAACTCACACGAAAACTGGTAAAATTGCCTAATTCCTATTGCGTAGCCAATAAAATACTTCTAAACCATTCTAAAGCGCCGCCAGAGCTACTGAAGTCGTTCCCTAGTTCGTTACTGACGTTAGTATGGAAGAATCCAAGAAAATTCCATCCGAACCCCCGACATCTAAAAATTTTATGGGTTAATAAACACGAAAAACTGGCAAAATCACCTAATTCCTATTGCGTTGTCAATAAAATTGTCCTAAACTCTGCTAAATCACTGCCTGGGCTACTAGAGTTCTCTAGGTCTTTAGAGATGCTACGATGGAAGAATCCAAGAAAATTCGACCCGAACTCCAGCATCTAAAAAATCTGTGGGCTAACACACACGAAAAATTGGCAAAATCGCTTAATTCTTATTGCGTCGCTAATAAAATGCTCCTAAACCCTTCTAAAGCACCGCTGAGGCTACTGGAGTCATTTACTAGGTCGTTACGGATGTTTCTATTGAAGAATCCAAGAAAATTCAACCCGAACCCCTGACACCTAAAAATTTTGTGGGCTAACACATACGAAAATTGGCAAAATTGCCTAATTCCTATTGCGTTGCCAATAAAATGCTTCTAAACCCCTCTAAAGCGGCGCCGGGGCTACTGAAATCGTTTCCTAGGTCGTTACGAACATTACTAGGAAGAATCTAAGAAAATTCCAGCCGAAACCCCAGCACCTAAAAAATCCATGGGTTAACAAACACGAAAAACTGGCAAAATCGCCTAATCCTATTTCATTGCCAATCCCAGACACTTCTAAAGTGCCTCTGGGGCTACTAGAGTCGTTTTCAGGTCGTTACAGACGCTACTATGGAAGAATCCAAGACAATTCGACTCGGACCCCCGACACCTAAAAAATTACTAGGCTAACACACACGAAAAACTAGCAAAATCGCCTAATTCCTATTTAATTGCCAATAAAATGCTCCTAGATTCCTCTAAAGCGCCTTCGGGGCTACTAGAGTCGTTCCTCATGTCGTTACGGACGCTACTATGGAATAATCCAAGAAACTTTGACCCGGACCCCCAGCATCTAAAAAATCACTGGGCTAACACAAACGAAAAACTGACAAAATTGCCTAATTCCTATTGCATCGCCAATAAAATGCTCCTAAACCACTCTAAAGTGCCTCCGGGGCTACTAGAGTCGTTTCTCAGGTCGTTACGGACGCTACTATGGAAGAATCCAAGAAAATTCGACCCGAACCCTCGGCACCTAAAAAATCTGTGGGCTAACACACACGAATTTCTATTGCAAAATTGCCTAATTCCTATTGCGTTGCCAATAAAATTCTCCTAAACCCTTCTAAAGTGTTGCCGGGGTTACTGAGGTCGTTATCTAGGTCGTTACGGATGCTACTATGGAAGAATCAAAGAAAATGCGACCCGGACCTCCGACACCTAAAAAATTTGAGGGCTAACACACATAAAAAATTGGCAAAATCGCGTAATTCCTATTTTATTGCCAATAAAATGCTCCTAAACCCTCTAAAGCACCGCTGGGGCTACAAGACGTTACTATGGAAGAATCGCAGAAAATTTCGACCTAGACCCCCATCATCTAAAAAATCCATGGGTTAACATACACGAAAAACTAGCAAAATCGCCTAATTCCTATTGCGTTGTCAATAAAATGCTCCTAAACCCCTCTAAAGCGCCGGCGGGGCTACTGGAGTCATTCCTTAGGTCGTTACGGATGCTAATATGGAAGAATCCAAGAAAATACAACCTGGACACCCGACACCTAAAAAATTTATGGGCTAACAAACACAAAAAACTGGTAAAATCACCTAATTCCTATTGCGTCGCTAATAAAATGCTCCTAAACCCTTCTAAAGCGCCGCCGGGGCTACTGGAGTCATTTCCTAGGTCGTTACGGATGCTACTATGTAAGAATCCAAAACAATTCGACCCGTACCTCGGGCACCTAAAAAATCCGTCAGCTAACACACACAAAAAATTGGCATAATCGCCTAATTCCTATTTTATTGCCAATAAAATGCTCCTACACCCTCTAAAGCGCCTTCGGGGCTACTTTATTCGTTCTCCAGGTCGTTACGAATGATACTAAGGAAGAATTTAAGTAAATTCGGCCCAAAGCCCCTGCACCCAAAAAATCTGTGCGCTAACACACACGAAAAACTTGCAAAATCACCTAATTCCTATTGCGTCGCCAATAAAATGCTCCTAAACCCTTCTAAAGCGCTGCCGGGGCTACTGGAGTCGTTCCCTAGGTCGTTACGGACGCTATTATGGAAGATTCCAAGAAAATGCAACCCGGACCCCTGGCACCTAAAAACTCTGTGGGCTAACGCACATGAAAAACTGAAAATTGCCAAATTCCTATTGCATCGCTAATAAAATGCTCCTTAACTTCTCAAAATCGCCCCGGGGCTACTGAAGTCATTTCCTAGGTCATTACAGATGCTACTATGGAAGAATCCAAGAAAATTCGACCTGGACCCCATCACCTAAAAAATCCATGGGTTAACACACACGAAAAGCTGGCAAAATTGCCTAATACCTATTGTGTCGCCAATAAAATCTCCTAAACCCTTTTAAAGCACCGCAGGAGCTACTGAAGTTGTTCCCTAGGTCGTTAAGGACGTTACTATGGAAGAATCCAAGAAAATTCAACACGGTCCCCCGCCACCTAAAAAATCTGTGGGCTAACACACACGAAAAACTGGAAAAATTGTCTGATACCTATTGCGTCGCCAATAAAATCCTCTTAAACCCCTCGAAAGCGCCACCGGGGCAACTAAAGTCATTTCCTAGGTCATTACGGACGCTAATAAGGAAGAATCCAAGAAAATTTGACCGGACCCCCGACACATAAAAAATCCGTGGGCTAACTAACACATACGAAAAACTGGCAAAATTGCATAATTTCTATTGTGTCACCAATAAAATGCTCCTAAACCCCTCTAAAGCGCCGCTGGGGCTACTAGAGTCGTTCCCAAGGCAGTTACGGATGCTACTATTGAAGAATCCAAGAAAATTCAACCCGGACCACCGACACCTAAAAAATCTGTGGGCTAACATACATGAAAAATTGGCAAAATCGCCTAATTCTTATTGTGTCGCCAATAAAATGCTCCTAAACCCTACTAAAGCGCCGTCGGAGCTACTGGAGTCATTTCCTAGATATCTACGAACGCTACTATTGAAGAATTCAAGAAAATTCAACCCGGACCCCCGGCACCTAAAAAATCTGTGGGCTAACACAAATGAAAAACTGGAAAAATTGCCTAATTCCTATTGCGTCGCCAATAGAATGCTCCTACGCCCTTCTAAAGCACCACCGGGGCTACTGAAATCATTTTCTACGTCATTACGGATTCTACTATGGAAGAATCTAAGAAAATTCGACCTGGACCCCCGACACCTGAAAAATCTGTGGACTAACACACACGAAAAACTGGTAAAATTGCCTAATTCCTATTGCGTCACTAATAAAATGCTTCTAAACCCCTCTAAAGCGCCATCGGGGCTACTGAAGTCATTCCCTAGGTCATTACGGACGCTATTATGGAAGAATCTAAGAAAATTCGACCCAAACCCCCGACACCTAAAAAATTCGTGGGTTAACACAGACGAAAAACTGGCAAAATCACCTAATTCTTATTGCATCACCAATAAAATGCTCCTAAATCCCTCTAAAGCACCGCCGAGGCTACTGGAGTCGTTCCCTAGTACGTTACGGATTCTACAATGGAAGATTTCAAAAAAATTCAATCCGTATCCCCGGCATCTAAAACATCTGTGGGCTAACACACACGAAAAATTGGAAATATTGCCTAATTCCTATTGCGTTGCCAATAACATGCTCCTAAACCTTCTAAAGCGCTGCCAGGGCTACTGGAGTCATTCCTTAAGTCGTTATGGATGCTTCTAAGGAAGAATCCAAAAAAATTCGACCTAACCCCCGACACCTAAAAAATCCATGTGCTAACACACAAAAATTGGCAAAATCGCCTAATTCCTATGTCATTGCCAATAAAATGCTCCTAAATCCTACTAAAGCGCCGTCGGAGCTACTTGAGTCATTCCCCAGATCTTTACGGACGCTACTATGGAAGAATTCAAGAAAATTCAACCCGGACCCACGGCACCTAATTCCTATTGCGTCTCTAATAAAATGCTCCTAAACCCTCTAAAGCGCCGCCGGGGCTACTGGAGTCGTTCCCTAGGTCGTTACGGATGCTACTATGGAAGAATCCAAGAAAATTTGACCTGGACCCCCGACACGTAAAAAATCCGTGGGTTAACACACACGAAAAACTGGCAAAATCGCCTAATTTCTATTGCGTCTCTAATAAAATGCTCCTAAACCCTCTAAAGCGCCGCCGGGGCTACTGGAGTCGTTCCCCAGGTCGTTACGGATGCTACTATGGAAGAATCCAAAAAAATTTGACCCGGACCCCGGCACCTAAAAAATCCGTGGGTTAACACACACGAAAAACTGACAAAATCGCCTAATTCCTATGTCATTGCCAATAAAATGCTTCTAAACCCCTCTAAAGCGCCTCCGGGTTTACTAGAGTCATTCCATAGGTCGTTACAGATGCTACTATGAAAGAATCCAAGAAAATTCGACCCAGACCCCCGACACCTAAAAAATTTGTAGGCAAACACATGAAAAATTGGCAAAATCGCCTAAATCATATAGCGTCGCCAATAAAATGCTCCTAATCCCTTCTAAAGCGCTACCGGGGCTATTGGAGTTATTCCCTAGGTCGTTACAGATGCTTCTAAGGAAGAATCCAAAAAAATTCGACCTAACCCCCGACACTTAAAAAATCCATGGGCTAACACACACAAAAACTAGCAAAATATCCTAATTCCGATTGCATCGCCAATAAAATGCTTCTAAACTCCTCTAAATCATGCCGAGGTTACTGAAGTCGTTCCTTAGGTCATTATGGACTTTACTATTGAAGAATCCAAGAAAGTTCAACCCGGACCCCCGACACCTAAAAAATCTATAGGTTAACACACACGAAAAACTGGCAAAATCGTCTAATTCCTATTGCGTTGCCACTAAAATGCTCCTAAACCCCTCTAAAGCACCGCCGGGGCTACTGGAGTTATTCCCTAGGTTGTTACAGATGCTACTATGAAATAATCCAAGAAAATTTGCCTCAGACCCCCGACACCTAAAAAATCTGTGGGCTAAAACATATGAAAAATTGGAAAAATTGCCTAATTCCCATTGCGTCGCTAATAAAATGCTCCTAAACCCTTCTAAAGCGTCGCCGAGGCTATTGGAGTCATTTCCTTGGTCGTTACGGACTCTACTATAGAAGAATCCAAGAAAATTTGTCCCCGACATCTAAATAATCTGTCGGCTAACATTCACGAAAAACTGGCAAAATCGCCTAATTCCTATTTTATTGCCAATAAAATGCTCCTAAACCCCTCTAAAGTGCCTCCAGGGCTACTGTATTTGTTCCCTAGGTTGTTACAGACGTTACTATGGAGGAATCTAGGAAAATTTGACTCGGACCTCCGGCACCTAAAAAATCTGTGGGCTAACACACACGAAAAATTGGCAAAATCGCCTAATACCTATTGCGTCGATAATAAAATGCTCCTAAACCCTTCTAAAGTGCCGCCGAGGCTACTAGAGTCGTTCTCTAGGTCGTTATGGATGCTACTATGGAAGAATCCAATAAAATTCGACCCGGACCCCCGGCATCTAAAAAATCTGTGGGCTAACACACACGAAAACTGGCAAAATCGCCTAATTCCTATTTTATTGCCATTAAAATGCTCCTAAACCCCTCTAAAGCGCCTCCAAGGCTACTAGATTCGTTCCCTAGGTTGTTACGGACGTTACTATGGAAGAATCCAAGAAAATGCGACCTGGACCCCCGCCACCTAAAAACTCTGTGGTCTAACACACATGACAAACTGGAAAAACTGTCTAATTCCTATTGCGTCGCCAATAAAATGCTCTTAAACCCTTCTAAAGCGCCTCCGGGGCTACTGAAGTCGTTCCCTAGGTCGTTACGGATTCCAAGAAAATTCGACTTAACCCTCTGACTCCTTAAAAATCCGTGGGCTAACACAAATGAAAAACTGGCAAAATCGCCTAATTCCTATTGCGTTGCCAATAAAATGCTCCTAAACCCTTCAAAAGCACCACCGGGGCTACTGGAGATGTTCCCTAGGTGGTTACGGATGCTCCTATTCAAGAATCCAAGAAAATTCAACCCGGACCTCCGACACCTAAAAAATCCGTGGGCTAACACACACGAAAAACTGGCATAATTGCCTAATTGCTATTGCGTCGCTAATAAAATGCTCCTAACCCCCCCTAAAGCGCTACCGGGGCTACTGAAGTCGTTTCCTAGGTCATTACGGATGATACTATTGAAGAATCCATGAAAATCCGTCCTAGACCCAGCACCTAAAAATCCATGAGTTAACACAGACGAAAAACTAGAAAAATTGCCTAATTCCTATTGTGTCGCCAATAAAATGCTCCTAAACCCCTCTAAAGTGCTGCCGAGGCTACTGAAGTCGTTCCCGAGTTCGTTACGGACTTTACAATGGAAAAATTGAAGAAAGTTCGATCCGGAACCCCGCCACCTAGAAAAACTATTGTGTCGCCAATAAAATGCTCTTAAACCCCTCTAAAGCACCGCCGGGGCTACTAAAGTCATTCCTTAGGTCGTTACGGACGCTACTATGGAAGAATCCAAGAAAATTTTAACCCGGATCCTCGGCACCAAAAAAATCCGTGGGTTAACACACACGAAAAACTGACAAAATCGCCTAATTTCTATTGTGTCGTTAATAAAATGCTCTTAAACCCCTCTAAAGAAATTCCGGGGCTACTGAAGTCATTCCCTAGGTCGTTACGGACATTAATATGGAAGAATCCAAGAAAATTCAACCCGGACCTCCGGCACCTAAAAAAGCTGTGGGCTAACACACACAAAAAACTGGCAAAAATTACCTAAATCTTATTGCGTCGCCAATAAAATGCTCCTAAACCCTTCTAAAGCACCGTCGGGGCTACTAGAGTCATTCTCTAGGTTGTTACGGATGCTACCATGGAAAAATCCAAGAAAATTTGAATCGGACCCCTGGCACCTAAAAAATCTGTGGGCTAACACACACGAAAAACTGGCAAAATTGCCTAATTCCTATTTCATTAACAATAAAATGCTCTTAGACTCCTCTAAAGCGCCTCCGGGGCTACTAGAGTCGTTCTCCATGTCGTTATGGACGCTACTATGGAAGAACCCAAGAAAATTCAACCCAGACCCCCGACACCTAAAATATCTGTGGGCTAATACACACGAAAAATTGGCAAAATTGCTTAATTCCTATTGCATTGCTAATAAAAAGCTCCTAAACCCTTCTAAAGCACCACCGGGGCTATTGAGGTTGTTCTCTAGGTCGTTACGGATGCTAAAATTGAAGAATCTAAGAAAATTCGACCCGGACCCCTGGCTCCTAAAAAATCCGTAGGCTAACACACACAAAAAACTGGCAAAATTGCCTAATTCCTATTGTGTCGCCAATAAAATGCTCTTAAACCCCTTTAAAGCACTGTCGGGGCTACTGGAGTCTTTCCCTAGTACGTTACGGATGCTACGATGGAAGAATCCAAGAAAATTCAACCCGGACCCCCGACACCTAAAAAATCTATGGGCTAACACACACAAAAAACTGGCAAAATCGCCTAATTCCTATTGTGTCACTAATAAAATGCTCCTAAACCCTTCTAAAGCACCGCCGGGGCTACTAGAGTAGTTTCCTAGGTCGTTACGGATGCTACTATTGAAAAATCCAAGAATATTTGACCCGGACCCCCGGCACCAAAAAAATCTGTGGGCTAACACACATGAACAACTGACAAAATTGCCTAATTCATATTTCATTGCCAATAAAATGCTCCTAAACCCCTCTAAAGCGCCTCCAAGGCTACTAGAGTCGTTCCCCAAGTTGTTACGGACGCTATTATTGAAGAATCCACAAAAATTCGAGCCGGACCACCAACACCTAAAAAATCTGTGCGCTAATACTAACGAATAACTGGCAAAATCGCTTAATTTCTATAGCTTTGCCAATAAAATGCTCATAATCCCTTCTAAAACACTACCGGGTCTACTGAAGTCGTTCCCTAGGTCGTTACGGATTCTCCTATTGAAGAATCCAAGAAAATTTGACCCGAACCCCAAGCACCTAAAACATCTGTGGGCTAACACACACAAAAACTGACAAAATTGCCTAATTCCTATTGCGTAGCCAATAAAATACTTCTAAACCAATCTATAGCGCCGCCAGGGCTACTAGAGTCATTTCGTAGGTCGTTACGGATTCTACTAAGAAAGAATCCAAGAAAATTCAACCCAGACCTCCGACACCTAAAAAATCTGCGGGCTAAGACACACGAAAAATTTGCAAAATCGCCTAATTCCTATTGCGTCGCTAATAAAATGCTTATAAACCCTTCTAAAGCATCACCGGGGCTACTATGAAGAATCCAAGAAAATTTGACCCGGACCCCTGGCATCTAAAAAATCTGTGGGCTAACACACACGAAAAACCGGCAAAATTGACAAATTCCTATTGCGTCGCCAATAAAATGCTCCTAAACCCTTCTAAAAAGCTTCCGGGGCTACTGAAGTCATTCCCTAGATCTTAACGGACGCTACTATGGAAGAATCCAAGAAAATTTGACCCGTACCTCCAGCATCTAAAAAATCTGTGGGCTAACACACACGAAAAATTAGCAAAATCGCTTAATTCGTATTGCGTCGCTAATAAAATGCTCTTAAACCCTTCTAAAGCACCACCGAGGCTACTGGAGTCATTTCCTAGGTCATTACGGATGCTCCTATTAAAGAATCCAAGAAAATTCAACCCAAAACCCCGGCACCTAAAACATCCGTGGGTTAACAAACACGAAAAACTGGCAAAATCGCCTAATTTCTATTTCATTGCTAATAAAAT
This sequence comes from Solanum dulcamara, assembly GCF_947179165.1. Lineage (NCBI taxonomy): Eukaryota > Viridiplantae > Streptophyta > Magnoliopsida > Solanales > Solanaceae > Solanum > Solanum dulcamara. Next base: position 1,368,126 of record NC_077241.1, on the reverse strand, counting down.
GCTCTCAGACCCTTCTAAAGTGCCTCCGGGGCTACTAGAGTCATTCCCCAGGTCGTTGCAGACGCTACTACGATATCATCCAAGAAAATTCGGCCCGTACCCTCGACACCTAAAAAATCACTAGGCTTAGACACATAAAAAACTGGCAAAATCGCCTAATTCCAATTGCATCTCTAATAAAATTCTCCTAATCCCTTCTAAAGAACCGCCGGAGCTACTGGAGTCATTCCCTAGGTCGTTACGGATGCTTCTATTGAAGAATCCAAGATAATTCCAATCGGACCCTGGCACCTAAAAAATCCGTGGCTAACACACACGAAAAACTAGAAAAATTGCCTAATTCCTATTGCGTCGTCAATAAAATGCTTCTAAACCCTTCTAAAGCACCGCTGGGGCTACTGGAGTCTTTCCCTAGGTCGTTACGAACGTTACTATTGATGAATCCAAGACAATTCGACTCGGACCCCTGGCACCTAAAAAATCTGTGGTCTAACACACACGAAAAACTGGCAAAATCGCCTAATTCCTATTGCATCGCTAATAAAATGCTCCTAAACCATTCTAAAGGGCCTCCGAGGCTACTAGAGTCATTCCTCAAGTCTTTACGGACGGTACTATGGAAGAATCCAAGAAAATTCGACCCGAACCCCCGGCATCTAAAGTATCTGTGGGCTAACACACATGAAAAACTTGCAAAATTGCCTAATTCCTATTGCGTCGCCAATAAAATTCTCGTAAACCCTTCTAAAGTGCTGTCGGGGCTACTAAGGTCGTTACCTAGGTCGTTACGGCTGTTACTATGGAAGAATCCAAGAAAATGCGACTCGGACCTCCGACACCTAAAAAATCTGAGGGCTAACACATACGAAAAACTGGCAAAATCGCGTAATTCCTATTTTATTGCCAATAAAATGCTCCTACACCCTCTAAAGCGCCGCTGGGGCTAGTGGAGTCATTCCCTAGGTCGTTACAGATGCTACTATGGAAGAATCTAAGAAAATTAAACCCAGACCCCTGACACCTAAAAAATATGTGGGCTAACACATACGAAAAACTGGCAAAATCGCCTAATTCCTATTGCGTCGCTAATAAAATGCTTCTAAGTCCTTCTAAAGCGCCGCCGAGGCTACTAGAGTCGTTTCTAGGTCGATACGGATGCTACTATGGAAGAATCCAAGAAAATTCAACCCGGACCCCCGACACCTAAAAAATCTGTGAGCTAACACATACGAAAAACTTGCAAAATTGCCTAATTCCTATGTTGTTGCTAATAAAATGCTCCTAAACCCCTCTAAAACGCCTCCGGGGCTACAATATTCATTCCTAGGTCGTTATGGACGTTACTATGGAAAAATCCAATAAAATTTGACCCGGACCCCCGCAACCTAAAAAATCTGTGGGCTAACACAAATGAAAAACTGGAAAAATTGTCTAATTCCTATTGCGTCGCCACTAGAATGCTCCTACGCCCTTCTAAAGCACTGCCGGGGCTACTGGAATCATTTTCTATGTCGTTATGGATTCTACTATGGAAGAATCCAAGAAAATTTGACCCATACCCTCGGCACCTAAAAAATCCTTGGGCTAACACACACGAAAAACAGGCAAAATTGCCTAATTCCTATTGCATCGCCAATAAAATGCTCCTAAACTCATCTAAAGCACCGCCGGGGCTATTAAAATTGTTCTCTAGGTCATTACGGACATTACTATGGAAGAATCCAATAAATTTCAACTCGGACCCCAGGCACCTAAAAAATTTGTGGGTTAACACACACGAAAAACTGGCAAAATTGCCTAATTCCTATTGCGTCGCCAATAAAATGCTCCTAAACCCCTCTAAAGTGCCGCCGGGGCTACTTAAGTCATTCCCAAGGCCGTTACAGATGTTACAATGGAAGATTCCACGAAAATTAGACCCGGACCTCTGCCACCTAAAACATCTGTGGGCTAACACACACGAAAAATTGGAAAAATTGCCTAATTCCTATTGCGTCGCAAAAAAATGCTCTTAAACCCTTCTAAGGCACCGCCGGGGCTACTGAAGTCGTTCTTTAGGTCGTTACGGACGTTACTATCGAAGAATCCAAAAAAATTTTGACTCGGACCCCGGCACCTAAAAAATCCATGGGCTAACACACACGAAAAATTGGAAAAATCGCCTAATTTCTATTGTGTCGCCAATAAAATGCTCCTAAACCCCTCTAGAGCGCCGCCGGGGCTACTGGAGTCGTTCCCAAGGTCTTTACGGATGCTACTATGGAAGAATCCAAGAAATTTAAACCCAGACCCCCGGCACCTAAAAAATATGTGGGCTAACACACACGAAAAACTAGCAAAATTGTCTAATTCTTATTGCGTCGCCAATAAAATACTCCTAAACCCTTTTAAAGCGCTATCGGGGCTACTAGAGTCATTCCCTATATTGTTACGGATGCTACTATAGAAAAATCCAAGAAAATTCGACCCGGACCCCTGACACCTAAAAAATCCGTGGGCTAACACACACGAAAAACTGACTAAATCGCCTAATTCCTATTTCATTGACAATAAAATGCTCTTAGACCCCTCTAAAGCACTTTCGGGGCTACTAGAGTCATTCCCCAGGTCGTTATGGACGCTACTATTGAAGAATCCAAGAAAATTAAACTCAGACCCCCGACACCTAAAAAATCTGTGGGCTAACACACACGAAAAATTGGCAAAATCGCCTAATTCCTATTGTATTGCCAATAAAAAGCTCCTAAACCCTTCTAAAGCACCACCGAGGCTATTGAGGTTGTTTCCTAGGTCGTTACGGATGCTACAATTGAAGAATCCAAGAAAATTCAACCCGTACCCCTGACTCCTAAAAATTCTGTGGGCTAACACACACGAAAAACTGGCAAAATTACCTAATTCCTATTGCGTCGCCAATAAAATTCTCCTATACCCCTCTAAAGCGTCGTCGGGGCTACTAAAGTCGTTCCCTAATTCGTTACGGACTCTACTATGGAATAATCCAAAAAAATTTGACCCAGACCCCCGGCACCTAAAAAATCTGTGGGTTAACAAACACGAAAAACTGGCAAAATCGCCTAATACCTATTGCGTTGCCAATAAAATGCTCCTAAACCCCTCTAAAGCACCGCCGGGGCTACTAGAGTCATTTCATAGGTCGTTACAGATGCTACTAAGGAAGAATCTAAGAAAATTCAACCTAGACCCCCGGCACCCAAAAATTCTGTGGGCTAACACATGAAAAATTGGCAAAATCGCCTAATTCCTATTGCGTCGCAAATAAAATGCTCCTAAACCCTTCTAAAGTGCCTCCGAGGCTACTGGAGTCATTTCCTAGGTCATTACGGATGCTACTATAGAAGAATCCAAAAAAATTCTACCGAACCCCCGGCACTTAAAAAATCCATGGGCTAACACACATGAAAAACTGGCAAAATTGCCTAATTCCTATTTCATAGACAATAAAATGCTACTAAACCTCTCTAAAGCGCCTCCAGGGCTACTATAGTCGTTCCCCAGATCGTTACGGATGCTACTATTGAAGAATCCAAGAAAATTCAATCTGGACCCCCGGCACCTAAAAAATCTGTGGGCTAACACAAACGAAAAACTGGCTAAATTGCCTAATTCCCATAGCGTCGCCAATAAAATGCTCAAAATCCCTTCTAAAGCATTACCGGGGCTACTGAAGTCATTCCATAGGTCATTACGGATGCTCCTATTGAAGAATCCAAAAAAATTCGACCCAGACCCCGCCACCTAAAAAATTTGTGGACTAACACACATGAAAATTGGCAAAATTGCCTAGTTCCTATTGTGTAGCCAATAAAATGCTTCTAAACCCCTCTAAAGCATCGCCGGGGCTACTGAAGTTGTTACCTAGGTCGTTACGGACATTACTATGGAAAAATTCAAGAAAATTCCACCCAGATCCCCGACACCTAAAAAATTCGTGGGTTAACAAACACGAAAAACTGGCAAAAACACCTAATTCCTATTTTATTGCCAATAAAATGGTCCTAAACCCCTCTAAAATGACTCTAGGGCTACTAGATTAATTCACTAGGTTGTTACAGACGTTACTATAGAAGAAACCAAGAAAATTCGACCCGAACCCTCGGCACCTAAAAAATCCGTTGGCTAACACACATGAAAAACTAGAAAAATTGCCTAATTCTTATTGCGTCGCCAATAAAATGCTTTTAAACCCCTCTAAAGCACCGCCGGGGCTACTGAAGTCATTCCCTAGTTCGTTACAAACGTTACTATGGAAGAATCCAAGAAAATTTTGACCCGGACCCCCGGCACCTAATAAATCCGTGGGTTGACACACACGAAAAATTGGCAAAATCGCCTAATTTCTATTGCATCGCCAATAAAATGCTCTTAAACACCTCTAAAGCGCCACTGGAGCTACTAGAGTCATTCCCTAGGTCGTTACGGAAGCTACTATAGAAGAATACAAGAAAATTAAACTCGGACCCCTGACACCTAAAAAATATGTGGGCTAACACACACGAAAAACTGGCAAAATCGCCTAATTCCTATTGCATCGCTAATAAAATGCTTCTAAACCCTTCTAAAGCGCCGCCGAGGCTACTAGAGTCATTTCTAGGTCGTTACGGATGCTACTATAGAAGAATCCAAGAAAATTTGACCCGGACCCCCGGCACCTAAAAAATCTATGGGCTAACACAGACGAAAAACTTGCAAAATCGTCTAATTCTTTTTTTGTTGCCAATAAAATGCTCCTAAACACCTCTAAAACGCCTCCTGCGCTACAAGATTCGTTCCTAGGTCGTTATTGACGTTACTATGGAAGAATCTAAGAAAATTCAACCCGGACCTTTGGTACCTAAAAACTCTATGGGCTAACACACATAAAAAAATGGAAAAATTGCCTAAATCCTATTGCGTCGCCAATAAAATGCTTCTAAATCCTTATAAAGCACCTTTGAGGGTACTAGAGTCATTCCCCAGGTCATTACGGAGGCTACTATGGAAGAATCCAAGAAATTTCGACTCGGACCCCTGGTACCTAAAAATCTGTGAGCTAACACACATGAAAAACTAGCAAAATCGCCTAATTCTTATTGCGTCGCTAATAAAATTCTCCTAATCCCTTCTAAAGAACTGTTGGGGCTACTGGAGTCGTTCCCTAGGTCATTACGGATGCTCCTATGGAAGAATCCAAGAAAATTAGACCCAGACCCTGGCACCTAAAAAATCCGTGGGCTAACACACACGAAAAACTGGCAAAATTGCCTAATTCCTATTGTGTCGCCAATAAAATGCTTCTAAATTCTTCTAAAGCACCGCCGAGGCTACTGAAGTCGTTCCCTAGGTCGTTACGGATGTTCCTATGGAAGAATCCAAGAAACTTTGACGCGGACCCCGGCACCTAAAAAATCCGTGGTCTAACACAGACGAAAAACTGACAAAATCGCCTAATTCCTATTTCATTGCAAATAAAATGCTCCTAGACTCCTGTAAAGATCCTCCGGCGCTACTAGAGTCGTTCCTCAGGTCGTTACGGATGCTACTATAAAAGAATCCAAGAAAATTCGACCCGGAGCCCAAGCACCTAAAAAATCACTGGGCTAACACATACAAAAAACTAGTAAAATCGCCTAATTCCTATTGCATCGCCAATAACATGCTCCTAAACCACTCTAAAGTACCTCTGGGGCTACTAGAGTCGTTACCTAGGTCGATACGGACGATAATATGGAATAATCCAAGAAAATTCGACCCGGACCTCCGGCACCTAAAAAATCTGTGGGCTAACACATACGAAAAACTTGCAAAATTGCCTAATTCCTATTGCTTCGCCAATAAAATGCTCCTAAACCCTTCTAAAGTTCTTACGGGGCTACTGAGGTCGTTCTCTAGGTCGTTACGGATGCTACTATGGAAGAATCCAAGAAAATGCGACCCGGACCTCCGGCACCTAAAAAATTCGAGGGCTAACACACACGAAAAACTGGCAAAATTGCGTAATTCATATTTTATTGCCAATAAAATGCTCCTATACCCCTCTAAAGTGCCTCCGGGGCTCTAGAGTCGTTCCCCAGGTCGTTACGGACATTACTATGGAAGATTCCAAGAAAACCCAACCCGGACTTCCGGCATCTAAAAAATTGTGGTCTAACACACACGAAAAACTGACAAAATTGTCTAATTGCTATTACGTCGTTAATAGAATACTCCTACACCCTTCTAAAGCACCGCCGGTGCTATTGGAGTCGTTCCCTAGGTCGTTACGAATGATACTATAGAAGAATGCAAGAAAATTTGACCCGGACCCCCGGCACCTAAAAAATCCGTGGGCTAACACACACGAAAAACTGGCAAAATTCCCTAATTCCTATTGCTACGCCAATAAAATGCTCCTAAACTCCTCTAAAGTGCAGTAGAAGCTAATGAAGTCATTTCCTAGGTCATTACAGATGCTACTATGGAAGAATCCAACAAAATTCCACCCAGACCCCGGCACCTAAAAAATCCGTGGGCTAACACACACGAAAAACTGGAAAAATTGCCTAATTCCTATTGCGTCACCAATAAAATGCTCCTAAACCCTTCTAAAGCACCGCCGAGGCTACTGAAGTCGTTCCCTAGGTCGTTACGGACGCTACTAAGGAAGAATCCAAGAAAATTTTAACTCGAACCCCAACACCTAAAAAATTTTAGGATTAACACACACGAAAAACTAGCAAAATTGCCTAATTTCTATTACATCGCCAATAAAATGCTCCTAAACCCCTCTAAAGAGCCACCAGGGCTACTGAAGTAGTTTCCTAGGTCAATACGGATTCTACTATGGAAGAATCTAAGAAAATTCGACCCGGACCCCCGGCACGTAAAAAATCTATGGGCTAACACACACGAAAAACTGGTAAAATCCCCTAATTCTTATTGCGTCGCCAATAAAATGCTCCTAAACCCTTATAAAGCATCACCGGGGCTACTGGAGTCGTTCCCTAGGTCGTTACGGACGCTACTATGGAAGAATCCAAGAAAATTCGACCCGGACCACCGGCACATAAAAAATCTGTGGGCTAACACATACAAAAAACTAGCAAAATTGCCTAATTCCTATTGTATCCCCAATAAAATGCTTCTAGACCCCTCTAAAACGCCATCAGGGCTACTGGAGTCATTTCCTAGGTCGTTACGGATGATACTATGGAAGAATCCGAGAAAATTCAACCCGGATCACCGGCACATAAAACATCTGTGGGCTAACACATACGAAAAACTGGCAAAATTGACTAATTCCTATTGCGTCGTCAATATAATGCTCCTAAACCCCTCTAAAGCGCCGCCGGGGCTACTGAAGTCATTCCCTACGTCGTTACGGACATTATTATGGAAGAATCCAAGAAAATTCAATCCGAATCCCCGGCACCTAAAAGGTTCGTGGCTAACACACACGAAAAACTGGTAAAATTGCCTAATTCCTATTGCGTCGCCAATAAAATGCTCCTAAACCCCTCTAAGGCGCCGCCGAGGCTACTGGAGTCGTTTCCTAGGTCGTTACAGAAACAACTATGGAAAAATACAAGAAAATTCCACTCGGACCCCGGCACATAAAAATCCGTGGGCTAACACACGAAAAACTGGCAAAATCGCCTAATTCCTATTATGTTGCCATTAAAATGCCCCTAAACCCCTCTAAAGTGCCTACGGGGCTACTGAAGTCGATCTCTAGGTCGTTACAAATGTTACTATGGAAGAATCCAAGAAAATTCGATCCAGACCCCCGCCAACTAAAAAATCTGTCAGCTAACTCTCACGAATAACTGGAAAATTTTCCTAATTCCTATTTTATTGCCAACAAAATACTCCTAAACCCTTCTAAAGCGCCGCCGGGGCTACTGGAGTTGTTCCCTAGGTAGTTACGGATGTTACTATAGAAGAATCCAACCCGGAACCCCGGCACCTAAAACATTCATGGGTTAACACACGAAAAATAGGCAAAATTGCCTAATTTCTATTGCGTTGCCAATAGAATGCTCTTAAACCCCTCTAAAGCGTCGCCGAGGCTACTGGAGTCATTACCTAGGTCATTACGGATGCTACTATAGTAGAATCAAGGAAAGTTCAACCCGGACCCCCGGCAACTAAAAAATCTGTGGGCTAACACACACGAAAAACTGGCAAAATCACCTAATTCCTATTGCATCGCCAATAAAATACTCCTAAACCCTTCTAAAGCATAGTCGGGGCTACTGGAGTCATTCCCTAGGTCGTTACAGATGTTACTATTGAAGAATCCAAGAAAAAATTGACCCGGACCCCAGGCACTTAAAATATCCGTGGGTTAACACACGAAAAACTTGCAAAATTGCCTAATTCCTATTGCATTGCCAATAAATTGCTCTTAAACCCCTCTAAATTTCTGCCGAGGCTACTGGAGTCGTTCCCTAGGTCATTACGAATGCTACTATGGAAAAATCTAAGAAACATTCGATCAGGACCTCCGGCACCTAAAACATATATGGGCGAACACACATGAAGAACTAGCAAAATCGCCTAATTCTTATTGTGTTGACAATAAAATGCTCCTCAACCATTCTAAAGCGCCGTCAGGGCTACTGGAGTCAATCCCTAGGTCATTACGGATGCTACAATGGAAGAATCCAAGAAAATTTGACCCGAAACCACTGGCACCCAAAAAATTTGTGGTCTAACACACACAAAAAATTGGCAAAATCACCTAATTCTTATTGCGTCGCCAATAAAATGCTTCTAAAACCTTCTAAAGCGCCGCTGGGGCTACTGAGGTCGTTTTCTATGTTGTAACGGATGCTACTATGGAAAAATCTAAGAAAATTCAACCCGCACCCCCGGTACCTAAAAAATCTATGGGCTAACACACACAAAAAACTGGCAAACTTACCTAATTCCTATTGTGTTGCTAATAAAATGCTTCTAAACCATTCTAAAGTGCCGTCGGGGCTACTGGAGTCGTTTCCTAGGTCGTTACGGACGCTGCTATGAAAGAATCTAAGAAAATTCGACCCTGACCCCCAGCACCTAAAAATTCTGTGGGCTAACACACACGAAAAACTAGCAAAATAACCTAATCCTATTGCGTCGCCAATAAAATTCTCCTAAATCCTTCTAAAGTACCGCGGGGATACTGAGGTCATTCCCTATGTCATTACGGATGCTACTATGGAAGACACACAAAAACAACTAGCAAAATTGCTTAATTCCTATTGCGTCGCCAATAAAATGATCCTAAACCCCTCTAAAGCACCGTTGGGGCTATTGAAGTCGTTCCCTAGGTCGTAACGGATGCTACTATGGAAAAATCCAAGAAAATATGACCCGAACACCCGGCACCTAAAAAATCCATGGGCTAACACACACAAAAAACTGGCAAAATTGCCTAATTACTATTTCATTGCCAATAAAATGCTCTTAAACCCCTCTAAAGCACCTCCGGGGCTACTAGAATCGTTCCCCAGGTCATTACGGATCATACTATGGAAGAATCCAAGAAAATCCGACCTGGACCCTCGGCACCTAAAAAATCCATGGGCTAACACACATGAAAAACTGGCAAAATTGCCTAATTCTTATTGCGTCGCCAATAAAATGCTCCTAAACCCCTCTAAAGTGGCACAGGGGCTACTGAAGTCGTTCCCTAGGTCGTTACAGATGCTATTATGGAAAAATCCAAGAAAATTCGGCCCGCACCCCCGGCACTTAAAAAATCTATGGGCTAACATACATAAAAAACTGGCAAACTTGCCTAATTCCTATTGCGTCGCTAATAAAATGCTTCTAAACTATTCTAAAGCGCTGCTGGGGCTACTGGAGTCATTTCATAGGTCGTTATGGACGCTAATATGGAAGAATCCAAGAAAATTTGATCCTGACCCCCGACACCTAAAAAATCAATGGGCTAACACACACGAAAAACTGGCAAAATCACCTAATTCCTATTTCATTGCCAATAAAATGCTCCTAGACCCCTCTAAAGCGCCTACGGGGCTACTAGAGTCATTCCCTAGGTCGTTACGGATGCTACTATAAAAGAATATAAGAAAATTTGACCCGTACCCATGGCACCTAAAAAATCTGTGGGCTAACACACACGAAAAACTAGCAAAATCACCTAATTCTTATTGCGTCGCCAATAAAATGCTACTAAACCCCTCTAAAGCACCTCCGGAGCTACTGAGTCATTCCCTAGGTCGTTACGGATGCTACTATGAAAGAATCCAAGAAAATTCGACCAAGACCCCCGGCATCTAAAAAATCCGTGGGTTAACACACACGAAAAACTGGCAAAATCGCCTAATTCCTATTGCATTGCCAATAAAATGCTCCTAAACCCCTCTAAAGTGCCGCTGGGGCTACTGGAGACGTTCCCTAGGTTGTTACAGATTCTATTATGGAAAACTCCAAGAAACTTTCGATTCGGACCTCCGGCACCTAAATAATATGTGGGTGAACACACACGAAAAACTGGCAAAATTGCCTAATTCTTATTGCGTCGCCAATAAAATACTCCTCAACCATTCTAAAGCACCGTCAGGGCTACTAGAGTCAATCCCTATGTCGTTACGGACGCTACAATGGAAGAATCCAAGAAAATTCGACCCGAACCCTCGGCACCTAAAAAATCTGTGGGCTAACACACACGAAAAATTGGCAATATCACCTAATTCTTGTTGCGTCGCCAATAAAATGCTCCTAAAACCTTCTAAAGCGCTGCTGGGGATACTGAGGTCGTTCCCTAGGTCGTTACGGATGTTACTATAGAAGAATCCAAGAATATTCAACTCGGACCCCCGGCACCTAAAAAATCTGTGGGCTAACGTACACGAAAAACTGACAAAATAGCTTAATTCTTATTGCATCGCCAACAAAATGCTCCTAAACCCTTCTAAAGGAATCATCGGGGCTACTAGAGTCATTTCCTAGGTCGTTACGGATGCTACTGTGGAAGAATCTATGAAAATTCGACTCAGACCCCTGATACCTAAAAAATCCGTGGGCTAACACACACGAAAAACTGGCAAAATCACCTAATTCTTATTGTGTCGCCAATAAAATGCTCCTAAACCCTTCTAAAGCGCCGCCGGGGCTACTATGGTCGTTCCCTAGGTCGTTACGGATGCTACTATGGAAGAATCCAAGAAAATTCGACCCGAACCCCTGGTACCTAAAAAAATATGTGGGCTAACACACACGAAAAACTGGCAAAATCGCCTAATTCTTATAGCGTCGCTAATAAAATGCTCCTAAACCCTTCCAAAGCATCGTCGGGGCTACTGAGGTCATTCCCTAGATCGTTACGGATGCTAGTATGGAAGAATCTAAGAAAATTTGAATTGGACCCCCGATACCTAAAAAATCCATGGTCTAGCGCATACGAAAAATTGTCAAAATCACCTAATATTTATTACGTCGCCAATAAAATGCTCCTAAGCCCTTCTAAAGCACCATCGGGGCAACTGAGGTCGTGTCCTATGTCGTTACGGAGGCTACTATTGAAGAATCCAAGAAAATTCAACCCATACCCCCGGCACCTAAAAAATATGTAGGCTAACACACAAGAAAAACTGGCAAAATTGCCTAATTCTTATTGCGTCGCCAAAACAATGCTCCTAAACCCTTCTAAAGCGCTGTCAGGGCTACTAAACTCGTTCCCTAGGTCGTAACGGATGCTACTATGGAAGAATCCAAGAAATTTCGACCCGAACCTCTGGCGCCTAAAAAATCTGTGGGCTAACACACACGAAAAACTGGCAAAATTGCCTAATTCCTCTTTCATTGCAAATAAAAAACTCTTAATCCCCTCTAAAGCGCCTCCAGAGCTACTAGAGTCGTTCCCAGGTCGTTACGGACGCTACTATGGAAGAATCCAAGAAAATTCGACCCGTACCCCCGGCACCTAAAAAATCTGTAGGCTAACATACACAAAAAACTGGCAAAATCGCCTAACTCTTATTGCGTCGCCAATAAAATGCTCTTAAACATTTCTAAAGTGCTTTCGGGGCTACAGGAGTAATTCTCTAGGTTGTTAAGGACGCTATTATTGGAGAATCCAAGAAAATTCGACTCGGATCCCCGACACTTAAAAAATCTGTGGGCTAACATACACGAAAAACTGGCAAAATCGCCTAATTCCTATTTCATTGCTAATAAAATTCTCCTACACCCTTCTAAAGTGCCTTCGGGGCTACTAGAGTCGTTACCCAGGTTGTTACGGATGCTACTATGGAAGAATCTAAGAAAATTCGACCCGGATCCCCGATGCCTAAAAAATTTGTGGGCTAACACACACGAAAAATTAGCAAAATCACCTAATTCTTATTGCGTCACCAATAAAATGCTCCTAAAACTTTCTAAAGCGCCGCTGGAGATACTGAGGTCATTCACTAGGTCGTTACGGATGCTATTATGAAAGAATCAAAAAAAATTCGACCCGAACCTAAGGCACCTAAAAAATCTGTGAGCTAACAAAGACGAAAAACTAGCAAAATCGCCTAATTCTTATTGCGTTATCAATAAAATGCTCCTAAACCCTTCTAAAGCGCCATCAGATCTACTAGAATCATTCCCTAGGTCTTTACGGACACTATTGTGGAGGAATCCATGAAAATTCGACTCGGACCCCTGGCACCTAAACACTTCTAAAGCGCTTTCGGGGATACATGAGTCATTCCCTAGGTCGTTACGGACGCTATTATGAGAGAATCCAAGAAAATTCGACTCAGAACCCCGGCACCTGAAAAATCTATGGGTTAACACACACGAAGAATTGGCAAAATTGCCTAATTCCTATTTCATTGCCAATAAAATACTTCTAGACCCCTCTAAAGCACTTCCAGGGCTACTAGAGTCGTTACCCAAGTCGTACAGGATGCTACTATAGAAGAATTCAAGAAAATTCGACCCGAACCTCCGGCACCTAAAAAATCTGTAGGCTAACACACACGAAAAACTGGCAAAATTGCCTAATTCCTCTTTCATTGCCAATAAAATGCTCCTAATCCCCTCTAAAGTACCTCCAGAGCTACTAGAGTCGTTCCCAGGTCGTTACGGATGCTACTATGGAAGAATCCAAGAAAATTCGACCCGTACCCCTGGCACCTAAAAAATATGTGGGCTAAAACATACGAAAAACTGGCAAAATCGCCTAATTCCTATTGTGTCGCCAATAAAATGCTCTTAATCCCTTCTAAAGCATTGCCGAGGCAATTGGACTCGTTCCCTAGGTCTTTACGGATGCTACTATGGAAGAATCCAAGAAAATTCGACCCAGACCCCCGGCACCTAAAAAATCTGTGGCCTAACACACACGAAAACTGGCAAAATCGCCTAATTCTTATTGCGTTGCCAATAAAATGCTCCTAAACCCTTCTAAAGCGCCGACGGGGCTACTAGAGTCATTCCCTAGGTCGTTACGGATGCTACTGTAGAGGAATTGACGAAAATTCAACTCGGACCCCCGGCACCTAAAAAATCTGTGGGCTAACACACATGAAAAACTGCCAAAGTCACCTAATTCCTATTGCGTCACCAACAAAATGCTCCTAAACCCCTTTTAAAGCACCGCCGAGGCTACTGTGGTCGTTTTCTATGTTGTTACGGATGCTACTATGGAAAAATCTAAGAAATTTCAACCCGCACCCCCGACACCTAAAAAATCTATAGGCTAACACTCACGAAAAACTGGCAAAATCGCCTAATTCCTATTACGTCGCTCTTAAAGCGCTTCCAAACCATTCTAAAGTGCCACTGGGGTTACTGGAGTCGTTACCTAGGTCGTTACAGACGCTACTATGCAAGAATCGAAGAAAATTCGACCTTGACCCCCGGCACCTAAAAAATCCTTGGGCTAACACACACGAAAAACTGGCAATATCACCTAATTCCTATTTCATTGCCAATAAAATGCTCCTAGACCATTCTAAAGCGCCTACGGGGCTACTAGAGTCATTCCCCAGGTCTTTACGGATGCTACTATGAAAGAATCCAAAAAAATTCAACCCGCACCCTCGACACCTAAAAAATCTGTGGAGTAACACACACAAAAAACTGGCAAAATCATCTAATTCCTATTGTATCGCCAATAAAATACTCCTAATCCCTTCTAAAGCGTTGCCGAGGCTACTGCAGTCGTTACCTAGGTTGTTACGGATGCTACTATAGAAGAATCCAAGAAAATTCGACCTAGACCCCCGGCACCTTAAAAATCCGTAGGCTAACACACACGAAAAAACAGAAAAATATCCTAATTCCTATTGCGTCGCCGATAAAATGCTCCTAAACCCATCTAATGCGCCTCGGGTCTACTGAAATCGTTCCCTAGGTCGTTACGAACGTTACAATAGAAGAATCCAAGAAAATGCTACCCAGACCCCCGGCACCTAAAAAATCTGTGGGTTAACACACACGAAAAACTTGTAAAATTGCCTAATTTCTATTTCGTTGCAAATAAAATTCTTCTAAACATCTCTAAAGCATCGTCGGGGCTACTGAAGTCATTTTCTAGGTCGTTACGGATGCTAATATGGAAGAATCCAAGAAAATTCGACCCGAATCACCAGCACCTAAAATATTTTTGGGCTAACACACACGAAAAAAAGACAAAATCACTTAATTCTTATTGCGTCGCCAATAAAATACTTCTAAAACCTTCTAAAGAGCCACCGGGGATATTGAGGTTATTCTCTTGGTCGTTACGGATGATACTATGGAAGAATACAAGAGCATTCGACCCGAACGCCCGGCACCTAAAAAATCTGTGGGCTAACACACGCGAAACACTGGCAAAATCGCCTAATTCCTATTGCGTCGCTAATAAAATGCTCCTAAACCCTTCTAAAGCGCCGTCATGGCTACTGGAGTCATTCCCTAGGTCATTACGGATGCTACTGTAAAAGAATCCACAAAAATTCGACTCAGACCCCCAGCACCTAAAAAATCCATGGGCTAACACACACGAAAAACTGGCAAAATCGCCTAATTCCTATTGTGTCACCAATAAAATGCTCTTAATCCCTTCCATAGTGCTGCCGAGGTTACTGGAGTCGTTCCCTAGGTCATTAAGGACGTTACTATGGAAGAATCCAAGAAAATTCGACCCAAACCCCCGGCACCTAAAAAATCTGTGGGCTAACACACAAGAAAAACTGGCAAAATCACCTAATTCTTATTGTGTCGCCAATAAAATGCTCCTAAACCCTTGTAAAATGCCGTCGGGGCTACTTGAGTCATTCCATAGGTCGTTACGGATGTTATTGTGGATGAATCCATGAAAATTCGACTCGGACCCCCGGAACCTAAAAAATCTGTGGGCTAACAGACACGAAAAACTGGCAAAATCACATAATTTCTATTGCATCACCAATACTATGCTCCTAAACCCCTCTAAAGCGCCGCCGGGGCTACTGGAGTCGTTCCCTAAGTCTTTATGGATGCTAATATGGAAGAATCCAAGAAAATTACAACCCGGACCCCCGACACCTAAAAAATATGTGGGCTAACATACATGAAAAACTGGCAAAATCGCCTAATTATTATTGTGTCGCCAATAAAATGCTCTTAAACACTTCTAAAGCGCTTTCGGGGCTAGATGAGCCATTCCCTAGGTCGTTACGGACGCTATTATAAGAAAATCCAAGAAAATTCGACTCAGACCCCCGCCACCTGAAAAATCTGTGGGTTAACACACACGAAGAATTGGTCAAATCGCCTAATTCCTATTTCATGGCCAATAAAATACTTCTAGACCACTCTAAAGCACTTCCGGGGCTACTAGAGTCATTACCCAGGTCGTTAAGAATGCTACTATGGAAGAATCCAAGAAAATTCGACCCGGATCCCCGACACCTGAAAAATCTGTGGGCTAACATACACAAAAAAATGGCAAAATCACCTAATTCTTACTGCGCCGCCAATAAAATGCTCCTAAAACTTTCTATGGTGTCGCCGGGGATACTGAGGTCATTCCCTAGGTCGTTACGGATGCTACTATGGATGAATCCAAGATAATTCAACCCGAACCCCTGGCACCTAAAAAATCTGTGGGCTAACACACACGAAACACTGGGAAAATTCCCTAATTCCTATTGCGTCGCCAATAAAATGCTCCTAAACCCTTATAAAGCGCCATCGGGGCTACTGAAGTCATTCCCTAGGTCGTTACGGACGCTACTGTGGAAAAAACCACGAAAATTTGACTCGGACCCCGGGCATCTAAAAAATCCATGGGCTAACGCACATGAAAAATTGGCAAAATCGCCTAATTCCTATTGTGTCGCCAATAAAATGCTCTTAATCCCTTCCATAGCGCTGCCGAGCTACTCCCTAGGTCGTTATGGATGTTACTATGGAAGAATCCAAGAAAATTCTACCCGGACCCCCGGCACCTAAAAAATCTGTGGGCTAACACACACGAAAAACTAGTAAAATTGCCTAATTCCTATTGCGTTACTAATAAAATACTCCTAAACACCTCTAAAGCATCGCCGGGGCTACTAGATTAGTTCCCTAGGTCGTTACGGATGCTATTATGGAAGAATCCAAAAATATTCAACCCGCACCCCGGGCACCTAAACAATCTGTGGGCTAACACAAACAAAAAACTGGCAAACTCGCCTAATTCCTATTGCGTCGCTTATAAAACACTTCTAAACAATTTTAAAGCGCCGTCGGGACTATTAGAGTCGTTTCCTAGGTCGTTACAGATGCTACTATGTAAGAATCAAAGAAAATTCGAACCTGACCCCCGGCACCTAAAACATCTGTGGGCTAACACACAAGAAAACCCTGCAAAATCACCTAATTCCTATTTTATTGCCAATAAAATGCTCCTAGACCCCTCTAAAGCGCCTCCAGGGCTACTAGAGTCATTTCCTAGGTCGTTACGGACGCTACTATGGAAAAATCCATGAAAATTCGTCTCGGACCCTCGGCATCTAAAAAATCCATGGGCTAACGCACAAAAAAAACTGGCAAATTCGCCTAATTCCTATTGTGTCGCAAATAAAATGGTCTTAATCCCTTCCATAGCACTGCCGAGGCTACTGGAGTCGTTCCCTAGGTCGTTGCGGACATTAATATGGAAGAATCCAAGAAAATTCTACCCAGACCTCCGGCACCTAAAAAATCTGTGGGCTAACACACACGAAAAACTAGTAAAATTGCCTAATTCCTATTGCGTTACCAATAAAATACTCCTAAATACCTCTAAAGCATCGCCGGGGCTACTAGATTAGTTCCCTAGGTCGTTACGGATGCATTATGGAAGAATCCAAAAATATTCAACCCGCACCCCCGGCACCTAAAAAATCTGTGGGCTAACACAAACAAAAAACTGGCAAACTCGCCTAATTCCTATTGCGTCGCTTATAAAACACTTCTAAACCATTCTAAAGCGCCGTCGGGACTATTAGAGTTGTTTCCTAGGTCGTTACGGACGATACTGTGGAAAAAACCATGAAAATTCGACTCGGACCCCCGGCATCTAAAAAATCCATGGGCTAACGCACATGAAAAATTGACAAAATTGCCTAATTCCTATTGTGTTGCCAATAAAATGCTCTTAATCCCTTCCATAGCGCTGCCGAGCTACTCCCTAGGTCGTTATGGATGTTACTATGGAAGAAACCAAGAAAATTCTACCCAGATCCCCGGCACCTAAAAAATCTGTGGGCTAACACACACGAAAAACTAGTAAAATTGCCTAATTCCTATTGCGTTACTAATAAAATGCTCCTAAACACCTCTAAAGCATCGCCGGGGCTACTAGATTAGTTCCCTAGGTCGTTACGGATGCTATTATGCAAGAATCCAAAAATATTCAACCCGCACCCCGGGCACCTAAAAAATCTGTGGGCTAACACAAACAAAAAACTGGCAAACTCGCCTAATTCTTATTGCGTCGCTTATAAAACACTTCTAAACCATTTTAAAGCGTCGTCGGGACTATTAGAGTCGTTTCCTAGGTCGTTACAGATGCTACTATGTAAGAATCAAAGAAAATTCAAACCTGACCCCCGGCACCTAAAACATTTGTGGGCTAACACACAAGAAAACCTGGCAAAACCACCTAATTCCTATTTTATTGCCAATAAAATGCTCCTAGACCCCTCTAAAGCGCCTCCAGGGCTACTAGAGTCATTCCCTAGGTCGTTACGGACGCTACTATGGAAAAATCCACGAAAATTCGACTTGGACCCCCGGCATCTAAAAAATCCATGGGCTAACGCACACAAAAAACTGGCAAAATCGCCTAATTCCTATTGTGTCTGCAATAAAATGCTCTTAATCCCTTCCATAGCACTGACGAGGCTACTGGAGTCGTTCCCTAGGTCTTTACGGACGTTACAATGGAAGAATCCAAGAAAATTCTACCCGGACCCCCGGCACCTAAAAAATCTATTGGCTAACACAAACGAAAAACTAGTAAAATTGCCTAATTCCTATTACGTTACCAATAAAATACTCCTAAACACCTCTAAAGCATTGCTGGGGCTACTGGATTAGTTCCCTAGGTCATTACAGATGCTATTATGGAAGAATCCAAAAATATTCAACTCACACCCCCGACACCTAAAAAATCTGTGGGCTAACACAAACGAAAAACTGGCAAACTCGCCTAATTCCTATTGCGTCACCAATAAAATGCTCCTGAACCCCTCTAAAGTGCCTCCAAAACTACTGGAGTCATTCCCTAGGACCATACGGATGCTAAAATGGAAGAATCTAAGAAAATTCAACCCATACCCCGGTACCTAAAAAATTTATGGGCTAACACACACGAAAAACTAGCAAAATCGCTTAATTCCTATTGTGTCACAAATAAAATGCTCCTAAACCCTTCTAAAGTGTCGTCAGAGCTACTGGAGTCATTTCCTAGGTCGTGACGAACGCTACTGTGAAACAATCCATGAAAATTCAACTCGGACCCCTGACACCTAAAAAATCAATGGGCTAACGCACACGAAAATCTGGCAAAATCACCTAATTCCTATTGCATAGCCAATAAAATGCTCCTAAACCCTTCTAAAGCGCCCCCGGAGTTACTGAGGTCGTTCCTTAGGTCGTTATGGATTCTACTATAGAAAAATCCAAGAAAATTTAACTCGGACCCCCTGCACCTAAAAATTTGTGGGCTAAGACACGAAAAACTGGCAAAATCAACTAATTCTTTATGTGTCGCTAATAAAATGCTCCTAAACCCATCTAAAGCGCCGTCGGGGCTACTGGAGTCATTCCCTAGGTCGTTACGGATGCTACTGTGGAAGAATCCACAAAAATTTGACTCGGATCCCCAGAACCTAAAATATCTGTGGCTAAGACATACATAAAACTGGCAAAATCGTATAATTTCTATTGTATCACTAATAAAATGCTCCTAAACCCTTCTAAAGCGCCGCCGGGGCTTCTGAGGTCGTTCCTTAGGTCGTTACGGATGCTACTATGGAAGAATCAAAGAATATTCAACTCGGACCCCTGGCACCTAAAAAGTCTGTGGGCTAACGTACACGAAAAACTGGCAAAATCGCTTAATTCTTATTGCATCGCCAATAAAATGCTTTTAAGCACTTCTAAAGCGCTTTCGGGGCTACAGAAGTAATTCTCTAGGTTTTTACGGATGCTATTATTGGAGAATCCAAGAAAATTCGACTCGGACCCCCGGCACCTAAAAAATCAGTGGGCTAACACATACGAAAAACTGGCAAAATCGCCTAATTCCTATTGTGTCGCCAATAAAATGCTCCTAATCCCTTCTAAAGCGCTGCCGAGGCTATTGGAGTCGTTCCCTAGGTCGTTACGGATGATACTATGGAAGAATCCAAGAAATTCGACCCAGACCCCGGCACCTAAAAAATCTGTGGACTAACACACACGAAAACTGGTAAAATCGCCTAATTCTTATTGCGTCGCCAATAAAATGCTCCTAAACCCTTCTAAAGTGCCTTCGGGGCTACTAGAGTCATTATCTAGGTCGTTACGGATGATACGATGGAGGAATCCACGAAACTTCGACTCGAACCCCCGGCACCTAAAAAATCCGTGGGCTAACACACATGAAAAACTACCATAATCACCTAATTCCTATTGCGTCACCAATAAAATGCTCCTAAATCCCTTTTAAGGCACCGTCGAGGCTACTGAGGTCGTTCTTTATGTTTTTACGGATGCTACTATGGAAAAATCTAAGAAATTTCAACCCGTACCCCCGGCACCTAAAAAATATGTGGGCTAACACACACGAAAAACTGACAAACTCGCCTAATTCCTATTGTGTTGCTAATAAAATACTTCTAAACCATTCTAAAGCGCCGTCGGGGGCTACTGGAGTCATTTCCTAGGTCGTTACGGATGCTACAATGAAAGAAAACAAGAAAATTCGACCCTGACCTCCGGCACCTAAAAAATCTGTGGGCTAACACACACGAAAAACTAGCAAAATTGACTAATTCTTATTTCATTGCCAATAATATGTTCCTAAACCCCTCTAAACCGCTTCTGGGGCTACTAGAATCATTCCCAGGTCGTTATGGTCGCTACTATGGAAGAATCCAAGAAAATTCGACCCGGACCCCTGTAACCTAAAAAAGCTATGGGCTAACACACACGAAAAATTTGGAAACTCGCCTAATTTCTATTGCGTCGCTAATAAAATGCTTCTAAACCATTCGAAAGCGCTGTCGGGGCTACTAGAGTCGTTTCCTATGGAAGAATCCAAGAAATTTCGACCCGTACCACTAGCACAAAAAAATTTGTGGGCTAACATACACGAAAAACTGGCAACATTACCTAATTCCTATTGCATCGCTAATAAAATGCTCCTAAACCATTCTAAAACGCTGTCGGGGCTACTGGAGTCATTCCCTAGGTCGTTACGGATGCTACTGTGGAAGAATTAACGAAAATTCGACTCGGACCCCAGCACCTAAAAAATCCATGGGCTAACGCATACGAAAAACTGGCAAAATCACCTAATTCCTATTGCGTCGCCAATAAAATGCTCCTAAACCCCTCTAAAGCGTCATTGGGGCTACTGAAGTCATTCCCTAGGTCATAACGGATGCTACTATGGAAGAATCCAAGAAAATTTGACCCGAACCTCCGACACTTAAAAAATCTGTGGGCTAACACACACAAAAAACTGGCAAAATTGCCTAATTCCTATTTCATTGCCAATAAAATGCTCTTAATCCCCTCTAAAGTGCCTCCGGGGCTACTAGAGTCATTTCCCAGGTCGCTACGGATGCTACTATAAAAGAATCGAACAAAATTCGACCCGAACCCCGGCACCTAAAAAATCTGTGGGCTAACACACACGAAAAATTGGTAAAATCGCCTAATTCCTATTGTATTGCCAATAAAATGCTTTTAATCACTTCTAAAGCGCTTCCGAGGCTACTAGAGTCATTACCTAGGTTGTAACGGATGCTACTAAGGAAGAATCCAAGAAAATTTGACCCTGACCCCCTACACCTTAAAAATTCGTAGGCTAAGACACACAAAAAAATTGAAAAATTGCCTAATTCCTATTGTGTCGCCAATAAAATGCTCTTAAACCCCTCTAAAGCGCCACCGGGGCTATTGAAATCATTCCCTAGGTCGTTACGGACGATACTATAGAAGAATCCAATAAAATTCTACCCACACCCCCGGCACCTAAAAAATCTGTGGGTTAACACACACGAAAAACTGGTAAAATTGCCTAATTCCTATTGCGTTGCCAATAAAATGCTCCTAAACACCTCTAAAGCAACACCGGGCTACTGGATTCGTTCCCTAGGTCGTTACGGATGC
Organism: Solanum dulcamara; assembly: GCF_947179165.1. NCBI lineage: Eukaryota > Viridiplantae > Streptophyta > Magnoliopsida > Solanales > Solanaceae > Solanum > Solanum dulcamara. The sequence continues at coordinate 1,346,319 of NC_077241.1, read as the reverse complement.
TACTATGGAAGAATCCAAAAACATTCAACCTGCACCCCCGACACCTAAAAAATCTGTGGGCTAACACACGAAAAACTGATAAAATTACCTAATTCCTATTACTTCGCCAATAAAATGCTCCTAAACCCCTCTAAAACATCGCCGGGGCTACTGAAGTCATTCTCTAGATCATTACAGATGCTACTATGGAAGAATCCACGAAAATTCAACTCAGACCCCCAGCACAAAAAACATCTGTGGGCTAACACACGAAAAACTAATAAAATCACCTAATTCCTATTGCTTCGCCAATAAAATGCTCCTAAACCCTTCTAAAGCACTGCCGGGGCTGCTGAGGTCATTACCTATGTCATTACGGATGCTACTATGGAAGAATACAAGAAAATACGACTCAGACCCCCGGCACCTAAAAAATCTGTGGGCTAACACACACGAAAAACTGGTAAAATCGCCTAATTCCTATTTTATTTCCAATAAAATGCTCCTAGACCCCTCTAAAATGCCTCCGGGGCTACTAGAGTCGTTACCAAAGTCGTTACGGACGCTATTATAGAAGAATTCAAGAAAATTCGATCCAGATCTCCGGCACCTAAAAAATCTGTGGGCTAACACACACAAAAGAACAGAAAAATTGCCTAATTCCTATTGCGTCGCCAATTAAATGCATCTAAAACCTTCTAAAGCACTGCCGGGGATACTGAGGTCATTCTCTAGGTCGTTACGGATGCTACTGTGGAGGAATCCATGAAAATTTAACCCTAACCCTCGGTACCTAAATAATCCGTGGGCTAACACACATAAAAATCTGGCAAAATCACCTAATTCCTATTTCGTCACCAATAAAATGCTCCTAAACCCTTCTAAAGCACCGCCGGGGCTACTGAGGTCATTACCTATGTTGTTACGGATTCTACTATGGAAGAATACAAGAAATTTCGACCCATACCCCCGGCACCTAAAAAATCCGTGGGCTAACACACACAAAAAATTGGCAAAATCGCATATTTTCTATTGCGTCACAATAAAATGCTCTTAAACCCCTCTAAAGCACCGCCGGGGCTACTAGAATCGTTCCCTAGAGCGTTACGGATGCTACTATGGAAAAATCAACGAAATTTCAACTCGGACCCCCGACACCTAAAATATCCGTGGAGTAACACACGAAAAATTGATAAAATCACCAAATTCCTATTGCTTCACCAATAAAATGCTCCTAAAACCTTCTAAAGCACTGCCGGGGCTACTGAGGTCATTCCCTATGTCGTTACGGATGCTATTATGGAAGAATACAAGAAAATTCAATTCGGATCCCCGGCACCTAAAAAATCTGTGGGCTAACATACACAAAAAACTGGCAAAATCGCCTAATTCCTATTTCATTTCCAATAAAATGCTCCTAGACCCCTCTAAAGTGCCTCCGGGGCTACTAGATTCGTTACCCAGGTCGTTACGGATGCTACTATGGAAGAATCCAAGAAAATTCGACCCGAATCTCCGGCACCTAATATATCTGTGGGCTAACACACAAGAAAAATTGGCAAAATCACCTAATTTTTATTGCGTTGCCAATAAAATGCTCCTAAAACCTTCTAAAGCGTCATCGGGGATACTGAGGTCATTCCCTAGGTCGTTACGGATGCTACTATGGAAGAATCCAAGAAAATTTGACCCAGACCCCCGGCACCTAAAAAATATGTGGGCTAACATACACAAATCACTGGCAAAATTGCCTAATTCCTATTGCGTCGCCAATAAAATGCTCTTAAACCCTTCTAAAGTGCTGTCGGGGCTATTGAAGTCGTTCCCTAGGTCGTTACGGATGATATTATGGATGAATACATGAAAATTTGACCCAGAACCCCGGCACCTAAAAAATCCGTGGGTTAACACAAACGAAAAACTGGCAAAATCGCCTAATTCCTATTGCATTGCCAATAAAATGCTCTTAAACCCCTCTAAAGTGCCGCCGGGGCTAACTGAGTCATTCCCTAGGTCGTTACAAATTCTACTATGGAAAAATACAAGAAAATTCGACCTAGACCTCCGGCATCTAAAAAATTTGTGGGCTAACACACAAAAAAAACTGGCAAAATCGCCTAATTCTTTCTTATTGCGTCGCTAATAAAATACTCCTAAACCCTTCTAAAGCGTCGTTGGTGCTACTGAAGTCATTCCATAGGTCGTAACGGATGCTACTATGGAAGAATCCAACAAAAATTCGACTCAAACCTCCGACACCTAAAAATCCGTTGGCTAACACACAAAAAACTGGCAAAATTGCCTAATTTCTATTTCATTGCCAATAAAATGCTCCTAATCCCCTCTAAAGTGCCACTAGGGCTACTAGAGTCGTTCCCCAGATCTCTACGGATGCTACTATAAAATAAACGAAGAAAATTCGACCCGTACCCCGGCACCTAAAAAATCTGTGGCTAACACACGCGAAAAACTGGTAAAATTGCCTAATTCCTATTATGTCGCCAATAAAATGCTCCTAATCCCTTCTAAAGCGCTGCCGAGGCTACTGAAGTCTTTACCTAGGTTGTTACGGATGCTACTATGGAAGAATCCAAGAAAATTCGACCCGGACCCCCGGCACCTTAAAATTCCGTAGGCTAATACACGCAAAAAAGTGGAAAAATTGCCTAATTCCTATTGGGTCGCCAATAAAATTATCCTAAACCCCTCTAAAGCGCCACCGGGGCTATTGAAATCGATCCCTAGGTCGTTATAGACGGTAATATAGAAAAATCCAAGAAAATTCTACCCAGACCCCCGGCACCTAAAAAATCCATGGACTAACGCACACGAAAAACTGGCAAAATCGCCTAATTCCTATTGTGTCACCAATAAAATGCTCTTAATCCCTTCCATAGCGCTGCCGAGGCTACTGGAGTTGTTCCCTAGGTTGTTACAGACGTTACTATGGAAGAATCCAAGAAAAATTCTACCCGGACCCCCAGCACCTAAAAAATCTGTAGGTTAACTCACACGAAAAACTAGTAAAATGGCCTAATTCCTATTGCGTTACCAATAAAATGCTCCTAAACACCTCTAAAGCATCGCCGGGGCTACTGGATTAGTTCCCTAGGTCGTTACGGATGCTATTATTGAAGAATCCAAGAAACTTTAACCCGGACCCCCGACAACTAAAAATTCTGTGGGTTAACACACACGAAAAACTGGCAAAATCGCCTAATTTCTATTGTATTACCTATAAAATGCTCCTAAACCCCTCTAAAGCGCTGTCGGGGCTACTGGACTCGTTCCCTAGGTCATTACGGATGACACTATGGAATAATATAAGAAATGTTCGAGCCGGACCTCCGGCACCTAAAAAATATGTGGGCGAACACACACGAAAATTCGATCCGGACCACCGGCACCTAAAAAATCTATAGGTTAACACACATGAAAAACTGGCAAAATCACCTAATTCCTATTGCATGGCCAATAAAATACTTCTAAACCCCTCTAAAGCGCCGACGGGGCTACTAGGGTCATTCCCTAGATCGTTACAGATGCTACTATGGAAAAATCCAAAAAATGTTTGACCCGGACGTCCGGCACCTAAAACATATATGGGCGAACACACATGAAGAACTAGCAAAATCGCCTAATTCTTATTGTGTTGACAATAAAATGCTCCTCAACCATTCTAAAGCGCCGTCAGGGCTACTGGAGTCAATCCCTAGGTCATTACGGATGCTACAATGGAAGAATCCAAGAAAATTTGACCCGAACCCACTGGCACCCAAAAAATTTGTGGTCTAACACACACAAAAAATTGGCAAAATCACCTAATTCTTATTGCGTCGCCAATAAAATGCTCCTAAAACCTTCTAAAGCACCGCCGGGATACTGAGGTCATCCCTAGGTCATTACGGATGTTACTATGGAAAAATCTAAGAAAATTCGACCCAAACCCCGGCACCTAAAATATCTGTGATCTAACATACACGAACAACTGGCAAAATCGCCTAATTCTTATTGCGTCACCAATAAAATGCTCCTAAAATCTTCTAAAGCATCATCGGAGCTATTGGAGTCATTCCCTAGGTCTTTACTGACGCTACTGTGGAATAATCAACGAAAATTCGACTCGGACCCCCGACACCTAAAAAATCTGTGGTCTAACACACACGAAAAATCGGTAAAAATCACTTAATCCTATTCCGTCGCCAATAAAATTCTCCTAAACCATACTAAAGCGATGTTAAGGCTACTGGAGTCAATACATAGGTCTTTACGGATACTACAATGAAAGAATCCAACAAAATTCGACCCGAACCCCGGACACCTAAAAAATCTGTGGGCTAACACACACGAAAAACTGGCAAAATAACTTAATTCTAATTGCGTCGCCAATAAAATGCTCCTAAAACCTTCTAAAGCGTCGCCGGGGATACTGAGGTCATCCCTAGGTCGTTATGGATGCTACAATGGAAGAATCCAAGAAAATTCGACCCGAAACCCCGGCACCTAAAAATTTATGGGCTAACACACACGAAAAACTGGCAAAATCGCCTAATTCTTATTGCGTCACCAATAAAATGCTCCTAAACACTTCTAAAGCGCCATTGGGGCTACTTGAGTTATTCTCTAGGTCGTTCCAGACGCAATTGTGGAATAATCCATGAAATTTCGTCTCGAACCCCCGGCACTTAAAAAATCCATGGGCTAACACACACGAAAAATTGGCAAAATCACCTAATCCAATTGCGTCGCCAATAAAATGCTCCTAAACCATTCTAAAAGCACCGTGGGGCTACTAAGGTCGTTCCCTATGTCATTCCGGATGTTACTATAGAAGAATTCAAGAAAATTCGACCTAGACCCCCGACACCTAACAAATCCGTGGGCTAACACATATGAAAACCTGGCAAAATCACCTAATTCCTATTGCGTAACCAATAAAATGCTTCTAAACCCTTCTAAAGCACCACCGGGGCTACTAAGGTCGTTTCCTATGTCGTTACGGATGCTACTATGGAAGAATCCAAGAAAATTCAACCTAGACCACCGGCACCTAAAAAATCTGTGGGCTAACACTCACGAAAAACTGGAAAAATCGCCTAATTCCTATTGCGTCGCACATAAAGCGCTTCCAAACCATTCTAAAGCGCCACCGGGGTTACTGGAGTTGTTGCCTAGGTCGTTACAAATGCTACTATGCAACAATCAAAGAAAATTCGACCCTGACCCCCGGCACCTAAAAAATCTATGGGTTAACACAAACGAAAAACTGACAATATCACCTAATTCCTATTTCATTGCCAATAAAATGCTCCAAGACCATTCTAAAGCGCCTCCGGGGCTACTAGAGTCATTCCCCAGGTCTTTACGGATGCTACTATGGAAGAATCCAAAAAAATTCAACCCGCACCCTTGGCACCTAAAAAATCTGTAGAGTAACACACACGAAAAACTGGCAAAATCATCTAATTCCTATTATATCGCCAATAAAATACTCCTAATCCCTTCTAAAGCGCTGCCGAGGCTACTACAGTTGTTACCTAGGTTGTTACGGATGCTACTATAGAAGAATCCAAGAAAATTCGACCTAGACCCCCGGCACCTAAAAAATCCGTAGGCTAACACACACGAAAAAATAGAAAAATTGCCTAATTCTTATTGCGTCGCCAATAAAATGCTCCTAAACCGCTCTAAAGTGCCACCGGGTCTACTGAAATTGTTCCCTAGGTCGTTACGGACGTTACTATAGAAGAATCCAAGAAAATACTACCCAGACCCCCGGCACCTAAAAAATCTGTGGGTTAACACACACGAAAAAGTGGTAAAATTGCCTAATTCCTATTTTCTTGCCAATAAAATGCTCCTAAACACCTCTAAAGCATCGTCGGGGTTACTAGAATTATTCCCTAGGTCGTTACAGATGCTACTATGGAAGAATCCAAAAATATTCATCCCGCACCCCAGGCACCTAAAAAATTTGTGGGCTAACACACAAAAAACTGGCAAACTCTCCTAATTCCTGTTGCGTCGCTAATAAAGCTCTTGTATACCATTCTAAAGCGCCACCAGGGCTACTGGAGTCATTGCATAGGTCGTTACGGTTGCTACTATGCAAGAATCCAATAAAATTCGACCTTGACCCCCGGCACCTAAAAAATCCGTGGGCTAACACACACAAAAAATTGGCAATATCACCTAATTCCTATTTCATTGCCAATAAAATGCTCCTAGACCATTCTAAAGCACCTCCGGGGCTACTAGAGTCATTCCCTAGGTCGTTACGGATGCTACTATGAAGGAATCTAAGAAAATTCGACCCGGACCCCCGGCACCTAAAAAATCTGTGGGCTAACACACCCGAAAAACTGGCAAAATCGCCTAATTCCTATTGCGTCGCAGATAAAATGCTCCTAAACCCCTCTAAAGCACCTTCGAGGCTACCGAGGTCGTTCCCTAGGTCGTTACGGATGCTATTATTGAAGAATCCAAGAAAATTTGACCCGAACCCCCATCACCTTAAAAACACGTGGGTTAACACACACGAAAAAAACTAGCAAAATTGCCTAATTCCTATTGCATTGCCAATAAAATGCTCCTAAACCCCTCTAAAGCGCCGCAGGGGCTATTGGAGTCGTTCCCTAGGTCGTTACGGATGCTACTATGGAAAAATCCAAGAAATGTTCGACCCAGACCTCCGGCACCTAAAGAATATGTGGGCGAACACATACGAAAAACTGGCAAAATCTTCTAATACATGTTGCGTCGCCAATAAAATGCTTCTAAAACCTTTTAAAGCGTCGTTGAGGATACTGAGGTCATTCCCTAAGTCGTTACGGATGCTACTATAGAAGAATTCAAGAAAATTTGACCCGGACCCCCGGCACCTAAGAAATCTGTGAGCTAACACACAATAAAAACTGGCAAAATCGCCTAATTCCTATTGCGTCGCCAATAAAATGCTCCCAAACCCTTCTTAGGCATTGTCGGGGCTACTGAAGTCGTTTCCTAGGTTGTTACAGATGCTACTATGGAAGAATCCAAAAAAACACATTCTGGACCCCCGGCACCTAAAAAAACAGTGAGCTAACACACACAAAAAACTGGCAAAATCGCCTAATTCCTATTATATTGCCAATAAAATGCTCCTAAACCCTTCTAAAGCGCCTCCGGGGCTACTAGATTCGTTCTCCAGGTCATTATGGACGCTACTATGAGAGAATCTTAGAAACTTCAGCCCGGACCCCCGGCACCTAAAACATCTGTGGGCTAATACACACGAAAAACTGGCAAAATTGTCTAATTTCTATTGCGTCGCTAATAAAATGTTCTTAAACCCTTCTAAAGAGCTGCCGGAGCTACTATTGTCGTTCCCTAGGTTGTTACGGATTCTACTATGGAAGATTTCAAGAAAATTAGACTCGGACCCCCGGCACCTAAACAATCTGTGGACTAACACACAAGAAAAACTGGCAAAATATCCTAATTTCTATTGCGTCGCAAATAAAATGCTCCTAAACCCCTCTAAAGTGACACCGGAGCACTGGAGTCATTTCCTAGGTCCTTACGGATCCTAAAATGAAAGAATCCAAGAAAATTCAATTGAAACCTCCGGCACCGAAAAACTGGCAAAATCGCTTAATCCCTATTGCGTCGCAAATAAAATGCTCCTAAACCTTTCGAAAGTGTCGTCGGGGCTACTGGAGTCATTTCCTAGGTCGTTACGAATGCTACTGTAGAAGAATCCATGAAAATTTGACTCAGAACCCCGGCACCTAAAAAATCCATGGGCTAACACACACAAAAAACTGGCAAAATCGCATAATTTTTATTGCATCACCAATAAAATGCTATTAAACCCCTCTAAAGCGCCGCCGGGGCTACTGGAGTCATTCCCTAGGTCGTTACGGATCCTACTATGGAAGAATCTAAGAAAATTCAACCCGGACCCCGGCACTTTAAAAACAGTGGGCTAACATACACAAAAAACTGGCAAAATTGCCTAATTACTATTGCATCGCCAATAAAATGCTCTTAAACACTTCTAAAGCACTTTCGAGGCTACATGAGTCATTCCCTAGGTCGTTATGTACGCTATTATGGGAGAATCCAAGAAAATTTGACTTGGACCCTCGGCACCTAAAAAATCTATGGGCTAACACACGCTATTATGGGAGAATCCAAGAAAATTCCTCTTTCATTGCAAACAAAATGCTCCTAGACTCCTCTAAAGTGCCTCTGGGGCTAGTAGAGTCGTTACCCAGGTCGTTACGGACGCTACTATGGAAGAATCCAAAAAACATCGACCCGAATATCCGGCACCTAAAAAATCTTTGGATTAACACACACGAAAAATTGACAAAATCACCTAATTCTTATTGCGTCGCCAAAAAAATGCTTCTAAAATCTTTTAAAGTATCGTCGAGGATACTGAGGTCATTCCCTAAGTCGTTACGGATGCTACTATAGAAGAATTCAAGAAAATTCGACTTGGACCCCCGGCACCTAAAAAATCTGTGAGCTAACACACACTAAAAACTGGCAAAATTGCTTAATTCCTATTGCGTCGCCAATAAAATGCTCCCAAACCCTTCTAAAGCACCATCGGGGCTACTGGAGTCGTTTCCTAGGTTGTTACAGATGCTACTATGGAAGAATCCAAGAAAACACATTCTGGACCCCCGGCACCTAAAAAAACAGTGAGCTAACACACACAAAAAACTGGCAAAATCGCCTAATTCCTATTATATTGCCAATAAAATGCTCCTAAACCCTTCTAAAGCGCCTCCGGGGCTACTAGATTCGTTCTCCAGGTCATTATGGACGCTACTATGAGAGAATCTTAGAAACTTCAGCCCGGACCCCCGGCACCTAAAACATCTGTGGGCTAATACACACGAAAAACTGGCAAAATCGCCTAATTCCTATTGCGTCGCTAATAAAATATTCTTAAACCCTTCTAAAGCGCTGCTGAGGCTACTATTGTCGTTCCCTAGGTCGTTAAGGATTCTACTATGGAAGATTACAAGAAAATTCGACCCGAACTCCCGGCACCTAAACAATCCGTGGACTAACACACACGAAAAACTGGAAAAATATCCTAATTCTTATTGCGTCACCAATAAAATGCTCCTGAACCCCTCTAAAGTGCATCCAAAGCTACTGGAGTCATTCCCTAGGTCCAAACGGATGCTAAAATGGAAGAATCTAAGAAAATTCAACCCGGACCCCCGACACCTAAAAAATATATGGGCTAACACACACGAAAAACTGGCAAAATTACGTTAATTCCTATTGAGTCGCAAATAAAATGCTCCTAAACTCTTATAAAGTGCAGTAGGGGCTACTGGAGTCATTCCCTGGGTCGTGACGGATGCTACTGCGGAAAAATCCATGAAAATTCAACTCGGACCCACGACACCTAAAAAATCCATGGGCTAACTCACACGAAAATCTGGCAATATCACCTAATTCCTATTGCGTCGCCAAAAAATGCTTCTAAACCCTTCTAAAGCGCCGCCAGAGCTACTGAGTTCATTCCTTAGGTATTTACGGATTCTACTATGGAAGAATCCAAGAAAATTTGACCCGTAACCCCGGCACCTAAAAATTTGTGGGCTAACACATACGAAAAACTGGCAAAATCGACTAATTCTTAATGTGTTGCTAATAAAATGCTCCTAAACCCATCTAAAGCGCCTTTGGGGCTACTGGAGTCAATCCCTAGGTCGTTATGGATGCTAATGTGGAAGAATCCATAAACATTTGACTCTGATCCCCAGAACCTAAAAAATTTGTGGGCTAACACACACGTAAAACTGGCAAAATCACATAATTTCTATTGTATCACTAATAAAATGCTCCTAAACCCCTCTAAAGCACCGCCGGGGCTACTGGAGTCCTTCCCTAGGTCGTTACGGATGCTATTATGGAAGGATCCAAGAAAATTCAACTCGGACCCCCGATACCTAAAAAATCTGTGGTCTAACATACACAAAAAAACTGGCAAAATCGCCTAATTATTATTGCATTGCCAATAAAATGCTTTTAAGCACTTCTAAAGCTCTTTCGGGGCTACAAGAGTCATTTACTAGGTCGTTACGGACGCTATTATGGGAGAATATAAGAAAATTTGACTCGGACCCCCGGCACCTAAAAAATCTATGGGCTAACACATACGAAAAATTGGCAAAATCGCCTAATTCGTATTTCATTTCCAATAAAATGCTCCTAGACCCCTCTAAAGCGCCTCCGGGGCTACTAGAGCCGTTACGGACGCTACTATGGAAGAATCCAAGAAAATTCGACCCGAATCACCGGCACCTAAAAAATCTTTGGGCTAACACACACAAAAAAAGACAAAATCACCTAATTCTTATTGCGTCGCCAATAAAATGCTTTTAAAACCTTCTAAAGCGCCACCGATGATACTGAGGTTATTCTCTAGGTCGTTACGGATGCTACTATGGAAGAATACAAGAACATTCGACCCGAACCCCCGGCACCTAAAAAATCTGTGGGCTAACACACACGAAAAATGGCAAAATCGCCTAATTCCTATTGCGTCGTCAATAAAATTCTCCTAAACTCTTCTAAAGCGCCTTCATGGCTACTGGAGTCATTCCCTAGGTCATTACGGATGCTACTGTGAAAGAATCCATGAAAATTCGACTCATACCCCCGGCACCTAAAAAATCCATGGGCTAACGCACACGAAAAACTGGCAAAATCGCCTAATTCCTATTGTGTCACCAATAAAATGCTCTTAATCCCTTCCATAGCGCTGCCGAGGCTACTAGAGTCGTTCCCTAGATTGTTACGGATGTTACTATGGAAGAATCCAAGAAAATTCAACCCAGACCCCTGGCACCTAAAAAATCGATGGGCTAACACACACAAAAAATTGGCAAAATTGCCTAATTCTGATTGCGTCGCCAATAAAATGCTCCTAAACTCTTCTAAAGCGCCGTCGGGGCTACTTTAGTCATTCTCTAGGTCGTTACGGATACTACTGCGGCTGAATCTATGAAAATTCGACTTGGACCCCCGGAACCTAAAAGATCTGTGGGCTAACAAACACGAAAAACTGGCAAAATCGCATAATTTCTATTGCATCACCAATACTATGCTCCTAAACCCCTCTAAAGCGCCGCCGGGGCTATTGGAGTCGTTCCCTAGGTCTTTATGGATGCTACTATGGACGAATCCAAGAAAATTACAACCCGGACCCCCGGCATCTAAAAAATCTGTGGGCTAACATACACGAAAAACTGGCAAAATTGCCTAATTATTATTGCGTCACCAATAAAATGCTCTTAAACACTTCTAAAGCGCTTTAGGGGCTAAATGAGTCATTCCCTAGGTCGTAACGGACGCTATTATGAAAGAATCCAAGAAAATTCGACTCGGAACCCCGGTACCTAAAAAATCTGTGGGCTAACACACATGAAGAATTGGCAAAATCGCCTAATTCCTATTTCATTGCCAATAAAATACTTCTAGACCCCTCTAAAGCGCTTCTGGGGCTACTAGAGTCGTTACCCAGGTTGTTAAGAATGATACTATGGAAGAATCCAAGAAAATTCGATCCGGATCCCAGACACCTAAAAAATCTGTGGGCTAACACACACAAAAAATTGGCAAAATCACCTAATTCTTACTGCGTCACCAATAAAATGCTCCTAAAATTTTCTAAAGCGTTGCCGAGGATACTGAGGTCATTCCATGGGTTGTTACTGATGCTACTATGGAAGAATCCAAGATAATTCAACTCGAACCCCCGGCACCTAAAAAATTTGTGGGCTAACACACACGAAACACTGGCAAAATTGCCTAATTCCTATTGCATCGCCAATAAAATGCTCCTAAACCCTTATAAAGCGCTATCGGGGCTACTGAAGTCATTTCCTAGGTCATTATGGATGCTACTGTGGAAGAATCCACGAAAATTCAACTCGGACCCCCGGCACCTAAAAAATCCATGGGCTAACGCACACGAAAAACTGGCAAAATCACCTAATTACTATTGTATCGCCAATAAAATGCTCTTAATCCCTTCCATAGCGCTGCCGAGGCTACTGGAGTCGTTCCCTAGGTCGTTACGGACGTTACTATGGAAAAATCCAAGAAAATTCTACCCGAACCCCGGGCACCTAAAAAATTTGTGGGCTAACACATACGAAAAACTAGTAAAATTGCCTAATTCCTATTGCATTACCAATAAAATGCTCCTAAACACCTCTAAAGAATCACCGGGGCTATTAGATTAGTTCCCTAGGTCATTACGGATGCTATTATGGAAGAATCCAAAAATATTCAACCCGCACCTCCGGCACCTAAAAAATCTGCGGGCTAACACAATCAAAAAACTGGCAAACTCGCCTAATTCCTATTGCGTCGCTAATAAAACGCTTCTAAACCATTCTAAAGCGCTGTCGAGACTATTGGAGTCATTTCCTAGGTCGTTACAGACGCTACTATAGAAGAATCAAATAAAATTCGAACCTGACCCTCGGCACCTAAAACATCTGTGGGCTAACACACAAGAAAAATTGGAAAAATCACCTAATTCCTATTTCATTGCCAATAAAATGCTCCTAGACGCCTCTAAAGCATCTCCAGGGCCACTAGAGTCATTCCCTAGGTCGTTACAGATTGTACTGTGGAAGAATCCACGAAACTTCGACTCAGACCCCCGGCACCTAAAAAATCCATGGGCTAACGCACACGAAAAACTGGCGAAATCGCCTAATTCCTATTAGGTCACCAATAAAATGCTCTTAATCCCTTCCATAGCGCTGCCGAGGCTACTGGAGTCGTTCCCTAGGTCGTTACAGACGTTACTATGGAAGAATCCAAGAAAATTCTACCCGGACCCACAGCACCTAAAAAATCTGTGGGCTAACACACACGAAAAACTAGTAAAATGACCTAATTCCTATTGCGTTAACAATAAAATGCTCCTAAACACCTCTAAAGCGTCGCCGGGGCTACTGGATTAGTTCCCTAGGTCGTTACGGATTCTATTATGGAAGAATCCAAAAATATTCAACCCGAACCCCCGGCACCTAAAAAATCTGTGGGCTAACACAAATAAAAAACTGGCAAACTCACCTAATTCCTATTGCGTCGTCAATAAAATGCTCCTGAACCCCTCTAAAGTGCCTCTAAAATTACTGGAGTCATTCCCTAGGTCCATACGGATGCTAAAATAGAAGAATCTAAGAAAATTCAACCCGGACCCCGGTACCTAAAAAATCTATGGGCTAACACACATGAAAAACTGGCAAAATTGCTTAATTCCTATTGCGTCGCAAATAAAATGCTCCTAAACCCTTCTAAAGTGCCGTTATGCCGTCAGAGCTACTGGAGTCATTTCCTAGGTCGTGACGGACGCTACTATGGAAGAATACAAGAACATTCGACTCGAACCCCTCGCACCTAAAAAATCTGTGGGCTAACACACACGAAACACTGGCAAAATCGCCTAATTCCTATTGTGTCGTCAATAAAATGCTCTTAATCCCTTCCATAGTGCTGCCGAGGCTACTGGAGTCGTTCCCTAGGTCGTTGCGGACGTTACTATGGAAGAATCCAAGAAAATTCTACCCAGACCCCCGACACCTAAAAAATCTGTGGGTTAACACATACGAAAAAGTGGCAAAATCACCTAATTCTTATTGCATCGCCAATAAAATGCTCCTAAACCCTTCTAAAATGCCGTCGGGGCTACTTGAGTCATTCCCTAGGTCATTACGGATGCTACTGTGGATGAATCCACAAAAATTTGACTCGGACCCCCGGAACCTAAAAAATCTGTGGGCTAACACACACGTAAAACTGGCAAAATCGCATAATTTCTATTGCATCACCAATACTATGCTTCTAAACCCCTCTAAAGTGCCTCCGGGGCTACTAGAGTCGTTCCCTAGGTCGTTATGGATGCTACTATGGAAGAATCCAAGAACATTCAACCCAGACCCCCGACACCTAAAAATCGGTGGGCTAACACACACAAAACACTGGCAAAATCGCCTAATTCCTATTGCATCGCCAATAAAATACTCCTAAACTCTTCTAAAGCGCAATCATGTCTACTGGAGTCATTCCCTAGGTCATTACGGACGCTACTATGGAAGAATCCACGAAAATTCAACTCATAGCCCTGGCACCTAAAAAATCCATGGGCTAACGCACACGAAAAACTGGCAAAATCGTCTAATTCCTATTGTGTCGCCAATAAAATGCTCTTAATCCCTTCCATAGTGCTGCCGAGGCTACTGGAGTCGTTCCCTAGGTCGTTGCGGACCTTACTATGGAAGAATAAAAAAACATTCGACCCAGACCCCCGACACCTAAAAAGTCTGTGGGCTAACACACACGAAAAATTGGCAAAATCGCCTAATTTTTGTTGCGTCGCCAATAAAATGCTCCTAAACCCTTCTAAAGCGCCGTCGAGGCTACTGGAGTCATTCCCTGGGTCATTACGGATGCTACTATGGATAAATCCATGAAAAGTTAACTCGGACCCTCGGAACCTAAAAAATCCATGAGCTAACACACACGAAAAACTGGAAAAATTGTCTAATTTCTATTGCGTCACCAATAAAATGCTCCTAAACCCCTCTAAAACGCTGCCGGGGCTACTGGAGTCATTCCCTAGGTCGTTATGGACGCTATTATAGGAGAATCCAAGAAAATTCAACTCGGACACCCGGCACCTAAAAAGTCTGTGGGCTAACACACACGAAAAATTGGCAAAATCGCCCAATTCCTATTTCATTGCCAGTAAAATGCACTTAAACACTTCTAAAGCGCTTTCGGGGCTACAAGACTCATTCCCTAGGTCGTTACAAATGAATTATGAGAGAATCCAAGAAAATTCGAGTCTTACCCTCGGCACCTAAAAAATCTTGTGGCTAACACACACGAAAAATTTGCAAAATCGCCTAATTCCTATTTCATTGCCAATAAATTATGCCTAGACCCCTCTAAAGCGCTTCCGAGGCTACTAGAGTCGTTACCTAGGTTGTTCAGGATGCTACTATGGAAGAATCCAAAAAAATTCGACCCTGATCCCCGGTACCTAAAAAATCTGTGAGCTAACACACATGAAAATTGGTAAAATCACTTAATTCTTACTGCGTTGCCAATAAAATGCTCCTAAAACCTTCTAAAGTGCCGCCGGGGATACTGAGGTCATTCCCTAGGTCGCTACAGATGCTACTATAGAAGAATCCAAGAAAATTCGACCCGAACCCCCGGCACCTAAAAAATCTATGGGATAACACACATAAAACACTGGCAAAATTGCCTAATTTCTATTGCGTCGCCAATAAAATGCTCCTAAACCATTCTAAAGTGCCGTCGGGGCTAATGGAGTCATTCCCTACGTCGTTACGGATGCTACTATGGAAGAATCCACGAAAATTCGACTCGGACCCCCCGCACCTAAAAAATCCATGGGCTAATGCACACAAAAAACTAGCAAAATCACCTAATTCCTTTTGCGTCGCCAATAAAATGTTCCTCAATTATTCTAAAGCGCCGTCAGGGATACTGGAGTCAATTCCTAGGTCGTTACGGACGCTACAATGGAAGAATCCAGAAAAATTCGACCCGAACCCCCGGCACCTAAAAAATCTGTGGGCTAACACATATGAAAAATTGGCAAAATCACCTAATTCTTATTGCATCGCCAATAAAATGCTCCTAAAACCTTTTAAAGCGCCGCCGGGGATACTGAGGTCATTCCCTAGGTCGTTGAGGATGCTACTATGTAAGAATCCGAGAAAATTCGACCCGAACTCCCGGCACCTAAAAAATCTGTAGGCTAACACACACGAAAAACTGGCAAAATCGCCTAATTTTTGTTGCGTCGCCAATAAAATGCTCTTAAACCCTTCTAAAGCGTCGTCGAGGCTACTGGAGTCATTCCCTAGGTCATTACGGATGCTACTATGGATGAATCCACGAAAAGTTAACTCGGAACCTCGGAACCTAAAAAATCCAAGGGCTAACACACACGAAAAACAGCAAAAATCGTCTAATTTCTATTGCGTCACTAATAAAATGCTCCTAAACCCCTCTAAAACGCTTCCGGGGCTACTGGAGTCATTCCTTAGGTCGTTATGGATGCTATTATAGGAGAATCCAAGAAAATTCACCTTGGACACCCGACATCTAAAAATTCTATGGGCTAACACACACGAAAAATTGGCAAAATCACCTAATTCTTACTGCGTCGCCAATAAAATGCTCCTAAAACCTTCTAATGCGTCGTCGGGGATACTGAGGTCATTCCCTAGGTCATTAAAGATGCTACTATAGAAGAATCCAAGAAAATTCGACTCGAACCCCCGGCACCTAAAAAATCTGTGGGCTAACACACACGAAACACTAGCAAAATTGCCTAATTTCTATTGCGTCGCCAATAAAATGTTCCTAAACCATTCTAAAGTGCCAACAGGGCTACTGAAGTCATTCCCTAGGTCGTTACGGACGCTACTATGGAAGAATCCACAAAAATTTGACTCGGACCCCCGACACCTAAAAAATCCATAGGCTAACGGACACGAAAAACTGGCAAAATCACCTAATTCTTATTGCGTCGCCAATAAAATTGCTCCTAAACCCTTCTAAAGCGCCGCTGGGGCTACTGAGGTCGTTCCTTAGGTCGTTATGGATGCTACTATGGAAGAATCCAAGAAAATGCGACCCAGACCCCCGATACCTAAAAACTCTGTGGGCTAACACACACGAAAAACTGGCAAAATCGCCTAATTCTTATTGCGTCGCCAATAAAATGCTCCTAAACCCTTCTAAAGCACCGTCGAGGCTACTAGAGTCAATCCCTTGGTCGTTAAGGATGCTACTGTGGATGAATCTATGAAAATTTGACTCAGACCCTCGGAACCTAAAAAATCTGTGGGCTAACACACACGAAGAACTGAAAAATCATCTAATTTCTATTGCGTCACCAATAAAATGCTCCTAAACCCCTCTAAAATGTTGTCGGGGCAACTGGAATCGTTCCCTAGGTCGTTACGGACGCTATTATAGGAGAATCCAAAAAAATTCAACTCGTACACCCGGCACCTAAAAAGTCTGTGGACTAACACATACGAAAAATTGGCAAAATCGCCTAATTCCTATTTCATTGAAAGTAAATTGCACCTAAACATTTCTAAAGTGCTTTCGGGGCTACAAGAGTCATTCCCTAGGTCGTTACGGACGCTATTATGAGAGAATCCAAGAAAATTCGTATCAGACCCCCGGCACCTAAAAAATCTGTAGGCTAACACACACGAAAAATTATCAAAATCGCCTAATTCCTATTTCATTGCCAATAAAATATTCCTAGACCCCTCTAAAGCGCTTCCGGGGCTACTAGAGTCGTTACCCAGGTCGTTACGGATGCTACTATGGAAAAATCCAAGAAACGTTCGACCCGGACCTCCGACACCTAAAATATCTGTGAGCGAACACACGAGAAAAACTAGCAAAATTGCCTAATTCTTATTGCGTCGCCAATAAAATGCTCCTCAACCATTCTAAAGAGCCATCAGGGCTATTGGAGTCAATCCCTAGGTCGTTACGGACGCTACAATGGAAGAATCGAAAAAAATTCGACCCGAACCCTCGATACCTAAAAAATATGTGGGCTAACACACGAAAAATTGGCAAAATCACATAATTCTTATTTCGTCGCCAATAAAATGTTCCTAAAACCTTCTAAAGCACCGCCGGGGATACTGAGGTCATCCCTAGGTCGTTACGGATGCTACTATAGAAGAATCCAAGAAAATTTGCCCCGAACCCCCGACACCTAAAAAATCTGTGGCTAACACACACGAAAAATTAGCAAAATCGCCTAATTCTTATTGCGTCACCAATAAAATGCTCCTAAACCCTTCTAAAGCGTCGTCGGGGCTACTGGAGTAATTCCCTAGGTCGTTACTGACGCTACTGTGGAAGAATCCATGAAAATTCAACTCGAACCCGCGGCACCTAAAAAATCTATGGGCTAACACACACGAAAAACTGCAAAATCACCTAATCCTATTGCGTCGCCAATAAAATGCTCCTAAACCATTCTAAAGCGCCGTCAGGGCTACTGGAGTCAATCCCTAGGTATTACAGACACTACAATGGAAGAATCCAAGAAAATTCGACACGAACCCCCAACACCTAAAAAATCTGTTGTTTAACACACACGAAAAATTGGCAAAATCACCTAATTCTTATTGCGTCGCCAATAAAATACTCTTAAAACCTTCTAAAGTGCCATGGGGGATACTGAGGTCATCCCTAGGTCGTTACGGATGCTACTATAGAAGAATCTAAGAAAATTCGACCCGAACCCCCGACACCTAAAAAATCTGTGGGCTAACACACACAAAACACTGGCAAAATCACCTAATTCCTATTGCGTCGCCAATAAAATGCTCCTAAACCCATCTAAAGCACCATCGGAGCTACTGAAGTCATTCCCTAGTTCTATACGGATGTTTTTGTGGAAGAATCCATGAAAATTCGACTCAGATCCCTGGAACCTAAAAAATCTGTGGGCTAACACACACGTAAAACTGGCAAAATCGCATAATTTCTATTGCGTCACTAATAAAATGCTCCTAAACCCCTCTAAAGCGCCGCCGGGGCTACTGGAGTCCTTCCCTAGGTCGTTACGGATGCTACTATGTAAGGATCCAAGAAAATTCGACCCGGACCCCCGGCACCTAAAAAATCTATGGGCTAATATACACGAAATACTGGCAAAATCACCTAATTCATATTGCATCACCAATAAAATGCTTTTAAGCACTTTTAAAGCCCTTTCGGGGCTACAGGAGTCATTTACTAGGTCGTTACGGATGCTATTATAGGAGAATCCAAGAAAGTTTGATTCGGACCCCCGACACCTAAAATATCTGTGGGCTAACAAACACGAAAAATTGGCAAAATCACCTAATTCCTATTTATTTCCAGTAAAATGCTCCTAGACCCTTCTAAAGCGCCTTCAGGGCTACTAGAGTCATTACCCAGGTCGTTACGGATGCTACAATGGAAGAATCCAAAAAAATTCGACCCGAACCCCCAACACCTAAAAAATTTGTGGGCTAACACACACGAAAAATTGGCAAAATCACTTAATTCTTATTGCATCGCTAATAAAATGCTTCTAAAACCTTCTAAAGCGCCGCCAGGGATACTGAGTTCGTCCTTAGGTCGTTATGGATTCTACTATGGAAGAATCCAAGAAAATTCGCCCCGAAACCCCGGCACCTAAAAAATATGTGGGCTAATGCACACAAAAAACTGGCAAAATTAACTAATTCTTAATGTGTCACTAATAAAATGCTCCTAAACCCATCTAAAGCGCCGTCGGGGCTACTGGAGTCATTCCCTAGTTCTATACGGATGCTACAGTGGAAGAATCCACGAAAATTTGACTCAGATCCCCAGAACCTAAAAAATCTGTAGTCTAACACATAAGAAAAACTAGAAAAATCATCTAATTTTTATTGCGTCACCAATAAAATGCTCCTAAACCCCTCTAAAACGCTGTCGTGGCTACTGGAGTCGTTCCTTAGGTTGTTACAGATGCTATTATAGAAGAATTCAAGAAAATTCGACTAGGACACCCGGCACCTAAAAATTCTGTGGGCTAACACACACGAAAAATTGGGAAAATCGCCTAATTCCTATTTCATTGCAAGTAAAATGCACTTAAACAGTTCTAAAGCGCTTTCGGGGCTACAAGAGTCATTCTCTAGGTCGTTACGGACGCTATTATGATAGAATCCAAGAAAATTCAACTCGGACCCCCAGCACCTAAAAAATCAGTGGGCTAACACATACTAAAAACTGGCAAAATCGCCTAATTCCTATTATATTGCCAATAAAATGCTTCTAAACTCCTCTAAAGCGCCTCCGGGGATACTAGATTCGTTCTGCAGGTCATTACGGATGCTACTACGGTAGAATCTAAGAAAATTCAGCCCGGACCCCCGGCACTTAAAAAATCTGTGGGCTAATACACACGAAAAATTGGCAAAATCACCTAATTCATATTGCGTCGCCAATAAAATGTTCCTAAACCCTTCTAAATCGTTACCGGGGCTACTATATTCGTTCCCTAGGTCTTTACGGATGCTACTATTGAAGATTCTAAGAAAATTCGACCCAATCCCCCGGCTACTAAAAAATCTGTGGGTTAACACACACGAAAAAGTGGCAAAATCGCCTAATTCCTATTGTGTCGACAATAAAATGCTCCTAAACCCCTATAAAGCACTGTCGGGGCAACTGGAGTTATTCTCTAGGTCGTTACGGATGATACAGTGGAAGAATCCAAGAAAATTCAACCAGGACCCCCGGCACCCAAAAAATCTGTGGGCTAACACACACGAAAAACTGGCAAAATTGTCTAATTCTTATTTCATTGCCAATAATATGCTCCTAAACTCCTCTAAAGCGCCTCCGGGGCTACTAGAATCATTCCCCAGGTCGTTATGGTCGCTACTATGGAGGAATTTAAGAAAATTCGCCCCAGACCCCTGGCACCTAACAAATCTGTAGGCTAACACACACGAAAACCTGGCAAAATTGCCTAATTCCTATTGCGCCGCTAATAAAATGCTCCTAAAACCCTCTAAAGTGCCACCGGGGCTACTGTAGTCATTCCCTAGGTCATTCCAAACGATACTATGGAAGAATCCAAGAAAGTTCAATCCAAACCCCGGCACCTAAAAAATCCATGGGCTAACACACACAAAAAACAAGAAAAATCACCTAATTCCTATTTCATTGCCAATAAAATGCTCTTAGACCCCTCTAAAGCGCCTCCGGGGCTACTAGAGTCATTCCCAGGTTGTTACAGATGCTACTATGAAAGAATCTAAGAAACTTCGACCCAGGCCCCCAGCACCTAAGAAACTATGGGGTAACACACTCGAAAAACTGGCAAAATCGCCTAATTCCTATTGCGTCGCCAATAAAATGCTCCTAAACCCCTCAAAAGCACCTCTAGGGAAACTGTGGTCATTCCCTAGGTCATTACGGATGCTACTATGGAAAAATCCAAGAAAATTCAACTCGGACCCCCGGCACCTAAAAAATCTGTGGGTTAACACGCACGAACAACAGGCAAAATCGCCTAATTCCTATTGCATTGCCAATAAAATGCTCCTAAACCCCTCTAAAGCGCCATGGGGGATACTGGAGTCATTCCCTAGGTCGTTACGGATGCTACTATGGAAAAATTCAAGAAACTTTCGACCCGGACCTCCGACACCTAAAAAACATGTGGGCGAACACACATGAAAAACTGACAAAATCGCCTAATTCTTATTGCATCGCCAATAAAATGCTCCTCAACTATTCTAGAGCACCGTCAGGGCTACTGGAGTCAATCCCTAGGTCTTTACGGATGCTACAATGGAAGAATCTAAGAAAATTAGACCCTAAAAAATCTGTAGGCTAACAAACACGAAAAACTAGTAAAATCACCTAATCCTATTGCGTTACTAATAAAATGCTCCTAAACCCTTCTAAAGCACTGCGGGGCTACTGAGGTTGTTTTCTATGTCGTTACGGATGCTACTATGGAAGAATCAAAGAAAATTCGACCCGAATCCCAGGCACCTAAAAAATCTATGGACTAACACACACGAAAAAATTGGCAAAATCACCTAATTCTTATTGGGTCGCCAATAAAATATTCCTAAAACCTTCTAAAGCGTCTCCGGAGATACTGAGGTCATCCCTAGGTCGTTACGGATGCTACTATGGAAGAATCCAAGAAAATTCAACCCGAACCCCGGCACCTAAAAAATCTGTGGGCTAATACACACGAAAAACTGGCAAAATCGCCTAATTCTTATTGCGTCACCAATAAAGTGCTCCTAAACCCTTCTAAAGCGCCATCGGGGCTACTGGAGTCATTCCCTAGGTCGTTATGGACACTACTGTGGAAGAATCCATGAAAGTTCGACTCGGACCCCGGCATCTAAAAAATCCATGGGCTAACACACATGAAAAACTCGCAAAATCACCTAATCCTATTGCGTCGCCAATAAAATACTCCTAAACCCTTCTAAAGCACTTCAGGGCTACTGAGGTCGTTCCCTATGTTGTTACGGATGCTACTATGAAAGAATCTAAGAAAATTCGATGCAGATCCCAGGCACCTAAAAAATCCCTGGGCTTACACACAAAAAAATTGGCAAAATAGCCTAATTCCTATTGCGTCGCCAATAAAATGCTCCTAAACCCCTCTAAAGCACTGTTGGGGCTACTGAAGTCATTCCCTAGGTCATAACGGATGCTACTATAGAAGAATCCAAGAAATGTTGACCCGAACCCCGGCACCTAAAAAATTCGTGGGCTAACACACACGAAAAACTGACAAAATTGTCTAATTCCTATTTCATTGCCAATAAAATGCTCCTAATCCCATCTAAAGCGCCTTCGAGGCTACTAGAGTCGTTCCCAAGGTCATTACGGACGATACTATGGAAGAATCCAAGAAACTTTGACCTGGAACACTGGCATCTAAAAATTCCATGGGCTAACACATACGAAAAACTAGCAAAATCACCTAATTCCTATTGCGTCGCCAATAAAATGCTCCTAAACCCCTCTAAAGCACCGCTGGGCTACTGGAGTCATTCCATAGGTCGTTACGGATGATATAGTGGAAGAATTCAAGAAAATTCAATCAAGACCCCCGGCACCCAAAATATCTGTGGGCTAACACACAGGAAAAACTAGCAAAATTGCCTAATTCTTATTTCATTGCAAATAATATGCTCCTAAACCCCTCTAAAGCGCCTCCGGGGCTACTAAAATCATTCCCTAGGTCGTTATGGTCGCTACTATGGAAGAATCAAAGAAAATTCGACCCGGACCCCTGGCACCTAAAAATGCTATTGGCTAACACACAAGAAAAATTCAGAAACTCGCCTAATTTCTATTGCGTCGCTAATAAAATACTTCTAAAGCGCCGCCGGGGCTACTAGAGTCATTCCCTAGGTCATTAAGGATGATACAATGGAAGAATCCAAGAAATTTCGACTCAGACCACCAGGACATAAAACATCTGTGGGCTAACATATACGAAAAACTGGCAAAATTGCCTAATTCCTATTGCATCGCTAATAAAATGCTCTTAAACCATTCTAAAGCGCTGTCGGGGCTACTGGAGTCATTATCTAGGTCGTTAGAATGCTACAATGGAAGATTCTAAGAAAATTTAACCCGGACCTCGACACCTAAAAAATCCGTGGGCTAACACACACGAAGAACGGGCAAAATTGCCTGATTCCTATTGCGTTGCCAATAAAATGCTCCTAAACCCCTCTCAAGCACCGCCGGGGCTACTGGAGTCGTTCCCTAGGTAAATACGGATGCTACTATGGAATAATCCAAGAAAATTCAACCCGAACTCCCGACACCTAAAAAATTTGTGGGCTAACACACACGAAGAACGGGCAAAATTGCCTAATTCCTATTGCATCGCCAATAAAATGCTTCTGAACCCCTCTAAAGCACCGCCGGGGCTACTGGAGTCGTTCCCTAGGTAAATACGGATGCTACTATGGAAGAATCTAAGAAAATTCAACCTGGACTCCCGGCACCTAAAAAATCTGTGGGCTAACACACACGAAGAACGGGCAAAATTGCCTAATTCCTATTGCATCGCCAATAAAATGCTCCTAAACCCTTCTAAAGCGCCATAGGGGCTACTGGAGTCATTATCTAGGTCGTTAGGTTGCTACTATGGAAGAATCTAAGAAAATTTGACCCGGACATCCGGCACCTCAAATATTTGTGGGCTAACACATACGAAAAACTAACAAAATTGCCTAATTCCAATTGCATCACCAATTAAATTCTCCTAAACCTTTCTAAAGCACCGCTGGGGCTACTAAAGTAGTTCCTTAGGTCATTACGGATATTGAAAATTCCAAGAAAATTCGACCCGAACCCCCGGCACCTAAAAAATCTATGGGTTAACATACACGAAAAACTGGCAAAATTGCCTAATTTCTATTGCGTTGCCAATAAAATGCTCCTAAACCTCTCTAAAGCGCCACCGGGGCTACTGGAGTCATTTTCTAAGTCATTATGGATGCTACTATGGAAGAATCCAAGAAAATTCAAACTGAACCCCCGTTACCTAAAATATCTGTAGCCTAACACACACGAAAAACTGGCAAAATCGTCTTATTCCTATTTTATTGCCAATAAAATGCTCCTAAACCCTTCAAAAGCGCCTACAGAGCTACTAGATTCGTTTTCCAGGTCGATACGGATGCTTCTATTGAAGAATCTAAGAAAATTCAGCCCGGAATCCCGGCACCTAAAAAATTCGTGGGTTAACTTACACAAAAAACTTGCAAAATCGCCTAATTCTTATTGCATCACCAATAAAATGCTCCTAAACCCTTCTAAAGCATCGTCGGGGCTACTAGAGTCATTCCCTAGGTCATTATAGACGCTACTGTGGAAAAATCTACGAAAATTTGACTCATACCCCCGGCACCTAAAAAATCCGCTGGCTAGCACATACAAAAAACTGGCAAAATAACCTAATCCTATTGCGTCGCCAATAAAATGCTCCTAAACCCTACTAAAGCACCGCGAGGCTACTGAGGTCGTTCCCTATGTTGTTACGGATGCTACTATGGAAGAATCGAAGAAAATTTGACCCAGACCCCCGGCACCTAAAAAATATGTGGGCTTACACACAAAAAAAATTGGCAAAATTGCCTAATTCCTATTGCGTCGCCAATAAAATGCTCCTAAACCACTCTAAAGCACCGTTGGGGCTACTGAAGTCGTTCCCTAGGTCACAACAGATGCTACTATGGAAGAATCCAAGAAAATTCGAACCAGACCCCCGGCACCTAAAAATTTGTGGGCTTACACATAAAAATAATTGGCAAAATTGCCTAATTCCTATTGCGTCGCCAATAAAATACTCCTAAACCTCTTTAAAGCACCTCTGGGGCTACTAAGGTTATTCCCTAGATCGTTACGAATGCTAGTATGGAAGAATCTATGAAAATTCGACCCGGACCCCCGACACCTAAAAATTTTGAGTGCTAACACACATGAAAAACTGGCAAGATTGCCTAATTCCTATTGCGTCACCAATAAAATGCTCCTAAACCCTTCTAAAGCACCGTCGAGGCTAATGGAGTCATTTCCTAGGTCATTATAAATGATGCTATGGATGAAACCAACAAAACTCATTCCGAACCCCCGGCACCTAAAAAATCAGTGGGCTAACAAACACCAAAAACTGGCAAAATCGCCTAATTCCTATTATATTCTCAATAAAATGCTCTTAAACCCCTTCTAAAGTGCCTCCGGGGCTACTAGATTCGTTCTTCAGGTGGTTACGGAAGCTATTATGGAAAAATCTAAGAAAATTCAGCCCGGACCCCCGGCACCTAAAAAATCTATGGGCTAATAAACACGAAAAACTGGCAAAATCGCCTAATTCATATTGCATCGCCAATAAAATGTTCCTAAACCCTTCTAAAGCGCTGCCGGGGCTACTATATTCGTTCCCTTGGTCCTTACGGATGCTACTATAGAAGATTCCAAGAACATTTGACCCGAGCCCCCGGCACCTAAAAAATCTGTGGCTAACACACACGAAAACCCGACAAAATTGCTTAATTCCTATTGCGTCGCCAATAAAATGCTCCTAAACCCTTTAAAGCATCGTTGGGGCTACGAAAGTTATTCCCTAGGTCGATACAGACGTTACTATGCAAAAATCCTAGAAAATTCGACCCGAACCCCTGGCACCTAAAAATATCTGTGGGCTAACACACACGAAAAATTGGCAAAATTGCCTAATTCTTATTGCGTGGCCAAAAAATGCTCCTAAACCCTTCTAAAGTATCGTTGGGGCTACTGGAGTCATTCCCTAGATTGTTAAGGATGCTACTGTGGAAGAATCCAAAAATATTCGACCCGGACCCTCGACACCTAAAAATTCTGTGGGCTACTACACACGAAAAACTGGCAAAATCACCTAATTCCTGTTGCGTCGCCAATAAAATGCTCTTAAACCCCTCTAAAGCGACACCGGGGCTACTGAAGTCGTTCCCTAGGTCGTTATGGATGATACTATGGAAGAATTCAAGAAAATTTGAGTCGGACCCCAGGCACCTAAAAAATCTGTGGGCTAACACACATGAAAATCTGGCAGAATCGCCTAATTCCTATTGCATCACCAATAAAATGCTCCTAAACCCTCTAAAGCACGTTCGGAGCTACATGAATCATTCCCTAGGTCTTTACGGACGCTATTATAGGAGAATCCAAGAAAATTCGACTTGGACCCCCGGCACCTAAAAAATCTATGGGCTAACACACACGAAAAACTGGCAAAATTGCCTAATTCCTATTTTATTGCCAATAAAATGCTCCTAGACCCCTATAAATCACCTCCGGGGCTACTAGATTCGTTACCCAGGTTGTTACGGACGCTACTATGGAAAAATCCAAGAAAATTCGACCCAGATCCCCAGCACCTAAAAAATCTGTGGGCTAACACACACGAACAAATTGGCAAAATCACCTAATTCTTATTGCATCGCCAATAAAATGCTCCTAAAACCTTTTAAAGCGCCGCCGGGGATACTGAGGTCATTCCCTAGGTCATTACGGATGCTACTATGTAGGAATCCAAGAAAATTCGACCCGAACCCCCGACACCTAAAAAATATGTGGGCTAATACACACGAAAAACTGGGAAAATCGCTTAATTCTAATTGCATCACTAATAAAATGCTACTAAACCCTTCTAAAGCGCTGTCGGGGCTACTATAGTCATTCCCTAGATTGTTACGAACGCTACTGTGGAGGAATCCACGAAAGTTCGACTCGGACCCCCGGCACCTAAAAAATCCATGGGCTAACACATTAAAAACTGGCAAAAACACCTAATTCCTATTGCGTCACCAATAAAATGCTCCTAAATTCTTCTAAAGCACTACCGGGGCTACTGAGGTCTTTCCTATGTCGTTACGGATGCTATTATGGGAGAATCTGAGAAAATTTGACTCGGACCCCTGGCACCCAAAAAATCTGTGGGCTAACACACACGAAAAACTGGCAAAATTGCCTAATTCCTATTTCATTGCCAATAGAATCCTCCTAGACCCCTCTAAAGTGCCTCCGAGGCTACTAGAATCATTACCCATGTCGTTACGGATGCTACTATGGAAGAATTCTAGAAAATTTGACACAGACCCCCGACACCTAAAATATCTGTGGGCTAAAACACACGAAAAATTAGCAAAATCAACTAATTCTTATTCCGTCGCTAATAAAATATTCTTAAAACCTTATAAAGCGCCGCCGGAGATACTGAGGTCATTCCCTAGGTTGTTATGTATGCTACTAAGGAAGAATCCAAGAAAATTCGACCCGGACCCACGACACCTAAAAAGTCCGTAGGCTAACACACACGAAAAAATGGAAAAATTGTCTAATTTCTATTGCGTCACCAATAAAATGGTCCTAAACCCCTCTAAATCACTATCGGGGCTACTGAAATCATTCCTAGGTCGTTACGGACGTTGATTTGGAAGAATCCAAGAAAATTCTACCCGGACCCCCGGCACCTAAAAAATCTGTGGGTTAACACACATGAAAAACTGGTAAAATTGCCTAATTCCTATTGCGTTGCTAATAAAATGCTCCTAAACACCTCTAAAGCATCGTCGGGGCTACTGATTCTTTCCCTAGGTCGTTACAGATGCTATTATAGAAGAATCCAAAAAAATTCAACCCGCACCCCCTACACCTCAAAAATCTGTGGGCTAACACACACGAAAAATTGGGAAACTCGCCTAATTCTTATTCCGTCGCTAATAAAATGCTTCTAAACTATTCTAAAGCGCCGCCGGGGCAATTGGAGTCATTTTCTAGGTCGTTATGGACGCTACTATTGAAGAATCCAATAAAATTCGAAGCTGACCCCCGGCACCTAAAAAACTGTGGGCTAACACACACGCAAAACTGGCAAAATCACCTAATTCCTTTTTCATTGCCAATAAAATGCTCCTAGACCCCTCTAAAGTGCCTTCGGAGCTACTAGATTCATTCCCCAAGTCGTTACGGATGTTACTATGAATGAATCTAAGAAATTTCGGCCTAGACCCCCGGCACCGCGGGGCTACTGAGGTCGTTCCCTATGTCGTTACGGATGATACTATGGAAGAATCCAAGAAAATTCGATGCAGACCCCAGGCACCTAAAAAATCCCTGGGCTTACACAACAAAAAAATTGCCAAAATAGCCTAATTCCTATTGCGTCGCCAATAAAATGCTCCTAAACCCCTCTAAAGCACCATTGGGGCTACTGAAGTCGTTCCCTAGGTCGAAACGGATGCTACTATGGAAGAATCTAAGAAAATTCGACCTGAACCCCCGGCACCTAAAAAACCCATGGGCTAACACACACACAAAACTGGCAAAATTGTCTAATTCCTATTTCATTGCCAATAAAATGCTCCTAATCCCCTCTAAATCACCTCGGAGTCTACTAGAGTCGTTCTCCAGGTCGTTACGGACGATACTATGGAAGAATCCAATAAAATTCAACCTGGACCCCCGGCATCTAAAAATTCTGTGGGCTAACAGATACAAAAAACTGGCAAAATCGCCTAATTCGTATTGCGTCGCCAATAAAATGCACCTAAACCCTTATAAAGCGCCGTCGAGGCTACTGGAGTCGTTTCCTAGGTCATTACAGATGCTAATATAGAAGAATCCAAGAAAACTCATTCCGGACCCCTGACACCTAAAAAATCAGTGGGCTAACACATAATAAAAACTGGCAAAATCGCCTAATTCCTATTATATTGCCAATAAAATGCTTCTAAACTCTTATAAAGCGCCTCCGGGGCTACTAGATTCGTTCTCCAGGTCATTACGGATACTACTATGGAAGAATCTAAGAAAAATCAGCCTGGACCCCCGGCACCTAAAAAATCTGTGGGCTAATACACATGAAAAATTGGCAAAATCGCCTAATTCATATTGCGTCGCCAATAAAATGTTCCTAAACCCTTCTAAATCGCTTCCGGGGCTACTATATTCGTTCCCTAGGTCCTTACGGATGCTACTATGGAAGATTCTAAGAAAATTCGACCCAAACCCCCGGCACCTAAAAGATCTGTGGGTTAACACACACGAAAAAGTGGCAAAATCGCCTAATTCCTATTGTGTCGACAATAAAATGCTCCTAAACCCCTCTAAAGCACTGTCGGGGCAACTGGAGTTATTCCCTAGGTCGTTACGGATGATACAATGGAAGAATCCAAGAAAATTCAACTAGGACCCCTGGCACCCAAAAAATCTTTGGGCTAACACACACGAAAAACTGGCAAAATTGTCTAATTCTTATTTCATTGCTAATAATATGCTCCTAAACTCCTCTAAAGCGCCTCCGGGGATACTAGAATCATTCCCCAGGTCGTTATGGTCGCTACTATAGAAGAATTTAAGAAAATTCGACCCGGACCCCTGGCACCTAAAAAATCTGTGGGCTAACACACACGAAAAATTGGCAAAATCGCCTAATTTCTATTGTGTCGCCAATACAATGATCCTAAACCCTTCTAAAGTGCCGCCGGGGCTACTGGAGTCGTTCCCTAGGTCGTTACGAATGATACTGTGGAAGAATCCAAGAAATTTCGACCCGGACCACCGGCACATAAAAATATGTGGGCTAACATATATGAAAAGCTGGCAAAATTGCCTAATTCCTATTGCGTCGCTAATAAAATGCTCCTAAAACCCTCCAAAGTGCCGCTGGGGCTACTGTAGTCGTTCCCTAGGTCATTCCGAACGATACTATGGAAGAATCCAAGAAAGTTCAATCCGAACCCCGGCACCTAAAAAATCCGTGGGCTAACACACACGAAAAACTGGCAAAATCACCTAATTCCTATTTCATTGCCAATAAAATGCTCCTACACCCCTCTAAAGCACCGCTGGGCTACTGGAGTCATTCCCTAGGTCGTTACGGATGATATAGTGGAAGAATTCAAGAAAATTCAACCAAGACCCCCGGCACCCAAAATATCTGTGGGCTAACACACAGGAAAAACTAGCAAAATTGCCTAATTCTTATTTCATTGCAAATAATATGCTCCTAAACCCCTCAAAAGCGCCTCCGGGGCAACTGAGGTCGTTTCCTAGGTCGTTACGGATTCTACTATGGAAGAATCCAAGAAAATTTGACCCGGACCCCCGGCACCTAAAAAATCTGTGGGTTAACACACACGAACAACAGGCAAAATCGCCTAATTCCTATAGCATTGCCAATAAAATGCTCCTAAACCCCTCTAAAGCGTTGTCGGGGCTACTGGAGTCATTTCCTAGGTCGTTACGGATGCTACTATGGAAAAATCCAAGAAACGTTTTACTCGGACCTCCGACACCTAAAAAATATGTGGGCGAACACACACGAAAAACTGGCAAAATCGCCTAATTCTTATTGCATCGCCAATAAAGTGCTCCTCAACTCTTCTAAAGCGCCGTCACGGCTACTGGAGTCAATCCCTAGGTCGTTATGGATGCTACAATGGAAGAAACTAAGAAAATTCGACCCTAAAAAATCTGTAGGCTAACAAACACGAAAAACTGGCAAAATCACTTAATCCTATTGCGTCATCAATAAAATGCTCCTAAACCCTTCTAAAGCACCACGGGGATACTGAGGTCATTTCCTATGTCCTTATGGATGCTACTATGGAAGAATCAAAGAAAATTCGACCCAAATCCCCGGCTTCTAAAAAATCTGTGGACTAACACACACGAAAAATTGGCATAATCACCTAATTCTTATTGCGTTGCCAATAAAATGCTCCTAAAACCTTCTAAAGCACCGTCGGGGATACTGAGGTCATCCCTAGGTCGTTACGGATACTACTACGGAAGAATCCAAGAAAATTCAACCCAAACCACGGCACCTAAAAATTCTGTGGGCTAATACATATGAAAAACTGGCAAAATCGCCTAATTCTTATTTCGTCACCAATAAAATGCTCCTAAACTCTTCTAAAGCACTGTCGGGGCTACTGGAGTCATTCCCTAGGTCGTTATGGATGCTACTGTGGAAGAATCCACGAAAATTTGACTCAGACCCCGGCATCTAAAAAATCCATGGGCTAACATATACGAAAAACTGGCAAAATCACCTAATCTTATTGCGTCGCCAATAAAATGCTCCTAAACCCTTCTAAAGCACCGCTGGGCTACTGAGTTCATTACCTATGTCGTTACGGATGCTACTATGAAATAATCTAAGAAAATTCGATGCAGATCCCAGGCACCTAAAAAATCCCTGGGCTTACACACAAAAAAATTGGCAAAATAGCCTAATTCCTATTGTATCGCCAATAAAATGCTCCTAAACCCCTCTAAAGTATTGTTGGGGCTACTGAAGTCGTTCTCTAGGTCATTACGGATGATATAGTGGAAGAATTCCAGAAAATTCAACCAGGACCCCCTGCACTCAAAACATCTGTGGGCTAACACACACGAAAAACTAGCAAAATTGTCTAATTCTTTTTTCATTGCCAATAATATGCTCCTAAACCCCTCTAAACCACTTCCGGTGCTAAATGAATCATTCCCAAGTCCCTATGGTTGCTACTATGGAAGAATCCAAGAAAATTCGACCCGGACCCCTGGCACCTAAAAAAGCTATGGGCTAACACACAAGAAAATTCGGAAACTCGCCTAATTTCTATTGCGTCGCTAAAAAATGCTTCTAAACCATTTGAAAGCGCTGCCGGGGCTACTGCAGTCGTTCCTTAGGTCGTTACGGATGATACTATGGAAGAAATTTCGACCCGTACCACCAGCACATAAAAAATCTATGGGCTAACATACACGAAAAACTTTCAAAATTGCCTAATTCCTATTGCATCGCTAATAAAATACTCCTAAACCATTCTAAAATGCTATCGGGGCTACTGGAGTCATTCTATAGGTCGTTAGAATGCTACAATGGAAGATTCTAAGAAAATTCAACCCACACCCTCGGCACCTAAAAAATCCGTGGGCTAACACACACGAAGAACGGGCAAAATTGCCTAATTCCTATTGCGTTGCTAATAAAATGCTCCTAAACCCCTATCAAGCACCACCGGGGCTTTTGGAGTCGTTCCCTAGATAAATACGGATGCTACTATGGAAGAATCCAAAAAAATTCAACCCGGACTCCCGGCACCTAAAATATCTGTGGGCTAACACACACGAAGAACAGGCAAAATTGCCTAATTCCTATTGCGTCGCCAATAAAATGCTCCTTAACCCCTCTAAAGCGCCACAGGGGCTACTGGAGTCATTACCTAGGTCGTTAGGTTGCTACTATAGAAGAATCTACGAAAATTTAACCCGGACGTCCGGCACCTAAAAAATTCGTGGCTAACACATATGAAAAACTGGCAAAATTGTCTAATTCCAATTGCGTCACCAATTAAATTTTCCTAAATCTCTCTAAAGCACCGCTGGGGCTACTGAAGTAGTTCCCTAGGTCGTTACGGACGTTACTATTGAAAATTCCAAGAAAATCCGACCCGAACCCTCGGCACGTAAAAAATCTATGGGTTAACATACACGAAAAACTGGCAAAATTGCCTAATTTCTATTGCGTTGCCAATAAAATGCTCCTAAACCTCTCTAAAGCGCCGCCGGGGCTACTGAAGTCATTCCCTAGGTCGTTACGGATACTACTATGGAAGAATCCAAGAAAATTTGAGTCGGACCCCCGGCAACTAAAAAATCTGTGGGCTAACACACACGAAAAACTGGCAAAATCGCCTAATTCCTATTGCATAACCAATAAAATGCTCCTAAACCCCTCTAAAGCACCTTCGTAGCTACATGAGTCATTCCCTAGGTCTTAACGGACGCTATTATAGGAGAATCTAAGAAAATTCGACTCGGACCCCCGGCACCTAAAAAATCTACGGGCTAACACAGACGAAAAACTAGCAAAATTGCCTAATTCCTATTTCATTGCCAATAAAATGCTTTTAGACCCCTCTAAAGCGCCTCCGGGGCTACTAGAGTCATTCCCCAGGTCATTACGGATGTTACTATGAATGAATCTAAGAAATTTCAGCCCGGACCCCCGGCACCTAAAAAATCTGTGGGCTAACACACTCGAAAAACTGGCAAAATCGCCTAATTCTTATTGCGTCACCAATAAAATGCTCCTAAACCCCTCTAAAGCACCGCAGGGGCTACGTGATTCGTTTCTTAGGTCGTTACGGATGCTACTATGGTAAAATCAAAGAAACATTCGACCCGAACCTCCGGCACCTAAACAATATATGGGCGAACACAAACAAAAAACTGGCAAAATCGCCTAATTCTTATTGCGTCGCCAATAAAATACTCCTCAACCATTCTAAAGCGCATTCAGGGCTACTGGAGTCAATCCCTAGGTCGTTACGGACGCTACTATGGAAGAATCCAAGAAAATTCGACCCGAACCCCGGCACCTAAAAAATCTGTGGGCTAATACACACGAAAAACTGACAAAATTACCTAATTCTTATTGCATCACCAATAAAATGCTCCTAAACCCTTCTAAAGCATCATCGGGGATACTGGAGTCATTCCTTAGGTCGTTATGGACGCTACTGTGGAAGAATCCACAAAAATTCGACTAGTACCCCGGCATCTAAAAAATCCATGGGCTAACACACATGAAAAACTGGCAAAATCACCTAATCCTATTGATTTGCCAATAAAATGCTCCTAAACCCTTCTAAAGTACCGCGGGGCTACTGAGGTCGTTCCCTATGTCGTTACGGATGATACTATGGAAGAATCCAAGAAAATTCGATGCAGACCCTAGGCACCTAAAAAATCCTTGGGCTTACACAACAAAAAGCTGGCAAAATAGCCTAATTTCTATTGCGTCACCAATAAAATGCTCCTAAATCCCTCTAAAGCACCGTTGGGGCTACTGAAGTCGTTTCCTAGGTCGTAACGGATGCTACTATGGAAGAATCCAAGAAAATTCGACCCGAACCCCTGGCACCTAAAAAATCTGTGGGCTAACACACACGAAAAACTAGCAAAATTGTCTAATTCCAATTTCATTGCCAATAAAATGCTCCAAATTCCCTCTAAATCACCTCCGAGGCTACTAGAGTCGTTCTCTAGGTCGTTACGGACGATACTATAGAAGAATCTAAGAAAATTCGACCTGGATCCCCAGAATCTAAAAATTCCATGGGCTAACACATATGAAAACTGGCAAAATTGCCTAATTCCTATTGCGTCGCCAATAAAATGCACATAAACCCTTATAAAGCGCCGTCGAGGATACTGTAGTCGTTTCTTAAGTCGTTACAGATGCTATTATGGAAGAATCCAAGAAAACTCATTCTGGACCCCCGACACTTAAAAAATCAGTGGGCTAACATACATCAAAAACTAGCAAAATCGCCTAATTCCTATTATATTGCCAATAAAATGCTTCTAAACTCTTCTAAAGTGCCTCCGGGGCTACTAGATTCGTTCTTCTGGTCATTATGGATGCTAATATAGAAGAATCTAAGAAAATTCAGCCTGGACCCCCGGCACCTAAAAAATCTGTGGGCTAATACACATGAAAAATTGGCAAAATCGCCTAATTCATATTGCGTCGCCAATAAAATGTTCCTAAACCCTTCTAAATCGCTTCCGGGGCTACTATATTCGTTCCCTAGGTCCTTACGAATCCTACTATGGAAGATTCTAAGAAAATTCGACCCAGACCCCTGGCACCTAAAAAATCCATGGGTTAACACACACGAAAAAGTGGCAAAATTGCGTAATTCCTATTGTGTCGCAAATAAAATGCTCCTAAACCCCTCTAAAGCACTGCCGGGGCTACTGGAGTCATTCCCTAGGTCGTTACGGATGATACAGTGGAAGAATCCAAGAAAATTCAACCAGGACCCCCGGCACCCAAAATATCTGTGGGCTAACACACACGAAAAACTGGCAAAATTGTCTAATTCTTATTTCATTGCCAATAATATGCTCCTAAACTCCTCTAAAGCGCCTCCGGGGCTACTAGAATAATTCCCCAGGTCGTTATGGTCGCTACTATGGAGGAATTTAAGATAATTCGACCCGGACCCCTGGCACCTAAAAAATCTGTGGGCTAACACACACGAAAAACTGGCAAAATCGCCTAATTCCTATTGTTTCGCCAATAAAATGCTTCTAAACCCTTCTAAAGCACCGCCGAGACTACTGGAGTCATTCCTTAGGTCGTTACGGATGATACTGTGGAAGAATCAAAGAAAGTTCGACCCGGACCACCGGCACATAAAAAATATGTGGGCTAACATATACGAAAAACTGGCAAAATTGCCTAATTCCAATTGCGTCGCTAATAAAATGCTCCTAAAACCCTCTAAAGTGCCGTCGGGGCTCCTGTAGTCGTTCCCTAGGTCATTCCAAACGATACTATGGAAGAATCCAAGAAAGTTCAATCCGAACCCCGGCACCTAAAAAATCTGTGGGCTAACACACACGAAAAACTGGCAAAATCACCTAATTCCTATTTCATTGCCAATAAAATGCTCCTAGACCCCTCTAAAGTGCCTCCGGGGCTACTAGAGTCATTCCCAGGTCATTACGGATGCTACTATAAAAGAATCTAAGAAAATTCGACCCAGACCCCCAGTACCTAAAAAATCTGTGGGGTAACACACTCGAAAGACTGGCAAGATCGCCTAATTCCTATTGCGTCGCCAATAAAATGCTCCTAAACCCCTCAAAAGCACCTCTAGGGAAACTGAGGTCATTCTCTAGGTCGTTACGGATGCTACTATGGAAGAATCCAAGAAAATTCGACCCGGACCCCCGACACCTAAAAAATCTATTGGTTAACACACACGAACAACAGACAAAATTGCCTAATTCCTATTGCATTGCGAATAAAATACTCCTAAACCCCTCTAAAGTGCTGTCGGGGCTACTGGAGTCATTCCCTAGGTCGTTACGGATGCTACTATGGAAAAATCCAAGAAACGTTCGACCCGGACCTCCGACACCTAAAAAATATGTGGGGTAACACACTCGAAAAACTGGCAAAATCGCCTAATTCATATTGCATCGCCAATAAAATGCTCCTCAACCATTCTAAAGCACCGTCAGGGCTACTGGAGTCAATCCCTAGGTCGTTACAGATTCTAAAATGGAAGAATCTAAGAAAATTCGACCTTAAAAAATCTGTAGGCTAACAAACACGAAAAACTGGCAAAATCACCTAATCCTATTGCATC
This sequence comes from Solanum dulcamara, assembly GCF_947179165.1. Lineage (NCBI taxonomy): Eukaryota > Viridiplantae > Streptophyta > Magnoliopsida > Solanales > Solanaceae > Solanum > Solanum dulcamara. Next base: position 1,310,008 of record NC_077241.1, on the reverse strand, counting down.
ACCAATAAAATGCTCCTAAACCCTTCTAAAGCACCGCGGGGCTACTGAGGTCGTTTTCTATGTCGTTACGGATGCTACTATGGAAAAATCTAAGAAAATTCGATGCAGACCCAAGGCACCTTAAAAATCCCTGGGCTTACACACAAAAATATTGGCAAAATAGCCTAATTCCTATTGCGTCGCCAATAAAATGCTCCTAAACCCTTCTAAAGCACTGTTGGGGCTACTGAAGTTGTTCTCTAGGTCGTAACAGATGCTATTATGGAAGAATCCAAGAAATTTCGACCCAGACCCCCGATACCTAAAAAATCCGTGGACTAACACACACGAAAAACTGGCAAAATTGTCTAATTCCTATTTCATTGCCAATAAAATGCTCCTAATCCCATCTAAAGCGCCTCCGAGGCTACTAGATCATTCCCCAAGTCGTTACGGACCATACTATGGAAGAATCCAAGAAAATTCGACCTGGACCACCGACATCTAAAATTTCGTGGGCTAACACATACGAAAAACTTGCAAAATCGCCTAATTCCTATTGCGTCGCCAATAAAATGCTCCTAAACCCCTCTAAAGCACCGCTGGGGCTACTGGAATCATTCCCTAGGTTATTACGGTTGATATCGTGGAAGAATCCAAGAAAATTTGACCCGGACCCCTAGCACCTAAAAAAGCTATGGGCTAACACACACGAAAAATTCGAAAACTCGCCTAATTTCTATTGCGTCGCTAATAAAATGCTTTTAAACCATTCTAAAGCGCCGCCAGGGCTACTGGAGTCGTTCCCTAGGTCGTTATGGATGATACTGTGGGAGAATCCAAGAAATTCCGACCTGGACCACTAGCACATAAAATATCTGTGCGCTAACATACACAAAAAACTGGCAAAATTGCCTAATTCCTACTGCATCGCTAATAAAATGCTCCTAAACCATTCTCAAGCGCTGTCGGGGCTACTGGAGTCATTCTCTAGGTCATTAGAATACTACAATGGAAGATTCTAAGAAAATTCAACCCGGACCCTCGGCACCTAAAAAATCTGTGTGCTAACACACACGAAGAACGGGCAAAATTGCCTAATTCCTATTGCGTTGCCAATAAAATGCTTCTAAACCCCTCTCAAGCACCACCGGGGCTACTAGAGTCGTTCCCTAGGTAAATACGGATGCTACTATGGAAGAATCCAAGAAAATTCAACCTGGACTCCCGACACCTAAAAAATCTGTGGGCTAACACACACGAAGAACTGGCAAAATTGCCTAATTTCTATTGCATCACCAATAAAATGCTCCTAAACCCCTCTAAAGAGCTCGGAGCTACATAAGTAATTTCCTAGGTCTTTACAGACGCTATTATAGGAGAATCCAAGAAAATTCGACTCGGACCCCTGGCACCTAAAAAATCTACGGGATAACACACACGAAAAACTGGCAAAATTGCCTAATTCTTATTTTATTGCCAATAAAATACTCCTAGACCCCTGTAAAGCGCCTCCGGGGCTACTAGATTCGTTACCCAGGTCATTACGGATGCTACTATGGAAAAATCCAAGAATATTCAACTCGGATCCCCAGCACCTAAAAAATCTGTGGGCTAACACACACGAAAAATTGGCAAAATCACCTAATTCTTATTGCGTCGCAAATACAATGCTCCTAAAACCTTCTAAAGCGCCGCCGGGGATACTGAGGTCATTCCCTAGGTCGTTACGGATGCTACTATGTAAGAATCCAAGAAAATTCAACCCGAACCCCCGGCTCCTAAAATATCTGTGGGCTAACACACACAAAAAGCTGGGAAAATCGCCTAATTCTAATTGCATCACCAATAAAATGCTCCTAAACCCTTCTAAAGCGCTGTCGGGGCTACTGTAGTCATTCCCTAGACCATTACGGACGCTACTGTGGAGGAATCCACGAAAGTTCAACTAGGAGCCCCGACACCTAAAAACTCCATGGGCTAACACACATTAAAAACGGGCAAAAATACCTAATTCCTATTGCGTCACCAATAAAATGCTCCTAAACCCTTCTAAAGCACTACCGGGGCTGCTGAGGTCTTTTCCTATGTCGTTACGGATGATGCTATTGAAGAATCCAAGAAAATTCGACCCAGACCTCCGACACCTAAAAAATCTGTGCGCTAATACACACGAAAAATAGGCAAAATTGCCTAATTTTTATTTAGTCGCTAATAAAATGCATCTAAACCCTTATAAAGCGCTGTCGGGGCTACTGAAGTCGTTCCCAAGGTCGTAACGGATGCTACTATGAAAGAATCCAAGAAACTTCGACCCGAATCTCCGGCACATAAAAAATCCGTGGACTAACACACATGAAAAACTGGCAAAATTGCCTAATTCCTATTTCATTGCCAATAAAATGCTCTAATCCACTCTAAAGCGCCTCTGGGGCTACTAGAGTCGTTCCCCAGGTCGTTACGGACGCTACTATTGAAGAATCCAAAAAAATTCGACATGAACCCCTGACACCTAATAAAATGCTCCTAATTTATTTTAAAGCGCTGCTGAGGCTACTAAAAGATCTGTAGGCTAACACACACGAAAAACTAAAAAATTTCCTAATTTCTATTGCGTTGCCAATAAAATGCTCCTAAACACCTCTAAAGCATCCCGGGGCTACTGGATTCATTCCTAGGTCGTTACGGATTCTACTATGAAAGAATCTAAGAAAATTCGACTCAGACCCCGACACGTAAAAAATTCGTGGGCTAACACACTCAAAAAATTGGCAAAATCTTCTAATTCCTATTTCATCGCCAATAAAATGCTCCTAAACCCCTCAAAAGCACCTCCGGGGCTACTGAGGTTGATCCCTAGGTCGTTACGAATGCTACTATGGAAGAATCTAAGAAAATTTGACTCGGACCCTTGACACCTACAAAATCCGTGGGTTAACAGACACAAAAAACTGGCAAAATCGCCTAATTCCTATTACATCGCCAATAAAATGCTCCTAAACCCCTCTAAAGCACCTCCAGAGTTACTAAAGTCATTCCCTAGGTTGTTATGAATGCTAAAATGGAAGAATACAAGGAAATTCAACCCGGACCCCCGGCATCTAAAAAATCTGTGGGCTAACATACACGAAAAACTGGCAAAATCACCTAATTCTTATTGCGTCGTTAATAAAATGCTCTTAAACCATTCTAAAGCACTTCTGGGGCTACTGGAGTCTTTCCCTAGGTCGTTAAGATGCTACAATGGAAGATTCTAAGAAAATTCGACCCAGACCCCCGGCACCTAAAAAATCCGTTGGCTAACACACGAAGAATGGGCAAAATTGCATAATTCCTATTGCATCGCCAATAAAATGCTCTTAAACCCCTTTCAAGCACCGCCGGGGCTACTAGAGTTGTTTCCTAGGTCAATACGGATGCTACTATGGAAGAATACAAGAAAATTCAACCCGGACCCCCGGCACCTAAAAAATCTATGGGCAAACACACACAAAGAACGGGCAAAATTGCCTAATTCCTATTGCATCGCCAAGAAAATATTCCTAAACCCTTCTAAAGCTCCACAGGGGCTACTGGAGTCATTCCCTAGGTCGTTACGGATGCTACAATGGAAGAATTATAGAAAATTCAATACAGACCACCGGCACCTAAATAATTCGTGGGCTAAAACACACGAAAATTTGGCAAAATTGCCTAATTCCTATTGCGTCACCAATAAAATGCTCCTAAACCTCTCTAAAGCGCCGCCGGGGCTACTGGAGTCTTTTACTAGGTCGTTATTGATGCTACTATGGAAGAATCCAAGAAAATTCAACCCGAACCCCTGGTAACTAAAATATCTGTGGGCTAACACACACGAAAAACTGGCAAAATCGCCTTATTTCTATTTTATTGCCAATAAAATACTCCTAAACCCCTCTAAAGCTCCCCTGGGGCTACTAGATTCATTTTTTAGGTCGTTACAAATGCTTCTATTTAAGAATCTAAGAAAATTCAGCCCATACCCCCGGCACTTAAAAAATCTGTGGGTTAACACACGAAAAACTTGCAAAATTGCCTAATTCTTATTGTGTCACCAATAAAATACTTCTAAACCCTTCTAAAGCGCCGTCGGGGCTACTAGAGTCATTTCCTAGGTTGTTACGGACGCTACTGTGGAAGAATCCACGAAAATTTGATTCAGACCTCCGGCACCTAAAAAATCTGTGGGCTAACATACACGAAAATCCGGCAAAATCACCTAATTCCTATTGCATCGCCAATAAAATGCTCCTAAACCCCTCTATAGCGCCGCCGAGGCTACTAAAGTCATTCCCTAGATCGTTACGGAAACTACTATGAAAGAATCCAAGAAAATTTGACCCGGCCCCCCAGCACCTAAAAAATTTGTGCGTTAACACACGAAAAACTGGTAAAATCATCTAATTACTATTGCGTTGCCAATAAATCCCCTTAAACCCCTATAAAGCGCTGCCGAGGATACTAGAGTTGTTTCCTAGGTCATTACGGATGCTACCATGGAAAAATCCAAGAAAGTTCAACCCGGACCCCGGCACCTAAAAAATCTATGGGCTAACACACGCGAAAAACTGGCAAAATCGCCTAATTCCTATTGCGTCGCCAATAAAATGCTCCTGAACCCCTCCAAAGTGCCGCCGGGGCTACTGGAGTCATTCCCTAGGTCCTTACGGATGCTAAAATGAAAGAATCCAAGAAAATTCAATCTACACCCCCGGCACCTAAAAAATCTTTGGGCTAACACACACGAAAAACTGGCAAAATCGCTTAATTCCTATTGCGTTGCCAATAAAATACTCCTAAACCATTTTAAAGCGCCGTTGGGGCTACTGAAGTCATTCCCTAGGTCGTTATGGATGCTAAAATAGAAGAATCCAAGAAAATTCAACCCAGACCCTCAGCACATAAAAAATCTATGGGCTAATACACACGAAAAACTGGCAAAATTGCTTAATTTCTATTGCGTCGCCAATAAAGTGCTCTTAAGCCCTTCTAAAGCGCCGCCGGGGCTACTGGAGTCGTTCCCTATGTCGTTACGGATGCTACTATGGATGAATCCAAGAAACTTCGACCCGAACCTCCAGAACCTAAAAAATCCGTGGGCTAATACAATTGAAAAACTGGCAAAATAGCCTAATTCCTATTGCGTTGCCAATAAAATGCTCCTAAACCTCTCTAAAGCGCCGACTGGGCTACTGAAGTCGTTCCCTAGGTCGTTACGGATTCTACTATGGAAATATCCAAGAAAATTCGACCCGTACCTCGGCAACTAAAAAATCTATGGGCTAACACACACGAAAAATTTGCAATATCGCCTAATTCCTATTACGTCGAATATCAAATTCTCCTAAACCGTTATAAAGCACCGTCGAGGCTTCTAGAGTCGTTTCCTAGGTTGTTACGGACGCTACTATAGAAGAATCCAAGAAATTTTGACCTGGACAGCTAGCACCTAAAAATACGTGGGCTAACACACACGAAAAACTGGTAAAAGTGCCTAATCCTTATTGCGTCGCCAATAAAATCCTCCTAAACCATTCTGAAGCGCAGTCAGGGATACTGGAGTCATTTCCTAGGTCGTTACGGACACTACTATGGAAGAATCCAAGAACATTCGAGCCTTTCCCCTGGCACCTAAAAAATCTATGGGCGAATACACACGAAAAACTGGCAAAATCACCAAATTCCTATTGCGTCGCCAATAAAATGCTCTGAAACCCTTCTAAAGCACCTTCAGGGCTACTAAGGTCATTCCCTAGGTTGATAAGGATGCTACTATGGAAGAATCTAAGAAAATTTGACCCGAGCCCCAACACCTAAAAAATCCGTGGGCGTTACACAAAAACTGGCAAAATTGCCTATTTCCTATTGCGTCATTAATAAAATACTCCTAACCCCGTCTAAAGTGCCGCCGGGGCTACTGGAGTCGTTCCTTAGGTTGTTACGGATGCTACAATGGAAGAATCCACGAAAATTTAACCCGGACCCCCGTCAGCTAAAACATCTGTGGGCTAACACATAGAAAAACTTGGAAATCGCCTAATTCTTATTGTGTCGCCAATAAAATGCTCCTAAACCCTTCTAAAGTGCCATCGGGGCTATTGGAGTCATTCCCTAGGTCGTTACGGATGCTACTATGGAATTATCCAAGAACATTCGACCCAGACCCCCGATACATAAAAAATCTGTGGGCTAACACACACGAAAAACTGGCAAAATTGCCTAATTCCTATTTCAATTCCAATAAAATGCTCATAAACCCTCTAAAGTGCCTTCGGGGCTACTAGAGTCATTCCCAGGTCGTTACGGATGCTACTATGGAAGAATCCAAAAAAATTCGACCCGGACCCCTGGCACCTAAAAAATCTGTGGGCTAACACACACGAAAAACTAGCAAAATTGCCTAATTCCTTTTGCGTCGCCAATAAAATGATCCTAAACCCCTCTAAAGCGCCGCCGGGGCTACTAAAGTCGTTCCCTAAGTCGTTATGGACGTTACTATGGAAGAATATAAGAAAATTCGACCTAAACTCCCGACACCTAAAAATCCGTGTGTTAACACATACGAAAAACAGGCAAAATCGTGTAATTTCTATTGCATTGCCAATAAAATGCTCCTAAACCCCTCTAAAGCGCCGTCGGGGTTACTGGAGTGGTTCCCTAGGTCATTACGGATGCTACTATGGAAGAATCTAAAAAACTTTGTCCTGGACCCCCGGCAACCAAAAACTCTGTGGGCTAACACACACGAAAAATTGGCAAAATCGCCTAATTTCTATTACGTCGCTAATAACATTCTCCTAAACCCTTCTAAAGCACCACCGGGGCTACTAGAGTCGTTTCCTAGGTCGTTACGGATGCTACTATGGAAGAATCCAAGAAAATTCAACCTGGACCCACGACACCTAAAAAATCCGTGGGCTAACACACACGAAAAACTGAAAAAATAGCCTAATTCCTATTTTATTGCAAAAAAAATGCTCCTAAACCACTCTAAAGCAACTCCAGGGCTACTAGATTCGTTATCCAAGTCATTACGGACACTACTATGAAAGAATCAAAGAATATTCAGCCCGGACCCCGGCACCTAAAAAATCTGTGGGCTAATACACACGAAAAACTTGCAAAATCGCTTAATATCTATTGCGTCGCCAATAAAATGTTCCTAAATCCTTGTAAAGCACTGTCGGGGCTATTGGAGTCATTCGCTAAGTCTTTACAGATCCTACTATAGAAGAATCCAAGAAAATTTGAATCGGACCCCCGGTACCTAAAAAATCTGTGGGCTAACACACACGAAAAACTTGCAAAATCGCCTAATTCCTATTACATTGCCGACAAAATGCTCCTAAACCCCTCAAAAGCATCGTCGGAGCTACTGGAGACATTCCCTAGGTCGTTACGGATGCTACTATAGAAGAATCCAAGAAAATTTAACCTGAACCCTTGGCAACTAAAAAATCTGTGGGCTAACACACACGAAAAACTGGCAAAATCACCTAATTCTTATTGCGTCACTAATAAAATACTCCTAAACCCTTCTAAAGCGCCGTCGGGGCTACTGGAGTCATTCCCTTTGTCGTTAGGGATGCTATTGTGGAGGAATCCAGGAAAATTCGACTCAGACCCCCGGCACCTAAAAAATCCATGGGCTAACACAAAAGAAAAACTGGCAAAATCACCTAATTCCTATTGCGTCACCAATAAAATGCTCCTAAACCATTCTAAAGTACCGCCGGGGCTACTGAGGTCGTTCCCCAGGTTGTTAAGGATGCTACTATGGAAGAATCCAAGAAAATTCAACCCGGACCCCCGGCACCTAAAATATCCGTAGGCTAACACACACGAAAAATTGGTAAAATTGCAAAATTCTTATTGCGTCGCCAATAAAATCATCCTAAACCATTATAAAGTGCAGTCGGGGATACTAGAGTCATTCCCTAGATCGTTGCGGATGCAACTATGGAAGAATCCAAGAAACTTTGACCTGGACCCCCAGCAGCCAAAAAATCTGTGGGCTAACACACGAAAAATTAGCAAAATTGCCTAATTTCTATTATGTCGCTAATAAAACTCTCCTAAACCCTTCTAAAGCACCACTGGGGATACTAGAGTTGTTTCCTAGGTCGTTACGGATGCTACTATGGAAGAATCCAAAAAAATTCAACCCGGACCCACGGCACCTAAAAAATCTGTGGGCGAACACACGAAAAACTGATAAAATCACCTAATTCCTATTGCGTTGCCAATAAAATGCTCCTAAACCCTTTTAAAGTACCTCCGGGGCTACTAAGGTCGTTCCTTAGGTCGTTAAGGATTCTACTATAGAAGAATCAAAGAAAATTTGACCCGAGCCCCAGCACCTAAAAAATTTGTGGGCTAACACACAAAAAATTGACAAAATCGCCTAATTTCTATTGTGTCGCCAATAAAATGCTCCTAAACCCGTCTAAAGTGCTTCCAGGGCTACTGGAGTCGTTCCCTAGGTTGTTATAGATGCTACAATGGAAGAATCCAAGAAAAGTCAACTCAGACCCCCGTCAGCTAAAATATCTGTGGGCTAAAACACACGAAAAACTACAAAATCGCCTAATTCTTATTGCTTCGCCAATAAAATGCTCTTAAACCCTTCTAAAGTGCTATCGGGGCTATTGGTGTCATTTCCTAGGTCGTTACGGACGCTACTATGGAAGTATCCTAGAAAATTAGACCCAGAATAACTAATTCCTATTTCAATTCCAATAAAATGCTCCTAAACCCCTCTAAAGCGCATTCGGGGCTACTAGAGTCGTTCGCAGATCGTTATAGACACTACTATGGAAAAATCTAAGAACATTCGACCCGGATCACTGGCACCTAAAATATCTGTGGGCTAACACACACGGTAAAATTTTCTAATTCCTATTGCATTGCCAATAAAATGATCCTAAACCCTTCTAAAGCGTTGCTGGGGCTTCTAGAGTCATTCCCTAGGTCGTTACGGATGCTACTATGCAAGATTCCAAGAAACTTTGACCTGGACCCCGGCACCTAAACAATTCGTGGGCTAACACATACGAAAAAATGGCAAAATCGCCTAGTTCCTATTGTGTCGCCAATAAAATACTCCTAAACCCTTCTAAAGCGCCACCGGGGCTACTGGAGTTGTTCCCTGGGTCGTTATAGATGCTACTATGTAAGAATCCAAAAACATTCGACACGGACCCCCGACACTTAAAAAATCCGTGGTCGTTACACACGAAAAACTATCAAAATTGCCTAATTCCTATTTCATTGCCAATAAAATGCTCCTAAACCCCTCTAAAGCGCCTCCGAGGCTACTGGAGTCATTCCTAGGTCGTTATGGATGCTAATATGTAAGAATTCAAGAAAATTCAACCCGGACCCCAGGCAGCTAAAAAATCTGAGGGATAACACACACGAAAAATTGGCAAAATTGCCTAATTCCTATTGCGTTGCTAATAAAATGCTCTTCAAACCTTCTAAAGTGCCACCGGGGCTACTGAAGTCATTTTCTAGGTCGTTATAGACACTACTATTGAACAATCCAAGAAAATTTGACCCGGACCACCGACACCTAAAAAATCTGTAAGCTAACACACACGAAAAACTGGCAAAATCGCCTAATTCCTATTTTATTGCTAATAAAATGCTCCTAAACCCTTCTAAAGCGCCGCTGGGGCTACTAGAGTCGTTTCCTAGGTCGTTACAGACACTACTATTGAAGAATCCAAGAAATTTTGACCCGGACCCTCGACACCTAAAAAATCTGTAGGCTAACACACACGAAAAACTGGCAAAATTGCCTAATTCCTATTTTATTGCTAATAAGATGCTCCTAAACCCTTCTAAAGCGCCGCCGGGGCTACTAGAGTCATTTACTAGGTCGTTACGCATGCTACTATGGAAGAATCCAAGAAAATTTGACCCGAACCCTTGACACCTAAAAAATCCATGGGCTAACACACACGAAAAACTTGCAAAATCGCCTAATTTCTATTGCGTCGCCAATAAAATGCTCTTAAATCCTTCTAAAGCGCCACCGGGGCTACTGAGGTCATTCCCTAGGTCGTTACGGATGCTAATATAGAAGAATCCAAGAAAATTCGACCCAGTCCCCCGGCACCTAAAAAATCGGTGGGCTAACACAAATGAAAAACTGGCAAAATTGCCTAATTCCTATTGCGTCGCCAATAAAATGCTCTTAAACACTCTAAAGCACTACCGGGGCTAATGAAGTCGTTTCCTAGGTCGTTACGGATGCTACTATAGAAGAATCCAAGAAAATTTGACCCAGACACCCAACACCTAAAAATTTTGTGGGTTAACACACAAGAAAAACTAGCAAAATAGCGTAATTCCTATTGCGTTAATAATAAAATATTCCTAAACCCCTCTAAAGTGCCGTCAGGGCTACTGAAGTCATTTCCTAGGTCGTTATGGACGTTAGAAAAATCCAAGAAAATTCGACCCGGACCCCCAGCACTTAAAAAATCCTTGGGTTAACACATATAAAAAACTGGCAAAATCGCCTAATTCCTATTGCGTTGCCAATAAAATGCTTCTAAACCCCTCTAAAGCACCGCCGGGGCTGCTGGAGTCGTTCCCTAGGTCGTTAGGTACTCTACTATGGAAGTATCTAAGAAAATTCGACCCAAACTCCCGGCACCCCAAAAATCTGTAGGCTAATACACACGAAAAACTGGCAAAATCGCCTAATTCCTATTTAATTGACAATAAAATGCTCCTAATCCCCACTAAAGTGCCTCCGGGGCAACTAGATTCGTTTCCTAGGTCGTTACGGATGCTATAATTAAATATTCCAAGAAAATTCAACCCGGACCCCCGGCACCTAAAAAATCCGTAGGCTAACACACACGAAAAACTGGCAAAATCGCCTAATTCCTAATGCATCGTCAATAAAATGCTCCTAAACCCCTCTAAAGTACCGCTGGGCTACTAGATTCATTCTCTAGGTCGTTACGGATGCTACTATTGAAGAATCCAAGAAAATTCGACCCAAACCCCTGGCACCTAAAAAATCTGTGGGTTAAAACACACGAAAAACTGGCAAAGTTGCCTAATTTCTATTGCGTCGCCAATAAAATGCTTCTAAACCCCTCTTAAGCACCATAGGGGCTACTGGAATCATTACCTAGGTCGTTATGAAAGCTACTATGGAAGAATCTAAGAAAATTCGACCCGGACCCCCAGCACCTAAAATATCTGTGGGATAACACACACGAAAAACTGGGAAAATCGCCTAATTACTATTGCGTCGCCAATAAAATGCTCCTAAACCCTTCTAAAGCACCGCCGGGGATACTGGAGTCATTCCCTAGGTCGTTATGAATGCTACTATGGAAGAATACAAGAAAATTCAACCTGAATCCCCGATACCTAAAAAATCTGTGGGCTAACACACACGAAAAACTGGCAAAATTGCCTAATTTCTATTGCGTCGCCAATAAAATGCTCTTAAACCACTCTAAAGTGCCGTCGGGGCTACTGGAGTCGTTCCCTAGGTCTTTACGGATGTTACTATGGAAGTATCCAAGAAAATTTGATACGGACTCCTGGCACCTAAAAAATCTGTGGGCTAACACACACGAAAAATTGGAAAAATTGTCTAATTCATATTGCGTCACCAATAAAATACTCCTAATCCCTTCTTAAGCGCCGCTGGGGCTACTAAGTCGTTACCTAAGTCATTACGTATGCTACTATGGAAGAATCTAAAAAAAAATTACCCGAACTCCCAGCACCTAAAAAATCTGTGGGCTAACACACACAAAAAACTGGCAAAATTGCCTAATTTCTATTTCATTGCCAATAAAATGCTCCTAAACCCTCTAAAGAGCCTCCGGGGCTACTAGAGTCGATCCCCAGGTCGTTATGGACGTTACTATGGAAGAATCCAAGAAACTTCGACCCGGACACCCGGTACCTAAAAAATCTGTGGGGTAACACACACAAAAAGCTGGCAAAATTGCCTAATTCCTATTGCGTCGCCAACAAAATGCTCCTAAACCCTTCTAAAGCGCCGCCGGGGCTACTGGAGTCGTTCCCTAGGTCGTTACGGATGCTACTATAGAAGAATCCAAGAAAATACAACCCGTACCCCCAGCACCTAAAAAATCTGTTGGTTAACATATGAAAAACTGGCAAAATCACCTAATTTCTATTGTGTTGCCAATAAAATACTCTTAAACCCCTCTAAAGCGCCGCCGGGGCTACTGGAGTCGTTCTCTAGGTCATTACGGATGCTACTATGGAAGAATCCAAGAAAGTTCAACCAGGACCCCCGGAAACTAAAAAATTTGTGGGCTAACACATACGAAAATCTGGCAAAATCGCCTAATTCCTATTGCGTGACCAATAAAATACTCCTAAACCCTTCTAAAGCGTCGCCGGGGCTACTGGAGTCATTCCCTAGGTTGTTATAGATGCTACTATGGAAGAATCCAAGAAAAACTCGACCCGGACCCTAGGCACCTAAAAAATCCGTGGGCTAACACACACAAAAAACTGGCAAAATTGCCTAATTCCTATTTTATTGCTAATAAAATGCTCCTAAACCCTTCTAAAGCACCTCCGGGGCTACTAGATTCATTCTCCAGGTCGTTACGGACGCTACTGTCATGACCCAACCATGTAGGTCACGATTGGGGTCCAACCTAGACCCCCTCCCCTATGCGTATCTATCAGCTACACCTAAGTTGAACCATGTGTGATGTGACACTATACCCAAAAACCTCAATAGTTGAAAACGTTTTTATGTATATATTGCCTCTTTCATTCGTATCATATCATGAAAGGGCACGCGAGCCAACGAGGCTGTCATAACATAAAAATATTTACAACCTGCCATATAGGCACAGTCGAAACAAACTTATAAAAAAACCCACATATACATATGTCTACAGACCTCTAAGAATAGTAACAACAACATATGGCAGGACAGGGCCCTCGCCGTACCCCTAGACAATTAAATGCATACATATGACATGACTAGTATCAAAAGTTAGGCTCCAGAATAGTGGAGTGCTCCCAATATCACTGAGTGGAAACCCTAAGCTGGCGGATCTCCAAACTGAACATCTGTACCTGCGGGTATGAAACGTAGCCCCCCAAAGAACGGGGGGTCAGTACGATATATGTACTGAGTATATAAAGCATAACAATACATAACTAAGCTGATAACTGAAGTAGGGATGCATGAAACAAATATAACAGCTAACGAATTTCTCTACCTGCATCTTATGACATGAGGGCATGGTGCTACAAGTGTGTCACTATATTTCCACATACATACCTATAGACTGTATCCAGCCATTCAGTGAGGGACTCAGTGAAGATGTCATTTCATTGTGTATCATGCCTGGCCCTTCATGGGACGCGGTGAATAATTATTTCATCATATATCATGCCTGACCCTTCATAGGACGCGGTGAATAATCATTTCATCATATATCATGCACGGCCCTTCATGGGATGCAGTGAATAATCATTTCATCATTTATCATGCCCGACCCTTCATGGGACGCGGTGAATTTATCATGCCCGGCCCTTCATAGGACGCGGTGAATCTATCATGTACAGCCCTTTATGGGACGCGATGAGTTTATTATGCCCGACCCTTCATGGGACGCGGTGAGTTTATCATGCCCGGCCCTTCATGGGACACGGTAAGTTATGTATTAATAGCCTGCACGAGTAGAGTAACGAGGAACTATATGCAATTATCTCATCATCTGAGACTCAGTATAATAATCGTCATGGACTATCATTTGAGGATCAAAATGATTATCATCTCACGTATCCTCTAAATGCCATTAGGGGCCATATCGATGGAGTCTCAAGAGTCCTAGACTTTTATTGAGGTAATACCAAATGGCTTATGCAATCAGAGATACTTGTCATTATAGAGTTCTTAGGCATGGGAGCTCATACATTTAATTAGTATTCATCATATAGGGACTCGAGAGTAGTAGTTCAACTACTTCAAGAACTTTGATATTAAGAAATGAATAGGAGCTATAGTTCATGCTTCTCATGCATCCAGTTACTATTTCATATACAGAAGGCTCGGGGTGATAGCTTAGCTACCTTAAGCGCCTTAGCATTTAGAAGTGAACACGAGTCAAGAGGCTCTACATATATTACTTTTTATCCTATAGAAGCCATAAAAAGGCAATAGCTCAACTATTACAAGAGTTCTACCATCACGAAGTGAATAAGAATTATGAACTATACTCGGAGCTTTACGAATGGAATTATTCCCATGTTTCATATACCAACCATTCATAACATATTTCTAAGACATGCCCAGAATAAAGAAGAATAGCTTTACATACTTATTCCAAAAACATGCCAAAAGAAAGCTTCACATACCTGTTATGGGTTAGTCGCATCCAGACTCGCTTCGGTACTCCTTTAACCTATTTAACACGGAAGTAATACTAAGGTTAGTAACTTTTGACTTTCCAGTTCCTAAATCCACAACCAAGCACCCATAGAAATCAATTCCTTATTCTCCCTTCTCGACTAGTCTTTAACTAGTTAAGGAGTTAACGGAAATTGGGCAGCATCTCCCCTATAATATGACCTATCCGAATTCCCAATTACATACCTAATTACTACAGCCAACCAACAACAACAACCTGCAGCTCATATACAAGTAAAACATGGCAACATTACACAATATAAACTCTACCCGACTTGCTAAAAATTGTAATACCAAAATAGGGTTTCTAATCTTTGTTTCGCAAAACCTTTAATTATACGAAACGAGGGGTCATGTGGCTGAAACCATAAGCACACACACCCCTTTTAAAATACATTTAGGCCCTGCAACACATCATCACACACCTGCAGCATCACCCCACACGCACAACACCCCATTTTGACTACAATTTAACTACGACGACTTCACTTTCGATTGTTTCTATTGTCGAGCATTTCCACGACCCTTTTTATAATTCAAGCAGTATACAAGGTATATAATACCCTACATAACAAACCCATAAATTCCAAATTTAAAGGAGAAGTCTTACCTTACCCGAAATTAGCCAAAACTTGCGTCGGAACTTCTCTAGTCGCGCTGAAACTGTGTGGACTGTTTGGTGTCCGTTTGGTGCTGCTCAAAACCCTAAATTCACATTATTCACACCCTCATAACATTTCCAAATCCTTGAAAAAACGTTGGAGAAGAGAATCAAGCCATAGCTTATCATATGGCTTCCCAAACTTGCTGAAAATTAACTTCGGAACCTCCTTGACGCGGCTGAAATGTTGTGGCTGGTTGTTACTCGTTTTGCAGCCCCAAATAGGTAAGTTACGTTATTAACCACCTCCACTTGATATAATAATACCTTAGCTAATTAATTTACAGAGCAAAATTGGGACTTACCTATGTTTTTCCTCCAAGCCGTCACGTTTTTCTCTCTTATTCTAGGGTTTGCTTTTCGTTTTTCCTTGCTGAAGTTTAAGTGCAGGAACTGAACTTAAGACATGATATACATGTATATATGTGGTCCTAGGAGGTGACACGTATCATCCCCATAGGTTGACACGTGTCCAGCCCCTATTGGGCCACGAATCCATGCCTTACCCCTAGGCTGCCACGTGTCCTTGTGGTCCCCACCTCCCAAGTAGGTGGGTCACCTACTTGACCCTAAGCAGGTGGGTCACCTGGTTGCTTGAGGTTCTGCCACGTGTCGCTTCTCCATTAGATGCCACGTGTCGTCTTTTCCCCTTCCTCGTGGGTTCGTAATCTCGTCTTATTTTAAGAGCCTATGTAATTCGTTCTACGTAAGTTTGGTATGTCCTCGAGTAGCTCAAGTATGTAATACCTCTAAGTTAGTAGCTTACATAGGTAAATTGAGTCCTACTACCCATTACTTGTCCTCCGATTCCTTCCGGATTCTTATAACTTTATTGTCAACTTTCTCTACTATGGGGTATCACATTTGTCTTTCCTTAAAGTCGTTTGATAGTGTCGTAGCTTATCCGGCTCACATGATAATGTCTAAAGAACTTAAGATACATTCCTAGCTCGAGATTGTGGGGTGTAACAACTATTATGGAAGAATCTAAGAAAATTCAGCCCAGACCGTCGGCACCTAAAAAATCTGTGGGCTAATACACACGAAAAACTGGCAAAATCGCCTAATTCCTATTGCGTCGCCAATAAAATATTCCTAAACCCTTATAAAGCGTTGTTGGGGCTATTATTGTCGTTCCCTAGGTCGTTATGGATGCTACTATGGAATATTCTAAGAAAATTCGACCTGGACCCCCGGCACCTAAAAAATCTGTGGGCTAACACACACGAAAAACTGGCTAAATCGCCTAATTCCTATTGCATCGCCAATAAATTGCTCCTAAACCCCTCTAAAGCACCTTCGGAGCTACAAGAGTCATTCCCTATGTCTTTACGGATGCTATTATAGGAGAATCCAAGAAAATTTGACTCGGACCCCCGACACCTAAAAAATTTACGGGCTAACACACACAAAAAACTGGCAAAATTTCCTAATTCCTATTTCATTGCCAATAAAATACTCCTAAACCCCTCTAAAGTGCCTCCAGGGCTACTAGAGTCGTTACCCAGGTCGTTACGGACACTACTATGGAAGAATACAAGAAAATTTGACCCGGATCCCCAGCACCTAAAAAATATGTGGGCTAACACACACGAAAAATTGGCAAAATCACCTAATTCTTATTGCGTCGCCAATAAAATGCTGCTAAAACCTTCTAAAGCGCCGCCGGAGATACTGAGGTCATTCCCTAGGTCGTTACGGATGCTACTATGGAAGAATTCAAGAAAATTCGACCCGAACCCCCGGCACCTAAACAATCTGTGAGCTAACACACGAAAAACTGGGAAAATCGCATAATTCTTATTGCGTCACAAATAAAATGCTCCTAAACCCTTCTAAAGCGCCGTCGGGGCTACTGTAGTCATTCCCTAGATCGTTACGGACACTACTGTGGAGGAATCCATGAAAGTTAGACTCCGACCCCCGGCACCTAAAAAATCCGTGGGCTAACACACATTAAAAACTGGCAAAAGCACCTAATTCCTATTGCGTCACCAATAAAATGATCCTAAACCCTTCTAAAGCATTGTTTGGGCTACTGAGGTCTTTTCCTATGTCGTTACGAATGCTACTATGGAAGAATCTAAGAAAATTCGACCTAGACCCCCGGCACCTAAAAAATTTGTGCGCTAATACACACAAAAAACTGGTAAAATTGCCTAATTCTTATTGCGTCGCCAATAAAATGCCCCTAAACCCTTCTAAAGCGCCGTTGGGGCTACTAAAGTCATTCCCTAGGTCGTAACGGATGCTACTATGGAAGAATTCAAGAAAATTCGACCAGAACCGCTGGCACATAAAATATCTGTGGGCTAACACACACGAAAAACTGGCAAAATTGCCTAATTCCTATTTCATTCAATAAAATGCTCCTAATCCACTATAAAAGCGCCTTTGGGGCTACTAGAGTCGTTCCCAGGTCGTTATGGACGCTACTATGGTAGAATCCAAGAAATTTTGACCCGAACTCCCGACACCTAAAAAATCTGGGGCTATACACACAAAAAACTAGCAAAATCGCCTAATTCCTATTGTGTCGCCAATAAAATGCTCCTAATCCCTTCTAAAGCGCTGCCAAGGCTACCAAAAAATCCGTATGCTAACACATACGAAAAAACTAAAACATTGCCTAATTTTTATTGCGTTGCCAATAAAATGCTCCTAAACACCTCTAAATCGTCCCCGGGGCTACTAGATTCGTTCCTTAGGTCGTTACGGATGCTACTAAGGAAGAATCCAAAAATATTCAACCCGCACCCCCGGCACCTAAAAAATCTGTGGGCTACCACACACGAAAATCTCGCAAGCTCGCCTAATTCCTAATGCGTCGCTAATAAAATGCTTCTAAACCATTCTAAAGCGCCTCCGGGGCTATTGGAGTCATTTCCTAGGTCATTACGGACGCTACTATGGAAGAATCCAAGAAAATTCGAACCTGACCCCCGGTACCTAAAAATTTCATGGGCTCACACACAAAAAAAACTGGCAAAATCACCTAATTCCTATTTCAATGCTAATAAAATGCTCCTAGACCCCTCTAAAGCGCCTCCGGGGCTACTAGAGTGATTCCCAGGTCGTTACGGATGCTACTATGAAAGAATCTAAGAAAATTCAACCCAGACCTCCGGCACCTAAAAAATCAGTGGTGTAACACACTCGAAAAACTAGCAAAATCGCCTAATTCCTATTGCGTCACCAATAAAATGCTCCTAAACCCCTCAAAAGCACCTCCGGGGCTAATGAGGTCGTTCCCTAGATCGTTACGGATATTACTATAGAAGAATCCAAGAAAATTCAACCCGAACCCCCGGCACCTAAAAAATGTGTGGGTTAACACACACGAACAACAGGCAAAATCGCCTAATTCCTATTGCATTGCAAATAAAATATTCCTAAACCCCTCTAAAGCACCGTCGGGGCTACTGGAGTCATTCCCTAGGTCGTTACGGATGGTACTATGGAAAAATCCAAGAAACATTCGACCTGGACCTCCGACACTGAAAAAATATGTGGGAGAACACACACGAAAAACTAGCAAAATCGCCTAATTCTTATTGCGCCGCCAATAAAATGCTCGTCAACCATTCTAAAGCGCCGTCAGGGCTACTGGAGTCAATCCCTAGGTCATTACGGACACTACAATGGAAGAATCTAAGAAAATTCGACTCGAACCCCCTGCACCTAAAAAATCTGTGGGCTAACACACAAAAAAAATTGGCAAAATCACCTAATTCTTATTGCGTCGCCAATAAAATGCTCCTAAAACCTTCTAAAGCGCCGCCGGGGATACTGAGGTCATCCCTAGGTTGTTACGGATGCTACTATGGAAGAATCCAAGAAAATTTGACCCGAACCCCCAGCACCTAAAAAATCTGTGGGATAACACATACGAAAAACTAGCAAAGTCGCTTAATTCTTATTGCGTCACCAATAAAATGCTCATAAACCCTTATAAAGCATCATCGGGGCTATTGGAGTTATTCCCTAGGTCGTTACGGACGTTACTGTGGAAGAATCCATGAAATTTCAACTTGAACCCCCGACACCTAAAAACTCTATGGGCTAACACACATTAAAAACTAGCAAAATCACCTAATCCTATTACATCGCCAATAAAATGCTCCTAAACCCTTCTAAAGCATCGCGGGGCTACTGAGGTCGTTCCCTATGTCGTTACGGATGTTACTATAGAAGAATACAAGAAAATTCGATTCAGACCCCAGGCACCTAAAAAATCCCTGGGTTTACACACAAAAAAAACTGGCAAAATAGCATAATTCCTATTGCGTCGCAAATAAAATGCTCCTAAACCCCTCTAAAGCACTGTTGGGGCTACTGAAGTCGTTCCCTAGGTCATAACGGATGCTACTATGGAAGAATCCAAGAAAATTCGACCCGAACCCCCGGCACCTAAGAAATCAGTGGGCTAACACACACCAAAAATTGGCAAAATTGCCTAATTCCTATTGCATTGCCAATAAAATGTTCCTAATCCACTCTAAAGCGTCTCCGGGGCTACTAGATTCATTCCCCGGGTCGTTACGGACGATGCTTTGGAAGAATCCAAGAAAATTCGACCTAGACCCCCAGCACTTAAAAAATCTGTCGGCTAACAAACATGAAAAATTGGCAAAATTTTCCTAATTCCTATTGCGTCACCAATAAAATGCTCCTAAACCCCTCTAAAGCACCGCCGGGGCTACTGAAATCGTTCCCTAGGTCGTTACGGACGTTACTATGAAAGAATCCAAAAAAAATCGAACCAGACCCCCGGCACCTAAAAAATTTGTGGGCTACTACACACGAAAAATTGGAAAAATTGTCTAATTTCTATTGCGTCACCAATAAAATGCTCTTAAACCCCTCTAAAGTGCCGCCGGGCTACTGAAGTTGTTGCCTAGGTAGTTATGGACGCTACTATGGAAGAATCCAAGAAAATTTGACCCAGACCCCCGGCACCTAAAAAATCCGTGGGTTAACACACACGAAAAACTGGCAAAATTGCCTAATTACTATTGCATCGCCAATAAAATGCTCCTAAACCCCTCTAAAGCACCGCTGGGGCTACTGGAGTCGTTCCCTAGGTCGTTTCGGATGATACTGTGGAAGAATTCAAGAAAATTCAACCCGGACCCCCAGCACCCAAAAAATCTGTGGGCTAACACACACGAAAGACTCACAAAATTGCCTAATTCTTATTTCATTGCCAATAATATGCTCCTAAACCCCTCTAAAGCACCTCCGGGGCTACTAGAATCGTTCCCCAGGTCGTTATGGACGTTACTATGGAAGAATCCAAGAAACTTCGACCCGGACACCCGGTACCTAAAAAATCCGTGTGGTAACACACACGAAAAACTGGCAGAATCGCCTAATTCCTATTGCGTTGCCAATAAAATGCTCTTAAACCCTCTAAAGCGCCGTTGAGGTTACTGGAGTGGTTCCCTAGGTCGTTACGGATACTACTATGGAAGAATCTAAGAAACTTAGACTTGGACCCCCGGCAACCAAAAAATCAGTGGGCTAACACACACGAAAAATTGGCAAAATCGCCTAATTTCTATTACGTCGCTAATAAAATTCTCCTAAACCCTTCTAAAGCACCACCAAGGCTACTAGAGTCGTTTCCTAGGTCTTTACGGATGCTACTATGGAAGAATCTAAGAAAATTCAAACCGTACCCACGGCACCTAAAAAATTTGTGGGCTAACACACACGAAAAACTGAAAAAATAGCCTAATTCCTATTTTATTGCAAATAAAATGCTCCTAAACCTCTCTAAAGCAACTCCGGGGCTACTAGATTCATTCTCCGGGTCATTATGGACACTACTATAAAAGAATCCAAGAATATTTGTCCCGGAACCCCGGCACCTAAAAAATCCATAGGCTAATAAACACGAAAAACTTGTAAAATTGCTTAATATATATTGCGTCGCTAATAAAATATTCCTTAACCGTTCTAAAGCACTATCGGGGCAACTGGAGTCATTCCCTAGGTCGTTACAGATCCTAATATGGAAGAATCCAAGAAAATTTTACCCGGACCCCCGGCACCTGAAAAATCCGTGGGCTAACACACACGAAAAACTTGCAAAATCGCCTAATTCCTATTGCATTGCCGATAAAATGCTCCTAAACCCCTCAAAAGCATCGTCGGGGCTGCTGGAGATATTTCCTAGGTCGTTATAGATGCTAATATGGAAGAATCCAAGAAAATTTAACTCGAACCCCTGGCAACTAAAAAATCTGTGGGCGAATACACACGAAAAACTGGCAAAATTGCCTAATTCTTATTGCGTCACCAATAAAATACTTCTAAACCCTACTAAAGCGTCGTCGGGGCTACTGGAGTCATTCCCTAGGTCGTTAGTGATGCTATTGTGGAGGAATCCACGAAAATTTGACTCAGACCCCCGACACCTAAAAAATCCGTGGGCTAACACAAATAAAAAACTGGCAAAATCACCTAATTCCTATTGCGTCACTAATAAAATATTCCTAAACCCTTCTAAAGCACCGCCGGGGCTACTGAGGTCGTTCCCCAGGTCGTTAAGGATGCTACTATGGAAGAATCCAAGAAAATTCGACCCGAACCCCCGGCACCTAAAAAATTCGTGGGCTAACACACACGAAAAATTGGTAAAATTGTCTAATTCTTATTACGTTGCCAATAAAATCCTCCTAAACCATTATAAAGTGCAGTCGGGGATACTAGAGTCATTCCCTAGGTCGTTGCAGACGCTACTATGAAAGAATCCAAACATATTTAATCCGAACCCCTGGCACCTAAAAAATCTGTGGGCAAACACACACGAAAAACTGGCAAAATCACCTAATTCATATTGTGTTGCCAATAAAATGCTCCTAAACCTTTCTAAAGTACCTCCAGGGCTACTAAGGTCGTTCCCTAGGTCGTTAAGGATACTACTATGGAAAAATCGAAGAAAATTTGACCCGGTCCCCAGCACCTAAAAAATTTGTGGGCTAACACATAAAAAACTGACAA
This sequence comes from Solanum dulcamara, assembly GCF_947179165.1. Classification (NCBI taxonomy): domain Eukaryota; kingdom Viridiplantae; phylum Streptophyta; class Magnoliopsida; order Solanales; family Solanaceae; genus Solanum; species Solanum dulcamara. The sequence goes on along the minus strand of NC_077241.1, from coordinate 1,287,896 downwards.
AATCGCTTAATTCCTATTGCATCGCCAATAAAATGCTCCTAAACCCGTCTAAATTGCTGCTGGGGCTACTGGAGTAGTTACCTTGGTTGTTACAGATACTACAATGGAAGAATCCAAGAAAAGTCAACCCAGACCCCCGTCAGCTAAAAAATCTATGGGCTAAAACACACGAAAAACTGGCAAAATCGCCTAATTCTTATTGTGTCGCTAATAAAATGCTCCTAAACCCTTCTAAAGTGCCATCGGGGCTATTGGAGTCATTCCCTAGGTCGTTACGGATGCTACTATGGAAGTATCCAAGAAAATTAGACCCATACCTCCGGCAACTAAAAAATCAGTGGGCTAACACACACGAAAAACTTGCAAAATAGCCTAATTCCTATTGCGTCGCCAATAAAATGCTCCTAAACCCCTCTAAAGCGCTATCGAGGCTACTGGAGTCATTCCCTAGGTCATTACGGTCTCTACTATGGAATTATCCAAGAAAATTCGACCCATACACTTGAATCATAAAAATTTCGTGGGCTAATACACACGAAAAACTAGCAAAATTGCCTTATTCCTATTTCAATTTCAATAAAATGCTCATAAACCCCTCTAAAATGCCATCGGGGCTACTAGAGTCGTTCCCAGATCATTACGGACACTACTATGGAAAAATCCAAGAAAATTCGACCCGGACCTCTAGCACCTAAAAAATCTGTGGGCTAACACACACGGCAAAATTTTCTAATTCCTATTGCGTTGCCAATAAAATGATCCTAAACCCTTCTAAAGCGTTCTTGGGGCTACTAGAGTCATTCCCTAGGTCGTTACGGATGCTACTATGGAAGATTCCAAGAAAATTCGACCTGGACCCCGGCACCTAAAAAATTCGTAGGCTAACACATATGAAAAACTGGCAAAATCGCCTAGTTCCTATTGCGTCGCTAATAAAATGCTCCTAAACCCTTCTAAAGCTCCGCCAGGGCTACTAGGATTGTTCCCTGGGTCATTACAGATGCTACTATTGAAGATTCCAAGAAAATTCAACTCGGACCCCCGACACTTAAAAAATCTGTGGGCTAACACACACAAAAAACTATCAAAATTGCCTAATTCCTATTTCATTGCCAATAAAATGCTCCTAAACCCCTCTAAAGCGCCTCTGAGGATACTGGAGTCGTTCCCAGGTCGTTACGGATGCTACTATGGAAGAATCCAAGAAAATTCGACCCAGACCCCCGGCACCTATAAAATCTGTGGGCTAACATACATGGAAAACTCGCAAAATCGCCTAATTCCTATTGTATCGCCAATAAAATGCTCCTAAACCCCTGTAAAGCACCTTCGGGGCTACTCGAGTCGTTCCTTAGGTCGTTATGGATGCTAATATGTAATAATTCAAGAAAATTCAACTCAAACCCCCGGCAGCTAAAATATCTGAGGGCTAACACACGAAAAATTGGCAAAATCGCCTAATTCCTATTACGTCGCTAATAAAATGCTTTTAAACCCTTATAAAGCACCACCGGGGCTGCTAAAGTCATTTCTTAGGTCGTTACAGACACTACTATGGAAGAATCCAAGAAAATTCGACCCGGACCCCCGACACCTAAAAAATCTGTAGGCTAACACATACAAAAAACTGGCAAAATCGCCTAATTCCTATTTTATTGCCAATAAAATGCTCCTAAACCCTTCTAAAGCACCGTCGGGGCTACTGGAGTCATTTCCTAGGTCGTTACGGATACTACTATGAAAGAATCCAACAAAATTCAACCCGGACCCCCGACACCTAAAAAATTCGTGGGCTAACACACACGAAAAACTGGCAAAATCCCCTAATTTCTATTGCGTCGCCAATAAAATGCTCCCAAATCCTTCTAAAGCGCCACCGGAGCTACTGAGGTCATTCTCTAGGTCGTTACGGATGCTACTATGGAAGAATCCAAGAAAATTCGACCCAGACCCCCGGCACCTAAAAAATCGGTGGGCTAACACAAACGAAAAACTGGCCAAATTGGCTAATTCCTGTTGCGTCGCTAATAAAATGCTCTTAAACCCTTTAAAGAACTGCCGGGGTTACTAAAGTCATTCCCTAGGTCGTTACGGATGGTACTATAGAAGAATCCAATAAAATTCGACCCAGACCTCCGGCACCTAAAAATTCTGTGGGTTAACACACACGAAAAACTAGAAAAATAGCGTAATTCTTGTTGCGTTAACAGTAAATGTTCCTAAACCCCTCTAAAGTGCCGCCAGGGCTACTGAAGTCATTTCCTAGGTCGTTATGGATGTTAGAAGAATCCAAGAAAATTCCACCCAGACCACCGGCACTTAAAAAATCTGTGGGTTAACACACATGAAAAACTGGCAGAATCTCCTAATTCCTATTGTGTTGCCAATAAAATGCTTCTAAACCTCTCTAAAGCACCGCCAGGGCTGCTGGAGTCATTCCCTAGGTCATTACGGACTCTACTATGGAAGTATCCAAGAAAATTCGACCCGAAATCCCAGCACCTAAAAAATCTGTGGGCTAACACACACGAAAAACTGGCAAAATCGCCTAATTCCTATTTTATTGACAATAAAATGCTCCTAATCCCCTCTAAAGTGCCTCTGGGGCTACTAGATTCGTTTCCTAGGTCGTTACGGATGCTACAATTGAATATTCCAAGAAAACTTGACCCGGACCCCCGGCACCTAAAAAATCTGTAGGCTAACACACACAAAAAACTGGCAAAATCGCCTAATTCCTATTGCGTCGCCAATAAAATGCTCATAAACCCCTCTAAAGTGCTGCCGGGGCTACTGGAGTCATTCCCTAGGTTATTATGGATGCTACAATGGAAGAATCCAAGAAACTTCAACCCAGACTCCTGGCACCTAAATATTCTATGGGCTAACACACACAAAAAACTAGCAAAATTGCTTAATTCCTATTGCATTGCCAATAAAATGCTCCTAATCCCTTTTAGAGCGCCGCCGCAGCTACTGGAGTCATTCCCTAGGTTTTTACGGACGCTAATATCAAAGAATCCAAGAAAATTCGAACCGTACCCCCGGCACCTAAAATATCTATAGGCTAACTCACACAAAAAACTGGGAAAATCGCCTAATTTCTATTGCGTTGCCAATAAAATGTTTCTAAACCCTTCTAAAGTGCCACCGGGTCTACTGAGGTCGTTTCCTAGGCCGTTACAGATGCTACTATGGAAGAATCCAAGAAAATTTGACCCGGACCTCGGCACCTAAAAAATCTGTTAGCTAACACATGAAAAACTGACAAAATAACCTAATTCCTATTGCGTCGCTAATAAAATGCTCCTAAACCCCTCTAAAGTGCAGCCGGGGCTACTAGAGTCATTCCCTAGGTTGTTACAAATGCTAAAATGGAAGAATCCAAGAAAATTCAACCCGCACCCCCAGCACCTAAAATATCTGTGGGCTAACACACACAAAAACTGGCAAAATTGTCTAATTCCTATTGCGTCGCTAATAAAATGCTTCTAAAACCCTCTAAAGCACCGCTGGGCTACTAGATTCATTCCGTAGGTCATTACGGATGCTACTATTGAAGAATCCAAGAAAATTTGACTCAAACCCTTGGCACCTAAAAAATCGGTGGGTTAAAACACACGAAAAACTAGCAAAGTCGCCTAATTTCTATTGCGTCACCAATAAAATGCTTCTAAACTCCTCTAAAGCACCGTCGGGGCTACTGGAATCATTTCCTATGTCATTATTAACGCTACTATGGAAGAATCCAAGAAAGTTCAACCCAGACCCCCAGCACCTAAAAATTCTGTGGGCTAACACACACGAAAAACTGGGAAAATCGCCTAATTACTATTGCGTCACCAATAAAATGCTCCTAAACACTTCTAAAGCGTCGCCGAGGCTACTGGAGTCGTTCGTAGGTCGTTATGGATGATAATATGGAAGAATCCAAGAAAATTAGACCCGGACCCCCGACACCAAAAACATCTGTGGGCTAACACACACGAACAACTGGCAAAATTGCCTAATTTCTATTGCGTCGCCAATAAAATACTCTTAAACCCCTCTAATGCACTGCCGGGGCTATTAGAGTCGTTCCCTAGGTCATTACGGACGCTACTATGGAAGTATCCAAGAAAATTCGATCCACACTCATGGCACCTAAAAAATTTGTGGGCTAATACACACGAAAAATTGGCAAAATTGTCTAATTCCTATTGCGTCACCAATAAAATGCTCTTAATCCCTTCTAAAGTGCCGCTGGGGCTACTGGAGTCGTTCCCTAGGTCGTTATGTATGCTACTATGGAAGAATCTAAAAAAATTTGACCCGGAGCCCCAGCACCAAAAAAATCTGTGGGCTAACACACAAAAAACTGGCAAAATTGCCTAATTTCTATTTCATTGCCAATAAAATGCTCCTAAAACCTCTAAAGAGCTTCGGGGCTACTAGAGTCGTTCCTCAGGTCGTTACAGACGCTACTATAGAAGAATCTAAGAAATTTCGACCTGTACACCCAGCACCTAAAAAATATGTGGACTAACACACACGAAAAACTGGTAAAATCGCCTAATTCCTATTGCATCGCCAATAAAATGCTCCTAAATCCTTCTAAAGCACCGCCGGGGCTACTAGAGTCGTTTCCTAGGTCGTTACAGATGCTACTATAGAAGAATCCAAGAAAATTCAACCCGAACCCCCGGCACCAAAAATATTCGTGGGTTAACACACGAAAAACTGGCAAAATTGCCTAATTTCTATTGCGTTGCCAATAAAATGCTCTTAAACCCCTCTAAAGCGCCGCCGGGGCTACTGGAGTAGTTCCCTAGGTCATTATGGAAGCTACTATGAAAGAATCCAAGAAAGTTCAACCTGGACCCCCGGCAACTAAAAAATCTGTGGGCCAACACACACGAAAAACTGGCAAAATTGTCTAATTCCTATTGTGTTGCTAATAAAATTCTCCTAAACCCTTCTAAAGCGTCGCAGGGGCTATTGGAGTCAATCCCTAGGTCGTTACAGATGCTACTATGGAAGAATCGAAGAGAAAATCGACCCGGACCCCAGGAACCTAAAAAATCCATGGGCTAACACACACAAAAAACTGGTAAAATTGCCTAATTCCTATTTTATTGCCAATAAAATGCTCTTAAACCCCTCTAAAGCACCTCCGGGCTACTAGATTCATTCTCCAGGTCGTTACGGACGCTACTGTCATGTCCCAACCCTGTAGGCTGCGACTGGGGTCCAACCTAGACCCCCTCCCTTATGCGTATCTATCATCTATACCTAAGTTTAACCGTGTGTGATGTGACACTATACCCAAATACCTCAATAGTTGAAAACTTTTTTATGTATATATTGCCTCTTTCATTCGTATCATATCATGAAAGGGCACGCGAGCCAACGAGGCTGTCATAACATAAAAACATTTACAATCTGCCATATAGGCACAGTCGAAACAAACTTATAAAAAACCCACATATACATATGTCTACAGACCTCTAAGAATAGTAACCACAACATATGGCAGGACAGGGCCCTCGCCGTACCCCTAGACAATTAAATGCATACATATGACATGACTAGTATCAAAAGTTAGGCTCCAGAATAGTGGAGTGCTCCCAATATCACTGAGTGGAAACCCTAAGCTGGCGGATCCCCAAACTGAACATCTGTACCTGCGGGTATGAAACGTAGCCCCCCGAAGAACGGGGGGTCAGTACGATATATGTACTGAGTATATAAAGCATAACAATACATAACTAAGCTGATAACTGAAGTAGGGATGCATGAAAAAAATAAAACAGTTAACTAATTTGTCTAAAGCGCTGTTGAGTCTACTAAAGTCATTCCCTAGGTCGTTACGTATGCTACTATGGAAGAATCCAAGAAAATTCAACCCGGACCCCCGTCAGCTAAAATATCTGTGGGCTAACACACACGAAAAACTAGCAAAATCGTCTAATTCTTATTGCATCGCCAAAAAAATGCTTCTAAACCCATCTAAAGTGCCATCGGAGCTACTGGAGTCATTCCCTAGGTCGTTACGGACGATACTACGGAAGTATCGAAGAAAATTCGACCTAGACCCCCGACACATAAAAATATTGTGGTCTAACACACACGAAAAACTGGCAAAATTGCCTAATTCCTATTTCATTGCCAATAAAATGCTCCTAAACACCTCTAAAGCACCTTCGGGGCTACTAGAGTCGTTCACAGGTCGTTACGGATGCTACTATGGAAGAATCCAAGAAAATTCAACCCGGACCCTTGGCACCTAAAAAATCTGTGGGCTAACACACACGAAAAACTGGCAAAGACTAATTTTTATTGCGTCGATAATAAAATGCTCCTAAACCCTTCTAAAGCATCATTGGGGCTACTGGAGTCATTTCCTAGGTCATTACGGATGCTACTATGGAAGAATCCAAGAAATTAGATCCGGACCCCCGTCACCTAAAAAATCTGTGCGCTAACACATACGAAAACTTAGAAAAATTGCCTAATTCCTATTTCATTGCCAATAAAAAGCTACTAAACCCTTCTAAAGCGCCACCGGGGCTACTAGAGTCGTTCCCCATGTCGTTACGGACGCTACTATTGAAGAATACAAGAAAATTCAACCCGGACCTATGGCACCTAAAAAATCTGTGGACTAACACACACAAAAAACTGGCAAAATCGCCTAATTCCTATTGCGTCGCTAATAAAATGCTCTTAAATCCCTCTAACGGCAGCCGAGGCTACTGAAGACATTCCCTAGGTCGTTACAGACGTTACTATAGAAGAATCCAAGAAAATTCGACTTGGACCCCTGGTAGCTAAAAAATCTGTGGGCTAACACACATGAATAACTGGCAAAATCGCTTAATTCCTATTGCGTCGTTAATAAAATGCTCCTAAACCCTTGTAAAGAGCCACCAGGGCTACTGGAGTCATTTCCTAGGTCGTTACGGACGCTACTATGGAAGAATCCAAGAATATTCGACCCGGACCTTGGCACCTAAAACATCTGTGGGCTAACATACGAAAAACTTGTAAAATCGCCTAATTCCTATTTTATTACAAATAAAATGTTCCTAAACCCCTCTAAAGTGCCTCCGGGGCTACTAGATTCGTTCTCCAGGTCATTACGGTTGCTACTATGGAAGAATCGAAGAAAATTCGACCTAGACTCCCTGAGCCTAAAAAATCTGTGGGCTAACACACAAAATAAACTGGCAAAATCGCCTAATTCCTATTGCGTCTCTAATAAAATGCTCCTAAGACCTTTTAAAGCGCCGCCGGGGCTACTGGAGTCTTTCCCTAGGTCATTACAGACGCTACTATGGAAGAATCTAAGAAACATTAACCCGGACCCCCGGCACCTAAAAAATTTGTGGGCTAACACACACAAAAAACTATCAAAATTGCCTAATTCCTATTTCATTGCCAACAAAATGCTCCTAAAAGCCCTCTAAAGCGCCTGCGGGGCTACTGGAGTCGTTCCCAAGTCGGTATTGATGCTACTATGGAAGAATCCAAGAAAATTCGACTCAGACCCCTGGCACCTATAAAGTCTGTAGGCTAACATACATGAAAAACTGGCAAAATCACCTAATTCCTATTGTGTCGCCAATAAAATGCTCCTAAACCCCAGTAAAGCACCTTCGGTGCTACTGGAGTCGTTCCCTTGGTTATTATGGATGCTACTATGGAAGAATTCAAAAAAATTCAACCCAGACCGCCAGCACCTAAAAATTTTATGGGCTAACACACAAAAACAACTGGCAAAATTGCCTAATTCCTATTGCTTCGCCAATAAAATGCTCCTAAACCTCTCTAAAGTGACGCAGGGGCTACTGAAGTCATTCCTTAGGTCGTTACAAATGTTACTATGGAAGAATCCAAGAAATTTAACCCGGACCCCCACCACCTAAAACATCTGTGGGCTAACACACACGAAAAACTGGAAAAAATTGCCTAATTCCTATTGCGTTGCCAAAAAATGCTCTTAAACCCCTCTAAAGCGCCGCTGAGGCTACTAAAGTCATTTCCTAGGTTGTTACGTACGCTACTATGGAAGAATCCAAGAAACTTCAACCCGTACCCCCGTCAGCTAAAATATCTGTGGGCTAACACATACGATAAACTAGCAAAATCGTCTAATTCTTATTGCTTCGCCAATAAAATGCTTCTAAACCTATCTAAAGCGCAATCGGAGCTATTGGAGTCATTCTCTAGGTCGTTATGGACGATACTATGGAATTATCAAGGAAAATATGACCCAGACCCCCGACACATAAAAATATTGTGGGCTAACACACACGAAAAACTGGCAAAATTGCCTAATTCCTATTTCATTGCCAATAAAATGCTCCTAAACCCCTCTAAAGCACCTTCGGGGCTACTAGAGTCGTTCACAGGTCGTTACGGACGCTACTATGGAAGAATCCAAGAAAATTCAACCTAGACCCTTGGCACCTAAAAAATCTGTGGGCTAACACACACGAAAAACTGGCAAAATCGCCTAATTCCTATTGCATCGCCAATAAAATGCTCTTAAATCCCTCTAAAGGGCAGTCGGGGCTACTGAAGACATTCTCTAGGTCATTATGGACGTTACTATGGAAGAATCTAAGAAAATTCGACTTGGACCCCCGGCAGCTAAAAAATCTGTGGGTTAACACACACAAAAAACTGGTAAAATCGCTTAATTCCTATGGCGTTGCCAATAAAATACTCCTAAACCCCTGTAAAATGCCGCCGAGACTACTGGAGTCGTTCCCTAGGTTGTTACGAATACTACTATTAAAGAATCCATGAAATTTCAACCCGGACCCCGGGCACCTAAAAAATCCGTGGGCTAACACACACCAAAAACTAGCAAAATTACCTAATTCCTATTGCATTGCCAATAAAATTCTCCTAAATCCCTATAAAGGGCAGCCGGGACTACTAAAATCATTCCATAGGTCATTACGGACGTTACTATGGAAGAATACAATAAAATTCGACCCAGACCCCCGGCAGCAAAAAAATCTGTAGGTTAATACACAGGAAAAACTGGTAAAATCGCTTATTTCCTATGGCATTGCCAATAAAATACTTCTAATCCCTGTAAAACACCGTCGAGGCTACTGGAGTCATTCCCTAGGTCTTTACAGATGCTACTATGGAAGAATCCAAGAAAATTCAACCCGGACCCCTGGTCTTAAAAAATCTGTGGGCTAACACATACAAAAAATTGGGAAAATCGCCTAATTCCTATTGCGTCATTAATAAAATGCTCCTAAACCCTTCTAAAGCGCCACCGAGGCTACTAGAGTCGTTTCCTAGGTCGTTACGGATGCTACTATGGAAGAATCCAAGAATATTTGGCCTGGACCCCTGGCACCTAAAAGATCTGTGGGCTAACATACGAAAAACTTGTAAAATCGCCTAATTCCTATTTTATTACAAATAAAATGTTCCTAAACCCCTCTAAAGTGCCTCCGGGGCTACTAGATTCGTTCTCCAAGTCGTTACGGATGCTACTATGGAATAATCGAAGAAAATTCGACTCGGACTCCCGGAGCCTAAAAACTCTGTGGGTCAGCACACAAAAAAAACTGGCAAAATTGCCTAATTTATATTACGCCACCAATAAAAAATTCCTAAACCCTTCTAAAGCATTGCTGGGGCTACTGGAGTCAATCCCTAGGTCGTTACAAATGCTACTATGGAAGATTCCAAGAAAATTCGACCTAGACCCCGGCACCTAAAAAATTCGTGGGCCAACACATACAAAAAACTAGCAAAATCGCCTAATTCCTATTACGTCGCCAATAAAATGCTCCTAGAACCCCTCTAAAGCTCCTTCGGGGCTACTAGAGTCATTCCCAGGTCGTTACGGACGCTACTATGGAAGAATCCATGAAAATTCGACCTAGACCCCTGGCACCTAAAAAATCTGTGGGCTAACACACACGAAAAACTAGCAAAATTGCCTAATTCCTATTGTGTCGCCAATAAAATGACCCTAAACCCTTCTAAAGCACCGCCAGGGCTACTAGAGTCGTTTCCTAGGTCGTTACGGATGCTACTATGGAAGAATCTAAGAAAATTCAACCCGAATCCATGGCACCTAAAAAATCCATGGGCTAACACACACGAAAAACTGAAAAAATAGCTTAATTCCTATTTTATTGCAAATAAAATGCTCCTAAACCTCTCTAAAGCGTCGTCGGGGCTACTGGAGACATTCCGTAGGTTGTTACGGATGCTACTATGGAAGAATCCAAGAAAATTTGACTCAGACCCCCGGCACTTATAAATTCTGTGGGCTAACATACATGAAAAACTAGCAAAATCGCCTAATTCCTATTGTGTCGCCAATAAAATGCTTCTAAACCCCAGTAAAGCGCCTTTGGTGCTACTAGAGTCGTTTCTTAGGTCGTTACAAATGTTACTATGGAAGAATCCAAGAAATTCGACCAGGACCCCCGCCACCAAAAAAATCTGTGGGCTAACACACACAAAAAACTGGAAAAAATTGCCTAATTCCTATTGCATCGCTAAAAAATGCTCTTAAACCCCTCTAAAGCACCGTCGAGGCTACTAAAGTCGTTCCCTAGGTCTTTACGTACGCTACTATGGAAGAATCCAAGAAAATTCAACACGGACCCCCGTAAGCTAAAATATCTGTGGGCTAACACACACGAAAAACTAGCAAAATCATCTAATTCTTATTGCATCGCCAATAAAATGCTTCTAAACCCATCTAAAGTGCCATCAGAACTACTGGAGTCATTCCCTAGGTCGTTACGGACGATGCTATGGAAGTATCGAATAAAATTTGACCCATACCCCCGACACATAAAAATATTGTGGGCTAACACACACGAAAAACTGGCAAAATTGCCTAAATCCTATTTCATTGCCAATAAAATGCTCCTAAACTCCTCTAAAGCGCCTTCGGGGCTAGTAGAGTCATTCACAGGTCGTTACGGACGCTACTATAGAAGAATCCAAGAAAATTCAACCCGGACCCCTGGCACCTAAAAAATCTGTGAACTAACACACACGAAAAACTGGCAAAATTGCCTAATTCCTATTGCATCACCAATAAAATATTCCTAAACCCTTCTAAAGTGCCATCGGGGCAACTGGAGTCATTCCCTAGGTCATCACGGACTTTACTATGGAATTATCGAAGAAAATTTGACCATACACTTGAATCATAAAAAATTCGTGTGCTAATACACACGAAAAACTGGTCAAATTGCCTAATTCCTATTTCATTGGCAATAAAATGCTCCTAAACCCCTCTAAAGCACCTCCGGGGCTACTAGAGTCGTTCACAGGTCGTTACGGACGCTACTATGGAAGAATCCAAGAAAATTCGACCTAGACCCCTGGCACCTAAAAAATCTGTGAGCTAACATACACGAAAAACTGGCAAAGTTGCCTAATTCTATTGCGTCACCAATAAAATGACCCTAAACCCTTCTAAAGCACCGCCGGGACTACTAGAGTCATTTCCTAGGTCGTTACGAACGCTACTATGGAAGAATCCAAGAAAATTCAACTCGGACCCACGGCAGCTAAAAAATCTGTGGCTAAGACACATGAAAAACTGAAAAAATAGCTTAATTCCTATTTTATTGCAAATAAAATGCTCCTAAACCCCTCTAAAGTGTCATCGGGGCTACTGGAGACATTCCCTAGGTCGTTACGGACGCTACTATGGAAGAATCCAAGAACATTCGACCCGTACCCTCGGAACCTAAAAAATCCATGGTTAACACGAGAAAAAATGGCAAAATCGCCTAATTTCTATTGCGTCGCTAATAAAATGCTCCTAAACCCTCTAAAGCATTGCCGGGGCTACTGGTGTCGTTCCCTAGGTCATTACGGATGCTACTATTGAAGAATCCTAGAAAATTTGACCCGAACCCCTGGCACCTAAAAAATCTGTTGACTAACACACACGAAAAATGGACAAAGACTAATTTTTATTGCGTCGATAATAAAATGCTCCTAAACCCTGCTAAAGCATCATTGGGGCTACTGGAGTCATTTCTTAGGTCATTACGGATGCTACTATGGAAGTATCCAAGAAATTAGACCCGGACCCCCGTCACCTAAAAAATCCGTGGGCTAACACATACGAAAACTTAGCAAAATTGCCTAATTCCTATTTCATTGCCAATAAAAAGCTACTAAACCCTTCTAAAGTGCCACCGGGGCTACTAGAGTCGTTCACCATGTCGTTACGGACGCTACTATTGAAGAATCCAAGAAAATTCAACCCAGACTTCTGGCACCTAAAAAATCTGTGGGCTAACACACACGAAAAACTGGCAAAATCGCCTAATTCCTATTGCATCGCCAATAAAATGGTCTTAAATCCCTCTAAACGGCAGCCGGGGCTACAGAAGACATTCCCTAGGTCGTTACGGACGTTACTATGGAAGAATCCAATAAAATTCGACTTGGACCCCCAGTAGCTAAAAAATATGTGAGCTAACACACACGAAAAACTGGCAAAATTGCCTAATTCCTGTTGCGTCATTAATAAAATGCTCCTAAACCCCTGTAAAATGCCGCCGAGACTACTGGAGTCGTTCCTTAAGTCGTTACGGACGCTACTATGGAAAAATCCAAGAAAATTCGACCCGGACCCATGGCACCTAAAATATCTGTGGGCTAACATACGAAAAACTTGTAAAATCGCCTAATTCCTATTTTATTACAAATAAATGGTTCCTAAACCCCTCTAAAGTGCCTCCGGGGCTACTAGATTCATTCTCCAGGTCGTTACGGATGCTACTAAGGAAGAATCGAAGAAAATTCGGCCTAGACCCCCAGAGCCTAAAAAATCTGTGGGCTAACACACAAAAAAACTGGCAAAATCGCCTAATTCCTATTGCGTCGCCAATAAAATGCTCCTAAAACCTTTTAAAGCGCCGCCGGGGCTACTAGAGTCGTTCCCTAGGTCGTTACAGACGCTACTATGGAAGAATCCAAGAAATATCAACCCGGACCCCCGGCACCTAAAAATATTTGTGGGCTAACACACACAATAAACTATCAAAATTGCCTAATTCCTATTTCATTGCCAACAAAATGCTCTTAAAAGCCCTCTAAAGCGCCCCCGGGGCTACTGGAGTCGTTCCCAGGTCGTTATTGATGCTACTATGGAAGAATCCAAAAACATTCGACCCAGACCCCCGACACCTATAAAATCTGTGGGCTAACATACATGAAAAACTAGCAAAATCACCTAAATCTTATTGTGTCGCCAATAAAATGCTCCTAAACCCCAGTAAAGCACCTTCGGTTCTACTGGAGTCGTTCCCTAGGTCGTTATGGATGCTACTATGGAAGAATTCAAGAAACTTCAACCCGAACCACCAGCACCTAAAAAATTTATGGGCTAACACACAAAACAAACTGGCAAAAATGCCTAATTCCTATTGCTTCGCCAATAAAATGCTCATAAACCTCTCTAAAGTGCCGCAGGGGCTACTGAAGTCAATCCTTAGGTCGTTACAAACGTTACTATGGAAGAATTCAAGAAATTTGTAGGCTAACACATACGATAAACTAGCAAAATCGTCTAATTCTTATTGCTTTGCCAATAAAATGCTTCTAAACCCATCTAAAGCGCAATCGGAGCTACTGGAGTCATTCTCTAGGTCGTTACGGACGATACTATGGAATTATCCAAGAAAATTCGACCCAGACCCCCGACATATAAAAATATTGTGGGCTAATACACACGAAAAACCGGCTAAATTGCCTAATTCCTATTTCATTGCCAATAAAATGCTCATAAACCCCTCTAAAGCGCCTTCGAGGCTACTAAAGTCGTTCCCAGGTCGTTACTAATGCTACTATGGAAGAATATTAGAAAATTCGACCTCGACCCCTGGCACCTAAAAAATCTATGTGCTAACACACACGAAAAACTAGCAAAATTACCTAATTCCTATTGCGTCGCCAATAAAATGAACCTAAACCCTTCTAAATCACCGTCAGGGCTACTAGAGTCGTTTCCTAAGTCGTTACGGATGATACTATGGAAGAATCTAAGAAAATTCAACCCGGACCCCCGGCACCTAAAAAATCCATGGGCTAACACACACGAAAAACTGAAAAAATAGCTTAATTCCTATTTTATTGCAAATAAAATGCTCCTAAACCCCTCTAAAGCGTCGTCGGGGCTACTGGAGACATTCCGTAGGTCGTTACGGATGCTACTATGGAAGAATCCAAGAAAATTTAACCTGAACCCCTGGCACCTAAAAAATCTGTGGGCTAACACACACGAAAAACTGGCAAAATCGCTTAATTCATATTTCATTGCCAATAAAATGCTCCTAGACCCCTCCAAATCGCCTCCAGGGCTACTAGAGTCGTTCCCCAGGTCGTTATGGATGCTAATATGGAAGAATCCAAGAAAAATTCAACCCGGACCCCCCGACACTTAAAAAATCCATGGGTTAACACAAGAAAAAATGGCAAAATCGCCTAATTTTTATTGCGTCACTAATAAAATGCTGCTAAACCTTCTAAAGCATCGCCGGGGCTACTGAAGTCGTTCTCTAGGTCATTACGGATGCTACTATTGAAGAATTCTAGAAAATTTGACCCGAACCCCTGGTACCTAAAACATCTGTTGGCTAACACACACGAAAAACTGGCAAAGACTAATTTTTATTGCGTCGATAATAAAATGCTCCTAAACCCTTCTAAAGCGTCATTGGGGCTACTGGAGTCATTTCCTAGGTCATTACGGATGCTAGTATGGAAGTATCCAAGAAATTAGACCCGGACCCCCGTCACCTAAAAAATCCTCATTGCCAATAAAAAGCTACTAAACCGTTCTAAAGCGCCACCGGGGCTACTAGAGTCGTTCCCCAGGTCGTTACGGATGCTACTATTGAAGAATCCAAGAAAATTCAACCCGGACCTCTGGCACCTAAAAAATCTGTGGGTTAACACACACGAAAAACTGGCAAAATCGCCTAATTCCTATTGCGTCGTTAATAAAATGCTCCTAAACCTCTCTAAAGTGCCGCAGAGGCTACTGAAGTCGTTCCCTAGGTTGTTACGTACGCTACTATGGAAGAATCCAAGAAGATTTGACCAGGACCCCCACCACCAAAAAAATCTGTGGGCTCACACACACGAAAAATAGGAAAAAATTGCCTAATTCCTATTGCGTCGCCAAAAAATGCTCTTAAACCCCTCTAAAACGCCGTCGAGGCTACTAAAGTCGTTCCCTAGGTCGTTACGTACGCTACTATGGAATAATCCAAGAAAATTCAACCCGGACCCCCGTCAGCTAAAATATCTGTGGGCTAACACACACGAAAAACTAGCAAAATCGTCTAATTCTTATTGCGTCGCCAATAAAATGCTTCTAAACCCATCTAAAGTGCCATCGGATCTACTAGAGTCATTCCCTAGGTCGTTACGGACGATACTAGGGAAGTATCGAAGAAAATTCGACCCAGACCCCCGACACATAAAAATATTGTGGGCTAACACACACGAAAAACTGGCAAAATTGCCTAATTCTTATTTCATTGCCAATAAAATGCTCCGAAACCCCTCTAAAGCGCCTTTGGGGCTACTAGAGTCTTTCACAGGTCGTTACGGACGCTACTATTGAAGAATCCAAGAAAATTCAACCCAGACCCCTGGCACCTAAAAAATCTGTGGGCTAACACACACGAAAAACTAGCAAAATTGCCTAATTTCTATTGCGTCACCAATAAAATATTCCTAAACCCTTCTAAAGCGCCATCGGGCTACTGGAGTCATTCCCTAGGTCATTACGGACTCTACTATGGAATTATCCAAGAAAATTTGACCCATACACTTGAATCATAAAAAATTCGTGGGCTAATACACACGAAAAACTGGCCAAATTGCCTAATTCCTATTTCATTGCCAATAAAATGCTCCTAAACCCTTCTAAAGCGCCATCGGGGCTACTGGAGTCATTCCCTAGGTCGTTACGGACGATACTATGGAAGTATCCAAGAAAATTCGACCCATACACATGACACATAAAAAATATGTGGCAAATACACACGTAAAACTGGCAAAATTGCCTAATTCCTATTTCATTGCCAATAAAATGCTCCTAAACCCCTCTAAAGTGCCTTCGGGGCTACTAGAGTCATTCACAGGTCATTACGGATGCTACTATGGAAGAATCCAAGAAAATTCAACCCGGACCCCTGGCACCTAAAAAATCTATGGGCTAACACACACGAAAAACTGGCAAAATTGCCTAATTTCTATTGCGTCACCAATAAAATATTCCTAAACCCCTCTAAAGCGTCGTTGGGGCTACTGGAGACATTCCCTAGGTCTTTACGGACGCTACTATAGAATAATCCAAGAAAATTTAACCTGAACCCCTGGCACCTAAAAAATCTGTGGGCTAACACACACGAAAAACTGGCAAAATTGCCTAATTCCAATTTCATTGCCAATAAAATGCTCCTAAACCCCTCTAAAGCGCCTTCGGGGCTACTAGAGTCGTTCCCAGGTCGTTACAGATGCTACTATGAAAGAATATAAGAAAATTCGACCTGGACCCCTGGCACCTAAAAAATCTGTGGGCTAACACACACGAAAAATTGGCAAAATTGCCTAATTCCTATTGCGTCGCTAATAAAATGACCCTAAACCCTTCTAAAGCACCGCCGGAGCTACTAGAGTCGTTTCCTAGGTCGTTATAGACGCTACTATGGAATAATCCAAGAAAATTTAACCCGGACCCATGGCACCTAAAAAATCAATGGGCTAACACACGAAAAACTGAAAAAATAGCTTAATTCCTATTTTATTGCAAATAAAATGCTCCTAAACCCCTCTAAAGCATCGTTGAGGCTACTGGAGACATTCTCTATGTCTTTACGGATGCTACTATAGAATAATCCAAGAAAATTTAACCTGAACTCCTGGTACCTAAAAAATCTGTGGGCTAACACACACGAAAAACTAACAAAATTGCTTAATTCATATTTCATTGCCAATAAAATGCTACTAGACCCCTCTAAATCGCCTCCAGGGCTACTAGAGTCGTTCCCCAGGTCGTTACGGATGCTAATATGGAAGAATCCAAAAAACATTCGACTCGGACCCCCCGACACCTAAAAAATCCATGGGTTAACACAAGAAAAAATGGCAAAATTGCCTAATTTCTATTGCGTCGCTAATAAAATTCTCCTAAACCCTCTAAAGCATCGTCGGGGCTACTGCAGTCGTTCCCTAGGTCATTACGGATGCTACTATTGAAGAATCTTAGAAAATTTGACCCGGACCCCTAGCACCTAAAACATTTGTTGGCGAACACACACGAAAAACTGGCAAAGCCTAATTTTTATTGCGTCGCTAATAAAATGCTCCTAAACCCTTCTAAAGCGTCATTGGGGCTACTGGAGTCATTTTCTAAGTAATTACGGATGCTACTATTGAAGTATCCAAGAAATTTGACCCGGACCCACGTCACCTAAAAAATCCGTGGGCTAACACACAAGAAAAACTAGCAAAATTGCCTAATTCCTATTTCATTGCCAATAAAATGCTTCTAAACCCTTCTAGAGCGCCATCGAGGCTACGAGAGTCGTTCCCCAGGTCGTTACGGACGCTACTATTGAAGAATCCAAGAAAATTTAACCCGGACCTCTGGCACCTAAAAAATTTGTGGGCTAATACACACGAAAAACTGGCAAAATCGCCTAATTCCTATTGCATCGCCAATAAAATGCTCCTAAATCCCTCTAAAGGGCAGCCGGGGCTACTGAAGACATTCCCTAGGTCGTTACGGACGTTATTATGGAAGAATCCAAGAAAATTCGACTTGGACCTCCGGCAGCTAAAAAATCTGTGGGTTAACATACACAAAAAACTAGTAAAATCGCTTAATTCCTATGGCGTTTCCAATAAAATGCTCCTAAACCCCTGTAAAATGCCGTCGTGGCTACTGGAGTCATTTCCTAGGTCGTTACGAATGCTAATATGAAAGAATCCATGAAATTTCAACCTGGACCCCCGGCACCTAAAAATCCGTGGGATAACACACACCAAAAACTGGCAAAATTACCTAATTCCTATTGCGTCACCAATAAAATGCTCCTAAATCCCTCTAAAGGGCAGCCGGGGCTACTGAAATCATTCCCTAGGTCTTTACGGATGCTACTATGGAAGAATCTAAGAAAATTCAACCTGGACCCCTGGCACTTAAAAAATCTGTGGGCTAACACACACGAAAAACTGGCAAAATAGCCTAATTCCTATTGCGTCGTTAATAAAATGCTCCTAAACCCTTCTAAAGCGCCACCGGGGCTACTAGAGTCGTTTACTAGGTCGTTACGGACGCTACTATGGAAAAATCCAAGAAAATTCGACCCGGACCCCTGGCACCTAAAACATCTGTGGGCTAACATACGAAAAACTTGTAAAATCGCCTAATTCCTATTTTATTACAAATAAAATGCTTCTAAACCCTTCTAAAGTGCCTCCGGGGCTACTAGATTCGTTCTCCAGGTCGATACGGATGCTACTATGGAAGAATCGAAGAAAATTCGGCCTGAACTCCCGGAGACTAAAAAATCTGTGGGCTAACACACAAAAAAATTGGCAAAATCGCCTAATTTTTATTGCGCCACCAATAAAAAATTCCTAAACCCTTCTAAAGCGTTGCTGGGGCTACTGGAATTGTTCCCTAGGTTGTTACGGATGCTACTATAGAAGATTCCAAAAACATTCGACCTGGACCCCAGCACCTACAAAATTCGTGGGCTAACAAAAACAAAAAACTGGCAAAAACGCCTAATTCCTATTGCGTCGCCAATAAAATGCTCCTAAACCCTTTTAAAGCTTCACCGGGGTTACTGGAGTCGTTTCCTAGGTTGTTACAGATGCTACTATGGAAGAACCTAAGAAACTTCAACCCAGACCCCCCACACCTAAAAAATTTGTGGGCTAACACACACGAAAAACTATCAAAATTGCCTAATTCCTATTTCATTGCCAATAAAATGCTCCTAATCCCCTCTAAAGCGCCCCAGAGGCTACTGGAGTCATTCCCAGGTCGTTATTGATGCTACTATGGAATAATCCTAGAAACTTCGACCCAGACCCCAGGCACCTATAAAATCTGTGGGCTAACATAATGAAATATTGGCAAAATCGCCTAATTCCTATTATGTCGCCAATAAAATGCTCCAAACCCTAGTAAAGCGCCTTTGGGGATACTGGAGTCGTTCCCTAGGTCGTTATGGATGCTAATATGTAAGAATTCAAGACAATTCAACCCGGACCCCTGGCAACTAAAAAATATGTGGGCTACTAAATCGCCTAATTCCTATTGTGTCTCTAATAAAATGCTCTTAAACCCATCTAAAGCGCCACCGGGGCTACTGAAGTCATTTCCTAGGTCGTTACAGACACTACTATGGAAGAATCCAAGAAAATTCAACCCAGAACCATGGCACCTAAAAAATCTGTGGGCTAACACACACGAAAAACTGGCAAAATCGCCTAATTCCTATTTTATTGCCAATAAAATGCTCCTAAATCCCTCAAAAGTGCCTCTGGGCTACTAGATTCGTTCTCCAGGTCGTTACGGACGATACTATGGAAGAATCCAAAAACATTCGGCCCAGACCCCCGGCACCTAAAATATTTGTAGGCTAACACACACGAAAAACTGGCAAAATCACCTAATTCCTATTTCATTGCCAATAAAATGCTCCTAAACCCCTCTAAAGCACTATCGGGGCTACTAGAGTCGTTCCCTAGGTTGTTACGGATGCTACTATGGAAGAGCCCATAAAAATTTGACCCGGACCCCCGACACCTAAAAAATTCGCGGGCTAACACACACGAAAAACTAGCAAAATTGCCTAATTCCTATTACGTCGCCAATAAAATGCTCTTAAACCCCTCTAAAGCGCTGCCGGAGCTATTGAAGTCATTCCTAGGTCGTTATGAATGCAACTATGGAAGAATACAAGAAATAGGCAACTCCATCGGGGCTACTGGAGTCGTTCCGTAGGTCGTTATGGATTCTAATATGGAAGAATTCAAGAAAATTCAACCCAGACCCCAAGCACCTAAAAAATCCGTGGGCTAACACATACGAAAAACTGGCAAAATTGCCTAATTCCTATTGCTTCGCCAATAAAATGCTCCTAAACGTCTCTAAAGTGCCGTTGGGGCTACTGAAGTCGTTCCTTAGGTCGTTATGAATGTTACTATTGAAGAATCCAAGAAATTCGACCCAGACCCCCGCCACCTAAAATATCTGTGGGCTAACACACACGAAAAACTGGAAAATTTGCCTAATTCCTATTTCGTCACCAAAAAATGCTCTTAAACCCCTCTAAAGCGCCGTTGAGGCTGCTGAAGTCATTCCCTAGGTTGTTACGTACGCTACTATGGAAGAATCTAAGAAAATTTCGACCCGAACCACCGGTACATTAAAAATACATGGGTTAACACACACGAAAAATTGGGAAAATCACCTAATTTCGATTGCGTTGCCAATAAAAAGCTAATAAACCCCTCTAAAGCACCGCCGGGGCTACTAGAGTTGTTCCCTAGGTCGTTACGGATGCTATTATGAAATAATCCAAAATCGCCTAATTTCTATTGCGTCTCCAATAAAATGCTCCTAAGCCCTCTAAAGCGCCGTCGAGGCTACTGGAGTCGTTCCCTAGGTCGTTATGGACGCTACTATGGAAGAATCAAAGAAAATGCGACACGCACCCCCGACACCTAAAAAATCCGTAGGATAACATACACGAAAAACTGACAAAATTGCCTAATTTCTATTGCATTACTAATAAAATGCTTCTAAGCCCTACTAAAGCGCAGCCAGGGCTACTAGAGTCGTTCCCTAGGTCGTTACGAATGGTACTATCAAAGAATCCAAGAAATATCAACTCGGACCCTCGGCACCTAAAATATCTGTGGGCTAACACACACGAAAAACTAGCAAAATCGCCTAATTTCTATTGCGTCGCCAATAAAATGCTCCTAAACCCTTCTAAAGTGCTGCCGGGGTTATTAGAGTCGTTTCCTAGGTCGTTACAGACTCTACTATTGAAGAATCCAAGAAAGTTCGACCCGAACCACCGACACCAAAAAACTCTGTGGGCTAACACACCCAAAAAACTCACAAAATCGCCTAATTCCTATTACGTCGCCAATAAAATTCTCCTAAACATTCTAAAGCGCCTCCGACGCTACTAGAGTCGTTCCCTAGGTCGTTACGGATGCTACAATGGAAGAATCCAAGAAAATTCAATTAGAACCCCGGCACCTAAAAAATCTGTGGGCTTACACATACGAAAAACTAAAAATTTTTGCCTAATTCCTATTACGTCGCCAATAAAATGCTCTTAAAACCCTCTAAAGCGCCGTTGGGGCTACTGAAGTCGTTCCTCAGGTCGTTACAGACGCTACTATAGAAGAATCTAAGAAACTTTGGACCTGAACCCTCGACACCTAAAAATTCCATGGGTTAACACATGAAAACCTGGCAAAATCACCGAATTTCTATTGCATCACCAATAAAATGCTCCTAAACCCCTCTAAAGCGCCGCCGGGGCTACTAGAGTCGTTCCCTAGGTCGTTACGGACGCTACTATGGAAGAATCCAAGAAAATTTGATCCGAACCCCTGGCACCTAAAAAATCTGTAGCTAACATACGAAAAACTTGTAAAATCGCCTAATTCCTATTTTATTACATATAAAATGCTCATAAACCCCTCTAAAGTGCCTCCGGGGCTACTAGATTCATTCTCCAGGTCGTTATGGATGCTACTATGAAAGAATCGAAGAAAATTCGGCCCAGACTCCTAGAGCCTAAAAAATCTGTGGGCTAACACACAAAAAAACTGGCAAAATTGCCTAATTTCTATTGCGCCACCAATAAAAAATTCCTAAACCCTTCTAAAGCATTGTTGGGGCTACTGGAGTCATTCCCTAGGTCGTTACGGATGTTACTATTGAAGATTCCAAGAAAATTCGACCTGGACCCCAACACCTAAAAAATTCGTGGGCTAACACATACAAAAAATTGGCAAAATCGCCTAATTCCTATTGCGTCGTCAATAAAATGCTCCTAAACCCTTTTAAGATGCCGCCAGGGCTATTGGAGTCGTTCCCTAGGTCGTTACAGACGCTACTATGGAAGAATTTAAGAAACTTCAACTCGGACCCCCGGCACCTAAAAGATTTGTGGGCTAACATACACGAAAAACTATCAAAATTGCATAATTCCTATTTCATTGCCAATAAAATGCTCCTAAACCCCTCGAAAGCGCCCCCGGGGATACTAGAGTCGTTCCCAGGTCATTATTGATGCTACTATGGAAGAATCCTAGAAAATTTGACCTAGACCCCTAGCACCTATAAAATCGGTGGGCTAACATACATGAAAAACTGGCAAAATTGCCTAATTCCTATTGTGTCGCCAATAAAATGCTCCAAACCCCAGTAAAGTGCCTTTGGGGCTACTGGAGTCGTTCCCTAGGTTTTATGGATACTAATATGTAAGAATTCAAGAAAATTCAACCCGGACCCCCAGCAACTAAAAAATCTGTGGGCTAACACACACGAAAAATTGGCAAAATCGCCTAATTCCTATTGTGTCGCTAATAAAATGCTCTTAAACCCTTCTAAAGCGCCACCGGGGCTACTGAAGTCGTTTCCTAGGTCGTTACTGACACTACTATGGAAGAATCCAAGAAAATTCGACCCGAAACCCTGACATCTAAAAAATCTGTGGGCTAACACACACGAAAAACTGGCAAAATCGTCTAATTCCTATTTTATTCCCAATAAAATGCTCCTAAATCCCTCAAAAGTGCCTCTGGGTCTACTGGAGTCATTCCCTAGGTCGTTACGGATGATACTATGGAAGAATCCAAAAAAATTCGGCCCAGACCCCGGCACCTAAAAAACATTTGTGGGCTAAGAAATACGATAAACTATAAAAATCGCCTAATTCCTCTTGCGTCACTAATAAAATGTTCCTAAACCACTCTAAATCACCGCCAGGACTACTGGAGTCGTTCCCTAGGTCGTTATGGATGCTACTATAGAATAATTCAAGAAAATTCAACTCGGACCCCCAGCACCTAAAAAATCTATGGGCTAACACATACGAAAAACTAGCAAAATTGCCTAATTTCTATTGCTTCGCCAATAAAATGCTCCTAAAACCTCTCTAAAGTGCCGCAGGGTCTACTGAAGTCGTTCCTTAGGTCGTTACGAACGTTACTATTGAAGAATCCAAGAAATTCGATCCGGACCCCCGCCACCTAAAAAATCTCTGGGCTAACACACACGAAAAACTGGAAAGTTTCCCTAATTCCTATTGCGTCGCCAAAAAATGCTCTTTAACCCCTCTAAAGCACAGCCGAGGCTACTGAAGTCATTCCCTAGGTCGTTACGTATGCTACTATGGAAGAATCCAAGAAAATTTCGACCCGGACCACCGGTACATTAAAAATATGTGGGTTAACACACACGAAAAATTGGCAAAATCGCCTAATTTCGATTGCGTTGGCAATAAAATGCTAATAAACCCCTCTAAAGCACCGTCGGGGCTACTAGAGTCATTCCCTAGGTCATTACGGATTCTATTATGGAATAATCCAAAAGAATTCAACCCATACCTCCGGCACCTAAATATTTTGTGGGCTAACACACACGAAAAACTGGCAAAATCGCCTAATTCTTATTGCATCGCCAATAAAATGCTCTTAAACCAATCTAAAGCACCGTCAAGGCTACTGCAGTCAATCCCTAGATCGTTACGGATGCTACTATTGAAGAATTCAAGAAAATTCAACCCGGACCCCCGGAACCTTAAAAATCCGTGGGCTAACACACAAAAAAAACTAGCAAAATTGCCTAATTCCTATTACTTCGCTAATAAAATGATCCTAAACCCTTCTAAAGCGCTGTCGGGGCTACTGATGTCGTTCCCTAGGTCGTTACAGATGCTACTATGGAAGAATCAAAGAAAATTTGACCCGGACCCCCGACATCTAAAAATTCTGTAGGCTAACACACACGAAAAACTGGCAAAATCGCGTCATTCCTATTGCGTTGCCAATAAAGTGTTTCTAAACCCCTCTAAAGCACCGCCGGGGCTACTGAAGTCATTTCCTAGGTCATTATGGACGTTAGAAGAATCCAAGAAAATTCGACCCAGACCCCCGACAATTAAAAAATCTGTGGGTTAACATACATGAATAATTGGCAAAATCGCCTAATTCCTATTGAGTCTCCAATAAAATGCTCCTAAACCCCTCTAAAGCGCTGCTGGGGCTACTGCAGTCATTCCCTAGGTCATTACGGACGCTACTATGGAAGAATCCAAGAAAGTTCGACCCGAACCCCCGGCACCTAAAAAGTCTGTGGGCTAACACACGAAAAACTGGCAAAATCGCCTAATTCCTATTTTATTGACAATAAAATGCTCCTAAACCCCTCTAAAGTGCCTCAAAGGCTACTAGATTTGTTCCCTAGGTCGTTACGGATGCGACTATTAAAGATTCCAAGAAAATTCGACCCAGACTCCTGGCACCTAAAAAATCTTTGGGCTAACATACACGAAAAACTGGCAAAATTGCCTAATTCCTATTGCGTCGCCAATAAAATATTCCTAAACCCTTCTAAAGCGCCGCTGGTGCCACTAGAGTCGTTCTCCAAGTCGTTATGGAAGCTATTATGGAGGAATATAAGAAAATTCGACTCGTACCCCAACACCTAAAAAATCTGTAGGCTAACGCTCACGAAAAACTAGCAAAATCGCCTAATACCTATTGCGTCACCAATAAAATGCTCCTAAACCCTCTAAATCACCTACGGGGGTGCTTTAGAGTCGTTCCCTAGGTCGTTACGGATGCTACAAAGGAAGAATCCAAGAAAATTCAACCCAAACCCCCGGTACCTAAAACATCTGTGGGCTAACACATACGAAAAACTAGAAAAATTGCCTAATTCCTATTGCGTCGCCAATAAAATGCTCTTAAACCCCTCTAAAGCGCCGCTGGGGCTACTAAAGTCGTTCCTCAGGTCGTTACACACGCTACTATGGAAGAATCTAAGAAAATTTCAACCCGAACCCTCAACACCTAAAAATTCCATGGGTTAACACACGAAAAACTGGCAAAATCACCGAATTTCTATTGCATCGCCAATAAAATGCTCCTAAACCCCTCTAAAGCACCGCCGGGGCTACTGAAGTCGTTTCCTAGGTCATTACAGATGCTACTATTAAAGAATCCAAGAAATTTCAACTCGGACCCCCGGCACCTAAAATATCTGTGGGCTAACACATACGAAAAACTGGTAAAATCGCCTAATTCGTATTACGTCGCCAATAAAATGCTCCTAAACCCTTCTATAGCACCGTCTAGGGTACTGGTGTCATTCGCTAGGTCGTTACGGACGCTAATATGGAAGAATCAAGGAAACTTCGACCCGGACCACCGACACCTAAAAAATCCGTGGGTTAACATACACATAAAACTGACAAAATTGCCTAATTTCTATTGCGTTGCTAATAAAATGCTTCTAAACCTCACTAAAGCGTAGCCAGGGCTACTGGAGTCGTTCCATAGGTCGTTAAGAATGGTACTATGGAATAATCCAAGAAAATTCAACCCGGACCCTCGACACCTAAAAAATTTATGGGCTAACACACACGAAAAACTAGTAAAATCGCCTAATTTCTATTGCGTCGCTAATAAAATGCTCCTAAACCCTTCTAAAGCGCCGTCGGGGCTACTGGAGTCGTTCCCTAGGTCTTTACGGATGCTACTATGGAAGAATCTAAGAAAATTTCAACCCGAACCCTCAACACCTAAAAATTCCATGGGTTAACACACGAAAAACTGGCAAAATCACCGAATTTCTATTGCATCGCCAATAAAATGCTCCTAAACCCCTCTAAAGCACCGTCGGGGCTAATGGAGTCGTTTCCTAGGTCATTACAGATGCTACTATTAAAGAATCCAAGAAATTTCAACTCGGACCCCCGGCACCTAAAATATCTGTGGGCTAACACACACGAAAAACTGGTAAAATCGCCTAATTCGTATTACGTCGCCAATAAAATGCTCCTAAACCCTTCTATAGCACCGTCTAGGGTACTGGAGTCATTCGATAGGTCGTTACGGACGCTAATATGGAAGAATCAAGGAAACTTCGACCCGGACCACCGACACCTAAAAAATCTGTGGGTTAACATACACACAAAACTGACAAAATTGCCTAATTTCTATTGCGTTGCTAATAAAATGCTTCTAAACCTCACTAAAGCGCAGCCAGGGCTACTGGAGTCGTTCCATAGGTCGTTACGAATGGTACTATGGAATAATCCAAGAAAATTCAACCCGGACCCTCGACACCTAAAAGATTTGTGGGCTAACACACACGAAAAACTAGCAAAATCGCCTAATTTCTATTGCGTTGTCACTAAAATACTCCAAAACCCTTCTAAAGCGCCGTCGGGGCTACTAAGGTCGTTCCCTAGGTCGTTACAGATTCTACTATGGAAGAATCCAAGAAAATTTCAACTCGAACCCCCAACACCTAAAAATTCCACGGGTTAACACACGAAAAACTAGCAAAATCACCGATTTTCTATTGCATCGCCAATAAAATGCTCCTAAACCCATCTAAAGCACCGCCGGGGCTACTGGAGTCGTTCCCTAGGTCATTAAGGATGCTAATATGAAAGAATTCAAGAAAATGCAACCCGAACCCCCAGCACCTAAAAAATCTATGGGCTAACACACACGAAAAACTGGTAAAATCACCTAATTCTTATTGTGTCGTCAATAAAATGCTCCTAAACCCTTTTATAGCGCCATCTAGGCTACTGGAGTCATTCCGTAGGTCGTTACAGACGCTAATATGGAAGAATCCAAGAAAATTCAACCCGGATCCCCGGCACCTAAAAAATCTATGGGCTAACACACACAAAAAACTGGCAAAATTGCCTAATTCCTATTGCGTCGCCAATAAAATGCTCCTAATCCCTTCTAAAGCGCTGTCGGGACCACTGAGGTCATTTACTATGTCGTTACGGACGCTAATATTGAAGAATCAAAGAAAATTCGACCCAGACCCCCGTCACCTAAAAAATCTATAAGCTAACACACACAAAAAACTGGGAAAATCGCCTAATTCCTATTGCGTTGTCAATAAAATGCTCCTAAACCCTTCTAAAGCGCCGTCGGGGCTACTGAGGTCATTCCCTAGGTCGTTACAGATTCTAATATGGAAGAATCCAAAAAAATTTGACCCGGACCCCCGGCACCTAAAAAATCTTTGGGCTAACACACACGAAAAACTGGCAAAATCCCCTAATTCCTATTGTGACGCCAATAAAATATTCCTAAACCCTTTTAAAGCGCCGCCGGTGCCACTAGAGTCGGTCTCCAAGTCGTTACGGATGCTATTATGGAGGATTCTAAGAAAATTCGACCCGTACCCCAACACCTAAAAAATCTGTGGGGCTAACGCATACGAAAAACTGGCAAAATCGCCTAATCCTATTGCGTCGCCAATAAAATGCTCCTAAACCCTCTAAAGCACCTCCGGAGCTACTAGAGTCGTTCCCTAGGTTGTTACAGATACTACAATAGAAGAATCCAAGAAAAGTCAACCCGGACCCTCGGCACCTAAAAAATTCGTGGTCTAACACATACGAAAAACTAGAAAAATTGCCTAATTCCTATTGCGTCGCCAATAAAATGCTATTAAACCCCTCTAAAGCGCCGCCGGGGCTACTGAAGTCATTCCGCTGGTCGGTACTGACGCTACTATGAAAGAATCTAAGAAAATTTCGACCCGAACCCCCGACACCTAAAAATACCATGGGTTAACACACGAAAAACTGGTAAAATCACTAAATTTCTATTGCATCGCCAATAAAATGCTCCTAAACCCCTCTAAAGCGCCACCGGGGCTACTGGAGTCATTCCCTAGGTCATTACAGATGCTAATATGAAAGAATTCAAGAAAATGCAACCCAGACCCCCGGCACCTGAAATATCTGTGGGCTAACACACACGAAAAACTGGTAAAATCGCCTAATTCTTATTGCGTCACCAATAAAATACTCCTAAACCCTTCTATAGCGCCGTCTAGGCTACTGGAGTCATTCCCTAGGTCGTTACGGATGCTAATATGGAAGAATCCAAGAAAATTTGATCCGGACCCCCGGCACCTAAAAAATCTGTGGGCTAACACACACGAAAAACTGGCAAAATTGCCTAATTCCTATTGCGTCGCCAATAAAATGCTCCTAATCCCTTCTAAAGCGCTGCCGGGACTACTGAGGTCGTTTCCTATGTCGTTATGTATGCTAATATTGAAGAATCAAAGAAAATTCAACCCAGACCTCCGGCACCTAAAAAATCTATATGCTAACACAAACAAAAAACAAGGAAAATTGCCTAATTTCTATTGCGTTGCTAATAAAATGCTTCTAAACCCTTCTAAAGCGCCGTCGGGGCTACTGAGGTCATTCCCTAGGTCGTTACAGATTCTAATATGTAAGAATCCAAAAAAAATTGACCCGGACCCCTGACACCTAAAAAAGCTTTGGGCTAACACACACGAAAAACTGGCAAAATTGCATAATTCCTATTGCGATGCCAATAAAATACTCCAAAACCCTTCTAAAGCGCCGCCGGTGCCACTGAAGTCATTTTCCAAGTCGTTACGGATGCTATTATGCAGGAATCGAAGAAAATTTGACCCGTACCCAACACCTAAAAAATCTGTGGGCTAACACACACGAAAAACTGGCAAAATCACCTAATTCCTATTTTATTGCCAATAAAATGCTCCTAAACCCCTCTAAAGTGCCTCCGGGGCTATTAGATTCGTTTCCTAGGTCGTTACGGATGCTACTATGAAAGATTCCAAGAAACTTCGACCCAGACCCCCGGCACCTAAAAAATCTATGGGCTAACACATACGAAAAACTAGAAAAATTGCCTAATTCCTATTGCATCACCAATAAAATACTCCTAAACCCCTCTAAAGTGCCGCCGGGGCTACTGTAGTTGTTCCCTAGGTCGTTACGGATGCTACAATGGAAGAATCCAAGAAAATTCAACCCGGACCCCCAGCACCTAAAAGATCTGTGGGCTAACACACACAAAAAACTGGCAAAATTGCCTAATTCCTATTGCGTCGCCAATAAAATACTCCTAATCCCTTTTAAAGCGCCACCGGAACTACTGAGGTCGTTTCCTATGTCGTTACGGACTCTAATATTGAAGAATCAAAGAAAATTCGACTCAGACCCCCGACACCTAAAATATCTATAGGCTAACACACACAAAAAACTGGAAAAATCACCTAATTCCTATTGCGTTGTCAATAAAATGCTCCAAGACCTTTCTAAAGCGTTGTTGGGGCTACTGAGGTCGTTCCCTAGGTTGTTACAGATTCTACTATGGAAGAATCTAAGAAACTTTTACTCGGACCCCCGGCACCTAAAAAATCTGTGGGCTAACACACACGAAAAACTGGCAAAATTGCCTAATTCCTATTGCGTCGTCAATAAAATGCTCCTAAGCCCCTCTAAAGTGCCACCGAGGCTACTGAAGTCGTTTCCTAGGTCGTTACGGATGCTACAATGGAAGAACCAAGAAAATTCCACCCAGACCCCAGGCACCTAAAAAATCTATGGGCTAACACACTCAAAAAACTGGAAAAATTGTCTAATTCCTATTGCATCGCTAATAAAATGCTCCTAAACCCCTCTAAAGCGCCGTCGGGCTAATAGATTCATTCCCTAGGTCATTATGGATGCTACTATTGAAGAATACAAGAAAATTCGACCCGAACCCCCGACACCTAAATACTCTGTGGGTTAAAACATACGAAAAACTGGCAAAGTCGCCTAATTTCTATTGTGTCGCCAATAAAATGCTTCTAAACCCCTATAAAGTGCCATCGGGGCTACTGGAGTCATTCCTTAGGTCGTTATAAACGTGACTATAGAAGAATCTCAGAAAATTCGACCCAGACCCCTAGCACGTAAAAAATATGTGTGCTAACACACACGAAAAACTGGGAAAAATCGCCTAATTCCTATTGCGTCACCAATAAATGTTCCTAAACCCTTTTAAAGCGTCGCCGGGGCCACTAAGGTCGTTCCCTAGGTCATTACAGATGCTACTATAGAAGAATCCAAGAAAATTCGACCCGGATCCCCAGCACATAAAAAATCTGTGGGCTAACACACGTGAAAAACTGGCAAAATTGCCTAATTCCTATTGTGTCGCGAATAAACTGCTCCTAAGCCCCTCTAAAGTGCCGCCGGACTACTGGATTCATTCCCTAGGTCCTTACGGTAAATATAATGGAAAAATCCAAGAAAATTCAACCCGTACCCCCGGCACCTAAAAAATCTGTGGGCTAACACACACAAAAAATTGGCAAAATTGCCTAATTCCTATTGCATCGCCAATAAAATGCTCCTAATCCCTTCTAAAGCACTGCCGGGGCTACTAGAGTCGTTACCTAGGTCATTACGTATGCTACTATGGAAGAATCCAAGAAAATTCGACCCGGGCCCCCAACACCTAAAAAATCTGTGGGCTAACACACAAAAAACTGGCAAAATTGCCTAATTTCTATTTCATTGCCAATAAAGTGCTCCTAAACCCTCTAAAGCGCCTCCGGGGCTACTAGAGTCGTTTCCTAGGTCGTTATGGACGCTACTATGGAAGAATCCAAGAAAATTCGACCCAGACACTCGGCACCTAAAACATTTGTGGACTAACACACAGGAAAAACTGGCAAAATCGCCTAATTTCTATTGCATCGCCAATAAAATACTCCTAAACCCTTCTAAAGCACTGTCGGGGCTACTGGAGTCGTTCCCTAGTTTGTTATGGATGCTACTATAGAAGAATCCAAGAAAATTAAACCTGGACCCTCGGCACCTAAAAAATCTGTGGGTTAACACACGAAAAACTGGCAAAATCGCCTAATTCCTATTGCGTTGCTAATAAAATGCTCCTAAACCCCTCCAAAGCGCCACCGGGGCTACTAGAGTTGTTCCTTAGGTCATTACGGATGCTACTATGGAAGAATCCAAGAAAGTTCAATCCGGACCCCCGGCAACTAAAAAATCTGTGGGCTAACACACACGAAAAACTAGCAAAATCGCCTAATTCCTATTCCGTCACCAATAAAATACTCCTAAACCCTTCTAAAGCATCACCGGGGCTACTGGAGTCATTCCCTAGATCGTTACAGATGCTACTATGGAAGAATCCAAGAAAAACTCGACCCGGACCCCAGGACAATTAAATACATACATATTACATGACTAGTATCAAAAGTTAGGCTTCGGAACAATGGAGCGCTCCTAATATCACTGAGTGGAAACCCTAAGCTGGCGGATCTCCAAACTGAACATCTGTACCTGCGGGCATGAAATGCATCCCCCCGAAGAACGGGGGGTCAGTACGATATATATACTGAGTATATAAAGCATAACAATACATAACTAAGCTGATAACTGAAGTAGGGATGCAGGAAACAAATATAACAGTTAACGAATTTCTCTACCTGCATCTTATGATATAAGGGAATGTATACCTTCCTTACATACCATACCTGGCCCATTATGGGACTTGGTGCTACAAGTGTGTCACTATATTTCCACATGCATGCCTATAGACTGTAACCGACAATTAAATGAGGGACTCAGTGAAGATGTCATTTCATTGTGTATCATGACCGGCCCTTCATGGGATGCGGTGAATAATCATTTTATCATATATCATGCCCGGCCCTTCATGGGACGCGGTGAATAATCATTTCATCATATATCATGCCCGGCCCTTCATGGGACGCAGTGAATAATCATTTCATCATATATCATGCCCGGCCCTTCATGGGATATGGTGAATAATAATTTCATCGTTTATCATGCCCGACCCTTCATAGGATGCAGTGAATTTATCATGCCCGGCCCTTCATGGGATGCGGTGAATTTATCATGCCCGGCCCTTTATGGGACGTGGTAAGTTTATTATGCCCAGCCCTTCATGGGATGCGGTGAGTTTATCCTGCCCCGCCCTTCATGGGATGCGGTGAGTTATGTATTAACAGCCTGCACGAGTAGAGTAACGAGGAACTATATGCAATTATCTCATCATCTGAGACTCGATATAATAATCGTCATGGACTATCATTTGAGGATCAAAATGATTATCATCTCACGTATCCTCTAAATGCCATTAGGGGCCATATCGACGGAGTCTCAAGAGTCCTAGACTTTTATTGAGGTAATACCGAATGGCTTATGCAATAGAGATACTTGTAATTATAGAGTTCTTAGGCATGGGAGCTCATACATTTAATTAGTATTCATCATATAGGGACTCGAGGGTAGTAGTTCAACTACTTCAAGAACTTTGATATTAAGAAATGAATAGGAGCTGTAGTTCATGCTTCTCATGCATCCAGTTACTATTTCATGTATAGAAAGCTCGGGGGTGATAGATCAACTACCTTAAGCGCCTTAGCATTTAGAAGTGAACACGAGTCAAGAGGCTCTACCTATATTACCTTTTATCCTATAGAAGCCTTAAAAAGGCAATAGCTTAACTATTACAAAAGTTCTACCATCACGAAGTGGATAAGAATTATGAACTATAATCGGAGCTTTACGAATGGAATTATTCCCATGTTTCATATACCAACCATTCATAACGTATTTCTAAGACATGCCCAGAATAAAGAAGAATAGCTTTACACACTTATTCCAAAAACATGCCAAAAGAAAGCTTCACATACCTGTTATGGGTTAGTCGCATCCAGACTCGCTTCGGTACTCCTTTAACCTATTTAACACAGAAGTAATACTAAGGTTAGTAACTTTTGACTTTCCAGTTCCTAAATCCACAACCAAGCACCAATAGGAATCAATTCCTTATTCTCCCTTCTCGACTAGTCTTTAACTAGTTAAGGAGTTAACGGAAATTGGGCAGCATCTCCCCTATAATATGACCTATCCGAATTCCCAATTACATACCTAATTACTACAGCCAACCAACAACAACAACCTGCAGCTCATATACAAGTAAAACATGGCAACATTACACAATATAAACTCTACCCGACTTGCTAAAAATTGTAATACCAAAATAGGGTTTCTAATCTTTATTTCGCAAAACCTTTAATTATACGAAACGAGGGGTCATGTGGATGAAACCATAAGCACACACACCCATTTTAAAATACATTTAGGCCCTGCAACACATCATCACACACCTTCAGCATCACCCCACACGCACAACACCCCATTTTGACTACAATTTAACTACGACGACTTCACTTTCGATTGTTTCTATTGTCGAGCATTTCCACGACCCTTTTTATACTTCAAGCAGTATACAAGGTATATAATACCCTACATAAAAAACCCATAAATTCCAAATTTAAAGGAGAAGTCTTACCTTACCCGAAATTAGCCAAAACTCGCCAAAACTTGCCTCGGAACTTCTCTAGTCGCACTGAAACTGTGTGGACTGTTTGCTGTCCTTTTGGTGCTGCTCCAAAACCTAAATTCACATTATTCACATCCTCATAACATGTCCAAATCCTTTAAAAAACGTGGGATAAGAGAATCAAACCATAGCTTATCATATGGCTTCCCAAACTTGCTGAAAATTAACTTCGGAACCTCCTTGACGCGGCTGAAATGTTGTGGCTGGTTGTTACTCGTTTTTGCAGACCCAAATAGGTAAGTTACGTTATTAACCACCTCCAATTGATAGAAGAATACCTTATCTTATTAATTTACGAAGCAAAATCGGGACTTACCTATTTTTTTCCTCCAAGCCGTCACGTTTTTCTCTCTTATTCTAGGGTTTGCTTTTCTTTTTTCCTTTCTGAAGTTTAAGTGCAGGAACTGAACTTAAGACATGATATACATGTATATATGTGGTCCTAGGAGGTGACACGTATCATCCCCATAGGGTGACACGTGTCCATCCCCTATTGGGCCACAGATCCATGCCTTACCCCTAGGCTGCCACGTGTCCTTGTGGGCCCCACCTCCCAAGTAGGTGGGTCACCTAATTGACCCTTAGAAGGTGGGTCACCTGTTTACTTGAGGTGCTGCCACGTGTCGCTCCTCCATTGGCTGCCACGTGTCGTCTTTTCTCTTTCCTCGTGGGTTCGTAATCTCGTCTTATTTTAAGAGCCTATGTAATCTGTTCTATGTAAGTTTGGTATGTCCTCAAGTAGCTCAAGTATGTAAGACTTCTAAGTTAGTAGATTACATAGGTAAATCGAGTCCTACGACGCATTACTTGGCCTCCGATTCCTTCCGAATTCTTATGACTCTATTTTCAACCTTCTCTACTATGGGGTATCACATTTGTCTTTCCTTAAAGTCGTTTGATAGTCTCGTAGCTTATCCGGCTCACATGATAATTTCTAAAGAACTTAAGAGACATTCCGAGCTCGAGAGTGTGGGGTGTTACAAATACTATGGAAAAATCTAAGAAAATTCAGCCCGGACAGTTGGCACATAAAAAATCTGTGGGTTAATACACACGAAAAACTGGCAAAATCGCCTAATTCCTATTGCGTCACCAATAAAATGTTCCTAAACCCTTCTAAAGTGCTATCGGGGCTACTATTGTTGTTCCCTAGGTCGTTATGGATACTACTATGGAAGATTCTAAGAAAATTCAACCTGGACCCCAGACACCTAAAAAATTTGTAGGCTAACACACATGAAAAACTGGCAAAATTCCAAATTCCAATTGCGTCGCCAATAAAATGCTTCTAAACCCTTCTAAAGCGTCACCAGGGCTACTGAAGTTGTTCCCTATGTCGTTACGGATGCTACTATGGAAGAATCTAAGAAAATTTGACCCGGACCCCCGGCACCTAAAAAATCTGTGGGCTAACACACACGAAAAACTGGCAAAATTGCCTAATTTCTATTGCGTCACCAATAAAATGCTCCTAATCCCTTCTAAAATGCCGTCAGGGCTACTTGAGTCATTCCCTAGGTCGTTACAGATGATACTATGGAAGAATCCAAGAAAATTCGACCCGGACCCTGGCACCTAAAAAATCTATGGCCTAACACACACAAAAAACTGGCAAAATCGCCTAATTCCTATTGCGTCGCTAATAAAATGCTCTTAAACCCTTCTAAATCTCCACTGGGCTATTGGATTCATTTACTAGGTCATTATGGACGCTACTATAGAATAATCCACGAAAACTCGACCTGGACTCTCGGCACCTAAAAGATCTGTGGGCTAACACACACAAAAAACTGGCAAAATCGCCTCATTCCTATTTTATTGCCAATAAAATGCTCCTAAACCCCTCTAAAGTGCCTCCGAGGCTACTAGATTCATTCTTCTGGTCCTTACGGACACTACTATTGAAGAATCCAAGAATATTCTGCCCGGACCTCCGACACATAAAAAATTTATGGGCTAACACACACGAAAAATTGGCAAAACCGCCTAATTTATATTGTGTCACCAATAAAATATTCCTCAAGCGCTGCCAGGGTTACTGAAGTCGTTCCTTATGTCGTTACGGATGCTACTATTAAAGTTTCCAAGAAAATTCAGCTCGGACCCTCGGCACCTAAAATGTTACGTGGGCTAACACACACAAAAAACTAACTAATTAGCCTAATTCCTATTGAGTCGCCAATAAAATGGTCCTAAACTCCTCTAATATGCCACCGGGGCTACTGAAGTCGTTCTCTATGTCGTTACGGATGCTAATATTTAACAATCTAAGAAAATTTAACCCGAACCTCCTGCACCTAAAAAATCTGTGGGCTAACACACACGAAAAACTGGCAAAATTGCCTAATTCCTATTGCGTCACCAATAAAATGCTCTTAAACCCATCTAAAGTGCCACCGAGGCTACTAAAGTCGTTCCCTAGGTCATGAAGGACGTCACTATGGAAGAATCAAAGAAAATTTGACCTGGACCCCCGCAACCTAAAAAATTTGTGGGCTAACACACACGAAAAACTAGAAACATTGCCTAATTCCTATTGCGTCGCCAATAAAATGCTCTTAAACCCCTTTAAAGCGCTGCCGGAGCTATTGAAGTCATTCCTAGGTCGTTATGGATGCAACTATGGAAGAATACAAGAAATTTTCGACTCGGACCCCCGGCACCTCACAAATCTGTAGGTTAACAGACACGAAAAATTGGCAAAATTGCCTAATTTCTATTGCATTGCCAATAAAATACTCTTAGACCCTGCTAAAGCACCGTCGGGGCTACTGGAGTCGTTCCCTAGGTCATGACGGATGCTACTATGGAATAATCCAAGAAAATTCAACCCGGACCCGCGGCACCTAAAAATTCTGTGGGCTAACACACACGAAAAACGAGTAAAATTGCCTAACTTTTATTGCGTCGCCAATAAAATGCTCCTAAACCATTCTAAAGCACCGTCGGCGCTACTGGAGTCATTTCCTAGGTCGTTACGGATTCTTCTATGGAAGAATGTATTAAAATTTGACCCAGAACCCTGGCACCTAAAAAATCTGTTGGCTAACATACACGAAAAACTGGCAAAATCGCCTAATTCCTCTTGCGTCGCCAATGAAATGCTCCTGAACCCTTCTAAAGTACCGCCGGGGCTACTGAGGTCGTTCCCTAAGTCGTTAAGGATGATACTATGGAAGAACCAAGAAAAATTTGACACAGACCCCAGTATCTAAACAATCTGTGATCTAACACACACAAAAAACTGGCAAAATCGCCTAATTCTTATTGTGTCGCCAATAAAATGCTCCTAAACCCCTCTAAATCATCGTCGGGGCTTCTAGAGTCATACTCTAGGTCGTTACGAATGCTACAATAGAAGAATATAAGAAAGTTCAACTCGGACCCCCGTCAGCTAA
This sequence comes from Solanum dulcamara, assembly GCF_947179165.1. Classification (NCBI taxonomy): domain Eukaryota; kingdom Viridiplantae; phylum Streptophyta; class Magnoliopsida; order Solanales; family Solanaceae; genus Solanum; species Solanum dulcamara. Next base: position 1,250,946 of record NC_077241.1, on the reverse strand, counting down.
AAAATTCGTAGGCTAACACACGAAAAACTGGCAAAATTGCCAAATTCCTATTGCATCGCCAATAAAATGCTTATAAACCCCTATAAAGCGCCACCAGGGCTACTGAAGTCGTTCCCTACGTCGTTATAGATGCTACTATGGAAGAATCTAAGAAAATTAACCCGGACCCCTGGCACCTAAAAAATCTGTGGGCTAACACACACGAAAAACTGGCAAAATTACCTAATTTCTATCGCATCACCAATAAAATTCTCCTAAACCATTCTAAAGCGTTGTCTGCGCTATTGAGTCGTTCCCTAGGTCATTGCAAATGCTACTATGGAAGAATCCAAGAAAATTCGACCCGGACCCATTGCACCTAAAAAATCTGTGGGCTAACATGCACGAAAAACTGGCAAAATCACCTAATTCCTCTTGCGTCGCCAATAAAATGCTCCTAAACCCTTCTAAAGCACCACCGGGGCTACTGAGTTCGTTCCCTAGGTCGTTAAGGATGCTACTATGGAAGAATCCAAGAAAATTTGACCTGTACCCCGGCACCTAAAAAATCTTTAGGCTAACACACACAAACAATTGGCAAAATTGCCTAATTCCTATTGCATCGGCAATAAAATGCTCCTAAACCCTTCTAAAGCACCGTCGGGTCTACTGGAGTCATTCCCTAGGTCGTTGCGGACGCTACTATATAAGTATCCAAGAAAATTTGACCCGGACTCCCGGCACCTAAAAAATCCATTGGCTAACACACACAAAAAACTCACAAAATTGCCAAATTCCTATTTCATTGCCAATAAAATGCTCCTAAACTCCTCTAAAGCGCTTCCGGGGCTACTAGACCATTCCCCAGGTCGTTACGGATGCTATTATAGAAGAATCCAAGAAAATTCGACCTGAACCCCATGAACCTAAAAAATCTGTGGGCTAACACTAATTAAAAACTTGCAAAATCGCCTAATTTCTATTATTTCACCAATAAAATGCTCCAAAACCCTTCAAAAGCGCCGCCGGGGCTACTGATGTCGTTTCCTAGGTAGTTACGGATGCTACTATGGAAGAATCTCAGAAAATTCAACCCGGACCCCCGGCACCTAAAAATCCGTGTGTTAACACACATGAAAAACTGGCAAAATTGCCTAATTCCAATTGCGTTGCCAATAAAATGCTTCTAAACCCCTCTAAAGAGCCGTCGAGGCTACTAGAGTGGTTCCCTATGTCATTACGGATTCTTCTATGGAAATATCGAAGAAAGTTCAACCCGGACCCCCAGCACCTAAGAAATCTGTGGGCTCACACTTACGAAAAACTGGCAAAATTGCCTAATTCCTATTGCTTCGCCAATAAAATGCTCCTAAACCCCTCTAAAGTGCCGTAGGGGCTACTGAACTCGTTCTCTAGGTCGTTACGGACGTTACTATGGAAGAATCTAAGAAATTCGACCCGAACCCCCGCACCTAAAAATCTATGGCCTAACACACACAAAAAACTGGCAAAATCACCTAATTTTTATTGCGTTGCTAATAAAATGCTCTTAAACCCTTCTAAAGCGCCATTGGGCTATTGGAGTCATTTACTAGGTCATTACAGATTCTATTATAGAAGAATCCACGAAAACTCGACCTAGACTCCCGGCACCTAAAAAATCTGTGGGCTAACACACACGAAAAACTGGCAAAATCGCCTCATTCCTATTTTATTGCCAATAAAATGCTCCTAAACCCCTCTAAAGTACCTCCGGGGCTACTAGATTCATTCTTCTGGTCCTTACGGACACTACTATTGAAGAATCCAAGAATATTCTGCCCGGACCTCCGACACATAAAAAATTTATGGGCTAACACACACGAAAAATTGGCAAAACCGCCTAATTTATATTGTGTCACCAATAAAATATTCCTCAAGCGCTGCCAGGGTTACTGAAGTCGTTCCTTATGTCGTTACGGATGCTACTATTAAAGTTTCCAAGAAAATTCAGCTCGGACCCTCGGCACCTAAAATGTTACGTGGGCTAACACACACAAAAAACTAACTAATTAGCCTAATTCCTATTGAGTCGCCAATAAAATGGTCCTAAACTCCTCTAATATGCCACCGGGGCTACTGAAGTCGTTCTCTATGTCGTTACGGATGCTAATATTTAACAATCTAAGAAAATTTAACCCGAACCTCCTGCACCTAAAAAATCTGTGGGCTAACACACACGAAAAACTGGCAAAATTGCCTAATTCCTATTGCGTCACCAATAAAATGCTCTTAAACCCATCTAAAGTGCCACCGAGGCTACTAAAGTCGTTCCCTAGGTCATGAAGGACGTCACTATGGAAGAATCAAAGAAAATTTGACCTGGACCCCCGCAACCTAAAAAATTTGTGGGCTAACACACACGAAAAACTAGAAACATTGCCTAATTCCTATTGCGTCGCCAATAAAATGCTCTTAAACCCCTTTAAAGCGCTGCCGGAGCTATTGAAGTCATTCCTAGGTCGTTATGGATGCAACTATGGAAGAATACAAGAAATTTTCGACTCGGACCCCCGGCACCTCACAAATCTGTAGGTTAACAGACACGAAAAATTGGCAAAATTGCCTAATTTCTATTGCATCGCCAATAAAATACTCTTAGACCCTGCTAAAGCACCGTCGGGGCTACTGGAGTCGTTCCCTAGGTCATGACGGATGCTACTATGGAATAATCCAAGAAAATTCAACCCGGACCCGCGGCACCTAAAAATTCTGTGGGCTAACACACACGAAAAACTAGTAAAATTGCCTAACTTTTATTGCGTCGCCAATAAAATGCTCCTAAACCATTCTAAAGCACCGTCGGCGCTACTGGAGTCATTTCCTAGGTCGTTACGGATTCTTCTATGGAAGAATGTAAGAAAATTTAACCCAGAACCCTGGTACCTAAAAAATCTGTGGGCTAACACACACGAAAAACTGGCAAAATTGCCTAATTCCTCTTGCATCGCTAATGAAATGCTCCTGAACCCTTCTAAAGTACCGCCGGGGCTATTGAGGTCGTTCCCTAGGTCGTTAAGGATGCTACTATGGAAGAACCAAGAAAAATTTGACCCAGACCCTAGTACCTAAAAAATCTGTGGTCTAACACACATAAAAAACTAGCAAAATTGCCTAATTCTTATTGTGTCGCCAATAAAATGCTCCTAAACCCCTCTAAATCATCGCCGAGGCTACTGGAGTCATTCCCTACGTCATTACGGATGCTACAATGGAAGAATATAAGAAAGTTCATCTCGGACCCCCGTCAGCTAAAAAATCTGTGGGCTAATACACACGAAAAACTGGCAAAATTACAAAATTCCTATTGCATCGCCAATAAAATGCTTCTAAACCCCTCTAAAGCGCCACCAGGGCTACTTAAGTCGTTCCCTACGTCGTTATGGATGCTACTATGGAAGAATCTAAGAAAATTGACCCAGACCCCTGGCACCTAAAAAATCTATACACACGAAAAACTGGCAAAATTACCTAATTTCTATCGCATCACCAATAAAATTCTCCTAAACCATTCTAAAGCGTTGTCTGCGCTACTGAGTCGTTCCCTAGGTCAATGCAAATGCTACTATAGAAGAATCCAAGAAAATTCGACCCGGACCCCTTGCACCTAAAAAATCTGTGGGCTAACATGCACGAAAAACTGGCAAAATCGCCTAATTCCTCTTGCGTCGCCAATAAAATGCTCCTCAACCCTTCTAAAGCACCACCGGGGCTACTGAGTTCGTTCCCTAGGTCGTTAAGGATGCTACTATGGAAGAATCCAAGAAAATTCGACCCAGACCCCGGCACCTAAAAAATCTTTAGGCTAACACACACAAACAACTCGCAAAATTGCCTAATTCCTATTGCGTCGGCAATAAAATGCTCCTAAACCCTTCTAAAGCACCTTCGGGTCTACTAGAGTCATTCTCTAGGTCGTTGCAGACGCTACTATTGAAGTATCCAAGAAAATTTTACCCGGACTCCCAGCACCTAAAAAATCCATTGGCTAACACACACAAAAAACTCACAAAATTGCCAAATTCCTATTTCATTGCCAATAAAATGCTCCTAAACTCCTCTAAAGCGCCTCCGGGGCTACTAGATCATTCCCAAGGTCGTTACGGATACTATTATAGAAGAATCCAAGAAAATTCGACCCGGACCCCTTGAACCTAAAAAATCTATGGGCTAACACACATGAAAAACTTGCAAAATCGCCTAATTTCTATTATTTCACTAATAAAATGCTCCAAAACCCTTCAAAAGCGCCGCCGGGGCTACTGATGTCGTTTCCTAGGTAGTTACGGATGCTACTATGAAAGGATTTCAGAAAATTCAACCCGGACCCCCAGCACCTAAAAATCCATGTGTTAACACACATGAAAAACTGGCAAAATCGCCTAATTCCTATTGCGTTGCCAATAAAATGCTCCTAAGCCCCTCTAAAGCGCCGTCGAGGCTACTAGAGTGGTTCCCTAGGTCATTACAGATTCTTCTATGGAAATATCGAAGAAAATTCAACCCGGACCCCCAGCACCTAAAAAATCTGTGGGCTAACACTTACGAAAATCTCGCAAAATTGCCTAATTCCTATTGCTTCACCAATAAAATGCTCCTAAACCCCTCTAAAGTGTCGTAGGGGCTACTGAAGTCATTCTCTAGGTCATTACAGACGTTACTATGGAAGAATCTAAGAAATTCAACCCGAACCCCGACACCTAAAAAATCTATGGCCTAACACACAAAAAACTGGCAAAAACGTCTAATTCCTATTGCGTCGCTAATAAAATGCTCTTAAACCCTTCTAAAGCGCCACTGGGCTATTGGAGTCATTTACTAGGTCATTACAGACGCTACTATAGAAGAATCCACGAAAACTCGACCTGGACTTCCGGCACCTAAAAAATCTGTGGCCTAACACACACGAAAAACTTGCAAAATCGCCTAAGTCCTATTTTATTGCCAATAAAATGCTCCTAAACCCCTCTAAAGTACCTCCGGGGCTACTAGATTCATTCTTCTGGTTCTTACGGACACTAGTATTGAATAATCCAAGAATATTCTGCCCGGACCTCCGGCACATAAAAATTTGTGGGCTAACACACACGAAAAATTGGCAAAATCGCCTAATTTATATTGTGTCACCAATAAAATATTCCTAAAGCGCTGCCAGGGCTACTGGAGTCGTTCCTTATGTCGTTACGGATGCTACTATTAAAGTTTTCAAGAAAATTCAACTCGGACTCTCGGCACCTAAAATGTTACGTGGGCTAACACACACAAAAAACTAACTAATTAGCCTAATTCCTATTGCGTCGCCAATAAAATGGTCCTAAACTCCTCTAAAGCGCCACCGGGGCTACTGAAGTCGTTCTCTATGTCGTTACGGATGCTACTATTTAAGAATCTAAGAAAATTTAACCCGAACCTCCTGCACCTAAACAATCTGTGGACTAACACACACGAAAAACTGGCAAAATTGCCTAATTCCTATTGCGTCACCAATAAAGTGCTCTTAAACCCTTCTAAAGTGTCGCCGAGGCTATTGAAGTCGTTCCCTAGGTCATTACGGACGTCACTATGGAAGAATCAAAGAAAATTCGACCTGGACCCCCACAACCTAAAAAATCTGTGGGCTAACACACACGAAAAACTGGAAAAATTGCCTAATTCCTAATGCGTCGCCAATAAAATGCTCTTAAACCCCTCAAAAGCGCTGCCGGAGCTATTGAAGTCATTCCTAGGTCGTTATGGACGCTACTATGGAAGAATCCAAGAAAATTTCGACCCGGACCCCCGGCACCTCACAAATCTGTGGGTTAACAAACGCAAAAAATTGGCAAAATTACCTAATTTCTATTGCATCGCCAATAAGATGCTCCTAAACCCTGCTAAAGCACCATCGGGGCTACTGGAGTCGTTCCCTAGGTCATGACGGATGCTACTATGGAATAATCCAAGAAAATTCAACCCGGACCCGTGGCACCTAAAAATTCTATGGGCTAACACACACGAAAAACTAGTAAAATCGCCTAACTTTTATTGCGTCGCCAAAAAAATGCTCCTAAACCATTCTAAAGCACCGTCGGCGCTACTGGAGTCATTTCCTAGGTCGTTTCGGATTCTACTATGGAAGAATGAAAGAAAATTTGACCCAGAACCCTGGCACCTAAAAAATCTGTGGGCTAATACACACGAAAAACTAGCAAAATCGCCTAATTCCTCTTGCGTCGCTAATGAAATGCTCCTGAACCCTTCTAAAGTACCGCCAGGGCTATTGAGGTTGTTCCCTAGGTCGTTAAGGATGCTACTATGGAAGAACCAAGAAATATTTGACCCAGACCCCAGTACCTAAAAAATTTGTGGTCTAACACACATAAAAAACTGGCAAAATCGCTTAATTCTTATTGTGTCGCCAATAAAATGCTCCTAAACCCTTCTAAATCATCGTCGGGGCTACTGGAGTCATTCCCTAGGTCATTATGGATGCTACAATGGAAGAATATAAGAAGTTCAACTCGGACCCCCGTCAGCTAAAAAATCTTTGGGCTAACACACACGAAAAACTAGCAAAATTGCAAAATTCATATTGCGTTGCCAATAAAATGCTCCTAAACCACTCTAAAGCGTCGTCGAGGCTACTAGAGTGGTTCCGTAGGTCATTACGGATTCTTTTATGGAAATATCCAAGAAAATTCAACCCGGACCCCCAGCACCTAAAAACTCTGTGGGCTAACACTTACGAAAAACTGGCAAAATTGCCTAATTTCTATTGCTTCGCCAATAAAATGCTCCTAAACCCCTCTAAAGTGTCGTAGGGGCTATTGAAGTCATTTCCTATATCGTTACGGACGTTACTATGGAAGAATCTAATAAATTCGACCCGAACACCCGCCACCTAAAAAATCTGTGGGCTAACAAACATAAAAAATTAGAAAAATTACGTAATTCCTATTGCGTCGCTAATAAAATGCTCTTAAACCCCTCTAAAGTGCCGCTGAGGCTACTGAAGTCGTTTCTTAGATCGTTACGTACGCTACTATGGAAGAATCCAAGAAAATTTCGACCCGGACCCCCGGCACATTAAAAATATGTGGGTTAACACACACAAAAAACTGGTAAAATCGTCTAATTTCGATTGCATTGCAATTAAAATGCTTATAAACCCTCTAAAGCACCGCCGAAGCTACTAGAGTCGTTCTCCAGGTCGTTACGGATGCTACTATTGAAGAATCCAAGAAAATTCAACCCGAACTCCTGGCACCTCAAAAATCTGTGGGCTAATACATATGAAAAACTGGAAAAATCGCCTAATTACTATTGTATCGCCAATAAAATGCTCCTAAACCCTTCTAAAGTGACGCCGGGGCTACTAAAATTGTTACCTAGGTCGTTACAAATACTACTATGGAAGAATCTAAGAAATTTCGATCCGAACCCCCAGCACATAAAAAATCTGTGGGCTAACACACACGAAAAACTTGCAAAATTGCCTAATTCCTATTTCATTGCCAATAAAATGCTCCTAGACCCCTCTAAAGTGCCTCTAGGGCTACTAGAGTCATTTCTCAGGTCTTTACGGATGCTACTATTGAAAAATCCAAGAAATTTCGACCCGGACCCCCGACACCTAAAAATTCTGTGGGCTAACACACACACAAAAAACTGGCAAAATTGCCTAATTTCGATTGCGTCGCTAATAAAATGCTCCTAAACCCTTCTAAATCACCGCCGGGGCTACTGAGGTTGTTCCCTAGGTCGTTACGGATGATACTATGGAAGAATTCAAGAAAATTTGACCTAGAGGCACCTAAAAAATCTGTGGGCTAACAAACACGAAAAACTGGCAAAATCGTGTAATTCATATTGCGTGTCCAATAAAATACTCCTAAACCCGTCTAAAGTGCCGTCAGGGCTACTGGAGTCGTTCCCTAGGTCATTACGGATGCTACAATTGAATAATCTAAGAAAATTCAACCCGAACCACCGTCAGCTAAAATATCTGTGGGCTAACAAACACGAAAAATTGGCAAAATCGCCTAATTCTTATTGCGTAGCCAATAAAATGCTCCTAAACCCTTCTAAAGTAACATCGGCGCTACTAGAGTCGTTATCAGGTCATTACGGACGCTACTATAGAAGAATTCAAGAAAATTTGACCCGGACCCCTGGCACCTAAAAAATCTATGGGCTAACATACACGAAAAACTGGCAAAATTACCTAATTCCTATTGCGTCGCCAATAAAATGATCCTAAACCCCTCTAAAGCGCCGCCAGGGCTACTAAAGTCGTTCCCTAGGTCATTACGGATGCTACAATGGAAGAATCCAAGAAAATTCAACACTGACCACCATCAGCTAAAATATCTGTGGGCTAACACACACGAAAAACTGGCAAAATTGTCTAATTCTTATTGCGTCGCCAATAAAATGCTCCTAAACCCTTCTAAAGTACCATCGGGGCTACTGGAGTCATTTCCTAGGTCGTTAAGGACGCTATTATGGAAGTATCCAAGAAAACTCAACTCATACCCCTAGCACCTAAAAAATCTGTGGGCTAACACACACGAAGAACTGGCAAAATTGCCTAATTCCTATTGCGTCGCCAATAAAATAATCCTAAACCCCTCTAAAGCGCCACCGGGCCTACTGAAATCGTTCCCTAGGTTGTTAAGGATAGTTACTATGGAAGAATCCAAGAAAATTTGACCCGAACACCCGGCACCTAAAAATCCTTGTGTTAAAACACACGAAAAATAGGCAAAATCGCCTAATTTCTATTGCGTTGCCAATAAAATTCTCCTAAACCCCTCTAAAGCATCATCGGGGCTACTAGAGTGGTTCCCTAGGTCGTTACGGATGCTACTATGGAAGAATCTAAGAAAATTTGACCCAAACACCCGGCAGCTAAAAAATCTATGGGCTAACACACACAAAAAATTGGCAAAATTGCCTAATTCCTATTACGTCGCTAATAAAATGCTCCTAAACCCTTCTAAAGCGTCGTCGAGGCTACTGGAGTCATTTCCTAGGTCATTACGGATGCTACTATGGAAGTATCCAAGAAATTTGACCCGGACCCCCGGCACCTAAAAAATCTGTGGGCTTATACACACGAAAAACTAAAAAAATCACTTAATATCTATTGCGTCGCCAATAAAATGTTCCTAAACCCTTCTAAAGCGCTGTCAGGTCTACTGGAGTCATTCCCTAGGTCGTTACAGATGCTACTATGGAAAAATCCAAGAAACTTCGACCCGTACCCCCGGCACCTAAAAATTCCGTGTGCTAATACACACGAAAAACTTGCAAAATCGCTTAATATCTATTGCGTCGCCAATAAAATGTTCCTAAACCCTTCTAAAGCGCTGTCGGGGCTACTGGAGTCATTCCCTAGGTCGTTACAGATGCTACTATGGAAAAATTCAAGAAAATTCGATCCGGACCCCTGGCACCTAAAAAATCTGTGGGCTAACACACACGAAAATTTGGCAAAATTGCCTAATTTCTATTGCGTTGCCAATAAAATGCTTCTAAACCCCTCTAAAGCATCGTCGGGGCTACTGGAGACATTCCCTAGCTCGTTACGGAAGCTACTATGAAATAATCCAAGAAACTTTAACCCGAACCCCTGGCACCTAAAAAATCTGTGGGCTAATACACACGAAAAACTGTCAAAATAACCTAATTCTTATTGTGTCGCCAATAAAATGCTCCTAAACCCTTCTAAAGCATCATCGGGGCTACTGGAGTCATTTCTTAGGTCATTATGGATGCTACTATAGAAGTATCCAAGAAATTTGAACCGGACCCCCGGCACCTAAAAAATCTGTGGCCTAACACATACGAAAAACTAGCAAAATTGCCTAATTCCTATTTCATTGCCAATAAAATGCTCCTAAAGCCTTCTAAAGCACCTCCGGGGCTACTAGAGTCATTTCCCTAGGTCGTTACGGACGCTACTATTGAAGAATCCAAGAAAATTCAACCCGAACTCATGGCTCCTCAAAAATCTGTGGGCTAACACACATGAAAAACTGGCAAAATCGCCTAATTCCTATTGTATCGCCAATAAAATGCTCCTACACCCTTCTAAAGTGACGCCGGGGCTACTGAAATCGTTCCCTAAGTCGTTACAAATACTACTATGGAAGAATCTAAGAAATTTCGATCCAAACCCCCGGCACATAAAAAATCTGTGGGCTAACACACACGAAAAATTGGCAAAATTGCCTAATTTCTATTGCGTCGCCAATAAAATGATCCTGAACCCCTCTAAAGCATCGCTGGGGCTACTGAAGTCGTTCCCTAGGTTGTTACACACGTTACTATGGAAGAATCTAGGAAAATTCGACCCAGACCCTCAGCACCTAAAAATCCCTGGGTTAACACACACGAAAAACTGGCAAAATCGCCTAAATCCTGTTGCGTTGCCAATAAAATACTCCTAAACTCCTCTAAAGTGCCACCGAGGCTACTGGAGTGGTTCCCTAGGTCGTTACGGATGCTACTATTGAAGAATCTAAGGAAATTCAACCCGGACCCCCGGCATCTAAAAAATCTGTGGGCTAACCTAACATACATGAAGAATTGGCAAAATCACCTAATTCATATTGCGTCGCCAATAAAATGCTCCTAAACCCTTTTAAAGCGCTGTTGGGGCTACTGTATTCGTTCCCTAGGTCTTTATGGACGTTACTATGGAAGAATCCAAGAAAATTCGACCCGGACCCCCGGCAGCTAAAAAATCTGTGGGTTAACACACACGAAAAACTGGTAAAATCATCTTATGCCTATTGCGTTGCCAATAAAATGCTCCTAAGCCCTTGCAAAACACCGCCGAGGCTACTGGAGTTGTTCCCTAGGTCGTTATGGATGCTACTATGGAAGAATCCAAGAAAATTCAACCCGGACCCCCAGCACTTAAACAATTTGTCGGTTAACACACACGAAAAACTGGCAAAATTGCCTAATTCCTATTGCATCGTTAATAAAATTCTCCTAAATCCTTCTAAAGCGCCACTGGGGCTATTGGAGTCATTTACTAGGTCATTACGGACGCTACTATGGAAGAATCCAAGAAAATTTGACCCGGACCCCCGGCACCTATAAAATCTGTGGGCTAACATACGAAAAACTTGTAAAATCGCCTAATTCCTATTTTATTACAAATAAAATGCTCCTAAACCCCTCTAAAGTGCCTCTGGGGCTACTAGATTCGTTCTCCAGGTCGTTACGGACGCTACTATGGAATAATCGATGAAAATTCGGCCCAGACTTCCGGCACCTAAAAATTCTATGGGCTAACACACAAAACAAACTGGCAAAATTGCCTAATTTCTATTGCATCACCAATAAAATATTCCTAAACCATTCTAAAGAATTGTTGGGGCTTCTAGAGTTGTTCTCTAGGTCGTTACGGATGCTATTACGAAAGATTCCAAGAAAATTTTACCCGGACCCCAGTACCTAAAAAATTCGTGGGCTAACACATATGAAAAACTGGCAAAATTGCCTAATTCTTATTGTGTCACCAATAACATTCTCCTAAACCCTTCTAAAGCGCCGCCGGGGCTACTAGAGTCGTTCCCTAGGTCTTTACAGATGCTACTATGGTAGAATCCAAGAAAATTCACCCCGGACCCCCAGCACCTAAAAAATCTGTGGACTAACACACACGAAAAAGTATCAAATTGCCTAATTCCTATTTCATTGCCAATAAATTGTTCCTAAACCCCTCTAAAGCACCTCCGGGGCTACTAGAGTCGTTCCCAGGTCATTACGGATGCTACTATAGAAGAAACCAAGAAAATTCGACCCAGACCCCCAGCACCTAAAACATCTGTGGGCTAATATACACGAAAAACTGGCAAAATTGCCTAATTCCTATTGCGTCGCCAATAAAATGTTCCTAAACCCCTGTAAAGCACTGTCGGGGCTACTGGAGTCGTTCCCTAGGTCGTTACGGATGCTAGTGTAGAAAGTCCCTTGAATATTTGACTCGGACCCATTTCACCTAAAAAATCGTAGGATAACACACACGAAAAACTAGTTAAATTGCCTAATTCCTATTGCGTCGCTAATAAAATGCTCATAAACCCCTCTAAAGCACCACCAAGGCTACTGAAGTCGTTCCCTAAGTCGTTACGGATGCTACTATGGAAGAATCCAAGAAAATTCAACCTGCATCCCAGCACCTAAAAAATCTGTGGGCTAACACATGAAAAATTGGCAAAATTGCCTAATTCCTATTGCTTCGCCAATAAAATGCTCCTAAACCCCTCTAAAGTATCGCAGGGGATACTGAAGTCATTCCCTAGGTAATGGCGGATGTTACTATGGATGAATCCAAGAAATTCGACCCGGACCCCTGCCATCTAAAAAATCTGTGGGATAATACACACGAAAAACTGGCAAAATCGCCTAATTCCTATTGTGTCGCCAATAAAATGCTCATAAACCCTTCTAAAGCGCTTCTGGGGCTACTGGAGTCGTTTCCTAGGTCATTACGGATGCTACTGTGGAAGAATGCAAGAAAATTCAACTCGGACCCCCGGCACCTAAAGAATCTATGGGCTAACACACACGAAAAATTGGTAAAATCACTTAATTCTTAATGCGTCGCCAATAAAATGCTCCTAAACCCTTCTATAGCGCTGTCTAGGCTACTGGAGTCATTCCCTAGGTCGTTACGGAAACTAATATGGAAGAATCCAAGAAAATTTGACCCGGACCCCCGGCACCTAAAAACTCTATGGGCTAACACACACAAAAAACTGGAAAATCGCCTAATTCCTATTACGTCACCAATAAAATGCTCCAAAACCCTTCAAAAGCACCGTCGGGGCTACTGACTTCGTTTCCTAGGTCATTATGGATGCTACTATGGAAGAATCTAAGAAAATTCGTCCCAGACCTCCGGCACCTAAAACATTCATGTGCCAACACACATAAAAAATTGGCAAAATCTCCTAATTCCTATTGCATCACCAATAAAATGCTCCTAAACCCCTCTAAAGCACCACCGGGACTACTGGAGTCATTCCATAGCTTATCATATGGCTTCCCAAACTTGCTGAAAATTAACTTCGGAACCTCCTTGACGCGGCTGAAATATTGTGGCTGGTTGTTACTCATTTTTGCAGCCCCAAATAGGTAAGTTACGTTATTAACCACCTCCACTTGATAGAAGAATACCTTATCTTATTAATTTACGAAGCAAAATCGGGACTTACCTATTTTTTTCCTCCAAGTCGTCACGTTTTTCTCTCTTATTCTAGGGTTTACTTTTCTTTTTTCCTTGCTGAAGTTTAAGTGCAGGAACTAAACTTAAGACATGATATACATGTATATATGTGGTCCTAGGAGGTGACACGTATCATCCCCATAGAGTGACACATGTCCAGCCCCTATTGGGCCACGGATCCATGCCTTACCCCTAGACTGCCACGTGTCCTTATGGGCCCCACCTCCTAAGTAGGTGGGTCACCTACTTGACCCTAAGAAGGTGGGTCACCTGCTTGCTTGAGGTGCTGCCACGTGTCTCTCCTCCATTGGCTGCCACGTGTCGTCTTTTCCCTTTCCTCGTGGGTTCGTAATCTCGTCTTATTTTAAGAGCCTATGTAATCTGTTCTACGTAAGTTTGGTATGTCCTCAAGTAGCTCAAGTATGTAAAACTTCTAAGTTAGTAGCTTACATAGGTAAATCGAGTCCTACGATGCATTACTTGTCTCCGATTCCTTCCGGATTCTTATGACTCTATTTTCAACCTTCTCTACTATGGGGTATCACATTTGTCTTTCCTTAAAGTCGTTTGATAGTGTCGTAGCTTATCCGGCTCACATGATAATGTCTAAAAAACTTAAGAGACATTCTGAGCTCGAGAGTATGGGGTGTAACAGCTACTATGGAAAAATCTAAAAAAATTCAGCCCGGACCATCGGCACATAAAAAATCTGTGGGCTAATACACACGAAAAACTGGCAAAATCGCCTAAAATCTTATTGCGTCACCAATAAAATGTTCCTAAACCCTTCCAAAGCACTGTCGGGGCTACTATTATCGTTACCTAGGTCGTTATGGATGTTACTATGGAAGATTCTAAGAAAATTCGACCCGGACCCCCGGCACCTAAAACATTCGTGGGCTAACACACATGAAAAACTGGCAAAATTGCCTAATTCCTATTGCGTCGCCAATAAAATGCTTCTAAACCCCTCTAAAGCACCACCAGGGCTACTGAAGTTTTTCCCTATGTCGTAACGGATGCTACTATGGAAGAATCTAAGAAAATTCGATCCGAACCCCCAGCACCTAAAAAATCCGTGGGCTAACACACACACGAAAAACTGGCAAAATTGCCTAATTTCTATTGTGTCACCAATAAAATGCTCCTAATCCCTTCTAAAGTGCTGCTGGGGCTACTTGAGTCATTCCCTAAGTCGTTACGGATGCTAATTTGGATGAATCCAAGAAAATTCAACCCGGACCCTCGGCACCTAAAAAATCTATGGGCTAAAACACACAAAAAACTGGCAAAATCGCCTAATTCCTATTGTATCGGTAATAAAATGCTCTTAAACTCTTCTAAAGCGCCACTGGGGCTATTGGAGTCATTTCCTAGGTCATTATGGACGCTACTATAGAAGAATCCACGAAAAATCGATCTGGACTCTCGACACCTAAAAAATCTGTGGGCTAACAAACACGAAAAACTGGCAAAATCACCTAATTCCTATTCTATTGCCAATAAAATGCTCCTAAACCCCTCTAAAGTGTCTCTGGGGCTACTAGATTCGTTCTTCTGGTCGTTACGGACACTACTATTGAATATTCCAAGACAATTCTGCCCGGACCTCCGGCACATAAAAAATCTGTGGGCTAACACATACAAAAAATTGGCAAAATTGCCTAATTTATATTGCGTCGCCAATAAAATATTCCTAAACCCTTCTAAAGCGCTGTCAGGGCTACTGGAGTCGTTCCTTATGTCGTTACAGATGCTACTATGGAGGTTTCCAAGAAAATTCAACTCGGACTCCCGGCACCTAAAACTTTACGTGGGCTAACACACACAAAAAACTGACTAATCGGCCTAATTCCTATTGCGTCGCCAATAAAATGCTCCTAAACTCCTCTAAAGCGCCACCGGAGCTACTGAAGTCGTTCTCTATGTCGTTACGGATGCTACTATTTAAGAATCTAACAAAATTTAACCCGAACCTCCTAGACCTAAAAAATTTGTGGGCTAACACACACGAAAAACTGGCAAAATTGCCTAATTCCTATTGCGTCACCAATAAAGTGCTCTTAAACCCTTCTAAAGTGCCGCCGAGGCTATTGAAGTTGTTCCCTAGGTCGTTACGGACGTCACTATGGAAGAATCAAAGAAAATTCGACCTGGACCCCCACAACCTAAAAAATCTGTGGGCTAACACACACGAAAAACTGGAAAAATTGCCTAATTCCTATTGCGTCGCCAATAAAATGCTCTTAAACCCTTATAAAGCGCTGTCGGAGCTATTGAAGTCATTCCTAGGTCGTTATGGACGCTATTATGGTAGAATCCAAGAAAATTTCGACCCATACCCCCGGCACCTCACAAATCTGTGGGTTAACAAACGCAGAAAATTGGCAAAATTGCCTAATTTCTATTACATCGCCAATAAAATGCTCCTAAACCCTGCTAAAGCACCATCGGGGCTACTGGAGTCATTCCCTAGGTCATTACGGATGCTACTAAGGAAGAATCCAAGAAAATTCAACCCGGACCCGCAGAACATAAAAAATCTGTGGGCTAACACACACGAAAAACTGGCAAAATTGCCTAATTCCTCTTGCGTCGCCAATAAAATGCTCCTGAACCCTTCTAAAGTACCGCCGGGTCTACTAAGGTCGTTCCCTAGGTCGTTAAGGATTCTAATATGGAAGAACTAAGAAAAATTTGACCCAGACCCCAGTACCTAAAAAATCTGTGGTCTAACACATACAAAAAACTAGCAAAATCGCCTAATTTTTATTGTGTCGCCAATAAAATGCTCCTAAACCCCTCTAAATCATCGCCAGGGCTACTGGAGTCATTCCCTAGGTCGTTACGGATGCTACAATAGAAGAATATAAGAAAGTTCAACCCGGACCCCCGTCAGCTAAAAAATCCGTGGGCTAACACACACGAAAAACTAGCAAAATTGCCAAATTCCTATTGCATCGCCAATAAAATGCTTCTAAACCCCTCTAAAGAGCCACCAGGGCTATTGAAGTCGTTCCCTACGTCGTTAAGGATGCTACTATGGAAGAATCTAAAAAAATTTGACCCGGACCCCTGGCACCTAAAAAATCCGTGGGCAAACACACACGAAAAACTGGCAAAATTACCTAATTTCTATCGCATCACCAATAAAATTCTCCTAAACCATTCTAAAGCGTTGTCTGCGCTACTAAGTCATTCCCCAGGTCTTTACGGACGCTATTATGGAAGAATCAAAGAAAATTCGACCCGGACCCCTTGAACCTAAAATATTTGTGGGCTAACACACATGAAAAACTTGCAAAATCTCCTAATTTCTATTATGTCACCAAGAAAATGCTCCAAAACCCTTTAATAGCGCCGCCGGGGCTACTGATGTCATTTCCTAGGTAGTTACGGATGCTACTATGGAAGAATCAGAGAAAATTCGACCTGGACCCCCGACACCTAAAAATCCGTGTGTTAACACAAATGAAAAATTGGCAAAATCGCCTAATTCCAATTGCGTTGCCAATAAAATGCTCCTAAACCCTCTAAAGCGTCGTCGGGGCTAGTAGAGTGGTTCCCTAGGTCATTACAGATTGTACTATTGAAATATCCAAGAAAATTCAACCCGGACCCCCAGCACCTAAAAAATCCATGGGCTAACACATACGATAAACTGGCAAAATTGCCTAATTCCTATTGCGTCGCCAATAAAATGCTCCTAAACCCTTCTAAAGCACTGTCGGGGCTACTGGAGTCATTCCCTAGGTCATTGCGGATGCTACTATGGAAGTATCCAAGAAAATTTGACTCGGACTCCCGGCACCTAAAAAATCCATTGGCTAACACACACGAAAAACTCATAAAATTGCCTAATTCCTATTTCATTGCCAATAAAATGCTCCTAAACTCCTCTAAGGCACCTCCGGGGCTACTAGAGTCTTTCCCCAGGTCGTTACAGACGCTATTATGGAAGAATCCAAGAAAATTCAACCCAGAACCCTTGAACCTAAAAAATCTATGGGCTAACACACATGAAAAACTTGCAAAATCTCCAAATTTCTATTATGTCACCAATAAAATGCTCCAAAACTCTTTCAATAGCGCCGCCGAGGCTACTGATGTCATTTCCTAGGTAGTTACGGATGCTACTATAGAAGAATCAGAGAAATTTCGACCCGGACCCCCGGCACCTAAAAATTCGTGTGTTAGCACACATGAAAAACTGGCAAAATCGCCTAATTCCTATTGCGTTGCCAATAAAATGCTCCTAAACCCTTCTAAAGCGCCATTGGGGCTACTAAAGTGGTTCCCTAGGTCATTACGAATTGTACTATTGAAATATCCAAGAAAATTCAACCCGGACCCCCAGCACCTAAAAAATCCGTGGGCTAACACATACGAAAAACTTGCAAAATTGCCTAATTCCTATTGCGTCGCCAATAAAATGCTCCTAAACCCTTCTAAAGCACTATCGGGGCTACTGGAGTCATTTCCTAGGTCGTTGCGGACGTTACTATGGAAGAATCTAAGAAATTCGACCCGAACCCCCGCCACCTAAAAAATCTGTGGGCTAACACACACGAAAAATTGGAAAAATTACCTAATTACTATGGCGTCGCCAAAAAATGCTCTTAAACCCCTCTAAAGTGCCGCCGAGGCTACTGAAATCGTTCCCTAGGTCATTACGTACGCTACTATAAAAGAATCCAAGAAAATTTTGACCCGGACCCCCAGCACATTAAAAATACGTGGGTTAACACACAAAAAAAATTGGAAATATCGCCTAATTTCGATTGCATTGCAATTAAAATGCTCATATACCCCTATAAAGCACCGCCAGAGCTAATGGAGTCATTCCCTAGGTCGTTACAGATGCTACTATGGAAGTATCGGAAAAAATTCAACCCAGACCTCCGGTACCTCAAAATTCATTGGGCTAACACACTCGAAAAACTGGCAAAATTGCCTACTTCCTATTGCGTCGCCAATAAAATGCTCATAAACCCTTCTAAAGCACCGTCGGGGCTACTGGAGTCATTCCCTAGGTAGTTGCGGACGCTAGTATGGAAGTTTCTAAGAAAATTTGACCCGGACTCTCGGCAGCTAAAAATTCTGTTGCTAACACACACGAAAAACTCACAAAATTGCCTAATTCCTATTTCATTGCCAATAAAATGCTCCTAGACCCCTATAAAGCGCCTCCGGGGCTACTAGAGTCATTTCTCAGGTTGTTATGGACGCTAATATTGAAGAATCAAAGAAAATTCAACCCATACCCCCGGCACCTAAAAAATCTATAGGCTAACACACATAAAAAATTGGGAAAATCGCCTAATTCCTATTGCGTTGTCAATAAAATGCTCCTAAACCCTTCTAAAGAGTCGTCGGGGCTACTGAGGTCGTTCCCTAGGTCGTTACAGATTCTAATATGGAAGAATCCAAGAAAATTTGACCCGTACCCCCGGCACCTAAAAAATCTGTAGGCTAACACACACGAAAAATAGGCAAAATTGTCAAATTCCTATTGCATCGCCAATAAAATACTTCTAAACCCCTCTAAAGCACCACCAGGGCTACTGAAGTCATTCCTTACGTCGTTACAGATTCTACTATGGAAGAATCCAAGAAAATTTGATTCGGACCTCTTGCACCTAAAAAATCTGTGGGCTAACATACACAAAAAACTGGCAAAATCTCCTAATTCCTCTTGCGTCGCCAATAAAATGCTTCTAAACCCTTATAAAGCACCGCCGGGGCTAATGAGTTCTTTCCCTAGGTCGTTTAGGATGCTACTATGGAAGAATCCAAGAAAATTCGACCTGGACCCCGGCAACTAAAAAATCTGTGGGCTAACACACACAATCAACTGGCAAAATTGCCTAATTTCCATTGCGTCGCTAATAAAATGCTCCTAAACCCTTCTAAAGCACTGTCGGGGCTACTGGAGTCATTCCCTAGGTCGTTGCGGACGCTACTATGGATGTATCCAAGAAAATTTGACCCGGACTCCCGGCACCTAAAAATTCCGTTGGCTAACACACACGAAAAACTCATAAAATTGCCTACTTCCTGTTTCATTGCCAATAAAAATGCTCCTAAACTCCTCTAAGGCGCCTACGGGGCTACTAGAGTCATTCCACAGGTCGTTACGGATGCTATTATGGAAGTATCCAAGAAAATTCGACCCGGACCCCTTGTACCTAAAATATCTGTGGGCTAACACACATGAAAAACTTGCAAAATCTCCTAATTTCCATTATGTCACCAAGAAAATGCTCCAAAACCCTTTAATAGCGCCGCCGGGGCTACTGATGTCATTTCCTAGGTAGTTACGGATGATACTATGGAAGAATCAGAGAAAATTCGACCCGGACCCCCGACACCTAAAAATCTGTGTGTTAACACAAATGAAAAATTGGCAAAATCGCCTAATTCCTATTGCATTGCCAATAAAATGCTCCCAAACGCTCTAAAGCGTCCTCGGGGCTAGTAGAGTGGTTCCCTACGTCATTACGGATTGTACTATGGAAATATTCAAGAAAATTCAACCCGGACCCCCAGCATCTAAAAAATCCATGGGCTAACACATACGAAAAACTGGCAAAATTGCCTAATTCCTATTACGTCGCCAATAAAATGCTCTTAAACCCTTCTAAAGCACTGTCGGGGCTACTGGAGTCATTCCCTAGGTCATTGCGGACGCTACTATGGAAATATCCAAGAAAATTTGACTCGGACTCCCGGCACCTAAAAAATCCATTGGCTAACACACACGAAAAACTCATAAAATTGCCTAATTCCTATTTCATTGCCAATAAAATGCTCCTAAACTCCTCTAAGGCACCTCCGGGGCTACTAGAGTCTTTCCCCAGGTCGTTACGGACGCTATTATGGAAGAATCCAAGAAAATTCGACCCAGACCCCTTCAACCTAAAAAATCTGTGGGCTAACACACATGAAAAACTTGCAAAATCTCCAAATTTCTATTATGTCACCAATAAAATGCTCCAAAACTCTTTCAATAGCGCCGCCGGGGCTACTGATGTCATTTCCTAGGTAGTTACGGATGCTACTATGGAAGAATCAGAGAAATTTCGACCCGGACCCCCGGCACCTAAAAATCCGTGTGTTAGCACACATGAAAAACTGGCAAAATCGCCTAATTCCTATTGCGTTGCCAATAAAATGCTCCTAAACCCTTCTAAAGCGCCGTCGGGGCTACTAGAGTGGTTCCCTAGGTCATTACGGATTGTACTATTGAAATATCCAAGAAAATTCAACCCGGACCCCCAGCACCTAAAAAATCCGTGGGCTAACAAATACGAAAAACTTGCAAAATTGCCTAATTCCTATTGCGTCGCCAATAAAATGCTCCTAAACCCTTCTAAAGCACTATCGGGGCTACTGGAGTCATTTCCTAGGTCGTTGCGGACGTTACTATGGAAGAATCTAAGAAATTCGACTCGAACCCCCGCCACCTAAAAAATCCGTGGGCTAACACACACGAAAAATTGGAAAAATTGCCTATTTTCTATGGCGTCGCCAAAAAATGCTCTTAAACCCCTTTGAAGCGCCACCGAGGCTACTGAAATCGTTTCCTAGGTCATTACGTACGCTACTATGGAAGAATCCAAGAAAATTTCGACCCAAACACCCGGCACATTAAAAATACGTGGTTTAACACACACAAAAAACTGGCAAAATTGCCTAATTTCGATTGCATTGCAATTAAAATGCTCATAACCCCTCTAAAGCACCACCAGAGCTATTGGGGTCGTTCCCTAGGTCATTACGGATGCTACTATGGAAGAATCGGAAAAAAATCAACCCAGACCTCTGGCACCTAAAAATTCATTAGGCTAACACACGAAAAACTGGCAAAATCGCTTAATTATTATTACGTCGCCAATAAAATGCTCCTAAACTATTCTTAAGAGACGCCAGGGCTACTAGAGTCAATCCCTAGGTCGTTACGGATGCTACAATTGAAGAATCCAAGAAACTTCGACCCGGACCTCCAGCACCTAAAATATCTGTGGGCTAACACACACGAAAAACTTGTAAAATCGCCTAATTCCTATTTCAGTGCCAATAAAATTCTCCTAGACCCCTCTAAAGCGCCTCCGGGGCTACTAGAGTCATTTCGCAGGTCATTACAGATGCTACTATTGAAAAATCCAAGAAAATTCGACCCGGACCCCCGGCACCTAAAAAATCCGTGGACTAACACACACAAAAAACTGGAAAAATTACCTAATTTCTATTGTGTCGCTAATAAAATGCTCCTAAACCCTTCTAAAGCGCGGCTGAGGCTACTGAGGTTGTTTCCTAGGTCGTAATGGATGATACTATGGAAGAATACAATAAAATTATACCCGTACCCCCGGCACCTAAAACATCTGTGGGCTAACACACACAAAAAACTGGCAAAATTGCGTAATTCCTATTGCGTGTCCAATAAAATGCTTCTAAACCCGTCTAAAGTGCCACCAGGGCTACTGGAGTCGTTTCCTAGGTCGTTACGGATGCTACAATTGAATAATCTAAGAAAATTCAATCCAGACCCCCATCAACTAAAATATCTGTGGGCAAACACACACGAAAAACTGGCAAAATCACCTAATTCTTATTGCCTAGCCAATAAAATACTCCTAAACCCTTCTAAAGTGACATCGGGGCTACTAGAGTCATTCCCTAGGTCTTTACGGACGCTACTATGGAAGGATACAAGAAAATTCGACCCAGACCCCTGATACATAAAATATCCGTGGGCTAACACGAACGAAAAACTAGCAAAATTCTCTAATTCCTATTTGATTGCCAATAAAATGCTCCTAAACCCCTCTAAAGCGCATTCGGGGCTACTAGAGTCATTCCCAGGTTATTACGGATGCTACTATTGAAGAATTCAAGAAAATTCAACTCGAACCCCTGGCACCTAAAAAATCTGTGGGCTAACATACACGAAAAACTGGCAAAATTGCCTAATGCCTATTGCGTCGCCAATAAAATGATCCTAAACCCCTCTAAAGCGCTGTCGGGGCTACCAAAGTCATTCCCTAGGTCATTACGAATGCTACAATGGAAGAATACAAGAAAATTCAACACTGACCCCCATCAGCTAAAATATTTGTGGGATAACACACACGAAAAACTAGCAAAATCGCATAATTCTTATTGCGTCGCCAATAAAATATTCCTAAACCCTTCTAAAGTACTATCGGGGCTACTGGAGTCATTTCCTAGGTCGTTACGGATGCTACTATGGAAGTATTCAAGAAAATTTGACTCATAACCCCGACACATAAAAAATCTGTGGGCTAACACACACGAAAAATTGGCAAAATTGCCTAATTCCTATTTTATTGCCAATAAAATGCTCCTAAACCTCTCTAAAGCGCCTTTGGGGCTACTAGAGTCATTCCTAGGTCGTTAAGAATGCTACTATGGAAGAATCTAAAAAATTCGACCCGGACCCCTGGCACCTAAAAAATTTGTAGGCTAACACACACGAAAAACTAGCAAAATTGCCTAATTCCTATTGCGTCGCCAATAAAATGATCCTAAACCCCTTTAAAGCGCCGCCGGAGCTACTGAAGTCATTTCCTAGGTCATTATAGATGTTACTATTGAAGAATCTAGGAAAATTTGACGCAGACCCCTGGCATCTAAAAATCCCTGGGTTAACACACACGAAAAACTAGCAAAATCGCCTAAATCCTGTTGCGTTGCGAATAAAATACTCCTAAACCCCTCTAAAGCGCCGTTGAGGCTACTAGAGTAGTTCCCTAGGTCGTTACTCATGCTACTATGGAAGAATCCAAGGAAATTCAACCCGTACCCCCGACATCTAAAATATTTGTGGGCTAACATACATGAAAAATTGGCAAAATCGCCTAATTCCTATTGCGTCGCCAATAAAATGCTTCTAAACACTTTTAAAGCGCCGTCGGGGCTACTGTAGTCGTTCCCTAGGTCGTTACGGATGTTAATATTGAAGAATCCAAGAAAATTTGACCCAGACCCCCGGCAGCTAAAAAATCTGTGGGTTAACACACACGAAAAACTAGTAAAATTGCCTAATTCCTATTGCGTTGCCAATAAAATGCTCCTAAACCCCTGTAAAATGCCGCCGAGGCTACTGGAGTTGTTTCCTAGGTCGTTACGGATGCTACTATGGAAGAATCCAAGAACATTCAACCCGGACCCCCGGCACTTAAAAAATCTATGGGTTAACACACACGAAAAACTGGCAAAATCGCCTAATTCTTATTGCGTCGTTAATAAAATTCTCCTAAATCCTTCTAAAGCGACACCGGGGCTACTGGAGTCGTTTCCTAGGTTGTTACGGATGCTACAATGGAAGAATCTAAGAAAATTTGACCCGAATCCCCGGCACCTACAAAATCTGTGGGCTAACATACAAAAAACTTGTAAAATCCCCTAATTCCTATTTTATTACAAATAAAATGCTCATAAACCCCTCTAAAGTGCCTCCTGGGCTACTAGATTCGTTATCCAGGTTGTTACAGATGCTACTATGGAAGAATCAATGAATATTCGGCCCAGACTCCCGGCACCTAAAAAATCTGTGGGCTAACACACAAAAATAATTGGCAAAATTGCCTAATTTCTATTGCGTCACCAATAAAATATTTCTAAACCCTTTTAAAGCATTGCTGGGGATACTAGAGTTGTTCCCTAGGTCGTTATGGATGCTATTACGAAAGATTCCAAGAAAATTCGACCCGGACCCGGGCACCTAAAAAATTCGTGGGCTAACACATACGAAAAACTGGCAAAATCGCCTAATTCCTATTGCGTCACCAATAAAATGTTCCTAATCCCTTCTAAAGCGCCGCTGGGGCTACTAGAGTCGTTCCCTAGGTCGTTACAGATGCTACTATGGAAGAATCCAAGAAAATTCGACCCGGACCCCTGGCACCTAAAAAATCTATGGGCTAAAACACACAAAAAACTGGCAAAATCGCCTAATTCCTATTGTATCGGTTGAAAATTGCCTAATTCCTATTTCATTGCCAATAAAATGTTCCTAAACCCCTCTAAAGCACCTCCGGGGCTACTGGAGTCCTTCCCAGGTCGTTACGAATGCTACTATAGATGAATACAAGAAAATTCGACCCAGACCCCTGGCACCTAAAAAATCTGTGGGCTAACATACATGAAAAACTGGCAAAATTGCCTAATTCCTATTGCGTCGCCAATAAAATGTTCCTAAACCCCTGTAAAGCACTGTCAGGGCTACTGAGTCATTCCCTAGGTCGTTACAGATACTACTATGAAAAATCCCACAAAAATTCGACTCGGACCTGTCACGACCCATCCCCGTGGGTTGCGACTGGGTGCCCTAGCTGGACACTCGCATACACTCCTGGTAACCATAATTAAACTTGTCACCTATTTAGGTCACAATGTCTCAGTAGGCAACACGACTTACAAGCTGGCGAGGCTATCATAGCATGTAGGGTCGTCCCATTTTAAATACATATGTGAGCCGACAGGGCTGCCACGATAAAAGGAATGTCCCAGAATATAATTCATACAGAAACAACGAAACATGCATGTATACATAACCCACACACGTATCTACAGACCTCTAAGAGTATAAGTGATAACATATGGCGGGACAGGGCCCCCGCCGTACCCCTGAATAAACAAGTATATACATCAGAGGTTTAGTACCAAAAGCTAGGCTCCGATACAACGGAGCTTCTCCCAAGCTTGCTGAGTGGGATCCTAAGCTGGCAGACTCCCAAAACCTGTGTCAGTACCTGCTGGCATGAAATGTAGCCCCCTAAGAAGAGGGGGTCAGTACGACATATGTACTGAGTATGTAAGCACGTAATAGTATATAAAGAATTACAGTTAAAATAGGGATACAGGGCAAGTATAATATTTAGCTATTCACCGTACCTGCATCTTATAAAACAAAGTCACACATACTATTATCACGTACCATACTCAGCCCGTTCAGGGACTTGGTGTAACAATTATATTGTTCTTCTATCCGGAGCAAATATGTATTATTGGTGCTGTGGAACGCACAGCCCGGTCCATGTATATAGCAGGTACGTGCCGAGGAACGACGGCCCGATCCTTATATCATATCATAATAATGATAATGCCAAGGTACGACGGCCTGATCCATATCTCATATAATAGTGTCGAGGTTTGACGGCCCAATCCGTATAATGCATAATAGTGCCGAGGTACGATGGCCTGATCCATATACATGCATATCATATAACAATACCGAGGAACGACGGCCCGATCCATATATAATGTAATATGCATATACATACATGTAGGACTCATCACCATACCAAATACCCATCAACCATTATCATAGAGTATGCCCAAGAACCCCCAGGTTTAGGAGCTTACACATCCCATCACTATTCAGCCTATAGAAGGCTTGAGAGTCATAGTTCAACTACTTTAGGATCCCTATCATTTAAAAGTAAGTACAGGTTCTGAGACTCCATGAAATAGTCAAGTGAACCATCACTGAAAGCTTAGGAAAGTAATTATCCAAAGTACCCTTTAGATGTCATTAGGGATTACATCAATTGGGGCCTCGGGAACCACAGAAATGTATTAAGACCATGCCATATAGCTCATGTAATCAAGGACACAACTTGTGCAATTGGAAACATATGTTACTGTAGAGACTTTAGATGGAGTCACCTCCAAATCCATGCCCCAGAACTTATGAATGGAGTCACCTCCAGATCCATGCCCTAGATTACCCACGATCCAGTCTCTTTGGAGGTAGGAAAAGACAAGCTTTGCATGAACTACCTTTTTATCAATTCAGTAGGTAGTGGACAAAACTCTTAACTCATACTCAGAGTTTTAGAATGGAACAATTACCAATTTCACATACATAATTCTTACTTCTAAGACATGCCAAAAAGAAGAAAGGGTAGCTTCACATACCTCTTGTGAGTTACTCTTTATCCCGTTCGCCTCGTTGTCCTTTGAACCTATCCAACATAAAATTAATATGAATATCAACCTTTCTTAACTTTCCAGTATCTTAGGTTACACCTTAGTATTAATGGAATCTATTTCCTTAATCGTTTCCTCGACTAGTTCTTTAGTTGTTAAGGTGTTAATGAAAATTGGGCAGCACCTCCCCTACAATGTGCCCTATCCGAATTTCCAATTAGGTCCCTAAGACCTACAGCCAACCAACAACAACCTGCAGCATATGTTTAAGCAATTCACACAACAATATACAACATAAACTTCAAACGACTTATTTAAAAATACGATATCACAATAGGGCATCTAGCCTTTATTTTGTAACGCCTTTAATTATACACAACGAGGGGTCATGTGGCTTCAACCAGCAGCACCCTAACCCAGTTTAAAACACATTTAGGCCCTGCAACCACACATCACACCCCTGCGGCAACCACTCACAAGAACAACACTTTACTTCAACAATAATTCGACTATAATGACTACAATTTGGATTGCTTCGAACGTTAAACATTGATATGACATTTTTACACTTACAGCATCATACAAGGTGCATAATACACACTATGACAACACCATACACTTCAAATTAGAAGGAAATACCTTACCTTATGTTAAACTTGTCAAAACTATCAAAATGTGAATTCTAGACAACTTACTGTCTTGTATTGTCGCTTAGTTTCGAAGGGGTAATTGAGGGAAACAGGATTTGTGTCCTCAATGAAATTTATATACATGTGTCTTAGGGTCGCATACAATTTTGAATTACCCTACAACAATTTTGTACAAAATGATATTCCCAAAATACCAACAGCAGTCCTTGTAAAATTTCTAAAACGAAATCTGGGCAGCAGCTCCCCTATGCTTCACCACCCTTTTTCGAGTAGATAAAAGAAAAGTTGGGTTTTAGAGGCTAAATAAAAGTTATAGTCCTATGAAATAGCTTTCCGAAACATCTTTAATCACTTGAAACGAAGCCTTACAGAAGGAGCTATAGTATCTTCAAAAACGGGTCTGTTAACAAGAAGAAAACCTCCTCTTTTCCCTAATGATAAATCTTATGTTGTTAAACACCGTCATATCACCGTAGGATACCTTAAATAATTAATTCACGGAAAGAAATCGGGCCTTACCTCTCTTGGCCACCAAACCCGTAGCTATACTCTCTCTTGTTCTTGGTTTTTCTCTCAAGTGTTTTTTGAAGAGAGAAGGCTAAAATGTGATAAATTTTCAGCACTTTACACATATATATCCTTTTGGAAGGTGACACGTGTCATCCTCTAAGGGAAACTAGTTTTTGCTCCCTTTCGTAGGTTTGTCATCTCGTCTTATTTTAAGAGCCTATGTAATCCGTACTATGCAAGCTTAGTATGTACTCAACTAGTTTATGTATGTACAACATCCAAGTTGGTTGCTTACATAAGTAAATGGAGTACCACGACTCATTATTCGGCCTCCAACTCTTTCCAGATTCTTATAAACCTATTCCCAACCGTTACTACTTGGGTGGAGTCTCATAGATAACATGTATCCCGCGGCAATATTTTTTTTAAAAAAACATGCTACAATGTACAAAACTACAGGGTGTAACATCCTTCCCCCCTTTAGAACATTCGTCCTCGAATGTTAAATAAAACTTCCCTTAAGACTTTATACACATTGTAGGGAGATTCCTTTCTATTGGAATGACATACATTCTCATCCAAGTAATTAATATACGAGTTCCAGGACTGGGGGTTATCTGTAAATATCGGGAATAGGTACGAATACCTGTATTTCATGTCCTCTTTGTATGCACCTAATCTTTGATGTCATACTATTCAAGTCCTTATTATTAATTCTCCGCACTGTCTTCGATATCATGGCTTCTATCCGTTTATTGCTGGCCTTTAGATCTTATTAACTCTGGCCAGTATGGGATCTCACTTGAAGCCACTTCCCCCCTTTAGGGTGTACCCATGTTACTATTTGTTGTGTTCTACCTTACGCCCTTGTTTCCAATTTTCCAATACGTATGATTCTTTTCCAACACATTCGGTATACTGCACAATATCTATGCCTTATTTTATATCTTCCATACCTTTGGTTGCCTAGGTACAATAACTTAACCTAATCATGAGGTGCTAATCTAGTCTAATTATGGGTACTCGAGTCACGTAGCAATTTATTCGAAGCCACTTTCCATTTATTTTGATCAACAACTAGCTAGGGCTTATAGTCATTTCCAATTCTCAAATAGGCAGTACTTACCTTTTGACGCTCGGTGTCCCAAGCTTTGTCATAGTCCTAGCCTTATCCCAGTGGGTACCACTTTTCCCTTTAATGAATTCACAATGCACTAGTTGTTTTGCAAAGCTACATCCCCTATCTCAAAGGGTCTTATTATCTTTCACGGTGGAGTTACGTATCCATAATACTTTTTTATATCAACAATGCCATGTATGGCCAACGTATATATACATGCATATCATCTCATATCACAGCCACATAGGGCTTCTAGGGGGTCACCCATCCCAATATTACTTTTGCCCAAGCACGCTTAACTTCAGAGTTCTAATGGGATCCGGTACGTTAGTGCTGGTATGATCGTACCCTGCCCCGTGGGGCGCATATCTACCGAAAAAGACGATGACCCAGCAGCTGATCCAGTAGGCCAAGTTGCACCACCCAAGTTACCCTTATATTCTTATTACACAGACCACATCCTATCTTTATCCACTTCCTTACAAGGCTTTACTTATTTTCATAACTATCCTCATTATATTCACATCATATCCTGTTCGCATTCTACCCCATAGTATAACACTTCTTAACCTTTTTCACGATTCTTACTGTGGGTTACTTACCCTTTTTAGTTAGTCTTATCCTTAATATATCGTTCTATCCAAAACTACCAGTCTTTCCTAAATCATTTTCCTTTTATTTCAAGGAAAATTTAGGCAGAGTTTCCTCTGTATTTCTTACTATCTCAACACCTGTACGCAGAAAATGCCAACAATGCCTCACAGGGGAAATACGCATAAAGATACATATATACGTATCATATCACGTCATATTGCAGCCTCACAGGGCGCCAATATCAATAATAGTATAAACTGATGGACTTACCTCATATGTCCAACTCGAACAGCACCTGTTTAGACTTTCCATCTACTTTTCCTTTCAATTTTTAACTTTACATGTCAACTGTAATTCAATACCTTACCTGGCACCTATCATTCGTGCCTTGCTTACCTGCATGCTGTTTAACTTCCAATATCGTCAGTAACCTTTTTCTATCGATGTTGTCCTTCTGCTAAAATCATAAGTTAGTATGAGGAATTTCATTCCCTATGACTCGGCTCTATCGCACGATCATAAATATGAAACAAAGGTAACATCCTAAATATCTTGTAGCCTCTTGTCTATAGATGTGGTGCACAACACACCGATAAATAAGACTCTACTAGACACGGTCTGTAGACACTTCAAGGACGAACTGCTCTGATACCACTTCTTTCACGACCCATCCCCGTGCCCCACGACTAGGTGCCCTAGCTGGACACTCGCATACACTCCTGGTAACCGTAGTTAAACTTGTCACCTGTTTGGGTCACAACGTCTTAGTAGGCAACACGACTTACAAGCCGGCGAGGCTATCATAGCATGTAGGGTCATCCCATTTTAAATACATATGCGAGCCGACAGGGCTGCCACGATAAAGGGAATGTCCCAGAATATAATTCATATAAAAATAACTAAACACGCATATATACACAACCCACACACGTATCTACAGACCTCTAAGAGTACAAGTGATAACATATGGCGGGACAGGGCCCCCGTCGTACCCCTGAATAAACAAGTATATACATCAGAGGTTTAGTACCAAAAGCTAGGCTCCGATACAATGGAGCTTCTCCCAAGCTTGCTGAGTGGGATCCTAAGCTGGCAGACTCCCAAAACCTATGTCAGTACCTGCGGGCATGAAATGCAGCCCCCCAAGAAGAGGGGGTCAGTACGACATATGTACTGAGTATGTAAGCACGTAACAGTATATAAAGAATTACAGTTAAAATAGGGATACAGGGCAAGTATAATGTTTAGCTATTCACTGTACCTACATCTTATAAAATAAAGTCACACATACTATTATCACGTACCATACTCAGCCCGTTCAGGGACTTGGTGTAACAATTATATTGTTCTTCTATTCGGAGCACATATGTATTATTAGTGTTGTGGAACGCACATCCCGGTCCATGTATATAGCAGGTACGTTCCAAGGAACGATGGCCCGATCCTTATATCATGTCATAATAATGATAATGCCAAGGTACGACGGCCTGATCCATATCTCATATAATAGTGCCGAGGTACGACGGCCTAATCCGTATAATGCATAATAGTACCGAGGTACGACGGCCCAATCCGTATACATGTATATCATATAACAATGCCGAGGAACGACGGCCCAATCCATATATAATGTAATATGCAAATATATACATGTAGGACTCATCAGCATATCAAATACCCCTCAACCATTATCATAAAGTATGCCCAAGAACCCCCAGGTTTAGGAGCTTACACATCCCATCACTATTCAGCCTATAGAAGGCTTGAGAGTCATAGTTCAACTACTTTAGGATCCCTATCATTTAAAAGTAAGTACAGGTTCTGAGACTCCATGAAATAGTCAAGTGAATCATCACTGAAAGCTTAGGAAAGTAATTATCCGAAGTACCCTTTAGATGTCATTAGGGATAACATCAATTGGGGCCTCGGGAACCACAGAAATGTATTAAGACCATGACATATAGCTCATGTAATCAAGGACACAACTTGTGCAATTGGAAACATATGTTACTGTAGAGCCTTTAGATGGAGTCACCTCCAGATCCATGCCCCATAACTTATGAATGGAGTCACCTCCAGATCCATGCCCTAGATTACCCACGATCCAGTCTCTTTGGAGGTAGGAAAAGACAAGCTTTACATGTACTACCTTTTTATTAATTCAGTAAGTAGTGGACAAAACTCTTAACTCATACTCAGAGTTTTAGAATGGAACAATTACCAATTTCACATACATAATTCTTACTTCTAAGACATGCCAAAAAGAAGAAAGGGTAGCTTCACATACCTCTTGTGAGTTACTCTTTATCCCGTTCGCCTCGTTGTCCTTTGAACCTATCCAACATAAAAGTAATATGAATATCAACCTTTCTTAACTTTCCAGTATCTTAGGTTACACCTTAGTATTAATGGAATCTATTTCCTTAGTCGTTTCCTCGACTAGTTCTTTAGTTGTTAAGGTGTTAATGAAAATTGGGCAGCACCTCCCCTACAATGTGCCCTATCCGAATTTCCAATTAGGTCCCTAAGACCTACAGCCAACCAACAACAACCTATAGCATATGTTTAAGCAATTCACACCAACAATATACAACATAAACTTCAAACGTTTTATTCAAAAATACGATATCACAATAGGGCGTCTAGCCTTTATTTTGTAACGCCTTTAATTATACACAACGAGGGGTCATGTGGCTTCAACCAGAAGCACCCTAACCCACTTTAAAACACATTTAGGCCCTTCAACCACACATCACACCCCTGCGTCAACCACTCACAAGAACAACACTTTACTTCGACAACAATTCGACTATAACAACTACAATTTGGATTGCTTCGAACGTTGAACATTGATATGACATTTTTACACTTACAGCATTATACAAGGTGCGTAATACATACTATGACAACACCATACACTTCAAATTAGAAGGAAAGACCTTACCTTACGTTAAACTTGTCAAATCTATCAAAATGTGAATTCTAGACAGCTTACTGTCTTGTATTGTCGCTTAGTTTCGAAGGGGTAATTGAGGGAAATAGGATTTGTGTCCTCAATGAAAGTTATATACATGTGTCTTAGGGTCGCATACAATTTTGAATTACCCCTACAGCAATTTTGAACAAAATGATATTCCCAAAATACCAACAGCAGTCCTTGTAAAATTTCTAAAACGAAATCTGGGCAGCAGCTCCCCCATGCTTCACCACCCTTTTTTGAGCAGATAAAAGAAAATCTGGGTTTTAGAGGCTAAATAAAAGTTATAGTCCTATGAAATAGATTTCCGAAACATCTTGAATCACTTGAAACGATGCCTTACACAAGGAGCTATACCCGTTTTACTAACAGCGGTATCTTCAAAAACGGGTTTGTTAACAAGAACAAAACCTCCTTTTTCCCTAACGATAAATTTTATGTTGTTAAACACCGTCATATCACCGTAGGATACCTTAAATAATTAATTCATGGAAAGAAATCGGGCCTTACCTCTCTTGGCCACCAAACCCGTAGCTATACTCTCTCTTGTTCTTGGTTTTTCTCTCAAGTGTTTTTTGAAGAGACAAGGCTGAAATGTGATAAATTTTCAGCACTTTACACATATATATCCTTTTGGAAGGTGACACGTGTCATCCTCTAAGGGTGACATGTGTCACAACCTTAGGCAGCCACGTCATTACATGACACCAATCACATGCTGCCACGTGGCAGTGTGGGTCCCACCTAGGTGTGTCACCTACTTGCTTGTCACCTGCTTGCTTCGCTTTCGTAAGTTCAGAAACTAGTTTTTGCTCCCTTTCGTAGGTTTGTCATCTCGTCTTATTTTAAGAGCCTATGTAATCCATACTACGCAAGCTTAGTATGTACTCAACTAGTTTAAGTATGTACAACATCCAAGTTGGTTGCTTACAAAAGTAAATGGAGTACCACGACTCATTATTCGGCCTCCAACTCTTTTCAGATTCTTATAAACCTATTCCCAACCGTTACTACTTGGGTGGAGTCTCATAGATAACATGTATCCCGCGGCAATATTTTTTTAAAAAAAACATGCTACAATGTACAAAATTACGGGGTGTAACAGGACCCATTACACCTAAAAAAATCGTAGGATAACACATACGAAAAACTAGTTAAATTGCCTAATTCCTATTGCGTCGCCAATAAAATGCTCATAAACCCCTCTAAAGCACCACAGAGGCTACTGAAGTCGTTCCCTAGGTCGTTACGGATGCTACTATGGAAGAATCCAAGAAAATTCAACCCGGACCCCCAGCACCTAAAAAAGCCGTAGGCTAACACATATGAAAAACTGGCAAAATTATCTAATTCCTATTGCTTCGCCAATAAAATGCTCCTAAACCCCTCTAAAATGTCGCAGGGGCTACTGAATGCGTTCCCTAGGTCGTTACGGACATTACTATGGAAGAATCCAAGAAATTCGACCCGGACCCCCACCACCTAAAAAGCCTGTGGGATAATACACTCGAAAAACTGGCAAAATTGCCTAATTCCTATTGTGTCGCCAATAAAATACTCCTAAAACCTTCTAAAGCGCTGCCGGGGCTATTGGAGTCATTCCCTAAGTCATTACGGATGCTACTGTGGAAGAATGCAAGAAAATTCAACTCGTACCTCCAGCACCTAAAAATTTTGTGGGCTAACACACACTAAAAACTGGTAGAATGACCTAATTCTTATTGCGTCGCCAATAAAATGCTCCTAAACCCTTCTATAGCGTTGTCTAGGCTACTAGAGTCATTCCTAGGTCATTACGGACACTAATATGGAAGAATCCAAGAAAATTTGACCCGGAACCCCGGCATCTAAAAACTCTGTGGGCTAACACACAAAAAAAAACTGGAAAATCGCTTAATTCCTATTACGTCACCAATAAAATGCTCCAAAACCCTTCAAAAGCACCATCGGGGCTACTGACATCGTTCCCTAGGTCATTACAGATGCTACTATGGAAGAATCCAAGAAAATTCGACCCGGACCCCTAACACCTAAAAAATTCGTGTGCCAACACACACAAAAAACTGGCAAAATCTCCTAATTCCTATTGCATCACCAATAAAATGTTCCTAAACCCCTCTAAAGCGCCACCGGGGCTACTGGAGTCGTTTCCTAGGTCATTACGGATGCTACAATGGAAGAATCCAAGAAAATTAAACTTGGACCCCTGGCACCTAAAAAATCTGTGGGCTAACACACATGAAAAACTAGCAAAATCGCTTAATTCCTATTGCGTCGCTAATAAAATGCTTCTAAACCCTTCTAAATAGACGCTGGGGCTACTAGAGTCATTTTCTAGGTCGGTATAGATACTACTATGAAAGAATCCAAGAAAATTCAACTCGGACCCCCGACACTTAAAACATCCGTGGGCTAACACACACGAAAAACTGGCAAAATAGCTTAATTTCTATTTCATTGCACATAAAATGCTCCTAGACCCCTCTAAAGCACTGTTGTGGCTAAAGAAGTCATTCCCTAGGTCATTATGGATGTTACTATTGAAGAATCTATGAAAATTCAACTCGGACCCTCGGCACCTAAAAAATCTTTGGGCTAACACACACGAAAAACTGGTAAAATTGCCTAATTCCTATTGCGTCGCTAATAAAATGCTCCTAAACCCTTCTAAAATGCCTCCGGGGCTATTGGAGTCATTTCCTAGGTAGTTACGGATTCTACTATGGAAGAATCCAAG
Source organism: Solanum dulcamara (assembly GCF_947179165.1). Classification (NCBI taxonomy): domain Eukaryota; kingdom Viridiplantae; phylum Streptophyta; class Magnoliopsida; order Solanales; family Solanaceae; genus Solanum; species Solanum dulcamara. The sequence continues at coordinate 1,216,152 of NC_077241.1, read as the reverse complement.
AAAATTCGATCCAAACCCCTGCCACCTAAAAAATCAGTGGGCTAACACACACGAAAAACTGGCAAAATCACCTAATTCGTATTTCATTGCCAATAAAATGCTCCTTGACCCATCTAAAGCACCGTCGGGGCTACTGAAGTCGTTCCCTAGGTCGTTACGGACGTTACTATGGAAGAATCCTAGAAAATTGAACCCGGACCACCAGCACCTAAAAAATCTGTGGGTTAGCACAAACGAAAAATTGGCAAAATCGCCTAATTTCTATTGCATTGCCAATAATATTCTCCTAAACACCTCTAAAGCATCGTCGAGGCTACTAAAGTCGTTCCCTAGGTCGTTACGGATGATACTATGGAATAATCCAAGAAACTTCGACCCGGACCACCGGCACCTAAATAATCCGTGGGCTAACACACACGAAAAACTGGCAAAATTGCCTAATTCCTATTTCATTGCCAATAAAATATTCCTAAACCCCTCTAAAGTGCCTCCGGTGTTACTGGAGTCATTCCCAGGTCGTTACGGATGCTACTATAGAAGAATCCAAGAAAATTCGACCCAGACCCCCGACACCTAAAAAATCTGTGGGCTAACATACACGAAAAACTAGCAAAATCGCCTAATTCCTATTGCATCACCAATAAAATGCTCCTAATCCTTTCTACAGCGCCGCCAGGGCTACTGGAGTCGTTCCCTAGGTCGTTACGAATGCTACTATGAAAAATCCCACAAAACTTCGACTCGGACCCATTGCACCTAAAAAAATCATAGGATAACACACACGAAAAACTAGTTAAATTACCTAATTCCTATTGCGTCGCCAATAAAATGCTCATAAACCCCTCTAAAGCACCACCGAGGATACTGAAGTCATTTCCTAGGTCGTTAAGGATGCTACTATGGAAGAATCCAAGAAAATTCAACCCGGACCCCCAGCACCTAAAAAATTTGTGGGCTAACACATATGAAAAATTGGCAAAATTGACTAATTCCTATTGTTACGTCAATAAAATGCTCCTAAACCCCTCTAAAGTGTTGCAGGGGCTACTGAAGTCGTTCCCTAGATCGTTACGGATGTTACTATGGAAGAATCCAAGAAATTTGACCCGTACCCCCGCCACCTAAAAAATCTGTGGGATAATACACACGAAAAACTGACAAAATCACCTAATTCCTATTGTGTCGCCAATAAAATGCTCCTAATCCCCTCTAAAGCGCCGCCAGGGCTACTGGAATCGTTCCCCAGGTCGTTACAGATGCTACTATGGAAGAATCTAAGAAAATATGACCCGGACCCTCGGCACCTAAACAATCTGTGGGCTAACACACACAAAAAACTGGCAAAATTGCCTAATTCCTATTGCGTCGCTGATAAAATGCTCCTAAACCCCTCTAAAGCGTCGCCGGGGCTACTGGAGTCATTCCCTAGGTCGTTACGGATGCTACAATGAAATAATCCAAGAAAATTCAACTCGGACCCCCGGCACCTAAAAAATCTGTGGGCTAACACACACGAAAAACTGGTAAAATCGCCTAATTCCCATTGTGTCGCTAATAAAATGCTCCTAAACCCTTCTAAAGCGCCGTTGGGGCTAGCAGAGTCGTTTCCTAGGTCGTTACAAATGATACTATGGAAGAATCCAACAAAAATCGAACCAGACCCCCGGCACCTAAAATATCCGTGGGTTAACACACACGAAAAACTGGCAAAATTGCCTAATTCCTATTGCATCGCCAATAAAATGCTCCTAAACCCCTCTAAAGCGCCGGCGGGGCTACTGGAGTCGTTCCCTAGGTCATTACGGATGCAACTATGGAGGAATCCAAAAACGTTCGACCCGGACCACTGGCACCTAAAAATTCTATTAGCTAACATACACCCAAAACTGGCAAAATCACCTAATTCCTATTTCATTGCAAATAAAATGCTCCTAGACCCCTCTAAAGCGCCTCCGAGTCTACTAGAGTCATTCCCCAAATCATTACGGACGCTACTATGGAATAATCCTAGAAAATTTGACCTGGACCCCTGGTACCTAAAAAATATGTGGGCTAACACACATGAAAAACGGGCAAAATTGCATAATTTATATTGTGTCGCCAATAAAATGCTCCTAAACCCTTCTAAAGCACCGTCGGGGCTACTGGAATCGTTCCCTAGGTCGTTATGGATACTACTATGGAAGAATCCAAGAAAATTCGACACGGACCACCGGCACCTAAAAAATCCGTGGGCTAACACACACGAAAAACTTGCAAAATTGCCTAATTCCTATTGTGTCGCCAATAAAATGCTCCTAATCCCCTCTAAAGCGCCTCCAGGGCTACTAGAGTCATTCTCCAGGTCGTTACGGACGCTACTATTGAAGAATCCAAGAAAATTCGAATTGGACCCCCAGCACCTAAAAAATCTGTGGGCTAACACACACGAACAACTGGCAAAATTGCTTAATTTCTATTGTGTCGCTAATAAAATGCTCTTAATCCCTTATAAAGCGCTGCCGGAGCTACTGGAATCGTTCCTTAGGTCGTTACGGGTGCTACTATGGAAGAATCCAAGAAAATTCGACCCGGACACCCAGCACCTAAAAAATCTGTGGGCTAACACACACGAAAAACTAGCAAAATCACCTAATTCCTATTTCATTCCCAATAAAATGCTCATTGACTAATCTAAAGCACCGTCGGGGCTACTGAAGTCGTTCCCTAGGTCGTTATGGACGTTACTATGGAAGAATTCAAGAAAATTCAACTCGGACCACCAGCACCTAAAAAATCCGTAGGCTAACACACACCAAAAACTGGCAAAATTGCCTAATTCCTATTTCATTGCCAATAAAATATTCCTAAACCCCTCTAAAGCGCCTCCGGGGCTACTGGAGTCGTTCCCAGGTCATTACGGATTCTACTATAGAAGAATCAAAGAAAATTTGACCCAGACCCCCGGCACCTAAAAAATTAATGGGTTAACACACACAAAAAATTCCTATTGCGTCGCCAATAAAATGCTCTTAAACCCCTCTAAAACGCTGTCAGGGCTACTAGAGTCGTTCCCTAGGTCGTTACGAATGCTACTATGGAAGAATCTGAGAAAATTTGACCCGGACCTTCGGCACCTAAAAAATTTGTGAGCTAACAAACACAAAAAACTGGCAAAATTGCCTAATTCGTATTTTATTGCCAATAAAATGCTCCTAATCCCCTCTAAAGCGCTTCTGGGCTACTAGAGCCGTTCCCAAGTCGTTAAAGACGCTACTATAGAAAAATCCAAGAAAATTTTACCCGGACCCCCGACACCTAAAAAATCAATTGGTAAATTGGCAAAATTACCTAATTTCTGTTGCATCGCTAAAAAAATGCTCATAAACCCCTCTAAAGCATCGCTTGGGCTACTGGAGTAGTTTCCTAGGTCATTATGGATGGTACTATTGAAGAATCCAAGAAAATACGACCCGAACCCCTGGCACCTAAAAATTCTATGGGCAAACACACGAAAAACTAGCAAAATCGTCTAATTCTTATTACGTCGCCAATAAAATGCTCATCAACAATTCTAAAGCACCGTTAAGGCTACTGGAGTCAATCCCTAGGTCGTTATGGATGTTACTATGGAAGAATCCAAGAAAATTCAACCCGAACCCCCGGCACCTAAAAAATCCGTGGGCTAAAACACACGAAAAACTGGAAAAATTGCCTAATTCCTACTTCATTGCCAATAAAATACTCCTAAACCCCTCTAAAGCGCCTCCGGGGCTACTAGAGTAAGTTCCCAGGTTGTTACGGACGCTACTATGGAAGAATCTAAGAAAATTCGACCCGAACCCCCGGCACCTAAAAAATCTGTGAGCTAACACACACGAAAAACTGGCAAAATCGCCTAATTCTTATTGCGTCACCAATAAAATGCTTCTAAACCCTTCTAAAGCGCTGTGGGGATACTGGAGTTAATCCCTAGGTCGTTACGGATGCTACTGTGGAAGAATCCAGGAAAATCGACTTGAACCCCCGGCACCTAAAAAATCTGTGGGCTAACACACTCGAAAAACTGGCAAAATCACCTAATTCCTATAGCATCGCCAATAAAATGCTCCTAAACCCTTCTAAAGCACCATCGCGGCTGCTGAGGTTATTCCCTATGTCATTACGGATGCTACTATGGAAGAATCCAAGAAAATTTGACTCGAACCCCCGGCACCTAAAAAAATTTTTGGGCTTACACGCACAAAAAACTGGCAAAATCGCCTAATTTCTATTGCGTCGACAACAAAATGCTCCTAAACCCTTCTAAAGCGCCGTGGGGCTACTGGAGTCAATCCCTAGGTAGTTACGAAAGCTACTATGGAAGAATCCACAAAAATAGACTCGGACCACCGGCACCTAAAAAATCTGTGGCTAACACACACGAAAAACTGGCAAAATCACCTAATTCCTATTGCGTCGCCAATAAAATGCTCCTAAACCCTTCTAAAGCATCGTCGGGGCTACTGAGGTCGTTCCCTATGTCGTTACGGATGCTACTATGAAGAATCCAAGAAAATTCGACCCGGACCACCGGCACCTAAAAAATCTGTGGGCTAACACACACGAAAATCTGGCAAAATTGCCTAATTCTTATTGCGTCACCAATAAAATGCTCCAAAACCCCTCTAAAGCACTGTTGGGGCTACTGAAGTCCTTCCCTAGGTCGTTATAGATGCTACTATTAAAGAATCCAAGAAAATTTGATCTGGACCCCTAGCACCTAAAAATTTTGTGGGCTAACACACACTAAAAACTGGCAAAATTACCTAATTTCAATTTCATTAACAATAAAATGCTCCTAATCCCCTCTAAAGCGCCTCCGGGGCTACTAGAGTCGTTCCCCAGGTCGTTACGGATGATACTATGGAATAATCCAAGAAACTTCGACCCGTACCCCCAACTCCTAAAAAATCCGTGGGCTAACAAACACGAAAAACTGGCAAAATTGCCTAATTCCTATTGGGTTTCCAATAAAATGCTCCTAAACACCTCTAAAGCGCCGTCGAGGCTACTGGAGTCGTTCCCTAGGTCGTTACGGATGCTACTATGGAAGAATCCAAGAAAATTCAACCCAGACCCCCTGGCACCTAAAATATCTATGGGCTAACACATGAAAAACTGGCAAAATCGCCTAATTCCTATTGCGTCGCTAATAAAATGCTCTTAAACCCTTCTAAAGCACCGCCAGGGCTACTGGAGTCATTTCTTAGGTCCTTATGGATGCTACTATGGAAGAATCCAGGAATAATTCGACCTGTACCCTGACACCTAAAATATCTGTGAGCTAACACACGAAAAACTGGCAAAATCGCCTAATTGCTATTGCTTCGCCAATAAAATGCTCCTAAACCCCTCTAAAGAATCACTGGGGCTACTGGAGCCGTTACCTAGGTCGTTATTAATGCTACAATGGAAGAATCCAAGAAAATTCAACCCGGACCCCCGGCACCTAAAAAATCTGTTGGCTAACACACACGAAAAAATGGTAAAACCGCCCAATTCCTATTGCATCGCCAATAAAATGCTCCTAATCCCTTCTAAAGCGCCGCCGGGGCTACTGGAGTCCTTCCCTAAGTCGTTACGGATGCTACTATGGAATAATCCAAGAAAATTCGACTCGAACCACCACACCTAAAAAATCCGTGGGTTTCACACACATGAAAAAATGGTAAAATTGCCTAATTCCTTTTGAGTTTCCAATAAAATGCTCTTAAACACCTGTAAAGCGCCGCCGGAGCTACTAGAGTCGTTCCCTAGGTCGTTACGGATGCTACTACGGAAGAATCCAAGAAAATTCAACCCAGACCCCCTGGCACCTAAATTATCTATGGGCTAAAACACAAGAAAAAGTGGCAAAATTGCCTACTTCCTATTGCGTCGCCAATAAAATGCTCCTAAACCCCTCTAAATCACCGCCGGGGCTACTGGAGTCATTTCCTAAGTTGTTACGGATGCTACATTGGAATAATCCAAGAAAATTCAACCCAAACCCCGGCACCTAAAAAGTTTGTGGGCTAACACACACGAAAAACTGGCAAAATTGCCTAACTTCTACTGCGTTGCCAAAAACATATTCCTAAACCTCTCTAAAGCACTGCCGGGGCTACTGAAGTCGTTCCTAGATCGTTACGGATACACCTATGGAAGATTTCAAGAAAATTCGACCCAGACCCTCTGCACCTCAAAAATCGGTGGGCTAACACACACGAAAAATTGGCAAAATTGCCCTATTCCTATTGCGTCGCCAATAAAATGCTCTTAAACACCTCTAAAGCGCCACCGGGGCTACTGAAGTCGTTCCATATGTCGTTACGTATGCTACTATGGAAGAATCTAATAAAATTCGACCCGAACCACCAGCACCTAAAATATTTGTGGGCTAACACACACGAAAAACTGGCAAAATTGCCTAATTCCTATTGCGTCTCCAATAAAATGCTCCAAACCCCTTCTAAAGCACTGTTGGGGCTACTGAAGTCGTTTCCTAAGTCGTTACGGATGCTACTATTGAAGAATCAAAGAAAATTCGACCCAGACCCCCTGGCACTTAAAATATCTATGGGCTAACACATACGAAAAAGTGGCAAAATCGTCTAATTCCTATTGCGTCGCCAATAAAATGCTCGTAATCCCTTTTAAAGCTCCTCCGGGGCTACTAGAGTCAATCCCGAAGTAGTTACGGATGATACTATGGAAGAATCCAAGAGAATTCGAGTCGGACCCCGACACCTAAAAAATCCGTGGGTTAACACATACGAAAAAATGGTAAAATTGCCTAATTTCTATTGGGTTTCCAATAAAATGCTCCTAAACACCTCTAAAGCGCCGTCGGGGATACTGGAGTCATTCCCTAGGTCGTTACGGATGCTACTATGGAAGAATCCAAGAAAATTCAACCCAGACCCTCTGGCACCTAAAATATCTATGGGCTAACACATGAAAAACTGGCAAAATCGCCTAATTCCTATTGCGTCGCTAATAAAATGCTCTTAAACCCTTCTAAAGCACCGCCAGGGCTACTAGAGTCATTTCTTAGGTCCTTACGGATGCTACTATGGAAGAATCCAGGAAAAATTCGACCTGTACCCCGACACCTAAAATATCTGTGAGCTAACACACGAAAAACTGGCAAAATCGCCTAATTCATATTGCATCGCCAATAAAATACTCCTAAACCCCTCTAAAGAATCATTGGGCTACTAGAGCCATTCCCTAGGTCGTTACGAATGCTACAATGGAAGAATCCAAGAAAAATTCAACCCGGACCCTCAGCACCTCAAAATTTGGTGGCCTAACACACACGAAAAATTGGCAAAATCGCCTAATTCTTATTGAGTCGCCAATAAAATTCTCTTAAACCCCTCTATAGCGCCACCGGGGCTACTGAAGTCATTTTATAGGTCGTTACGGATGCAACTATGGAAGAATCTCAGAAAATTCGACCCAGACCCCTGGCACCTCAAAAATCCGTGGGCTAACACATACGAAAAACTATCAAAATTGCATAATTCCTATTGCGTCGCCAATAAAATGCTCTTAAACCTCTTTAAAGCACCATCGGGGCTACTAAAGTCGTTTCCTAGGTCGTTACAGATTCTACTATTGAAGAATCAAAGAAAATTCGACTCAGACCCCCAGCACCTAAAATATCTGGCAAAATTGCCTAATTCCTATTGCATTGCCAATAAAATGCTCCTAAACCCCTCTAAAGCGACGCCAGGGCTACTGGAAATTTTCTCCAGGTCATTACGGACGCTACTATGGAAGAATCAAAGTAAATTCGACACGGACCTCGGCACCTATAAAATCCGTGGGCTAACACACACGAAAAACTGGCAAAATTGCCTAATTCCTATTGCGTCGCTAATAAAATGCTCCTAAACCACTCTAAAGCGCCGCTGGGGCTACTGAAGTAGTTCCCTAGGTCTTTACGGATGTTATTATGGAAGAATCCAAGAAAATTAAACCCGAACCCCGGCACCTAAAAAATCAGTGGGCTAACACAAACGAAAAACTGGTAAAATCCCCTAATTCTTATTGCGTCACCAATAAAATGCTCCTAAACCCTTATAAAATACCGCCGGGGCTACTGAAGTCATTCCCTAGGTTGTTACAGATGTTACTATGGAAGAATCTAAGAAAATTCGACCTGAACCGCCGGCACCTAAAAAATTTGTGTGCTAACACAGACGAAAGACTAGCAAAATCGCCTATTTCCTATTGCTTCGCCAATAAAATGCTCCTAAACCCCTCTAATGCATCGCCGGGACTATTGAGGTCATTCCCTAGGTCATTACGGATGCTACTATGGAAGAATCCAAGAAAATTCGACCCGGACCCCCAACACCTAAAAAATTTATGGGCTAACACACACAAAAAACTGGCAAAACTGCATAATTCCTATTGCGTCGCTAATAAAATGCTCCTAAACCCCTCTAAAGAATCACTGGGGATACTGGAGCCATTCCCTAGATCGTTATGAATGCTACAATGGAAGAATCCAAGAAAATTCAACTCGGAACCCCGGCACCTAAAAAATCTGTGGGCTAACACACACGAAAAACTGTCAAAATCGCCTAATTCCTATTGCGTCGCTAATAAAATGCTTCTAAACCCTTCTAAAGCCCGTTGGGGCTAGCAGAGTCGTTTCCTAGGTCGTTACAGATGATACTATGGAAGAATCCAAGAAAAGTCGAACCAGACCCCCGGCAACTAAAATATCTGTGGGTTAACATACACAAAAAAACTGGCAAAATCGCCTAATTTCTATTGCGTCGCCAATAAAATGCTCCTACACCCCTCGAAAGCACCGCCGGGGCTACTAGAGTCATTCCCTAGGTCATTACGGATGCAACTATGGAGGAATCCAAAAAAGTTTGACCCGGACCCCCGGTACCTAAAAATTCTATGGGCTAACATACACCAAAAATTGGCAAAATCGCCTAATTCCCATTTCATTGCCAATAAAATGCTCCTAGACCCCTCTAAAGCACCTCCGAGGCTACTAGATTCGTTCCCCAAATCGTTACGGACGCCACTATCGAAGATTCCCAGAAAATTTGACCCGGACACCTGGCACCTAAAAAATCTATGGGCTAATACCTATGAAAAACTGGCAAAATTGCATAATTCCAATTGCGTCGCCAATAAAATGTTCCTAAATCCTTCTAAAGCGACGCCGAGGCTACTGGAGTCGTTTCCTTGGTCCTTACAGATGCTACTATGGAAGCATTCAAGAAAATTCGACCCGTACCCCCCCCCCCCCCGCCTAAAAAATCTGTAGGCTAACACACATGAAAAACTAGAAAAATTGCCTAATTCCTATTATGTCGCCAATAAAATGCTCTTAAACCCCTCTAAAGCACCATCGGGGCTACTAAAGTCGTTCCCTAGGTCTTTACAGATGCTACTATGGAAGAATTCAAGAAAAGTTTGACTCGGACCCCCAGCACATTAAAAATTCATGGGTTAACACATATGAAAAACTGGCAAAATTGCCTAATTTCAATTGCGTCGCCAATAAAATGCTCCTAAACCCCTCTAAAGCACCATCGGGGCTACTAAAGTCATTCCCTAGGCTGTTACAGATGCTACTATAGAAGAATCTAAGAAAATTCAACCCGGATCTTCGGCACCTAAAAAATATGTGGGCTAACACACACGAAAAACTAACAAAATCGCCTAATTCTTATTATGTCGCCAATAAAATGCTCCTCAACAATTCTAAAGCATCGTCAGGGCTACTAGAGTTAATCCCTAGGTCGTTACGGACGCTACTATGGAAGAATCCAAGAAAATTCGACCTGGACCCTGACACCCAAAAAATCGATGAGCTAACACACACGGAAAATTGGCAAAATCGCCAAATTCATATTGCATCGCCAATAAAATACTCCTAAACCCCTCTAAACTACCTCCGGGCCTACTAGAGTCATTCCCTAGATCTTTACAGACATTATTATGGAAGAATCCAAGAAAATTCGACCTGGACCCCCGGCACCTAAAAATCTATGGCTAAGACACATGAAAAACTGGCAAAATCGCCTAATTCTTATTGCGTCGCCAATAAAATGCTCCTAAACCCATCTAAAGTGCCGTGGGGCTACTGGAGTCATTCTCTAGGTCGTTACGAACGCTATTGTGGAAGAATCCACGAAAATCAACTCAGACCCCCGGCACCTAAAAAAATCTGTGGGCTAACACACACGAAAAACTGGCAAAATCACCTAATTCCTATTGCGTCGCCAATAAAATGCTCCTAAACCCTTCTAAAGCATCATCGGGGCTACTGAGGTCATTCCCTATGTTGTTACGGATGCTACTATGGAAGAATCGAAGGAAATTCGACCCGGACCCCCAGCACCTAAAATATCTGTGGGCTTACACGCACGAAAAACTAGCAAAATTGTCAAATTCCTATTGCGTAGCCAATACAATGCTCCTAAACCCCTCTAAACCACTATTGGGGATACTGAAGTCGTTCCCTAGATCATTACGGATTCTACTACGGAAAAATCCAAGAAAAATCGATCCAGACCCTCGGCACCTAAAAATTCTGTTGGCTAACACACACGAAAAACTAGCCAAATTGCCTAATTCCTATTTCATTGCCAATAAAATGCTCCTAATCCCCTCTAAAGTGCCTCCGGAGCTACTAGAATCATTCTCCAGGTCGTTACGGACGCTACTATTGAAGAATCCAAGAATATTCGACCCGTACCCCCAGCACCTAAAAATTCTGTGGGCTAATACTCACGAAAAACTAGCAAAATCGTCTAATTTCTATTGTGTCGCTAATAAAATGCTCCTAATCTCTTCTAAAGCACTGCCGGAGCTACTGGAATCGTTCCTTAGGTCGTTACGGATGCTACTATAAAAAAATCCAAGAAATTTCGACCCGGACCCCCGGCACCTAAAAAATCTGTGGGCTAACACACACGAAAAACTGGCAAAATTGCCTAATTCCTATTGCATCGCCAATAAAATGCTCTTAAACCCCTCTAAAGCGCTGTCGGGGCTACTGAGGCCATTCCCTATGTCGTTACGGATGCTACTATTGAAGAATCCAAGAAAATATGACCCGGACCCCCGACACCTAAAAAATCTGTGAGCTAACAAACATGAAAAACTGGCAAAATTGCCTAATTCGTATTTGATTGCCAATAAAATGCTCCTAATCCTCTCTAAAGCGCTTCTGGGGCTACTAGAGTCGTTCTCAAGTCGCTACGGACGCTACTATAGAAGAATCCAAGAAAATTTGACCCGGACCCCCGGCACCTAATTTCTGTTGCATCGCTAATAAAATACTCAAAAACCCCTCTAAAGCGTCGTCGAGGCTACTGGAGTAGTTTCCTAGGTCATTACGGATGCTACTATTTAAGAATCTAAGAAAATTCGACCCAGACCCCTGGCACCTAAAAAATCTGTGGGCTAACACACACGAAAAACTAGCAAAATCGCCTAATTCTTATTGCGTTGCTAATAAAATGCTCTCCAACAATTCTAAAGCACCGTCAAGGCTACTGGAGTCAAACCCTAGGTCGTTACTGACGCTACTATGGAAGAATCCAAGAAAATTCAACCCAAACCTCCGACACCTAAAAAATCTGTAGGCTAACATACACGAAAAACTGGCAAAATCGCCTAATTCCTATTACATTGCCAATAAAATACTCCTACACCCCTCTAAAGCGCCTTCGGGGCTACTAGAGTCATTCTCCAGGTCGTTATGGACGTTACTATGCAAGAATCCAAGAAAAATCGACCCGGACCCCCGGTACCTAAAATATCTATAGGCTAACACACACGAAAAACTGGCAAAATCGCCTAATTCTTTTTGCGTCGACAATAAAATACTTTTAAACACTTATAAAGTGCCGTGGGGCTCCTGGAGTCAATCCCAAGGTTGTTACGGACGCTACTGTGGAAGAATCCACGAAAATCGACTCGAACCCCCGGCACCATAAAAATCTGTGGGCTAACACACACGAAAAACTGGCAAAATCACCTAATTTCTATAGCGTCACTAATAAAATGCTCCTAAACCCTTCTAAAGCACCATCGGGGCTACTGAGGTCGTTCCCTTTGTCGTTACGGATGCTACTATGGAAGAATACAAGAAGATTCGACTCGAACCCACGGCACCTAAAAAATCCGTGGGCTTACACGCACGAAAAACTGGCAAAATTGCCTAATTTCTATTGCATCTCCAATAAAATGCTCCTAAACCCTTCTAAAGTGTTGTGGGGCTACTGGAGTCAATTCCTAGGTCGTTACGGATGCTACTGTGGAAGAATCCACAAAAATAGACTCAGACCACTGGCACCTAAAAAATTTGTGGCTAACAAACATGAAAAACTGGCAAAATCACTTAATTCCTATTGCGTCGCTAATAAAATGCTCCTAAACCCTTCTAAAGCATCGTCGGGGCTACTGAGGTCATTCCCTATGTCATTAAGGATGCTACTAGGGAATAATCCAGGAAAATTCGACCCGGACCACTGGTACCTAAAAAATCTGTGGGCTTACACATACGAAAAACAGGCAAAATTGCCTAATTCCTATTGTGTCGCCAATAAAATGCTCCTAAACCCCTCTAAAGCACTGTTGGGGCTACTAAAGTCCTTCCCTAGATTGTTATGGATGCTACTATAGAAGAATCCAAGAAAATTCAATCTGGACCTCTAGCACCTAAAAAATCTGTGGGCTAACACAAACTAAAAATTGGCAAAATTGCCTAATTTCTATTTCGTTGCCAATAAAATGCTCCTAATCCCCTCTAAAGTGCCTACGGAGCTACTAGAGTCGTTTCCCAAGTCGTTACAGATGCTACTATTGAATAATCTAAGAAAATTCGACCCGAACCCCCGACTCCTAAAAAATCTGTGGGCTAACAAACACAAAAAACTAGCAAAATTGTCTAATTTCTATTGTGTCGCTAATAAAATGCTCCTAATCCCTTCTAAAGCACTGTCGGAGCTACTGGAGTCGTTACTTAGGGTGGTTATGGATGCTATTATGGAAGAATCTAAGAAAATTCGACCCGGACCCCCGGCACCTAAAAAATACATGGGTTAACACATGAAAAACTGGTAAAATCGCCTAATTTCTATTGCGTCGCTAATAAAATGCTCATAAACCCCTCTAAAGCATCGACGGGGATACGGGAGTCATTCCCTAGGTCATTACGGATGAACCTAAGGAAGAATCCAAGAAAATTCAACCCAGACCTCTGGCACCTAAACAATCTGTGGGCTAACAGACATGAAAAACTGGCAAATATCGCCTAATTCTTATTGTGTCGCTAATAAAATACTTCTACACCCCTCTAAAGCGCCTCCAGGGCTACTGAAGTCGTTCCCTAGGTAGTTACAGACGCTACTATTGAAGAATTCATGAAAATTCAACCCAGACCCCCGACACCTAAAAAATCTGTGGGCTAACACACACGAAAAACAGGCAAAATCGCCTAATTCCTATTTAATTGCCAATAAAATACTCCTAGACCCCTATAAAGCACTTTCGGGGCTACTAGAGTCATTCCCCATGTCTTTACGGATGCTACTATGGAAGAATCCAAGAAAATTTTACCTGGACCCTTAGCACCTAAAAAATCTGTGGGCTAACACACACGAAAAACTGGCAAAATCACATAATTTCTATTGTGTGGCCAATAAAATGCTCCTAAACCCTTTTAAAGCGCCGTCGGGGCTACTAGAGTGGTTCCCTAGGTCGTTACGGATGCAACTATGAAAGAATCCGACAAAATTCAACCTGGACGCCCGGCACCTAAAAAATCTGTGGGCTAACACACACGAAAAACTGGCAAAATTGCCTAATTCCTATTGCGTCGCCAATAAAATAATCCTAAACCCTCTAATGCGCCGTCGGGGCTACTGGAGTGGTTCCCTTCATCGTTACGGATGCTACAATGTAAGAATCTAAGAAAATTAAATTCGGACCCTCGGCACCTAAAACATTTGTGGGCTAACACATACGAAAAATTGGCAAAATCATCTAATTCATATTACGTCGCTAATAAAGTTCTCCTAAACCCTTCAAGAGCGCCGCCGGACTACTAGAGTCATTTCCTAGGTCTTTACGGATGCTACTATTAAAAAAACCAAGAAAATTCAACCCAGACCCCCGGCACCTAAAAAGTCTGTGGGCTAACACACACAAAAAACTGGCAAAATTGCCAAATTCCTATTGCGTCGCTAATAAAATGCTCCAAAACTCTCTAAAGTGCTGCTGGGGCTACTGGAGTCGTTCCCTAGGTTGTTACGGATGCTTCTATTGAAGAATCCAAGAAAATTCAATCCGGACCCCCGGCACCTAAAAAATTTGTGGGCTACACACATGAAAAACTAGCAAAATTGCCTAATGGCTATTGCGTCGCCAATAAAATGCTCCTAAACCCCTCAAAAGAGCCGCCGGGGCTACGGAAGTTGTTCCCTACGTCGTTACGGATGTTACATTGGAAGAATCCAAGAAAATTCGACCCGGACCCCCGCCACCTAAACAATCTATGGGCTAACACACAAGAAAAACTGGAAAAATTGCCTAATTCCTATTGCGTCGCCTATAAAATACTCTTAATACCCTCTAAAGCGCCGCAGGGGCTACTGAAGTCGTTCCATAGGTCATTACGAACACTACTATGGAAGAATCCAAGAAATTTTTGACCCTGACCCCCGGCACCTAAAAAATCTGTAGGCTAACACACACAAAAAAAACTAGCAAAATCGCCTAATTCCTATTGCGTTGCCAATAAAATGCTTCTAAACCCTTCTAAAGCGTTGTCGGGGCTACTAGAGTCATTCCTATTTCGTTACGGATGCTACTATGGAAGAATTCAAAAAAAATTCAACCTGGACTCCCGTCACCTAAAAAATCTGTGGGCTAACACACACAAAAAACTAGCAAAATAGCCTAATTCTTATTGCGTCGCCATTAAAATGCTCCTAAACCCTTCTAAAGCGCCGCCAGGGCTAATGAGGTCGTTTCCTAGGTCGTTACGAATGCTTCTATGGAATAATCCAAGAAAATTCGACCCGTACCCCCGTCACCTAAAAAATCGGTGGGCTAACACACAAAAAAAACTGGCAAAATAGCCAAATTCCTATTGCGTAGCCAATAAAATGCTCCTAAACCCCTTTAAAGCGCCGCCGGGGCAACTGAATTCGTTTCCTAGTTTATTATGGACGCTACTATGGAAGAATCCAAGAATATTTAACCCGTACCTCCGGCACCTAAAAATTCTGTGGGTTAACACACACGAAAAACTGGCAAAATCGCTTAATTCTTATTGTATCGCCAATAAAATGCTCCTAAACCTGTCTAAAGCGCCGCTGGGCTACTAGAGTCGTTCATTAGGTCATTACGGATGCTACAATGGAAGAAACCAAGAAAAATTCAACCCAAACCCCCGGCACCTAAAAAGTCTGTGGGCTAACACACACGAAAAACTGGCAAAATTGCCTAATTCCTATTTCATTGCAAATAAAATGATCCTAGACCCCTCTAAAGCACCTCCGGGGCTACTAGAGTCGTTCCCCAGGTCATTACGGACGCTACTACGGAAGACTCCAAGAAACTTTTACCTGGACCCCAGGCACCTAAAAAATCTGTGGGCTAACACAAATGAAAAATTGGCAAAATCGCATAATTTCTATTGTGTCGCCAATAAAATGCTTCTTAACCCCTCTAATGTGCCGTCGGGGCTACTAGAGTGGTTCCCTAGGTCGTTACGGATACTAAAATGGAAGAATCCAAGAAAATTCAATCTGAACCCCCGGCACCTAAAAAATCTGTGGGCTAACACACATAAAAAAGTGGCAAAATTGCCTAATTCCTATTACGTCGCTAATAAAATTCTCCTAAACCCTTCAAAAGCGCCGCCGGGCTACTAGAGTCATTTCCTAGGTCATTACGGATGCTATTATTGAACAATCCAAGAAAATTCAACTCAGATCCCCGGCACCTAAAAATTCTGTGGGCTAACACACACGAATAACTGGCAAAATCGCCTATTTCCTATTTTATTGCAAATAAAATGCTCCTAAACTCCTCTAAAGCGCCTCTAGGGCTACTAGATTCGTTATCCAGGTCGTTATGGACGCTACTATGGAAGAATCCAAGAATATTCGTCCAGACCCCCGACTCCTAAAAAATCTGTGGGCTAACACACACGAAAAACTAGCAAAATCGCCTAATTTCTATTTCATTGCCAATAAAATGCTCCTAATCCCCTCTAAAGCGCCTCCGGGGCTACTAGAGTCATTCTCCAAGTCGTTACAGACGCTACTATTGAAGAATCCAAGAAAATTCGACTCGGACCCCCGACTCCTAAAAAATCTGTGGGCTAACAAACACGAAAAACTTGCAAAATCACCTAATTCCTATTGGGTTTCCAATAAAATTCTCCTAAACACCTCTAAAGCGCCGCCGGAGCTACTGGAGTCATTCCTTAGATCGTTACGGATGCTACTATGCAAGAATCCAAGAAAATTCAATCCGGACCCCCTGGCACCTAAAATATCTATGGGCTAACACACATTAAAAATAGGCAAAATCGCATAATTCCAATTGCGTCGCTAATAAAATGCTCTTAAACCCTTCTAAAACGCCGCCAGGGCTACTAGAGTCATTTCCTAGGTCCTTACGGATGCTACTATGGAAGAATCTAAGAAAATTCGACCTGGACCCCGACACCTAAAAAATCTATGAGCTAACACACATGAAAAACTGGCAAAATTGCCTAATTCCTATTGCATCGCCAATAAAATGCTCCTAAACCCCTCTAAAGAATCATTGGGGCTACTGGAGTCGTTCCCTATGTCGTTACGAATGCTACAATGGAAGAATCCAAGAAAATTCAACCTGGACCCCTGGCACCTAAAAAATCTGTGGGCTAACACACATGAAAAACTGGCAAAATTGTCTAATTTCTATTGCATCGCCAAAACAATTATCCTAAATTCCTCTAAAGCGCCACCGGAGCTCCTAAAGTGGTTACCTAGGTCGTTATGGACGCTTCTACAAAAGAATCCAAGAAATTCAATCTGGACTCCCGGCACCTAAAAAATCCATTGACTAACACATGAAAAATTGGCAAAATTGCCTAATTCCTGTTTCATTGCCAATAAAATGCTCCTAATACCCTCTAAAGCGCCTCCGGGCTACTTAAGTCATTCCCCAGGTCGTTACGGACGCTACTATGGAAGAATCCAAGAAAATTCAACCCGAAACCCCGGCACCTAAAAAATCTGTGGGCTAACACACACGAAAAAGTGGCAAAATTGCCCAATTCCTATTGCGTCGTAAATAAAATTCTCCTAATCCCTTCTAAAGCGCTGCCGGGGCTACTAGAGTCATTCCCTAAGTCGTTACGGATGCTACTATGGAATAATCCAAGAAAATTCGACTCAGACCACCGACACCTAAAAAATCTGTGGGTTAACACACACGAAAAAATGGTAAACTTGCCTAATTCCTATTGGGTTTCCAATAAAATGCTCCTAAACACCTCTAAAGCATTGCCGGGGCTACAGGAGTCGTTCCCTAGGTCGTTACGGATGCTACTATGGAAGAATCCAAGAAAATTCAACCCGGACCCCCTGGCACCTAAATTATCTATGGGCTAAAATACATGAAAAACTGGCAAAATCGCCTAATTTCTATTGCATCGCTAATAAAATGCTCTTAAACCCTTCTAAAGCGCCGTCCGGGCTACTGGAGTCATTTCCTAGGTCCTTACGGACGCTACTATGGAAGAATCCAAGAAAATTCGACTTGGACCCCGACACCTAAAAATTCTGTGAGCTAACACACACGAAAAACTGGCAAAATTGCCTAATTCCTATTGCATCGCCAATAAAATGCTCCTAAACCCCTCTAAAGAATCACTGGGGCTACAGGAGCCGTTCCCTAGGTCGTTACGAATGCTACAATGGAAGGATCCAAGAAAATTCAACCCGTACCCCCGGTACCTAAACAATCTGTGGGCTAACACACACGAAAAAGTGGCAAAACCGCCCAATTCCTATTGCGTCGCCAATAAAATGCTCCTAATCCCTTCTAAAGCATCGCCAGGGCTACTGGAGTCATTCCCTAAGTCGTTACAGATGCTACTATGGAAGAATCCAAGAAAATGCGACTCGGACCACTGCATCACCAAAAAAATATTCCTAAACCTCTCTAAAGCACTGCCGGGGCTACTGAAGTTGTTCCTAGATCGTTATAGATGCTACTATGGAAGATTTCAAGAAAATTCGACCCAGACCCTAGGCACCTCAAAAATCGGTGGGCTAACACATACGAAAAACTGGCAAAATCACCTAATTCCTGTTGCGTCGCCAATAAAATGCTCTTAAACCTCTCTAAAGCGCCACCGGGGCTACTGAAGTCGTTTCCTAGGTCGTTACAGATGCTACTATTGATGAATCAAAGAAAATTCGACCCAGACCCCCTGGCACCTAAAATATCTATGGGCTAACACACTTTAAAAACTAGCAAAATCGCCTAATTCCTATTGCGTCGCTAATAAAATGCTCTTAAACTCTTCTAAAGCGCCGCCAGGGCTACTGGAGTTATTTCCTAGGTCCAAGAAGAACGCTACTATGGAAGAATCCAAGAAAATTCGACTCGAACCCGTGACACCTAAAAAATCCGTGGGTTAACACACACAAAAAAATGGTAAAATTGCCTAATTCCTATTGGGTTTCCAATAAAAATCTCCTAAACACCTCTAAAGCGCCGCCGGGGCTACTGGAGTCATTCCCTAGGTCGTTACGGATGTTACTATGAAAGAATCCAAGAAAATTCAAATCGGACCCCCTGGCACCTAAAATATCTATGGGCTAACACACATGAAAAACTGGCAAAATTGCCTAATTCCTATTGCGTCGCTAATAAAATGCTCTTAAACCCTTCTGAAGAGCCGCCAGGGCTACTGGAGTTATTTCCTAGGTCCTTACGGACACTACTATGGAAAAATCCAAGAAATTTCGACCTGGACCCCGACACCTAAAAAATCTGTGGGCTAACACACACGAAAAATTGCCAAAATTGCCTAATTTTTGTTGCATCGCGAAAACAATAGTCCTTAACCTCTCTAAAGTACTGTCGGGGCTACTGAAGTCGTTCCTAGGTCGTTACGGATGCTATTATGGAAGATTCCAAGAAAATTCGACCCAGACCCTCGGCACCTCAAAAATCGGTGGCTAACACACACGAAAAACTGGCAAAATCATCTAATTCCTATTGCGTCGCAAATAAAATTCTCTTAAACCCCTCTAAAGCGCCACCGGGGCTACTGAAGTCGTTTTCTAGGTCGTTACGGATGCTACTATGGAAGAATTTAAGAAAATTAGACCCGGACCCCTGGCACATCAAAAATCTGTGGGTTAACACATACGAAAAACTATCAAAATTGCATAATTCCTATTGCGTCGCCAATAAAATGCTCTTAAACCTCTTTAAAGCGCCATCGGGGCTACTAAGGTCATTTCCTAGGTCGTTACGGATTCTACTATTGAAGAATCAAAGAAAAATTTGACCCAGACCCCCAGCACCTAAAATATTTGTGGGTTAACATACACGAAAAACTAGCAAAATCATCTAATTCCTATTGCAATGCCAATAAAATGCTCTTAAACCCCTCTAAAGCGCCGCCAGGTCTACTAGAATCGTTCCCCAGATCGTTACGGATGCTACTATGGATGAATCAAAGAAAATTTGACACGGACCCCGACACCTAAAAAATCCGTGGGCTAACACACGAAAAACTGGCAAAATTGCCTAATTTCTATTGCATCGCTAATAAAATGCACCTAAACCACTCTAAAGCGCCGCCGGGGCTACTGAAGTAGTTCCCTAGGCCTTTACGGATGTTATTATAGAAGAATCTAAGAAAATTCGACCCGAATCCCGGTACCTAAAAAATCTGTGGGCTAACAGAAATGAAAAACTAGTAAAATCCCCTAATTCTTATTGCGTCGCCAATAAAATGCTCCTAAACCCTTCTAAAATACCTCCGGGGCTACTGAACTCGTTCCCTAGGTCGTTACAGACGTTACTATGGAAGAATCCAAGAAAATTCGACCCGAACCCCCATGCACCTAAAAAATCTGTATGCTAACACAGACGAAAGACTGGCAAAATTGCCTAATTCCTGTTGCGTCGCCAATAAAATGCTCCTAAACCCCTCTAATGCATCGTCGGGACTATTGAGGTCGTTCCCTAGGTCATTACGGATGCTACTATAGAAGAATCTAAGAAAATATGACCCAGACCCTCGGCACCCAAAAAATCTGTGGGCTAACACATACAAAAAAGTGGCAAAACTGCCTAATTCATATTGCATCGCTAATAAAATGCTCCTAAACCCCTCTGAAGCACCGTCGGGGCTACTAGAGTCATTCCCTAGGTCATTACGGATTCTACAATGAAATAATCCAAGAAAAATCAACTCGGAACCCCGACACCTAAAAAATCTGTGGGCTAACACACACGAAAAACTATCAAAATTGACTAATTCCTATTGCGTCGCTAATAAAATGCTCCTAAACCCTTCTAAAGCACCGTTGGAGCTACTAAAGTCATTTCCTAGGTCATTACAGATGATACTATAGAAGAATCCAAGAAAATTCAAACTAGACCCCCGACACCTAAAATATCTGTGGGTTAACATACACGAAAAAATGGCAAAATCGCTTAATTTCTATTGCATCGCCTATAAAATGCTCCTACACCCCTCAAAAGCGCCGCTGGGGCTACTGGAGTCGTTCCCTAGGTCATTACGTATGCAACTATAGAGGAATCCAAGAAAGTTCGACCCGAACCCCTGGCACCTAAAAATTCTATGGGCTAACATACACCAAAAATGAGCAAAATCGCCTAATTCCTATTTCATTGCCAATAAAATGCTCCTATACCCCTATAAAGCGCCTCCAAGGCTACTAAAGTCGTTCCCCAAATAGTTACAGACGCTACTATGGAAGAATCCAAGAAAAATTGACCTGGATCCCTGGCACCTAAAAAATCTATGGGCTAATACCTATGAAAAACTGGCAAAATCGCACAATTCCAATTGTGTCGCCAATAAAATGTTCCTAAACCCTTCTAAAGTGCCGCCGAGGCTACTGGAATCATTTTCTTGGTCGTTACGGATGCTACTATGGAAGAATCCAAGAAAATTCGACCCGGACCACCGGCACCTAAAAAATCTGTGGGCTAACACACACGAAAAACTAGCAAAATTGCCTAATTCCTATTGTGTCGCAAATAAAATGATCCTAAACCACTCTAAAGCGTTGTCGGGGCTACTGGAGTGGTTCCCTAGGTCGTTATGGATGCTATTATGGAAGAATCCAACAAAAGTTCAACCCGTACCCCCGAAACCTAAAATATCTGTGGGCTAACATACACGAAAAATTAGCAAAATCGCCTAATTCCTATTACATTTCTAATAAAATTCTTCTAAACCCTTCTAAAGCACTGTCGGGGCTACTAGAGTCATTTCCTAGGTCGTTACGGATGCTACTTTGGAAGAATCCTAAAAAAATTTGTACCGGATCCCCGGCACCTAAAAAATCAGTGAGCTAACACACACGAAAAACTGGAAAAATTGCCTAATTCCTATTATATTGCAAATAAAATGCTCCTAAACCTCTCTAAAGCGCCTTCGGGGCTACTAGATTCATTATCCAGGTCGTTACGGACGCTACTATAGAAGAATCCAAGAATTTTCAGCCCGGACCCCCGACACCTAAAAAATCTGTGGGCTAATAAACACGAAAAATTGGCAAAATCGCCTAATTCCTATTTTATTGCAAATAAAATGCTCCTAAACCCTTCTAAAGTGCCTCTAGGGCTACTAGATTCGTTATCCAGGTCGTTACGGACGGTACTATGGAAGAATACAAGAATATTCAGCCTGAACCCTCGACACCAAAAAAAATCTATGGGCTAATACCTATGAAAAACTGGCTAAATCGCCTAATTCCAATTGCGTCGCCAATAAAATATTCCTAAATCCTTCTAAAGCGCCGCCGAGGCTACTGGAGTCGTTTCCTTGGTCGTTATGGATGCTACTATGGAATAATCCAAGAAATTTGACCCGGACCCTCGCCGCCTAAAAAATCTGTGGGCTAACACACATGAAAAACTGGAAAAATTGTCTAATTCCTATTATGTCGCCAATAAAATGATCTTAAACCCCTCTAAATCACCGTCGGGGATACTAAAGTCATTTCCTAGGTCTTTACAAATGCTAATATGGAAGAATCCAAGAAATGTTCGACTCGGACCCCCAGCACATTAAAAATTCATGGGTTAACACACCTGAAAAACTGACAAAATTGCCTAATTTCAATTGTGTCGCCAATAAAATGCTCATAAACCCCTCTAAAGCATCACCGGGGCTACTAGAGTCATTCCCTAGGCCTTTAGAGATGCTAATATCGAAGAATCTAAGAAAATTCAACCCGTACCTCTGGCACCTAAAAAATATGTGGGCTAACACACACAAAAAATTAGCAAAATCGCCTAATTCTTATTACGTCGCCAATAAAATGCTCCTCAATAATTCTAAAGCGCCGTCAGGGCTACTAGAGTTAATCCCTAGGTCATTACGGAAGCTACTATGGAAGAATCCAAGAAAATTCGACCCGAACCCCCGGCACCTAAAAAATCCATGGGCTAACACACACAAAAAACTGTCAAAGTTGCCTAATTCCTATCTCATTGCCAATAAAATACTCCTAGACCCCTCTAAAGTGCCTCCGGGGATACTGGAGTCATTCCCTAGATCGTTACGGATGTTACTATGGAAGAATCCAAGAAAATTCAACCTGGACCCCCGGCACCTAAAAAATCTGTGGCTAAGACACATGAAAAACTGGCAAAATCGCCCAATTCTTATTGCGTCGCACTTAAAATGCTCCTAAACCCATCTAAAGTGTCATGGGCTACTGGAGTCATTCTCTAGGTCTTTACAGATGCTACTGTGGAAGAATCCACGAAAATCGACTCGGACCCCCGGCACCTAAAAAATCTGTGAGCTAACACACACAAAACACTGGCAAAATTACCTAATTCCTATTGCGTCGCCAATAAAATGCTCCTAAACCCTTCTAAAGCATCGTCGGGGCTATTGAGGTCGTTACCTATGTCGTTACGGATGCTACTATAGAAGAATTTAAGAAGATTCGACCCGGACCCCATGCACCTAAGAAATCTGTGGGCTTACACGCACGAAAAACTGGCAAAACTGCCAAATTCCTATTGCGTAGCCAATAAAATGCTCCTAAACCCCTTTAAAGCACTATTGGGGCTACTCAAGTCATTCCCTAGATCATTACATACGCTACTATGGAAAAATCCAAGAAAATTCGATGCGGAACCCCAGCACCTAGAAAATCTGTGGGCTAACACACACGAAAAACTAGCCAAATTGCCTAATTCCTATTTCATTGCCAATAAAATGCTCTTAATCCCCTCTAAAGTGCCTCTGTGGCTACTAGAGTCGTTCTCCAAGTCGTTACGGATGCCACTATTAAAGAATCCAAGAAAATTCGACCCGAACCCCCAGCACCTAAAAATTCTGTGGGATAACACTCACGAAAAACTAGCAAAATCGTCTAATTTCTATTGTGTCGCTAATAAAATGCTTATAATCCCTTCTAAAGCACTGATGGAGCTACTGGAATCGTTCTTTAGGTCGTTACGGATGCTACTATGTAAGAATCCAAGAAAATTCGACCCGGACCCCCGACACCTAAAAAATCTGTGGGCTAACACACACGAAAAACTGGCAAAACTACCTAATTCCTATTGCGTCGCCAATAAAATGCTCTTAAACCCCTCTAAAGCGCTGCTGAGGCTACTGAGGTCGTCCCCTATGTCGTTACGGATGCTACTATTGAAGAATCCAATAAAATTTGACTCGGACCCCGGCACCTAAAAAATCTGTGAGCTAACAAACACGAAAAACTGACAAAAATACCTAATTCGTATTTGATTGCCAATAAAATGCTCCTAATCCCATCTAAAGCGCTTCCGAGGCTACTAGAGTCGTTCCCAAGTCGCTACGGATGCTACTATAGAAGAATCCAAGAAAATTTGACCCGGAACCCCGGCACCTAAAAAATCCATAGGTTAACACACACGGAAAACAGGCAAAATCGCCTAATTTCTGTTGCATCGCTAATAAAATACTTATAAACCCCTCTAAATCATCGTCGGGGCTACGGGAGTAGTTTCCTAGGTCATTACGGATGCTACTATTGAAGAATCCAAGAAAATTCGACCTGGACCACTGGCACCTAAAAAATCTGTGGGCTAACACACACGAAAAACTAGCAATATCGCCTAATTCTTATTGCGTCGCTAATAAAATGCTCCTCAACAATTCTAAAGCACCGTCAAGACTACTAGACTCAATCCCTAGGTCGTTACGAATGCTACTATGGAAGAATCTAAGAAAATTCAACCCGAACCCTCGGCACCTAAAAAATCTGTGGGCTAACACACACGAAAAATTGGCAAAATCGCCTAATTCCTATTTCATTGCCAATAAAATACTCCTAGACCTCTCTAAAGCGCCTCCGGGGCTACTAGAGTCATTCCCCAGGTCGTTGTGGACGTTACAATGGAAGAATCCAAGAAAATTTGACCCGGACCCCCGGTACCTAAAAAATTTATGGGCTAACACACACGAAAAACTGGCAAAATTGCCTAATTCTTTTTGCGTCGCCAATAAAATGCTTTCAAACACTTATAAAGCGCTGTGGGGCTACTAGAGTTAATCCCAAGGTCGTTACGGACGCTACAGTGGAAGAATCCACGAAAATCGACTCGAACCCCCGGCACCATAAAAATCTGTGGGCTAACACACACAAAAAACTGGCAAAATCACCTAATTCCTATAGCGTCGCCAATAAAATGCTCCTAAACCCTTCTAAAGCACCATCGGGGCTACTGAGGTCGTTTCCTAGGTCTTTACGGACACTACTATGGAAGAATCCAAGAAATTTTCGACCCGGACCCCGGCACCTAAAAATTCTGTGGGCTAACACACACGAAAAACTGGCAAAATCGCCTAATTTCTATTGCGTCGCCAATAAAATGCTCCTAAACCCTTCTAAAGCGTCGTGGGGCTACTGGAGTCAATCCCTAGGTCGTTACGGATGCTACTGTGGAAGAATCCACAAAAATAGACTCGGATCACCGGTACCTAAAAAATCTGTGGCTAACACCCACGAAAAACTAGCAAAATCACCTAATTCCTATTGCGTCGCCAATAAAATGCTCTTAAACCCTTCTAAAGCATCGTCGCAGCTACTGAGGACGTTCCCTATGTCGTTACGGATGCTACTATGGAAGAATCCAAGAAACTTCAACCCAGAACACCGGTACCTAAAAAATCTGTGGGCTTACACACACGAAAAACTGGCAAAATTGCCTAATTCCTATTGTGTCGCCAATAAAATGCTCCTAAACCCCTCTAAAGCACCGTTGGGGCTATTGAAGTCCTTCCGTAGGTCGTTATGGATGTTACTATGGAAGAATCCAAGAAAATTTGATTTGGACCTCCAGCACCTAAAAAATCTGTGGGCTAACACACACTAAAAATTGGCAAAATTGCCTAATTTCTATTTCATTCCCAATAAAATGCTCCTAATCCCCTCTAAAATACCTCCGGGGCTACTAGAGTCGTTCCCCAGGTCGTTACAGCGCTACTATTGAAGAATCATTGAAAATTTGACCCGGACCCCCGACTCCTAAAAAATCTGTGGGCTAACAAATACGAAAAATTGGAAAAATTGCCTAATTTCTATTGTGTCGCCAATAAAATGCTCCTAATTTCTTCTAAAGCGCTGCCGGAGCTACTGGAGTCGTTCCTTAGGTCGTTACGGATACTATTATTGAAGAATCTAAGAAAATTCGACCCGGACCCCCGGCACCTAAAAAATACATGGGTTAACACGTATGAAAAACTGGTAAAATCATCTAATTTCTATTGCGTCGCTAATAAAATGCTCATAAACCCCTCTAAAGCGTCGCAGGGGCTACGGGAGTCATTCCCTAGGTCATTACGGATGAACCTAAGGAAGAATCCAACAAAATTCGACCTGGACCCTTGGCACCTAAAATATTTGTAGGCTAACAGAAATGAAAAACTGGAATTATCGCCTAATTCTTATTGTATCACTAATAAAATACTTCTACACCTCTCTAAAGCGCCGCCAGGGCTACTGAAGTCATTCCCTAGGTCGTTACAGACGCTACTATGGAAGAATCCATAAAAATTCGACCCATACCCCCGGCACCTAAAAAATCTGTGGGCTAACAGACACAAAAAACTGGCAAAATTGCCTAATTCCTATTTCATTGCTAATAAAATGCTCCTAGACCCCTCTAAAGCACCTCCGGGGCTAGTAGATTAATTCCCTAGGTCATTACGGATGCTACTATGGAAGAATCTAAGAAAATTTTACCTAGACCCCTGGCACGTAAAAGATCCGTGGGTTAACACACACGAAAAACTGGCAAAATTACCTAATTCCTATTGCATCGCCAATAAAATGATCATAAACCCCTCTAATGTGCCGTCGGGGCTACTGGAGTGGTTCCCTAGGTCGTTACGGATGCTACAATGGAAGAATCTAAGAAAATTCAACCCGTACCACCGTCACCTAAAAAATCAGTGGGCTAACACACATGAAAATTTGGCAAAATTGCCAAATTCCTATTGCGTAGCCAATAAAATGCTCTTAAACCCCTTTAAAGTGCCGTCGGGGCTACTGAAGTCATTTCCTAGTTCGTTACGGACGCTACTATGGAAGAATCTAAGAATATTCAACCCGTACCTCTAGCACCTAAAAATTCCATGGGTTAACACACACGAAAAACTGGCAAAATCGTCTAATTCTTATTGTATCGCCAATAAAATGCTCCTAAATCTGTCTAAAGCGCCGCTGGGGCTACTAGAGTCGTTCATTAGGTCGTTACAGATGCTACAATGGAAGAAACCAAGAAAATTCAACCCAGACCCCGGCACCTAAAAAGTCTGTGGGCTAACACACACGAAAAACTTGCAAAACTGCCTAATTCCTATTTCATTGCAAATAAAATGCTCCTAGACCCCTCTAAAGCACCTCCGAGGCTACTAGAGTCGTTCCCCAGGTCATTACGGACACTATTATGGAAGAATCCAAAAAACTTTGACCAACACCCCCGGCACCTAAAAAATCTGTGGGCTAACACACACAAAAAACTGGCAAAATTGCCTAATTCCTAATGCATTGCCAATAAAATGCTCCTAAACCCTCTAAAGTGCCGTCGGGGATACTGTAGTCATTACCTAGGTCGTTACGGATGATACTATGGAAGAATCCAAGAAAATTCAACTCGGACCCCCATCACCTAACAAATATGTTGGCTAACACCCACGAAAACTGGCAAAATCACCTAAATCCTATTGCGTCAGTACTAAAATGCTCCTAACCCATCTAAAGTACCATCTGGGCTACTGGAATTGTTCACTAAGTCGTTACGGACGCTACTATTGAAGAATCCAAAAAAATTCAACCCGAACCCTCGACACCTAAAAAATCAGTGGGCTAACACACATGAAAAACTTGCAAAATTATCTAATTCCTATAGCGTCGCCAATAAAATGCTCATAAACCCCTATAAAGCGCTACCTAGGCTACTGAAATCATTCCCTATGTCGTTACGGATGCTACTATTGAAGAATCCAAGAAAAATTGGCCCGAACCCCTGTCATCTAAAAAATTCGTGGTCTAACACACACAAAAAACTGGCAAAATTGCCTAATTCCTATTGCATCGCCAATAAAATACTCCTAAACCCCTCAAAAGTGACTCAGGGGCTATGGAAATCGTTCCCTAGATCGTTACGGATGTTACATTGGAAGAATCCATGAAAATTTGACCCGGACCCCCGCCACCTAAAAAATCTATGGGCTAACACACAAGAAAAACTGGAAAAATTGCCTAATTCCTATTGCATCGCCTATAAAATACTCTTAAACCAGTCTAAAACACCACCGGGGCTACTAAAGTCGTTCCCTAGGTCTTTACGGACACTACTATTGAAGAATCCAAGAAATTTTCGACCCGGACCCCGGCACCTAAAAAATCTGTGGGCTAACACACACGAAAAACTGGCAAAATCGCCTAAATCCTATTGCGTTGCTAATAAAATGCTCTTAAACCCCTCTAAAGCGCTGCTGGGGCTACTGGAATCGTTCCCCAGGTCGTTACGGACGCTACTATGGAAGAATCCAAGAAAATTCAACCTGAACCCTTGGCACCTAAAAAGTCCGTGGGCTACACACACACGAAAAACTGGCAAAATTGCCTAATTCCTATTGCGTTGCCAATAAAATGCTCCTAAACCCTTTTAAAGCGCTACTAGGGCTACTGAAGTCATTCCCTAGGTCGTTACGGATGCTTCTATTGAAAAATCCTAGAAAATTCGACCAGGACCCCCGGCATCTAAAAAATTCGTGGTCTAACACACACGAAAAACTGGCAAAATTGCCTATTTCCTATTGTGTCGCCAATAAAATGCTCCTAAACCCCTCTAAAGCGCTGTCGAGGCAACGGAAGTCATTCCCTAGGTCGTTACGGATGTTACATTGGAAGAATCCAAGAAAAATAAACCCGGACCCCCGCCACATAAAAAATCTATGGGCTAACACACAAGAAAAACTGGAAAAATTGCCTAATTTCTATTGCGTCGCCAATAAAATGCTCCTAAATCCCTCAAAAGTGCCTCTAGGGCAACTAGATTCGTTCTCAAGGTCGTTACGGATGCTACTATGGAAGAATCCAACAAAATTCGGCCTGGACCCCCGGCACCTAAAAAATCTGTGGGCTAACAAACACGAAAAACTAGAAAAATCGCCTATTTCCTATTGCGTCGCCAAGAAAATATTCCTAAACCCATCTAAAGCACTGTTAGGGCTACTAGAGGCGTTCCCTAGGTCGTTGCGGATGCTACTACGGAAGGTCTAATGAAAATTTGACTCAGACCCATTGCACCTAAAAAATTCGTGGGATAACACACACGAAAAACTAGTTAAATTGCCTAATTCCTATTGCGTCGCCAATAAAATGCTCATAAACACCTCTAAAGCATCACTGAGGCTACTGAAGTTATTCCCTAGGTCGTTACGGACTCTACTAAGGAAATATCCAAGAAATTTTGACCCGGACCCCCTTCACCTAAAAAATCTGTGGGCTAACACATAAGAAATACTGGCAAAATCGCCTAATTCCTATAGCGTCGCCAATAAAATGCTCCTAAACCCCTCTATAGCACCGCCGGGGCTACTGGATTCGTTCCCCAGGTCGTAACGGACGCTACTATGGAAGAATCAAAGAAACATCAACCCGGACCCCCGGCACCTAAAATATCTGTGGGCTAACACATACGAAAAACTGGCAAAATTGCCTAATTACTATTGTTTCGCTAATAAAATGCTCCTAAACCCCTCTAAAGTGCCGCAGGGGCTACTGAAGTCGTTCCCTAGTTCGTTACGGATGTTACTATGGAAGAATCCAAGAAATTTGACCCAGACCCCCGCCACCTAAAAAATCTGTGGGCTAATACACACGAAAAACTGGCAAAATCACCTAATTCCTATTTCATTGCCAATAAAATGCTCCTAGACCCCTTTAAAGCACCTCCGAGGCTACTAGAGTCGTTCCTCAGGTTGTTACGGACGCTACTATGGAAGAATCCAAGAAAATTTAACTTGGGCTCCTGGCACCTAAAAAATCCATGGGCTAACACAAATGAAAAACTGGCAAAATCGCATAATTTCTATTGTGTCGCCAATAAAATACTCCTAACCCTTCTAAAGCATCGTCGGGGCTACTGGAATCGTTCCCAAGTCGTTACGGATGCTACTATTGAAGAATCCAAGAAAATTCAACCTGGACCTCCATCACCTAAAAAATCAGTGGGCTAACACACACGAAAAACTTGCAAAATAGCCTTAATTCCTATTGCGTCGCCAATAAAATGCTCCTAAACCCCTCTAAGGCGCTACCGAGGCTACTGAAGTCATTCCCTAGGTCGTTACAGATGCTACTATTGAAGAATCCAAGAAAATTCGACCCGGACCCCCAGCATCTAAAAAATTCATGGGCTAACACACACGAAAAACTGGCAAAATTGCCTAATTCCTATTGCGTCGCTAATAAAATTCTCCTAAACCCTTCAAAAGTGTCGCCGGGCAACTAAAGTCATTTCCTAGATCGTTACGGATGCTATTATGCAACAATCCAAGAAAATTCAACCTGGATCCCCGAAACCTAAAAATTCTATGGGCTAACACACACAAACAACTGGCAAAATCGCCTATTTCCTATTTTATTGCAAATAAAATGCTCCTAAACCCCTCTAAAGTGCCTTCGGCGCTACTAGATTCATTATCCAGGTCATTATGGACGCTAATAAGGAAGAATACAAGAATATTCGGCCCAGACCCCCGACACCTAAAAAATCTGTGGGCTAATACATACGAAAAATTGGCAAAATTGCCTAATTCCTATTGCGTCGCTAATAAAATATTCCTAAACCCTTCTAAAGCTCTGCCGGGGCTACTGGAGTCATTTCCTAGGTCATTACGGATGCTACTATGGAAAAATCCAAGAAAATTCGACCCGGACCCCGGCACCTTAAAAATCTGTGGGCTAACACGCACGAAAAACTGGCAAAATCACCTAATTCCTATTTTATTGCAAATAAAATGCTCTTAATCCCTTCTAAAGCGCTGCCAGGGCTACTGGAGTGGTTCCCTAGGTCGTTACGGATGCTACTACGGAAGAATCCAAGAAATTTCGACCCGGACCCCCGGCACCTAAAAAATCTGTGGGCTAACACACATGAAAAACTGGCAAATTTGCCTAATTTCTATTGCGTCGCCAATAAAATGCTCCTAAACTGCTATAAAGCGCCACCGGGGCTACTGGATTCTTTCCCTAGGTCCTTACAGATGCTACAATGGAAGAATCTAAGAAAATTCAGTCCGAACCTCCGGTACCTAAAAATTTTGTGGGATAAGACACACGAAAAACTGGCAAAATTGCCTAATTCTTATTGCGCCACCAATAAAATGCTTCTAATCCCTTCTAAAGCGCTGCCAGGGCTACTGGAGTCGTTCCCTAGGTTATTACGAATGCTACTATGGAAGAATCCAAGAAAATTCAACCCGGACCCTTAGTATCTAAAAAATCTGGGGCTAACACACACGAAAAACTGGCAAAATTGCCTAATTCCTATAGCGTCGCCAATAAAATGCTCCTAAACCCCTCTAAATTGCCGCCGGGGCTACTGAAGTCGTTTCCTAGGTAGTTACGGATGTTACTATGGAAGAATCCAAGAAAATTCTACCCAGACCCCCGGCACTTAAAAAATCTATGGGTTAAAACACACGAACAACTAGCAAAATCGCTTAATTTCTATTGCGTTGCCAATAAAATGCTCCTAAACCCCTCTAAAGCGCCACCGGGGCTACTAGAATCGTACCTCAGGTCATTACGGACGCTACTATTGAAGAATCCAAGAAAATTCAACACGTACCGCCGGCACCTAAAAAATCCATGGGCTAACACACATGAAAAATTGGCAAAATTGCCTAATCCTATTACGTCGCCAATAAAATGCTCATAAACCCCTCTAAAGTGTCGCCGGAGCTACTGAAGTCGTTCCTAGGCCGTTACGGATGCTACTATGGAAGAATCCAAGAAAATTTGACTCGTACCTCCGGCACCTAAAAATTAATGGGTTAACACATACGAAAAACTAGCAAAATCGCTTAATTCTTGTTGCATCGCTAATAAAATGCTCCTAAACCTGTCTAAAGCGCCGCTGGACCTACTGGAGTCGTTCACTAGATCGTTACAAATGCTACAATGGAAGAAACCAAGAAAGTTCAACCCGGACCCCCAGCACCTAAAAAATCGGTAGGCTAACAAACACGAAAAACTGGCAAAATCGCCTAATTCCTATTGCGTCGCTAATAAAATGCTTCAAACCTCTCTAAAGCGCTGCTGGGGCTATTGAAGTCATTCCCTAGGTTGTTACGGATGCTTCTATAGAAGAATCCAAGAAAATTCAATCCAGACCCCGGCACTTAAAAATCTGTGGGCTAACACACACACGAAAAACTAGTAAAATCACTTAATTCCTATTTCATTGCACATAAAATGCTTCTACACCCCTCTAAAGCGCCGCCGGAGATACTGAAGTCATTCCCTAGGTCGTTACAGATGCTACTATGGAAAAATCCTAGAAAAGTTTGACCCAAACCCCCGACACATAAAAAATCTGTGGGTTAACACACACAAAAAATTGGCAAAATTGCCTAATTCCTATTTCATCGCCAATAAAATGCTCCTAAGCCCCTCTAAAGTGCCACCGGGGCTACTAGAGTCGTTCCCCAGGTCGTTACGGATGTTACTCTGGAAGAATGCAAGAAAATTCAACCCGGACCTTCGGCACCTAAAAACTCTGTGGGCTAACACATATGAAAAGCTGGCAAAATCGCCTAATTCTTGTTGCGTCGTCACTAAAATGCTCCTAAACCCTTCTAAAGTGTCGTCGGGGCTATTGTAGTCAATCCTTAGGTCGTTACGGACGTTACTATGGAAGAATCCAAGAAAATTCAACCCATACCCCCGGCACCTAAAACATCTGTGGGCTAACACACAAAAACTGGAAAAATTTCCTAATTTCTATTGCGTCGCCAATAAAATGCTCTTAAACCCCTCTAAAGGGCCGCCGGGGCTACTGAAGTAATTCCCTAGGTCGTTAGGGAGTCTACTATGGAAGAATCCAAGAAAATTAGACCTGGACCCCTGGCACCTTAAAATTACGTGGGCTAACATACACAAAAAATTGGCAAAATCGCTTAATTCCTATTGCGTCGCCAATAAAATGCTCCTAAACCCTTATAAAGCACCACCGGGGCTACTGGAGTCGTTCCCTAGATCGTTAAGGATGTTACTATGCAACAATCCAAGAAAATTCAACCCGGATCCCTGGCACCTAAAAATTCTGTGGGCTAACACACACGAAAAACTGGCAAAATCGCCTATTTCCTATTTCATTGCCAATAAAATGCTCTTAAACCCTCTAAAGCTCCTCCGGGGCTACTAGATTCGTTCTCCAGGTTCTTACGGACGCTACTATAGAAGAATCCAAGAAAATTCGGCCCAGGCCACCAGCACCTAAAAAATCTGTAGGCTAACACACACGAAAAAACTTCCAAAATTGCCTAATTTCTATTGCGTCGGTAATAAAATGTTCCTAAATGCTTCTGAAGCATTACTAGGGCTACAGGAGTCATTCCCTATTTCATTACGGATGATACTATGGAAGAATCTAAGAAAATTCAACCCAGACCCCGCCACCTAAAAAATACGTGGATTAACACACACGAAAAATTGGCAAAATCGCCAAATTCTTATTGCGTTGCCAATAAAATGCTCCTAAACCCCTCTAAAGCGCCGCAGGGGCTACTGGAGTCATTCCCTAATTCGCTACGGATGCTACATTGGAAGAATCTAAGAAAAGTCAACCTAGACCCCCGGCACCTAAAAAATCTGTAGGCTAACACACACGAAAAATTGGCAAAATCGCCTAATCCTATTGCGTCGCTAATAAAATGCTCCTAAACCCTACTAAAGCGTTGCCAAGGCTACTATAGAAGAATCCAAGAAAATTCGATTCGCACCCCCGACACCTAAAAAATCTGTGAGCTAACACACATCAAAAACTGACAAAATCACCTAATTCCTATTTTATTGCCAATAAAATGATCCTAAACCCTTCTAAAGCGCCTCCGGGGCTACTAGATTCGTTCTCCAGGTCAATATTGACGCTACTATGGAAGAATCCAAGAATGTTCGACCTAGACCCTCGGCACCCAAAATATCTGTGGGCTAATTCACACGAAAAACTAGCAAAATCACCTAATTCCTATTGCGTCGACAATAAAATGCTCCTAATCCCCTCTAAAGCGCCGCTGGGGTTACTAAAGTGGTTCCCTAGGTCGTTATGAACGTTACTATTGAAAAATCTAAGAAAATTTAACCCGGACCCCTACCACCTAAATAATCTGCAGGTTAACACACACGAAAAACTGGCAAAATCGCCTAATTCCTATTGCGTTGCCAATAAAATGCTCCTAAACCCCTCTAAAGCGCTGCCGGGGCTACTGGAGTCATTCCCTAGGTTGTTACGGATGCGACTACGCAAGAATCCAAGAAAATTCAACCCGGACCCCCGGCACCTAAAAAATTCGTGGGCTAACACACACGAAAAATTGGCAAAATTGCCTAAATCCTATTGAGTTGCCAATAAAATGCTGTTAAACCCCTCTAAAGCGTCGTCGGTGCTACTGAAGTCATTCCCTATGTCGTTACGGACGGTACTATGGAAGAATCCAAGAAATTTCGACCCGGACCCCTAGCACCTAAAAAATCTGTGGGTTCATACACACGAAAAACTGGCAAAATCGCATAATTCTTATTTTATTACAAATAAAATGCTCCTAAACCCCACTAAAGAGCCTCCCGGGCTACTAGATTCGTTATCCAAGTCGTTACGGACGCTACTATGGAAGAATCCAATAATATTCGGCCCGAACCCCCGACACCTAAAAAATCTGTGGGCTAATACAAACAAAATACTTCTAAAGCGCCGTCGGGGCTACTGGAGTGGTTCCCTAGGTCATTACGGATGCTACTATTAAAGAATCCAAGAAAATTCGATCTGAACCCCCAGCACCTAAAAAATCTCTGGGCTAACACACACGAAAAACTGGCAAAATTTCCTAATTCCTATTGCAGCGCTAATAAAATGCTCCTAAACCCCTCTAAAGTATCGCACGGATTACGGAAGTCGTTCCCTAGGTCATTACGGAAGTTACTATGAAAGAATCCAAGAAAATTCGACGCGACCCCCGCCACCTAAAAAATCTGTGGGATAAAAAACTGACAAAATTGCCTAATTCCTATTTCATTGCTAATAAAATGCTCCTAATCCCCTCTAAAGCGCCTCCAGGGCTACTAGAGTCATTACCCAGGTCGTTACAGACGCTACTATGGAAGAATCTAAGAAAGTTTGACCAGGACCCCTGGCACCTAAAAAATCTGTGGGCTAACACACACGAAAAACTGGCAAAATTGCATAATTCCTATTGTGTCACCAATAAAATGATTCTAAACCCTTCTAAAGCGTCGTCGGGGCTATTGGAGTGGTTCCCTAGGTCGTTACGGATGTTACTATGGAAGAATCCAAGAAAATTCAACCCGCACCCTCGGCACCTAAAAGATCCGTGGGTTAACACACACGAAAAACTGGCAAAATTACCTAATTCCTATTGCATCGCCAATAAAATGATCATAAACCCCTCTAATGCGCCATCGGGGCTACTGGAGTGGTTTCCTAGGTCGTTACGGATGCTACAATGGAAGAATCCAAGAAAATTCAATCCGGACCTCCGGCACCTAAAAATTGATAGGCTAACACACACAAAAAACTAGCAAAATCGCCTAATTCTTATTGCGTCGCCAATAAAATGCTTTTAATTCCTTCTAAAGCGCTGCCAGGGCTACTAGAGTCGTTACCTAGGTTGTTACGGATGCTACAATGGAACAATCCAAGATAATTTGACCCGGACCCCCGGCACCTAAAAAATCTGGGGGCTAACACACACGAAAAAGTGACAAAATTGCCTAATTCCTATTGCGTCGCCAATAAAATGCTCCTAAACCCCTCTAAAGTGCCACCGGGGCTACTGAAGTCATTCCCTAGTTAGTTACGGATGTTACTATAGAATAATCCAAGAAAAATTTACTCGGACCCCCAACACCTAAAAATCCGTGGGTTAACACACACGAAAAACTGGCAAAATCGCCTAATTCTTATTGTGTTGCTAATAAAATGCTCCTAAACCCCTCTAAAGTTCTGCCAGGGCTACTGAAGTCATTCCGTAGTTCGTTACGGACGTTACTATGGAAGAATCTAAGAAAATTCAACACGGACACCCGGCACCTAAAAAATTTGTGGGCTAACACACATGAAACACAAGCAAAATTGCCTAATTCCTATTGTATTCCCAATAAAATGCTCCTAAACCCCTCTAAAGCACCACCAGGGCTACTAGATTCGTTCTCTAGATCGTTACGGATGCTACTATGGATAAATCCAAGAAAATTCAACCGGGACCCCCGGCACCTAAAAAATCTGTGGGCTAACACACATGAAAAATTGGCAAAATTTCCTAATTTCTATTGCGTCGCCAATAAAATGCACTTAAACCCCTCTAAAGTGCGGTCGGGGCTACCGGAGTCGTTCCCTAGGTCGTTACGGACGATATTATTGAAGTATCCAAGAAAATTTGACCCGGACCCCCGGCACCTAAAAAATCAGTGGGCTAACACACACGAAAAACTGGCAAAATTGCCTAATTCGAATTTTATTGCCAATAAAATGCTCCTAGACACCTATAAAGCACCTCCGGGGGCTACTAGAGTTGTTAAGGACATTACTATGGAAGAATACAAAAACATTCAACCCGGATACCCCGTACCTAAAAAATCTGTGGGCTAACACACACGAAAACTGGCAAAATTGCCTAATTCCTATTGCGTTGCAATAAAATGCTCCTAAACCATCTAAAGCGCCACCGGGGCTACTGGATTCATTCCCTAGGTCGTTACGAATGCTACTATGGAATAATTCCAAAAAATTCAACCTGGACTCCCGGCATCTAAAAAATATGTGGGCTAACACACACGAAAAACTGACAAAATTGCCTAATTCC
Organism: Solanum dulcamara; assembly: GCF_947179165.1. Classification (NCBI taxonomy): domain Eukaryota; kingdom Viridiplantae; phylum Streptophyta; class Magnoliopsida; order Solanales; family Solanaceae; genus Solanum; species Solanum dulcamara. The sequence continues at coordinate 1,179,257 of NC_077241.1, read as the reverse complement.
TATTGCGTCGCCAATAAAATGCTCCTAAACCCCACTAAAGCTCCACTGGGTCTACTGAAGTCATTTCCTAGGTCGTTACAGATGCTACTATGGAAGAATCCAAAAAAATTTGACCTGGACCCCAGCACCTAAAAAATCTATGGGTTAACACACATGAAAAATTGGCAAAATCGCCTAATTCCTATTGTGTCGCCAATAAAATGCTCTTAAACCCCTCTAAAGCGTCATCAGGGCTACTGAAGTCGTTCCCTAGATCATAACAGACGTTACTATGGAAGAATCCAAGAAAATTCGACCCGGACCCCAGCACCTAAAAAATCTGTGGGTTAACACACACGAAAAAATTAGCAAAATTGCCTAATTCCTATTGCGTCGCCAATAAAATGCTCTTAAACCCCTCTAAAGCGTCGCTGGGGCTACTAAAGTCCTTCCCTAGGTCATTACGTACGTTACTATGGAAGAATCTAAAAAAATTAGACCCGGACCTCCGGCACCTAAAACATTCGTGAGCTAACACATACGAAAATCTGATAAAATCGCTTAACTCCTATTTTATTGCCAATAAAATGCTCCTAAACCCTCTAAAGCTCCTCCGGGGCTACTATATTCGTTCTCCAGGTCATTACGGATGCTATTATGGAAGAATCCAAGAAAATTCGACTCAGACCTCTGGCACCTAAAAAATCTGTGGGCTAACACACACGAAAAATTGGCAAAATCACCTAATTCCTATTGCGTCGCCAATAAAATGCTTCTAATCTCTTCTAAACAGTCGTCAGGGCTACTGGAGCCATTCCCCAGGTCGTTACGAATGCTACTATGGAAGAATCCAAGAAAATTTGAACTGGACCTCCGGCACCTAAAAAATCTGTGGGCGAACACATACGAAAAACTGGCAAAACTGCCTAATTCCTTTTGCGTTGCCAAGAAAATGCTTCTAATCCCTTCTAAAGCATCGTCGGGGCTACTGAAGTCGTTGCCTAGGTCGTTACGGACGTTACTATCAAAGAATCCAAGAATATTCGACCCGGACCCCCGGCACCTAAAATATTCGTGGGTTAACACACACGAAAATCTGGCAAAATCGCCTAATTCCTATTACGTCACCAATAAAATGCTCTTAAACCCCCCTAAAGCACTGACAGGGCTACTGGAGTCGTTCCCTAGTACGTTACGGATGCTAAAATGGAAAAATCCACGAAAATTCAACCCGGACCCCCGACACCTATAAAATCTGTGGGCTAACACACACGAAAAACTGGCAAAATTGCCTAATTCCTATTGCGTTGCCAATAAAATGCTCCTAAACCCCTCTAAAGTGCCGCCGAGGATACTGGAGTTATTCCCTAGGTCGTTACGGATGCTACTATGGAAAAATCCAAGAAATTTCGACTCGGACCCTTGGCACCTAAAAAATCTGTAGGCTAACAGGCATGAAAAACTGGCAAAACCGCCTAATTCCTTTTGCGTCGCCAAGAAAATGCTCCTAATCCCTTCTAAAGCGTCGTCGGGGCTACTGAAGTCATTGCCTAGGTCGTTACGGACACAACTATCGAAGAATCCAAGAAACATTTGACCCGGACCCCCAGCACCTAAAAAATCTGTGGGTTAACACACATGAAAAATTGGCAAAATCGCTTAATTCCTATTGTGTTACCAATAAAATGCTCCTAAACCCCTCTAAAGCGTCACCGGGGCTACTAAAGTCGTTCCCTAGATCATTACCGACGTTACTATGGAAGAATCCAAGAAAATTCGACCCGAAACCCTGCCACCTAAAAAATCTGTGGGCTAACACACACGAAACACTAGACAAATTGCCTAATTCCTATTGCGTCGCCAATAAAATGCTCTTAAACCCCTCGAAAGCGTCGCCAGGGCTACTGAAGTCGTTCCCCAGTCGTTACGGACGCTAGTATGGAAGAATCCAAAAAAATGCGACATGGACCCCCGACTCCTAAAAAATCTGTGGGCTAACACACATGAAAAACTGGCAAAATTGCCTAATTCCTATTGCGTCGCTAATAAAATGCTCCTAAACCCTTCTAAAGCGCTGCCGAAGCTATTGCAGTTGTTTTCTAGGTCGATACGGATGCTACTATGGAAGAATCTATGAAGATTCGACTCGGACCTCCAGCACTTAAAAAATCTGTGGGCTAACACACACGAAAAACTGGTAAAATCGCTTAATTCCTATTGCGTAGCCAATAAAATGTTCTTAAACCCATCTAAAACGCTCTTGGGGCTACTGAAGTCGTTCCCTAGGTTATTACGGATGCTACTATGGAGGATTCCAAGAAAATTCGACCTGGATCCCCGGCATCTAAAAAGTCCGTGGGCTAACACACACACGGAAAATTGGCAAAATTGTTTAATTCCTATTGCGTCGCCTATAAAATGCTCTTAAACCCCTCTAAAGCTCCACCGGGGCTACTAAAGTCATTCCCCAGGTCGTTACGGATGGTACTATGGAAGAATTCAAGAAATTCAACCCAGACCCCCGGCACCTAAAAAATCTGTGGGCTAACACACACGAAAAATTGGTAAAATTGCCTAATTCCTATTGCATTGCCAATAAAAAGCTTCTAAACCCTTCTAAAGCACCACCGGGGCTATTGAGGTCGTTCCCTAGGTCGTTACGGATGCTATTATTGAAGAATCCAAGAAAATTCGACCCGGACCCCTGCCTCCTAAAAAATCTATGGGCTAACACACACGAAAAACTAGCAAAATTGCCTAATTCCTATTGTGTCGCCAATAAAATGCTCATAAACCCCTCTAAAGTGTCGTCGGGGATACTAAGGTCATTCCCTAATTCGTTACGGACGCTAATATGGAAGAATTCAAGAAAATTCGACCTGTACCCCCGACATCTAAAAAATTCGTGGGTTAACACACACGAAAATCTGACAAAATTGCCTAATTCCTATTGCGTCGCTAATAAAATGCTCCTAAACCCTTCTAAAGCGCTGTCGGGGCTACTGGAGTCGTTCCCAAGGTCGTTACGGATGCGAATATAGAAGAATCCAAGAAAATTCGACCCGTACCCCCGGCACCTAAAAAATCTGTGGGCTAACAGGCATGAAAAACTGGCAAAACTGCCTAATTCCTTTTGCGTCGCAAAGAAAATGCTCCTAATCCCATCTAAAGCATCGTCGGGGCTACTGGAGTCGTTCCCTAGGTCGTTACAGACACTACTATGGAAGAATCCAAGAAATATTTAACCAAGACCCCCGGCACCTAAAAATTCTGTGGGCTAACACAAATGAAAAACTGGCAAAATTGCCTAATTCCTTTTGCATCGCCAATAAAATGCTCATAATCCCCTCTAAAGTGTCGCCGGAGCAACTGAAGTTGTTCTCTAGATCATTACGGACGTTACTATGGAAGAATCCAAGAAAATTCGACCCAAACCCCAGCACCTAAAAAATCCGTGGGTTAACACGCATGAAAAAACTAGCAAAATTGCCTAATTCCTATTGTATCGCCAATAAAATGCTCTTAAACCCCTCTAAAGCGCCGCTGGGGCTACTGAAGTCCTTCCCTAGGTCGTTACATATGTTACTATGGAAGAATCCAACAAAATTCGACCCGGACCTCCGGCACCTAAAAAATTCGTGAGCTAACACACACGAAAAACTGGTAAAATCTCCTAACTTCTATTTTATTGCCAATAAAATGCTCCTAAACCCTCTAAAGCTCCTCCAGGGCTACTATATTCGTTCTCCAGGTCATTACAGACGCTACTATGGAAGAATCCAAGAAAATTCGACTCGGACCTCCGGCACCTAAAGAATCTGTGGGCTAACACACACGAAAAACTGGCAAAATCGCCTAATTCCTATTGCGTCGCCAATAAAATGTTCCTAATCTCTTCAAAACAGCCGCCAGGGCTACTGGAGTCGTTCCCTAGGTCGTTACGGATGCTACTACGGAAGAATCCAAGAAAATTTGAATTGGACCTCCGGCACCTAAAAAATCTGTGGGCGAACACATACGAAAAACTGGCAAAATTGCCTAATTCCTATTTCATTGACAATAAAATGCTCTTAGACCCCTCTAAAGCACCACCGGGGCTATTAAGGTCGTTCCCTAGGTCATTACGGATGCTACTATGGAAGAATCCAAGAAAATTCAACCTGGACCTTTGGTACCTAAAAATTCTGTGGGCTAACACACACAAAAAAATATTTTTGATGAAAAATATAGTGTAAGCCAGTTCACCAAAATATTCATAGGCTAACACATACGAAAATATTAAAAAATCATTTAATTTCTCTTGTGCAGCCCCTATATGCTATGAATGCGTCATGGATCGTGTCGACGGTGCATGTTCTGATCCCCCGGTTACCTACAAAGGGTTCCATAATAGTTTCTAAGAAAAATCGACTTGAAACCAGTTCACTAAAATATTCATGAGCTAAAACACACGAAAAATTAGAAAATCGCCTAATTCCACTTGTGCGACCACTAAATGCTATGAATGCGCCATGGATCTTGCTGATGCCGCACATATTGATCCCCCGATTACCTACGGAGGGTTCCAAAATTGTTTCGAAGAAAAATTGACTAGAAACTAGTTCACCAAAATATTCATGGCTAACTCATAAAAAACAGAAAATTATCTAATTCCGCTTGTACGGCTGTTAATGTTATGAATGCGCCGTGGATCACGCCGTCGCACATACTAATCGCGACTCGGAATGCTCCACGACTAAGTATACCCATTCAGACTCGCTTTTGTTCAATTATACGGAGGGTCTCATAATGGTTTCAAAGAAAAGTTAACCGAAAGCTCGTTCACCAAAATATTCATGGGTTAAAGACACAAAAAAAAATCAAAAAATCACTTAATTTCGCTTGTGCAGCCCCTAAATACTATAAATGCGCCGTGTATCATGATGACGCCGCACTTACTGATCCCCTGGATACCTATGGAGGGTCCCATAACAGTTTTGAAGAAAAATCGATCGGAAGCCAATTCACCAAAATATTTATGGGCTAACACACAAAAAAAAAAATTAAAAAATTACCTAAATCCGCTTGTGCGACCCCTAAATGCTATGAATGCATCGTGGATCGTGCCGACGCTGCAAGTGCTTATCCGTTGAGTACCTACGAAGGGTACTATAATGGTTTCGAAGAAAAATCAATCGAAAGTTAGTTCACCAAAATATTCATGGGTTAATATACACGAAAAAAAATTAAAAATTGCCTAATTCCAATTGTGGCCCCCCTAAATGATATGAATGCATCATGGATCATGTCGACGCTGCAAGTACTGATCCCTCGAGTACCTATGGAGGGTCCTATAATAGTTTTGAAGAAAAATTAATCAGAAGCCAGTTCACCAAAATATTAATGGGCTAGCACACACGAAAAAAATTAGAAAATCACCTAATTCTGCTTGAGTGGCCCCTAAATGCTAGTTCCAAGTCAACAAAAATTCATGGGCTAACACACATGAAACACAGAAAATCATCTAATTCCTGTTGATTAACCCTAAATGCTAATAAAATTGTGTGGATCGTGGCAAGACTACACATACTGCTCTCGAATTTATGTTTTGTGACCCTTAAATGCTAAAATAAGTGGTGTGGATCTTCTAGAGACTATAAATATGGTTCATTAGGAACCCTCTGGGGTTGGCCTGGTGGCAATTGACTTCAGCCTTGGGGTTTGCTCCCTTTCAAGGTCTCAAGTTGGAAATCCACTGGGTGCAAACAATTTCTGAGGGCTATCGAACTGGGTAAAACCTGAATTAATTGTGGTGCACTTGCAGGCTAATCCTTGTCGAGGGCCTGTGCACCCCCGGGATTAGTCGGGGCTCTAAGAGACTCGGACACCCGATGCAAATCAAAAAAAAATATGGTTCATTAGGTCTTCACGGATGGTTCTTAAAATTTTTGGACCCAAAAAAGGCAATCAATAATATTTTTAAAAAATCATTGACTTACACACACGAAAAAGAAAGAAAATCCTGAATTTCTTTTTTGTGACCCTTAAATACTCAATAAAGTGGCATGGATCATGTAGAGCCATGAATATTGTTCATCATGTCATTATGGATGGTTCTAAATTTTTTTGACCAAACATAATCGGTCAGTAATATTCCCAAAAATTCATTGACTTACACACACACAAAAAACTGAAAAAAGTCGTGAATTTCAATTTTGTGACCCCATGCAAAAAAATGGTCCAAAACAACCAAGGATAAATACTCATTGCTTCTCCATGACTTACATTAGAAAGAAGAAAAACAAGGGTGGCCTGTCCTAGCCCGCAGTTGGTTAAGCTGCCATTTTAAAGAGGAATGGCAGGCAGTTGCCATAAATTCAGCTGCAAAAGGAGCACTAGTGAATTCTAATACAAGTGGCGTGAAATTTAATAATGGTTTTGGGCCACTGGATGGGTAAGGATGATGCATTCAAACGATTATATTTTAGTAGAAACCTGAGATTTCATGATATATGATATGCAAAACATGTTGAATTACAAAAAGAAAAATAAAGTTATTTCCACACATGGTCATTAAATTTTACCTACTATAATAGCAAAATCAGACACTACGATGTTTTTCCCTATCTACGTGGTAATATTAACAGTTGTTCAAGGTATCTGTACTGTAGAGTGACCATGGAAACAAAATTTGTCACGTTAAATAGAGTCGTCTACAAGCATGTCCTAGTTCTACTGCATTCCCGAGGAACGCTCGGGTAAAACACCTGAAATATCAGATGCATTGGCAGGAGCTGTAGATGGAAAGTTCACTGGCTGAGTACTATGAGCACCTCTATTAGCCAAAAGGACTTGCAGTTGGGGTGAAAGATTAGGTGGAATAGATGGTCTGGCAGCTTGAGCTTGCTGTGTTGGCTTAAGTATGAACTGCTGCAGTGCTTCAGAATAAGCTCGTCCTGAAAGGCTTCCACGCATACGGCCTGTAGGGCGCCAGTTTGGATCTAGCTGGGGATCCACGGAACTATCTGTCCTTGTGACTGGTGTCATGCCCCCTGTACTTCCCCTCTGGTCCGGGGCCAATGGTGTCCTGAACCTGTCAGCACTACCTGGGAGTGGAGGCACAGTTATAGGAGAATAAACAGGTCTCACCACCTGTGTGGTTTGCTGAGTAGCGACAACTCGGATGTGTTGTCCACCAGCAAGTGCCTGAGTAACACCCACTTGTGAATTTCCTTGTTTCAGGGCTTCCCATCTATCCCAAGTAGATGATTGGGTCGGACCTTGAGACTGGCTCATCGGATAGGGTGTTCTCATGTTTGGAATTTGACGGCCAACAACATGTTGAGATGGTTGAACATGAGGAAGAGAACGCTAGCAGAAGGAAAAAGGATAATTAGAAGCCATAGACAATAGACAGAATAAAGACATGCAGAAACACAGGAAGTTAGAAGCCATAGACAATAGACAGAATAAAGACATGCACGGGAAGTTGGAAATATAATCAGCAGCCTCAAAAGAATAAATCCGTGATAGTGGGCAAAACATGCAAATTTAGGTGGTTAAGGAACTCCTAGAAAGTGGAAGCAAACACACCCTATACAGACAGATGACTTCTCAACCAAAGCACACAATGTTTCAGCAATCACAGATGAAGGAAAGTCTCAGAGACCAAAACCAGCAAAGAAAGACTTAGCACTCACCTTCTGTAGTAATGCTGGCGAGGTCATGCGTGCCTGAACCAGATCCAAGTCAGAAAAGGAATGTCTCTCCAATTCACTTCTTAGATTGGAACCATCCAATGACACAATAGGCAAATCCTGAGCAGCTGCTGAAGGACCAGCATGGAGCAAGGGATTCATTGTGCTTTGTTGTCTCTGCTGAGGAACAGGAGTGTTCATCTGGGCTGGAAGGGCCTGAACTGCAACAGGAGTTCTGCTTGCAGGCCTGGCTGCAGTTGGAAACCTTCCATATTCACTGCTGAATCCAGAGTTAACAAACTGGAACTGTTGTAACTGCAGCAAATTGGAAGAAGATAGTCCACTCTCAAGTAGAGAGGTTGGAATAAAAGCATTTCCCTCGGGGTTGAGAGCGGGAGATATTGCGTCTGTGAAGACAGGCAACTGGACCAAGTCAGTTCTAGCAGGCTCAGAAGCACTGCCAGTTTGAATACTGGACCAAGAACTAGATGTCCCTACTCCACACGAGGACAAATAGATTCTTGACCAGAAATCATCTGTCATATCAGAAGCACCTGTTTGATTGATTTCACTTGGATTATTCACAGCTGTTGTTTTCTGAACATTAGATTGCATTTGAATGATCGTTGGGAAATTTTTTCTGTCTTCGGCTTCAGCAGCAGAACCAGTATTCATGTCGTCGTCTATGTCAGTAAGATCTAAAACATCACCAGGGGCATTTGAAGGACCATCAGAACCTCGACGTGGACTATCTTGAGCAATGTCAGGGGTTTTATCCCTGGGCTTTTCGGTACAGTCATCACTTTCCATGATTGCCTTCCATGAACCATCTGACGAGATCATGACATCTGTGACATCCTCACTCACCTCTTTCAAAACCTTTAAAAGAAAAATAAGGTTACTTCTAGACAGGTAATTTGTGGTAAGTATAATACAGCATGCCACTTGCCTTGACCATATCTTGATCAATATGAATATCAGTGAAACACACATGCTGATTACAATGAGGACAACGCCATGATGGTCTCCTTGAATTTATGTCGATATAGTTGTCGAAATCAAAACACTGCCAAGAAAAAAACACGAACAGAGAAAACCGGTAAGGGTAGGGAAATCGGTGAAGAAAAAAATAAGATACCACATGAAGTGCGCTCTGAAGCTTTTTTCTTGATGTAAAATAACTATCAATGCTAATGACTACACAACCTTCCTGAAAATTTTCTGAGGAACCTATATATTAGATCATTAGATATCTTTTGAAGGATCAGCCATATCCATATTTCTAACTTGTAGACCTTAAATAAAAACCAATGGAAGTACAATAATCTGGTGTGAGAGATCAGATAATAATTTTTTTGGCTCACACAAAAGGGCATGCACCTGAAGATGTTTGCAAGAACGTCCTTTTACAGGAGTTTTAATACGTCTAAAGCTGTAAGGGAAAACAAAAAAGGTAATCAGTTAATTTAACACATAACAGCCAGCATCAGGAAAAGAAAGAAGCATATATTTTGGGGCAAAGGGTGGTAAATGAGGTAAATATACTTGGGCTCCCAAGGTTGATTACAACTAATGGGTTCTCTGTTCTGAAATATGAGATACCACCCTCTCAAATTGATGGTCAACTATCCAGATGAAATGACCAATACAACCTTACTTAAATAAAGTATGCTGATACAAATAAAATATGCTTATAATCATGACAGGAAGTACCTAATTTCAATCATGTCTTCCCCGTTATTCCTAATCCACACACCAAAGTTTTCATAAACCCTAGTATGTTCCTGAATGGATTGGGAAGGGGATTATGATAATCCTTATACGTCAAAAAGTCTAGGGTTCAAATCAAATGGAGAAAATTGTCCTGAAACCATAAAAACCTAAGGTATATATAGACTAAAGGAACTCTGCTCAAAATAGCACTTCTCTTTCTTACTTTTGTGTGTTGGTTCTTACCAACCTCTAATAACTGAGGGTACCAAGATGGCAGCCATCTCTTCACAGAAGAAAGCACAAAGAGCAGTGTCATTTTGATTTTTGAGATGATAAGGGGTGGAAAGAAATCAGATAGGAACACAAAAGTTGCATTTTTTACTACCATCGCCAAGAATGAAGCTAATCATGCACAAGGAAGACAGGGAAAAGGATACAAACATGTCAAGATAATAAAAGCCACTTCATAAAGATAACCTTGTCAAATTCTGAAGCAACAAAGATAGTAAGCATACCTTATGGGGCAATTCAGAGAAATTCTTGATGGCCCCTCAATAATCTCAGAATCTGCATTAACGAAACAGCATATTAATCATTTCTCCTTATAAGGAGGTCTCTTCAGACCTCTCATTGGGGGATGGTGGGAATGGCAAACTTGAACTATACATCTAGTCAAGTAGGTTACAAGAACATGTAACAAACTCAATATAATAACACACAAAAAAAAGGTGAAACATAGAATAAGAACAAACCTGGATCTACAGAAGAAACAGGAGCCTGCTCGTAATCAGGGAGTGTGGCCTGAACAGGGGTAGAGATCTCACTCATGAAGGCAACAGCTATGATATAATTTCCTTCATAATAAGCACAGAGAAGAGTTAATACTATTCAGTTTCTGTTAAGAGTGGCTTAGAGTCCCACATTGGCTGGGGAATTCTCTCCTTATATAGACTTGGCAATTCTCTCCCCATAAGCTAGCTTTTAGGGTTGAATTAGGCCCAAATATTATATCTTTACATGGTATTAGAGTTAGAAGCCAGGTCCTTCTCCGTTTGGGCCCATGTTATTGTCCACGCTCCAGTTGGGCCTGAGCATGAAGGGGGTGTTAGAGGGGGTTTAAGTTCCGCACTGGTTGAAAAATGGACCGGTGATATTAGAGTCCCCTCATAAGCTAGCTTTTGGGGTTGAGTTAGGCCCAAGTGTTATTTAATTACATTCATTTTAAGAAACTGGAATATATCTTCATACACACCGTTAAATTGGCCCACAGCTTGAAGAAGATTTGTTCCAAATTTAAGCATATGAGGTACAGGAGATGGAAGTTGAGGTCCAGGGTCCTAGCACAAGAAACATAATTTTCAGTAATTTGAGCCCCAGTAAGACATAAGACATCCCTATACTAACACATCTGCAGAGTTATAGCGGTAACGGACCATTGACACATTAGTCCTCCTTCCGACGGGAGTCCCATTTAGAAGAAAGCTGCAGAAGTGAAATGAACGGCAATTAGAATTGTCAGAGTAATTTAACCTGTCAAATATCGAGTCAATATGCCAAAGTCATTTCAATCAGTAAACTAGAACACTTTCATACTTCACTTGAGGAGGCGTTATAAGACATAGTGAGGTCTCCAGATTATCTATTTGTGCAACAAATAGTCTCTGCAGATAAAAGGAAACATAAAAATGAGCTATATTTTCCAGAGGTAATCAAGGTTTCCAATTTTCATGCATTGCTGGAACGAAAAATAAGAAGTCAAGAAAGCAACGAACTGATGAATAACAAAATACGGATAACGAGAGCGCACATAATGTCCTCAATAAAGACCGGGAGTCTTATCTACCTGCCGCAAAGGAAAAAAAGATATATAAATATGATTTATTGTAATTATGTAGGAGTTTTCTTACCACTTTCTCTCCTTCAGAATGGTTCATATTCTTCGTTATCTGGAAATCATTCACATAGGCACCAAATCCAGGCTACAAGATCGCAAAAAATGTGGCATCAATATCACAGCAATATAATTACACTAGCTCACAGGCCACCACTAGGAGGATGTGTTTTTAAATTACTACCTTGGCTTCCACGAAAGTAACTATCTGACCCATTTTCATCCGTGGGTAAAATCTGTCAATCGCAAACGAACAAGTGATTGAAATGTAGTTAAGCACATATTCCAAGAAAAATAACTGTACTAACCAAGTAGACTCATCAATGAAAAATTCGACCTCTAACTGAACAGTGGAAGAAAGACATGAGATATAAAAGTCACAGCACTTATTTAGTACCCCTATACAGTATGAGTAGGCATAAATTTGACCAGTCAGTTGTTTCACCGATCTATAAGCATTATTTCAGATCTAAACCATAGGAAATATTTTGAGGTAGGAGTCTTGACATAAAGTCAATAATATCTTTTAGCTAATAAAAGTATTGATCTTATAATGTGCAAGACTAGAGGATAATCACTTGCATCAATACATATTCTCACTGGTTAAACTGTTGGAATTTTTATCCCTTCCTGTGACCATCCACTTTCAAGTTTCATCTCCTTCTCGAATGACGTAGATATTCACTCCCTCCACTTTGACTCCTCTTCCAACCGTTCATCTTGATCTTCAGTAAGGGGATGCATTTGTCTTCAAACTGTTTAGAGTTTCTTTCCTTCCAGATTGCCCACCAAATGCAAGCTAGAATGGCTTGCCACCTGTCCTCATCTCCATTTCTTCTGCCAATCCCCTTCCAGCTATTAAGAAGATCCAAAGAATTTTTTGGCATGCACAATTCACTCCTAAAATACAAAAGAACATGTGCCACAAATTTGTGGTTTGTCTTGCCGTGGATGAAAAGACTCTGAATATTCTCTCCATCATTACCACAGAGAGAGAGATTCTGAGATTGAGATAATGAGATTCCGCTATGAGCTTTTGACAGTAAAAATGTCCTTGCTGCTGAAAGTACATATATGTTTATCTGAAGATTCTTAGCCCCCAGTGAAGGTGTTAAGAATCTGAAGTAGAGACGAGACTGTCAATTTTCCAGTCATTGAGTACTCTGTTAGAAATTAAATTCCAGCCTTATTGGGACAAGACTTGGTAGACAGTTGCCTCTTTTTGGGAACTAATGGAGTAAAGATCAGGAAAAGGCCCATAAGTTCGATCTGTCCAATCCAGTGATCTTCCCAAAAGGAGCTCTTTGCCCCATTGCTCACCATTATAACCATTATATTAGTGTGATTCTTAAAATTTGGCCAGAGATTTCTGACAGTTCTCCAAAAACTGCAACCATATGGGTTGTTGGGTTCCTTGGTAACCCAGTGGTTGAAAATATCATGCTTCTGGCTAATAAATCTTCTCCATAGAGCTGTATCTTCAGAACTGAATCTCCAAAGCCATTTTTGAAGCAGACTTTGATTCTGAAACTTGAGATTCTTGATGCCCAAACGACCCTGTTTTTGGCTGAGAGACAACTACTGACAGTTGTTTCAGACGATCCCTCTTTTATGCTTCTCCTTTTTTATTTTTGTATTGGGCCGGTCAGATATTGTTTTTAACTTTTTCTCTCAACAAATAAAATCTGGCCCAAGGGTCAAAATTCACTTTTAAGAAAAAAAGACAATAACTCTTGCATGAAATTTTAAGTTAGAGAGTGTGGCATTAAAAAATACAACCTCTACGGTCTTAACACAACAATTAATCTTTGGTATAAAACAGTGTTATCAAAGGCAAAAAGCGCAAAAAAGCTCTAAGGTCCATTGGGGCTTTATGCGCAGAGCGCAAATAAAGTGTGGGCTTTAACTAAAAAAGGCGCAAAGGAAGAAAAAGAAACAAATATATATGTTTAGTCCAAGACCAATAATTATAACATGAATGACATATATATGACCAAAGAAATTGAAAAAAAGGTATGATAAAGTGAAATATCAATTGTTTAGTGTCAATTCTTCAAAAGAGGCTCATTGGCAAGGAAAAGTTTGCCTCAGAACCTTGATGACCACACAGAAGCGCACATAAAGCGAGGCGAAGCGCTATACACGTTTTGAGCCTCGCTTCAGGGCTTAAGCACGCTTAAAGCGCACCTTTGACAACACTGGTATAAAAAGCAAATTACTAATCTGAGGTAAGTTGACCATACACCATAGCATGAAAGATTCAGATATTAAAATATGACTGCAGGACAAGATGCCTACCTTGACATTATCGTCGAGATATTTGTCAAAGAACTGCTTGGTTCAGTGTGATAATCTAATGGGAGGCAGAAGCTGCTGGAAATCTGAACATGCAAACAGAAAAGGAAGACAAAATCAATGTAACATCAATTACAAGAAGCGAGATAGGTAAGCGATGTAGCAAACCAGCAAGTTTATCCACCTCATTTGCAAGATCACAAAGTTCCTCGGCATCTTTCTCAGTAAACCACCCACTATGACAAGCATTCTATCAAATAAAGAACCTGGTCAATAAAAAAATTGTGGGAAGTGCCAGTAACAAGCATATTTAATGCATGCAAAGTGGTAATCAGCAAGCTTAAGTATGTGTCTACCTCATCCCTTTATTAAAGAGAGCGATTGTGATTGTGATTGTGATTTTTTAATACATTTTTTTCATGCAATTTTGTGTCTACCTCATCCCTTTTCAGCACATTCAATTATCACGGTATTGTACCGATGGATTTGGGTCTTCAGAAATCTACATAACACATGGTCAAACAATCTCAAGCGATATTCTCTCATTTTATCCTCTATGTATGCTACATCCACTCTGTCTCTAATGTGATCATTTCTAATTGAATCTTTTAACCAAATTAAACTTAACATCCATTGAATATTATATCAATAGAACAGCCAGGTAACTTGACTTGGTAATCTATTTTTTGCAGAAATAAAAGCTGAAACATCACTTGCAACGTTTGTGATTGCGGAAGCCAGCAAAACATTCATTCATTCATTCAAAATTATCCCATAAAGTTGACTGTCCAGGAATTACCTTCACAGAAATCATTAGGACCATGACATGTGCTAGCAGTAAGGTATCACAGGGAATTCTGCATACCTACACGAAGCCATGATTTTAGAAGAAGAAAAAGGAACTTAAGCTTTCATAGTAGATGAAAAACAACTGACTGATCAAAAGAAAAATGATGTGATTAACACAAAAAGAGCAATATAGAAGTCTTTTATAGTTCTATGGTAAATAAAGACAATGTGATTAAGAAAAGAGTAACATAATTTGGGTTACCAACACCAAAAGCACAAGAAGAAGATTCTATAATTTTTTAGAGAAAGAAGAAGGTTCCATAATATACTAGGATATAACCAAATATGCCACACCCCAGCCAACAAAACCCAGCATCAGAAAAATGCATACATCCCCTTGGGCCAAAATCTGAGTGTTTGACAGCCAAGAAAACTAGGTCGCTCATTCCCTTCATAACCTGAGAACCATTGAACGCAATTCACTTTTGGTGTTAACTATTCAATTGAAGCACCAACAAAATACCCAATGTAATCCCAAAAGTAGGGATGTAGAGAGATAATTTTCCAAATTGAACCCTTGCTGATAACAGCAAGCAAACTTTAACGGGTTTCTCTTGGCACCATCAGCAGAATTTAAGAGAACATCACCTTCCAATATTATCTAATCAACTAATCTTTAAAACTTACCGCTCTATCCGTATTTTATAAGAAGATTCAACAATTCTTTTTAGATCCAAGAGTTCCAGAACTGATGATCATGAGCTAGTTGATTGTCTATTCTCGAAACTAACCCGCTACACCCACCCACCAAAAAAAAAAACATATCGGGGACCTGGAGCTTCAGGAAAGATTAGTTATTCCAACAAACATTAACAGCTTTGAACCCCCCCCCCCCCCAACACACACACACACAAAGGTAATTGAGACACACCTTAAGCTCCATTTTGTTCTCTAACGTCTCATACAAGTATTATCACTCATAGTAGGATCCAGAAGAAATAAATTGGCAATCTCATATCTAGATTTAAAATTAGCTAACTTCTCTACAGATGTCAATGCAGAGAAATGCTTCATAGTTCTCTTTCTAAGTTATTAATAAATTAGAAGCCTAGATATGTTAAAAGTTTGGCCTTATATAAAATATGCAAACTCACTCTTCATGACAAAGAAATTTCTACCAATGGGAGCGATAATGTGTGGAAAGCATACGGACTCTATAAGATTAAACAAATCCGGATTTTGTATTGACTTCAAGAGAAGCCAAAGGAATAACAAGAAAGTTGATTGCCATCATAAGAGGGAAGCAGCAACTAAAGAACTAACCATTTTCTCAGTTACAGAAGTAATTTCAAAATTTAGACTGGTAATTATTAGGTCTAGAAACAAAATTCTCCAACACACAAAAGCTCATATAGCCATTCAACAACATGTCCACCAAAAGAAGATTATTAGGTCTAGAAACAAAATTCTCCAACACACAAAAGCTCATATAGCCATTCAACAACATGTCCACCAAAAGAAGTGTGCTACACTTCTAAAAGTCCAAAAAAAAAAGTGTGCTATACTTCTGACACAATAGCAATGTCTGAAAATTAGTGTGATGCTTTCTAAGCAGCCTACACCCCTCTACAACTACGGAGAGAAAATTCAATATTTGCTCAGACTATTTACATGATGCAAGGATGCCGCCTCAAGTGAGAACACAATTGACATTGGCACTTCACCTATTTCCTGATTCAACATTAACGCTTTATGCTACACAATATTGCAATATGATGAAATCGACCTCCTGTTACAAGAGTACCTGTTTCACCAGTAGAGGTAAATCTTGAGCTCTATTTGGAACCTCCCGGTTTGCAATGGCAAAATCAATGCCTCTGCATTAATCAAAGATCAGTCACTCAGGAACAGTTAACATGATAAAGAAACATAGACTATGTGTCCATTCTCTGCAGTCTAGAAACGGACACAATACAGAAAAAGAAAATGAGCTAAGAATCACCACTGCCACTTCCCTAGCTGATTTGACACCACGAACAAAAAAGAGACGGTGATGGGGTTGCATCAAGGATCAGCTCTTAGTCCTTTTTTTATTTGCCTTGGTGATAGATGGATTGACGCGACAAATTCAAGATGCGGTGCCATGGTGTATGCTTTTCGCGGATGACATAGTCCTGATCGATGAGACTCGCCGCAGAGTTAATGCTAAGTTGGAGGATTTGAGACATACCTTGGAGTCTAAAGGGTTTAAGTTGAGTAGGACAAAGACAGAGTACTTAGAGTGCAAGTTCAGTGAGACACCTCAGGAGGTTGGCGTTGAACTTAGGTTTGGTGCTCAGGCTATCCAAAAGAGAAGTAGTTGCAAGTATCTTGGGTCTATCATGCAAGGCAGCGGGGAGATTGACGATGATGTCACACATCATATTGGGGTAGGGTGGATGAAATGGAGGCTCGCTTCCGGAGTGCTATGTGACAAGAATGTGCCACCAAAACTAAAGGGCAAGTTCTACAAAGTGGTGGTTAGACCAGCTATGCTGTATGGGGCGGAGTGTTGGCCAGTTAAGACTTCTCACATTCAAAAGATGAAAGTTGCTGAGATGAGAATGCTGAGATGGATGTGTGGGCACACCAGGAGCGACAGGATTAGAAATTAGGCTATTCGGGACAAGGTAGGAGTGACATCGGTGGAAGACAAGATGCGGGAAATGCGACTGAAATGGTATGGACATGTGAAGAGGAGAGACACAGATGCCCCAGTGCGGAGGTGTGAGAGACTGGCCATGGATGGTTACAGAAGAGGTAGGAGTAGGCCGAAGAAGTATTGGGGAGAGGTGATTAGACAGGACATGGCGCAGTTACAGCTTACGGAGGACATGACCTTAGATAGGAGGGTGTGGAGGACCCACATTAGGGTAGAAGGCTAGTTCATAGTCTCGTTATTCTTCTCTATTCATAGGCGTAGTAGTGCATTATGATCTCTTGCGCTTTGACTTCTGATTTCTGTTATTTCTGTTATTATTTATTACTTTCTATGCTTTGATTACTCTATTTTACCTGTGACGCTTTCATTATTTATTTAATCGTTATTTGTTATTTGTATTTATTTATTTGTATTTATTTGTTATCTATTCGTTATCTATTCGTTATTTGTTTGTTGTTTTTCTCATAAAGCTTTTAATTTTCTATTCTTATCTAACATTTTTTTATGCATTTATGCTTTTACTGAGCCGAGGGTCTCCAGGAAACAGCCGTCCTACCTTGGTAAGAGTAAGGTCTGCGCACATTCTACCCTCCCCAGACCCCATGTTGTGGGATTTCACTGGGTTGTTGTTGTTGTTATAACAATTTGTATTATAAACCAGTACTTGGGTAGTACTGAAAATCCCTTTACAAAAAAGTATGAAAATGAAAGAACAAAAACAGCAAGCCTAGCATGATTCTAATACTTCTAGGATTGCTTCTGCATCTATAAGGGAACTCTTTGTACACCAAAAACATAATAACATAATACAATCTGTTTTGATCATTTGTAGGGATCTACTTCTATCCTCAAAGCTTCTAGCATTCCTTTCTCTCCAAATGGTCCACCAGATGCATGCTGGAATGGTCCTCCAATAACTTTTGTTCTTTGCCCCAATTCCTGCTTCCTCCCAACTTGAGAGAGTGTCAACAATCTTGCTAGGAATTGTCCATTGAATGCCTCTGAGATTGATGAAAATCTTCCACAGTTGATCAGTGATTTTACAATGTAAGAACAAATGTCTAACTGTCTCAGCTGCTTCCCAGCATAAACAACAGTGTGTCACTAGAATGTTGTCTCTTTTCCTTAGATTCTCATGTGTTAGTACCGACTCCTTTGCTAGCAGCCAAGTGAAACATGCCACCTTGAGTGGAACTTCGGCTTTCCAGATTTGTCTCCAAGACCAATTGAGGGTTGGTGGAGCCCTGTTTATGACCTTGTAACCGGAGCTCACTTTGTATCTTCCTTTGTTGTGCTCTGTCCACCAAAGGCAATCCTCCCCTTCCTTCAAACCTTGAAATGATTCTAACCTTTTTTAATAACTCAACTAGTCTACAGACTTCCCAGTCATTTAAATTCCTTCTGAGAGATAGATCCCATCCTTGGGGAGACCACATTTCAGCCACAGTTCTGTCTTTATGTAGTGCTAAGTCAGAGATGTCTGGGAAGATCCCTGAAAAACTACTATTACCAAGCCATCTATCTTTCCAGAATCTTGTCCTGATACCATTGTGTACTGTTATTGTCACGACCCATCCCCGTAGGCCGTGACAGGGGTCCGACTTGGACCCCCGTATAGGTAACTATCAGATGTGAGTACAGTATATAAGAACCCTAGTGGGTGATCGCACTTTCATATACATACGGCCTTTTTCAATTGCATCACACCATGAAAGGGCACGCAAGTCGACAAGGCTGCCATAACGTACCAACATGTGCAATACGTCATATGGACACATCTGAAACAAACTGGTAAATAACCCACACACATATCTACAGACCTCTAAGAGTATGACCGATAACATATGGCGGGACAGGGCCCCCGCCGTACCCTTGAATAACAAAACAAATATATATATCAAGGGACCAGTACCGAAACTAGGCTCCGATACAATGGAGCTTCTCCCAACTTGCTGATTGGAGTCCTAAGCTGGTGGGTCTCCAAAATGTGTGTCTGTACCTGCGGGCATTAAACGCAGCCCCCCCTAGAAAAGGGGGGGTCAGTACGATATATATACTGAGTATATAAAGTATAATATATCATAAATGAGAACACAGTTGGAGTAGAGGTTCAGGAGTCAAATGTGGTATCCAAGGAACCATTGCACATGTACCTTGTGAATCGTAAAATCATGCATGCTCATCTCACATATTATAGCCGGCCCCTTAGGGACTCGGCGAAACACATACCTATAGGACCATCATCACCTTGTCACGTCAAATCATCATATATATACATACATACCCGGCCCTCTAGTGAGGTGCTTGGTGAACAATGCAGTGAACCGTGCACGATTATGTATCCGGCTCGGGCTCGATGAAAGAGGTGTTACAGTATGCACGAGCAGAGTAGTGAGAAACCATATATAATTTAAATCATCGTTTGAGACTCAATAGGATAAGAAGAGTAAGCTATCGTCTGAGGACCGGAGTAGTAATGTAATCATCTCAGGTGCCCTCTAAATGCCATTAGGGGTCATATCAATTGGGACCTCAGGAACCATAGACATGTACCAGAATAATGCTACCGGCTTATGGAATCAGAGATACCTGTCATCATATAGTCCTTAGGACTAGGAGCTTACACACTCGTTACTTCTTAACATATAGAGGGTTTACGGGAAGTAGTTCAGTTACTATGAAGGTTTGACCTCCCGAAGTGAATAAGAGACATGAACTACATTCAGGACTTAGGAATGGAGTTACCCCAGAGTTTGTATCACATTTTACTTACATCTAAGACATGCTAAAAGAAGAGAGAGGATAAGCTTTTCACGTTCTCTACTTTCCTTCATGTAGTCGTCATATACATATGTGCCGAGGAACGTACGGTCCGATCCTTAGATAGTAACATATGCCGAGGAACGTTCGGCCCGATCCTTATACACATATACCATATCTGGCCCATCAAGGGACTCGGTACCATAAACATCTCATCATAACATCATAACTTATGTCAGAGACATATCAAGAGAAAAGAATGGTAGCTTTACATACCTTTTTATGGATTAATTGTAATCCAGCTTGCCTCGTTATCTCCTTAACCTATTAACATGAAAGTAATACTAAGATTAATAACCTTTCACTTTCCAATTTCCAAATCTACAACCAAGTATCCATAGGAATCATTTCCTTATCCATTTCCTTCGACTAGTTTATTACTAGTTCCGAAGTTAGCGAAAATCGGGCAGCATCTCCCCTATAACTTGCCCCATCCAAATTCTAATCTTAGCAGCCATATTACCAACAACAACCAGCAGCTATATACAATCAAATCACTCCAATAAGATGCAATACAAGTTCTACACAACTCGCCCAAAACCACGATACCAAAATAAGGTTTTCTATCTCTATTTCGTAAAACCTTTAACCACACGAACTGGAGGGCTATGTGGCTACAACCAGCAACACCCACAGCCCTTTTGAAACACTTTCCAGCCCTGCAACACGTAACCAAATCATCTCCAACCGCAGCACCACAACCACAACACACTACTCGACTTCGATTTAACTAGAACGACTTCAATTTAGTTTGTTTCTCACGTCAAGTATACTTATGCAATTTTCCTACTTCTAGCTTCATTTAACACATGTAATATACTCCATAACAACATCATTAACTCCAACCCGAAAGGGAGAACCTTACCTTGCCAAAACTCGCCTTTGAAGTTCCCTAACGCCGCTAAAAATGTGGTGGTTGTTCGTTACTCTTTTGGTGCTGCTCCAAACAGTAAATTTACATTATTAACACCTTCACTTCATCGTAGTACACCGTAAATAATTAATTCATGGAACGAAATCGGAAAGCTCAGCTTAAATTGCTCCAACCCGTGGCTGCCTCTCTTAGTTTCTAGGTTTTCTTTCCTTTTTTCTCCAAGTTCAGCATAAGACTTGATGAATAATGACTTAAGAGTCATCACACATGTGTATATATATCTCCTTAGGAGGTGACACGTGTCAGCCCCTAAGGGTGACACGTGTCCAGCCCCCATTGGGCCAACGCATCCATGCCTCCAATCAGGGGCGGCCACGTGGCAGGTGGGGGGGGTCCACCCCAAGCAGGTAGGTCACCTACTTGACCCCAAGCAGGTGCATCACCTGCTACCACGTGTCACACTCCCTTGTTGCCATGTGTCTCCTCCTCCCCCTTTCGTAGGCTCGTAATCTCGTCTTACTTTAAGAACCTATGTAATCCTTTCTACATAAGCTCGGCGTGTACTCAAGTAACTTAAGTATGTAAGACATCCAAGTTGGTAGCTTACGCGAGTAAGTCGAGTCCTACGACTCATTACTTGGCCTCCAACTCCTTCCGGACTCTTATAACCCTATTTTCAACCTTTCCTATTATGGGGTATCACATTCTTCTTTCCTTAGAGTTATTTGATAACGTGGTAGATAATTTAGATCACATGACACTTTTTAACAGGCTTAAGACAATGTCCCAAGGTGCGAAAGTACGGGGTATAACATGACAGAAGTGGTATCAGAGCAGTTCTCCTTGGAATGTCTACAGACCATGTCTAGTAGAGTCTTGTTTATCGGTGTGTTGTGCACCACATCTATAGACAGGAGGCTACAGGGCATTTAGGATGTTACCTTTCTTTCATATCCAAAATCGTGCGATAGAGCTGTCTTATCAAGGACCATCCCTCCCTAACGGACTATTATGTATGGCAATGCCTCTAAGGGGAGATTGTTTCTGACCTCCTTCATTGTAGGTAGGTACAGATCGTGGTGGAAAATGAAAAGGTTAGCTCTAGATAGTGGAGGGGGTGCGGAGAAGGCCCCCAGGGTGCATTTGGGACCTCAGGCTCCAGGACCAAGCAGGAGGAGTCCCAGCTATTCTATGGAGACCGATCCTTCGGAAGACCCCAATTATGCTATTGAGACCGATCCCTCGAAGGGCCCAACGAAAAATTCCCCAGAGTATTTGATGACTAGGAAAGTGGTTCCGGAAGCCATACCAGTTGCTCTTATGACAGAGCACTATGTCAGGCCGGCTCCTACGGTAAGTGTTACAGCATATTCGAGCCCTCTATCTTGGTCGTCGATAAACCAGAGGTTACCTGGTTATCTATGTCTCCTGGATTCAAGCGAGGAAGATGACGAGGGACAGACAAGCAGATGGCAAACAGATAAAGACGGAGAGCACACTTCACCTCCTAGGTCACCGAGTTGAAGTAGGGCCTGATCGACTACAGGTATAGGAGAGTGATAAGTATAGTTTTGTTGGCTATATGGGGCAATTTGTCATTTTTGTTTCGGCTTAATGTAAGAAGCCCTGTGTGGCTGTAGTATGAGATGCTATAAACATATGTATATGTTGGCCCTGTGAGGCATTATGGCTGTGATATGATATGATATGGATGTATATATACGTTGGCCTTGCGTGGCGTTATTGTTATTTCCTGAGTGCAGGTTTTGGGATAGTAAGAAGTATAAAGGAAACTCGGCCAAAATTTTCTAGAATAAAAAGGAAATGAGATATAAGGTCATCATACGGCTTGGAAGTCGATATTGAGTACCCTTATTATGATGAACTAAAGCTGTAAGGGTACCCTCCGTGTTGTTGGTAAGGGGGCCCATGTTCACTTGGGAAGTTTTATTTCAGAAGAAAACTCTTGTTGGAGGGCAAAGTGTCCAGCGATTGGATTCCACTTTTGTGGGAAAGTATAGAACCCTCAACCATTAGTGGTGAACTAGATAATTTGTTCACGACTCAAGAATAAACCTAGAGGGAAACCATGTGAGTTAAGCACTAAAAAGCATTGTGGTGCTTATTGGATTTTAATCCCCTTCTGGTGGTGGTTGGAGGATTCTTTAGGGTAACCTTTTATTGGTTCTTAAGCGACTAAATGAAAAGGTAACTTGTGGATGGAAGACATGAACTTATGGGTTGTGCAGAGTCGTGTGTTTCACATGTTGGATAACATACTAGAAGGATTCAGAAGGGTCGGTGATACTAAGGAATGATTTTCCCAAAGGACATAGGGGTCACATGAAACTCCTCGGGCACAAAAAATGGCCATGGACTGGAAGAATAAAAGGACTACTACAGGAAGCACTCCAGATAGACGTGATCAATTACGTATGAGTATCAGACAAAAAGGGGAATAGATAGCTACGAGCTGAAGGTGTAGTTCGAAAAGGCGGGAAGACAAGACCGCTATTAAAGTAAATTTGACATGAGAATGAGAAGGGTTGGAAGTTAACCTCAGGTACCCGACAAGGATAAAAGCTTATGAAACATAAAGAAGTATTTTGGATACGTGATTCCATCGTGGAAGATAGTAAGACCCCTCGAGGGTGAGGGAGGCAGCTCTACAAAACCATTGATGCGTTGCGAATCTAGTAAGAGGAACAAGTGGTATCCACTAGTATAAAGATAGTGTTATAGCAAAGCTAGAAACACGGGTCACTAGAGTACAAGTGCTCCCGAATGGAGAAGTTGAAGCGATTATGGGCACTAGCTAATCACTGATTGGGAGGAAAGGAAGGTGGCTCTGAATAAACTACTACATTAATTATATGACTCGGGTACCAACACTTAGACTAGATTGTGTACTAATTATCGAGAATTCCAAGCACCCCATGGTTGTATTAAGGTTCTTATAGGGGCAACCTAAAGTATAGATGATCTGACAGAAGGTATGGACATGGTGCAGTATGTCAAATGTGCTAGAACAGAATCATATGCGTATGAATAGTTGAAAATAAACGGAGGATGACATGGGTACACCCTAAAGGGGGGAAGTGGACAAGAGAAATACAAGCGTGAGATGAAATCAACCGACACTACCACATGTTGACAAGAACGCTTAACCTTAAGGCAATGTCCCATGCTGGCACGAGTTAGCAAAGGCTAAAGGTCAGCAACAAACGAATAGAAGCCATGATATCTAAGACCATGCGGAGAACCAGTGGTAGAAACCTTAAGGGATGGGTGCATACAAAAAAAAGGAGGGGTAAATATGGTAAGAGAGTAAGACTGAGCAACCTAAAGACCTTGTAAAGGGTAGCAAGGCCATGCTTGAATAAAGATTAAGATATGGCAACAGCGTCATTGGCCGCTGATATTGTGACATACAAGTAGCAAGGGGAAAGAATAGAAAACCTCCTACGGTAGGAGATGAGGAGATCATAGAGTACATAAAGGAGGGGAAGGAAGTAGGATAAAATAGCACTAGTGCGAGCAAGTTCTAGTGTGAATGTGGTATGAAAAGCAAAATGCACCAGGAGACGATGAGACTGCGTCTACCTCATAGCGGTTGTATAAGAGTAGTGGTGCAACCCACGAACATTTGTATATTCAGCATAAGACCAAGCAGAAGAGTACATGATGGAAAAGGGTCATGACATTTTGAATACATTACGGAAAAAGACAAAGTGGAGTTAAACCAAATTACCGAGAGGGCATGGCCATGGTTGAACCAAAGATCTACCCCGATACCTGTTGTAAGATAAAAAAGAAGAGGGCAAGGCGGAACATGAAGACTAGCGAGACGACGCTAAGGTAAATCTTGGGCTGAGTTGAGTGCCTTCGCGCATTATTGCAAGGATGGCAAAGTAACGTGTGACAGAAAAATTGGAGCCAAATCTGAGTAAACGGACCATGGAAGAATCTGAACTAATGATGAAGCAACGACACAAGATCACGTACCTAGAGTGTTACAAGTTGGGTTAAGGGAGTTGTAAAAGGGCTTAAGCAAAACTAGCAGGAGTAGCTGGTTACTAACAGATGGCGCACTTGTATGCCAAAGCCCTTCAACATTAGACCAGTTAATGATAGACAAAACACAGAGCGGCTATGAAGGTCGTTGTGTGAGAGAACTTTAGCACCACTCAGTAGCCAACTCTGAGTGGCAAAAAGCAAAACCAAAAGGTAAGGGTACCAATTGATGTCATCTAAAGAAGGCAAGAAGTAATACACGAGGTCGAAGATTCCACAATTCGACCTTGGTTACAAGACTCACTTTGCACTCCATGGACGGATGATTCTATATGGAATGTTATCCGTAGATTAACAACATCAACCCATGTTCCTTCACTCAAGGACTACCTATTCAGCCGAGACTGTGTGAAGTTATAGGTCAAAAAGGTAGTTAGGCTGTGTGGAGTTCCCATAGCTATTGTCTCAGACGAAGAAGCCCAAGCCCAAGTTACAGTTAACTACTGAAGATCAGTCCACGAGGAGATTGGAAAGACAGATAGGTCTTCGTACACCATTTTACCCTCAGACCGATGGATAAACTAAGCTTGCTAGCTAAACGCTAGACGATATGTTGCGGGCCTATACGGTTGACTTCAAAGGTAGCTAGGACAATTGCCTACTACCTGTCGAGATTACCTATGATAATAACTATCATTCTAGTATCCAGATGGCCCTGTACGAGGCTTTGTATGACAGAAAGTGTAGATCGCCCATTGGTTGGTTTGATATTGGTAAAACACAACTAATAGGCCCAGACATGGTTCAACAAGCTGTGGAGAAAGTGAAGCTCATTCAGAAGGGATTGTTAGCAGCTCCGAGTCGACAGAAGTTATATGCAGATAATCGACGTCGACCTATAGAGTTTCAAGTTAATAATTGAGTACTCTCGAAGGTGCCACCCACGAAGAAAGTAATGAAATCCAGCAGGAGAGAGGAGCTTATTGGCCTTTATCAGACCCTCCGTAAAGTAGGCAAGGTTGCCCATACACTTAATGCCACGCAAGGCCAACGTATATATACATCCATACCATATCATATCACAGCCATAATGCCTCACAGGGCCAACATATACATATGTTTATAGCATCTCATACTACAGCCACACAGGGCTTCTTACATTAAGCCGAAACAACAATGACAAATTGCCCCATATAGCCAACAAAACTATACTTATCACTCTCCTATACCTGTAGTCGATCAGGCCCTACTTCGACCCGGTGACCTAGGAGGTGAAGTGTGCTCTCCGTCTTTATCTGTTTGCCATCTGCTTGTCTGTCCCTCGTCATCTTCCTCGCTTGAATCCAGGAGACATAGATAACCAGGTAACCTCTAGTTTACCGACGACCAAGATAGAGGGCTCGAATATGCTGTAACACTTACCGTAGGAGCCGGCCTGACATAGTGCTCTGTCATAAGAGCAGCTGGTATGGCTTCCGGAACCACTTTCCTAGTCATCAAATACTCTGGGGAATTTTTCGTTGGGCCCTTCGAGGGATCGGTCTCAATAGCATAATTGGGGTCTTCCGAAGGATCGGTCTCCATAGAATAGCTGGGACTCCTCCTGCTTGGTCCTGGAGCCTGAGGTCCCAAATGCACCCTGGGGGCCTTCTCCGCACCCCCTCCACTATCTAGAGCTAACCTTTTCATTTTCCACCACGATCTGTACCTACCTACAATGAAGGAGGTCAGAAACAATCTCCCCTTAGAGGCATTGCCATACATAATAGTCCGTTAGGGAGGGATGGTCCTTGATAAGACAGCTCTATCGCACGATTTTGGATATGAAAGAAAGGTAACATCCTAAATGCCCTGTAGCCTCCTGTCTATAGATGTGGTGCACAACACACCGATAAACAAGACTCTACTAGACATGGTCTGTAGACATTCCAAGGAGAACTGCTCTGATACCACTTCTGTCATGTTATACCCCGTACTTTCGCACCTTGGGACATTGTCTTAAGCCTGTTAAAAAGTGTCATGTGATCTAAATTATCTACCACGTTATCAAATAACTCTAAGGAAAGAAGAATGTGATACCCCATAATAGGAAAGGTTGAAAATAGGGTTATAAGAGTCCGGAAGGAGTTGGAGGCCAAGTAATGAGTCGTAGGACTCGACTTACTCGCGTAAGCTACCAACTTGGATGTCTTACATACTTAAGTTACTTGAGTACACGCCGAGCTTATGTAGAAAGGATTACATAGGTTCTTAAAGTAAGACGAGATTACGAGCCTACGAAAGGGGGAGGAGGAGACACATGGCAACAAGGGAGTGTGACACGTGGTAGCAGGTGATGCACCTGCTTGGGGTCAAGTAGGTGACCTACCTGCTTGGGGTGGACCCCCCCCCCACCTGCCACGTGGCCGCCCCTGATTGGAGGCATGGATGCGTTGGCCCAATGGGGGCTGGACACGTGTCACCCTTAGGGGCTGACACGTGTCACCTCCTAAGGAGATATATATACACATGTGTGATGACTCTTAAGTCATTATTCATCAAGTCTTATGCTGAACTTGGAGAAAAAAGGAAAGAAAACCTAGAAACTAAGAGAGGCAGCCACGGGTTGGAGCAATTTAAGCTGAGCTTTCCGATTTCGTTCCATGAATTAATTATTTACGGTGTACTATGATGAAGTGAAGGTGTTAATAATGTAAATTTACTGTTTGGAGCAGCACCAAAAGAGTAACGAACAACCACCACATTTTTAGCGGCGTTAGGGAACTTCAAAGGCGAGTTTTGGCAAGGTAAGGTTCTCCCTTTCGGGTTGGAGTTAATGATGTTGTTATGGAGTATATTACATGTGTTAAATGAAGCTAGAAGTAGGAAAATTGCATAAGTATACTTGACGTGAGAAACAAACTAAATTGAAGTCGTTCTAGTTAAATCGAAGTCGAGTAGTGTGTTGTGGTTGTGGTGCTGCGGTTGGAGATGATTTGGTTACGTGTTGCAGGGCTGGAAAGTGTTTCAAAAGGGCTGTGGGTGTTGCTGGTTGTAGCCACATAGCCCTCCAGTTCGTGTGGTTAAAGGTTTTACGAAATAGAGATAGAAAACCTTATTTTGGTATCGTGGTTTTGGGCGAGTTGTGTAGAACTTGTATTGCATCTTATTGGAGTGATTTGATTGTATATAGCTGCTGGTTGTTGTTGGTAATATGGCTGCTAAGATTAGAATTTGGATGGGGCAAGTTATAGGGGAGATGCTGCCCGATTTTCGCTAACTTCGGAACTAGTAATAAACTAGTCGAAGGAAATGGATAAGGAAATGATTCCTATGGATACTTGGTTGTAGATTTGGAAATTGGAAAGTGAAAGGTTATTAATCTTAGTATTACTTTCATGTTAATAGGTTAAGGAGATAACGAGGCAAGCTGGATTACAATTAATCCATAAAAAGGTATGTAAAGCTACCATTCTTTTCTCTTGATATGTCTCTGACATAAGTTATGATGTTATGATGAGATGTTTATGGTACCGAGTCCCTTGATGGGCCAGATATGGTATATGTGTATAAGGATCGGGCCGAACGTTCCTCGGCATATGTTACTATCTAAGGATCGGACCGTACGTTCCTCGGCACATATGTATATGACGACTACATGAAGGAAAGTAGAGAACGTGAAAAGCTTATCCTCTCTCTTCTTTTAGCATGTCTTAGATGTAAGTAAAATGTGATACAAACTCTGGGGTAACTCCATTCCTAAGTCCTGAATGTAGTTCATGTCTCTTATTCACTTCGGGAGGTCAAACCTTCATAGTAACTGAACTACTTCCCGTAAACCCTCTATATGTTAAGAAGTAACGAGTGTGTAAGCTCCTAGTCCTAAGGACTATATGATGACAGGTATCTCTGATTCCATAAGCTGGTAGCATTATTCTGGTACATGTCTATGGTTCCTGAGGTCCCAATTGATATGACCCCTAATGGCATTTAGAGGGCACCTGAGATGATTACATTACTACTCCGGTCCTCAGACGATAGCTTACTCTTCTTATCCTATTGAGTCTCAAACGATGATTTAAATTATATATGGTTTCTCACTACTCTGCTCGTGCATACTGTAACACCTCTTTCATCGAGCCCGAGCCGGATACATAATCGTGCACGGTTCACTGCATTGTTCACCAAGCACCTCACTAGAGGGCCGGGTATGTATGTATATATATGATGATTTGACGTGACAAGGTGATGATGGTCCTATAGGTATGTGTTTCGCCGAGTCCCTAAGGGGCCGGCTATAATATGTGAGATGAGCATGCATGATTTTACGATTCACAAGGTACATGTGCAATGGTTCCTTGGATACCACATTTGACTCCTGAACCTCTACTCCAACTGTGTTCTCATTTATGATATATTATACTTTATATACTCAGTATATATATCGTACTGACCCCCCCTTTTCTAGGGGGGGCTGCGTTTAATGCCCGCAGGTACAGACACACATTTTGGAGACCCACCAGCTTAGGACTCCAATCAGCAAGTTGGGAGAAGCTCCATTGTATCGGAGCCTAGTTTCGGTACTGGTCCCTTGATATATATATTTGTTTTGTTATTCAAGGGTACGGCGGGGGCCCTGTCCCGCCATATGTTATCGGTCATACTCTTAGAGGTCTGTAGATATGTGTGTGGGTTATTTACCAGTTTGTTTCAGATGTGTCCATATGACGTATTGCACATGTTGGTACGTTATGGCAGCCTTATCGGCTTGCGTGCCCTTTCATGGTGTGATGCAATTGAAAGAGGCCGTATGTATATGAAAGTGCGATCACCCACTAGGGTTCTTGTATACTGTACTCACATCTGATAGTTACCTATATAGGGGTCCAAGTCGGACCCCAGTCACGGCCTACGGGGATGGGTCATGACAGTTATAGTAGTATGATTCCTTAGGAAAGGCCACCAGTTCCTAATTGATCTCTAAACAGTAACACCATAGAGGTAGGTTGCTTCCTTGGTGACCCATGAATCCATCTCTCCATACTTCAGCTTAATCACCCTGCTCCACATTGAGTGTGGTTCATGAGCATATCTCCACAACCATTTCAGCTTTAGAGCCTTGCTTTGGTTCTTCAAGTTTTTGATGCCTAATCCTCCTTGTTTTTTTCCCGTGATCAGAACTTTCCATTTAATCAGATGGTATCCCTTTCTTTTCTTGTTTCCTTGCCAAAAAAAAATCCCTTCTTAGTTTATCCAATCTTTGTACTACTCCTGCACGTACTAGGAACAAAGTTAGCATGTAAGTAGGAAGGGCATCCAGTAATGCATTTCTCAAAGTGAGTCTGCCCCCCATTGATAAATATTGTGCTTTCCATCTAACCAACTTCTTCTCACATTTCTCCAAGACAGAATTTCAAATTTCTTTGGACGTTGATTTTGCCTCCAGTGACATCCACAGGTAGACAGCAGGCAGTGCTCCCACCTTACCTCCTAGCACAGAGGCCAAAAGCTCTATATTAGAGACCATGTTTATGGGATATAAATGGCTCTTTCCCCAGTTGACGTGAAGACTTGACATGCCTTCAAAAAGCACCAGAATGACCCTGAGGTACCTTAGTTGTTCCTCATCTACATCACAAAAAATCAAAGTGTCATCTGCATATTGGAGATATGTTACCTCCAGACTCATCTCATTATTTGTAGACACTTCAAATCTTGTGATCCACCTATTCGATTTAGCTGTCTTGATCATGTTGTTAAGTCCCTCCATGGCAAGAATAAAGAGGAATGGAGATAAGGGATCCCCCTGTCTAATTCCTCTTTGAGCTTTCAGGAGCACCATTTATGAGGACAGAAAACTTTACTGTTGAAATGCAAAAACGGATCCATCTAATCCACTTTTCTCCAAATCCCATTTTCCTAAGTATATTGAGAAGGAACCCCCAATTAACATGATCATAGGCTTTCTCAATGTCCAGTTTGCATAGGATACCCGGTTTCTTTTGACCCAGTCTAGAGTCTATTGCTTCATTTGCTATTAACACTGCATCCATGATTTGTCTTCCTTTGATGAAAGCCATTTGTTGGGAGTCTACCAGCTTGTACATCACCCTTTTAATTCTTTCAGTTAAAACTTTAGACAACAACTTATAGAAACTGCCTATCAAGCTTATTGGTCTATAGTCTTTAAGTTCCTTTGCTCCTTTTTTCTTTGGGATCAAGGCAAGGTAGAATGGAGAAATATTCAAACATTTTCATTATTCATCTATGGTTAAAGGAGAAGACACTAGAAGCTTTCTATTTGTTAGCTCTTTTCTAGAAAAGCAGTCACACCAATGCCAACATTCAAGTTATTGATAAAGGAAATGGATTTTTTAATATTATAGTAAAGTTTATTTTATTTTGACAACTTTTGAAAATGCTTCTGCTAGAATAGAAGTGGAGTGCCAATTCTCTTATTACTAAAGCTGGAGATTGTCTTGGACAACACAAAACAATTATTTTTGTTTAGCTGAGAGCTGAGACTAAAATCAGTTGTAAATGTAAATTATCGTCACTAGTGTATTCTCTTGTATTATTGATCCAAGCGTAATTCTAAAGGTTCAATCTGATGGTTATACATTGTTACAACTTAATACTAAATTAATCGACTTATTTGTATCTTCTTTCTTTATTTCTTCGCCTACAACTTACATAATCATTGAACACATAAAGAAACAGTCTTTGAAAAGTAATTAGTAGCATATTAATAAGAAAAGGGACAAATATCCTAAAGTAAAGTTCTCTTAAAATCATCAATTCGAGTTTATCAATTTTTGAGGATAGATTGATTCGTTGAACTGGTGGATCTTGTAGGCTTTTGTTGGCTGAGTTTTGAGGTTTGTTAAGAAGATGGGAGTTGTGGTTTGCTCAACTAGAAATCAAACAAGTGGCAAACTGAAGTAATGAAGGAGGAGTAAATAGTGGTTGAAGCAGAAGCTGAGAAAGAGGAGGAACCCACACCAATAATCTGTTTGATGTGATTTTGTAAAAGATTTTGGGAGAATATATCACGATTGTTTAATATATGCAATCTATTAATCTTCATGTTCCATGTGACGTATTCTGCCTTATTCTCTTCTATTCTTTTTATGTTCTACTTTAGTCGGACAACTAACAGAAAAATTCCAATGCTGACCCGAAGGATGCAGATTACTGAATGGAAGATTATTGACAAAATATTGCGCTCAATAATTTCCAATCAAGATTTTATTGACATAATTTTTCATTTAATTATTACTGTGTTGTTTATTAACGTGTCCAACTTATTTGAATTAATACTTTATCAAACTTTTGCAATACTGCATTAGTGGTTCTTGAGATATCTGACAATATCAAATTTCTAATTTTTTCTTAATGTTTGAATATTAATGACCACGCAAAGTGCAGAACAATTACCTAGTTAGAACTAAATGAGATATCACACGAGCTTTATTCTTTCACTCTCGGGTGTAGCCTATTGGTCAAAGAAGTGGGTTGAGAACCATAAGGTCTCAGATTCAAACCCCAGCGGAGACAAAAATACTAGGTGATTTCTTATCATATGTCATATTTTAGTAGATAGAGTTACCTGGGAGGTGGCAGGTATCCTATGGAAATAGTCGAAATTTGCACAAGGTGGCCCGAACACCACCACATTTATCAAATAGAACGAAGCAAGCCAAAATTTAAAAGAAAAAAATGAGGGGAAAAAACCTAGATGCTAAGCAGAGTATATGCACAAAAAATTTCAATGTAAAATGGCGATATCAAGCAAAAAAAGACACTGAACAAACGAGGGCTAAAAAACTACACATTAAACCCTAACAACTATAAGCGCAGGTATAAGAAATCAGAAGGGAAAAAAAATAACAATAGCAATTACAGAAGTAGCATATCAATTATTTCCGGCCAAATAAGGTTCGAGAAGGAAAAAATGGAACCTTGCAAGTGATAGGCAGAGGTGAACGAACTCCTGAGCGTCAATTTTGGGCTGATTACACACATGCGTTGCTAATCGATCCGCAACGGCGGAGATTCGGAACGAATTTACATACGAAGCGCCTGTCCTATTGGCTCCTCTGTCTACTCCGACGTTAACGCCGGCCGCCGGAATAGATTTCACCGCCGCTCCGAACATCTCTCCGAACATCGGTCTTCTTCTCTCGCACTGAACTTTTCAGTTTTGTCCTTTAATGAGTCAACAATTTCACTGTAAATAACAGTGCTCTGTCCCAATTTACTGATACCTTAATAATATCGACTTTTCCGAAGGGTCGTGATACTTTTTCGAATCGTGTTTTTTTTTTCGAGATAAAGTATAGTAAGCACGTATTTATATTATATTTTATTATTTATAAATAGAGAATTTTTATTTTTTAATGATGAATATTTTTTTTATGTTATATTCTTTTTTTCTTGAAAATTCAAGTGTGTTTTGCAGTTGTTGTGTGAGTTCAAAATTATACCGAATTTGAGGTACCGATATTTTGTTGAAGTAAATTGTTTTATTCTGCGAGGATATATTTCATAACCTCGGATAATTGATGGAAATAATTTTCTTAAGAACACGCTATGAATTCAATGGGCTCTATTAGGGCTATGTATCGACCGGTTCGTTTTTATTTATTGGTTATCGATTTATAGACATGCTAAATTGCTATAAAACCATTAACATATTGGTTTGTCATCTATTAATCGTTATCTCGTTCAATTATTGATTGAATCGTTAAGATTTGACACATACAAAATCATTGAAAATCACTTAAAAACAAGGTGATAAACCAAATGAACACAAATGAGTTGACACATTGCATTTTTCTCAAAAGCAAATATTGTCACATTGTAAAATAATCGAAAGTTTGAGACAATCAAAAATAAAAATATGAAATTGAACTATAAGTCAAGGACTTTATTTATCAAATGGTATAAATATAATTATTTAATTTACTATCAAGTTATCGATTAACCCGTTAAGAAAAAATCTCAAACTGTTAAAAGTTAATAACTCAATAATTAAAAAAATTAAAATCACTATCAAAATTATCAAATAAAAACTTTCTTCTAAAGATGGTTTCCCTATATAAATGGTTTAGTAGTATAATTTATTTATTTATTTACAGAAGTGTCGAAAATTAAACTCCAAATACAGTCTGAGTCTCCTACATCAATTGTTCATTGAAATGTTCACAAATAGGCGGTAAAGTGAGAAAATCTTTGCTTCTTATGTTCTTTTTCAAGGTCTAAATAATCGGCTATAACAAGTGTAAAATTAGAAACATTTATTATCTTTTGATATATATATATATATATTTTATTATCGGTATTTTTTTTTGGGGGGTGTGTTTGGTAAAAAAAGAAAATTTTTAATTTTTCTATATTTGATTGGTCAAAATATTTAGAAAATATTTTTTAAGGAAAACAAGTTTTTTTTTTAAAATGAAGAAAATATTTTTCGGGATGACTCAATTGGTTTGGAGGGTGTTGGTGTCATCCACACGAATGACCCGAGATCAATCTTTCCTCAATGCCTTATGAGTCAAGCCTGTCGCATAGGTTTTGCCTAGTACGATTTACATCACATGTGTGTTTTGCAATCTATTACATAGTGAGGGACGGGTTATCTTGGGATTCCCAAAAAAATAAGAAAAATGACTTTCCTAGTAGAAGTAAGGAAAATAACCTGCATAAGCGACATTTCAAGTTTATTGTCCTCCCACCCACCAAATCCCCCAACAAATTTCAACTCCCATCTCATTTTGCCTCCATAGTGTTTTGCTATATAACATATAAATATTTTTTATATAATATTTTCTTGCTTATTTACGAAACGCTAAAATAAGTAACAACTCACTATTTCAAGTAAAAAATTTCTAAAAAATTATTGTCCTTCGTACCAAACACACCTAATATCTTATTTTGATTGCATTTTAATTTTTTTTAATTGAGAATCTATGAAAAAATCATAGGAAAAAACAAACAAAAAAAAAACATAACAATAACAATTACAAAAGTAACATGTGTATTATTTTCCGCCGAAGAAGATTGGAATACAAAAAAGTGGTACCTTGCAAGTGAGAGGCAGATGTGAACGAATTGCTGAGCGTCAATTTTGTGTTGCGCTGCTAATCGATCAGCAATGGCGAAGATTTGGAACGAGAGTACGTACGACGCGCTTGTCCCTTTGGCTCCTCTGTCAACTCCGGTGTTAACGCCGGCCGCCGAAATGGAGTTCACCATCGCTCCGGCCATATTCAGTTTTGTCCTTTAATTAGTTATAATAGTTTCACTGTAAATAACAGTGCTCTATAATGTTTTACAATAATTTTAATTGATCTATTCATATGATTTATAGTGTTTCTTATATAACTTTATAAAATAAATATCAAAATTAATTGACATTTAAAATGTGTTTAATAAATTGAGACATATAGAGTGACAAATAGTGATAATAAGGCAAGAAATAAAAAAAGATGCACTAATTAATTCTGTGTAGGTGTTTTAATTTAGGCATGAAACAATGAGATAAATATATATCTTTTTTAAAAAGAAAATATTTGAATACTCAATTATCTATCCGCTTAAGTTAGAAATACCAAATAGATGTATAACATGTGTAAAGTGTGTATAATTTATATATATATTGGTTATAGCTATTTAGGTAAAACTCTCTACAAACTATATTTTATAGTTTGTTTAATTATCAACTAATTCCTATGTAAGTTGATTTTTTAATATTTTTTATTTGAGTCTTTCCTTTTCTCTTTTGGGAATATGGCCAAAGGGAAAATATAGTGGAATTCGAAACTCCGTTACTAAGGTGAAGGCGTGAACAACTTGCTAAATTATTAGGATGAAGGTGCCAACTGAGTTGTTCCCAGTAAGTTAATGCAATTTGATTTTTGTTTTTATTTTTTTGATCGGGGGCAACTAGGGAATATGAAGAAGAAATCTTTACTATCGATAATTTATTTATTTGCAAGATATACAATTTAATTGGAAAAAAACTCATCTATATAAATTTTGTGAAAATTTCAAAAATATATAGGATTTCCATATGTTCTAAATTAAATGAGGTAATGGAGGAATTAGCTTAAATTGCATTTTAAAATTACACTTTTGAAATGGAATTTGTTGAATTCAAATTTGTTCACAAATAGTATACATGCACACTTATTTGTGAATCGCACTTTTAACTAACCCCATTAATTCTATAATTTCTACAAATGGTATAGATAACTCATAAATAAATATCATTATTAAGAAGGAGGGAAGTACATAGACAACGATTGTAAAAAATTTGATAAGTGATAAGTATTTTTTTTATCTTTATTAATTTTCGGCAAGTGTATATTCAGTTATGCAACATAAAAAATTATAAAATAATATAGATATTATTAAAATAAAAATTAAGTTAATAATTTTCCATTAATTGAGAGAATAAAATATAAGTTTTTGTATGGTGAGTTGTTTGTGGAGGTCAAGATAGGTTTAATATCGTTTAATTATAAAATAAAATAAAAAGTGAAGAATTAAAATTTAATTATATTCATCTGAATCCTACAAAGATAAGCAACTAAAATTTAATTAAATACATATAATTTTTGTTACTTAATTTTTATTTTAAACGGTATAAACATGTAATGCAGCATATTATCTCATATAATATTTTCTTATAGATGATAATATAAATATGTGTTATTTATTGCAGTTTCTCTTTCATGAGGAGAATTCTAGTTGTTGACATTGATATTCATCTCGAAAGTTGTACGTAAAATTGATAATTTGTAAAAATATATTGTGATAGATGCTTTCAAAATTGCTTGACCATATGTTTTATTTGTCGTCACTACAAAACAGAAGCATTCAATAAATTATTTTCGATTATATTTGAAAATGAATAATTAAGATTTAATAATATTTATGAGAATCCTACAAAGATATGGATGTGTGGTAATATTAGGAGTGATGGGATTAGGAATGAGGTTACTCGGGAGAAGGTGGGAGTGGCTCCTGTGGCTGACAAGATGAGAGAAGCGAGATTGAGATGATTTGAGCATGTGCAAAGGAGGGGTGTTGATACACCAGTTAGGAGGTGTGAGCGGTTGGATTTGGGGGTTATGCGGAGGGGTACGGATAGACTGAAAAAGTATTGGGGAGAGGTGATTAGACATAATATGACACTACTCCATATCACCGCAGACATGACGTTAGATAGGAAGGAGTGAAGATCGCGGATTAGGTAGAAGGTTAGTAGAAGTAGAAGGCTTGTAGATATAGAAGAACGTCTTGCATTGTGACGGTTTAGGATTGGTCGTAGGTCTAGGCCTGCCAATGTAGTTGTGTGGTTATTGCATTTTGAGTATCACGTTATGCTGCTATTGTTATTGTTCCTGTCTTGTAAAATTCACATCGTTTTTCTTCTGTTTTTGTCATCATGATATATATATATATATTCTTATTATTTTATTTTATCTATTTATTTTTTTTATTTTTTTTATTTTTTTCTCTTATTTGGGGCTGACACTTTTCAGCCAAGGGTCTTTTGGAAACAACTTCTCTATCTTCATGAAGTAGTGAAAAAGTTTATGTATATTTTATCCTCCTCAAACCCCACTTGTGGAATTTCACTGGGTATGTTGTTGTCGTTTGAATCTTACAAAGATAAGCAATTAGATACATATAACTTTTGTTACTTATTTTTAATTTTATGTCGTATAAACATGTAATCAAGCATATAATGTATTTTTTTGGACCAGGGGCAATTAAGGAATTTGAGAAGGAAATTCTTGTTACTGATTTTTTTTTGCAAGATATATAATTTAATTGAAAAAATTTCATTAGTGTATATAATTTTTTGTGAATTTTAAAAAATATATATATAGGATTTACATATGTTAATTAACTGAGGTAATGGAGGGATCAATTCATGCCACGATTTTTGTGAAATCCTATTTGTACATTTCATTTTTAAAATATAATGTATAATTACACTTCTTAAACGAAATTTGTTCATTTTCTTGAATCCAATTTTGTTAACGACTAGTGTACATGCACATTTACTGTGAATCGCACTTTTAACTTAGCCTCATTAATTCGATAACTTTTATGAGCGGTATAAACAAATCATAGATATATATTATTATTGGGCGGGTGGCCCGGGGGTTATATAGACAAGAATTGTCAAAAATTTTGATAGGTGGTAAGTACTTTTTAATTCTTATTTAAAGTTTTTGAATTTGAGCCCTGAAAATAAAATTGCCTTTAATATGAAAGTTTTACTTCTCAAGACAATTTTTTTCTAACAGGAATCTGAATTAATAAGAATCCAAATCAAGTATTTCACGTCGAGTCATGATCAATATATTTTACTTATTCGTACTAACTAATTAAAAAACATAGATCCATGTTTGAGGTCAAATATATGTTAGAATTATAGAATTTTATTTATTTCTCTCTCATTAACTCAAAAAAATGTTAACAAGCGTCACGTTTGATCAAAAAATGGAAAAGGATCCAAGGATGGATAGGAAATAATATCCCTTGTGTTTTTAAAGACGAATGAAGATTTTAGGTTTTTGATTTTAAATTTTGGAATGTTTAGTATTAAATTATTGTGTTTGTAAAATTATAGATTCAAACACAATACTTATGATAATCTTAATTAATTTATATGTATAGATTTATATTCTACATCAAAAATATTAAGTTCAAATAAACCTGCATTTACATAGTGCATTGACCCCTATGTGCTTTCTAGAAGAAAGCTACTACACCAAAAAATAGACTCTTCATCGTCTATGAATACTTACTATATAAAATAGTGGTTATGTTTACATTATGAACATAGATAGGGTACGTACTGGAGGGAAGTTTATTCAAAACCATTTCGTCAAAAAATTATATTTTATATATAAAGTTAAAATTATTTTTTTTTGTATATATAATAACTATAAAGTTTTTGATTTCTTTGCATTTTTTTAAATTTTTTTAATCTCTTGATGAAAATTCTAGCTTCAACAATGATTCGCAGTACACGATCCAAATTTAATAAGGTTGTTCCGAGGTTCGAATTGTGTTTCATTTTGGGACACAAGTTCGGAGTGCTGATTAGGACCTTTTCACGGAGTCGATTTCGGAATTCCTGATGCGGATCTCATAATCCCTATTTTATAAAAATAAAGTTTATGTATATCTTACTCTTTTCCGACTTCATTTGTAAGACTATACCGAATATTTTATAGTTACTTTTTTTTTTGTTCTTGTTTTCATATTTCCACTTATTATTGGAGTCCTAGCACTGCAATTTTGACAATTAAGGTATTAAAATGGTTTCCTAGTATATAGCTAGCACACCATCTAGAATTTTCAAGCCTCTCAAGTCTTACCTCTTTTAATTTTAGTTGCATCACAAGTCTATTAGAGTAATTAATTAGTGTATTTCTTTCCCATGTTTTAAGAAGCTAATTATTTAATTGATTCCAGTTTCATGGGCAGAAAAAACATTAAATTAATTGGGAAAAAAAGTACAAGACCAGGTAAAAGTTTGTTATTATTACTAGCTCTCCAATATTACTTGATATGAATATGAATATGAATATAGCAACAAAATACTTTCCTTTTTTCTTTTTTTTCTTTTAATATATATATTTTTAAATTTTTTTTTTTGGGTAGAAAGACAACATCATAAAACAACAAAATCAAAAGAAAAAGTCATTTGTATAATTTGAACCCCTGAACTCAATGATAGAGGCAAAATATCACCAATAGAGTTCCGACATACCCCCTTCCACTCATGAAATGTAGCCTTTTTTGCTACAAGTTCATCTAAAATCAATAACTTTCAATACGAAATTTGATATATAAAATTTCCTAATTAACTAATATTATACTTGAATCCCCAATTTTAATAGTATAATAAATATAACTTATTAATTTAAATTCTGAATTTGCTTTTATTTTAGACCCTCTAGCTTCGGCCATGCCAACAAATAAAAGTTTCTAAACTAGGCTGCAAATATAATATATTTTAAATATATAATAGTGGGAGAAGCTTCCATGACAATATATAATAGTAATAAATATAATAAATTCATTAATTAACAGAAAAAAAACAATAAAAAATTTCAACACATTTTACATCACATGTCCCACACCAAGTCAATATTCAAAGCCGTGCTAACGCGGTTAATATAAACTAATATACACTATAGTCATATATCAAGACTTCTTTTATATAAATAAATTCATCATTTCATATCATAGTACACAAAATAATATCAATCTTCCAATTAATAAAATCTCTAAAAATGTCTCCACCACAATCTCCAAATTCATCTAGAGATCAAGTTCGTCCGTTAGCACCTTCATCTCATCGTATACATGTCGAAAACGAAGAAGGCGTTAATAATTATACATCTGTGTCCAGTACAGAGTTAGCAAAGAAAAAACGACGTCGTAAGAGGTGTATCAAATTTTGTGGTTGTTGTGGAGTCACAACGATAATTATAGGTATCGTTATTTTGATCCTTGCGCTCACTGTTTTCAAGGTGAAAGATCCGACGATAAGAATCAATTCGATCCGATTTGAGGGGTTGAGTGCCCTTACTAGTAATTCCAATCTTCAAACCAACATGAATATTACGGTCTCTGCTGATATTTCTATTAAAAATCCTAACGCGGTCTCGTTCAAGTTTAAGGCTGCAACCGCTAGTT
Source organism: Solanum dulcamara (assembly GCF_947179165.1). NCBI lineage: Eukaryota > Viridiplantae > Streptophyta > Magnoliopsida > Solanales > Solanaceae > Solanum > Solanum dulcamara. The sequence goes on along the minus strand of NC_077241.1, from coordinate 1,138,794 downwards.
TGATTTATAGCGATAGATTCATCGCAGAAGCCCAATTGCCGCGAGGGTCTGCTAGGGCTCGACGGACGTTCCGGATGAACGTGAACATTATGGTTATGGTTGAAAAATTAGTCGGAATTCCAAGACTCACGAGTGATTTGATAGCGGGGGAATTGCCGGTAAGTATGTTGACAAATATTAATGGAAAGGTCAATTTAGGTGTGATTAAGAAGAGTGTTGGTATAAGAATGAATTGTAATATGGCGGTAGATTTACAACGACAAGATGTTAAGAATATTGATTGCGAGAGGAAAGTTTCTCTATAGGTACTTACAATCAGTGGTGGATCCAGAATTTTCAATAAGAGATTTAAAATCTGAAAAAGTAAATACATGAATATAAATAGTATAATTTTTCGCCCCTAGCCACCATGTCGCTCCATCCTTGACTGCAATTCGAACGTGTGACACTATAGTTTGAATTGTGATTTTTTGACTATTATATATGGATGGGATATTTGAATTTAGTTAATAGTGAGTATTATATGGTATGTGGTATACTTAGTTGAGATTATGATATTTAGTTGAGATTATGATAGGAGTGATATATGTAAGTACTTTATTTTTTTTATGCTATGTACTGGGATTAATTAATCAAATGCTTTCTATTTAGAAAAATATAGTACAAAATTATGACTTCCATTATTATAAACGAATTATATATCAGCATTAATTTTGCATAAATATGCACTCAAAGAGATGCAAAAACGGAACTCATTAGATTCTTTGGTTTTCATTTAGTTAACTTTCAATTAAGGCCTATGGCCATATAGAATTTTCAAACTTGTGACACTGTAGTTGATCGAATATAAAAACAATAACATTGTTTGCAAGTCACATTAATGCAAGCACAATATGGCGTTATATATTAACATATAGAAATAAGGTATTATTATTTTAAAGTTTTCACGTATTACACCGTATTGTCCGAAGGAGGCATGCTGCAAGAGTGTAGGTGAGTGATAAGCATAGTAGGTGTGCCTGAAGGCCAGTATCTTTTTTATTATTATTGTCTTCTCATCTTAAAGGGATTTTACAAAAAAGAAACACTTTATTTGAGTTACTGCTTTAATTGGGATTAAATTGATCAATCATGCTAGAATGGCCTAGTGGTCTAATGCGCCAGACTCAAGTTCTAGTCTTCGTAAGAGGGCATGGGTTCAAATTCCACTTCTGACAGAGAAATTTCTCTTCTTTTTTTTTTTTTTTTTTACCTTTTAATCAATCTCTAGCAACTACTGCTTAATATCTATTATTTTTTGGTATAATGATACAGTATTCGAATATCTGGTTAGGCTAATTTTAATTCTCGTTGCAATAGATCCATTAAAGAGGGAGGTATTCCTTGTTTATGATGTTACTATTCTCAAGACTTAAACCCAAACTTTTATTAGTGAAGGTGAAGAGATCTCATTCATCCCACCACAATCTTGAATGGTTTAAAATTTTATAATACTTTTTTTAAAAAAAAAAAACTTTTATAAGCAATTTTTTTTTTGTATAATTATCTAGTACCAAATGTTCTTTGGCTCGACTAATCCAAATTCTCGTTGCAAAGGGCTTATTAAACACTCACTACATACAATTTCTCCAAAACCTCTACTTGAATGTGTAAGAATTTCATTCATCCCACCATATCCTCAGATGGTTTTGACTTGAATTCAATATCTATGATTAAGTATGAAAGTATCCCATTAGTCCCAACACATCCATGGTTAGGAATTAATGATGATTACTACACCACATAGATATCACTTGCTTTGTTAATAGTCAATCTCTTGTACACTACCTACAGTTTGAAAAATGTTCTTTTAAGCAAAAAGAAAAATCACCAAAATGAGAAAATTAACAATTACTACTTGAGAACTAATGTAAGTTTCCTTAAAAAATTTCAAAACTGTTAACATATGCAAGCATTAAAGGCTATCTGCATTCCAATTCTTCACTATATTGAAATGTGATCTAAGCTAATGGAGCACATGAACAGTGAGGATTCAAGAAGCCGACCCCAACCTGTTTGGGATCAAGTCATAATTGTTGTTGTATGCCCTCAACTAGCTAGCTAGCTTATATTTAGCAAAGAACCCACTCGTGTTCTCGAGTTCTTCCAACTTGCACAAATGCAGCCATGTCATGAATTCACACTAATAATCACCGTGTTCTAGTGTATGTTGTGGTACCCTTTAGCTGAACTCTTGCGTTAAAGATGTGATCGATAATAAGGGATTCTGGAAAGCAAAACGATTATGCAATGTCACTACTGTCTCCTTTCGACCTTTTACTTTTTTTCTTGGTCTTCAGTTTCTTGCTTCCGCTGTGTTCTTTTGATGCCTTCTTGCGTTTAACAGCCTTCCCTTCATCTTCTTCTGTCTGTAATGTTTCATCCGTATCTTGTTGCTGAGGAAGTACCTGAGCTTCTGAACAAGCATAACGGCAGCTCCACTGTTAGGATAGTTGGGTGTAAAACAAAAAAATAAAGTTGCTATCCCAATCATGATTTTCCTATCCCAGAGGATAAGATACTACCCTTTTGGGCCGATTGTGGGCGACGAGGAATTTGAACCCCCGACACCCTGGTTTATAGCCACGTGCTCTAATCGTCTGAGCTATAGGCCCCACCTTGTCTCCACTAAATCTGTTCCCGGAATACCCTCAACAAAGGAAACTACTCTTTCGGCTATAAAGGGGGGGAAAAAAAAGAGAAAGCAAACAAGGAAACAAAAAGCTTACCTCTTGTAGAGAATTTTGAATCGAAAACAACACTGCTAAGATGCTGCTTCAAGAAAACCTGCATCCACATTTTAGCTCAAGTACATGAGAGTCCTCTCTTCTACTGATTTAAGATACATTAAAGACGTGCATTCATCATTCATCAATTACGCTCAATCACAAATCAGTTAAAAGTTGGCTATATGAAATACAGATCCTTTGTTCATAGTTCAAAAGATTTAGCTTTTTAAGAAAAATACGAGAAATACTCGTCCAAATTCTACCTTCTACCTCCACAGGGGTAAGGCTGCGTAAACACTACCCTCCCCAGACTCCACCTATGGAATTTCATTGGGTATGTTCTTGTTGTTTTTGTTGTACTCTTGATCCTAAATTCATGAAGCTAATGATGGGTAAGCAGAACATGTTGAACCTTGAATGCCTTTAAGCGTACCAGCTAACTATTTTGTAATACGCAAGAGGGAAGAAATAGATGTGTGTTAAAGCACGATAAGATCTGACCTCAGTAGTTATCACCAAATTAGGCAGAAGAACTACATCTACAAAACCCATATAATGTTTGACAAACTATTATCTTCACCAAAAAAAGCACAAAGGTTGTGTTAAGAACATATGATTACATCGGGGTCCTTCCACAAGAAGATCTAGAGACCTTACAAAAGCTCAGTTTTAATTTATTCTAATGTGGAAGGATTGGAACTTGTAGTCTATGCTTCTATATGGTATAGCTAGAGTTTGACTTTTTAAACTCAGACAGACCTAAGAGTTAAACCAGCACAAAGAGACATCGTCGTGTTTGAGTTTCAGTTGCATAATATTGCAATCCAAATTTTGAAGAGCAAAAGGAGCAGTCAACAGCCACTAATTTTGAAAGGAAGAAGTGGCTCAGAAATGTAGATGTCTGTTGGATTGTTCACTCAGTTCTTAAAAAGCTACAGTATAGTTAAATAACTTACCGCAGACAGAAGTTGTCGTGACTTGACATCCCAAATGCGTAAATAGCTGTCCAATCCTAGTCAAAGGTAATTTATTCAAGTTAATAGCTTATGAGGAACAAAACTAGAGAAACACAACTTAGTTCAATAAAGAGACATGTGATCTAGAAGTCTAGATCGTAAACAATTTGAGAGAGGTTTCAAAAGCTTCAGATTTGCTATTATGAGATTATATCTTCATACAGCAAATCTCGAGACAAAATGACCCTAGGACATATATCTGAGTTCCCAGGCTTCCATTTCAAAAAGGGACATACATCGAGATCAAAACTGCTATATATACAAGGACCTCTGACGAAGTGCATCACGATATAAAGAAGACAACTGCAATTTTAAATACTCACCACATGAGGCTATTATTGGAAGCTCTGGATGCCTAACTATGGATCTTATACTTCCAGAACATTTCCCCAAGAAGGATCCCAAAAGTTTCCCTACAACAAAAAGATGCACTCAAGCGTGAGACCCATAATAAATGAATTAAACGAGTCTAGACATGAGAGAGCAAATCATAGTCCTAGACTGACAAGTTTACCTATCATAAAGAACAAGAATCACGTCTAGGAGGGTGGGGTGTATGCAAACCTTACCTCTCCCATTGGGGTAGAGAGGTTATTTCCGATAGACCCTTGGCTCAAGAAAATCATTTTTCAGAAGACAGTTTGAAAGAAATGCAAGAGGAAAAAACTATGAATTAAAACAAAAGCAGAAATCATCAATTCGACACAGAATACTGTTTAACAATATCTCTGTCTGCGTGCAACTTCTGATGTGAAACTGAAATTATAACCCAAATTAGATATTCTTACACATGAAGAGCTCATAATGAGTTAGCCAAGATACATGCAAAGTACAGTGGTCAAGTTAACCACAAAACCTTATTCATAGAAGAAACACAAGAATGGACTTATGTATTCTGTTTGCCACGTACATGAGTTGTCATAGTTTCATAAACGATATAAGTTCCATGCCAGAATCAAATGAGAGAACACACTTAGACTTGGATAGTAAAAATGTGGATATGAACATGCATAATCATAAATTTCTTATAACAATATCCTCAATAATTTTCAAAAGTCTGACTACTGGTTTTAAGGATGTCTTGCACTTATCAATGTACCCTTTTTCCTAAATGTTAAGGGGTCGTTTGGTTTGAATACAAGTTATAATGGATAAGTTATGTTGGGATTAGTTATGCTGAGATTATTTCTTATTGAGTGTTTGGTTTGTTTTATTCAAAATAATATGCATTGCATAAATTTTAAGAATTTGTTGTTTGTTTACAAAAATACCTTCAATTTATTTAGTTTTTTATATTTTCTTTGCAAGCTTTAGTTATTCAATATTCATTCTTAAAATAAAACTTTCATCTTCTTTACCTTAAATATTTTATGTGTGCATTTCTATGATGTCCGTATGTATTTAAAAATAAAATTTTCTTCTTATTTAATTTAAAAATAGAATTTTCATTTTAAGTTTGTTAAAGTAAAAAAGGAAGTATGAGAAATCAAAATATAAATAAACATAAGAATTAGTCAAATAAATTTATAAATAAAAATTATATTATATAGTGTAATTTTTTAATAGAAAAAAAAATATGAAGAATTATCATAAAAATAAGGGGTGAATGTTGTTATATATGGTATTAAAAATAATGTAAATATATATGAATGTGAAAAGTGAGGTATAAAAACATTTAAAGGGATATATTTGTCATTTACCTATTTCATCCCGGGATAAGTTATCCCAGGATTAGTATACCACCCAAGAGGAGGGATAACTTATCCCGCTACTATTTATTAATCCCGGGATAAGTTATCCCGAATTTGCCAACCAAACACCAACTTAAGTACCACTATAATTTAATCCCGGAATTATTTGGTGTTATCCTTCACACCAAACGATCCCTAAGAGTGTTATTTACTTGAATGGCAGAGATATAATGACAGCATAAACAACAATAACTATAGTGAGACAGCCGTTTACCTGTGCGTATATCAATAGAAGCAAGATCGCCAGACCCATTTCCTATGTATATTGTATGTCCATCTACATCCTCAGCCACAGCTTTAATAGGGGTCTCGCGAAAATCAAATGAAACAACAGGCCTTCTCTGAGCAGAAATATCATAGAGACGCACCTACAAATTCCAAAGTTGGTACAGGCGTAGTTTATATCAGCAACAACTTCTTTTGACAGGTAAATCAGCAACGAAATTAAGACATGAAAATGAGCCATAGCATGATAAACTGAGAGAACCTAATATGTTCAGCAGCACTCCAAAGGTGAAACTACTTAACAGCACGGGTACATGTGAGTTTTATATGGATCGATTTTAGTCTATTTAATAAGCTAAAAGCAATTTATGCCATTTCAACAAACCGATTACAATTAAAAACAATAAACTTCTTTCCATTAACTTCAAGATGCACCAACTGCTGTTTCTCAACAGTGAAAGGAACAAAGGAGCATTCTAGCGTAAAAGATGGTACGGCATTGTGGAATTTGAAGAAATCCAGACACTGTATATCTCTGTACCAGAAAACTTTAGGGGATAAGAAAAAGCAGGATTTGTGAGGTGAGGATGCAGGCTGAAATTCAAGAATAGCTGAGCCTGTTTTATTTTGGCAAGAGTACACAATACAACTGATTGGATCTCCAAATACAACTTATTGGATCTCCACCCCCATTGAATCTTCCTTCCCACTGCTACAGATTTCAATGTACTAATACAAGGTAAGAGTTAAGAGTCTCAGTAGTTTATAATGAGATAGAGGATGGTGGTCACAAGGGGTGACGAATTCTGGAGGGAAAAAACAGCAGCATGTAGAGGAAGAGACCAATGGAAGGACAGAAAAAAGTTCAAATGGTCTGGTAGGCTGGTCAAATTCATTTCAGAACTGAAATTGACTGGCTTAAAACATATGGAATTTTGTAGTGTTACCAACTTCTCAGAGCAGAAAGTTATAAGCACATCCAACACTTGACTCAGCTCACCTATTTGGCACCTTCATAGGGTTATTCAAGGACCCATCTCTCCTCCTCTCCCTCTCCATCCACTCACTCACCCACACACTACAAGAAAAAAGTGGCCCTCAATTTTTTCTTTTGGTCTCACAAATGCCTTATAATTTCGAGATACGTTAGTCAAAAGACGATAAAGGGGGTGTTTGCATTGACTTTTTTTAAGTAGCTTATAAGCTAAAAGCCATAAGTTGGGAACACCCAACTTTTGGCTTTTGGCTTATTTTTGTACTTTTTCAGCCTAAAAGAAGTGCTTAAAAGCACTTTTTGTCTTTCCCAAACACCTCCAAAATTAAAAAAGAACTTAAAAGCCAAAAGCTACTTAAAATAAGTCAATCCAAACATCATCTAAAAGGCAAACTACATGAAGCTCTTCTTAGCAAGAGGAACTATGAAGCCATTGCACCAAAATTATCCTCTTGGTACAAAAGAAAAGATCATGCTTATTAGAGCCAACAAATTAGCTAAGAAAAAATACCTGGTGACTATTAGTGCCTGCAACAAATTTGCGGTGGTCATCTTTGCATAAGAAAGTTGCAGATGTAAACCAAGTTGGGGTGAATATGCCGAGGCTGTTTTTTGCTGGCTGGAATAAGAATGCAACATGTCAAATTTTTGAAGTTTAAATAAGCCCAGTCAATTCTTTCGTTACACAAAAAAATGCTAAAGATAATGATGGTAAAACTCACAGATTTTGCAGACCAAACTTTAGCACACTGGTTCAGATCCCAGACATTAACCTCAACACCCTTCCTGATATAGCAAAGAAAAATTCATTAGATATCATACTATTCCCACGATCAATGTTATTTCCCAAATCCCTGTATTCACGATTACTCACCCACCAAACAATGCATAGCTTTCATCTGCATCTACCTTAGAGCACAAAATACTGCCTGAACCACAAACATTCCATGTTGTTTGAGTACCTTCACCACCAGATTCTTCAAGTGATTTGGACATTTTAACATATGTCATGCTTGCTTGTCCTTTGCTTGTGCATGTCAGCAGGTTGCATGACCTATACATGTATTAGAAAGAATTTCAGAAACAAGCTTAATTTAATCTGGCATAAAATTCCTCATAAATGCATGCCACACGTCCAAGGCAAGCTTCGTCTTCCAAGCCACATGCAGGCCAATACATTGCAAGCACACCACTCGCAATCCAATATAGTTAGTAACTGATAACTCTTTTCAACACACTAAATTGTTCCGATCACCACCATTAATGATGTCGACTCTGGATATTATCGACTATGAAATGATAACCAGGTAAATATCTATACTTCTGGGCACAACTCAAAAGTTTATTAACTACATTTGTGTAGGGATATTCATTTTTTAGTCAAGCTATATCAACAAAATAGGGATATTCATAAGAGGTTGCTCAGTTCATGGATAGCCAAATGAGATGAGAGGCGATCAACTATTATCCCATGTTTGGGCTGCATCACGGGGGCTACCATTCTACATGTCATCAATGCAAGGTTCTTTTCCAAGTTTGGTCAAATCGAAAGAGAATTATATTAGCATGTCACAACAAAATTAAATAATATTCACATCAATGCAAGGTTCTTTTCTTACCTTGTTCAAGAAAATCTAAATCTTCCTCAATACTTAGCAGGTAGTGGTTCACTCCGAAATCAATCTTGAAGGCACACTAGAGTTTGTACTAATTTAGGAGTTAATGAACTCCTAAACTAATCAAGCATGCAACCTCCAAAACTAAAAGCACATTTGGATGCCACACTTGAAACAGGAATAGCTAACACATCTCAGAAAGAATGGGGAATAAAGGTGAGTTAACTTTCCACCAAAGCACTATATCAAAAATATGTTCTTCCATTTTCAATATTTTTTGCAAGATATGTTTTTAATTCTTCTTTAAATATGTACCTCCACTTCCAGCTGTATGTCTAAATAATTCCTTATAGAAGTCACCAAAATCTTCTATAGGTTCGATAGACCTTGAATGGGAAGTTTCTACTAAGAGAATCAAATTTGTAGCAAGGACACATGAAATAAAAATCATCTTATTCATTTTTTTCTAGAGCACCCCAATATTTATCAAATTTCTCCTTTACCATTAAACCCTAAACAGTATTTTCATTTGATATCAATTTTTCCAAATAACAACTTGACATATATTAAAAATGGTTATTTGATGTAACATAAAGTGATCCAAATACCTTAAAAAAAAATTCAAATCTCTTTACACTCTCTTAATAAGTACCTGCATTACTTCCATCCACAAACTCAAGATGATGTGACAAGTCAATATAATCTTAAATTGCACCTTGCAGGAACAATCTCGCATAAAGATTTCTTAAGGAGATTTTCATCTTCACAACATTCCTGAAACTTCCTCCACCTAGCAGGAGATTGCCTAATATATCTCACTGCTAGCCTAACTCGTTCAACAGACATAGTTGATTCTTTTATACAATTTTGAACAACAAGATGTACAATATGAGTCACACTCCTCACATGCAAGTGAGTACCATTCATAATATTGGTCCCCCACTTAGTTAATTTAGACAATTCATTCATTATCACATTATTTGAACTGGCGTTATCAACCGTAATAGTAAAAATCTATTGTAACCCCCACTCATGCAAACACTTACTAATAGCCTATGTCATATCTTCACCTCTACAACTAGAAATTGGGCAAAAGATGATAATCCTTTTATGCATAGTCCATTCATTATCAATCGAATGAGCGATGATACACATATAATTAATTTTTTCCAAGGAAGTCCAAGTACCCCTCACTCTTTATTGTTTTTCTTTAAGAAACTTCATCGATTTATGTTTCTCTATATCGAAAAGATCCAAACAATCACGAGTCACAATACCATGAGAAGGAATCCGGAAAAAAAGGTTGGGCCCCTTCCCAAAAATTTTAAAACCTTGTTTTTCAACAAAGCTGAAAGAAAGTTCATTAACAATCACCATATGACATAAAGCCTTCCTACACTTATCTTGATCTAATTTTCACTGCTAGACTAATTCATTCAACAGACATAGTTGATTCTTTTATACAATTTTGAACAACAAGATGTACAATATGAATCACACTCCTCGCATGTAGGTGAGTACCATTCATAATATTGGTCTCCCACTTAGTTAATTTAAACAATTCATTCATTATCACATCATTTGAACTGGCGTTATCAACTTTTAGTAAAAATCTTTTGTAACCCCCACTCGTGCAAACACTTACTAATAGCTTATGTCATATCTTCACCTCTACAACTAGAAATTGGGCAAAAGATGATAATCCTTTTATGCATAGTCCATTCATTATTAATCGAATGAGTGATGATACACATATATTTATTTTTTTCCAAGGAAGTCCAAGTACCACTCACTTTTTATTGTTTTTCTTTAAGAAACTTCATCGATTTATGTTTCTCTATATCGAAAAGATCAAAACAATCACGAGTCACAGTACCACGAGAAGGAATCCGGAAAAAAAGGTTGTGCCCCTTCCCAAAAATTTTAAAACCTTGTTTTTCAACAAAGCTGAAAGAAAGTTCATTAACAATCACCATATGACATAAAACCTTCCTACACTTATCTTGATCTAATTTTCATGGATCAACTACTACACCCTTGTTACCTGAAAGGCTAATGTTGATTGACTAGTATCAACAATATGAGGTGAAATATAAATTTGTAGAGACACCAAAATACTTTTTTCAAATTCCTTCCCGTAGTACTATGACTCATGATTGTTTTGATCTTCTTGATGAAGAGAAACATAACTTGATGATGTGTTTTAAAGAAACACAACAAAGAGTGTCTTACCACTGTTACTTGAACTTCCTTCCAAATAATTAATTATATGTGTATCACTATTCATTCGATTGAGAAAGAATGGACTATGCATAAAAGGATTATCAACTTTTGCCCAATTTCTAGTCATAGAGGTGAGGATATGAGAAAGGCTATTAGTAAGTGTGTGCGTGAGTGGGGCTTACAAAAGATTTTTACTATTACTGTTGATAATGCTAGTTCAAATGATGTGACCGTAAATGAGTTGTCTAAGCAATTAACTAAGTGAGGGACCACTATTATGAACACCTTCACGTGAAGTGTATGACTCATACTATAAATCTTGGTGTTCAAGATGGTATAACAGAATCAACTATGTCTATTGAATAAGTTAAGCAAGCAATGAGATACGTTAGGCAGTATCCTGCTATGTGGAGGAAGTTTTCGGGAATGTTGTGAAGATGAAAATCTCGTTAAAAAATCTTTATGCTTGGATGTTCCCACAAGGTGAAATTCCACCTACTTGATCGAGAGATTGTAAAGTGAAATGCAAAATTTCTTGAAATATTTTTGAGGCTTACTATGAAGGTATCTGGATCACTTTATGTTACATCACATATCCAATTTTTTAAAATTTGTCAAGTTGTTATTTACTTGGAAAAATTGATATCAAATGAAGATATTGTTTTGAGTTCAATGACAAAAAAGATAAAGGAGAAATTGATAAATATTGGGGTGCTCTTAAAAAAAAGGAATAAGATGATATTCATATCATGTGTTTTGGATCGTCGCTACGAATTTGATTCTCTTAGTTTTGCACTTAAGAAGATGTTTGGGGATAAAGGGCCAATTATAGAAAAGGATGTGCAAAAGTACAAGACTTCATTTTTTATTGAGTATGTAAAGACAATTTCAAAAATAAAGGTAGTCAACTTTCTTCAACTGAAGTGGAAACTTCCGTTCAAGATTTATCGAACCTATAGGAGATTTTTGGGCACTTTTATGTGGAATTATTTAGACATACAACCGGAAGTGGCTGTGCAGATTATAAGACAGAATTGGAAACTGTCTTGCAGAAAATATTGAAAATAGAAGAGTGATTTGATATATTGCTTTGGTAAAAAGTTAACTTACCTAGATCCCCCATTCTTTCTGAGATGACTCGAGACGTGTTAGCTATTCCTATTTCAAGTGTAGCATCTAAATGTGCTCTAGTACCGGAGGGCACATTCTTGATTCGTTTACAAGTTCATTTACTCCTAAATTGGTACAAGCTCTAGTGTGCCTTCAAGATTGGCTTCAAAGTGAACCAATGCCTTCAAAATACCTTATATATACAACATAATGTTTTGTCAAGGGGGTTCGGGTGAACACCCTCGTCCCCTCCTAGATCTTCCCCTGAGCATATATGGACATCAAAACCACAATTCATCCCATCTACAAGCCAAACAATTTCAAAGATATGCCAATTCATGAGTAAATAACACATTAAATCAGGCCAGTCTAGTAAGCATGAGAGAATACATATTTATATATTTGAATTGCCAAGGATAAGGGCCAAGCAATTGAGCAACCTTTTTTAATCCAAAGTAGTCATACAATACGTCTACTTCTACTAGTTGCTTAATCCATGACATAACTAGGGTGATTAATTAAACATATCCTGGTTGTACTGTCTAAAGCAGGCAAAAATAATACCTTGATGTTGAGCCCAATCTCTCTCTTTTAAATAAATGCAAACCAACAACACAATTATCTTCCGATCCTGTATGATTTTGATTTTCAATTGAAATGGATGCACGAACATCTCCATTGACAGGACTAAGAACCTCAATCTGCAGCACATATGCAGTAAAGGGTACACAAATAAGGGTCAATATTCCATAAAAATACATAGCTTCATATTATCTTAACTTAGATCAAACATAAAGCCTCACCTTGCCGTTTTTCCTTGCTACACCTAGTAGCTTCAACAAATCAAAATAAAAAAAACTAAGTTAAATGTCTCATTTTGAAGATACGTTTATAGCAACAGTTAAACACGCAAGGATTACATCACAAGAACTTCAAGATGAATATCTAAGTTCATTATAGTAATTTATACTGCATTTACACTAATTCAATTTATTTTAAAAAAACTTAAGTAAATCTATGCAATATTTGAACAATGATTAGCAAGATGATTCACTATGACATGTTGAGTGGAATTTATCTTGTACAATTGAAAGACAAGTTTACATATAGTACAGAACCTAATATACATAGCTCTCCATATTTTTCTTTCTGGGTTGGAGTTTTGAGTTAATGACAAGAAATATTCATCCTGTTAAATAGAAAGTAACATCAAAAGTTCAATGCTGTGAAAGAAAAGAAAAAAATAATCCATATCAGCTGAATAAATATAATATTGAAATAAGCTACACTCTTGGTTCATGTTTCTTTCATAACAACTTTTTCCCATTTAATAGCTTCTTCTACATTTGAGATTCCATATTGAGATCATGTTTCAACCATATTTTGAAATTCAGACAAACAACTGATAGAGAACTGAAACAACTCCAAAAAACAGACAATGTTTTTTTAATCAGTAACTTTGCTATAACTTGACATCCAGAATCAGCTTATCCAGAAAACTATCCCCCAAGCACACATTACATGGGCCCATATTCATGTAGAGACAGAGAAACACATTGCAGACTGAAAACATCTTCAATGAAGGAAAAGAACAACAAGAAATCAGTAAATCAAATGCTAGGCCACAAATACTGATAATCTATAGTTCTATACTATAAAAGTACGAAGTTCCAACACAAAGTATCAATTGACCTTTGTACCCTTAGTAAGTGCATTTCATGTTGGAAGGAATTGCAGCTCCGATAAACTTTTGAAAACTTCACTATTTCCTATTGCATTGGGTAAAATTTTTGTACATATAATTATCATGGGATATCTGTGCAACCTAAAGTCTACAGTAACAAAATTCACAGAGAAAACTTACAGGGTCAAATTCAAGGTCAACAAGTGACGTGGCAAGCACACACCTCGATGCATCAGGCTCCCCCCATCTCTCCACCACCTTCGGAGCTTCCTTCTGTTCACCCTTAGCTTCAATAACTACACCAAGAAAATTTAAATATATAAAATAAGACTCTTAGTACTAATGTTTTTTTTTGAGAAGGTAACTGTTGTGTATATTCATTGAACCAGTACATTGGTTGCACTAAAAACCATATTTACAGCTTGTCAAAAAGTAAGAAAACTGAATCTGAATCCTAACAGGAACCTAGGATATCTATAATGGATTCAGTGTCCTCTAAATACATCTGTTTGCACCAGAAGCAAAAAAACCTGATACACTTTAGTTTGATCTTTTGAAGATCACAGCGCTTTCTCTCAAAATATCTAGCATTTCTTTCTTTCCAAACAGTCCATCAAATACAGGCTAGGACAATCCTCCATCTATCTCTATCTGCAGCTCCCACCCCTACTTCTCCCCAACTGTACAAAAGATGTGTAAGCAAAACCCCTTAGTAGTAATGTTTCTGGCTAAAGAGTAAAAGTCTTTTTATCTAAGTCTGGTGAAGAGAGTTACCCTATACTGAGGTAGCAGCTCTCTGTGGAGGTGCCAAAGAAAAGGGACAGTCTTTCTATGTGAAAACCCAATTTGCAGCATAGATGCAAGATATTATTGCAAACAATACTAGTAAAAAGAACCAAACTTCATCGTAAAACAATAGATTAAAGCTCAAAATCTTTACCTTCAAATAGTCCAAGAACTACACTAGAAGCTCAAATCTTTACCTTCAATAACTACACCAAGATTTATTTTATTTTTGAAAAAAAAAAGCCTCTTACCGCTAATATTTTTAGCTAATAAGGGACATTCTTTATAAGTGAAAAAAAAATTCCAGCATATATGGAAGATATTATTACTAACAATGCTAGTAAAAAGAATCAAACTTCATTGGGAAACGATATACAAAAAGGTCAAATCTTTACCTTTAATTAGTTCAAGAACCACACTAGATTAAAGCTCAAATCTTTACTTCCAATAACTACACCAAGAAATTAAAAAAAGAAAAAGAAGACTCTAAGTACTAATATTTCTAGCTAAGATAGTCTTTTTGTCTAAGTCTTAACGTACAACTTGTGGTAGTTAGTGGGAGGCAATAGGTACCCACCCTTGAAACTAGTTGAGTTGTGCGCAAGCTGACCCAGATACCAAAGTTATAAAAAAAATAGTCTTTAAATGTGAAAACCCAAGTTTCAGCATAACAAATGACAACTGCCTTAGTCTCAAACAAGTTGGGGTCGGTCATATGAATTCCTACTTCTTCATTTAAGGTCAATTTTCAGCATAGTTGCAAGATGTAAAAAAGAACCAAACTTCATTGTAAAACAATAGATTAAAGCTCAAATCATTACCTTCAATAACTACACCAAGAAAATTTAAAAAAAGAAAAGGAAGACTCTTACTACTAATATTTCTAGCTAATAAGAGAACCCAATTTCCAGCGTAGATACAAGATATTACTGGTAACAATACCAGTAAACAGAAACCAACTTTCATTGGAAAACAATAAATAACAAGCTCAAATCTTTACCTTCAATAACTACACCAAGAAAAAAATTACTAAAAAAGAAGACTTTTAGTACTAATATATCTAGCTAAAAAGGGACGGTCTTTTTGTCTAAGAAAGACTCGACGGATAGAGTAAATCATACTTGTGCAAGCTGCCCGCACACCACAGTTATTAAAAATAAAATAAAAAGGTACCATCTTTATATGTGAAAACCCAATTTTCAGCATAACAATGACAACTATGCCTAATCAGGGACAAGTTAGGGTCGACCATATGAATCCCTACTTCTTCATTCAAGCTCAATTTTCACCAAAGTTGCAAGATATTATTGCTAACAATAATATACACAGTTATCTCATACCCAGACACCACGGTTATCAACAACAAAAAAATATTGCTAACAATAGAACAAGTGAAAAAGAACCAAACTTTCATTGAAAAACAATAGATTAAAGTTCAAATCTTTACCTTTAATTAGTCCAAGAATGTCAAACGTCAAAGCTCTAAGAGGAGGGCAACCAGAGCTCTCCACAGTAGTAGTTCGAGGCATAATTTTGCATAAAAATCCACAAATTCAATGCTCACAACAGATAAATAGAGACCAAAAGGGATTTTTTTTGTGGAGAAATTCGAAAGATTTAAGGGAGGGGCGGCTAAACCCTAAAATTATTCAATGTTATTAATACATATGGTATAAATTTAAATAATTATGTGTTTATTATTAGTATTAATTGTATTTTTTTAATAGTTTGTTGTCAATTTTTTTTACCAATTATCATTAACATATTTTTAATTTTTTATTATTTTCTTAAAATATAATTGATGTAATTGTAATTAAAAGTTGTAGAAAGTTAAATTTGGGATTACTTTCTTAATTGACATAATATGACCCTTAATTTAGATTCAGTTGACAACTATAACCTTTAACTTTATTAATGTACAAGTAGACACTTTAACTATCCAAAACTTGAACAAATAACATATTTTTTCTACATAAAAAATTTGTGTCATACGTGGCGTCTTACGTGTATTGTGTCACGTAGAACATGTGTGTCTGCTTATTTAATTTTATACAAGTTTAAGTGCCTACTTGTGCACACCCAAAGTTGGAGGGCATAAATGTGAAATGAAGCCAAGTTAAAGGGCATATTTATGTATTATGCCTTCTTAATTTTAAGACAATTGATGTACAATTAAAAGTTACCGACAATTAAGTTTACACTTTCTATTTCTTAATTTGTCTAATTCATTTCAATTTGAATCCATCATATTTTAAAATCCCCGCTCTTATGCAATAGCTCGCAAACTATATAGGAAAGGTAACCCGCATTAGGCAAGCCCAGTACGATAAGTTCAGTCCAGAAGGCAAACCCCTTTCTTTTGCTGGCAAGAGATTTCGAACTTGAGACATCCAACATATAAGTCCCAAGCCCAAACCATTGGGCCACACAGAAGGATTAAAAAAAAAGGAAAAATTACCAAATTACACACCTTATATTTTTATATTTTCAATTATTTCATACCATTTTTAAAAATTTCAAAAATCTCTCTTCTCATACATAGGAATGACGCTGATACATCGCGATTTGATACATAAGTTCTTTTCATGATACATCGCTAGTTGATACAAACCAAACACACAATGTATCAGTAAAACATAAGTTTTAATGTTATTTTTGTTGTGTCCATGATATATTATGTGTTATAAGTTGATTCATAAGTTTTATTAATATTACAATGTTTGGTTTGTATCAACTAGCGATGTATCATGAAAAAGACTTATGTATCAACGTCATTCCTATGTATCAGAAATCTGAAAAAAAAGAGAATTCGGATAATTACCAAAAAAGTCAGGATAAATTGTAATTGAGCTTTTTCACTATGAGCTTTTGAAAAAATTACCAAAAAAAAACAATACTCTGATTGTCATACTCAATCAAATGAAGTCTTAAATCTATTTTTAAATATTTTTACTACTTTAGAATAAAGGAAATTTACATAAATGTACTACATTAAGAAAATATCTACTATTTATAGCAATAATATTTTTTTCATTGAATATTTATAATACAATTATAATACAATTTTAATACATATTAGCTAGAATAATTTATAAAACTCATATAATACAAGTTTTATTCAAGAATAATTTATTTATCACATACTTTAATACACTTATAATACATTGTGTCAATTTCTTACCAAACAAATATAATATATTTTAAAACACTTATAATACATTTATATTGCATGCATAATTTACTTTTAATACATAGTAGATATATCATAATATTGCTACATATTGATATAAATGATAATAAATAAAAAATATCGCTAAAATCAGTAATTATTTATTAAAAAGTATTTTTCCAGTAGAATAATTTTGATAGTTTGTTATGCAATGATTAATTAACAATGAAAATATTTTTATATAATTACTTAATCTAAAAAGATATTTTTGTCTAAATGGGGCAAGGCAGAACGATTAAAAACTTTGACAGGTTAAAGTTGGCCTTGGACAATCCTTAAATTCCACATTTTAAGGAAGCTTAATTATAGATAACCTAATAGTATTAAAAAGTATTTATACCAACTGTATGTGTTTTAATATCCGTGGTGTTTGGATTAACTTGCGCGCACCTCGATTAATTCAATAGAAGACATATCACCTCCCACCACCAACATATATCAAATAACTCTGTTTATCAAGACTAGGACAGAAGAGAAGAAATCATCTAGTGTTTTTTCCTCAGCAGGGACTTGAACCTGAGAAACCTCATGATTCTCATGATTCTATACTGACGGTGTATATAACTCAAACTTTCCCCAGGATACCCACAATTGGAGATAAACTACTGTTACTGTTACCAAATGTGGGAACAACAAATACATTTTAACAAAATTATTGCTTGTTCCAAAACAAGAACGTAATGCTGAAAAACACACACAAAGGAGGAGAAATGGACTTTCTCTTCATTTGTTTCAAAGAGGCTGAAGTATGAACCAAAGAAGCAATACATCAGCATTATCAATTGTATACTATACATTCAATTATTTTTCCAGATTTGTACCACTTATATCTGTATATTGGAACATCCTGCACCAAACCAGAACCTCAACTCAACAAGGAACTCTACTGCCAATTAAAAAAAGCCGAAACTTTTTTTGTTTGATATGGATGAAGAGCCAAAACTCTCACAATCCCAGATAGAAAAAACCGGGAACCATTTGGATCTTTAGTGGTTCCATTGGTAAACTCACTGGAGCAGCAATGCTAATCAAATGGTGTGCTTTATGAGTTTTGTTGTGTTTCATCTGCGACGCCTATTGTTGACGAAATCTGGATCACCTTTCCTCATCATAGCAGCGAACTCATCGTAATTGATTCTTCCATCCTGCAATTGGTTAAAAATATTTCTCCATGACAGTCCAAAAGAAACCATTATGTTTAAGCACAAGTCACTCAGAGAATCTTTTATTTTTGGGGGTGCAGCTTTCTTGTTTCAAGGAAAAGAATATCTCTTTTCTTATTAAGTTTAAGAAAATATCAGAAGACAACAGATTTGTATTGATTCTGTTCAACTGTACAATTGACAAAATCTGATAAGAAACATAATTTCTGCAAACAAGTGGCTAGAAATACGGTTCACTAAAGGGCTGTCCAAAATTTTACTTCATTGAAAGAGACCTATTTGTAAAGGGAGAAAAAAAGAGAAAGATTCAACTCCTGATCTCGAGCACAATTCCCAGTCGTTGTTTAAGCTATAGAGTCCTTACTATTTGATCAAAGCACTCTTACAAAATCTCCTAATTGACCAAAAGAAAAGTTGGCAAAACATTCAGTATTTCAAAAGATATGGTTAATCATTGGACACTCTTTTGTGAGAGAGTGAAAAGTGTCGCCATCTTTAAATGAGAGTAACAAGTGTCAAATATTGTGGATGAGTCAAAGTGACACAGTAAAACATCCCTCTTATAAATGGACCAAGGATATCTTCTCAATATAGATGAATTATTAGAGAATTATTATACTATCATATAACCCTCTTTCCAAACTTGCTGGCTTTGTATTAAATAAATTTTGTTGTTCTTGCTCCTCTTATAGAGAATGCTTGTTTAATCCTAGGGAAGCATTTCACATTACTTAAATAGTTTCTTATAATAGTGCCGACATGACTCATGCATTACTTTTACTTGCTTATAAATAAATATTACATTTACTGTTGTATTTTTACAAGAAATTCTCAAAAACACAAGACATTTAGATATTGTAAATAGAAATATCATATAAACTTGTGAAAAGAAAAGGATACCGTACATTGTCTGTGTCAACTTCAGCAATGATCTCTTTTATTGATTTTTCATCAGTAATGTTGTATTCCTTCAGCGCATGCTCCAGTTCTTCCATCGTAATATACCTAAAGGGACCAAGATTAGAAAATAGTAGAATGTTAACCCAAAGTAAACGGGCAGGTGGATAGCTTCATACCCGCTTTTATCCTTGTCAAAATACTCAAATGCTTTGTACAAGTGATCTTCTCTTTCCATGCGATTCATGTGCATCGTAGCTGTTATGAACTCAAGGTAATCAATTGTTCCATTTCCATCAACATCAGCCTGGAAGAACAACCAAATATCTGTATTATCGACTATGCATTAAGCATGTTAGGCAAATGAGTACACTCTATGCACGCAATCTTCATGGTATTTTGAAGCCAAATATTTTTCATGTCAAAGGATTTTAAGGGCATTGAGAACATCATCATTTCTATGAGCATCTAATAATTAAACACAATCCATTTAGAGCTGTGGACTTGCCAATGGGTAAGAAATACTGCCACTTAGCGAGATACACATCACCAAAATGAAGTGTTTCTGCTGGACTATGTAAATCTCTTGTTCATGCGCTTCACCAAGAAGCTTTTAGTTCTCAGAAATTTACATCTCAACAAGTGATCCACTGCTTGCCAAATTTGTCAAATGAATATGACGAATAATTGCAAGAAGGAGATATGAGCTAAAAAGAGGGAACAGTAACCATGAAGTAAGGAATGGCCAGGAAAATACCGCGTCCATCAACTGCCTGACTTCTGACTCAGAAAGCTTTGTACCCATTTTTGTAAGACCAGCTTTCAATTCTTCAAATGTAATTGTCCCACTGTCATCTGTGTCTATAGATTTGAACATTTCCTTCAAGCCAATGATTTCTTCTTCAGAGAGATTTTCAGCAATTACCTACAAATTTAGGGAAACAGAAGATAAGCACAGTTGTTGGGAAACACATGAAAGGGAGAAAAATTGCCTATGTCGTCAAGAATAAGAACATTGAATATTGACTCAACCTTTAGTGCTACTTTCTTCAGCTTGTTCATAGCACGGAATTGTTTCATTCTAGATAAGACAGCAATGTCAAGAGGTTTGTCAGATGCATCACCATCTTCTCTCATCCATGGATGATCTACATTTGCATATATATTTACTTCAGTTATAGTACAGTATGAAATGGCCGTTCCAGAGATTATAAGTATTATAACCATCAATTATGCATACCAGAACCTACCAGTAGAAGTTATCACAAGGACCAGAGTTATTCCTTGGAAAAAATTGATTTCTATGAGCATGTCTCCTATGGAATGCGTGGAAGGAAAACAACCATGGATGCTTTGAAAGAAAATCCGAGTAAGTCCATGTTTGAAATATAAATGTGAACTATCTTTGGATCTTTGTATGAACTCGCTATTATAGCTGATTGGGATAATCTTTCGGACTTTATAGACTAATTACTTAGCTAAAGGAATTCTGGAATCTAGATGCTATACAAATAAAGGTACTCCTCTTAATTAAAATAAAAAATATCATACCAAATAGAGACAATATAAGAAAGATATTCTGCAGTGTATTATGAGAGATCTTGATTAAAGCTGAATCTTACTTAGGACTTCAGCTGCAGAAATCCTTTCCCTAGGATCAGATCGTAGCATCTTCTTAACAAGATCTTTAGCGCTACTCGATACTGAAGGCCAAGGATCAGATGAAAAATCAAGATGACCTCGAAGAACGGCATCGAAGATGGTCTGATCATTCTCTGCGTATAAATAAAGAGAAATATATCCAAGTCAATGAAAAATACATCGGAGCAGTCATTTTGTAAGAATATCATGCAAAAATGTTGCCTTGTATAGTTTACTTCTGGTAGCTATCCACCACTGGAAACAAAAGGCCCAGCAAAACTTTGTAAAACATCTTACAAATCGTTTGCCTAAAAGTAGGCTATGCTTCCCCAAGTTTGAGACTGGCAAATAGTTTTAAATAATTGGAGTATATACCTCCTTGCTAAGTTTACGGGAACCCAGTTGCAAATATGGAGTCGGAAATAATGATGCTCAGATACTAAGGAAAACACTAGCTAAGGCAAGATACCATATAATCAGTAAGATAAATCAGTCTAGATTATTACATTATGGCAATTACAAGAGGAACACAAATAATGCTGTTCAAATATATCTGCAAGATGAGTATGAAATTCTACAACTTTTTATGCCATTTCGTCGAGTTTCAATGTATTCTATTACAATTCCTGAACAACATGTTTCTTCATTTTCTTCTTCATATTTTGGCACAAGGGCAACAAACAGAAGATGTTATATGGTAAAGAAAGAATCTGCCATAGTTCTTTCTGTGGCGAACGAAAAGGAAGTCAATAATGATGAAGAAGCTTTAGGAAAATCCAATGCTAAAATATTCTAGACGTAGCAAATGAAGTTACCTCCATAAAATGGTGGAACACCACTAAGTAGAATGTATAGAATAACTCCAGCACTCCAAATATCAGCTTCGGGTCCATATTCTCGGCGCAAAACTTCAGGAGCAACATAATATGCACTACCAACTAGGTCTTTGAACACATCACCTGCATCCACGAGTGCTTTTCAGGTTGAATAGGTCATCAATATATCCCAAAGAGCTGTAAACAAGTGGTCCAACTAAAAATCCAACAAAAACATAAGTTAAAAGAGACATGTCTGCAATACCTTTTCTTCAAGTGGTCATATTTAGCTAATAAAATACAATTGTATTCCACAGATATTTGTGCTTTTTCTTTAAATTCTTGAAATATCTATCTGGTCAGATTCATGTGTTGCAAATACTATAGTTCCCAGTCTCCATAGTATTGTAGCCAGGCGCCAGCACAAGAATGCTATCCAAGATGTGACTTTGAACAAAAATTATAGATTGTACGTGCTTTTCCCTTCTTGTGGATCTTTTCTCAAATTTTTTGAATATACACAGTCTACATACGTTCCCAACCAAATCTAAAAAGAAGTAAAATTTGGCATTGTTACATTGTTCTGTTACCTGAGCAAACTATCAGGGCTTCTCAAAACGACAACAGGTGCCAATGCAGGAACACAAGACGGGATGACTTAGAAACAACATAAATACGACGAGAACACATTTCTAAATTGCATAAGTATACAATTTCATCTTAAACTCACTATAACACAAATCAGTCAAACAATTATAATGAAGTTATGAAACAATCCCTTTAGCGTGTAGTATGCATATAGAGAACAAAATATAGTAATATAACTAAAGTGTAATATAATCCAATTCCACCTATGTTCCTACGGCATAAACCATTTCCAACTCTGGATAAAGGACAGGGTTGTTAAGAGCATATAACATTTCTTGCTCATTGGTTGCATAAGGTTTTCAATTGAGTTTGAAATGGTCCTACGTCACTCACCCACTCATGGGTAAAACTAGCGTACCCAATGGGGGTTCATCCCTTCATTGAAAAAATACACTATATACACAATGTCAAAATTGTTTTTACGCTCAACTAATTCCACGGGATACCTGCCCCATCCCACTAGCATCAGGTACCAAGTAAGACAAATGGGAAGAAACAACTGGGGTTTTGTCCCTTCAGGAATTTGAACCTATAATTATTTTACATTTGAATCTCCTTCCTGAAAATCTTGGCTCCACCTCTGCACCCATTGTCTTAAAAGATTTGTGTTTGATGCTTAGTTTCCTTCAGAGTGGTGATGGCAAAAGCAAAAGTATTCAAAATTGTGAAAAATTATGCTATTAGTGTGAACGAAATGGAGAGAAAGAATATAGCAAAATTAATACAGAAAATTCAAACAGAAGACCTAAATTAGCTTAAAAGTAAGGCGCAATTGATCGGTGATCGAATAATACCTGGTTTGAAAAAGACTGATAGCCCAAAATCAGTAGCCTTCAATGGTGAACTTTCATCGGAGCTCAAAAACAAGAAATTTTCAGGTTTTAAATCCCTATGCATAACTCCCATAGAATGACAATTGTGAACAACAGTTACCATCTGTCGGCAAACTCCAGCAGCAGCTCGTTCGGAATAGTGTCCTTTAGCAATTATCCGGTCAAAAAGCTCGCCGCCGGCACAAAGTTCCATAACGAGGTGAACATGATGTTTATCCTCAAACGTTCCTTTAAGCTCGACGATGTTCCGGTGACCAGTAAGATGGTGCATGATCTGAACTTCACGGCGGACGTCGTCGACATCGTCCTTGTTGATGAGTTTTCGTGTGGCGATTGACTTACACGCGAACTGCTGGCGCGTCTGCTTGTGAGTTACTAAGTAGGTGACTCCGAATTGACCGCGGCCGAGTTCGCCGCCGAAAATGTAGATGGACCGGACATCCTCCATTGGCCGGCCGAGAACACGGCCGATGCCGGAGAGTGGTCGTGGAGGTGGTGGTTGTGAGGATGGGATGATTCTGATACCGGTGTTCGACGGAGGTTGATTCGGCGTTGAAGTGGCGCCACCGGCGCCAGCGCCGGAGGTGGTGGTGGTGGTTTGGTCGGAAGGTAAGCTGTTACAGTTGCCCATTTTTTCTTCGAGTTTGTGAGACTGTTCAGTCAAACTTTGAGATATTTTTGGTGTATGGTCTGAAGACTCAACATTTTACTCATGGGGTGAAATGACAAAATAGGAATTTTTTCAAAATTTCTAAGTTGTTTGTTTGGATATTTTTTTATTATCAAAATATTGTTACAAAAGAACATATAGTATAACATAATAGAATAAAATTAATTTCAAAGAAAATTTAGACTTTATTATAGTGAAATATTATTATGAAAGATGATGATTAGCGGTGATCATTGAATAAATTTCTTTAACTTGAGTTGAATTAAAAGTACGAAATGTATTTGCACCATTACCGTCTTCAAATAAAGCTTTTTCTAGAGCCCGTTTGGATTGGCTTTAAGTTGGTCAAAACCAACTTAAAGCCCCTTTTCAGCTTTTGGACGTGTTTGCCTAATGCTAACTTTAAGCCATAAAGTTCTTAAAGTCAGTCAAAAATAAAAAGTTAGGATTCCTAACTTTTTTTTTTCTAAGTGCTTAAAGTCATTTTCTTTGACCATGGAAATTATTTTTATATCCCTTATATTTTAACTAAATTCCCAAACTACCCTTTTTATTCTTTTAACCCTAAAATTCACATAATTTTCCTCATTTAAGCACTTTTATCCAAACACTCAACTGCTTATTTATAAAAATAACTTTCAGCACTTTAAAGTTCTAAAAGCACTTCATACATAAAAGTTACTTTTTTTAAGTCCATCCAAACGGGCTCCTACAGTAAAAATGATGAATGCCACTTTTTTGTATCTTATTATAAGGCAAAATTATAAGTGCCTATAAAAAAGGCTATAGGTGGATTGCCTGTGTGAGCTAAGTCAAAAATCGGAGTTGATAAATTCGATTCATATTTAGTGTGGACGTCAAATCAAAAAGAATGTATTTCTACCATCTCAGTTATCATACGCATGATAAATGCGCGAATAGGTGTGGAGTATATGAATGTTAAAAACATCTATAATTTCAAGATGAGCCTACTTTGACGGCTTACACATTTACCCCTCTAATATTTTTATTGGCATCCTCTAATCTTTTTTTTTTCTTTTTGTATTTTTCCTATTCAACCTATAAAATTTTTGAAAGAGGAGGCTTAAAGTAACTGGTAAAATTGCTGTCATGTGACCTGGAAGTCACGAGTTCAAGTCTTGAAAACAGCTTCTGGCAGAAATGCAAGGTAAAGCTATGTATAATAGACCCTTGTAGTTGGACCCTTTCCCGGACCTTGCGCATAGCAGGAGTTCTAGTGTACTGGGCTGCCCTTTTAACCTATAAAATTTTGAGATAAAACATTTAATTGACTTGGCAGTGAGGAATAAGAAAAACTTCCTTCCAATAATTTTTATTTGTATCATTTAATCATTTTTAAAAAAATTCTTTTTGCAATTATTTTCATTGATAATTTAAAATTTTGGGATCTGAGGCCGTTTGGATTGACTTATAAGTTGCTTATAAGCTGTTTTTAATTTTTTTTTGAGTGTTTTGGCCAACTTAAAGACATTTTGTGCTTAAAATAAGCCTCAATAAATAGTTGGATTTATTTGGATGAACTTATTTTAAGCAGTTTATAAGTTGAAAACAGCTTATAAGTCAAAAAAAAAAGTTGGCCTACACCTACTTTTTTTTTATTATTTATAAGCAGTTTTTAACTTATAAACTGCTTAAAAATAAGTCAATCCAAACAAGCTAATAGACTTATTTGATTTGCTAGTTGCCACTTGCCAGTTAGGAATAATAATAAGGAACAATCCAAACAAAAGTTATGTCATCAAACAGCTCCCAACAAGTTGTCTTGTAGTTAAAAAAAATAAGGGAAAAGATTATTTATTGTTAAAGAATAAATAGAATAATATTACAGTTAAATCTTTCTATAACGATATCGTGTATTCGGATATTTTTTAACTGTTATAGTGAAAAATTATCTCTACGTTTGATCTGCTTACACCATATCCTTATAGAATTATATTGATTTGTTGTTGTTATTATTGTTGTTATAGTGAAATATTATAAAGAATAGATAATATAACATAATATGAAAGTTATATAACATCATCTCTACCTCATAAAGCAGAAGGAAGCATTGTGAGGTATTCGTGTTACTAGTAATAGAAGCTGTCCTTCGTTATCAGAATCTATATTACTCAAACTCTCCAAAATCGATGTCGTGTTCATGCTCAAAAAATGCACTACTAATGGAGGAACTGACACGTATCTGTCAACATTTTTGAATAATCCGAGCAACATTGATCATATGACAAGTACAGAATAATGGCAATGTTATCAAACTCAGGGAAACATCTGACTCATGCTACTCCAAAGTATTTACACAAGACCAAAGCTACAAGAAAACAGCTCTGTACATTATTACCACTATATATATTAACAGTAACAAGTTCGAGTCGAAACCGACTAAAAAATGACAGAGAACAGCTTCTCTATCACCAGAATAGTGAACAAGCTAGATGACAGAAATGACACAAATGTTGCAGAAATTCGAAGCATTACAATCGAAATGAAATACCTCATGTAGTCACTGTGCCTGTGCTGCTGTTTAAGGTATGGCATGAACCACCTGCCAGCATTGCCATCAAACTTCCTCCGTGCACTCTTCCTTCGGAAACTGATGATGAGCTTCCACCTACTGGCATACTCGCTTGGTTGAATCCAAAATATTTCCAACCGGTAGATGTCAAAACGTTACTACCTATCTTCATGATATTAATCTCCTTCATCTTTCCAGGATTTTGGGGTGTTGAATCCCAGATTGCAGCCCCTAGAGTGCCACCACCACCATGAATGCGTTTGTCTTGCTCCAGAGCACCATGAAATTCAACAAGTCCAGTCTTTCCTTTCGCAAATGAGTTACAAGGACTATCATTTTGACCAAAACCAGAAGCAGGTTGACCCAAAGAACATCTTTTTCCGTCACCATGCGCCTTGCAGAAATCAGTGCTTCCCTGAGCACTTTTTCCACAGTCTACGAACTTGCATCTTTTACCACCACCATGACGCACACAGTAATTTGTCCGGCCCCTAGCACTCTTGGAGCACTCTGGTACGGCACATCTCTTACCACCACCATGTTTAACACAGAAGAGAGTCCCTCCGTGAACACTCTTTGGGCAAATCCCACCTCCTTCAAATGAACATCTTTTCCCTCCACCATGACCCTTACAGAAAGGTGTGCTCCCCTCTGCGCCCCTATTGCAGCCTTCAAACGTGCAACGTTTCCCGCCACCGTGGCCTTTGCAAAACATGGTGCTTCCTTGTGCCCCTTTAGAGCACTGGGGGTACTGACACCGCCGGCCACCTCCATGTGAAATGCAAAAGCCAGAGAGTCCTTCAGCACTTTTCAGGCAGTTTTTTTCCTGGCATCTCTTGCCCCCACCATGTCTAATGCATAATCCGGACTTCCCTCTGGCAGCACGGGTGCAGGTTTCGTGACTGCAACGGCGTCCACCCCCATGTGCAATGCAGAAACCAGTGCGTCCTTCTGCACTCTTGGTACAATCGAGGAATCCACACCGCCAACCACCGCCATGGGCCTTGCAGAAGGTAGTTCGACCTTCAGCTCCCTTATGGCAGTCTGGTTTTTGACACCTACGGCCTCCACCATGGGCAATGCAAAAGCCAGAAGCACCTCTTGCTCCTTTAACGCAATCCTTGAACTGACATTGTTTGATGCCACTACAGCGTTGCTGCTGCTTTGTTCCGGAAGTACAAGTGACTGAGCTATTTGGATTTGTTATTACACTTGAGGAAGGATCAGGAGAGGCTGAAGATGGTTCAACTTCTTTTATCACCTGGTTCGAGAAATAACTAGACTCTTTGTCCTGTGGCGCATGTAACGGATGAAAAATGCTACTGGTCTTCCAATGAGAAACCGCTGATACTTCATCAGTCTGAAGAGCTCCACCAAAACCATGTGGCACCTTTATGACACTTTGTGGTGAAGTGGAGGTCATATGCAAAGTAGTAACATCAGATTCAGCAGCGCTACTGGAAAGACTCAATTCCAAATCAATTGCAGCCCCTTCATCAAGTACTTTTGGATCGGAGCTAGTCGAACTTTTTGGTCTTGGTGTCTTATCATTGGCAAGATAAAGACCGAAGTCCACTTCCAGGTCCATCGAGGACTTGTCAGTTTCTTTCGCTGGAGATATTGAGGTGCATACAGTGCCTGAACTCCACTTATTTTCTGAGGGACTTGATGAATGGCCTAAGCTTAGACATAAAGATGAACCAATTTGCTGATCAACAGATCCACGAATCAAGCTCCAATTGCGTTTTATTTCCTTTGTAGCAGGTACTAGAGGCATTAAAGACCCAACGGAATCAAGTCGCAGGGTGGTATCAGCACAATCACCACCTTCAGCTCTAGCTCCGCCAACTAGGATGGAATTTCCCAGATTCTTGGATGTATTCAACGAAGGGTTCGCAGCAAACCCCAAATAGTGGAATCTCGGATCCATGAACTAAGAGCTAGGATGCAACACTTCTATTGAACCAAATCCCAATGGCAAAAGAACAGTCGGCCTGCCTTCCTGCCTAAAAATTAGTTAGTGGCTAAACTAGGGTTAGATGTGTCACAAAGAGCACATCCCGCCCCCGCTTACAAATCCAGAAGTATCCTTTCTGTCCATTAGATATCACACTTTACACCAAGTTCCTGTAAACAGCAACAATGGAGTAAAACTTTGTGCTGAGTCAAACCTTCAGCGACAGATCATGATAAATAATCATCCTGTACCACATTGAATTCCATTAAAAAGCAGATTTCCGCACAGAAGAAACCAGAATTACTACAATCCTTTTTAGAAAAAGGTGGCTTAACTAATGAAAGAAAGATGGAACCAGATACATTTTATTTAAGAGAATATGAAAAGGAATGATTTAGCAGATGTAAACCAGAATAACAAGATCATTTATAAGCAAACAGAGTATGTTTCCGGGAAAATTACGTAGAACAATTTGACTTCTCTCCCCCCCTTTGCCCGCTAACCATGCAAGATTCTTCTTGCTAATTTGACTAAAAGAAAAAAATCCCTCCTCTTTTATTTTCCTCAACTTTCTATTTCTACTACGGAGAAGGACCTAAAATGCCCCTCAACTATTTGAATTGGTACAAAACTATCCTTCGTCCACCTTTCAGCCTAAATACCCCCAGCGTCAACCTTTTGGCTCAAAAATACCCTTATTTCTAATGGTCCACACTCATTAGGTGGATGGGAGGGCAATATTGCACCAAATCTCATAGTTTAAGGGTATTTTAGGCCCTAATCCGTTAAAATAATTTGAAATTACTTAATATATGAGCTCTAGTAAGATTGACCGATTTTGAATTCCATGGTAAAGTCACCTTTCCCTCCTCTTCATTTCTTCTCTCTTAAACTTCTTCTTGGATCTTGTCCATCATTTTAAATATTAATTTTTTAAAACTTATGGCAAAATAAGGGAGAAAAAAAGAGGAAAAATAATGAGGGCATTCATATATAAATAATTAGTTCAATAGAAGATAATTTAATAGTATCTTTTCTTTTGTGTGTACCCAAAATTCAAAATAAATGAATAAAAAATAATCTTTTCTCCTATCCCCACCCCTACCCTACCATGATAATAATATAAATTAAAAGAATATGAACATGTAGGTTCGTTTCAAGTTTAAGACTCTCAATCCTAATTAAGAACAGAGATTTTAAAAAAATAGGGAACGGACAAATCAATTGAATAATTAATAGAAAATTTTATGTTAATAAAAAATAATAATCTTTTTTAATTAGATGGACATTTAGACGGGAATATTAGATGGATCCCCAATTATGAATTGGGTTATAATAAATTGGGTATTAATTTAAAATAGGTTAATAGAAAAATATCATGAAATTAATAATTTTTTGAATATTATTTTCAAGTATACCAGGTCAAAATATGAATTATATGTGATTTGTATTATTTATTTGAGAAGAGTTTAAATTTGGACCAATTAGATAAGGCAACATAGTAAATAAATATTTAATAATTTTATGAAGCGGTTAAAAATGAGGGAAAATATGAGCCAAAGGGTTAACATCGGGGGTATTTTTGAGCCAAAAGGTTGACGTCAAGGATATTTGGAGGCCGAAAGGTGGATGGAGGTAGTTTTGTACCAATTCGAATAGTTAAGGGTATTTTAGACCCTTCTCCGTTTCTACTATTGTTTCCTTTGTTTCGATTATTATCTATCGTTGTAACTGTTCTTTTCTCCACTATTTTCTACATGCCTTTACTACTGTATTTCCTTTTCTTACTAATTGTTTTTATGCTTTACTCAACTGACGGTCTATCGGAAATAGTCTCTATCTTTACTAGGTAGGCGTAAGGTTGCATACACATCACTCTCTCCAGACCCCACTTGTGGGATTACATTAGGTATGTTGTTGTTTCCTGTTTCCGCTATAAAGTTCGTACGAACAGAGGTCATATACTCGGAAGAAAGTTCCAAACACTTTCAGTTCCTCTCATGTAAACAAGAAAGCCCGGACCATTCTAGTTTCAAACTTCGAAACCTCAGGAAGAACCATATAAGTAGCTAGCTACACATATGGAGCTAAAAGTTTAATAGACACAAAATTTCTTTTACCAAATCTATATACCAAGCAATTCTTTTTTCAGTCTATGACTCTATATAACAGCATTGTCAAAGCTCAAAGCTGAAAAGTACTGCAAAGCGCCTTCTTGGGTTTTTAAACGCAAAGAGCAATTAAAGCGTGTGCTTTAGTGAAAAAAGACACATTATGTATATGATTATATATTTCATCTATACTTTTAGTGTAACAAAGCTTGAAAATTTATGGGAGACTAGGGTAACTATGAACAAACTTTCTTTTCATAAATCACACCAAAAATTGACCTAAGCTAAAAAAAATAAAATTGGTTTTGCCCTATGCCACAAGGAACTGATTCATTAGCATTAGAAATTTAGATCATATTAAAGCTTGATAACTTTGCTTTCCGAAATAACAGAAGCACAGAACTACAAGGATATCAACTAAGACAAACTTAGCAAAGCGGGAGATGAAGAAGAAATATGAATTTGTCCACTTACACAAATAGGATTCTTCAATAAACCTCAATTCACGTTCTACCATACTAAAGAATCATGTTGCTTCGCGTACTCTTTCCTTCTTACTTGTTTAAATCCAAAAAATTCAGCAAAACTAATTGAAATCAGAGCAAAGCACTTGAGATTCAATTTCCTCCTTTGCTCCCTTCGCCTTACCACCTCAAGACTGCATAACGGAAGATTTGGAAACTGAAAAGAATTTCAAATGCTCTACATACAATTATTATAAAAGAAAATTAAATACAACCAAGAGAGAACTAAAACAGTTATCTATTTTTTTCTTGATTAGTATAACTTAGACATTACTTGAGCCGAGGGACTTTCAGAAAACACCCTCTCCTTCACAGGGGTAAGGTTTGCGTAAACACCTCCCTCCCTAAACCCATTTGTGGGATTACAGAGGGTATGTTGTTGTTGTAGTAGTAAAACTTAGACAATTTATCAAAAGAAAAATTGCAACATAAGGATAACAATTTGAAGAGCAGACCCAAGTTGTAAAACATGTTTAAATCCGAGTTAAAACAGCTAATCGAGGAGTAATTGTTTAAGCAAACTAGCTCCCATTCAGAGTTCAAGATTCCAAATTCACCACAATTTCCACCTTTTCCATTCTGAAAAAAAAGATCTGAGAGTACAAAATATTGAAACAAGCAATCATATCTGTGACAAAATGTTGCAAAAAATTCAAACAGACAGAATAGAACTTGAACTGAAAATTTTGCAACATAAGGATAAAGATTTGAAAACCCAACTTCTAAAAAATGGTCAAGTCCAAATAAAAACAGCAAATTGACAAAAACTTGCTAAAATATACAGGCTAGTAACAATAATCTCAAAGTTCAAGATTAGATTTCACTTAAAACCCCCATCTTTTTCTTTTTTAAAAAAAAAAACTTGCAAGTGCATAGCTCAATTAGGATGATGATTTGAAAACCCAACTTCCAAAAGATGTCCAAATTCAAGTAAAAACAACAATTCAATTAAAATTTACCCAAGTATACTAGCAAAGTTCTAGATTATCAGACTTCAACTAAAAATTAAACCTTTTTTTTCCTTTTCTTCAACAACAGCAACAAAACCAGTGTAATCCCATAAGTGGGGTCTAGGAGGGTGGTGTGTACGCAGTCTTACTCCTACCTCGTGAAAGTAAAGAGGTTGTTTCCGATAGACCTTCCACAGTTCAATTATACAATCCCAACTAGATTCTGATTTAAGGAAGGTAGATTAATTGGCAAAGCTCAAATGAAGAAGCTATTCAATAAGCAAACCAATCAAGACAATACAAGAGAAACAAGAAAATCAAAATTCAAACAGAGAGAACAAAAAACTTGAAAGTGAATTATAGATTCAAGAAAGTACCTTCACATGAGGGGACTTTTTTTTATAAATCCCAGATGGGAATTCTGTTAAAAATCACACCTTTTTCTTTCTTAAAAACAAAAAAACTTACAAACATGGCTCAATTAGCTGACCCCAACTCGTTTATAAGTGAAGAAGTTATTCAATAAGCAAAAACCAATCAAGAGAATACAACAGAAACAAGAAAATCAAAATTCAAACCTGTAACAACATGTTCCAAAAATTAAATAGAGACAACACAAATTCAAGAAAGTACCTTTCTGAGAGGGGACTTCTTCTTTACTTTTTTTTTTTGATATGTAATTATTATTAATTTTTGATAATTTTTGCAGGTGGGGTTTCTGTTAAAACCCAAGAAAGTAAATGTACAGTGAGATTTAAAGAGAGAAGAAGCTAGGGCTTATAAGATTTCAGAGCATCAGCAGCTAACACGGCAGAGACATAAAATGAGCACATTATGAGGATAATAGGTATATTTATTTTTATTTTTAATTTTTTTTTCTTTTTTTTACCTTCCGTTTTGGAGGATTTATAGTGTTTTCACACTTCCCCTCCAGTGTGACTCGAACCCAGGACCTATCGGTCGTGGGTGGAGGTGCTTAACTAACTGAGCAATCCTCACTTGTCGGATAATAGGTATATATACATATTTAACTATGTAAAAAAAATAAAAATGACGTACCTTGTATCCAAATGTTGACTTATTATTAATTACTCTTGTAGTTTTTTTTTTTAAAATTAAATGCAGTGTGTTTGATTTTGACTTGACACTAAATTTAAGAAAATAAAAAAAAATGTATCGGAATCAAGAATTGTCAGGAAAAAAAAGATATTTTTTTTGAGACAAACTAAAAAGAAACAAGACAAACAAATTGAAACAAATAAGAATATAAGGTCATGTCCGCAATAAGCTAAAAATGTGTCGTATCCTGATTAATCATCTCTCTCAAATGCTTCTCCGACTATCTCTATCTTTTTCGAAGCTCACCACAATCAGCCTTTTACACTTCTTTATTAGAGCATTTGCATGTGTTCTTTTCATATGTTCGAAACCATTTCAATCTCGATTTTCTCGTCTTTTCTTCCACTTCTATCACTTTATCCCAAATATATTCATTTTTAATCTTATCTTTTCTAATATATTTGTACGTCCACTTTAATATTCTTATTTTTGCTACTTCCACACATTCACATGATTAGCCCCCAATATGACTTGCTTGTAAGTATAAGAGTATGTAATTACTAATATATATTCAATCGAAAATAACTTTACGATCTATCAAGATAACGATCGCTATTAATTCTATCTAAGTAATTATTTTTATTTTCTAATATAACAAATATTTTGAATATTTGTTTTGTGAAAAAAACTAGAAATTAAATGAATTAGAGAAGATTAGTACACTAAATCTATCTAATTCATATCAAATTATATTATTTATCATAATTTAGAGCAAAATTTACAAACAACTAGTTAATATATCCGCACTTCGCGCGGTTATTAAAATTATTAATAATTAGTTAAAAATAATATAAATAGAAAAAATATTTTATAAACTATTATTTATATACATATATAGAAAAAATTTGCTACATCAAAAATATAAACACTGTCAATAATTTGATGAGAATTTTCATACTTCAAACAATTCGAATATTACATATTAAAAGTTGTCAATGAAAGTATCCTGATGGCTAGACTTCTATAAATTGATTATATTAATGAAGTTGATATGTATTTCTTAATCAAAAATCTATTTGATTTTTTATATATATTTAATGTATGTGTATCTACGTCGTTCTTTAAATATTTTTCAAAAATTTCTCCTTATAATACAATAGAAAGGAATATATATATATATATATATATATATATATATATAGACACACACACCCACTTAGCTGTTTCTAAATTTTTTTTGCCTACATAAACACCTAGATATACATTTAATTACGTTGCAAAAATTCATAACAATCAAACTAAAGAGAAATCACAGGGAGAATGTACAAATAAATAAATAATAATAACAACAACAACAATAACAACATATCCAATAAAATAATAATAATAATAATACAACATCGTTCTCACGACATTAATCATTAACAAAATAAAAGGGAATAAATTACGAAATCAATCCACAATTTCTCACATTCTTGTCGACACCTCCCATAAGCAGATCATCACTCAAGAATCTTTTTCTTTCCTAAGTCAAATTAAAGTATAAATATAATAATGTTGTAAATATAACAATATTACTACTTCAATTCAAATGTGAAAAGAAAGGACAATCTTGAGTAGTATCTCACAAAATAAAATATATGAATTTATACTTTTTTGATGCTCACTGTTCTTGACTAATGTGTTTTTTTTTTGTCAACAAAGAATTAAAAAATCTCGGACTATAACATGAACTATCAAAATAATGCCATAAAATGTCTATTAATTATTTAAGAGTTATGACAATAAAAAATACAACAACAACAACAACCCAGTGAAATCCCACATCGTGGGGTCTGGGGAGGGTAGAGTGTACGCAGACCTGACTCCTACCAATGTAGGACGGCTGTTTCCGAAAGACCCTCGGCTCAATAAAAGTATAGAACAAGGTTAGACAAGAATATTAGAGTAAATAAGTAGATAACGAATAAAAAATAAAAACAATAAATATGGAGATCATTAAAATGAATGGTAAATTGAAATCAAGAATGTATTGGAGCGGTTTAATACCCTGCACAACTAAAAAGGTAACAATAATGGATTTTTCAAACAAAAAAAATTAAAATTAATGGCAATGTGAAAGACTGAAAATTAATTCTATCATGAGAATGATTCTATAATTTTTCAAGGTTTAAGTAGGTTATATGAGGTTTTGATACGAAGAAGAAATCATGGTACATATATATGTATATATATATATATATATATATATACTGATTATAGAGGATGTAGTTGAAGAGACGCATTGTTTCAATTATTTTTTTTTTCTTAAAAAAATTATTTTAAAAAAACTAATTATTAATTAAGAGATGTGACTGTTTAGGCAAAATGACAAATTTTTTTAATTTGGTAAAATCAAAATAAAAAAGATGAACCCTTGAGTTTATTCTTTTGTTCCTTCAATCTATGAACCACCCGATGTTGGCATATTTGTAGTATTCTTTTTCTTCGATGACCATGATTTGGAATTTTAGAAAGTGAATCCTCTCTTTCGTATGTCGACCTTAGTAGAAATTTCAAAAATAAATGCATACGTGAACGCCTCCATCCTTTTGAGCATGATGATTGAGGAAGGTGTTTGAAATCCAATTAGAATAATGTATTGTCTTTAATGAAATAAATGTAATAGTAACACGATAGCTGAAAAAAGGATGAGTTTTCATTTCCGCATACAACTAGGTAAGGTTATGGTATAGAGGCTCCAATTCGATCTATCATAACAATTGTCTCAGACCCTCCATAAGCAGTACATTTTTGGAGAGCTTGATACGAATACTAACAATGTTTTTGAAGAGACTTGAGCAGCAATACTTCAAAGAAGCATGAAGATTTTGCAGCTTTAATTACAACACAAAGGGCAAAAGGAAATGATCAAACTCTAATAATCCCTTAGTTATCTGTTACTGTACAAACTAACTGTGACTACTTTTTACTATTTTTTTCGTGTTACTTCCTGTCACGGTTTAGGAGAATCAACAGTATTTTCACTTACTATCTACATAACTCGAACATATGAACCTACCTAATATTTTTTAGTCTGAATCACTGTCTCCTTCTGTTAACTCTCCATCCTTCAAGGTATTGATTGAATCTTGCGATGACTCATTTTGATACTGTTGCACTACCAAAACCGATGCTGTAACTGAAAATTCGGGACAAGTTAACAAGTTACCTAAAGGACCTAATTCTGGACAATCACTCTTTTTATCCAATGCTGCTGCTACTTCACCTTCACACATTCTTCCAACAACAAACAGATTGCATGGGTTATATGCACGAATTAGTTCTGTAGTCCCTGCAGCGTCCTTTACTAACTTCTCTTCATATTTGATTGAACTGTTCTTGAAAATTTTGTGTTTTAAGTCGGCAAGCAACTCTTCATCCTTCGATTGAGCCTCTGGGCTATAAGTTTGATCTATATCTAATGTGACGCTCCCTCCAGCAACCTAAGGGTCAACTAGGAAACGAACCACGAGTAAGTTAATGCCAGGGTGCTCTGCCATACGCATACCATAAGCAAGTGCTTCGCGATCATCATGACCCCCGAAGAACAAGACGGATACTTTGAAATCAACATTGCTAGCAGATACATGAGATGCACCACCGAGTCCTCAGTCTACCAAGATACCGACAGAACAAGGCGCATGCTGAAGAACTCTCTGGTTCACATGCCTTAGATCATCTCTTGTGGTTTCCAAATGTCCATCAATCCTCTGACGTAGAATTATCATGGCGACCCTCTTTCCCTCAGCACCAGCAATGATGTCCTCGTGCATGCTATTCATTGGAGAGATTGCAGTTGTAGGTCGGATAGAAACCTTACTGAGATGATCAAAAGTCTCGAAGGCAACAACAATTTGGTTAGAATCCGAAACCTCTCTTTTTTTCCAAAAAGGCAGTCCATTCTTTCTAGCCATGTGAACCATTAGAATTGCTGAAGACCTTTCAGAAAGCTCCATGAGGTGCATTGCATAGACGCGAAGTCCTTTCTTTGCAGTACCACGAGAAGCCTCGATGAGATTGATCATCGTGGGAATACTCCTTGTGCTGTGGAAACAGGTCAAGATTCGGAGTTGTTTGCTCGTGTCTTTCCTCTCAATCGTTCTGTGCTTGTATTCGGTTATAGCCAGTTTAGCTGGCTTGTACTCTGATACCACTATAGGTGTTGTAATGGATGTTGTGAAGAGTACCATCAAAACGATAATGGCAAATGTTTGATCATTCAATACCTGCAAAATTGAACATACAATGTAAACTTACAAGAAGTAAATTCAAAATCGACAAAAGTACTTTAGTCGATCTAACTTAAACATACCCCTCTGTCTTTTCCAATGTTAAGGACAATGAGCTCCACTAGACCTTTAGTGTTCATCAAGAAACCAAGCATAACGGCCTCCTGAACAGACATTTTGCACAAGAGCGAAACTAAAATAGTGCCAACAATCTTTCCAAAACACGATGTAAATATGACTAGAACAAGAAGACCCCATGATTGTGCCCCTTGAATAGTAGCTATATTTGTTTTTAGTCCACTCGAGACAAAGTACAATGGAAGGAATAGACCGAAAACAAGATCCTCAACTTTTACCACCAGAGCACCAGAAAATGGCCCTTCCTTTGGAACAAGAACTCCAAGCACAAAAGCCCCAAATAGGGCATGAATACCAATAGTATCAGTAATGAATCTTGCAGCCAACATGACTCCAAGTGTAGCGCAGACGTATAATTCATCAACTGTCTCACCCTCAGAACAACATTTATCCATCCAGTTGAATACCGGATTGGTCTATGCAAAGCAGGACGAATCCAGTCCCACACAAAAGTACCCATAGTGAAATGAGGGGTGAATTGTAAAAATTGAAGAGGGGAAGATGCTGAGATACAATTTTTGTGTGTATTCATCTTTTGTATGTACATTAGTTTATATAGAATTATACAATAGCTAAAATGGGGACAAGAAGACATAGGCTATTTTTAATTTTGTGCAAAACTTTATTCTACTTGCCCATAATTATATGGGCATAACTATATTTAAATTTAAGTGTATTTGTGGCAGATTATATATATATATATATATTTATGTGGAGAGGGAGACTCCACGTGTATGCCCCAAAATGTGAGGGCTGAAGAGTTTTAAACTCTTCAGCTTCTTCTTCTTTCCTCATTGTTCTTTTCTGAGTTCTTCAGCTTCTTCATCTCCTTCTTCTTCTCTTCTTTTTCTTTGTTCCTGTAATCTTCTCCAACATCCCCCCTCAAGTTGGAGAGGAGTGTCAGTGCCTTCAACTTGCGCAGGATCGCCTGATGAGAAACCCCAGAAAGGGGCTTAGTGAAGAGATCGGCGAGCTGGTCTCTGGAAGGAACAAATGAGAGGGTAATCAGACCAGATTGAAACTGTTGGCGCACAAAATGACAATCTAGCTCAACATGTTTGGTGCGCTCATGGAAGACCGGATTTCGAGCTATATGGATGGCTGCTTAACTGTCTGAGCGTAGCGGAATCGGAAGAGAAATTGGAGCAGAAAGGTCTTCAAGAAGTCGAACTAACCAAGTAAGTTCAGCAGTAACACGGCGCATGGACCTGTATTCTGCTTCTGCGGAGGACAAGGAGATCGAGATTTCTTTCTTCGATTTCCAAGAGATTGGGGCTCCTCCGAGGGTAATAAAAAAACCACTGACCAATTTTCGTGAATCTTTACAAGATGCCCAGTCCGCATCGCAAAAAGCCAGTAGAGAAAATGAGGGGTCGGAAGAAAGTAGGATGCCCTGAGCTGGATCTGTATTCAGGTAGCGTAAAATGCATAAGGCAGCCGAGAAGTGAGACAAACAGGGTCGTTGCATGTATTGACTCAGAGCAAGAACAGCAAAACATAGATCTGGGCGAGTGTTGGTCAAAAAATTCAACTTGCCAACCAAGTGACGATAAAGAGTGGGATTATCCAAGCGAGGGCTGTCGTCTGCTCGAAACTTGAAGGAGGGATCCAGCGGAGAATGAACTGCAGGCAGATGAGAGACATCGAACTCATGAAGAAGGTCCATGGTAAACTGCCGTCGATTTACAATAAATCCTTGATCTTCTCTCAAAATTTCCATCCCAAGAAAATGGTGAATTTCTCCTAGGTTTTTAACTCTGAATTCTGTGTTGAGAAAGCATTTGATATTTTCGAGTTCATACAGATCATTTCCAGTGAGGAGAATATCGTCGACATATACTGCTAGGATAGAAGTAAGTGTCCCGTTGTGCTTGAAAAAGAGGGAGTAATCGTTTAAAGAGGAGGAATAGCCTTTGAAAGCTAAGGCTCCTGCAAGTCGAGCATACCACTACCGGGAAGCCTGCTTTAAACCATATAAGGATTTCATCAGGAGACAGACATGGTTAGGGCTAGGAGGTGTCAGTCCTGCTGGGAACTTCATAAAAACCTCTTCTTGGAGGTCACCATGCAAGAATGCATTATTGACATCCAATTGTGAAACAGACCACTTCTTTTTTAGCTGCAATGGTCAGTAGGCACCGGATAGTGGTCATCTTCACAATAGGTGAAAAAGTTTTTCCATAATCTATACCTTCTCTTTGTATATCCCCCCTCACGACTAGTCTGGCCTTTAGTCGTTCAATCCTCCCATTGGAGAGATACTTTATCTTGTATACCCATTTGCAAGGTAAAGCTCTCTTTCCTTTAGGCAGCAGGACAACATCCCAGGTGTGATTGGTTGCCAAGGCCTGAAGTTCGGAGTTCATGGCCTCTCTCCATGTTGGATGTTGGGAGGCCTGGTTGTAGCAGTTAGGCTCAGTGATATTAGAGAGAGAGTGAATTAGTTTCTGATTGTGGAGGGATAAGGAGGAGAAAGCATATCCTTTTGGCTTATGAGAGTGATCAAGACAAGTTGTCCATGAATCAGTGAATATTACACTATTGCAAATGTAATCCTTTAGGTACCTAGGTTCATGAGACATCCTGCTAGATCTTCTTGGTAGGTCTGTGATAGGAGCAGGGTCAGAAGTATCTGGTGATGTAGGTGGAGATGTTTGCTGAGGAAGTGTGGATTCGGATTGGGGTCTGTAGGTAGAAGTATTAGGTGGTGGTGCTGAGGGTGTAGCTGGGTAAAAGGGATCATGATCTGAGGAAGAAGGGTAGTTCAAAAAAATAGGTGTGTGGGAGCTATCAGATGAATTGAAAGGAAAATGTGACTCATGAAATCTGACATCTCTGGATACAAACACTTTCCTTGTATCAAGAGATAACAATTTATACCCCTTCTGCTGTAAAGGGTATCCCAGTAAAACACAAGCAGTAGCCCTTTCATCAAACTTGTTTCTCCCTTGTCCCAGAGTAGAGGCATAACACAAATATCCAAAATTCCTCAAGTGAGCATAGGTAGGTTCTTGTCTAAGAAGTACTGCATAGGGTGTTTGTCCCTTTAGAACACTAGATGGTAGTCTATTAATGATATGAGTAGCAGTTAAAACAGACTCTCCCCAGTAAGTCATAGGCAATTTTGACTGAAACATCAATCCTCTTGCAATTTCTAAGAGGTGTCTATGTTTTTCTCAACAGTTCCATTTTGTTGAGGTGTAGCAACACAGGACAACTGATGTAAAATTCCTTGAGAAGCAAGAAATGCTGATTCCTGTGTCCCTTTCCCCAATTCTAAAGCATTGTCAGATCTGATTGTCTTAACTCTGACATTGAATTGTCTTTCTACCATGGATAGGAAGCTTTTCAGTACAGAGAAGGCATTGCTTTTGGTGCTTAGTAAGAATGTCCATGTCCCTCTATTGTAGTCATCTACTATGGTGAGGAAGAACTTGAAACCATTGTAAGTACTACACTTGTAGGGTCCCCAAGTGTCTATATGAATGAGATCAAAGATATGTGTGGATTTTATGTTGCTAGTAGGAAAGGGTTGTCTAGTTTGTCTAGCTCTAGGGCATATGTCACAAACAAAATCAGAGGTGGATTCACATGGAAGAAAACTTAAATGTTTCATTGCTGAAAATGGAAGATGTCCCAACCTTACATGCCAAAGTTTCACACTAGGAGTAGCATTAACATGTACTAAATTAAAAACTGAAAATGATTGTGGGATGGGATCTGAAGATACATCATTTGAATTGAAACTATTTCTAGACTTGTCAGTATTGGAATCCAATAAATAGAGTCCTTCTCTAACTTCACCAAAAGCTTGAGGACTCCTCACTGAAAGGTCCTGCAAGAAACATCCAATAGCAGTGAATAGGATATCACACTGAAACTGAACACAGAACTTGTGAATTGAAAGTAGATTATACTTAAAATCTGGTACAAGCAGTACATCAGTTATGACCTGCCCTGGCAAGATGGAGATGCTCCCTATATGGGTCACACTTACCTTGAAAGAATTAGGTAAATTAATGTTCAAAGGCATAGGCAGAGGTTTTAGAAATAAGAAGGAATTGGGATCAAAACACATGTGTTCTGAGGCTCCTGAATCAATTATCCAAGTATTCTGCTTAAGGTTAGTGGGTACAGAATTTGAGTATTTAAAAATGGTACCGGCCACTGCATTTGCATTGATTCCTGTTTCTGCCAATTTGCTCTGCTTGTACATTTGCATCATCTCTGCAATCTGCTGTTTGCTAAACTGTTCCTCAAAATTTCTATCACTGATTCCAGGATCTGTCCTCCCAGTGCCTTCATCTGCTTGCTGATTCAAGGTTGCATTTGCTTTAATCTGATGCTGATAGTTTCTGGAGTTGGTGAACTCAAAATCTGCAGGAAATCCATGCAGCCTGTAGCAATCATCATGTATATGCCCTGTTTTCCCACAATAGGTGCATGACAGGTTTGGGTCATATTTCTTCTTACCCTTAAACCTGTTCTGTGACTTATCATGTCTCTGGTTCTGAGCTGGATTGGTATACCTCTGGTTCTGGTATGTGTTTGTTCCTTTCATTGCTTGGTGTTTGAATCTCTGTGTATTTCTTCCCTGTCCATTGGCCATGAATGCTGCAAACTCAGCAATTAGTTTGTTGTCCTGTTGTTTTGCTTGACTTGCTGCCAGAAATGATCCAGAATCAGAGATGTAGTTTGTGTTTGCATACACTTCCCTTTGATTCTCATCCTGCAAAAGTAATGAATATGCAACATCCATTCCAGGTAAGGGATTCATCATAAGTATATTTCCCCTTGCCTGAGCATATACATCATTTAGTCCCATTAGGAATTGAATTAACATTTGATCTTCTAGTGATTTTGTTAACTTTGCTTTTCCATCACAAGTGCATATACATGAGCAGCAAGCAATTACATTTATCCCATCCAATTCATCCCATAATCTCTTAAGTTTGGTGAAGTAACCTGCAATGTCACTATTCCCTTGTATTAGACTCGTTAATTCCTTTTGCAGGTGGTAGATTTTGGCACCATTTGATTTGCCAAACCTCTGCTCCAGACTGTCCCAAAGTTCCTTAGCAGTTTTGGAACTCATCACACTATCTGCAATATCCTTAGAGAGTGCATTTGATATCCAACATATGATCATGTCATTAACACAACTCCATTGTTCAAAATCTGCAGATTCCAGTTCTGGAGCCTTGCAGGTTCCATTGATGAAACCAAGTTTCTTCTTGGCTGATAGGGATAAAAGGATGGATCTCCTCCAACCTGGATAACCTCTTCCATCGAAAACATTGTTGACCAGAGTCATACCAGGTGAGTCTGAATTGTTTAGATGGTAAGGATGGTTGCTTTCATACATGGTTCCTTTCTCACCACTTCCTGACTTAACTTGAGTTGTTTCAGGCATTTTGTTTTAATAGGGATTCTGAAGATGATGATGATGCAGATTTTGAAGATGATGATGATGTTGATGGGTTTTATACGGATCTGAATTGAGCTTAGAGATGCTCTGATACCATGTAAAATTGAAGAGGGGAAGATGCTGAGATACAATTTTTGTGTGTATTCATCTTTTGTATGTACATTAGTTTATATAGAATTATACAATAGCTAAAATGGGGACAAGAAGACATGGGCTATTTTTAATTTTGTGCAAAACTTTATTCTACTTGCCCATAATTATATGGGCATAACTATATTTAAATTTAAGTGTATTTGTGGCAGATTATATATATATATATATATATATATATATATATATATATATATATATATATATATATATATTTTATGTGGAGAGGGAGACTCCACGTGTATGCCCCAAAATGTGAGGGCTGAAGAGTTTTAAACTCTTCAGCTTCTTCTTCTTTCCTCATTGTTCTTTTCTGAGTTCTTCAGCTTCTTCATCTCCTTCTTCTTCTCTTCTTTTTCTTTGTTCCTGTAATCTTCTCCAACATGAATTGCTAGTACCTGAAAGGGAAATAGCAAGTGCAAGCAGAATCCACGCAACAACATCATTGATCGCTGCAGCAGACATGGCCATTTGACCAACATCAGTCGTTAAAAGCTTGAGTTCAGCCAGGATCCGAGCCAAGACAGGGAAGGCGGGGGTGATAGAAAGCACTATTCCCATAAAGATTAGAAAAGGGCCTTGACTGACTCCTTTAGCAATAGTTCCTTTGAGAACACATGATGTGCCTATTCCTAATGTGAAAGGGAGGCTGATTCCAGCAAGGGCAATACTAAGAGCTTTCTTTCCAGTACGACGAAGAGACCCTGGATCCAACTCAATCCCAACAAGGAAAAGAAAGAAGAGGAGTCCAAAGTTTGCCAAAGTATCTAATACTGTGAGGATCCTTGGTGGAAATATTGCATAAAGATACTTCTGGTTCCGTCC
Organism: Solanum dulcamara; assembly: GCF_947179165.1. Taxonomy (NCBI): domain Eukaryota; kingdom Viridiplantae; phylum Streptophyta; class Magnoliopsida; order Solanales; family Solanaceae; genus Solanum; species Solanum dulcamara. Next base: position 1,094,779 of record NC_077241.1, on the reverse strand, counting down.
AAGTGCAGATGGACCGAGTAGAATTCCTCCTTGCCAAAATGGAGATCAACGTACAGTTAGACCTCTCTATAACAATCATCCTTTATAACAACTTTTCACTATAATGGCCTAGTTTTCTTTGGAACCAACTTTATACTATGTTGTATTATATTCTCTATAACACCATCTCCCTATAGCAGCCAAAACATATCGAGACAAACGACACTGTTATAAAGAGGTTTGACTGTATCACCTATTTGTTGCTCTAGCAAGTAATGTTACAGAGCGATGTTTTCTTTGAAAAGTTGTAGACATCTTTCTTTCTCAAACTTTGATCAGATCAAGGGCAGATAGGAACAAGAATCCATTAACTCTATGTTGATTTTCATAAGATCTCCAAGGAATCATATAGATGCATGATACTTCAAACTCTATGTTGTTCGGACTCTCAGAAATGCTGCAACACCCGTATCAGATCCTCAAAAGATGCATTACTTTAGAGGAGCCAACACACACCCATCGACATTTTTGAAGAGTCCGAGCAGCATAGCTTAAACTAGAATGACTAGTACTTGTGTTGTAGCATTTCATTAACAAATCATTAAATAATAATGGTGACCATGTACTTGAATTAAACTTAATAAGGAAAAGGATCAAGAAAGCTAAAATTTTCATAAAATGAACATAATAACAATCATTACTATATCACATCACATTCTCTAAGAATATTTCTCTCTGGCAACAGGCGCGGAACACGCGCACTCCCTTTAACTCGAACTATATATACATAATATCTACATAAAGCAAATAATTTAACTTCTATACACTAACTGTTCTAAACCGTTCATAAAAATATGAGATTAGTAATCAGAAAAAGAAGGGGAGGTTAATTTCTACGACAAGTTAAAGTACACTGATAGTGTAAAACGGGAGAAAACCTTACGATAACCTCAGCAATGACACGCGGCTGTCTTAGAGGACTGAGAAGATAGGCGAGGACTCGAGTGAGTACAAGCACCAAACATATTTGTACAATGGCAAGTGGAAGTGCATAGTCCAATGGATTATCCCCTTGGAATACTCCATTTGATGTAGCTTTCATAAGTGATGGACATTTCATTGTTGTAGTTGGAGCCATGCTTGATCTTGAAGAAAACAACCTCAGATCAACTAGAAAACATCATAATCTATGTTATTTGTGATTTGTCAATATCTGCACAAAAATCATGTAGAATCCAAAGATTAGATCATATGTGTTGCTTTTTTTTTTGGTGTGTGTAATGCTAGATACATTTTGTATAAAACTATCAATCAATGTCAGAGGCGAATTCAAGATTTAATCTGTATGTGTTCGGGGACAAGGGAAAAAACAACCTTTGGTCTACTTAATTAGTGTAGTCCAGGAATAAAAATGTCGTCTAGGAATCACAATAGAAATTATTTTGTCTTCTTGATGATAATGGAGTTCGATCAAACACTATCAAGAAAAATAAACTGTCCACTATCGTTAATTCCTTTTGCAGGTGGTAGATTTTGGCACCATTTGATTTGCCAAACCTCTGCTCCAGACTGTCCCAAAGTTCCTTAGCAGTTTTGGAACTCATCACACTATCTGCAATATCCTTAGAGAGTGCATTTGATATCCAACATATGATCATGTCATTAACACAACTCCATTGTTCAAAATCTGCAGATTCCAGTTCTGGAGCCTTGCAGGTTCCATTGATGAAACCAAGTTTCTTCTTGGCTGATAGGGATAAAAGGATGGATCTCCTCCAACCTGGATAACCTCTTCCATCGAAAACATTGTTGACCAGAGTCATACCAGGTGAGTCTGAATTGTTTAGATGGTAAGGATGGTTGCTTTCATACATGGTTCCTTTCTCACCACTTCCTGACTTAACTTGAGTTGTTTCAGGCATTTTGTTTTAATAGGGATTCTGAAGATGATGATGATGCAGATTTTGAAGATGATGATGATGTTGATGGGTTTTATACGGATCTGAATTGAGCTTAGAGATGCTCTGATACCATGTAAAATTGAAGAGGGGAAGATGCTGAGATACAATTTTTGTGTGTATTCATCTTTTGTATGTACATTAGTTTATATAGAATTATACAATAGCTAAAATGGGGACAAGAAGACATGGGCTATTTTTAATTTTGTGCAAAACTTTATTCTACTTGCCCATAATTATATGGGCATAACTATATTTAAATTTAAGTGTATTTGTGTCAGATTATATATATATATATATATATATATATATATATATATATATATATATATATATATTTTATGTGGAGAGGGAGACTCCACGTGTATGCCCCAAAATGTGAGGGCTGAAGAGTTTTAAACTCTTCAGCTTCTTCTTCTTTCCTCATTGTTCTTTTCTGAGTTCTTCAGCTTCTTCATCTCCTTCTTCTTCTCTTCTTTTTCTTTGTTCCTGTAATCTTCTCCAACATGAATTGCTAGTACCTGAAAGGGAAATAGCAAGTGCAAGCAGAATCCACGCAACAACATCATTGATCGCTGCAGCAGACATGGCCATTTGACCAACATCAGTCGTTAAAAGCTTGAGTTCAGCCAGGATCCGAGCCAAGACAGGGAAGGCGGGGGTGATAGAAAGCACTATTCCCATAAAGATTAGAAAAGGGCCTTGACTGACTCCTTTAGCAATAGTTCCTTTGAGAACACATGATGTGCCTATTCCTAATGTGAAAGGGAGGCTGATTCCAGCAAGGGCAATACTAAGAGCTTTCTTTCCAGTACGACGAAGAGACCCTGGATCCAACTCAATCCCAACAAGGAAAAGAAAGAAGAGGAGTCCAAAGTTTGCCAAAGTATCTAATACTGTGAGGATCCTTGGTGGAAATATTGCATAAAGATACTTCTGGTTCCGTCCAAGTGCAGATGGACCGAGTAGAATTCCTCCTTGCCAAAATGGAGATCAACGTACAGTTAGACCTCTCTATAACAATCATCCTTTATAACAACTTTTCACTATAATGGCCTAGTTTTCTTTGGAACCAACTTTATACTATGTTGTATTATATTCTCTATAACACCATCTCCCTATAGCAGCCAAAACATATCGAGACAAACGACACTGTTATAAAGAGGTTTGACTGTATCACCTATTTGTTGCTCTAGCAAGTAATGTTACAGAGCGATGTTTTCTTTGAAAAGTTGTAGACATCTTTCTTTCTCAAACTTTGATCAGATCAAGGGCAGATAGGAACAAGAATCCATTAACTCTATGTTGATTTTCATAAGATCTCCAAGGAATCATATAGATGCATGATACTTCAAACTCTATGTTGTTCGGACTCTCAGAAATGCTGCAACACCCGTATCAGATCCTCAAAAGATGCATTACTTTAGAGGAGCCAACACACACCCATCGACATTTTTGAAGAGTCCGAGCAGCATAGCTTAAACTAGAATGACTAGTACTTGTGTTGTAGCATTTCATTAACAAATCATTAAATAATAATGGTGACCATGTACTTGAATTAAACTTAATAAGGAAAAGGATCAAGAAAGCTAAAATTTTCATAAAATGAACATAATAACAATCATTACTATATCACATCACATTCTCTAAGAATATTTCTCTCTGGCAACAGGCGCGGAACACGCGCACTCCCTTTAACTCGAACTATATATACATAATATCTACATAAAGCAAATAATTTAACTTCTATACACTAACTGTTCTAAACCGTTCATAAAAATATGAGATTAGTAATCAGAAAAAGAAGGGGAGGTTAATTTCTACGACAAGTTAAAGTACACTGATAGTGTAAAACGGGAGAAAACCTTACGATAACCTCAGCAATGACACGCGGCTGTCTTAGAGGACTGAGAAGATAGGCGAGGACTCGAGTGAGTACAAGCACCAAACATATTTGTACAATGGCAAGTGGAAGTGCATAGTCCAATGGATTATCCCCTTGGAATACTCCATTTGATGTAGCTTTCATAAGTGATGGACATTTCATTGTTGTAGTTGGAGCCATGCTTGATCTTGAAGAAAACAACCTCAGATCAACTAGAAAACATCATAATCTATGTTATTTGTGATTTGTCAATATCTGCACAAAAATCATGTAGAATCCAAAGATTAGATCATATGTGTTGCTTTTTTTTTTGGTGTGTGTAATGCTAGATACATTTTGTATAAAACTATCAATCAATGTCAGAGGCGAATTCAAGATTTAATCTGTATGTGTTCGGGGACAAGGGAAAAAACAACCTTTGGTCTACTTAATTAGTGTAGTCCAGGAATAAAAATGTCGTCTAGGAATCACAATAGAAATTATTTTGTCTTCTTGATGATAATGGAGTTCGATCAAACACTATCAAGAAAAATAAACTGTCCACTATGTTTTTTACTATACGTTGAAAGAAATTTAATACAGAAAAAATAATTCCAACTTTATATATAGTAGGCATTTGGGCATCAATTCTAATATTTTTCACTTTATTTTTGGAATTTATGGAGTTGAAGTTGAAGATAGACTTGTGTTTGGTTATACTTTCTACAAATAATATTTGAAACAATATTCATGGTTGAATGTACTTAAATACAATCAATAGCGTAGCCAAAATTTTCACAGAGATGATTCAAAATATGAAAAAAATAAGCAGGCAAAAAAGTCAAGATATTCAACATGTTCCCACCTGACCCTAAAAGTGAGTCTGAAAACAAATTATACTTCAAATTGAATTTAAAATTTTCATAGCCAAACACTAGTTTTCATCAGTCCAACGCCCCACCCCACCCCCACTCCTAACGAATCATTTCGCTCATTTCCTTCAAATTTCAATCAATAAATATATATATAGAGAGAGAAACCTAAATGCCTGAGAGTTTGGAGAAAATCTTCATTTCGAAACAATATTTTTTCGAAAGAATGTGCAATTAATAGCAAAATCACTTTACAAGGAAGACAAAATGAGAGTTTTAGAGAGAGAAAGAGAAATATATAGAGAGAGAGAGAAATGGAGGAGTGTATGTTAACGACTTCGCTATAAGACAAGCCTTCCATTAACTACACACTCGTTTGATACTTGAGCTAAGGATAATAATCCTGCGATAAAATTTGTGACTAACTTTATTTTATATTTGATTTGAGAGGTATTAGCTAATCGTGAGATTAGTTATCTTGATTATTATTTTCGTATTGATTGTGTTTGGCTACAATGTAAAGGAAGAGATAATTTTGACAATTTGAAATCAAAAGTGATGCATTTTATAAAATTTCAATATGGATGCAACAACATTTTTTGAGAATTCGAATATAACATAAACCGCATAAAGGAAAAAATAAGGGAAATGAACAAACTCTAATAATCTGTTGCTGTACAAACTAATTGTGACTACTTCTTTTTCCTATTTTTCTTGTTACGTTTAAGAGGATCAACAGTATTCTCACTTACTATCTACACAACTCGAACATTTGAACTACTTTTTAGTTTGAATCATTATCTCCTTTTGTTAACTCTCCATCCTTGATTGAATCTTGAGATAACTCGTTTCGATACTGTTGCACCACCAAAACCGATGTTGTAGTTGAAAATTCGGGACAAGTTAACAAGTTACCTAAAGGACCTATTTCTGGACAATCACTCTTTATATCCAGTGCTGCTGCTACTTCACCCTCAGACATTCTTCCAACAATAAACAGATTGCATCGGTTATATGCACGAATTGATTCTGTAGTCCCTGCAGCGTCCTTAACTAACTTCTCTTCATATTTGATCGAACTGTTCATGGAAATTTTGTGTTTTAAGCCGTTAAGCAACTCTTCATCCTTGGATTGAGCCTCCGGGATATAAGTTTGGTCCATATCTAACGTGACGCTCCCTCCACCAACCTTGGGGTCAACTAGGAAACGAACCACGAGTAAGTTAATGCCAGGGTGCTCTGCCATACGCATACCATAAGCAAGTGCTTCGCGATCATCATCACCCCCGAAGAACAAGATGGTTACTTTGAAATCAACATTGCTAGCAGATACATGAGATGCACCACCGAATCCACGGTCTACCAAAATACCAACTGAACAAGGTGCGTGCTGAAGAACTCTCCGGTTCACATGCCTAAGATCAGCTCTTGTTGTTTCCAAATGTCCATCGATTCGTTGATGCTTATGGAACGGGAGGATTATCATGTCGACCCTCTTTCTCTCAGCACCAGTGATGATATCCTCGTGCATGCTACTCATCGGAGAGATTGCAGTTGTAGGTCGGATAAACACCTTACTGAGATGCTCAAAAGTCTCGAAAGCAACAACAATTTGATTAGAATCCGAAACCTCCTTCTTTATCCAAAAGGGCAATCCGTTTTTTCTAGCCTTGTGGACCATCAGAATCGCTGATGATCTTTCAGACAACTCCAAAAGGTGCATTGCATAAACGCGGAGTCCTCCTTTCTTTGCAGTACCACGAGAAGACTCGATGAGATTGATCATCGTGGAAATATTATTCTTGCTGTGGAAACAGGTCATGATTCGGAGTTGTTTGCTCGTGTCTTTCTTCTCAATCGTTCTGTTCTTGTACTCAGTTATAGCCAGTTTAGCTGGCTTATACACGGATACCACTATAGGTGTCGTGATGAACGTTGTGAAGAGTGCCATCAGAACCATGATGGCAAATGTTTGATCATTCAGTACCTGCAAGATTGAACATACGAAACAATGTAAGCTTACAAGAAGTAAATTCAAAACCAATAAAAGTACTTAAGTCGATCTAAATTAAACGTACCCCTCTATCTTTTCCGATGTTGAGGACAATGAGCTCCACTAGACCTTTAGTGTTCATCAAGAAACCAAGCGTAACAGCCTCCTGAATGGGCATTTTGCACAATAACGAGACCAAAATAGTGCCAACGATCTTTCCAAAACACGATGTAAATAGGACTAAAACAAGAAGACCCAATGATTGTGCCCCTTGAATAGTAGCTATATTTGTTTTTAGTCCACTCGAGACAAAGTACAACGGAAGGAATAGACCGGAAACAAGATCCTCAACTTTTTCCACCAGAGCACTCGAAAAAGGCCCTTCCTTTGGTACAAGAATTCCAAGCACAAAAGCCCCGAATAAGGCATGAATACCAATTGCATCAGTAATGAATCCTGCAACTAGCACGGCTCCAAGTGTAGCACAGATGTATAGCTCATCAACCGGTTCACCCTCAGGACAACGTTTAGCCATCCAGTTGAATATCGGAGGAACAATGACTATGCAAAGCAGGACAAATCCTGTCCCACACAGAAGTACCCATAGTGAAACAAAGGGTGAATGACCAGTACTTGAAAGGGCAATAGCAAGTGCAAGCAGAATCCAAGCAGCCATGTCATTCACCGCTGCAGCAGACATTGCCATTCGACCAACATCAGTCGTTAAGAGCTTGAGTTCAGCTAGAATCCGAGCCAAGACAGGGAAGGCGGTGATAGAAAGGGCTACTCCCATAAAGACAAGAAAAGGGACTTGACTAACTCCTTTAGCAATAGTTCCTTTGAGAATGAATGAAGTCCCTACTCCTAATCCAAAAGGGAGGCTAATTCCAGCAAGGGCAATACTAAGAGCTTTCTTTCCAGTACGACGAAGAGACCTTGGATCTAACTCGAGCCCAACAAGGAAAAGAAAGAAAAGGAGGCCAAAATTTGCCAAAGTATCTAACACTGTGAGGCTCCTTGGTGGAAATATTGCATTCAGATACTTCTGGTTCCGGCCAAGAGCAGATGGACCAAGTAGAATTCCTCCCTGCCAAAATCGAGATCAATTTACACTCAGACCTCTCTAGAACAACATTTCACTATATAACGGCCAAATCATTTTTGAACCAATTCTTATATGACATATTCTTTGTAACAACATCTCGCTATAACAACCAAAACATATTCAGACAGACAGAGTACACTAGCAAGTAAGGTTATAATAAGGCAAGTTGAATATTTCTACGACAACTTAAAGTACACTGATAATATAGAACGGGAGAAAAAGAACTTACAATAATCTCAGCAATGACGCGGGGTTGTCTTAGAGGACGGAGGAGATAGGCGATGGCTCGAGTAAGTACAAGCACCATGCATATTTGTACAATGGCAAGAGGAAGTGCATAGTCCAGTGGATTATCCCCTTGGAATACTCCATTTGATGTAGCTTTCATAGGTTTTGGACATTCCATTCTTGTAAAATTGTTGGTAACTATCAGAGACGGATTCAATATTTAATAAAAACGTCGTCTAGGCAATATTTAATAAAAACGTCGTCTAGGCGTCACAATATGTCTTCTTTGATGTAATGGTGCTCTATTCAAACACTATCAAGATTTTAAAAAAAACGAAGATATTTTTTACTATATGAATTTAGCGAGCGGTCTCATTATTTATAATAGTATGAAACCTAATTTGATTAGATATTGGAAAACTTATTTCCTATTTTTATATATATAACTTTGAATGCAAATCCTATTTAGATATGGATTAGATAAATTAACAAATAAATATCTAATCCTAAATAATTTTGGTTTCCTAATATAATACGGTAAGTAATTGAGCAACTTTTATTATGTTATGAAAAAAGAAAGACAAAGGTGATGTGAGAGAGAAAAGTGGAGAGAGAAACTCTCTTTTCCAAAGAGTGTGGAATTGATGGTAAAGTCAATTAACCCCTTCCATTTTTATAGTGTCATGAATTAGACATGATTACGATGGTCTCATGGTCACGATCGTTGGTTAAGAAGTAAGTTATTTAGATAATAAATTATGTATAAATAATATTATATTTAATATTATCTTTATTTATTTTTATTTATTTATATATTTCAATTTTTTTATTTAATTTTAAAAAATAATTATTAATATTAGTATTTTATCATATATTGATTGATATATAGTTTTAGAACTTGAGAAATGATTTATAGAAGTATAAAATAGAAAAATATAATTATCTTTTTTCTTGATATGTTAAAAGTGATAAGTACAAATGAAAATCTAGTTTAAGTAGACAATGAAAAGTGAACGAATGGAGTATCATTCTTTTGGTATACATAAAATTCAACACAATTAATATGATGTTTGATTTGTAATTTTAACATATGGATTATTTTTACAATACATATGATAATTTCATTCTTAATAAGCTGTGCAAATTTGGAAAACCCTAATAAAAGAGCTTCCTCTCTAATAGGTTTTCGCAAACATTGATCGAAAAGTCAAAATGAATATCAGATATCGAGTTAAACAAAAATTTGAAGTTGCACACGTAGCTATTATTTCATATAGCATACCACTACAACTAAATTCTACGTGATAAAATGAGATTAAGAAGAAGAAAAAAATATTTTAAACTTATTTATTAGTTAAAGTGATATTAAAAAAAAAGAAACAAGAATGAGGTTCTTTAAATGAAATATTTTTATCTTTAATAAAATATGTTTAAAAAGAAAAAAAAAATATCTATTAGTGAAAATGACATTTTGACCCATTAAGTAACAATAGACAGTTTTATATCAAACTATTAACTTAGGACATTTTTATTTAATTTCACATAGTTCAAAGACAGTTTGACCCTTTTTCGGGAAAAAAAAGGCATCATGGGCATGCCATACTCACGGCTCTATAAATATAGAAGTCGTTTGGTACGTAAGATGGGATGATCAAATTGTTAGGGGAAGGAAGCACTACAACTAAAGTTTGATATAATAATAAATAATAAAAATAAATTCAAATACAACGAGAAAACAATAATAAATATTTCTCTTTTGTAAAAAGAATAACTCACTAAAGAAGACACTCAAGACTACAATATTTATCTCGATGTATTTTAGATTGTATTTTTGTGGGATGATCTAAATAAGGGCAAGAGACCCTCTATTTATAGGAAACTGAAAATGCGTTTTCGTGTAAAATACACATTTTCTTGTCAAATATTGCTAAAGGAGGCAACAACTTTTGAAATGCGTAAAATATGTATTTTCTTCTTAGACGGTGCATGTGCATCTTCCTTTTTGACTTTCTTGCATTCTCCCGCTTGAAGATTTAAGTGAGAATCAATTAAGTCTTCACACCATTCTTTCTACCCAATTACTGCAGTATTACGTTTCTGCTAGGCCAATAGAAGGTCGACACCATATAAACTTGTTACTGTTGATCGGCTTCGTAAACATATTTGCTAGGTTGTCATTAGAGTAAATTTTCTGAATATCCACACTGTCTTCTTCCACCTTCTCACTAACAAAGTGATACTGAAGTCGTATGAACTCGTAAACATATCTGCTCGGTTGTCATTAAAGTGGACTTATTTTTATCAAGATCACCTACATAATCTGAATTAACATAACCTTTAACAGTAAAGTCTGAACCTTCATAACACATTGCAACATCTGAGGTACCCTTGATATATCTTAGGATCCTCTTAACAGTTTTTCAATGCTCTCTACCAGGATTAGCCATGTATCGACTAACCACTCTCACTGCTTGTGCAATGTCAGGTCTTGTACATACCATGGCGAAAACATTAAACTTCCCACTGCTGATGCATATGGTACTCGAGACATCTCCATCCTCTCTGCTTCATTGCCAGGACTCACACTTGAGGATAACTTGAAATTAATAGGAAGTGAGGTAGAAATTGACTTACAGTCTTGAATTTTGAAGTGTCGCAAGATTTTCTTCAAGTAGTTCTCTTGAGAAAGTCAAATCTTCCTATTATTTCTGTCTCAGTGAATTTGCATTCCTAGAATATTGTTTGCTGGTTCCAAGTCCTTCATTTCAAACACCCTAGCCAACTATGCCTTTAAATTTGTGAGACGGTCTTTGTTGGGGCCTGCTACCAATATGTCATCAACATACAATAGCAAAATAATAAAATCGTCATCACTAAATCTCTTGTAATAAACACAAGGATCTGAACTATGTCTGTTGTATCCAAGGCTTATAATAAAGGAATCAAATCTCTTATATCAATACATCGGCGCTTGTTTGAGACTGTATAGAGATTTGTTCAACTTGCAAACCAAGTTCTCTTTTCCCTGTTCTTCAAAACCTTCTGGTTGGAGCATGTAAATTTTTTCTTCAAGTTCTCCATGAAGAAATGCAGTTTTGACATCTAACTGCTCTAAGTACAAGTCAAATATAGCACACATTGTCAGGACAACTCAAATTATTGTGAGTCGAACCACCGGAAAAAATATCTTATTGAAGTCTATACTTTCTTTTTGAGCGAATCATTTTACCACCAATCTTGCATGATACTTCTCCACTTGATCATTACTATTGCATTTGATCTTGTAGAACCATTTATTTCCAATGGCCTTCATTCCTTATGGTAATTGAACAAGATCTCATGTTTTATTTTTATGAAGAGCTTCAATTTCTTCTCACATTGCTGCCATCCACAGAGATGATTCTTGGCTTTTCATAGCCTCATGAAAAGTTGAAGGCTCTTCATCCTTTGTTAATAGACAGTATGCAACATTGCCCTCCATAGAATAATCTGAGTACCAAGCTAGTTTTCTTCTCTCCCTAGTTGGCCGTCGAACTTGTGGAGTTTCGATCTCAGCTTTCTCTTGTTCTTCGTGCTCTTGTGCTGCTTCAAAAAAACTTGAAAATCTTTTATTTCTTCAATTTCAACTGTAGTCTCTAATTTTTCTTTTGAAGTGCTACCTCTTTTTCTTGTATCTTATTTTTAATAAATACAACATCTCTGCTAATTACCACATTGCGGACAGTGGAATCCCACAAGCGATACCCCTTGACTCCATTAGCATATCCTAAGAAAATGCATTCTCTGGATTTTGGATCCAACTTTGATTTTTCTTGGGTGTTGTACATAACATAAATAGGACTTTCGAATATATGTAAGCAAGAATAATCAGCTGGTTTTCCTATCCATATCTCCATTGGCGTTTTCAGATCAATTGCAATTGATGGTGACTGAATGATCACATAACAGGTGATTTTGACTTCTTCTGCTCAGAATGGTTTTTCTAATCCTTCAATCGTCAACATAGCTCTTGTCCATTCCAACAAGCTTCTGTTCATTTACTCTGTTACTCCATTTTGTTATAGAGTATATGTCACTGTGAACTGTCTTTTAATACTTTCTTGTTTGCAGAAGTTATCAAATTCATCACCAGTGTATTCTCCTCCATTATCTATCCTCAAACACTTGATCTTTTTCTCAGATTCAAGTTCCATCCGCGCTTTGAACTCTTTGAAAATCGAAAAAACATCATTCTTTCTCTTGATTGGATACAACCAACTTCTCCTGGAGTAATTGTCGATAAATGACATGAAATATTTCACTCATCCTAGGAACTCTACCAGTGTTTGCCAGAAATTAGAGTGGACCAGATCTAATATTTTTTTGCTTTTAGCAGAGGAATAGCTAAACTTCAATCTATGTTGCTTACTGGTAACACAATCTCACAAAAGGGTAGTGAAACCTTTTTGAGCCTAGGAAGAAGCTTTTGCTCAGTAAGAATCTTCAAACCTCATTTCGACATATGGCCAAGTTTACGATGCCACATCATCATTGATTCTTCAAATAAACTTACTCACACGGTTGATGCTTCTCCTTCTTGGTGTGTTTCACCTTTAAGAACATATATATTTGCAACAAGTTTTTCTGCTTTCATCACTACAAGCGTTTCTTTTGATATTTTCATGATTCCATCATGAGTCTTATATGAACATCCATTATTATCTAATTGTCCCAAAGACAACATATTCTTCCTCAAGCCTTTTATATGTCGTACCTCATGGATGGTGCGTACCATGGCATCATACATCTTTATTTTAATGGAATCAATATCAATAACATCCAAAGAATGATCATCTCTCATGAACACAGATCCTCCTGAGATAGGTTTATATTGATGAAACCATTTTTTCGGGAAGTCAGGTGCCATATTGCTCTTGTGTCCAAGATTCAGACATCAGTGAGACATTGTCTGCCTACATTATTTGATATTGCTTCACTATATAAAATATCACCATCATCCGAGGTACTTGCAACATTCCCTTGAGTATTTGATGACTCTGGGTATTCCATCTTCTTCCTGAACCAACAATCTTTCTTAATGTGCCCTTTCCTGCCACAGTTGTGACACTTGATATTCTTCTTATTTCTTGATTTAGATCTACCATGATTGTGACTCCCACTAGGGCCATGTTCCGTTGGTCTTCCTCTCACCATCTTCAAAGCTTCAGCTTGCTGCGAACTTGCTTTTCTGTCTTTCTTATTTTTGCGTCGATTTTCTTCTTCTAAGACAGCGACTGCAATTTTATCGAAAACTAGACTGTCTGTATTATTCGTCAGGTTGATAATGAGTTGATCATACGAGGCAAGAAGACTTTGAAGTAGAAGCTCTTCACGTTCAGTCCCCTCTATTTTACATCTCATTGTTGTAAGTTGTGAAAATAGAGTATTTAAAGTATTGATGTGTTCAGTAACCGATATTGACTCTGCCATTCGAAGAGCATACAATCTTCTTTTTAAGAAGATTTTATTATGCAAATACTTGGCCTCGTACAATCCCGTAAGAGTATTCCATATTTCCTTCGTCATCCTTTTTTCAGTCATACTAGACAACACTTGATCAGCTAGTGTCAAGTGTAGATCAACAAATGCGTTGCTGTCTATGTCGTTCCACTTGCTGTCATCAGTAAAGTATGTAGGCCTGCCTTCAATTGCAACTAAGCAATTGTCTTTTCTCAATATTGCTCTTATTTTCAATTTTCACAATGAGAAATTAATCTTATTGAATCCTCAACGTCAAACTTTGTTGTACTCGACATTGTTATTTGCTTCACACCCTTCTAGATTATTTCTGAATATTTTTGTGAACAATCGTGATAAAATGTATCGTCACCAAAATTTACTATTTATGTGAATAGTACTTTTCACTGAATTTTACTATTCACAAAAATTTACTATTCACATATAGTACCTTCGCATAAAACTGACAGAATAACTAAGGGCTCTGATACCACTGTTAAGGGGAGGAAACACCACAACTAAAGTTTGATATGATAATAAATAATGGAAAAAAATTAGAAATGAGAATTTTACGTGGAAACCCCTCAAACAGATAGAGGGAAAAAACCACGGGGTAGAAGGATTTACTATGATAATATGGCTGTACACTACTCTCAAATACAACGAGAAAACAACAATAAATACTTTTCTCTTGTAAAATGAATAACTCACTAAAGAGGACACTCAAGACTACAATATTTATCTTGGTGTATAACTCTCTTTGTGTTCTTACTCTTTTGGATTGTATTTTTGTGAGATGATCTAAATGAGGGCAAGAGGTCCTCTATTTGTAAAATACTCGTTTTCTTGTCAAAAGTTGCTAAAGGAGGCAACAACTTTTGAAACGCATAAAATACACGTTTTCTTCTTGGACGGTGCATATGCACCTCCCTTTTTGACTTTCTTGCACAAATGACATTCTATAAGTTGGAATATCTCATGAAATTATTTTATCTCATCTTCTATATGAGAAAGTAATGATTTCATCATTTTAGTACAAATAGTAGAATAAAATAATCTCAAAATTAATTAATACATCAAATCAAACATAAAATAAATCTAATCCCAAATTTTTTTATATGCCTTTAAAAATATTTTAATTTATTAATTATTATAATTTATGTAGTACTCTTTACGTAAATTTTAAATATATAAATTTAATTTTAAAAGAGTCAAAATTTAAGAATTTGAATTTCCAAATTAGCCACGGGACAGGAGGTCGGCTTTTTCTTTATTATTGAAATATTATTTTGAAGTTGCAAGTATTAGGAAACCAAAATCATTTAGGATTTGGTATTTGTTAATTTATATCTAAATAATATGTTTAGTCAAAAAGTAATATAGAAATAGGTTTTCCTATATCTTATAAAAGTAGGTTTCTTACTATTATATAAGGAGTTTGTTCATTAGCTATTTTCATGTAGTAGACAACGTATTTTAGAATTTATTTTAATCGATAAAAAATTAAATTTTGAATTCGCCTCTGAGTGACGAACAATTTTACAAGAATGGAATGTTGAAAACTTAAGAAAGCTACATCAAATGGTGTATTCCAAGGGGATAATCCATTGGACTATGCTCTTCCACTTGCGATTGTACAAATATGCATGGTGCTTGTACTTACTCGAGTCCTCGCCTATCTTCTCCATCCTCTAAAATAACCCCGCGTCATTGCTGAGATTATTGTAAGTTCTTTTTCTCTCGTTTTATTCTATCAAGTGTACTTTAAGTTGTCGTAGAAATATTCAACTTGCCTTATTATAACCTTACTTGCTAGTGTACTCTGTCTGTCTGAATATATTTTGGTTGTTATAGCGAGATGTTGTTACAAAGAATATGTCATATAAGAATTGGTTCAAAAATGATTTGGCCGTTATATAGTGAAATGTTGTTCTAGAGAGGTCTGAGTGTAAATTGATCTCGATTTTGGCAGGGAGGAATTCTACTTGGTCCATCTGCTCTTGGCCGGAACCAGAAGTATCTGAATGCAATATTTCCACCAAGGAGCCTCACAGTGTTAGATACTTTGGCAAATTTTGGCCTCCTTTTCTTTCTTTTCCTTGTTGGGCTCGAGTTAGATCCAAGGTCTCTTCGTCGTACTGGAAAGAAAGCTCTTAGTATTGCCCTTGCTGGAATTAGCCTCCCTTTTGGATTAGGAGTAGGGACTTCATTCATTCTCAAAGGAACTATTGCTAAAGGAGTTAGTCAAGTCCCTTTTCTTGTCTTTATGGGAGTAGCCCTTTCTATCACTGCCTTCCCTGTCTTGGCTCGGATTCTAGCTGAACTCAAGCTCTTAACGACTGATGTTGGTCGAATGGCAATGTCTGCTGCAGCGGTGAATGACATGGCTGCTTGGATTCTGCTTGCACTTGCTATTGCCCTTTCAAGTACTGGTCATTCACCCTTTGTTTCACTATGGGTACTTCTGTGTGGGACAGGATTTGTCCTGCTTTGCATAGTCATTGTTCCTCCGATATTCAACTGGATGGCTAAACGTTGTCCTGAGGGTGAACCGGTTGATGAGCTATACATCTGTGCTACACTTGGAGCCGTGCTAGTTGCAGGATTCATTACTGATGCAATTGGTATTCATGCCTTATTCGGGGCTTTTGTGCTTGGAATTCTTGTACCAAAGGAAGGGCCTTTTTCGAGTGCTCTGGTGGAAAAAGTTGAGGATCTTGTTTCCGGTCTATTCCTTCCGTTGTACTTTGTCTCGAGTGGACTAAAAACAAATATAGCTACTATTCAAGGGGCACAATCATTGGGTCTTCTTGTTTTAGTCCTATTTACATCGTGTTTTGGAAAGATCGTTGGCACTATTTTGGTCTCGTTATTGTGCAAAATGCCCATTCAGGAGGCTGTTACGCTTGGTTTCTTGATGAACACTAAAGGTCTAGTGGAGCTCATTGTCCTCAACATCGGAAAAGATAGAGGGGTACGTTTAATTTAGATCGACTTAAGTACTTTTATTGGTTTTGAATTTACTTCTTGTAAGCTTACATTGTTTCGTATGTTCAATCTTGCAGGTACTGAATGATCAAACATTTGCCATCATGGTTCTGATGGCACTCTTCACAACGTTCATCACGACACCTATAGTGGTATCCGTGTATAAGCCAGCTAAACTGGCTATAACTGAGTACAAGAACAGAACGATTGAGAAGAAAGACACGAGCAAACAACTCCGAATCATGACCTGTTTCCACAGCAAGAATAATATTTCCACGATGATCAATCTCATCGAGTCTTCTCGTGGTACTGCAAAGAAAGGAGGACTCCGCGTTTATGCAATGCACCTTTTGGAGTTGTCTGAAAGATCATCAGCGATTCTGATGGTCCACAAGGCTAGAAAAAACGGATTGCCCTTTTGGATAAAGAAGGAGGTTTCGGATTCTAATCAAATTGTTGTTGCTTTCGAGACTTTTGAGCATCTCAGTAAGGTGTCTATCCGACCTACAACTGCAATCTCTCCGATGAGTAGCATGCACGAGGATATCATCACTGGTGCTGAGAGAAAGAGGGTCGACATGATAATCCTCCCGTTCCATAAGCATCAACGAATCGATGGACATTTGGAAACAACAAGAGCTGATCTTAGGCATGTGAACCGGAGAGTTCTTCAGCACGCACCTTGTTCAGTTGGTATTTTGGTAGACCGTGGATTCGGTGGTGCATCTCATGTATCTGCTAGCAATGTTGATTTCAAAGTAACCATCTTGTTCTTCGGGGGTGATGATGATCGCGAAGCACTTGCTTATGGTATGCGTATGGCAGAGCACCCTGGCATTAACTTACTCGTGGTTCGTTTCCTAGTTGACCCCAAGGTTGGTGGAGGGAGCGTCACGTTAGATATGGACCAAACTTATATCCCGGAGGCTCAATCCAAGGATGAAGAATTGCTTAACGGCTTAAAACACAAAATTTCCATGAACAGTTCGATCAAATATGAAGAGAAGTTAGTTAAGGACGCTGCAGGGACTACAGAATCAATTCGTGCATATAACCGATGCAATCTGTTTATTGTTGGAAGAATGTCTGAGGGTGAAGTAGCAGCAGCACTGGATATAAAGAGTGATTGTCCAGAAATAGGTCCTTTAGGTAACTTGTTAACTTGTCCCGAATTTTCAACTACAGCATCGGTTTTGGTGGTGCAACAGTATCGAAACGAGTTATCTCAAGATTCAATCAAGGATGGAGAGTTAACAAAAGGAGATAATGATTCAAACTAAAAAGTACTAAGTAAGCTCAAATGTTCAAGCTGTGTAGTGATTCAAACTAAAAAGTACTAAGTAAGCTCAAATGTTCAAGTTGTGTAGATAGTAAGCGAGAAACTGAGAATACTGTTGATCCTCTTAAACGTAACACGAAAAATAGGACAAAAGAAGTAGTCACAATTAGTTTGTACAGTAACAGATTATTAGAGTTTCTTTATTTACCTTGTTTTTTCCTTTTGCCCTTTGTGTTGTAATTAAAGCTACAGAATCTTCCAAGCTTCTTTGAAACTATATGTGTGACGTTCCAAATATGTTGGGGTGAAGAAGACACAATTAACATGGAATGCTATATGTGGAATATGTTCGAGTTTCCCTTTAATGGGTTCTGCAAGGCTAATCCGAATTAATTTGTCTAATCTTAAGAATAAACTTTAATATTATAAAGAAAAATAGAATACATAGTAGAGTTAATATAAAAAGAAAAGGTAAGATAAAAGATATAATAAAATCACTAAATAATAAGTAATGAAGTCAAAATGATAGAAAAAATAAGGTAATGACACGACCATATCAAATGTGTCATTAATGAAACTTTGAAGTGAGCTTGAGTTTGTTTGATTATGAGTTTGTCTCATCGTCCGTAGGATTGACCTCACATGTAGGAATTTTCTTTATTGTATTGATCTTTCAGACTTTTCTCAGTCAAGCTTCTTTGTTCCTTAGTGTAGTCTCGGTCCATAGTTTGACTCCATTTCTTATAGCCTAGTTTATATCCACAATTAAGTGACTCTATATTGACACCTTTTCATTTCCTTTGTATAATATATGGCTAAGTTACTTCATAATCTCAATCTACTTCTTTTTTTCTTACTGTAACATAGGCCTTTCATCCCTTAACCTATAGATGGCAGCTGTTGTTACATAATGATGCAATAAAATTTAAGTAGCAATTAAAACAAATATTATATTTAAAAGAGATTACATATTCTACCTATTAAATAGGAGTGATTCTTTTAACATAAAGAAATGTGTTCAGCTAAACCCGCAGCTACTACTATGGCTATGCCCCCATTTATGATCAACTTTTTTTCTTTTTTTTCTATGACAGAAAAATCTGCTGTCGCTATCTTTTGAGTGCACATTATGCAAACCTTGTTTCAGTGTAATAGCTTGCAAACCACAGGAGAGGTAAACTGCACTAGATAAACCCTATACAATGAACTCAACCGAGAAAGTATGTAAGGGGTTCCAAACCTGAGATCCCTGCTCAACCAACTCGGCAACTTTATTATCAAAGAATTGCTTTCATTCATTTAAGTACACATTACACAAGAGGGATATTACTCACAATAACTTTATGTCTCAACCGATAAATCAAGCTTGTTGGCATACATTATCACTGAAAAAAAATTGCCCAGGCCCAGTGCTAGAGTACAGAATTATCACTTAACACGAATTTTGTTGCAATGCCCCAAATGAAATAATCATAAGAAAACAAGACAGTTCAGAAATGCAAAACAAGTCTTTTCGGAGAAAATGAAATAATTGTACACAAGCAAAGCGATGGATGATGATTTGAAACCGGTCATTTGCCAATTCAGAATCCACAAAGCGATGAACGGAGAGTGATAACTACAGGAAAAGTTTCCAACTGCTCAAGCAGTAACCTGACCGAATAGGCACTTGCGGATCTGCAAGATTCAGGACAGCAACAAAAAAGTTAACAAATAATTAAGCATAGATAACAATATCTAAGTAGCCGATCGAACGAGACTCTTTCAATGTACAAACAGAAGGAAAAACCTCTCAAGCAATCTTTCACAACCCCCTTCCCCACAGCGGAACAAATGGAGGAGCATACTTGTTCAGTGTACAAAAACAAGGACAAAGCTCTAAAGCAATCTCTTACAGCCCCACACCCCCGAAAAAATGGGAGAAACTTTAAGTTCTCTCTTGCTGTCATCCCATCTGTTATAAGAAACTAAATATTCATCTCATTTTACTAGTTAGTATACTCGTGTCATTCATTCATTTCGGTTCATCTTCCTTTAATCGTTCATTCGATCCATCCTGACGGGTTCTGATGCTGTTTATTAAAACATTCGTAGGGCTGGAGACAGACGTTGGAGTCTAAAGGATTTAAATTGAGTAGGACCAAGACAGAATACTTGGAGTGCAGTTTCAGTGGCCTGCCGCGTGAGGCTGACGGGGAAGTGAGGCTTGGTACCCAGGCCATTCAAAAGAAAAGAAGCTTCAAATACCTTGGGTCTATTATACAGGAAGATGGGGATATCGACGACGATGTTTCACACCGCATCAGTGCAGGGTGGATGAAATGGAGGCTCGCCTCCGGAGTGCTGTGTGACAAGAAAGTGCCACCAAAACTCAAAGGCAAGTTCTACAAAGTGGTGGTTAGACCGACCCTATTGTACGGGGTGGAGTGTTGGCCAATCAAGAAACTTCATGTCCAGAAGATGAGAGTCGCGGAAATGCGAATGCTGCGGTGGATGTGTGGGCACACTAGGATGGATAGAATTAGGAATGAAGATATCCGAGACAAGGTAGGAGTGGCATCGGTGGAGGACAAGATGCGGGAAGCGAGACTGAGATGGTTTGGGCATGTCAAGAGGAGAGACACAGATGCTCCAGTGCGGAGGTGCGAGAGGTTGGCTATGGACGGTTTCAGGAGGGGCAAAGGGAGGCCGAAGAAATATTGGGAAGAGGTCATTAGACATGATATGGCACAGTTGCAGCTCTCCGAGGACATGACCTTAGATAGGAGGCTATGGAGGACTCAGACTAAGATAGTGGGCTAGGTGGCCGATCGGTTCTCCATAGTAGTCGTAGTCGCGCTCATTTGTCTTAACATAGGATTTTGCATGGGATTACTGCTTATATTAGTTGGCCCAGTCTACTTTGGGTATCCTATTTTATCTATAGTAGTTAATGCCCCTTTATCCCCGATCTTTCCTACCCTGACTTTATCGCTTTATCGCTCTCATTATTTATATCTTTATATTGTCTGTTATATGCCTGGCTTTACTGACCTATGTCTTGTTTTTCCTTGTTTTTCCTTGTTTCTCCTCCCTTGTTCTTCTCTCTTAAGCCGAGGGTCTTTCGGAAACAGCCGCCCTACCTTTTAAGGTGGGGGTTAGGTCTGCGTACACTCTACCCTCCCCAGACCCCACATGGTGGGATCACACTGGGTTCGTTGTTGTCGTTGTTGTTGTAGTCTCAAGTCTCAAGTCTCAATTAGCTTGTGACCTTAAACGGTAAAGCACCAATATTACCTTACAGACATTTTATTTTAATATTAAAGTTTTCAGAAAGTCTCGACAAATATTATTAAACGACTGACCTGCCCTCGACCCAGATTAACTAAATTTAGTGGACGAAAATGATAAGGAGATGACAGTGCAAATATTAAACTACATAGCTAAGAGGTACCACATGTCAATGAATTCAGCTGCAAGAAGCTATTCCATAGAGATCAATCACAAATCAGAAACAGTAATCCTCTAAAACGCATAAGTTAAGCAATGAACAATTTAAGACACTTTGTAACTCATCTGAATAATATTTTAAATAATAAGAGATGTATAGACAGCTAAAACTCAAGCAGTAGATCGCGTACACTGCAGGGACGAAAATCAAAAGAATTGGCAAGACAGACCACAGAAATCTGAGAAGTATGAAGGAAAGGGCAGAAGAAAGTACCTCTGGTAGTTTTTTACGGAACACAACTTCCAATCTGGCATCAAGAGTGTTTTCACACACAATTTTCCCATCTCGAGAAGCCAACACCACTCCACCGGCACTGTGGGGATAAGGAGAGAGAGGTTAGTAAGAGGAGTTACATGATTTTTCAGAAAGCTAATTTCTCTCAAAAGCAAAAACACGCAAAACAAGAGAAAGAGAGGAATCCAACCACATATACCGGGACTTACTTAAGAACGACAGGCTGTATTTTCAGGTTTATTCAGGCTGTATTTTCAGGTTTATTCATGAAAGTAAGGTTGTAATAGAGCAGCTTACCAAGAAGGACCATGCATATTATGATGTGATGGAGCAGCAGGAAGGTGGATTTCATCAACTATGATCTCAGGTTGGTGGACGTTTGCCTTCTCTGCGTATTCTTCCTTTACTGCATCCAGTACATGTTCAACCAGGTGTACATCATGTTTCCGACAACGCAGAAGGACACAAGGCTCTTTAAGCCTAAGCAAACTCTGCAACAGAAAGAGTTAGCTTCAAATCATTCCTAAAGACTAAGCAATAATAAATTCAGTAAGCCATCCAGACACCATGAACAGTCAGGCCAATTACTGTCACAAACAACATAAAAGACAATAATTTTGTTGTTAATCATTGTACGGTTTGTATTGCCTTTGGTCATAGCACTATAGACATTTAAATACTTGCAAAGAAAAAATTTCACGCTTCATATTACCATGAGAGTAAGTGCTACGATTATACATTCTGTTAAAGTCGAGCCTCAACTTTAGAAGCATCCAGAATGAAGGTAAGGTACCAGTAAAAGTTCCTTGTCATACTATCCAATTATATTTTGGTATCTATAACATGATTCTAGTAGAGTCTTAGACTTAAGACCCACTCCGAACTTGAAGCAAGAGATATTCACAATTTTCATGTTCTCATTTCATTGTAAAATACAGTATAAGACATAAAAACCAAATAAGGATTCATAATCAGGCGCCTAAGAGTTGAGATAACATAAGCATATAATCACATCGATAGATGACTAATATTCGTCAACTTACACATTATATCTTCCACAAAATATTCCTACTCAGTTTCTAAGATCTCATAGTTTAATTAGTGAAGTCCAGAAAAAAAGAAGAAGAGAACATCGTGTAGATTAAGGTCCATCATACCTGAACAATAAGATCATGCAGAAGCTTCTTATAACCGCCATGGTGGTGATGAAGAATAGAATCTATGAGGCTATGCTCATGATGGCTAACATTTAAGAGCTCCTTTGCTGCTGCCTCCTTCATGGTGTTAACCAAGTCATCCTGAGCTTGAAGAACTTTGATTCGAGAGGCATTGAGTTGCATGGAGTACTCACTGCAAGAAGTACATTAAAAAGAAACTTTAAAGAACATGTCGGCAAAATGCAGTTCAAATTGGATAATCAAGCTGAATCACATAGAATGTAACTTTCACAAAACAATAGCAGTTTAAAATTTAAACTTCAGACCTAGTTCAACATGATCAGGCTTGCTACAGTCTACAGAAAAGAACGTCGCAAGGAAATCAACTTCAGACCAAATTTAACCATGTGGCTTGTTCCAAAAAGAACTACTACATTCTAACTCACAAGACGTACTTAGAAAGGTATTAATGGTAGCAGAGTACAACACTACAAAAGCTCAGAGTGCCATTAGTAAGCTTTTTTCTTTCTTTTACAGTAACATTATACACAATTCTTTTACTTAATAAATACCCAGCAAAACCGACTGAAAAAGTACCTCCATTATGTTCCAGACCAAGCATGAACAACACAAGAAGAAACCTGGATATACTAAAAGAGAAAGAGGTATTCTCAAGCTGCAAACTAAAATCTTAAGCTAAGACACCAAATAAAAATAATCATTTTCATCCAAAATCAAGTGATAGCTATTATAGTTACGAAACAACGATTCAAATTGCTTTTACAGTCACAGTATTACTGAATATCTTCTCTTCACGGTTAGAGCTCAATTGCATTTTGATGGCTAACAGAAAATCAAATTGTAGCATTTGACCAGCAATATGGATTCCCAAACATAAAATCAAAGAACATTTTCTTCAATCCAATTTGACGTAAAACACAAAATGATAACACAACAACAAACCAAAACAAATGAGCAAAATTACATCTTCTTGCGAACATCCACTTGTTTCTCTTTGCGCTCATACTCTTGTCTGATCTTCTTCTTCTCGGCTTCCACTAGCTGCAACTTCTCGATATTGAATTCCTAAGAAATAACCACATCCAAAGACCATTATTTCTCTAATTACCTTAAAAGGGACTCCAAAAATAGGCAGACCCACTATCTCTCTGTGAATTTAGAAGCACCTCTACCTTTAGATGAAACTATATATAAAAATAAAACTTTTCAACTCCAATTATATACAAAAAAAGTCGAAACTTTTTGACACATACACCTTTAGAACTTTTTACATTCAAACTATATATATAATTCAAAATTTCCGAATAGTATGTATATTTTTGGACTTATAATCACATTTCGGCGATTTTAAATTTTGGATCCATCTCTGGCTCAGAACAATGCTAGATACAGAAAATAGATAGCCAAAACTTTTTGAAAAGTACACATTTACAACTTCTTAGACAAATCACATATATAATTTGAGATTTTAAAAAGTACCATATATTTACAATTATTATCACAAAAATTAGTGACAATAGATCCAAATTTTAAGGCTTTTTAGATGAATCACATCAATAATTAGTGATTTTAGAAAGTACCATATATTTACATTTATTATCACAAAAATTAGTGATGCAGCATTATTCACACTCACCACTTTCCAAACAATGCCATTTAAAACTTTTTAGACTCGAACAACATACATAATTCGAAATTTTCTAAAAAGCACATATTTTTACACTTATTATCGCAGATAATAGTGTCTGCTGCACTAGTCACACTCACTACTTTAAATTTTGGATCCACCTCTGACAAAGAACAATGCTAGAGCAGAAAATAGATAGTCAAAACATTCTGAAAAGTATACTTTAAAACTTTTCAGAATAGAACTACATATATAATTTGAAAATTTCGAGAAGTACTATACTTTTACACTTATTATCACCATTGACACTGGCTACTTCAAATTTTGGATCCGCCTTTTGACTCCAAACAATGCTAGATGCAGAATTTAAATAGTCAAAACTTTCTAAAAAGTACATATTTAAAACTTTTTTAGACTCAGAACAACAATATATAACTCGAAATTTTTGAAAAGTACCATATTTATCACAAAAATTAGTAACTACAACACTATTCACACTTGTCTGACTTTAAATTCGGAATCCGCCTTTGACTCCAAACAATGCTAGATGCCGAATTTAGATAGTCAAAACTTTCTAAAAAGTACACATTTAAAACTGTTAACTCAGAACAACATATATAACTCAAAATTTTAGAAAAGTAGCATATTTATCACAAAAATTAGTGACTACAACACTATTCACACTTGTGTGACTTTAAAGTCAGGATCCGCCTCTGACTCCGAACAATGCTAGATGCCGAATTTAGATAATCAAAACTTTCTAAAAATACACATATAAAACTGTTTGAGACTCGAACAACATATATAACTCAAAATTTTCGATAAGTAGCATATTTATCACAAAAATTAGTAACTACAGCACTATTCACACTTGCCTGACTTTAAATTTTGGATCCGATAATGAATCAGAACAATGCTATATGCAGAAATAATAAAATTGAAATTCAATATAGGGCTTACTTCTTCAGCAGAAACGGAAATCTCATTAGCTTTTTCTTCCGCTTCCTGACGGATGAATCGAACCATTTGCTGGATCTGCTTTGAGACATCGGCGTCGTTCATCTTTGGGGCTTAAATTCGGGTCGAAATCGGGTCAACGAAGTGATCCAAATAAGGAAATTTCGGGTTTTTCTAGCAGAGAGAGGTTTTTGGAGAAGAAGAAAACAGGTAAGATCGCAGAGTTGACAGTTCACAAAATTTGTAGCATCCGATCTATCTACCCCGTATTTTATCAGAAATTCATTTAGACACCCTAAAAGTTCTTTTAGGTACATTTTTGTATGTCTTTTAGGGCTTGTTTGGTCGAGGAACAAGGTATCCCGCGATTAGTTATCTTATGATTGTTATTCCACCACCCTGATTGTGGGATTAAAAAAATATTCTAATTCTAAAATAAGTTATAACGTGATTTTATCTCAATCAAACATGAAATAAATTTTGCCTAAAATTAATTTAGAATTAGTTATTCCTTGTGTATCAAACAGGTCCTTAAAAATTGAAATTTAATGTTATAAGTAAGTTGCCAAAATGGTAAAATCTAGTCCACAAGTGTAACACATTTAGGACATGACATATCTACAACTTATCGATAACATGAGTTTATTTAAGAGATTATGGAGGTCGAGAATTATGGTAGAAGGTTAGCAGTTAATCGAATATCATCTATTTTTTCCTCTCTTACTATTTTATTCTTCAATTTAGTTATCATTTATTATTTTCTTTGCTTTGATTATAATATTATTTGTTATTTTTACTATTTTCTTTTTATTATTTTCAATATATGAGTTCTTCGTTATTATATATTATTTTCCAACCCATCATTATATGATTTTACATCATCTTTTTTCTCTTTTTATATATGCAACAAAACTATTACAGAGACTTTTTTTAAATTTAATGATAAGAAAGTAAACAAAACTATATTTTAAAAAAGTGTGTTGACCTTCCACAAGAGAAATGGAAAGGAGCCTTTTTGCTTGCTTTTGGGGAAATATAAAACAATCTAACAAATTCTTTCGAATGTGCAATTTGTCAAGAAAAATTTGACATTTACCAATAACAACAACAATCTAGTAAAATCTCACAACGTGGGGTCTAAAGAGGATAAAGTGTACATAGACTTTACTCCTATCAAGGTAAGACGACTGTTTCCGAGAGACCCTCGACTCAATAGAAGCATAAAAAGAAGTCAGATAAGGATAAGAAATTAATAAGTTCAAAGCGATATGGTAAAACAAATAACGGGAGCGTTACAAATAAAATAGAGTAATCAAAGTACAGAAAGTAATAGATAATAGTAGACATCAGAGAACAAGAAATTATAGTGCGTTAAAGCGCCTACTAATAAGATAGATTAACGTGACTATGTACTAGCCTTCTACCCTAATGTTGGTCCTCCACACCCTTCTATCTAAGGTCATATCCTCAGTAAGCTGCAGCTGCGCCATGTCCTGTCTAATCACATCTCCCCAATATTTCTTCGACCTACCCCTACTTCTTCTGAAATCATCTATGGTCAACCTCTCACACCTCCGCACTAGTGCATCTAGGTCTCTCCTCTTCACATGCCCAAACCATCTCAGTCACATTTCTCGCATCTTTCTTCCACCGAGGTCATTCCTATCTTGTCTGAATAGCCTCGTTCCTAATTCTGTCTCTCCTAGTATACCCACACATCTATTTCAACATTCTCATCTCGGCAACTTTCATATTTTGAATGTGAGAGACCTTAACTGGCCAACACTCCGCCCCATATAACATAGCTGGTCTAACCACCACTTTGTAGAAATTGTCCTTAAGTTGTGGTGGCAGTTTCTTGTCACTAGCACACCGAAAGCGAGCCTACATTTCATCCACCCTGCTCCAATACGGTGTGTGACATCCTCGTCAATCTCCCCGCTGCCTTGCATGATAGACCCAAGGTTTTTGAAATTACTTTTTTTGGATGGCTTGGTCACCAATCCTAACTTCCGCGCCAACCTACTGAGGTGTCTCACTGAACTTGCACTCTAAGTACTCTGTCTTGGTCCTACTCAGCTTAAATCCTTTATACTCTAAGGTATGTCTCCAATCCTCCAGCTTAGCGTTAACTCCATTACGAGTATCATCGATCAGGACTATGTCATCCGCGAAAAGCATACATCATGGCACCTTACCTTGAATTTATCGCGTCAATCCATCCATCACCAAGGCAAATAAAAATGGAGTTAATGTAACCCCATCACAACTGAAAAGTGCTCTGAGTCCCTTCTACTATCCCTACCCTGGTTTTGGCACCCTCATACATGTCCTTGATCACCCTAATATACGCCATCAGTACAGCTTTAGCCTCCAGACATCTCCACAGTATCTCTCGTGGAACTTTATCATAAGCCTTTTCTAGGTCAATGAATACTATATGCAAGTCTCTCTTCCTCTCCATATACTGCTCCACCAGTCTCCTCATAAGATGGATGGCTTCTGTAGTTGAGCGTACCGGTATAAATCCGAAATGGTTCTATGAAATAGACA
This sequence comes from Solanum dulcamara, assembly GCF_947179165.1. Lineage (NCBI taxonomy): Eukaryota > Viridiplantae > Streptophyta > Magnoliopsida > Solanales > Solanaceae > Solanum > Solanum dulcamara. The sequence continues at coordinate 1,066,978 of NC_077241.1, read as the reverse complement.
CTCCTCTCCTCACCCTCATCTCTACCACTATTTTCCACAATTTCATAGTATGGCTTAGAAGCTTGATACCTCTATAGTTATCGCAGCTCTGGATATCCCCCTTGTTTTTGTATAGAGGGATCATTACGCTCGACCTCTATTCTTTGGGCATCTTTGCCGTCTTAAGGATGACATTAAATAACCTGGTCAGCCACTCCAAACCTACGAGCTCGCGCTTTTCTAAAATTTCTCAGAAATCTCGTCAGGTCCAGTCGCTCTTCCATATTGCATCCTACGAATAGCACCCTTAATCTCCTCGAACGTAATACTCCTGCAACCCCCAAAATCATGGCGCCTCCTTGTATGTTCCAAATCTCCCAACACAAACTCTCTGTCCCCTTCTCCATTCAAGAGTTTATAAATGTATGACTGTCATCTCTGTCTAATGAGGGTCTCCTCTACCAATACTTTTCCATGTTCATCCTTAATGCACTTCACTTGGTCCATATCGCGTGCCCTTCTTTCCCGCGCCCTGGCTAGCCTGAACAATTTTCTATCCCTGCCTTTTTCTTCTAGTTCAGCATAAAGACGTTCAAAAACTGCCGTTTTTGCCGTCGAAACCGCCGACTTCTCCTCCTTCCTTGCTATCTTATAAAGTTCCCTATTCGTCCACTTCTCCACCTCATCCGTACTTTCTATCAACTTCGCATACGCCATCTTCTTTGCTTCCACTTTCCCTTGCACTTCTCCATTCCACCACCAGTCCCCTCGATGCCGATTATGACTACATGTCGAGACTCTCAACACTTCCCTTTCTACAGCCCTAATACAACTAGTCGTCCTATCCCACATACTATTCGCATCCCCACTACTATCCTAGGCCCCCATATCCTTCAATTTCTCTTCTATCTTTAGGGCACTAGCCGTAGTCAAACTCCCCGATCTGATCCTAGGTCGGTCATCCCTGACCCTCTTCTTTCGCGTCATCTTGATTCCTAAATCCATCACCAAGAGCTTATGTCGGGTTTTAAAGTTGTCGATTGGAATGAACTTACAGTCTTTGCACAGTCTTTTATCATCCTTCCTAGAGAGTAGAAAATATATTTGGGTTTTAACCACCGAACTACGAAAGGTTACCAAATGGTCCTCCTTCTTTGGAAAACTCAAATTGGCTAGCACCAGCCCAAAAGCTCTTGCGAAATCCAAAAGTGAGACTCCACCTCCATTTCTGTCCCCGAAGTCAAAGCCTCTATGCACATCATCATACCCTCCCGAAATAGACCCAATGTGCCCATTGAAATCCCTTCCCACGAAAAGCTTCTCAATAGGCGGTATGCCTCCAACTAATTCGTCCAAATCCTCCCAAAAGCACCTCTTAACCTCCTCGCCTAAGCCCGTTTGCGGCACATAAGCACTAATAATGTTCAACGTGATTCCTTCAATGACCACCTTAATCGACATCATCCTATCAATGACTCTCCTAACCTCTACCACCTGATCCTTTAAATCACTATGTACTAAATGTCTACCCCATTTCTATACTTTGATCTACCAGAGAACCAAAACTTATACCCGTCTACTTTCTTAGCTTTAGAACCTACCCATCTAGTCTCTTGGACACATGCTATATTAATCTTCCTCTTCTTTATAATCTTAACTAGCTCTATGGATTTTTTTGTTAACGACTTAACGTCCTAGTGTTCCAAGAACCTACTCTCAGTTTAGACGCTCCTTTAACCCACTCACCCCTCCTTACCCTCGTCCTCATCCTTTTGACATTTACCTTCAAAAGGAAATACATATGTATTTTGAACATATCTTTTGACATTTACCATCAAAAGGAAATACATATATATTTTTATCATATGTTCATTTCAAATTTCATATTATTTGTGCTAAATGCATATAATTTGAATTGTGTAGCTAGTATGAGGTGTCAATTCGATAGAATTCAATTATTTTGATTAAAACCTTATATATTTACAAGAATATACAAATATGTACATATATAATAAACTTCCGAATTCATAAACCTTGAACCCAAAAATTTTGTACTCACAAAAAAGCATGAATACAAGTTCAAAAGGGATCAAAATGCAACATTTACATAATAATAGGGTTGTAAATGAACATAAAAAAAGTTACCAAACGAGTTCACTGTACCTAAAATTTTCTTGCTTTTTGTGCCTATAAATACCGTCTTTCTTCTTTCACCTAAAAACTCTACCATTTCCAGAAAAAAAATAATCAAAACTGAGTAGGAGGATTTCTGAGGTATGAAACAATTCTCTTTTCATCTTTCAATTCCGATTTTTTTTGTATATATGTATATATATTTGTGTATATGTGTTGCTATACATGTAAAAATCTTTGTTATCTACTTAAGCTGATTTAGGGTTTTGTTGTTGTTGTTGTGATTAGGGATTTTGTGTACGGAAATGGCATCCAAGAGGATTTTGAAAGAGCTCAAGGATCTCCAGAAAGATCCTCCTACCTCTTGCAGTGCTGGTACCATCTATAAATCTTTTTGTTCCTTTTTTTTTGAGTTATGTAGTTTTTATGTTTGGATGGTTATTTTTTGGTTTGGGGTTATCGAAAAGATTGTTTCTTGAGCTGAGGGTATATCAGAAATAAAATCCCTACCTTGTTCACAAGGCAGGGGTAAGGTTTGCATATGCTCTATCCTCTTCGGACCCCACCCCACTTGTTGGGTTACACTTCGTATGTTGTTGTTGTAATGATTAGTTTTTTGGTTTGGGTTATCAAAAAAAATGTTTTTTGAACTGAGGGTATAACGGAAACAACTCTACCTTTCAAGGTAGGGGTAAGGTATCTACCTTTAGGCAGGGTAAGGTCTGCATACAGTCTATTCTCACGACCCATTCCACTTGTGGGATTAGACTGGGTATATTATTGTTGTTATGATTTTTTGATGATTATTCTTTCCTTTTTTTTCCAAAATTGGCTGATGTTTTGTCGAGTAAGGTTGTGTGAGAATACTGTTAATGAAAAAAAACTGTCTTTTGTACCCAAAAAAAAGCTTTCTGAAGAAGCACTTAGTTATAATTGATGTATTAACTAAGTCTGGTTTGGTGAGAAAAAGTTTATCATGCATTTATGCTTGCTGTAAACAAGTGAGTGGATGAGATAACCAAGGGGAAAAAGAAGAAAAGAATGAAACCAGAACTAAAAGGTTTTCATATTGTTTTTTAAATTGGCTTGAAATGTTGAATTTTCATCTGTCAATATGACTTCCCAAAGTCTGAGATGATGTGCCTTGTGTATGAGGATAAGCAGAGATGGAGGCATGATTTCAAATTTATGGTTTGTAGATTTTAGAATGATGATGTCAAATGCTCATACCGGGGTTGTAAATTTAATGTGTACACTGTTTGAGCAGAAGGTCCTGGGTTCGTCCTAAACCCGCATCTAGGCTTCTGCCTCATAGAAGAAAGAATTCTCTAGTCTTCTGAAGGTTGGGGAGGAATTAGGTTGTGGCATTGAGATGAGACTTTTATGTTTCCCGTTCATCTGTTTTACATTTGGAAGTGTTACATCATGTTACTTGTGGAGGTCATGACATTCTTGGTTCAATGATGTTTTTTTTGGAGGTTGTGTCCTTGCGTTCTTTACTGTAATATAACTTTGCTCCCCTCGCACCTAATGAAGCTAAATGCAGGAGGAACAATAATAAGAGAAGGCCAGATGATTGCTTTTCCGGTGTTTAGTATCAAATGATACATTGTAAGGTTACAAATTGCACATGATGCATAATTTTGAAAGACCTGCATGTAGCTAAGGTGGCTTGTGCATACGATGTCTGTGTTTATTCTTGTAACGTGTTTACAATCTGCATCTAGAAAGCTATTTGAGTCTTTCTGCTTTTTTCTTTTGCTGTTTGTATTAGGGAAGTAGTTTTGTGAATCCTTTTAAAGATATCCGTGGGGGGTGTTGTTCTCTGATTATTGTGATGTTGCTTGTATCAGGCCCAGTTGCTGAAGATATGTTTCACTGGCAAGCGACACTGATGGGTCCATCGGACAGTCCTTATGCTGGCGGAGTGTTTCTTGTGACCATTCATTTTCCACCAGATTATCCATTTAAGCCTCCAAAGGTATCCCATCTACATTATGTGAGGTTACATACATTTCTCGATGACTCACCTGATAAGTCGTTTGCTTGCTTATCAATGCACAACTCCTAAATCTTGCTGGGATCTTTTCTCAGTATCAACCATGCTATTGTTTTCAGACTTGCAATAAAATATGTCAATTGGTTGTAAGGTCTTTGTTCACAACAATATTTTAAACCAAGTACAGATGTTAGAGATCATATGCTAGGGAGAGAGCTGATTTCTTCCACTATATCAATACAGAACAAATGTGTGAATGGGCCTTCTAATAAAGCTCAAATTTATTGGTATTAGTCATGCCTTAAATTTAAGTTAATTGGTTGATTGTAAAATCTGTATAGACTGGTCAATTAAACTTTTATCAAGAAAGCTCGACTTTTTTCTGAATATCTGCATTTTGCTAACACGGTGGTGATGGTATAGCTGCCTGTGAGTTGTCTTGTGTCCTTATTGAGAACCTGTACTCCAGGACTTGCGGAAGTTTTGAGACACAGATTCGATATAATTTACTCAAAAGCTGCTGAAGTATGCACTACTTCCTGTATTAGTGACAAGAAAGAGTTTGGTTGCTGGCTTGATTATTTAGTCGAGTGGCTTTCCAATTGTCTTTACCCTTGCTTTGCTTGTGTGGAATCTGCTGAAGTCATGAACTGTTTGTGAGAACGATTACATCATGTTTTTCAATTTAAGAAGAATGACTTGGATTTGGCCCAAAGAGATTGGTGAGTTCTTGATGCTTAGGTGTAACAATTGGGAGATCCTAGGTTTAAATCCTTGTAAACCATTCTGTATGAGCCAATCTGCTCCAACCTTGGTAGGCAGGTTTACTTGGCATTGTGTTTGTGTGCTAGTTGCAGGCTGCTCGATTGATTAGTGGAAGTGTGTGCACAGGTTGGTCTTGACACCATCATCATCACAAAAGACTAAGAAGGATGACTTGGATTTCCCTTTTGGTTGAGTTCATGTTGGTAACTAGCTATATTGTGAGATCTTGGAATTCTCTATACTTCAGAGTGTTGGTGCATGAATCGTATAGACAATTGCTTTCAGTTCCTCAGGTTTGAGAACATGCATCTTGTTAATCTCATCTAAAACATTCCCCTCATGAGTACTATGTTGAACCCTTAACTAGAGGGGAGACAGAAAGTCTATTTTTCTTGCTGGTATCCTAGTGAATAGTTTTGTTTTATTCCATACAGAATCCAACAATGGATTGACTTTCTTCATGTATTTTCTTAGAATTGACTTGGCGTGCTCTTAGATTCATTTGCTAAAGTACATAAGTATTGGCTGTCTCCAGTGTGTATAGCATTTTCTTTTCTTTACTCTTTTCCCTGTGAAAATTTCACTCATCATTCGTGGAACAATATGCAGGTAGCTTTTAGGACAAAGGTTTTTCACCCAAACATCAACAGCAATGGCAGCATTTGCCTCGACATTCTGAAGGAACAATGGAGCCCGGCACTTACGATTTCCAAGGTTATTTCTGATATAGTTCAGACACATATGTTGATCTTTTTATTTTGCTTTTATACATTTCAAAGTTTCAAGGGCTATTACTCTCTGCCCAATTGGATAAAATGAACTAAGAACGTGAATGTACTCTTTATCAGTATTGCTATTTATCTAGTTCTCCCCCCATTCGTTTAATATTTAAGGAATGCAGTAATATTTTCCTTCCGTTGAGAGTGTAATTTAAGAAACTGAATACCAGTAGTTCTCTGTTCCCAGTTTAAGTTGTTCTCGAGAAAACTAAAAGAGGGAAACATGTGGATGGATCAAATCATACCTTGTTCATTTCAAGTGCATTAACCATAAATTGATCTATCACAGTGCAGATTATGGTGGGTGGGTGTATGGTGGTGGCTTATTTTGTTATCTATTACTTGCAGGTGTTGCTGTCGATCTGTTCTCTGCTAACAGACCCTAATCCTGATGATCCTTTGGTGCCCGAGATTGCTCATATGTACAAGACTGATAAAAGCAAGTACGAAGCAACTGCTCGAAGCTGGACCCAAAAGTATGCAATGGGTTAGTTACTACTTAGACCCGTGTCCGGAGGGGGCTCCTTTCCCTCTGAGTTTGTGGTCATTGTCTATGATATATTAAGAAGTGTTTGTTTCTTCATGTATAATCGACTCGAGGAAAGGTTGAATTGTGCCTTGGCTGTGAAACATTGAATTTGCTGTGTTTGTAAACCTTTAATGGCTTTTAAATCCTATGGATGGGTTCAAATTATTAGACATTTGACCCTTGGCAACTAATTTCTTAATGGATGCGATTTTTGCTAAGGTGATACTTACTTTGAGACGGAAGGAGTACTTTTCCGGTTAAATATCCAGACAGGAATCTAAGCTAAGTCCAAATTCTAATCCTAGGATGATTCGATGCTCACTAGGTTGTCATCTAATACATCCTTTTCTCTTCGTTTTTTAATACTGTGATGTTTGAATCAACTTATGTGCACTAGACTAATTTTTAATTAGCATATCATGGATTACCATGTCATGTCATTCATATAAAGGGCACTAATAAAGGTTAAAGGGAATATTAAAAGTAAAAAAGTTATAAATATTAAAAAAATAATAATTTAACGGAACAAATTGAAATGAACAAAGTAATATTTTATAGTTTATGTTCTAACTTTAGCTAATTTCTTTTTCAGCCAAATGATCTTGCAATTACGCTAAGAATATATATCTTGCTAATTTTTGAATGTTCCAATCTGTCTACTCATCTAAAGTATGCCATTTCTTGTGCTATCTTCACGTACACTTAAACGTGGTATGTGTTCCTGCTTGTACTTGCGTGCCTCTCGATTAATTTCATAAAATATTGAATGTTGTAAAAGTAGTCAAAAGTGGATGTTCATGGGACACTCTTTCACTATAGCGAATAGTATTTTCACTGTAGACTCACGTGTTTCGCATTGTAGCTCGCCTTTTTTCTTCAAAATTTGCCTATAAAAAGGCACTGAATTTATGAAATGAAGCACTCAATCAATTCTCTCAGCTCTCTCTCTTTCTCTTACGATTTCTTTTTCTGTCTTTCCTTGTTATTAATTTGCTAAGTTAAAGTTTATTTTATAACACGTTATTAGCATAAGCCTTCATCACTTCGAACTATTTTAAAAAGGTAACAAAAGGGTAAGAATTTTATTTTCTTAAAATGTCGAATATCTTTAAACTTGAATTTGTTGTTCTTGATATATCTGAAAAAAGCTACTCATCATGGACACTAGATGTCGAAATACACCTAGAATCGATGGTTTGACAGACACCATCAAAGATGACAATATGGTATCTAGTCAAGACCGTGCAAAAGTCATGATATTTCTCCCTCACCATCTTGACGAGGGGTTAAAATTGCAGTACCTCACATTGAAAGACCCCTTAAACTGTGGAAGAATGTAAAAGAAAGACATGACCACCTGAAGTTGGTCATCTTTCCACAGGCACGTCATGATTGACTCAATTTGAGATTAATGGATTTTAAAAATATAACTGAATATAATTCTGTCTTGTTTAAAATTATAGCACAGTTAAATTTATGCATAGAAGAAATCACTAAGCAAGACAAACTTGAAAAAACATATTCCACATTTTCACCCGCGAATATGTTCATGCAGCAGCAATATCGCGAAAAGGATTTTAAAAAATATTCTGAATTACTTTCTCACCTTTTTATTATTGAACGCCATAATGAATTGTTAATGAAAAATCATAATAGTGGATCAGTTGGTTCTTTACCACTCCCTGAATGGAATCAAACAAACTATAACCAATGAGAAAAGGTCATGGCCCTAGTCGTGGTCATGGTCGAAAAAAAAATTATAATCATGATGCTCGGCTGGCACCGAGAAATGATCAGCAATATAAAAATAAGAGTGAAAAGCAAGAAGCTATACTAACGAAGAATTAAGAAAGTATATGTCATAGATGTGGATGTATGGGGCACTGGTCACGGACCTGCCGGTCATCAAAACGTCTGATTCAGCTATATCAGACATTCTTGAAGAGAGCAAAAAATAATCCAGAGACAAACTTTATCTTTGAAGATAATATTGAGTCTATACATCTGGATGTAGCTGATTTCTTCAATTTTTCAGAAGGAAATATGAATATTGATAAGCCTGATAATATTTAAATAAATTTCTTTCATGTATTTGTACTAAATAATATGTTAATATCTTTCTAATTCATGTAAATAAATAAAATTTGTATAATGAGTCATATTTTAATTATAACGTTTACCTTATTTCTTTTTGAAGAAAAATATGCATATGCCTCAAATTTTGTTTGGATCAATAATCAATCACAAAAATATTTGTGTAATTGATAGTGGAACGACTCATGCCATTTTTAAAGACGAGAAATATTTTTCCTACTTGCTTAGAAGAAAAGCAAATGTTACTACAATTTCTGATAATTCAAAAATTATTGAAGGCTCCGAAAAAGCTATTATATTTCTGCCTAAGGGGACAACGATTGTTATAGAAGATGCACTATTCTCTTCTAAATCCCAAGAAACTTTTTAAGTCTTGAAAATATCCGTAGAAATGAATATCATGTTGAGAAACTAAATGAAATGAATACTGAATATCTTGGTATAACCAAGAGTGTCTCAGGCCAGAAATATATTTTGAAAAAATTACCAACTTTGTTGTCTGGCCTATATTATGCAGAAATTAGTGCAATTGAAGCACATTTGATCGTAAATCAGAAGTTTGTTGATCTAAATACATTTGTGCTATGGCATGATTGAATATGTCATCCTGAATCAATAATGATGAGACAAATTCTTGAAAATTCAACTAGACATCCGTTAAAGAACCTGAAGATTCTTACGAATGATGAATTTTCATGTGCTGCTTGTTATAAAGGCAAATTAATTGCTAAACCATCAACCCTGAAGGTTAGCATCGAATCTCCTGGCTTTTTAGACGTATACATGAGGATGCATGTATACCTATTCATCCACCTAGTGGATTATTTAGATATTTTATGGTCCTAATAGATACATCATTAAGATAGTTTCATGTGTGCATGTTATAATCTTGTAAAAGTAGTCAAAAGTGAATGTCTATGGGACCCACTTTCACTGCATATGAATAATATTTTCACTGTAGACTCACGTGCTTTGCACTGTAGCTCGCTGTTTTTTTCTTCAAAATTTGCCTATAAAAAAGCACTAAATTTATGAAATGAAAGCACTCACTCAATTCTCTCAACTCTCTCTCTTTCTCTTACGATTTTTTTTTGTCTTTCCTTCTTATTAATTTGCCAAGTTAAGTTTATTTTATAACATTGGATAATTTTATCCATACAACTTAATAGGATAGTGAGAAGAATAATAAAAAGCTTAACCATGAGTTATATAAATATTGTTGAAACCTCAAAAAAGATTTGCTTGGCAAAGTTAAATTGTTCCTAAATATAAGCGTCCTAGGTATAATAACAATACATTTTCAAGAAAAACCTTGTAAAAATTTCCATAAACCTAGGCACTCACAACACCAATGATGTTCAATAAATCCATTATTTTTAGAAGCTAATTAAAAAGGAACATCAGCAGCATGAACAAGGTATGTCACTGCCAAGGCCAACAACAATAATACACAAGCAATCCCCTGGTCAATTGTTGTACCTGCATAACAATTACAACACAGCAATTAAAATACTTTCGTAAGCAGAGCCGGATTCAGAATTTGAAACTTATGAGATTTTATAACGGCCTCAAATTAATATACACTGTAATACTTATAAGGAGTCGGAGGCAAAAACTACTAACTCACGTGAAACCATAAGTAGTACTGTAAGAAGATATTTGTATTTTGCATCAGTTATATTGTACGAACCGGTGTAAATCTATGTTGCTCAATCTCTTCAAAAATATCACTGGATATGTGTCGGGTACTCCAAAAATAATGCACTATTTAGGATGCAATACAGGTGCGGAAACATTCTTAGAGAGTCCAAACAACATAGGTGTAAGTTGACACCTTTTAATGCACACTAATAGGGTGAACAAATACCAACATATATGTTGGACACAAACCAAAACTTGGATAGAAATAGATAAATAATGCTATCTATTTCAATGAGGAAAAAATTGCAAAAGAATTCATGGGATTTGATATTTCCTTACCATCCAAAGAAGATAATTACTCATTAGATAGAACTTAGAATCTCAACAATAGATATGAATTGTTATCTTACTTCTAGATCCCATCCAAACTTTCAAATTTAAGTTAGATATAGAAAATAATGAAAATGGTTTGTAAAATATCGCATAGGTACAACATAATCCTCTCCTAATGGGCAGCTAAAGATGGGCGAGGATAAATTACTTAGCTAACAAAGTTGATGCTGAAGTAGAAATAAGGCTAATATATTCACATCACAAAGCTATTGCATACCGAGATCTATCCATGACCATAATCAAAATCACACCAAGGAACGGACAGATTCTAAATGCAAACAAACAGAAAACTAGAAACTCAGTTGAGCAAGTGACCATTTGAGTAATAAACTCCGGCATCCAAGCATTGGATTCACCTTCACCTATCGTCTTCACAGTTCACACACACAGAGCTTCCAACAACTAACTAAACGTTAATCACAAACAAGTTAGAGTCATTTATATGGATCCTTACTGTTCGTATTGCTCCATTCATACCCATTCTAATTCAATATTACAAATAAGAGCAATTTCCCTAGCGTTAAGATTAAAAGATTCCTAACAAACATTGGACCTAGCAGTAGAGCCACATGCAAACAAGGGGATTCAATATCAAAAAGTCATGAAGATGAACTTTTTATACATAGATAGAATTTCTAATCCACCTTAACATAAGAGAAATACACGTTTAAATCCCAAGTACAGCCTTTTCTTGAGATCGTTTTTGAATCCCCACTCCGCCACCGATTGAATCTAATGTAAACGTACTAACAACAACAACAAACTCAGTGTGATCCCATAAGTGGGGTCTAAGGAGGGTGATTATAGGCCGACCGAACTACCTTTGTGGGGCAAGAGGTTGACATTGTTTTCTATAGACCTTCGGCTCAAGAAAAGTGTTTTTCAAAACAAGTTCACGAAATATAAGAGCAGAAAGCTATGATGAAAACATCAACTATAAACATACTAATTACTAACAAAGGGGCAGCCCGGTGCACTTACCCTGCATTACATTTCTACAAGAGATTATTTCCACGTCTCGAACACCTAACCAACAACTTTACTAGCTACACCAAGACTCCCTTTCTAACATGACTAAACTTTAATCCAACCTATTGATATCATCTATATATAAATTATTTTTCTAAAAAAAATAAACATAACTTTTCTTTGGGTATTGGTAGATTATTTTTGGGTCCAAATTATTCAAACAAACAAATCAAAGCAATCCATGTCATGAATCAAACAAAAGGCTACCATCCGGCATAAAAGCTATCTTAAATTCGAAACATACACATTACAACCCATTAATTGCTTTTGAATCATAAATCCTCACCTTAATAAAGAATAAAAATAAATAAAATGAAAATGAAAAAAAAAATTAAAGCTTACCGTCGCTGGCCGGAGAAGGTGCCGGAGCTAAACCCTCTTGTGCCTGAACGGCCGGAAAAACGATCGCGAAAACCAGAGCAAATGCTACAACGAAACCAAACAGCAACTTTCCAGATCTCACCGCCATTTTTGTTGCTATCTCTCTCTCTCTCTTTCAATCAATTTCTCTCTTCTTATTCTCTCTGCGAACAGCCTCCGACGAAGATCTCGAAAGAGTGCCGGACGCAGAGAGATTATAGAGAGAAAACTGAGAAAAGCTTCCTTTTAAATCTCACAACAACAACAGTTTCCTTCTTGATTATTACATTCAGATCGATTTTGGCTTTGATTCGGTTCGGCTTAGCTTTTTTGGGCTTTAGAATTATAATGGTCGGGTTGGACAAATGAAAAACGAACCACACCAATTTCACTTAGTTTAAATTTTAATTACGTGTATCATATTAATTTAAAAAATTATTTTTTATATTACTTTTTTTTGTTGAATATATGTATTTCAAATACACACGAATTAAATTAGGTATAATTTATTTTAGAGGTATTGTATTCAATGATTCATATGTATCTGAGATATACTGACTTTCTCACTGGCCTCTCTTTATCTCTTGTTCACATGTATCTGTATTTCAAAATATATCTGGTATCGAAAATATATATTGACTCGCTCGCTTGCCTCTCTCGTTCTTTCACTCACTCCTCTACCTATGTATCTATATTTAACAATATATCTGGTATCAAAGATGTATGTATCTAGTATAAAAAAAATGCACTACTTAATTTGTTTCTCCTAAACTTTTCTTTTTAGTACGTTTTAAAAAGAATTTCTCCCTTCTTTTGGGACAATTTTTAATTCTAATTTTCCGCATGACATGTTTAAGATCACAAAATGACGTTTTGATATATTTGACATATCTTTAATTTAAAATTACAAAATTTAAAAGTTTTTTATTTTCTTAAACTTTGTATCAAATTAAAACATGACAAATAAACTTAAACGGATGAAGTATTTCTTAAAAAACGTGTAAAAAATATATTGAAAATACAAAGAAAACATGTATTGTTTCCTTTTCTTGATTGAATGGTTCTGTCAGTCTGTAAAAGTTATTGGAATCATTTCTTGATTTGTGTGTCATTCTTGCTCAGGAGTCATACTAATCTTCTATGTATCGTTTCAATTTTATCGAATGTCAAAGAGACATTTAGAAGTTATTTAAATTCATATTTATTTTATTATAAAATGTAGAATAATTTGAAAAATATTTTATCCAATATTTTCGGTATAATATTCAAATCAACCCCCAAAAATAACGGAAGTTTTAATGGCCATGACAATATGGAATTCAAAAAGAATCAAGCCATTCCAAAATTAATTTTCAGGTTGGTCAAAAAAATTGAGAAAAGAAATGCAAAATACCAAATAATTACAACCTTTTTTTTTGTCAATTTTATTACCAACCTCATACTTTCAACTTTGATCATTAGAATTTCCAAAAATTTTGATCAAGTTTCTCATTTGTTTTGCCTAAAAAACTTTTTTTGTTTTGTTTCAACTAACCCCTTTATCATTAATTATACACAAATGATGGGGTTAGTTTTTTTCTAGCATTTTTTTTCTGGAGGTTATTATCATCTATTATCTAGAAGGTGGTGATTTGATCTGATCAAGAACGGGTTCTTGCTGAATTTTTATTGGTTTTATTCTAAAAAAATCTAATAGAAATTCAGTATTTCTCTTGTTAAAAAAGGTGCAAACCCCATTTTAATTTGTAAGTGGCTTATTTTTTGGCAAATATTGTTAGGGATATGTTCATTTCATGATAATCTATAGATTGATATCATGGATCCTCATTTGATGCAAATTCTTGCTTTTTCTATCTAGTTTTAATTTAATGTTCAATATATTGATATTCATATTTGATAAAATAGAGAAAGAGTATAAATTATGGGGGAGAAACTTAATTTTTTTTTTCTTTTTCTTGAATGTTCTATGCTTTCATGCATTGTAATGGTAGAATTCCTTGTTTTTTTTTAAAGTTTTCAAAAAAACAGTGGTATCCAAGCCAACTTGCGTGCATCTCAACTATTTCATCAGGTACCTTCTACTTTTTACCAGTATAGACATCGAGCGACTTTGCCCAACAAAGTTGTAGGCAAATGGAAATAAAGCAATTTTGGTCAAATCCCGTATGAATTTGATGGACGGAGTTACCTTGTTCTAGTGCCGGTAGGAGGTAGCATGTACCATGTGAATTAGTCGACGACCACAAAACCTAACCGGCCTGAACACCATGGTTATTAAAACAATTTTTTTTATAGCACTTTTGGGATTTGAATCTTTGCCTCCCATAATTTAGAGTTGGGCTTAATCTAATTTTTGTGGCCTTTTTTCTATTGTAGGTCTTTCTTGTATTGAAGTTTTTGCAACTCATAAAAGGTGATGGATCAATTCAGGCAAATTGGTGAAGTAGTTGGGAGTTTGAAGGCTCTAATGGTGTTGAAAAATGATATCCAAATCAATCAAAGGCAATGTTGTTTTCTATTTGATATGTTTGCTCATTCTTTTGATACCATTTCTGAAGAAATCAAACATAATTTAAGGTTAAATGAGAGGAATATAAAGTGGAATGCTCTTGAGCTGCCAATGAAAGAGCTTCATAGGATCTTTAAAGAAGGCGAATCGTATGTAAAATATTGTTTGGATGTTAAAGATTTATGGGGGAAAGCCATAAGTCTCCATATGAACAGAGATTGTGTTGAGTTTCATATTCATAACTTGCTGTGTTGCTTCCCTGTTGTTATTGAAGCTATTGAGACTGCTGCAGAAATCTCGGGGTTCGATGAGGAGGAAATGCAGAAGAGGAGAACCGCGTTAATGAGGAAATACAATAGGGAATTGATTGATCCGAGGTTTTTTCAGTGGATGTCTGGGAAGCAGTATTTGGTAACTCGCGAAATATGTAGCCGATTGGAGAGTTGTTGGAAAGAGGATAGATGGTTGCTTATCGATACGATAAAGCAAAAGAAAACAGAAACTTTGTTGAAGTATGAACAAAGGCTTGGAGACTTATTGTTAAGGAAATTAGATGGTGTTGAACCAATTAACAAGATATTGTTGCCTAGTTCAATCTTAGTCGGATCAAACGATTATCATGTGAAGAGACGTTTAGGGTCGTGGGGCGGACATGTTAAGGAGATACAATGGTTAGGGGAGAGTTTTGCTCTGAGGAACTTTTTCGGAGAGGTTGAACCGTTACATGATGAGATTTCTTTGGTGTTTTCTTTATCCCATCCCAACATTCTGCAATATCACTGTGGTTTCTATGATGAAGAGAGGAAAGAAGGGTACCTTGTTATGGAGCTGATGAACGATACTCTTGCAACGTACATAAAAGACCATTCAGGTCAGAGGAAGAGACCGCCTTTTTCAACGTCTGCTGCAGTTGATATTATGCTTCAGATTGCAAAAGGAATGGAGTATCTGCACTCAAGAAAGATTTATCACGGAGAATTGAACCCGTCTCATGTACTTCTTAGAGCAAGGAATTCCTCAGCAGAGAGTTATTTTCACGTAAAACTCAAAGGGTTCGGTTTAACTTCTATCAAAAGTACTTACAAGAAAGCCAGCGACAATGCAGCTGATTCCATCATATGGTATGCCCCGGAAGTTCTAGCTGAACAAGAAAAACCAGGAAGCAAGTGTGCCTACAAGTACACAGAGAAAGCTGATGTCTATAGCTTCGGAATGATTTGTTTCCAAATTTTAACGGGGAAAGTTCCGTTTGATGAAGGACATTTGAAAGGGGAGAAAGTCGTGCGGAATATCAGAGCAGGGGAGAGGCCTCTCTTCCCATATCCTTCACCTAAATACCTTGTGAACTTAACAAGAAGATGTTGGCACACAAATCCAAATCTTCGTCCCCGTTTCTCGTCTCTATGCAGGATTTTACGTTACATCAAGAAGGTCCTTGTCATAAATCCGGAACATGGCCAACCTGAAACTGCCCCTCCACTTGTAGACTACTGTGATATTGAGGCTAGCTACTCGAAGAAGTTTGCTGAAGAGGAGAGCACGAGTTTGACCCCGGTGTCACAGATTCCTTTTCAAATGTTTGCTTACCGACTAATTGAGAAAGAGAAGATTTTTGGAAAGAACTGGGATCCATCAAATGATGTTTTTTCGGTCCATAGGAGAACATCAATGCTGAGTGATGACGGGCAATTGTCTGCGATGGATGATCTCTTTCTTGCACCGAGTGATGGAAGGTCAGTTTGCTCCGAGATAATTGACAGGAAAGATTCAAGATTGTTTGATCAGAGGTCAGCTATCTCCGAGATACCACATAGAAGGCTTTTCTTATTCGATCAAACATCAGTTGGTTCTGAGAGTCCGGACAGGAGATTCTCGTCTGTGGCAGCAGCAGATGAAACGTTTTTCTTTGCTGATAGTCCGGACAGGAAAGGAGCAGTATCATCACCAATAGTTAATAGGTCACCACGCATTGACACACTAGAGAAAAAGATCATCTCATCGATGAGCAAGAACCAAAGACTCAAATTTTTGGCCAACCAAGAGAAGGCAATGTCTCCAAAAGCAGGTGATGAAAAACCTTCATCAGACGTAGCAGCTGCGCAAAATTTAGCATCTCCTCGGACTTTAGAGAAGATGAAATCAGCTGAACAAAATTTAGTAACTACTCCGACTTCAGAGGAGATGAAACCAGCTGAGCAAAATTTGGTATCTCCACGGACTACAGAGATGAAGAAATCAGCTGAGCCAAATTTAGTATCTCCACGGACTACAGAGACGAAGAAATCAGCTGAGCAAAATTTAGTATCTCCTCCGACTTCAGAGAAGAAAATTTTATCTTATGATCAGAAATTGACTAGTTCTGAGACTCAAGAAAAGAAACACGAATCAGATGATCAGAAACTAATCAGTTCCGAGGCTCATGTGAAGAAACATTCATCTGATGATGAGAAATTACAGCGTTCAAAGACTTTAGACCAGAAAAAGTCATTAGCTGCCAATGCCAAACCACTTCATGGCGAGGACATGCAAAGGAAAAGTTTGAGGACTAGGAGAATAAACCAAAAGTTATTCAACATTGTAGAGAAGAAAGTTCCTGAAGCTAATCAGAATTCAATGTCATACGAGAATCACGAAAAAATTGCATCCAAGCCCATCAATCAAAAGACAGCAGTCAAGAAAGATTCATTGTGCAACAAAGTGCAGGGCACAAAGACTAGCACTATACCAGGTTAGCTCTTCTACTAACCACTCCCACCCCCAAACATACACAAAAAGAGGAAGAAATAAGAAAAGACTCTCCCCGTTTCAATTTGTTTGTTTGGTTTTGACTTAGTACAGAGTTTAAGAAAGTAAATAAGACTTTTGAGTTTTGTGTTCTTAAACTAAAGATATGTGGAATGGATCAAAAAGGGACGAGACATTCTTTTTGAAATAGACTAAAAAGGAATGTTAGACAAACAAATTGAAACGGAGGGAGTAGGTCTTATTTTGTCTCTTGATTCTCAGTCAGTCTGATGTTTTTATCTCAGTTGAATAGTTAGTGTTTGAGGAAATCCAAACATGAGTATAATATTAAATTGTTTGTGCAGAGAAACCGATCGACGACTCACCAAGATCTTCACCAGCTAGAGCTAATAGAATACATTCATCGCCAATGTCTTCTCCAACACGAACCCCAAAGACATATTCAAGATCACCAGCAATCACCTCAAAGGGATACGGATATCAATCCCCAAGTTCATCACCATTAAATCCATGTTCGCGATGCTCCAGAGTAAACCGAGAGTGTCAAACTTCAGGTATGAGCCCACATATACAGAGGAAAGCTCATACCTCTCATTCAGAATAGCTTAGCTCTTCATCTGTCTTCCAATGCATGCTTATACATTCAAACCTCTCTATAACAACATCATTTTTGTCCCGATATTTTTTTGGTTGCTATCGCGAAATGCTATTATAGGGTACATATAATATAAATAACACAAGCAGAAAACCGGTTTCACAAAAAATATGATTGTTTATAGAGGATGATTGTTATCAAGAGGTCCTGTATAACAATATTTGCATTGATGAAGATCAACGGACCTGTTGGAAGAGCACCCGATGAGACATGTCGTCCCAGGTTAGAGCTAGAAAAGCTGCCCGTCTTTTCATGGGGACCTTTGTAACAAGAGAAATATGAATTACTATATATACAGTTCTTCCACAATCTGAGATTAGCTAAACAAATTTCACATTTTGTATTATATATGTTTGTCAAGCTCTCTTCCCATTATTTTTTAGGCATTATACATAAACAAACACTCAAACTTAGCCTCAACTGGCAAGTACGCACTCCAACTTTGAGAAAGTACACATCTAGACACCTCAACTTGGTCTCAACTAACAAATAAACACTCCAACTTGTCTCTACTGTGTCTCATGGACAGTTAACACTGCCGTGGGACATAAACTTTGGAGGTGTCTAGATGATCATTTTGCAAGTTGGAGTGTTCAACAGATACAGTGGAAACGACTTGAGGTGTCTAGATGTGAATACTCAAAGTTAGAGTGTTGTCAGTTGAGACAAAGTTAGTGTCTATCTATGTATCATGCCTATCTTCGATGACTTTCTTGATTTCACGGTTCTTGTAATACTCTTCACATTAAACAACTTTAGCATTTCTGATTGACATGAAATTGGTATAAAGGCAGTTTCCCACTACACCATGAGCTTTCTCCCTTGCTATTAACATCGGCTTATCTGTCAGTTATGTTGAGTCTATGCTAAGTTGAAAACTATGAAACAAGTCTGTGGTAGTTCAAAATTGAATTGGCACAATATCGCGAAGTGGTTGCCCTTGCTCAATTTGGCTCAGACCTTGATGCTGTGACTCGGGCATTATTTTGATCATTTAAAGATAAATCTTCTCCTAAATTCTGGACACTTGTACAAGTTATGTTGCACAAATTCGTTATTTGTCTTGACATATTCACCTTCAACGGGTGTGATAAAGGCGTGGGGTACTTTGTGCGAATTTTTCAAATATATGAGTAGTAAGTTAAAGAAAAAAAAGAATGTTGCTTGATTGAACGAACATTGATTGAATCTTTCTAACTGACACACCAAACATAACGCCACCCTTGAAGAGGAATATTCAATGAAAGGCTTGCCATTTTTCTTGTTCGTACAATGCACTAAATATTTTGTGTTCATGTAAAGTTCGAGAAAAAGTTGCACTCAAGGAATATGAGGTAAGGAGACTATTCTCATTCAAGCATCAAAGTTGATGCCGACGTTAAATTTTCACCTGATGTCCTTTTATGCGACAACTATCTAATAAATGAGCCTCTTTTTATTTCTCTTGCAAGGACTTCACAGTCTACCATCAAGAAAATCAGGTGTGAAGCTAGAAGTTCAGATATGTGTTTGGTCGAATTTAATAACTTATTTAAACATGTCTTTGCATTTAAAAAATTCATGAAATATGTATAAGTATCAAGTTTAGAACTCAATTATTAACATAGAAAATTGTCGTTTTAGAATTCATAAAATTGAAATTTTTGCTCTGTATCTCTAGCAGATATCTTTTGAGTTAACCACGACTAAAAAAATTATAAATAAAAAATTATATTATAGTCTAATATTTTAATTGTAAGATTGAGAAATATACGAGCAAACATTAAATCCGATGTGACTATTAAGAAAATTTTAATTAATACTCCCTCTGTTCTTTTTTATTGTCAAGATAAGATGTGACACGACGTTTAAAAAAAGGGAAAAGGGCCTAAAATACCTTTGAACTATTGAAAATAGTACAAAAATGTCCTTCGTCCATCTATTGGGCGTAAATTGCCTTTGACATCCACCTTTAGGTCCAAAAATGACATTTTCTTTAACGAAAAAGGGCATTTTAGGCCCAATAGATGGATGAATGACATTTTTATACTATTTCCAATAGTTGGAGGGCATTTTAGGCTCTTTTCCGTAATTAAAATTCTGTTAAATAAATTTTGATTTATAATTAATTTTAAATTATTAAATTATAACCAATAGATAGCCGCCACGTGTTTTAAAAAAAATATTTAATTAAAATTTTGTTAAAGAAATTTTGATTTATAATTAATAATTAAATTGTAACCAATAGATGGCCGCCACGTGTTTAAAAAATAATTTAATTAAAATTCTATTAAATAAATTTTGATTTATAATTAATTTTAAATAATTAAATTGTAACCAATAGATGGCTACTACGTGGTTAAAACAATTACTCACATTATTTAATTAAAATTTTAATTTATAATTAATTTTAAATAATTAAATTGTAACCAATAGATGACCGCTACGTGTTTAAAAAAATACTCAAATATTTTAATTAAAATTCTATTAAATAAATATTAATTTATAATATATTTTAAATAATGAAATTGTAACCATTAGATGGCCGCTACATGTTTAAGAAAATTATTCAAATTATTTAATTAAAATTCTATTTAAAGGATCTAAAATGCCCTCGAACTATTGAAAATAGTACAAAAATACCCCTTATCCATTTATTGGGTCTAAAATGCAATTTTTCCGTTAAAGAAAATGACATTTTTTGGACCTAAAGGTGAATGTCAAAGAAAAACATTTTTATACTATTTTCAATTCCATTAAAAAAAATTAATAAAAAATATTGTTTAATCAATATATCCTTTATTAATTCTGTTTTTATTGACAAATATTTTACAACAAATGTTTATAGCATACGTGACAACACGGAGGAAGTAATAGCATGTAAATCCTACATAATTTTTTTATTTTGTACTTAGGTATTTTGTTTCATCAGATCTGGTTGTCTCTTTGAGGTATGCATGTATCTCCTTCATCTTTTGTCTGCTCAGTGCTTTTGGTTCTTCGTTTAATCTGTCGAATTTGCTTCTTTTTTGTGCATCTTCGGCAACTGAATTTGGGGGGGGGGGGGGGTTGGCTTTTTTTGGGGGGGCCTAAAGCCACTGCTTTAGGGTTGAGCCGCCCTTGGGTGTGCGTAGAGTAGAGTTTACGATTCATTAAATATTAATTTTGAAATTGGTAACTTAAATGAATTAGAATTCTAAATCCATGAATTTCAAATCTTGGCTTGAGAGTGGTTTCAGTCAGGTTTTTGGTTTTGTATGTCTCTGTGTATTGAGGTGGTTTAATGGAGCTAAAGTAGAGCTTAACATCCAATAACTTGTATTTGTCCTAAAAGATTCATTGAATATTAATGAGCTATTATTTAGAACTCAGTAACTTAAATGAATTAAGAATTCCGAATCCATAAGTTTTAAATCTCGGTTCCTGCCTACTAGGGGGTCTTGGGAAGGAGGTTTCGTTGTGGTTTTTGGAGGTGTATGCCTGTGGCATTGAGGTGTAATAATGGAGGGAAGGGGGATAGGGGCTGGGGGAGTTTATGATTCATTAACTTCAGTTTAAACTATGTATTTGTCATAAAAGATTCATTGAATATTATGAATTATTAATTTAGAATTTAGTAACTTAAATGAATTAGAATCCCGAATCTAGTTTCAAATCCCCATTTGTGTCTACTCAGGGGGTCTTGGGAAGGTGGTTTTGTCGTGGTTTCTGGTGGTGTTATTACTTCCCTCTTTTCTTTTCTTTCTGGTTAATTTTCAGATTGCTACACTTAATTGTTGCTAGTCCGTCACGAATTTTGACTTTGTGAGTTTGAAATCACTCTTTTTTTTAATCAAAATTCCAAGTTTGCAATGTGCTTCATTCAAACTGAGATGCATGCTTCAATACTAAAATAATGAAAAATTTATAATCTTTACCAAGTCTTGATATTGTTTTTAATCACTAAATAGTCTCATTATCATAGGCGGGGTCTAAGATTTGAAGTTTATGTGTACATAGACTTCAATTTATTAATATGTTTAATAATAACATGGCCTGTAACTGAAACTGTGGATCCGCCCCTGCTCATTATGTGATAGTTGGTTTAGGCAGCGATGTCAACCAAGGGTATTGTGATTCTTGTGAATAGAGTCCTTCAGTTGCATTAAGATCAGCAAAAAGACAAACTTCTGTCGTTTGGAATACTTTTGTTAGGTTGCTTGCTATTTTTAGTGATGTAAAGTTTAGAGCTCAATGTATGCGGCATGACAAGGAGTGCATATTGCACTCTAAATTTGGAGCATTTATTTTCAAACGCCATTTGGATACAATGCATACGCTAAATAATGCAAAAGAGGGATAAAATGAACCAATAGATCAAACAACTTATTGAGAGAAAATGTCAATAGTTAGGGATAATTATGCTTTCAGTTTTGTAGAACATAAAAGCATCTGGACATTCATTCATGTTTAAATTCAACTTGAGACACATATTTGTTGTTACGGGATTATTTGTAGCAGGGACAATGTAGTTTATACTGTTTTGTTATCATTTCTTTGATTAATTTTTTGCGAATAAAAATTTTCATTGTAATTTCACATATGGGTTAATTTCATTTCTTATTTCTTTTTGTTGGTTGTAGATGGCATTAGTTGTTATCTGTGGTCAACCATGTAGCGGGAAATCAACAGCTGCAGCTTGTTTATCTGAAGCGCTTGGACAAACGGAACCAGAACCATCAGTTAGAACTATTGATGAAACTTCGTTTCATCTTAGTCGCAACCAAAGTTATGTGAACATGACCGAGGAAAAGAATTTAAGAGGCGTATTGAGGTCTGAAGTTGACAGATCTTTGTCAAAGGACAGTATAGTTATAGTGGATTCTCTTAATAGCATCAAGGGCTATAGATATGAGTTATGGTGTTTGGCGAGAGCAGCAGGGATTAGATATTGTGTTGTCCATTGTGACGTTGATGAGCAATCTTGTAGAACATGGAACGTCGAACGTCGTGAGAGAGGAGAACCGTCTTATGATGATTATATATTTGAAGATCTTATAAGAAGGTTTGAAAGGCCAGATAGCAAAAATAGGTGGGATTCTCCATTGTTCGAGTTATGGCCAGCTAAAGAAGGAATTGATAAATCATCTACAGCTATGGTTGATGCTGTTACCTATTTAACGAAAAAAGTAGACTCGAAAACAAGGGATGTTAAGATCCTGCAGCCAACCATCGCAACCCAAAGTGCAAGTGGTTCTGAGGCAAATTCTTTATATGAGATGGACAGGGCGACACAAGAAATTACAAGTGCTATTGTGGAAGCTCAGTCCCGCGCTCTTGGGGGTCCTCTCAATGGTGTATCTCTTGGTCCAGGAATACCAACTATAGATATTTCGAGATCTGTCAGTCTGCCAGAGCTCCGTAGGCTACGACGAACTTTCATCAAGCTTGCTGGACATACAAGCTTGAGCGGGCCACCCCCTCCTTCAGATGCTGACAGTGCAAAAAGGATGTTTGTTGATTACTTGAACACAGAACTAGGAAGTGGTTGAAGAATTATGTTACAATGAGGAGGGTACACGTGGAAGTTCGTTAGTTTTGACGGGTATAACTGGGCTACTTGAATAATAGCAAGGGCATTTTGGGACCAAAACGAGACGGAGGGTATAGTCATCCTATTTTCAATAATCTCTTTAAGCATGGCTGATTTGCAAACAGGACAGAACAATCTTGACTGAGTACTGTAAAATTATATGCATTCTTTTATAGTATAAAGAATGTTTGTGGTGTATAATTTAACATGTTATACTATTTTTTCCAGAATATTTATCTAAGCTTCACCATTTACAATTACTCGTAGTTAGATGTTAAGATGAAAGATATTTAAGTTTATATGAAAATATTTGTCGTATATTGATTAGTTTGGAGCAGACGCCAGACGCAAATTAAAGGCCCGGTCTGAATGTGATTTTGAATTTAGATTGATTGAAAGTTGAAGCTTTTATTGAATATATAATTTGGATTTCTTAAGCTCTATTTTTTTAATAAACATAAAAACCTAGGAGTAGTGAAAATTATCAAAATTCTTCAATTGTTATATAATTTTACCAAATGAGTAAATTATAGTTCATAAACAAGATATCGGAATAATAAATGACATATTTTCATATTTTTTTTATAAATAAATGTTTTAGATCAAACTTTCAAATACACATAATTTTAAAAGGATTTTTTAGTCAACAATAGTAGTAACTAGCTATTCTTTAATATAATCATATTACATGGTACAAACAATCTCTTCACGTTGAACTTGATTCTTTTTACAAAAAATTAAAATAACATTTTTTTTCTTTTTACAAAATACAAACTTATGAGTCAAGTTTTAAATTTTTTTCAAAAAAATAAAAATTTGGAATCTCAAAACATGCTTTTTAGAGAATTTGAGATTTGAAATCATGATATCAAATGATATGCCCAAAATTCAAACATTGATTTGAAATCAAAATTCTAAATCGAGTGTCCAAAAGCCTAAAGTGTTATTGAAGGAGTAATTTTGTTGGATGTCCCTTTTTTGGACTCTTATTTTGTAAACGATCTTCTTCTTATATTTGCTTTCCCTATTTGAAAAAAGATGATCTTTTCACCACTCTCAAAATGCATATTTTGAGCAAATTGAAAATCTTATGAGAAGATATCAAAGCATTGTCTAAGAATGTTTCACATTTATTGCAAACCTCAAGGTTTGAACAATATGTGAACAAACATTAAATATTCCAACAAAACAAGCACATCAAAGCCTCCATATGTTCTACAATCATGAAACTATAAAAGCTAAAACTGTCAACAATTCTATAAATAAATATAGCCATCTGTTGTTCATAATCAACATGCTACATTGAAGTCCAAATGATGAAAAACAAGCACCAGGAGCTTAGCGAACTTCGAGGCTGGTGCAACAGCTCAATCCCTTTTTTGAGCATTGGAGAATCTTTCTAAAAAAAATCTCTCTAGCAAAACGACAACTTTTGCGTCAACTAGAGCTCAGACAATACCAGTACCAGGGCAGAACAGACGGTCTTTCTTGCTATGGTATGTCTGATATAGTTGGGGGCAGTATCGAATAGCTAATGTCCTGCATTTTGCTTGTTCTTCCAGACGTACCTCAGACATTGTTCTTTTGAGCTTGTTTTCGGGATCCCCATCAATCAGATAATTGCCTAAAGCAGTAATACTGAAGGTAAAAAACATGCAAAAACAGATTACAAAGTGAATGATTGAATGAACATACTAGAGAAGATACAGTTACAGTTGTAGCTAATTCTTGTCTTCCCCGTATTTGCATCAATTTTGATTCACAAGTCCTTTTGTAACTGAAAAAGTTAAGGAGCATTACAGTACATGCCCATAGTTCTACTAGCACGTGAAAAATGAACAGCGTTTTAACCATTACGTCACAAAAGCTACTCTAAAGTCATAAAAGAAACATAGCAGCCATGCTTCTCTATATTGGCTTCTCTATGTTGGCAAACTTAAAGAGGAGGGTTGACGAGGGTCAATCAGAAACAACCTCTCTACCCCATAAGGGTAGGAGTAAGGCTACGTCGTCTTACCCTCCCCAGAGCCCATTTGGGTAATTACAGTCGGTTTGTTGTTGTTGTAATATCGTTGCCAACATTAAATTTTCATTTCACAAACCAAAGAAATTTTTTTATTACCAACAAAGAAAAAAGCTTTTGAGAGATTGGTGTAACTATGCATACCTATATTCGTCAGTCTGACTCATGTAATATGAGGATTTGTTTTCAGAAATTTGTTGACGATACAGGGCACATACTGCGTTCAAACAAAGTTCAGGATCTTCCACAAATGCTGTACAAAGATTTTCTTCAGACAACCATTTTCTAACTTCATTGCCATCACCAGACTGATAAGGCTTGTCAGATATTCTAAGAGGAAGTTCAGAGTGGCATTTAAATCCAACTTTGTCTTCACATGGTCTTATGAATACTGAGTTTTTCCCTGGAGATGGAACAACACGTTCGATTTTGCAAGAAGAACCATCTCTATTTTCACCTTCATCCATGCTTCTTTTTCTCTTTTTGTTCGAATTAGAGGAGTCTTGAACATGCACTTCCTTTTTCTTTTGACAACATGCTAAACTCCCACACAAACCACAAGGGTTTGAATCAGAAGCCAGTTCGTTTCTGTCCATTTCATCATCACTAATCATAACAACAGGCAAATGTTCCGGTTTGTCAGAGACCGCATTCAAGTTATCCTTAAAGCAGAATATTGCTTGACATGCCGATGGACTTCTTGTAGGATCTCCACTTTCCGAATCCAAGTTGATTGGAAGAGGCTCTGCAAGAAAACATATGTAACATATTAAAGTTTGCCCCTTTATTTTAAGCTGATGTAAGAAACCTATCTTTCCAATAAAAGTATGATAGCCACCAATATCAGTCACACAACTGATGAAAATGTATAACTTGCTTTTTCTAGAATTAATCATCGTGTGCAACACTTTATCCTGACTCCATATTAGTTCATTGATTGAATGCCAGAAATAGTTAAAAATAAGTTTTTTCATATGAACTAAAAGTCAGATATACCTGCTTCCTCAGAATAATCACTTTCCACTTGAGCAGAGTCGCGTGCAGGGCCATTCTTTTCGGTTGGAACCAAGTTTATGTTATCAATTTATTTTCCTAAATGGGAAACTCTCCCATCTAACTTCGTGAACCACTGCTCCTAAGTCCTCACTTTATCAGTTTATCCCTCAGCTTCACTTAAAAATGTACTGTTATAGGTTATATTTAATACTAGCATTGATTTGTTACCAATGTATCCTTCCAAAAAAGGGTATGATAACCACAAATACAAGTCATATTCCTTGTAACGACAACAATAACTACTATGCCCTCGGCCCTAAATTGGGCAAGTCTATATGAATCCTCACTGACCATTAGGTATTATCAAAACAATACAATACTATACATTACGTAATGATATGAAACAACCATCAAAACAACTTAGCAGTGAGAGTTTTTTTTACCGTCAACTTTTATCAAAATAATCTGATACATTATAAAGCAATTTTAAACAACAATCAAAACAAGGCATAAGGAACAAAAAAACAAAAAACAATACCTTCATTTCTTGATTTGCCATTTTTAGCTGAGTTTAACTGCTCCTCATTAATTTTCCTCATTTCTTCCTTCAAACAAGAAACTCTACCATTCAATTCAATGAGTTTCACATGACAATCTCTTAATTTACCCTCAACTCGACTTTTCTCCATCTTTAACTCGTCAATCCTGTTGTATAACACCTGATTTTCCTCCTTATACTGCTCCATTATCGTCTTACACCTTCCTTCAATCCCCCTTTTTTCTTCCTCCAATTTTTTCTTCACATTTTCAATCTCAATCTCGAATTTTTCTTGCCTAAAAATCAAATCTTTCTCTTGAATTGAGTATTTTTTTTCTAAGAACGAAAGCATTTCTGGGATTGATGGGTTCTTCAATGATTCCATTATCAAAAAGGTGAAAATGGGTTTTGCTTGAATCAACAAAAAATGGGGAAATCAAAAGAAAAAAACGATCTTTTTTTGTTAAAAATGGTGGTTTAAAGGTTTTTTCATGTAGAGGGTTTTGTGCAGCAGAAAAAAGACGGCGGACAAATAAAATATAGGAGGTTTTATTACAACGTTTATATCGTTTTCAGGAGAAATTTGTAGGAAGTGTACTTGTCCCCACTACATGTCTACACACCTTGGGAACATAAATTCATAAAGGAGATTTTTTATTTATTTCATATCTTATGTGGTATTAGATATCGACTAATATAATTTCGTAATTATAAATTAATTTAATTAGGGCTATTAGAATTCTTTTTTTTATATATTTTTATGCTGACGTGGCATCTTCATCCAGGTAAATTGGTTGCATCGTATAACACGTGCCACCATGTGTATAAATATTTTTTTAACTTTATTTTATATAAAAAAAAATTAGCACAAAAAGTGCATGAAAATATATAAAAAAATAAGTTTGAGGGGTAATAGGACCCTAATTCGGTCATAGTTTAGGGGAGTTCTTCTTTTTCTTTCTATGTCTGATCGATATCTGTATTAGAGCTCGACTAATTTAAATTCACATTCGATATAATTTTTTTCATACTCAAGCTCGAAATCAAAATCTCATATTACGAAAGTTTTTTTTTTCTTTGTAATCACTACAGTAGTGGCATAAATAACTTCCACAAAAACGAAACTAGATGGAGATTGAAAAAATATTAAGATTTGAAATAATACATAATTTTCTAATTTAAGTGATTTTAATTAATTAACCCCTTTAAAGACAAACACAAATAAATTTACAGTTGAGGGTCAATGCTCTTATTAATCAAAAAATCATATATGAAATATTCGCAATTTTTCTAGTTTTTTTTAATCCTAATGATATATATTTTATTTGTTCGTCCCATTATTTATTATTAAAATTTTGAATAAAATTATGTGGCATTTTACCAAATTAGGCAAGTACTATGAGGTTAGACTTAGTTACCATCTAGTAAAAAATCTGACTCTTTAGGGTGATGCAAGTAAATAGACCTCAAATTAGTTCTCAGTCTTTCCTAGTGATCACTTAAAGTAAAAAATAAGTATTAATTAACATTTTATTAGAAAAATGCATTTTCAATATCTTACCAGTTAACACTACTCTTTCTAAGAGATTGACTTATAACAGTTGATCATATATTTTTTAGGTGTTTGAAAGCTCAGTATAAAAATTGTGTCCTACTAACTGGTTTGATTTAGAAAATATTATTGATTTTTCAAGTTAGAGGTATGCTTTGTGTTTGTTTTATGGTAATTGTGGAAAGCTAGATTTTTTTTTAACGATGATATATATAAACCTAATGAAATAATTAATAAGGCTTTGTTTAATTTTCATGAATATAATGATGCTTTGCTAACTTCATTAGTTTTGACTTGCATGTCTAATATTACTACGATACAAGACGTGATCTTGTTTTACATATGCGGATTTGGACGTGGAAAAGAAAAAGGCAAGCATTAATAAAATGACAGCTATGTATAGTTATTGTCATTTGCAAAGAATATTGTCGTTGACACCCCTATTCAATTTGCGAGGAAGGTCATCACTGGTGAAGCACTAGCACTTCGACAAGCATTAGAAAGCAATACAAAATGATTGGTCAAAGATCCATGTACTATCATATGCAAAGACCATTGTATAAATGATATCAAAAAAAAAAAAGATGATGATAGTGTCTTGAAAAATAGATACTATTTGCGAGGATATTGAGGAATTCTTTTGAAGAAATCAACTTTATAAGTATCTCTTGTGCATGAAATATCCCAACTTATAATATAGATAAATTTTCTCTTTTTCTTTTACATATATAGTGTATTGAGATTCTGATTTTCCTAATTGACTCGTAAATGATGCACAAGTATCTTATGAACATGTAAAACATATTATATATGAAGATAGTTTTTTTTCAAAAAAAAAGAAGAAAAATACTTAAACTTGACTTTATTACCCGAGATATTTCAAGACTAATGTTTTCGTTTTTTATTGTTATGTTGTCGTGTTTACTTTTTTTTATTTTTTACATTTTTGTTTTAAAGTGTCAAGTACCTTGGGTCTATAATGCAAGGCAGCGGGGAGATTGACGATGATGTCACACATCGTATTGGGGCAGGGTGGATGAAATGGAGGCTCGCTTCCGGTGTGCTATGTGACAAGAAGGTGCCACCACAACTTAAGGGCAAGTTCTACAAAGTGGTGGTTAGACCGGCTATGTTATATGAGGCAGAGTGTTGGCCAGTTAAGGTCTCTCACGTTCAAAAGATAAAAGTTGCCGAGATGAGAATGTTGAGATGGATGTATGGGCATACCAGGAGCGACATGATTAGAAATGAGGCTATTCGGGACAAGGTAGGAGTGGCCTCGGTGGAAGACAAGATGCGAAAAGTGCGACTGAGATGGTTTGGGCATGTGAAGAGGAGAGACACAGATGCCCCAGTGCGGAGGTGTGAGAGGTTGGCCATGGATGGTTTTAGAAGAGGTAGGGGTAGGTCGAAGAAATATTGGGGAGAGGTGATTAGACAGGACATGACGCAGTTACAGCTTACCGAGGACATGACCTTAGATAGGAGGGTGTGGAGGACCCATATTAGGGTAGAAGGATAGTAGAAAGTTCTGTTATTCTTCCTTATTAGTAGGCGCATTAGCGCACTATAATTTCTTGTACGCTGATTTCTGTTACTATCTACTACTCTCTGTACTTTGATTACTCTATTTTATCTGTTACGCTTTCGTTATTTACTTTGCTTTATTTGCTTTCACATAACGCTTTGAACTTCTTGTACTTTTTAACCTTATCTGACCTCATTTTATACTTCTATTGAACCGAGGGTCTCTCGGAAACAGCCGTCCTACCTTGGTAGGAGTAAAGTCTGCGTACACTTTATCCTCCCCAGACCCCACATTGTGAGATTTCTCTGGGTTGTTGTTGTTGTATTTTTGTTTTAAACAAAATGCAAGTGAAGCTTTAATTTATTTATATGTTGCAATGGTCAAATGTGTGATGTTATCGTACGCGTTTTATAAGTCACCTTCATCGAATGCAGTTTATATGTCGTGGTTGAGCAATTTATAAGTCGTAGTTAAAAATGCGATATATTTATATGTCGTGGAATTTTTTTTTAAAAAGGATCAATTAGTGTTTGGTCAAGGTTAAAAATGAAATTGTTGCTATTACTTAGAATTATTACCATTTTAATCAATTCAAATTTCTATTAATTTTTTTGCCTCAATATTTACCCTTCTAGAACCATATTTTCTTATATTTTATATTTGCAATATGTGAAAGTAGAATTTATAATCACGTCAACATGTCAAAATAAAATAAATCCTTTTTGTTTTGTGATCCCCATTTTGTTTTTCCTCCTCTTTAACTCTTTTAAAGCTTTTTTTTTTCTATTTCCTAATTCAGATGAAATATCTTCATCTTTTTGCTCCCAAATTCAAAAAATACTTTGAGAAAAATAGTTTTTTATAAAAATCCAGAAAATTGATTCTTCTTAATGAAAAGAGTGAATTTTGCATGGTAAATATATTTCTCTTTGATATCTTTTACTTTCATATATGTTCAACATTTTCATGATGACCTATCTTGAATCTTTAGCCTCAAAAAAAAAACATTACTTTTGTTTATATGTCTGTTTCTATTTCCTAATGTTCATGAATCCTTCTCAATATATACTTTTTTTTAGATGTTTTGGCTGAAAAATTGGTGATTTATTTTATATTTATGGTGTCCATTCAGGTTGCGCACCTCGACTAATGTAACAAATATCAGATGAAAAATTGGTGATATAGGAATATAGTTTGGGGATTCAAATGAAATTAAATCAATAGATTCTTTGGAAAAAATTGAACAATGCCAATTGAAAATGATTTATATATTAAAACATGTGATTTAGTTGAATTTTTTTCTAACAACATAATGTTATAAATTTTTGTTTGAATCTTAATAAATGTTTAGGTCTGTTCAAGATATTTACTTTTCTGTTTAAATTTCTCTCTTTCTTAAGGATATTTTATATATGTAAATTGCACTGTGCAAATAGGGAAAACACATTTTTTTTTGTGTATATATATATATATATATAAATTATATGTTGAATCTCCTTGGCAGAAGAGAATCTTCAGGTAAAGGTAGCTCAAAAGTTACTTTAGGCCGTGGGGTAATAATATCCGAGGTGTAATATTCTTGCCATTTTTTTTTGCATCCCCTTATTAAAATTCTTGGCTCATCACTGTGCACATCAAGGGAATATTTGTTGTGTTTGGTTATGACTCACATTTTTTTGCATCTATTTGAATTCTTGGTTCCGTCACTATATGCGCATCAAAGCGAGTTATTTGAAGTGTATTGGTTATGACTTGTTGATCCTGATTTTTCTTTAATCTGGGTTGGGATACTATTTTGATGTGAGCAGCATAGGTACCGGTTAACTCTGTGCATTACTACCCTCTGAAAATTTGGAGGCAGACATGACGAAGCGAAGTTGGAAGGAATCAATGAAGGCATTTGGGAGTCATGTTGATCCTGAAAAAGAAGAACAATTGAAATGGATGAAAATAGGTAATTATTCGATCCCAGAACAACCTCGACCCTTTGAATGTTATTGGAGGTTATGGGATAACGCGTTTGAGGCAAAAAGAAGGCAATATAAAGCGAATGTTCAAGCACGAATTTACCACCAACATGGTGGATTTATGTGGTATACAGAATGGCAACTGGTTCGCAGTAAGTTGCTGATACATCCTGTCAAGAAGTGCTTAATGGTGGCAAAAACTTAATGTTAACTTGAAAAGTTCTAAGACCCTTAATGACATTCAAGTTATATATCATATGTTCATGCCAATCACACTCATTCTGAACCCACCGGTTCTAAATCCTAGACTCGTCTTTATGTATAATGGTGGCAAACCTTAATAACCCTGTTTGGTTTTGCTGTTTTCTATAGTCTTGTTGAGACGATGTTTGGTTAGATTGTGTTATTGTAGGTTGTCGTTCAATAACATTTTTCTTGTTTGATATGACCCTATTGTATAATTATACTTTCTAAGTTCTAAGATTTCTAATTACATCCAAGTTTTTATCATGTACTCATACCAACACTGACTCTATATCCTGGATTAGCCTTTATGTTTAATGGTGTCAAATCTTAGCAGCCTGTTTGGTTTTGTTGTTTTCCATCGTTTTATAATGTATTCGTTATAAACTGTATGCATTGTATTGTAATCTCTTGTTGACACATAGTTTGATTAGACTGTATCGTTTGTTGTCGTTCAACAAGATTTTCTTGTGTTGTATGATTGTATTGCACTGTATAATAACTTATAAAGTACTTAGATCCTTAATTACACCCAAATTTGTATCATGTACTCGTACCAATACACAATGCACATTTAGCTTATGTGGGACTTATATGGTTTCTTGCACGTGTTAAGCTACCTTTTCATCTATGTTGCTCAGAATCTTTAAAAATGGTGTCAGGTGTGTGTCAGATCCTCCAAAAGTAATTCATTTTTTGAGGATCCGACACTGATGAGACATCATTATTTGAGAATCTGAACAATATAGCCTTTTGTTCTTTCTATTGTTTTTGGAGAGTCCGAGCAACAATAAGAGAATCCTAACTTGAAGAGTTTTGTTTGTTATTGCAGAAATTGAGAATAAAGTAAAAAGGATTGCAAAGCTAATCAAGAAAATAAACCAAGGTAGTAGAGAAGGAAATTTGAGGAGAAGATCAGAATTGCTTCAACTTGTTGATGAATTCCACAAACAGTACCAATCCCTCTATTCTGTGTATGATAATCTCAGAGGGGAAGTAAGGAAAAAACTTCATGAAGAACACGAAGGAGATTCATCATCTCAATCTTCTTCATCGTGTTCGAATTCAGAATCATATTTTAGCCCCGAGGAAGTGACCGCGAAAAGTAGCTCATCTTGCTCCAATTGTGAGCCTCTTGATGAGGATGCTATTTTGAAGGACAAAGTTATAACTTCAAATATTGAAGTGAAGGGAAGTGTCGAAAGTTTTGATATGGAAAATTTTGAGACGCCAATGTCTTATAGCCGAGGCACCGAGTCAGGGGAATTCTTCAAAGACTTGAGGATTCAAGGTGAAGAGAAGTTGATAGATGAATCTGAAAGGTTCCAAGAGAAAGTAAAAGAAAAAGAAGACGAAATCTTGTATCTCACAGATGATTTTGAGCTTCGAGAGAAGGAGAGATTGTCTCAGATGAAGGGGTTAGAGGATCAAGTTGCTAGTATGAAGGTTGAATTAGATAACTTGTGTGTTCAGAAGAGAGAACTCGAAGAGCAACTTGTATGCAAGTCGAATGAACTTAAGCAAATGGAAGAAAGTAACTCGGGATTGCAATCTCGCGTGTTAGCATTAGAAGCAACCTGCACAGAAATCAACGAAAATCTACTCAACTCAACGTCTAGAATAGATGATCTTATGGCAAGATCACACGTTCTGCAGCAAGAAGTGGATCGTTTAAACGCTGAAAGGCATGAATTGGAACAAAAGTTGTTAAATGAAACCAAGAAAGGATCAGAACAAGTCAAGGACTTCGCAGAAAAAGCACACTTTTCAGAACTACAGCACGTAAACAGTCCACTGCAACAAGAAGTGGACCGTTTATGTGTCCAAAGGAATGACATGGAAAAAAAGCTGTTACGTGAAACCAACAAAGGATCGAAACTAGTTAAGGACTTACATTTTTCAGAACTACAGAAATCCGATTTGGAGCTGTCACTCAATAAGAAGTCTCACGAGGAATCTGACCGAGTTAAGGATTTAATAGAAAGGACTAATTATCTGCAACATGAGTTGGAAGCCTTAAGAAATCAGAATAGTGAACTAGAGTTGTCACTCCAAGAAAAAACTCAAGAACTATCAGCATGTCATCTTCGGATAGAAAATCTGAAAGGGGAACTAACAAGCACTACTTCATCCGAAAAGGGGTTAACAAAAGAAACGGAGGGCTTAAAATCGGAGGTGAAATCACTTGTGGATGCAAAATGTGACATGGGAGAGAAGATAATGGATATGAATCAAGAAGCTTATCATTCAGAGTTACAAAAGGAAAAGCTGAATGATAAGATCATGGAGTTGGAAACAAAACTATTAGGAAAAGAAGCAGAGGTGGGAATTCTTCAAAAGAAACACGAGGCTTACATGAACGATATGTCCGCTCAAGGTTCAACATTGACAGCGCGAATCAACAATATTCAAAAGCAGCTGCAAACCGCAGAAACTGAAAAATCAAGATTTCAGTCTCAGCTTGAGAAGGAAAAACATGAATTTTCCCAAAACCTTATGCAGATGGAAAAGAAAAATACCGAATTGACTATCAAGATCACGGAGCAGGAGAAAACTTTAAGAGGGATGCAAGATGCCGTAAACAAGTCTAAGGAGGAACATAAGCAAATGCTAATCAAGTTAGAGGATTCCAAATTAAATTTTCACAATGCTGAAAGAAAAATAGGAGAAATGGCGGAGGAACTACGCAAGACATTTGAAGACAGTTTACGAATCTTGAGCAGAAGGATCCGCGTGGCAGAACAAATGCATATCGAAAACAAGGAGTGGTACCAAAAAAACAGAAACTCATACGAGAAAGAGAACAAAGATCTAAGAGAGAAAAATGCAAGAAATGAAATGGGGTTAAGGGAAATTAAGGATATATCGTTGACAGCTAGCGATATGTTAGGTTCACTGGACACCGTGGCACTGAAGTTTGAGGAATGCACTGCTCATTTCTTGAATCAAATATCAAAGAATTCGTGTGAGCTGCAATTTGTAAAAGATTGGGTGATGAGGAAAAATAAAGCGATGGCACACGTGAAAGATGACTTTGATTGCTTGCTTGCACAATGTGATGACAAAGAAGCTGAGATATTGAAGTATAGAGAGAAAGTTTGGAAGTCGCAGAATAAAGTTAGGGAACTAGAGAAGATGATCAAGGACAAAGAGGAATCAATGATGTCTCTCAAGGAGGAAAAACGAGAGGCGATTAGGCAATTATGTGTATGGATTGATTATCATCGTAGTCGTTCTGATTACTATAAAAGGATCTTGCTAACTGAATTTGGCCGGAGGAGGTCTCCCTAGGAATGTTTTTTCCTTAAGAGCTATCAGTAACTTCATTAGCCATAGTTATATGAGGAGATGTAATAGCTTGTGTCCTTTTTTTCTTCTTTATGCATCTGGTATCCAAAATCTACTGACCTCAGATGCGCGCATGCTTACTAAAGGGGGGAAGACTCTTGAGTTTCTTTAGTTTTTTCAGCTCTTAGTAACATCTTCATATAGTCCACTGGCGCCAGAATCGTGCAGCTTGGGCGCCACTCAAGGGGGAAAGGTGCTTCTTACCAGGAGTCTCTTCATTCCGACTTAACATGAGAAGGTTGGAACCGCCATTTGCACGTTCCTCAACGATGGGAATTTGCTTAGATCAAGCCAAGAAGCTGATGTACAAGGTTAACAATCTTCCTGAGAATTGTAAACCATTTTTTTTATGTTCTCAATAGGTTTGTTCTTATTAGAAAAGTATGATTGTATACTGAATAAAAGTGTATGAGGCACCAGATTAGTCAAGACACTTAAATAATTTTGGTGACAAACTACCATAGGCCAAGCCAGATTTTGCATTGTATATTTGGATTTGAATCAACCAAATCTCTTGTTGGAGAAAGAGATTAAGTTATAGAATTCCATATGCAAGAACTGGTGTTGATGACTAATTTAAAGTTTTCTATAAATAACTTTATTTCCTTTTTTTATGATGAGTTTTGTAGTTTAATATCTTAATATTGGAACAAGTTCGAGATTTTACGGCTTATTGAGGCTAATGAGTATAGTTATAGGAGGTCTCAAAAAAATTGTCAAACCTTTAATCGAAAGCGTCTAATAAGAGCAGTTTATTGCATGTTTAGGTTCTCAATCATAGCAGAATGTAGTTCGAGTGTCTAAATAAAATTTAATTGAACAAATTCATGGGTTGTCTATGTTTTCCGCCAACCCCCCCCCCCCCCCCCCAAAAAAAAAAAAAAAAAGGGAAAATTATGTGACGGAGCAAATATATGCACAGTATTTACCCAAAATAGCGAGAGTTTAAAAAATTATAATATATTTACCAGAGTTGCATCTTATCTATTTCGCTATGTATTTGTTCCCTGGGAGATGCATCCAGCAACATACACAACAGAAACAGAGCGAATCCTTACACAGTATCACGAGTATTTAAAAGTAAACTATTGTTACGTTTGATAATTAGCCAAACTATGACTATGATAGTAATTAGGGCTCAAATTATTGCTATTTCTAAAATTTCCTCTCTTTTTTTTCCCAAGGCTCTTGGGCCATCTTTAAATGAGTAGATTAGCCAAACTATGACTATGATAGTAATTAGGGCTCAAATTATTGCTATTTCTAAAATTTCCTCTCTTTTTTTTCCCAAGGCTCTTGGGCCATCTTTAAATGAGTAGATTAGCCAAACTATGAATTGGTTCACAATAGTCCAGCAAAGCCTATATTCAACTCCTCTAACTCTATCATTTACTTATGGTTGAGCCTTCATGATCTCTTCTCAACACACTCTAAAAAGAAGAAGCCATTGATGCAAAAATGCTGAACTGTTTACACCCTGTTTGGAAGAACCCCATCATTCTTGCTTCCTCTGCTTCTCCATTATTTCACAATTTGAGAAATACCAAACAGCTCAACTATGGGGAAAAAACAAGACTTTACAGCAAAAGATCAAGAATTGTGTGTGGATTTCTTCCAGTTGACCCATGGGCACCAAATGTGGACTCACAGAGCATAGCTTCACAGCTATTTGCTTTTTCTCTGTTCCCTTATGTGGGTTTTTTGTACTTCATCACCAAATCCAAGACTGCCCCAAAACTTACACTTTTTGGGTTCTATTTCTTGCTTGCTTTTGTGGGTGCCACTAGTAAGTCCCTTCAACACTTTCTTGTTTATATATATAAAATATATTTGTTGTTTCTGTTGTTCTATTGTTCCTATGCTCCTCCATTTTTCAACTGCTGCCAAACAAATCCCAATTTTAGAAATACTACCAAACAACTCAACTGTGGTGAAAGTAGAAAACTTTATACTACTTTTGTTTTAATTTGTTTGTATAGTTTTGACTTACCACGGATATTATGAAAGTAAAGAAACTTTTGAATTTTGTAGTCTTAGACTAAAAATATGTAGAAGGTATGAAAATGTCATTTAATCTTGTAGTTTTAAATGTAAAGTTGAAATTAAAGATCTTTTTGAAACCAACTAAAAAGGAAAGTAAGACAAATAAATTGAAACAAAGAGAGTATTAATTATGCTAGTTTTAATAGATTACTAATTCTCTTTCTACCCAGCAACCAAACAACCCCTTAAGAGTATTCAGCATATTGTGTCTGTTTGGAAGAACCATATTGTTCTTGGTTCCTGTTTTCCCATTTTTCAACTGTTCCCAACCAAATCCCAATTTTAGAAATGTGGTGAAAGTAGAAAACTTTATATTAAAAGATCAAGAATTGTGTGGATTTTTGCTTGTTGATCCATGGGCACCAAATGTTGACTCACAGAGCCTAGCTTCACAGCTCTTTGCTTTTTCTCTTTTCCCTTATGTGGGTTTTTTGTACTTCGTCACCAAATCCAAGACTGCTCCTAAGCTTACACTTTTTGGGTTCTGCTTCTTGCTTGCTTTTATGGGTGCCACTAGTAAGTCCCTTCTTGTTTCCCTTGTTATATTGTTTAGAGTATTAATTGTGTTGTGTCAAGAGACGGAGCCGACATTTGAACTTTATAGGTTCTAAATTCTAGGATAGTGACATCAAGTGTTAGTAATTGGCTTTGAAATTTAATTATTATACATATTTAGTAAAATTGTTAATAGAAATTTAGAGTTTGAACTAAATCTACTAGTTTCGGCTGAATCAGTATATCAGCTTCTAGCTCGGTCCCTGTATGTGTCGGTTCATTAGACTGGACAAAGTTTCAGATTCATATGGCAGTATGGTAGCTTCTCAGCTCTTTGCTTTATCTCTTTCCCTTATTTGTATTTTTGTACTTCAACACCAAATCCAAGTCTGTCCAAAAGCTAACACTTTTTGGGTTCTAGTTCTTTCTTGCTTTTGTGGGTGCCACTAGTAAGTCCCTTCAACATTATCTTTATATATATGTTGTTTCTCTTGTTCTACCCTTTAGAGTATTCATCATATTGTGTCTATTTGGAAGAATCCCCTTATTCTTGATTCCTCTGCTTCCCCTCTTCTTCACTGTTTCTAAACAAGTCCCAATTTGAGAAACACCAAACAACTAAACCATGGTGAATGTAGAAAACATTATAGAAGAAGAGAAAGCATTGTGTGTGGATTTTTGCCTGTTGATCCATGGGTACCAAATGTTAACTCACAGATTATAGCTTCACAGCTTTTAAGGCTTAACCTTGTCCATAGATGCACCTAAAGGGACTAGGAAACTAAGGCAGTTGTTACCCATTATCTCTTGCTCGAAGAGAGAGAGAATTGCCTAAATCTTGTTTGCTATATTCAACCAGAAAGCTTGTGTCTTCCCCACAATATCTCAAGGTAGGAAAGCTTTCATTTCACTCTTATTTATACGTTCTTGTCATTTACTTTTACAATTAATTAACTAAACAGTTGTATAAATAGGGTAGTACATCATTTACCTGACATTTACTTGTGCAATTCTATTTCCATTTGATCTATGAAAGTAGAGGTGTATGTTTATCTCTGATGAGATATATTGATATGTTTTCATATCTTAAAGTTATACTTCTAACTATTGTCTCATCTCTTATTTCTTCTCATAAATGACTTTCTTTTATTTCCTGGATAAATCAAAGAATCTTCTTTATGTGCACTTAGGGCTGTTCGGAGTTATAAAGGCTTAAAGCATGTAAACAGATTCCTTCTCTGGTTTTACAGAGAATATGTATGGACGTAATTACTTTTCTATGTTCAACTAGTATTATTTTTGGTATTTTTATCATATTACTACTTCCGTAATTCTCATTCTTAGTTTCTATTACTACTTGCTGTCTCTTATGCCTCCACTTTCTTACTATCCTGCTGTTGTTACTGCTTATGTCTTCATACATGTTGTGTTTTTGCTTTCTTTGAGCCAAGAGTCTATCGGAAATAGCCTCTCTACCTGCTAAGGTAGGAGTAAGGTCTGCATACACTCTACCCTCCCCAGATCCCACTTGTGAGACTATACTGAGTATGTTGTTTCTAGGTTCAAATTTGATGAGAGCAATCATTGAAATATTTGCCTTGCATAGGTACTGGGCTCAATGTGCTTTGACCAATTCATGCTTAATGTTATGCATTTCATTGATGCTTTAACAATCTCATCCTAGAGCTTTGCCTACTTAGATAAAAGTAGTAGTTGTGCGTAAATTTTGTCCTCATACTCCTCTGCTTATGTTTTACATATTTACCTCATATTCTTCTTCAAAAATTACATCTTTATACAGGTAATATCATTTTTAAATCCATTTGATGTGTTTTGACATTGTGTTCTTTCTGTTTCACCTCTTTTGTGCAGTTCCTGCAGGAATTTACGGTAACTTCCTCTCTCAGCAAAGAATCTATTGATTGTGCAAGTCTAACTTAAAACTGTAACTCTAACTGACATGCTTTGGGACAGCGAAGGTGCATTATGGAACTTCTCTGTCCAACGTGGATTGGTTGCATGGAGGAGCTGAGTCACTGCTCACTTTAACCAACTTATTCATTGTGTTGGGGCTAAGGGAAGCTATTAGGAAAGCTGAGAATCCTGAAGAAATCAAAACCAACGATGTCTCCAGAATTAAAGAAGAGGAGAAGTCATCAATCTAATTGACATGTATCTATCATACCTTGTTGTTTCTAGACATCAGTATATCAGCGGTTCAAAGAAAAATGTTGTTTTTCTTCTGGTTTCTCTAGGTATTTGTTGTTACTGACGTGCTGCTCCAGACACTTTCTTCCTTTGTATTTTCACTGCAAGCATAGCTTCAACGATCCCATCTTGATGCATCATTAGAGAAAAAATGTTGTATAGATTGCATCAATCGATGTTATGAACAGTCAATGAAGCACGTAGTTAATCACCATCTTCTCTAGCTCTCATGTATTTGCTGATTATATGATCTGTTGGAATTCATTATACTAGTAGTTGTACTTCGATTATAGTATTATTTTTATTGTAGTCATTGTTCCCTTTTTTCATAATGCTATGTCATGTTGTCTTTAGTATTTTGTCATGGCTTCTCCACTTCCATTATTTCTTTTCCCGAACTACTTTGATATGCTTCTTCTTGAGCCAAGGGTCTATCGGAAACAACCTCTCGACCTTCCAAGGTAGGGGTAAGGTCTGCGTACACACTACCCTCCCCAAATCCACTTGTGGGATTACAATGAGTATGTTGTTGTTGTATTTAAAAGGTGAACCTGGCCCCATAGCTGCCTGTAGTTTGATAGAATTCATTCATGAATGTTTAATAGACTTTTGCAAGAATATGCTTGAATTTCACTCAGCAACTTATCTCAAATGACTGGAAGTTCAGCCGTTGAAACATAGTACACCATTGATACAAATATAATAGCTAGAGATAATCTAAGGCTAGTTTGTTGTTAATTTATGCAATCATATACATATCTATACTTATTCCTAAAGGAGGGATTGTCAACCTCAACAAAGTAACCCGGTGATAATATCCATACTGTTTATTATTCTTTATTGTCCTTTTCAAGAGTATTAGCTTGGGTTCATGAGAAAAAGTTGGGGTTATCAAATGAGAAGCTTGGATCTAGCTCCAAATGGCCGGTCTAGTGAAAACTAGCCAATGATTGGAGAACTTGTTGTGGAAGTGTTGGCTGAGAATATGTCGGTGAGATCTGATTCTGAGTGGTGCAAGTTATGAACCTTTCCAAAATCATTCATCTGGCAGCTGCTTGAGACTGGGAAGTAGTTTGATTCAAGGGTCGTAGGAGAGGAAGGACGGTGAATAGCCGCTACCTATCACATTGCCATCAACATGGGAAATCTGGAAATGTCGATTTTCGTCTATCAAACCAGAGAATGTTGAAGTAAAGCAGAAAGAACATGCTGTTTCATTCTTGTCCAAGTCATTAGTATTGCCTCTCAGGTTTGCTCTCAAGTTCATCAATACTTGATTTGAACATTACCCTGTTTGATCATTGTCTTGTTTCTTTAATTCTTGTTTCTCTGGCGATGTTGGATTTATTGCAGAATAAGTAGTTTGATGACAGTTATGGCAACCCCTGTATATTTAAGAGGTCCTATGTTATAGAGAGGTTTGACTTTATACTATCAAATCATTTAGAAATCAATTACAGGTAAGTTTTTTAATCAAGTGTGAGTTTAAATCCTAAAAGGAATTTGACAGCTCGAACTATGGTTTCGCATTTTTTTTCTTCATCTACTTATGATAGTAAGGAAAGATAAACTCAACATAGTTGTCTGTAGTTTAATACAATTCTTGAATGTTCAATAACTAAGAATATTCTTTTATTTTTCTCAGCAGCTTGATGTCAAATGACTGGAAGTTTCAGCCCTTGACACAGTAGACTATTGGTACAAGTACCATAGCTAGTTTCTAATCCGTGGCTAATTTGTTGTTAATTTTTACAATCATATCTATACTAATTCCTAAAGGAGGGATCATCGACCTCAACAAAGTAACTTGGTGATAACATCCAAACTCTCTGTCTTTATTGTTCTTTTTCAAGGGTATTACCATAGGTTCATGAGAAAAATTTGGGGTTATCGAATGGGAAGTTTGGATCTAGCTCCAAATGGTCAAGTGAAAAATCTCCCACAATTGGAGAACTCGTTGTGGAAGTGTTGGCTGAGAATATATCGGTGAGGTCTGATTCCGAATGGTGCAAGTTATGAACCATTCCGTAACCATTCATCTGGCAGCTGCTTGAGACTGAAAAGTAGTTTGATTCAGGGGTCGTAGGAGAGACAAAAGACGGTGAATAGCCGCTACCTATCAGATTGTCATCAACATGGGAAATCTGGAAATGCTGATTATCATCTGTCAAACCAGAAGAAAATGTTGGAGGAAAGGAGAAATGACATGCTGCTGGCTCATTCTTGTCCAAGTCATTAGTATTGACTCTCAGGTTTGCTCTCAAATTCATCAACACTTGGTTTGAGTATTGCTGCCCTGTTTGATAAACGGCTTGGTTCTTGAATTCTTGTTTCTCTGGCGATGTTGGTTGTGGTGCAGAATAAGTAGCGTGATGACAATTATGGGAGCCTCGGTATGTGATATCGAATACAGTTGGATCATCATCTGACCTCTGCACTTGTTTTGTTGCCCAACAGTTTTGCATGTGACGATACGTGCATCTGTAGTAGCTTCTGCAAAACAACATGAAACTTGGTATCAGAACATAGAACTCTGTTGTTCAACTGATTTAAGATTGAACCATAGTTGATCGATCGATTGAAAAGTTCGTTTTTCGTTTTTATGAGTTTATAACTTTTATGCAGATTAATGAAATTGAATTATTACCTAGGATATCTAGCTCCTAGAATATCCTTCTGTCCGTACTTTCTCCAGCTATATCCATCATCAGTAGGACCTTCAAATCCGCTTTCCGCACTGACTTTGACTTGTTCAGTCCATGTGGGCTGTGATTTTCTGCAATATCCATCAAGAACCAGGTTAGTTAACCTATGAAAATCAACTACTTAAACTTTCTCCTTTTCTCAGGTTCAGGGTTGAGAATTCAGGATTCATTTTATAGGGTAGTATTTGATTTGACACGGATATTTTTTTAAAAAAAAAGACTTTTTGGCACATATCGTAAGTAATACCATAGATCTTGTGGTTTTAAACATGTCATGACATTATTATAGCTATAAGCGTGTAATTAAGGATAAAATGAGAACTTTTCTCTCCCTCCATTTTAATTATTTCTTTGAATAACTTAGCTCCTAACCAGCTACCAAACGCCCTTAGATCTTGTGGATTTAAACATGTTACGACATTTTTATAGCTTTAAGAGCATGTTATAAAGGGTAAACCGAGAAGTTTGAAGTATGTTATTAAGGGTAAAACGAAAAGTTTGAAGTTAAGGAATTTCTAAATATAGAGTGTCATTTTTAACGGAATTTGATTTTTCTACCTTTTCTTTGAAATGTTAATGAGCTCTTGATGATCTTGGAAACTTCTTTTCTTGTCATCACTCTTAGGACTTCCATCAACGGATACCGAAGATTCGATTGCTCCACATGTTGGCGGCAGAGACGGAGGGGATTGGACTGTTGAGCCACCCCAGTTGAGAATCAACAGAGAGTGCTCATAAGA
Source organism: Solanum dulcamara (assembly GCF_947179165.1). Taxonomy (NCBI): domain Eukaryota; kingdom Viridiplantae; phylum Streptophyta; class Magnoliopsida; order Solanales; family Solanaceae; genus Solanum; species Solanum dulcamara. The sequence continues at coordinate 1,023,431 of NC_077241.1, read as the reverse complement.
AGAAAGAATCTTCTGAAGAAGCAATTCTTGATTCTCAGAAGTGGAAGCTGCAGAGTGGAAGTGTTCTCTAAGTTGCTTTGTGTGTTGAATCCCTTGTGTCAGCTCATTTATGAGTGTCTTGTATTCCCAGTTGGATGCACAATCCATTTTGAAAGATGGGATCGGAAAAGAAAAGGGGGAGCTATTCTGAAGTCTAGAAAGACGTTCGATTGGTGTAATACACTTGACACGATGTGAACCTACTTATGAGCGAAATATCATCAACGAGCAAGTTACTTCGAATAAAACTAGCACAATCTGGGGATGTGGAAAATGTTTTTTTTTTTTGTGGGATCTTAGAATCTTGATGAGTTTTGTGAATTTTGATGAAGTTGGATGAATGAAAGATTTGAATTTAAAAGGGAAGGATTTATAGTGAAACAAAAAAGGCATGTGGAAAAAAATGGAGAGTTTGAAAGTTGACTGATGAAAACGAGTTATTCTAAGGTGGACTGGTCTTTGGTCATAATAATAACAAAGTCCAATTGTTGAGTGCTGACCAATTCAAAACTTCAATAGTCTCACTCATCTCCAAATACTCATACATCTCGAGTTGAAGTATTTGAGTATACAATCATTTTTATTAGGAGCTTTTTACTTTTTAATATGGAATTTAACCCTTTCATCTTTAATTAGATATTTCAAATTCAAGTTTTGAGCACGGAGTAATATTTATTATTAGAAAGTGCTTTATTTTTTAATATAGAATTTCTTGGTGTAAATGTAAATTAATTAATCGAGCTTCAATGAAGATATTGAACACGGATAAAAATAAAAGATGAAAAAAAAGAGAATATAAGGTTTATAAAAGAGTTTAACTTATATATAGTAATGGTAAAAAATTACTATACTACTACAGCATATTCGATGTAATCCCAAAGTACTAAATTCGATATAATCCCAAAGTACTAAAGTAATAATTATGAAAAAAAATAATAAAATAGTTCAGATATATAAATATATTCTCTTACCTCATCTCCACCAGTCACTCTTTGCATAATCCTGTAGAAATAGATAAAAGTCCATTGGCTGACCAAGTCAGACCTCCAAATATGCTCCACAAAAATTCTTGTCATGCAAAATTAGATGAGATGTTAGATTTAAGATTTTAACATTGTGCGTTTAACTTTAAATGGTTTAGCGTTGAACTTGTACTCTCTTTATTACTCTAATTTTAATAATAATTTACACATAAATCTATATTTCATGTCAAAAATATTGAATTCTTAAAAATCGACATTAACAAGTTGCATCCATTTCTGTATATAACTCATTAAAGACGATAGAATTTTCTAGAAATATGTTCTCTATTTATATAACTCAAACTCTAACTAGAGGCCTCCCACAATTAAGCAATGGGATACTATAATTTCATCTGAATCCAATGCTTTCAATGTGGAGCATGAATTTATATGTAAAAAATTATTAAAATTATAATAAACAATAAATATGAAGTCGTAATTTTAAAAATACAACATAGTAATACTAAAAACTATAAAACTAATAATTCATAGAATCTAATTTTTGTATCTGCTTGTGTTATCACTAAACCTTAATTAATTAATATGCATACATTATTACGTGGCATTCCATTCGTAACTCTATAAATCTAGATACAAAAAATTAAAGTCCAATGGCTGACCAATTCAAATCTCCATATATATATATATATATACCACATATAATGAAGGGGCACCATTGACACCCTTCATCAAAACTTTATACTATGTTATATATAAAATTATATAAAGTGTATAGATTTTTTTTTAAAAAAATTATATATATGTATTAAATTTTAAATATTCTTAACGCGGAATTTCTAATTTTACCATTTTATATATATATATATATATATATATATATATATATATATATAAAACATTAATGATTGAGTTATAAGAAAATATAGCTCTTTTTGTAATCACCTCTAAGTCAAAGATCGAGGATAAGAATTGTTATCTTTTGAGTAGACAAAACAAATAAAACTTTGATTCTTCAAAGTTCAAACATTTCATTCCGGCGTCTTAATTTCTTAATTTCTGATAAATATTTATGTGCATCAAATATTTATAATTTTATATCAAATTAATAGATGCATTTTAATTTTTTAATTTTTTAAGTTAAGAATTTATCGAAAATAATTTATTTATTTCATATAAGATAAAAGTAGAATTTGCATATACTCTATTCTTTCCGAACCTCATCATATTATTGTTGTTAAATTCTAACCGTTAATTGTGATTAATTGATTCATAGTTTTACTTTATTAAATACCTTAATTAACTACGATAAATTAAATTGATTTGATCTAAACATTTTGTACAAATAGATACTTAACGTTCATTCTTTTAATTCTTTTTTTGGGGTGGGGTGGGGGTGGGGTGTGAAATGAGACAAATTGTACAAATATTAGTAGGTCATTATTGTAGTAATTTTAGTTATCGTTTTATCATGTTATCGATGAACTTTTATTATAGAAAATTATCTTTAATTACTTTATAAGTAATTGGATTGCATAAATTGTTTTTAAATCATCTGTCCATAGAACAACTCATGCTTTTGTCGAAACAAAGAAAGAGGCATCACCTGATGCTTTTTTTAATTTTATGCATCGTCAGTGTACGAAAAAATATTTTCACAATTATTATTACCAAAATATAGGAATTGGTTACAAAATTATTCAAATCAAATTCATCGTTAAATAGAATTAATATTAATTTTAATTTTTTATCATTTAGCGATATAAACTGTTCGTCACTTTTAACTAATTAACAAGTTTGATTTTGTCAAAGTATAGAAAGAACGAAACGTGTAAAATGCCTGTTTTATATTTATTTATTTTTTCCTTTTTTCCTTTCTAGAAAAGATTGTACTTCTAGATGTCCAACTAGCTAATATAGTGCATTTATATAATTTATGTACCAACATTACTAAAAAAGAATATTGAAATTAGTGACGGGCAAATGCTCGATTTTAATAGTAAAATTCGTCATCAATTATATTTAGCACGAATTATCAAACAATTTTGTTAACTGCTACCTATTTTGTTGAGAGATTAGCGATAAAATTCGTTTCTATTAGATTTTTTGTAGTATAGTGATGTAAATATAATTTCTTTTTCCTTAATTGTTTACCAAATAAAGACAAGTTGAAAAATCAACAATTTTTATATTGGATTTGTTGTTGTTGGTATTGTCTAATTTTTCACTTTCTAATTTCAAGAACTTGCACTTTCAAAAGATAAAAACAGAAATGAGAATGTTAAGATGTGTGTGGGCATAAAGTAATAAGATTAGGAATGAAGAAATTCGAGATGACTCGAGATTAAACTTTCTAGTAGACAAAATGAGAAAAGTGAGACTAAGATGATTCAGACAAGTGAAAAGGAAATGCACATATGCCCCAGTGAATAGGTGTGAGGTGTTAGCCATGGTGAGCCTGAAAAGAGGTAGAGGTAAATTGAATAAGTATTGAGAAGATGCAATTAGATAAGATATAACATTTTTGTAACTTACTGAGGACATAACTTTAAATAAAATGGTATGTAGGACGAGATGGTCGTATAGTGTTTCTATCAAATTTTTTATTACTATTCCTCTATTATCTCATTCTTCGATTGCAATGGTACTTGCTACTTGCTTTGTTTCAATTTTCATATTATTTGTTGTGCTAGTGTTCTTCTCTCCGGTATTTTTACCATGACTTCTTAATTATTATACTCCCTTCTCTCAAATTCTTTCATATGTTTTATTTGAGCCTAGAGTATATCAGAAATAACCTCTCGATATGCATAATGTAGGAATAAGGTCCACATATACGCAATTACCATCTCTAAACCTCACTTGTGATCTTGCATTATGTTATATGTATATTATTGTTGTCGCTTTTGATATATAGCTCAACTCATTTAATCGTCAAGTGCAGGAATTGCTGTCAAAAGGGAGGGAGAGTCTCACTCCGTGTTCAACGCCTGCTTGACTAGCTCAAAAGGAAGCAACTGGAGTGTGTAGATAACGAATCAAAAAAAAAAAGAAGGTTGGCTTTTCGCCGTGCTCCTTTTTTTTCAGTTATAGGGCGGAGAGAGGGTTCGATTAACTACTATACATTGTGTACTTTTGATACATACTCTTTTAATTATTTTATTTTGGATCCGACTTAAAAGTAATGTATTTTTTTATTACAACTCTTTAATTTTAATTTTTTTCACATGACATATTTAAAAATCACAAGATTAATTTTTTTTTGAAAATATAACACAAATGTTTAATTAAAGATCATAATTTTTTTTTTTAAAAAAACTTTGTACCGAATTAAATCAGACCAAAAAAAATTGAAAAAGGGAGGAACATTTGTCTTTGAAAAAAAATAGATTCAATTCATTACAAATTTTTAAACATAAAAGGACCATTTCGGTCAGTTTCCCAAGCGCGGCAATCTTCCCTTTTCCTTTTTTCTTAAATCTTCCCTCTCTTTTTTTATCATCACTTAAGCTCTTACCTTCCCCAATTCCTTCATCTTTTTTTCCAGTGCTTCTTTGATTATGCCTTGAAATTGTAAGTTCCTTCTTCTCTAGTTTCAGCTAAATCTAGTTTTTCTATGTTTTGATTTTCATGCTTCGCTTTGATTTCCATATTTCGCTGTAAGTTTTTTTTTTTTGTTGATTCAATTTATTCCAAAGTAGTCATAATTTGGGGATTTGAGAAGCTTTTGCTTCTGTTTATGGAGATTTATCTGTAGTATATACGATCGCAATTGAAATCCGGAGTGGAAGTAGTTAAACTCAAGTGATCTGAGTATTAGTTGTTAACTTTTCGATCAGTGCTTCTTTGATTATGCCTTGAAATTGTAAGTTCCTTATTCTCTAGTTTCAGCTATATCTAGGTTTTTGTGTATTGATTTGCATGTTTCGCTTAGATTTCCACATTTCACTGTTTTTTTTATTCAATTTATTTCAAAGTAGTAAAAATTTGTGGATTTAAGAAGCTTTTGCTTTTGTTTATGGAGATATATACAAGTGCAATTGAAATGTGGAAGTAGTTAAACTTAAGTGATCTGAGTATTAGTTGTCAACTTTTCAATCCGTGATGCTTTGTTTATGCGTTGAAATTGTAAGTGCCTCATTCTCTAGTTTCAGCTATATCTAGGTTTTAGTATATTGATTTGCATGTTTCGCTTTGATTTCCACGTTTCACTATATTTTAATTTTTGATTCAATTTGTTTCAAAGTAGTTATAAGTTGGGGATTTAAGAAGCTTTGCTTTTGTTTGTGGAGATTTAGCTGTAGTATATACAATCACAATTGAAATCCGGAGTGGAAGTAGTTAAACTTAAGTGATCGGAGTATTAGTTGTCAACTTTTCGATCAGTGCTTCTTTGATTATGCCTTGAAATTGTAAGTTCCTTATTCTCTAGTTTCAGCTATATCTAGGTTTTAGTGTATTGATTTGCATGTTTCGCTTTGATTTCCACATTTCACTGTATTTTTTTTTATTCAATTTATTTCAAAGTAGTAAAAATTTGTGGATTTAAGAAGCTTTTGCTTTTGTTTATGGAGATTTATACAACCACAATTGAAATCCGGAGTGGAAGTAGTTAAACTTAAGTGATCTGAGTATTAGTTGTCAACTTTTCAATCCGTGATGCTTTGTTTATGCCTTGAAATTGTAAGTTCCTTATTCTCTAGTTTCAGCTATATCTAGGTGTTTGTGTTTTGATTTGCATGTTTCGCTTTGATTCCACATTTCACTGTTTTTTTAATTCAATTTGTTTCAAATTAGTTATAATTTGGGGATTTAAGAAGCTTTTGCTTCTGTTTATGGAGAATTATACAATCGCAATTGAAATCCGTAACTTGTGTGCCACACTTAATTATAAGTGGGAGGCTTTTGGGGCAGGCTAGACAATCACTTTCTCATTTTGTTTGCGCTCTCCTTAGTACTGGTGCGTTTATAACCAAGCTAGTAAATTATCCATGGGATTGCGATAGGATTATTGCGGATGTGGACCTTAAGTTGAACGAAGACATGTCCGATAATAGCGTAGCCCAAAAGAATTGGGTTGCTTATGATTGTACAAACATAAGCCCATCCTATATAAAATTCATGAATATTTAGTAACTTTTTGCAAGAATATCCTTGAATTTCACTCAGTAGCTTGATGTCAAATTACCAGAACTTCACCCCTTGAAATACACTAGACTATTGGTAGTTTGGTACTAATATCATAGCTAGTTTCTAATCTGCAGCCAGCTAGTTTTATTGCTAAAATTTGCAATCATGTCTATAATAATTCCTAAAGGAGGGATCATCAACCTCGATAGAGTAACTTGGTGATGAGATCCAAACTATTTGTCCTTATCATCCTTTTAGGGAGTATTAGCTTCGGTCTGGGGATGTAGCTTTGTCCAAATGGAAAAATCAGGTCTAGCTCCAGATAATCTAGCAAACTCACCACCAATTGAAGAACTTGTTGTGGAAGTGTTAGCAGAGAGTGTATCAGTGCGGTCTGAGTCTGAATGGTGCAAGTTGAGAAATATTCCAATATCACTGAGGTATGATTCTGAATGGTCTAAGTTGTGAACTATTCCAAGACTATTCATCTGGCAGCTAGAGACTGGGAAGTAGTTTGATTCAGGGGTTGTAGGAGAGACAAACGATGCTGAATATCCACCTACTATCAGGCTGTGATGGCTGGCTTCTTTCTTTTGTGATGTTGCTTGTAGTGCAGTATTAGTAGCTAGGTGACAAGATGGGAGCCTTTGTATATGATATTCAATGTAGTAGGATCATCATCTGACATTTGCACTTCTTTTGTTGCTCTACAATTTTGTATGTTGAGATATGTGCATATGTAGTAGCTTCTGCAAAACATATGTAAATATGGTATCAGAACATAGGATTCCGTTTTCTAAAGTTCCCAGAAAAGTTTACTGTTGTTTTCTTAATGAACGCTGCCATGTATTTATAATGCAGAATGACCAAAAAGGGATAAGAACTTTTGAAATTTAAAGTTGAAAAGTATATAGCATGATCATGTTAGTGCATTTTATATTAAGTACTGAAATTAAACGAACCTTAATAGAGCAGAACATATGTAAAGAGAACATAACAATACTTTAACTGATTTAAAATCACACCATAGTTGGTTGATTGGTTGAAAGGTTTGATTTTCCTTTTACTCCCTTTCTTCCAATTTATGAGACCTTATTTTCTTTTTAATTTGTTCCAAAAAGAATGATCTCTTCCCAAATTTGAAAAATAATGAACTTAAATTTTCCATTTTACCGTTAATAGCAAGTTTGTATAGCCACACACATGCTCTGCATATTTAACACCACAAGTTTTAGAAGCCTTTTTAGCCACAAAAATAATCATGTCATGTCTAAGACTTGTCATGTTTTAAAGCTTCGTTTTTATTTAACCTCGATGGCCAGTCAAACAGTGCACAAACTATACTGGAATTTTTTAAAATTTATGACTTTTACCAGGGTAGTGATATTGACTTATTACCTGGGATATTTAGCTCCAAGAATATCTTTCTGTCCGTACTTTCTCCAGCTATATCCACCATCTATAGGACCTTCAAATGAATCAAATCCACCCTCACCACTGACAAAATATGGTGAATAGTCACCATCTATCAGGCTGTGATGGTTGGCTTGTTTCTCTGGTGATGTTGCTTGTAGTGTAGAGTTAGTAATTTGGTGACACTGACAAGTATGGTAGCCTATGTATGTGATCTCAACTACAGTAGGATCAACATCAGACCTTTGCATTTGTTTTGTTGCCCAACAGTTTTCAATGAAACGAGACTTACATCTGTAGTAGCCTCTGTAAAGATATGTAAACTTGGCATCAATACATATGACTCTTGTTGTATGCTGTTGTTTTCCTAATAGATGTACATATAAAGCAGCTGAACCACTAAGAGAGGATATGAACTTGTGAAATTTAAAGCTTAGAAGTACATAGCATGATTTTAGTTGGTGCATTTATATTTAGTATCAAAACTAAATGAATCTGAATACAGCAGAACGTATTAAAGTATTCTCATAACAAACCTCCACTGATTTAGGATTGAATCATAGTTGATTGATTGAAAAGTTCGATTTTCCTTCCAAGTAATTTTTATGAATTTATGATTTTTATGCAGGGTAGTGAAATTGGCTTATTACCTTGGAAAGTTAGCTCCAGGAATGTCTTTCTGTCCGTACTTTCTCCAGCAATATCCATCATCCAGAGCACTTTCAACTCCACTCACAATTCTGCGTCTTTCTTGTGATTTTCTGCTGACACCCATCAAAACCAGGTAACTTTACCTAGAAAAATAATTTGATACTTTTCTGTTTCATCTTATATAGCAACGTTACATTGGACTGCAGTTAAAAGAAAGAAAGGACTCTCCAAAATTGTTGCCGCACTTGTATTGAATCCTTTAAAAATATACTATTTTTGGAGAATCCGGCACGCATTCTTTGGAATTTTTGAAGAATCTGAGCACCATAGATTTTTAACACATCGTCAAATTTTAGGAAAACAGTCATTATCTGTAATACTAGCATTTCGCTATATATAACAAGCAAATTTTCTTTGAAACCGATATTTTAATATATATTTTACCTATCACCAACAACCATCATTGTAACATTTCACTCTTTACTATCTAATAACAACCTTATTCAAATATCTATGCATTTATTATTTTCTAATAACTAAAAAGCGATCTATTTGATGTAACATTTAAATCTCATCCGTGGACCAACCAAATGACCCCTGAGAGTAAAATGAGAAACTTAAGGTTAAAGGGTTATTTTGTATAGTAATGCGTCGTTCTCTTTTGAAAAGACCAACAGGAAAAAAGTGTCATAAAATACTCATTTCATCCATTTTTATTTGTTTAATATTAATTTGGCATACCACTCAAAGGAGCAATACATAGAATGACAATTTTACTACATATCACCCTTTGAATATAATGAATTCAAGCTTTGAGAAATGATTATAGTTGATAATAAAGTTAAATTAGGCATTAGATGATAAATTATCTCCGAATTTTGTAAACTGGACAGCTAAAGGTAGACATGTTTTTAGTATAGTAGACATGTAAAGTTGGACGGAAGGAGTATAAAATTACCTTCTTTTTGAAATATGTATGAGCTTCTGATGATCTTCGAAACTCCTTTTCTTGTCATCACTCCTAGGATTTCCATCACCAGATACCATTAATTCGATTGCACCAGCTGCCGGAAGGGATTGGACTGGTGAGCCAGTCCATTTGAGAATTAACAGAGATTGCTCAAAAGAAGAAAGAATCTTCTGCAGAAGCAAATTCGGAAACGCTTCAGAAGTGGAAGCTACAGAGCTCAGGTAAGTTCTAAGCTGCTTAGTGTGTTCCATGCCTTGAGTTAGTTCATTGATGAGTGAGTAGTAATCCCAGGTAAAAACACCACCCATGTTAAAGACAAGGGGGATAACTATCTTTAAGCCCCAAAACAACTTTTAGCGTAGTAGCTTAACTCTTTCTTACTAGCTCTGTTTTTCAGTTTTCTTGATTGATGTTAATACTCCTGAACTGAAGTTGCACACTAAGTGGAGTGAACTTAGATTAAACAGAATTATAGGCAGCGTTTAGACACGATGTGAACTTACTTGGAAAATTTATGATGAGCAATTGGTCAGATTAGTATTGGTGTTGTCGACAGTGAGTGAGGGAAGCAGAAACTGCAAAAGTGAAGGCTTTAGAATAATTTCTCTGCGTGTTTAGACGTGGAAATTAATGAGATAACAATTGTTGTATGTATTTTGTGGGTATGTAATATGTTACAATATGTCCACATACAAATACTATATACTATGCATTCAAATTACATTTTATAAGTTATTGTTCTTCTTCCACTTCGAGTTTCAATCTTAAATCCCAACCAAAATTAACTGTAAATCTTTACCAAACTACCTCAAAATTAACTTATGAATTACAAAGAATATTTCAAATCATTTATAACAACATCCAATCTAAACAAATAACAATTTCGTAAAATCTAAATTTCAAATTGGTTCTGAAGCTTTTTAATAACTGTCTATGAAGTTTTTCATGCAGTTTATAATTTGTAAAATGATTTTCAAATTAGTTTCGAATTATCCAGTATAAGTAGCTTTTAAACACTAATCACTGAAAAATACTTTTTACCTACCCTACCACCTACTGACGACTGTTCTATAGGGCCCAAAAAGAAACTACAGTGACCTTGAATGAGCTAAAAATGTTACACTAGAGTAATTTCTCTGCATATGGAACACGCTTATCTGGAAGGTGCAAAAAAGGTGGAAGAAGACTTATGGTCTATGACACATATTGCTATTTTTTTTAAAAAAAGATTGAATTTACGCAGAAGTTTTATATTGCGTGTAAAGTACTTCTAATAAGGCAATTTAGTATCTCCACCTGGACTTTGAATCAGAGATACTTATCGCTATATTATAATCCTTGTCGTTATATTGTTATTTAATTATGCTGAGGACAAAATTGCTCTAATATGAAAGTATTGGTGATTTCCTATATTGATTACTCATTAGGACATTAAACTATAGAACTGGAAGGTAGAAATCACCTAGATGCTCAAAATCAACACTTTGATAAGAAAACATATTCGAATCTAGGTGTTTTCTTGATTGATGCCGAGTGAAATTGCATAATTTTATCATTTTTTTGGTTGCTCATTTTGCTTTAGTAGTTAGATAATTTATTTTTAGACTAGACTAATTTAAATTTATATCACCAAAATATTTTATGAGAAAAGAACACTTGTATTCTAAAAAGGAAAAGTATTTATCCTTAAATGTCTCATTACTTTCATACCTTTTTTAATTTTAAAATGACATAAATTTATTTTAAAATTTGTGCGCTGATGTCAGCACCCACCCTATATAATACTGATAAGGTATCAATATACAAACGGAGTATCACTGAGGATTAAGCTCAACCCTTTATGACACCAATATAGTATCAATATATCGACGGAGTATCACAAAGAATATATTTTTTACTAATTTAAAGTTTAATAAATAAGATTGTAATTTTAATAATTTTTTTTAATTGTTTTATTTTTATTTCTTAAAAAAAACGCAATCTTATATAATACCGATAGGGTATCAATATATCGATAAAGTATTACAGAGACTTAAGATCAATCTTATATGATGCCGATATAGTATTAATATACCGATGGAGTATCACAAAGGAATAATTCATAGCAGTAATACTGACGTTATGCATGAAATAAGAAATGAGAAAGTGGGTAAGAGAATAAATAGTTTGGGCCATAGATTTATTAAAAAATAAATAATTTAGATTGATTCAAATTTAGATAAATAATTTCACAATTAAATTTATTTTGCATAAATTTTCTATATTTTATTTTGAAAAAGCCTTACTTATCAAAAGCAATTTCTTCCCATGATTTGAACTGGAACGAGCCCAAGTGGCAAAGTTGAAACTAAATAGATTTCGAGAAACTCAATATAATTCTTATTTTATAATTTTCATTTTTTTTCTCCAAAAGAATTTATTTAAAATGCTTACTTTTACTTTGGTACGTGAATTTACTTGTGGTGAGATAATAATTCTTGAATTTTTTATGAAATAAAATAATTTCAATTTTAATGGTATAACGTAGAATATATTGGATTAAACTTAAATTAAATTTCTAACTAAAACTAATTATTAGCGGGTGATTTCAGTTCCAGCCACGTGTTGGTAGTAACCGAGTTGCCCGTTGCCCCATTAACCTCTCTTTCTACCCTACTCCGCTTGCCCGAACTGCCCGTCACCCCACCCTATGTATATCGAATTCAATTATCCTGATTAAACAATTTTAACTTTTCACTATGGCGAAACTCTCCGTCGCTGTCCTTTTCCTCTTCTTCACCCTCTCAATTGCTCGTACTCCATTAACTCAGCCGGAAAATGACGTCACGCACCTCAAACTTCCTTCGGAAAATGACGTTATCCTCCCTGAACTTCCTCATACTCTACCGGAATCGGATGATTCTGCGGTTAATGTTAACATCCCTAGTAAGTCCGATCACGAAGATACTCGTTCCGTCCATTCAGTGCCGTTGACCTTAGTCAGATTCCGGCCGATCAACCGTCGATTCAGGTTTCGTTCTAGTCTACCGTTCCGCCTATGTCACCACCTGAAGCCGGGATCACAGCGTCAGATCCCTTTTGGTAATGATATGATACTGCCTTCTAAGAGAAACATTGACTTCGATAAGTTTGTCTATCGTATTGGAGTGCGTCAGATTCCATCGGATCGGTTCAGTTTCCGCCGCCACCAGTACAATGATAAGAAGATCTGGAAGTTTCTATACGATCGCGAGAAGTTTGGGGGAATGAAATTGAAGGATCAATTACCTCACCACCACCATCACCATGACGATAACGAAGACAATGATCACGAACAGAGGATGATATCGAAGTTGCAAATCAATCTCGAGAATCAAGGTAATTTTGATGAAATTAAATCAAAAAATGAAAATCAATTCCATGCTCATCATGTTAATGATGTGGCTGACGAAAGATCAAAGCTTTATGCGAAGCACTATGAAATGAAATTGAGGAATCGTTTTCATTATAACAATGGTGAAGAAGAAGAAAAAGCTAAGGAAGAGAATAAGTGGCATAAGAGGGAAAAGAAGAAAGGTGGATTCATGAGAGGTATTCGTAAGTTCTTGCATCAGTACTTCGATTGAAGCATCTTTGCTCTGATATGCTTCATATTTGCCTTTTGTGTTGTTGTGTAAAAGAACTATAGAAGTATCTATTCGTCTTTGTTTTGATGTTGCTGTAAAATATTTGCATCCATGTGAGATGTAATAGAAATATAATAGTAGTAATTTATTACACTATACTATATCATATACGTTTTGGAATATGTTGCCATATGATTGTACTAGACATTTGTAAATCTTGGCTTATACAGAATAACTTTTAATTTAAAAGGTTGTCTTGTGTACAAAGCATCTCATATTAGCAGAGCATCTCATATTAGGAGGGTCGGAGAACGGCCACACCAAGGGGTGTGATGTTGCATGGCTCGAACCCGTAACTTGTAAGTCGCTTATCAATTTACTGGGATAAAATTCATAATCTTAGGATACCAACGGTAATCATTATGCTTGGGTTGACATTCCATTAGAATGATCACCTTTGTTTCTTTCCTGTTCTCCCGTGTGCTACAATATCTGGTATTAGTTAAATAACTCCTACTATTGAATCGGAATCTCTCAAGGAAAGCAATGAACTTGTTGATGCACCAAATGCCATGCCCTGATCTGCTCTTGGGATAGGAGAGAATGATTGGCATGAACGAAGTAGGGCAGAAGAGGCGATTGAGATATCCTTTTAAAGGATATATTTTGTCTGCTTTCCGTGCCTTGATCTGTCTAATTCTTAGAAAACTTGATTAAACTACTTGAATAAAGTAAGATAGATAATTGTAGTTGATGACTAGCTTTGTGAACAATGATCATTTGTGCACCCTGTATCAACCAATGCAGCCAATCAAAATATAGGCCTCATATTTATGATATATACATATGTATGTGTATATTTTTTTGAGGTTATTGGGGGCACGTGACCCTCGCTACTCTAGGGGTAGGTCTGCCTCTGTCTTGGGTGCGATGAAGATTGATATTGGAGAGACAAATCCCAGAGAAAGTAGCAGTCTTGAGACCATGTATAAAACCCAGTCTGCACCTTTTAACCCCACAGAGCCTTAATATTGATACTAAGATTTGAACTATATTGGTTCCTACAACGACTCTAGTTAATATACGATAATAATTATGTTCATATTAGGAACGGATGCAACGTTAAGTTACCAGTTCATCTGAACCCAGTTCTTTCAAACATAAATTCATGTGTAAAAATTTATTAATATTGCAATAAAGAATTGATAACTTTTAAAATATATTGGGTTCAATGTTAAGGATCTTAAAGACTGAATTTATATAGCCTAATTCTTGGATCCACCTCTACTCACCGTCAAAAATTTATAGATGTTTTGGATACCACTACTCAGCTATACACAATGCTAAAAGTTAGCAAATAGCCCATATGAGTGTACCAGTCCATTTTGGAAGTCCAACACAAGGTCCAAGAGACCAATCTAGAGAAGGTTAGATGCTTAATTGTCCAATCCGTTTAACTCCTCTTTTTATCAGTCTTGGAAGTTGTCTTTCAGAGTAAAAAGTTTTTTGTCAGAAACTCGAAATTTGTTCTTGGTTGAGAAGTGGTTTGAGAAATACTGAAAATGATGCCTCGTGAATATCTTTAAGTGTACCTTCTACTGCTTATTCTATTCCTTTTTATTTCACCAAGTTTTTAGTCGAGGAGAGGAGATTTTGCAACCATTACATCTAAGTAATGTACAATACACAAAATTTTCCTTGTAGTTTTGCTATGTATTTTATACAACATCAAGAAGACTTTCAACAAGGATAAAGGTTGGGCACATTTATCTACAAAGATAGTTCTTAAATTGTTAGTGTCGTAAAAAATATGCCCCAGTTGATCCAATGGACTTAAGGATTTGTCTTTGGGCTATGGCACATTGGCCCAGATGCATGTCTGTCATGTTAACTTGTGTGTTATCTTTCTGTATAATAACATGCTACTTCTCTCTCGTTCTCCGATGTGATAGTTGTTAGCATTTAGCATGTACCCCTTTTTCTAAAGTTTGTCAGCTCTTTTCGGTATATATTATGGATGTACTTCTGCCACGAAGAGCTAGTTAAGTTGATAACGTTTGTGCATGTAGTATAGATGAAACTAGACATATAATTGGCATATTCAGAGAGTAACATTATCAAACAATGACTAGTCTAAGAAGTAAGGATGCCCCAAAAAGGTGTTTGAGTTGCTGTTATATTATATGTCAGACAACTTTATACTGAGGCATCCCCATCACCTACTCAGCACTTGGTGGATCACATTGTTCCACAACCGGAATTGGGACCATTTCTTTCATTCTTTTTCCTTTTTTTTTTGGGGGGGGGGGGGGATTTCTTCACTATAAGTCAGAGAAATACCACGGGATATTTGCTACATTCCACCAACATAGTCGTGGGTATGTATCTTATGTTGATCGAATTCGTATATGGATATTAGATATGGTATGGATCACATAAATTTTAGGATTAGGGGTATGGATTAGTTTGTGGATATGAGTGTCGGGATACGACCAATATATGTATATTAAAATATATAAAATAATTAAGTTATTTAAAAATTTAATTATTTATTCACATCCCATGTCGTGTTGACACGGGTGTCGCAGGAATTGTGAAGTGTCCAAGCTACTTAGATTCTATCAACCCAGACTTGAAGAGATGTTACGAAAAATCACCTAGTATTTGAAGCTGATAGGTCTTTTCTTCTCAGAACAAAAATTATGCATCTCCAAAAAGAAGAGGATAATGAGTAGGTGACCATGAAAACAAGACACGGGACCACCAACACTTGTTAAAGAGCTCTGCTTTTTCACATGTTGCATTTTCAATTCTCACATTGCTTTCTGCATCAGAAATATGCACCATATGGTAATTCAAAAGATGTGGCATTGTTCTTCATCACACTTATTTCCCAAGAAAATCTTCATCCTTCACAATTTCAAAAAAAAAAAAAAACTTCATCCTTCAGCAAAACAATCTTTCCTAAAATTAGTAACCTGCAGGAAGGCAGATAACTTTATACAGTAGGTTAAATTGCGCTGATGGCATAAAATTTCATTTTACTGTCTGGAGGATATCAGTCAAATAACCTTTTACAGTAGGCTAAATTGCGCTGATGGCATAAAATTTCATTTTACTGTCTGGAGGATATCAGTCAAATCCATATCGAGAAATGGGACTCGAACATAATATAAAATGATAAATACTTATCCAGACCATGTGTTTATACCAAATTAATTCAATATACCATGGTTAAGTGACTTAATGGAGTGAAATATGCATTACTTAATCATGGTTAAGTGATAGTAGTATATATTTGGAACACATATTATGTATCTATTAATTTGGACTAAATATCCTCGTGTGAGTATGTTTTACCGAATAGAATAATATATATATACAAATGTTGTGTTTAACTTACCTCAACTAATTTGAGATGGAAAATATCATTGATTGATTGATGATATGATGACTTTCTCTTTATGAAAGATCATTTCTCTCCAAGCTAATAATAAGGAAATCTACAATATGGTTTAAAAGATGCTAACTTTATGAGTACTAGAATTAGGCGAAATCCTTCATATTTGATACAAAAAATGGGAATGACCATCTTATAAAATCTATGTTCATCCCATAGATAAAAAGTCAGAAACAAGAGACTGATACTTGTTAAACTAAACAAAAGAAATCATATAACTAAATAACTACACATCTTCAAAATAAAAATGGTCTCTACTAAATCTCAAGAAGAGATTCTAAAAATAACTCCAGAACCACTTTTAACCTATAGGTCAAAAATTCAAGTCATGTGGAGGGTAAGCAGGGGTGGATCTACAGCTGAAGTTACGGGTTTGGTAAAATTCAATAGTTTTTGCTCAGCAAAAAGGGATTGTAATCTGAATTCATCAACTTAAAATTTTGAATCCGCCTTTGTAAGTCGGAATGACTTCTAGTTGGCCAGGACTGCCCATATCAACTCTGGATCAAAAGAAGGCATTGTTGCTAAGGAATAACCTTCGAACTCCATTTCCAGCATCGGCCTTTCGAATTGATTTGGGATGCTAGTGACATGGCAGTTATCATTCTCCATGGGGCAGTCACCAAGAACAGAGTAAGGTGAATTCTCACTATTCAAGAATCCATCATCAGAACTACTTTGTGAAATCACATCACTATGACTCCAACTTTCACTACCAACCAAAGAAGAAGAACAAGATGATGAATCGAAATCCATATTTTTTGCTACTTTTTTCTCACTTTCAAGAATTTTCTTTGCACCCTTTTTAGCTCTCTCCTTTTTAACCTTCTGGCATATAGCTTGTATCTTTGCATCCACAGAATTCTTCAAAGCATTCATCTTTTCACTATCTCCAAATCCCAACTCACTCGGATCACGTAGATTTGGAAAGTTCAATCGTGCATATTCCCCGCGAAGTTTATAGGCTGCTCTGTCATAAGCATAAGCTGCAGCCTCAGCATTGTCATAAGTTCCTAGCCAAACTCTCATTCTCTTCTGAGGAAGTCTTATTTCAGCCACCCATTTTCCCCAATACCTCTGTCTCACTCCTCTATATAACTTTTTCTTGTTTGGACTAACATATCTTTGTGAATATAAGGAATCTTGAAGTGGGGTTTGTGTGGAAGTTGTTGGAATTGTGACATTTGCTATATTCTGTTCCCAAATTTTTTCTGAATATAAAGATTCATGAAGTGGGGTTTGTGTGGAAATTGTTGGAATTGTGACATTTGTTCTGTTCTGTTCCCAAAATTTTTGGAGCCAATCCTTTTGTCTGAGGTAGACTGAAGAACCTAGTGGTTCAAGAACAGAACTAGTAGTAGTCATTTGATTTTTTGGTTCTTGGCAATGAGAAAATATTGAGTCTAAAGTGTTGGTACTACTTGTTAATAGGATTTGAGATAAAGAAGATCTAATTTGAGCATCCTCATCATTTGTGTAAGACATGTTTTCTTGAATTCTGCTCATATTTTCTTGATTTCCTCAAGAAATTAAAAAATTCCCAAGAGAGAAGGAAAAAGAGAAAACACAAAAAGGAAAAAAGGGTACTAAAAAATTGCCCCTTTTCTTGAGATTTATAATACACTGATCCAAGAAAATATGAGGGTCAGTTGAAGTTGAAGAATTGGTTCTTGATGATTGGCTTATATGAGCAAAAGAATTGGAAATTTAGGGGCAGTTGGGATTTGGGAAAAAATGTTTGTGTTTGATATCTATGGTGTGTATGAAAGTTTGGTATCCTCTTTGCTGTATTTATAGCTGCAGAATAACTTTTTGTTTTCAAAAGTCCAACATTCATGATTTACCTTTTCACTTTTTAGCTCTTTTGACAATCTCTAAATTACACATGCAATAACTAAAAGAAGAGTAATTTCCCTGAACAGTCACTCATGGAAAATTACTTATTAATATTACTTTTCTTTATTTTAGGATCATAATATCACTCGTTTTTTCATATTTTTTTTTCAAATATACTTGGCACAATAAATACATTTTTCTTTCTATTTCCTTTTTTAACTATTTTAAACCATCCATATTTTATAACTAATAAAAAAATTTACTTTTTCATATTGTTTAAAAAAAGTATTCTTTTTTTATTAAATGTCATATCATATTTTTAACCCTGTTTACTTCTAATAAATTTATTTTTATTTATTTGTTATATTAAAAGTAAAATTACATTTGTATTTATCTATTTGATCATATCAAAAGAATAATAAAAAAAAAAATTATTTTTACTTTTATTTATGGGAAGACATGTCACATTATTTCTATTTTAAACAATTTTTTTAACTATTTTAAATCATCCATATTTTATAACTAATAAAAATTTTCATATTGTAAAAAACAATTATTGTTATTAAATGTCATATCATATTTTTAACTCCGGTTATGTTTCATAAATTTTACTTTTATTTATTTATTATATTAAAAATAAAGTTGCATTTGTATTTATCTATTTTATCATATCAAGAGAATAATAGAAATGAATTTTATTCTTACTTATCAAAAATGGAAAATAGATAACTAAAAAGGGGGAATAATTTAGAATGAGTAGTTAATACTAAAAGTAAAAATATACTAAAAGTAAAAATAAAATTCTTTTTTATCATTCTCTTGATATGATAATATAGATAAATACATATGCAACTTTATTTTTAATAAAAGTAAATTGAGTTAAAAATATGATATATGACATTTTAATAACAATAAAATTCTTGTTTTTTTAACAATATGGAATAGTAATAAATTTTTATTAGTTATAAAATATGGATGGTTTAAAATTGTTAAAAAGGGGAATAGAAAGAAAAAACTTTTGGGCACACGGAAAAATGGAAGTGGGTGGAGGGTGCTTCTCAGCGTTCATCTAGACCGACAGCAAAAGGGAAAAGCGGATAAGACGCGGTATCGGGACTATATTTGTTGTGTCAAGTATATTTAGAGGAAAATACAAAAAGATGGATGATATTATGATCCTAAAACAAAGAAAAGTGATATTGGTAGGTAATTTCCCAAACATGGGTGACTATTTGGGGAAATTACTCCTAAAAGAATATAAGTTATATGTAGGTGTAAAATATACTAACATAATCAGGTTGTGTAAAAGGTATTATAGCAGGTTAAATACCATTGAAGGTATAAAAAGTTCATTTTGATAGTAAGAAGGGAAAATTAACCCAAAAATTGGATGGGATCAAGAGGTTGATTGGCATTGATGATCAGTGATAGATTTAGAAATTTATATAAAGGGATTTAAGAAGATACTACAATGTCATACTTAGGATTTGAACCTTATAAAAGGAGATTCA
Organism: Solanum dulcamara; assembly: GCF_947179165.1. Taxonomy (NCBI): domain Eukaryota; kingdom Viridiplantae; phylum Streptophyta; class Magnoliopsida; order Solanales; family Solanaceae; genus Solanum; species Solanum dulcamara. Next base: position 1,003,836 of record NC_077241.1, on the reverse strand, counting down.
ACAGATATAGTATAATAAAAAAAACTCATTTTTCCTCTATTTACACAACTGAAAGTTGAAACTCCTTAATCCTACCTAACTCTGCTCCTATTTGTTGGCGGTTGACTCAAGTGCCCCTGTAATGATTAATCTAGGACAACACTCGATTTATCTTTACTTGTTGTTAATCGAATGCTGAGGGTCGATCGAAAACAATATTTCTATCTCACAATAATTATTTTAAGATTTGCATACATTTTAACCTTTTGAAATCCCACTTGTGGTTTGTATTAGTTATGTTATTATTATAACACTGAATCAAATAATTCAATTTTATGAATTACATATTAAAGTAAAAATACATATTATTTTACCATAGCTTGACTAATATTAATCAAATACACAAATATGCTTTGCATTGAAGACAATGTTTACAAGAAAGAAAAGAGATATCAAGAGAAAAATGTGTACCCCATAAACAGGCTGTAAATTGAGTGAAGAGTTTGAAAAATAAGCTTTAGAAGAAATCACATTCACAAATAACAACTGGTATGGTTTGACTATTTGACTTTGCCAAATGGCTAGGATTATCCGTGTGGACCCTTAATTCAACAGGTGAAGTATTTATTTTGGTTTAAATCCCCTATTTATTGATGAGATACAAAAAGCTACTTTATGTAGTATTTAATTTACTATGGCAGAATAGTCAGTAATGAATAATGAATGACACAAAAGAGGAGTTTTAAACAGTTGAGCTTCTTTCTTCTTTACATCTCCTCTTGTCTGGCAGGAGAAATCTGCTTATACAGATATAATGGTTTGGTCACTGAAATTTACTTATTCTACTGGTTTAGATATATGTATCTCATTAAACGGAGGACCCAAATTTGAGACAAAAAGTAAAACTTCCATATAGGTTTCTTAATTCAAGGTGAAAAATGGTTTGAGAGATTGAATTTAGTTATCAATCTTAATCAGTGTTTTAAAAGGCGGGGGCGTGAAGGAAGACGTTTTATTTAGTATATAGGGCGAGGCGTAAGTCTTGAGACGTGGGGCATAAGTCCTATAGATCTTTAATTTTTTTAATTTACAATATGGTATAATAATATAATAACACAAAATTATAAAAATACATCAATAGTTTGAAATAATTATAAATATGATTAAGGAAACTCATAGAAAATAAAACTTCTAACATGACTATACAAGTATAAATAACTAGTATCTTAACTTTCTAATAATAAAAGAATCATTATTTCTCAAAATAATTTTTATCATCCTATACAATTTTACTCCCTTAAAAGAAAATAATCAATAAAACTTACTAGTATTATATTAAAAACAACATTCCATCATGAATAAAAATAAAATTACTTTCAAATATGATAATTTTGAGACATATGACAAAATCATGAAGATCAATGATAAGAGAAAAAGTAATATTTCGCTACGTATTTTTAAAAGAAGTGTTACATAATATATAATCACCTTCATAGTGTTATCAAATAGTAAAGATGTGATACTACAACTTGTTATTTGAGTTACTCTCAATCTTCTTATCTCTATAGATTAAAAATTAAGTATTATTCATTTATTCAAGAATTATGAGGGTAAACAATTTTAACACATAATTTGTGTAAGATCTGTTAGGCGAGCCCCGAGCGTTGGGTCATGGTTGTGTTTAAGGCGTACAGTTGGGTGCTTAGGGCGTAAGTCTTACAGAACTAGGTTCCACACTTGAGTCTCGAGACATTTTGCTAGAGTTCTGCCTCAAGGCGAGTCCCAACAGAATCTTTTGAAACATTGATCTTAATCAATAACTTGACATCATAAAAATAATAATATTTTACCATATTTTGAGATTATGTACCTCTCTAGTTGAGGATAGAGGGAATGCATTTATCATACTATACACTAGTATGTATATGTGAAACGAGAAAATTCTCAAGTGGGGACGAAAACAAGCGACATTATGGTAATAATTAAGCTAAATAACGTAAAAAAGTTGAGACATACACACCCAATATTTCAAAATTCTACCAAATTTGGATATTGTCTCATTTTGCACGTATCCAACAAGGAAAAATTGCACATTATAACTCTATTACAAAGAAAAGTCAATAATAGCAAACATCCGTTTTCATGAAAGGTTCTTGAGCCATGTTGATTTAACACTCCATATAAATAAGAAATTAGAAATATGTACACAAATTGAGGTGAACTCAGAATTTAGACAGAATGAGATTGGAATAATGTTATGTAATTAGAGGTGCATTTAAGATTTGAAGTTTTTTTTTTTACCCCCCATTTTGGAGGATTAATAGTGTTTCCACACTTCCCCTCCAGTGTGACTCGAACCCAGGACCTAGCATTTAAGATTTGAAGTTTAAGTTTTTTAATAGTGATTTTAAGTTGATATTCAACAATGATTGGGTTCAACAACAATAATAACATATTTAGTATAATTTTATGAGTGAATTATGGTTAGAGTGTTTTGCAGACAGTTATAATCTTATCTTGTAAAGGTAAAGAGATTATTCCAAAAGACCCTAAACTCAAATAACAAGAATGATTAGGTTAAGAGTCAAATATTTATAATTGCTTAGTGGTTCTCTTAACATATATAAAATACATGCTGAATTTATGTGAACTCACATGTTATACTATAGATCCACTCATGATGTAATACACTATTAGTGTAAAAGTTTTATATATATATATATATATATATATATTATCATTGTAATTTAACTATTATAACAGGTTATATACCCTTTATTCCAAATTATGAAATTCATAGTTACTTATTGTTATTTTTTAACTAATGATTGTATATATTTTGGTAAAATTACCCTTTTACACATATTCCCCTAATATATTTACTTTTATTCCCATATACACCAAAAAATTTCCAAATTCCCTCTTTTTCCTTTCTCTCTCTATACCTCTCTGATACATCCGCCTATTCCTTTATTCTTGCCCTAATTTGCTCTAGTTAATTTGTTACTCTTCAACTGTTAATCAATTTCAAGGTTCCAAATAAGGTATATTTCAATCTTTCCTTATATGAAATTTTACTTCATCCTCATTCAATCTGATTTCTCCTAAAATTTGTATATTTTGATTTCTTCTGAAAATCTTTGAAAAATCTTCTAAATTTTATCATTTGTTTTCTTCTGTAAATCTTTCTGTTTTTGTTTCTCATACCTTCAATGGAATCCGTTCATGGTCTCAAACAGTCCACTAAAAATCAACGAATTCTTGTTTCTCCTGGTTCTGATTCGTCTTGGGAAGGTTACGACGAAGTTAGATCCAAACATCGTAACGATCCAACAGTGATGAATAAGCTACGTGAGAAATTGAAGTCGAAAGCTACAGTTAAACATGCACCCAAAGAAATAGACAACAAGATTGAAGGGGTTACAACACGCCCTAATCTCCCAAAGGTATGTGGTCAATTAAGTTTTTTGTTTTAGAATGAAAATTTTGTGAAGGTTTTAATGATTCTGATATATATCATTTATGTATCAGATTCATAATGTATTTTTAAAAGGAATTTTTTTTGGAGATTTTATATTTTTGATACATCATGTTTAAGTGTCAGTTTCTGTTGTTTTAATTTTTAATGATTCTGATACATATACATTTATGTATCAAATACATAATGTCTTTTTCAAATGTATTTTTTTGGAGATTTTCTATTTCTGATACATCATGTTTAAGTGTCAGTTTCTGTTGTTTTAATTTTTAATGATTCTGATACATACATTTATGTATCAGATACATAATGTCTTTTTCAAATGTATTTTTTTTGGAGATTTTCTATTTCTGATACATCATGTTTAAGTGTCATTTTATGTTGTTTCAAGTTTTAACGAAGCTGATACATATCATTTATGTATCAGATACATAATGTTTTTTTCAAATGCAATTATTTGAGATTTACTATTTCTGATACATTATGTTTAAGTCTCAGTTTCTATTATTTCAAGTTTAATGATTCTGATACATCTACATTTATGTATCAGATACATAATGTCTGTTTCATATGCAATTTTTTGAGAAAATTATTATTTCTGATACATCATCTTTAAGTCTCAGTATTTGTTATTTTCAAGTTTTAATGATTCTGATACATATACATTTATGTATCAGATACATAATGTTTTTTTCAAATGCAATTTTTTGGAGATTTACTATTTCTGATACATCATGTGTAAGTGTTATTTTTTGATGTTTCAAGTTTTAATGATTCTGATACTTCTATATTTATGTATCAGAATATAATATATAATTGTTTTTGATACATTTTCTGTATGTATCAGATTCTCATCTCATGCATCAGATATTTTAATGCATATGATACATCGTATTTATGTATAAAGTTCAAGTTGTATTTAACCATTTTCATGTCAATGCAGGGAATGAAATACGTCATCAAGAAGATCACGTCCCACCCATTGAGATTCGGAACGGCATATAGGGCTAATTTTCTTGATGATTTTGAATCATCAATAGGTGGAGATATTGTTGTCAGAAGGCCATTGATGGTTATGTTAGCGATAACGACGATCCCAAAAAAAACTAGGAGAGACATCTCTCCAAACCAAGGAGAACTGATTGATGTCCAGTAGTTTTTTTTTATAGTAAACATTTTAGGTGATTCTGATTCTTTTAATGTATCTGATACATAAACTGTAATGTATCAGATTTAATATGTTTTAATATTTCCATACATCAGATTTACTATGTTTTTCTCTGGTGTCAAAATCGAATATAAAATTAAAGTTTATGTTTTATATTTCTACTGTATCAAACTTGTATCGAGTATAATATTCATAAGTGTCACATTTTGTGAATTCTGATACATGAATCAAGTTTTATTTATTATGATACATCATGCACATGTATCAGATTCTCATTTCTCAATATTTAATGATTTCGATACATTAATTTTTAAAATTCACGTACATAATTGTCGCCTTCTTTAATAGATCAGTAATTGATATAAAGAGCCAATCTTTTATCCATAAATAGCTGATGTGCATTAACTATTCTATAGCTAAAGTTATGTATCAGATACATAACTTATGTATCAGCAAAAGTGAAAAAATAACTGAAATCAAATTCGGTATGAATTGATGCTCTGTTTTTTCCATTCGAGACGACGCTCTGTTTTTTGGCTTGAATCTTCATGGACATAACAATTGATTTTTTTAACAATTGATGTATCAGATACATAACTTATGTATCACCAAAACTGAAAAAAAATTGAAATCGAAGTTGGTTTGAATTTATGCTCTGTTTTTTTGGCTTGAATCTTCAACTTCACAACCGTTATTTTTTTAACCAAATTAATACCATTAATTAGATTAATAATTGATTTAAAGAACCAATCATCCCTTATATTAAGATATTATCCATAAATAGATGATCTTCATTAATTACTCATTAGATAATTGATGTATCAGATACAAAACTAATGTATCAGAAAAGTTGAAAAAAAAGGGGATATCGAATAATTTTGATACAATGAGGGATGTATAGTAATTAGACTTTTCCATTATGGGATTTAGGTAAAGTTTACATATATTTTCCATATAATCACATAGAACTTATATAACGATAATAGTTACACCATCTCAATTCAAAATAAATCAAGATCAATTATATAATCCTTCCTCATCATATTACTTCATTTAACTCATTTCATTTTGTGCATAGAATATTAAAAAAATAAATATTTTTGAAGACCAATTCTTCTACTGTGGATAATTGACCAAAAAAGACATGAGTGGTGTAAAAACACAAAAAAGGTGCTATCACAATGGGCCCAAAAATTTCATTTCATTAAAGACGTAAAGTTAATTGGGCCCACATTTTTTTCCATTGAATGGTCTTTTGTAGACAGGGCTCGTGTAGGTATGGGCCCACATATCTTTTCATTTGTGGCCCAAAACGTTTTTCTCTGTCTTTGCATGTGATACAGACCTAACTCCTCTCTCAAAAATCAAATCCAAAACCGTACATTTTGTATATTTTTGGTTATTTTCATAATTCCACCTTAATGTTCAAAACTTTTTGGTTTTATTGTTTTTTTGTATCTTTTGATTATTTCCACATATCCTACCTCATGTTCAAACTTTTTTATTTTGTTATTTTTTGTTCTAACGGAAACAACTTTCCTATTGATGTATAAAATAAGGTCAAGATTTGCATACATCTTATTTTTTTAAAATCACTTGTGAAATAATATTAAATATATTATTATTGATGTTGTAAATAGATTTGAACTCAGAGTTACATTCTAAGATTTCACTTTTTATCTTAACTTAATGTTTACTTTGTTAGTGATAAAATAGTTGGTAATTATAAATTCTGTCCAAAAAAAAGTGAAATTTCAATGAAGAATAACTAGTTTTCTGTGTAACCTTTTGTGTTAAAGATTTAATAGCTTGACTATATTTAATTCATACCATGAATTGTTCTAAATGAATGATTTATTAAAAATAATTTAACTTTTCTGTTATATCTTAATTAATAAGTGGGGTTATTAATTAAAGAGGGGCCACTGTTGGAGAAAGTTGAGTCTTGGAAGTATTAGGGACTGAGTCCATGTATTAATCAAAATGACAACTTCATCCATTATCTGAACACCAAAAAAAAAATATAAAAATATAAAAAAAATAATATATATATATATATATATATATATATATATATATATAATTATCCTTAAAAGTATGATGATGTAATTATGATATCATGATTAACACATACTATAAAATTTGGTTATTGTATGTGTTTATATATTCTTTATTTTAATTTATGTGTGTTTCGCGTAAACTAAGAAGGGCTAAGTTTATGAATTTATAATCTGTGATTTTAAAGATCATTTCATATTGAATTAAGTTGAAATATGGTGCATCTTCATTATTAGAAGGATTCATTTTTCTCTAAATAGTCAAAGAGGTGAATAGGGTGTTAGAGATATATAAATTAAAAATAAGTTTGATTAGGTATATTTTCAATTTTAGATGAAATGTAATGATATAAGGATTTATATATGAATATAGTATCCTTTTGAGTATATTTCAAAAAAGAATGTCACATTATAAATTACCTAATATAGTGCTACGCTTAATTGACTTATCGTGTCCATCTAGCTATTAGATCCATAATTTCTTTGCTAATGAATATGAAATTGCTATATACTTAAATATTCTTTCACCTAGCTACATGCTTTTACCAACTCTCTTTATGTTTGTATTTAGTTGGGGACTAATGCGGTAATTGGACCCTAATGAAAAATAAAATTTTAAAAAATAATTTAAGAATTAAGTGACCTAATTTGATGGCAATGTCCATACATTCACATATTCATTATATTATATTTAAGATCATAAAATATAAAAATTAATTTTAGCACGCTATGCTTTTTTAACTTAAAGATATTTATAACTGGACATAAAAAATTTTAAAAAAATAAAAACTTTAAAAATTTGTATTCTTTTTATTTTCTTCTGTATATTAATAATTGATATCCAAACTTTTTGGCCCAATAATAAGGATTCCCACTGGTTATACTAATTAAGAGGGCGAAATGCTTTCTTCCTTGAAGTTTTTTATACCTAACTAAAAATTTGAACTTGAGATCTTTCATTAATGATGAAAGAATTCTAACTATTTCATTACAATTTTTTTATAGTGAACTTGTGCTATTAAACATGTTATGATATCTTTTATAACTTGTGGTGCAATAATTATGACTTTTAACTAATTTTTTATACTATATTATAGTATATATTTTCTATAATAGCATATTGCTATATCAATAAAAAAAAATATTCGAACAAACATCGTTATCGGAAGGACTCTTGACTGTATTACTTTCCGATGGGCACATAACAAATTTTCGTAGTCCTTTAATGTTCAAAATAATGTACTTTCCATATTGGAAAGGACCGTTTTATTCAAGTTATATATAGCAAATATTTTACAAAGAATTTAATCAAACATGTAATATGTAGTGGATAAAATTTTCACTTATCAAGATATGGTCCCCTCTTATCGTAATAATTTACTTATTTCATAGCTGTATTTTTTGTTGAAATTGACATCATGATTCATCAAGAAATAGAAAGAACAAAAAATACTTAGACATCAAAATCTTATAAAATCACTCTGTCTTTTCTTTTTTTTCTAAATCTTTCTGTAACGTTTTCTTGCTTTCTATTCGGAGTTTGATATTCATTTTAAAAAGTGTTGATTGATTCAGATTTACATGGCGCAAAATCTACTGTTTAAGAGCTCTTCCTTTGGTGATGATTGAAGGGTCCTTATGATAAGTTAATTTCGTGATATAATTCGTGATCTTACATTACTAGAAGAGGGACAAGTGCATTTTTCTAGTAACATCTTCATCTAAAAAAGAAGTTATTATATAGATACATTTTGTTTATTTAAAGAAAAGGGTTTGATATATTTCTCATCTTTATCATTTAAAGTTGATATCTCTCTCGTTATGATCAAAGTGACATATATATATCGTTACTATTATACAAATGACTCATATATACTCTTTTTCTTTAACGGAAGGGAAAAACATTAATTTTAAATTTATTATTTAAAGTTTTTTATTAAAATAATAATTCATATAGGGGTATATTTAATCCTTCTCACACATAATTTTTTTTATGACAATTTAATTTCAACGACTAATTTAGATTTATTATTTTGATGGTCAAATTTATTTTTAACTACTTTTCTTGTAAAATTTATTATACATGCCCCAATTTTTTTTACAGATATAAAAATTAAATTACAATAGAGCTGCAAAAAAAATAATTTAAATTTTTTTCTTACTTTTTTTCTCCTTTTCCATTCACACTTCTTTCTTTTTATTTCTCTTATTTTTACATCAAAGAATGAAAAAAAAAATGAAATAAGAATAAGAAACTCAAATAATGATAATCGAAGAAGTCAAAAATAATTCATATGAAAAAAAATTAAATATAACCCTAAACTTAGATAGAAAAAGAAATTCATTTATGGGTGTATTTTTTATTTATTTTTAACTTTCTCAAAAAAATTTATCCCCTTGCATGATTTTTTTTAAAATTAAAAATTATAAAAAAAATTAATTTTTTCACTTTTATAAGATGAAAAGTGTATATATGAGCCATTTTTGTAATGATGGAGGTATATGTAAGCTATTTTTATAACAATGGGTTATATATGAGTCATGTTAAAGTTCAGAAATATATGAATCGCTTTTATAATTTAGGTATATTAAATCTAAATGATTAAGTTGAAGGTATATGAGGGCCTTTTCCTTTATTTAATTACATCTTTGAGACTTTGACACTGACTCAAAGAGAAGATTTGAGATCAATACATCAATCTAATTAAACATTTCCCTGTTTTTTCTAAAAGAATTTATTATAAATGAACCTAATTCTCTATTTCCGTTTATGTATCTTATTTCCCTACTTCAAAAAGAATGTTATTTTATATTTAGCAATTTTTAAATTTTAACATCTCATATCATGACATATTTAAATTCATAAGATTTAAAAAATATTTTAATATATTATATATTTTTTTAGTTTAAAATTATAAAATTAATAATCTTTTTTATTTTTTTTAATTTCATGTCAAATCAAATTAAATATATAAATTTTTTAAAAAAAATATTATTTATCGAATTTCTAAAAACAGAAAAGGGTTGACTATGAATAGAAGGGATGACTAAATTGCCTAATCAAGGACTCAAAGGGTCACTATTTTATTTTTATTTTTATTTTTCACGTAAATGAGTTGTCAATTCTTCATAGAATATTTTTGGAAAAAGGTGTATTTTGGACCTAAAGAAAAGATAAAGGTCGGTTTGACAAATTTGATCATTTTCTAGATTTTGAAACCGACCTTTTTTTTTAAGCAGACTCTTTTGCCACTCCAAATTCTTTGTTATTACTATACTAACGTGTTCGTAGTGGCTACTCATTCTAAATAATGTATTAAGGGATTAGATTAATTTAATATCCAGAAAACAGTACTTTAGATTGAAGTTATGAGAATTTTTTTTCGTTAGTTTCTTATTTGACGTCTAAATTTCTGTTTGTGTTTGGATAATTCTAATTTATATAAAGAAGTTTTATTATAAGTTCTAAGAATTGAACTTGAAATATCTAATTAAGAGGTACAGAAAATTCACCTGGACTCCCTTAGCTGAAAAATTGTAATGCATATAAAGTCTAAATTGTTTTACACAACGAATACCCTCAATACAATCCAAGAGCTCTTCACATGGTCACTTCTTGGCCATATATCTTTGAAAAATAGTTACAATCATGAAATATTTACTTCCATAAGTGAAAGTTCTTATCAGTATTCTAGAGTTTCTCTTCTAGTAGTTTAAACTCCGAGTCTATTTTTAATTATGAAAAGTGATTACTTGCGAATTTTACTCGATGGTTTATGTAGTAAAGGGATGTACCTCATATATATATATATATATATATATATATATATATAGGACTTGCTTTTATTGAACTTGGAGTTGGTCAAGAGAGTGTTACATATCAAGTTGTAGAAGGGTATTGCGAGACAGTCTGAGGTAGAAGAAAAAATACGAGGTACGTTATTGCTTAGTCTTGTTTTTATGAAAGCTTTAACAATTTATGGACTGGTTATACCATTCGCACTTTTATTTGCAATTTTTTTGTTTAATCTTAGCTTAGCAACAACAACAACATATTCAGTGAAATTCCACTAAGTTGGTTCTAAGGAGGATAGAGTGTATGCAGATCTTACCATACCTCGTGGAGGTAGAGAGACTGTTTTCGACAGACCCTCAGCTCCAGTGCATTAAATCCAAGTAAAAAAAGAAGAAAACAATAAAGAAAGCATAGTTGTTAATAAGAAAAGCAATGTAAAATCTACAAGAAAAAAACAATAACAACAATAAAGAATATGATAATCGAAACAAAAAATAAACAACACATGGCAAGCGTTACAAGGATACTACTAGTACTACGACAACACTAGCAAGCCTAAACCTACGGAAGGTAAGACAACACCCCACTCTACTAACCTTTTACCCTAATACGCAACCTCCACTCCTTCCTCTCTAGAGTCACATCCTCAATTATATGAAGTTGTGGCATGTCTTGTCTAATCACCTCTTCCTATTACCTTTTTGACCTACCTCTACTCCTACACGTACCCTCTACAACCACCCGCTCACACCTTCTCTACATATGCTCAAACTATCTCAGTCTCACTTCTCTCATTTTGTCCGCCACAAAGACCACTCCTACATTCTTCGGATAACCTCATTTTTATCTTTTTGCTTCTAGTATGACCACATATCCAACTCAACATTCTCATCTCCGTAATATGCATTTTTTGAACATATGAGTTTTTGACTGGCCAGCGTTCCACCCCATACAACAAGTACGGTCTAACACTACTCTAAGAACTTATCTTTATATTTAGGTAGTACCTTCTTATCACACAAGTTTCAGAAGCAAGCCTTCATTTTATCCATTTTGTCCCAATGTGGTGTGTGGCATTATCGTTGATGTCTTCACTATCCTGGATTACAAATTCAAGATACTCAAAACTCTCTCTTGAAATAGTCAGTATGGCAAGCCTTACTTCTACATTTGTTTCATCTAATGCAACACTGAATTTGCATTTCAAATATTCTATTTTGGTCCTGCTCAATTTGAACCTTCTTTGTGTACTCAGCTTAGGTCCTCCCCGCAAGGATAAACTATCTTTGCATTTGGACTCTAGAGTTTGTCTCCAAATCCCCAATCTAGCATAAACTTTGTTCCGTATCGTATCAATCAGTACTATGTTATCCACAAATAACATACATTATGGAGTTTCCTCTTGAATAGACCGTGTCAACTCATTCATCAAAATACATGTCCTTTATCTTCCTAATATAAATTAAATCATTGGGACATTTTTAGCCTCCAAACACCTTCAGAGGACATCCTCGGGACTTTGTCATAAGTCTTTTTAAGGTCAATGAACACCATATGCAGATCCCTTTTCCTTTCCTTGTATTTCTCCACCAGTCTCTGCATAAGGTGGATGGCTTCAATAGTCGATCGCCTCGACATGAATTCAAATTGATTATAAAAAATGGACACCCTTTTCCACAGCCTCATCTCCATCATTCTCTCCCAAACTTTTATAATGTGACTTATCAATTTGATATCCATGTAAGTATAACAGTTTTTGGTATCACCCTCGTTCTTGTATAATGGAACCATTGTACTCCACCTTCATTCATTGGTCATTTTTGTCGTCTTCAAAATAGCATTAAACAACCCCCAGTCAACCACTCATATCTTTATTTTTCATATATTATTGTCTTCGACTTGTCGTTTGCTTGATTAAATTCTATTAAGATTTTCCTCCTCCATTCTTTATTCTCTGAGAAAGAACTTATAGAAAGGGTTGGTTTGCAAATGAGAAATTAGCATTCTAACTCACTTTCATCCTCCCGATCATAGATCAAGAAAAACTCGTTTTAGTAAGTGTTAGTGTTCTAATAACCAATATCGTCAATTATTCAAACTACTACAAAGTCATTGTTGTGAATCCATGTGTACTTCTTGAATAACTTGATTTGCCACTATTGTGTTTTGTTTATTGTTATTATCCGTTTGGTCATGGATAGTTTTCACTTTTTTCTCAGAATTTTATTTTGAAAAACTATTCGTGCATGGAATTTTTATAATTTTATTTCAAACTTGAGATTGAATTTCGAAATTTCCTGAAATTTGCAGAACTCCAAAAAACTATTTTTACAATTTTCCCTCTAAATCCCTCACAAAAATTCAAAAATAATTTCAATCTGTATTGATGTCCAAACATAACTCAAGTTTCAAATACCACTCTCAACTTGAAAAACTATTACCTTTTCCTGAACTGCACAATTTCTCTATCCAAACGCCCACTATTGATTTGTGCAAGAAGATAATCTAGTGACATAACTCAACGTCTTGCTAGGTATAAATTAAAGCAAATTAATAAGAAATAAGATTCCCATGTATTACAGGCTGATCCAGTTTTGATAAAACAATCTCATATTCTTTGAGTGATATGTACAGTACTAAAACAAACAAACAAAAAAACAGAGGGAGGTTTAGTTAAAAAGAAAAGGTGCTAGTTTCAAGCCTTGCAAGTTCATTTAGTATCCTTGTACATGGCGTCAATCACATCCTGCACAAAATTGAATCAAATCAGAAATGAACATGTACACAAAAAACAGAATTATGAAATATGTAGAGGTAGTTTTCTGTTACGGGAAGTTCATAAACTAAATGCATATAGAATTAGGAACCGACGTTGACAAATATATAACATGAACTTTGTTTTCTTCCTCATTTTGCTTTATCTTTGACACTGTCTGCATTGATTCCAAGAAATTATACGTCTTTCTAGGCAATTTCCTTCTAGATATAATCAAGAAAAACTAATGTTAAGAACAATCTTGGGCATTGAAGATTATTGATCATGCTATGAACAAAATAACCAATATTTCTGCTCATGAACATGAACTCTAGTCTTTGGGTAGTCCACGAGAAGAAAAAGATCCTAGGGTCTAACTCAACTTCAAAAGTTAGCTCATATGGTGAGGAATGACCAAGATTATATAAGGAGACAATAATCCATTCTCTCAACGAATGAGGTACCGTTTAACAGTAAATGTCAACAATGGGTTAAAGCAGTGGCGGAACCAGGATTTTCATCGAGGGGGTTCAAAAAAATAAGTAAACACGCTAATAGTATCCACAAATAAGCAGATCGGATCGGGTCATATATGAACGGGTCGGATCAAATATAAGCAACTAGATAAAATTCAACTTTAGCTCAACACTAACAATAAAATAGAGAAAGTACGCGTTTGACATAATATTAAAATCAATATGAGAAAATGTATTTTTAAAATTTTAATTATGGGTTCTGTCGCCGTCATTGTTGTATAAATACATTATTCAATTTTTGAAACTAAATAAGGAACACAAAAGATTATACTATCCAAAAAAATATATTAAAATAAGAGAAATAATTAAATGAAAGTTTAATAATGAGGATTTTCTTAATTCTTAATTTGTACGTTAAAGGCATATTTTTTCTTAAGTTGTGGTCACTAATCTGTAGTAGAAGGATAAGAGAATATTTCCAAAATCCAATCCTATTTATTTAATCTTACTTATAATCATATTATTCCTTAATCAAATAAAAATTAAATGTTTGACTTAAAATGAGTATGAGAGAATTTTTTTTAAAATTTTAAATATGAAAACTCAAAAAAAGTTATAACTTTTACTTAATTTTATAAAAATAGAAAAAAATTTATTGTAAAGTGTAATTCATTTTATGTTGTGCTCTAAAATATTAATGTAAAATAATTAAACACATATAATATAGTTTAATATTACAATATTGGGGTTGGACGTTTCATTTATTAAGCAAATAAAAATTAAAATTGGCTGAAACTAAAATATGAAAAAAAAAATGTTGCTACCCGGGCTCGAACCCGCAGACTTAGCTCCAGAATTTGCAATTTCGTGAACCCCTTTACCGCTGGACCAAGTCTTTGGCTTGTGTTCAGGGGGTTCATTATTAAATATATACTCATAAATCAACAAATTGATTCTATACATACGGTGTAATTTTTCGACGAAGGGGGTTCGGATGAACCCCCTAGGATGCATGTAGGTCCGCCCCTGGGTTAAAGAACACGATCATTGGTCATATGTCTACTCCTTTTCTCATGTCCATTGAAATAATATTGTTATTAAGGCAAAGGAGCATGCAACAGACTGTTTTCCCCCAATAGAGAATATAATAGCAGTGAAATAAGAGGAAGACAAGATAAAATGGAAAATTTTGGACGTGGATCAAGAACAATAACAACTAAGCTTTAGTCCCAAAAAAGTTGGAGGTATGATAGAGGATATCACCATAACATTCACACACAGATAAAAAAGAATTTACCTTGTAGTATTTAAGCAACTGTGGTCTCTTCTTCTTAAATGTTGGAGTCAGGAGGTCACGTTCCATGTCAAATGGAACTGGATCGAGGTGTAGAGCTTTTATGAACTCAAATCCCTTCAGCTGCAAAGAAAATAAGTCATGTTTACATAAGCTTGGCTTTTTCTGCAAAACATCAAATAATGGAACACAACCGTGGAGGCGGAAGAGAAACAAACCTTCTTTTCTTTTCCAGCTTTTGTGAGCTCCCCTAGTATGTGCTCTTTCACCTTTGAATTTTCACATAGGGAATTAAAATCCCCAGAGAGGCCATTCTGTTTGGCCCATTTTTCAACCTCTTGTTTACTTGGATTAACAACAGCAACAAGGAAAGACTCAAAGCTGCTCCCATATACCCATACCTGAAGCCAATCAAGAAGAAAAACTGAGAATCGTGGAGTCTAAAGTGGATAACTGTGTTACTACCAGACCATATTATCTAATCCTAGAGAACCAATAATGCAGCTAGCACTATTCATGACAGACAATCAACCCTTCAAAAGTTCGTCAATCAAAACGAGATGCAGCATGAGCTGATGAGGCTCAATGAACTTGACTTAACTAGAGATAATGAAGGCTTCTATCTCTAAAGAACATTAAAATATTGAACAGATTTACCGATATGCTCTATTCTTTATGAAAATTTGGTGTATTATGCCCAAAAACTTTCTATCACACGTTAATAGTAAGCCTAGGGAATATTGTTGGAGAAAGACCCCTTATAGAGAGTTCTTGGCCCACCCTCCACTCTGTTCATGGTTAGCCAGGAATGAGATTCGGGGTTCAATTTCATTTATGACTTTCACCTTGCACTGTACATTAAACAGAATCTCGATTCTAGCACACATGTATAATAAACTGTGTGATGGCTCAACACTTGTACACTATGCTCTATTCTATATTAATATTCATTTACATTATGCCCAAAACTGGATCACTAACTCTATGAATATCATGGTGGAAAGATCGGGAAAGCTAAGAGAATCTTATGGAAAGCAGTGGCAATTTGTCAGCTTTCAACATCACATTTTGCTGCTCCCCAATTTATATTTGTATAGAAAGAGCTACACACAAATTACTTTAGTTTTTTTCTGTTATAAGGAAGATGACAAAATACATAGTATTAGAATAAAATGTGGCTAAATATAGCAAAGTGAACAAAGATGATTTAGCGCACCAACTCCTTCAGTAATCAGTAGTTTAGGAAGGGCTGGTGTACTACCAATATATTTCTAACAACATCTATTTGTGTATTAATCATTTTTCAAACTCATTTGAGGACATGTAATGGAATGTCTATCCACACAGGGAAAAACATTTCATCTTAGAATTATATACCATGAAACAAAGCTTATTTCACCAATCATCACTCTTCAGCTTTAGACCTAGGGAATACCTAGGGATATTTATGCATTCCATCTCATCATTCCAGAACTAAATTAAACATTTGTCAATTGACAACGAAATATATTTGCATAAAGAATGAGATTTTAAAATGAATAATGCTTCTTTCTTTTAACAGCATAGTGTTCGCACAGATAGATCACGGGTGGATGGAAATTTCTACCTTATTTGTTCAGAAAATAAATTGCACACACGAAGTCACCAAGTTGCTATAGTTTAGAGGCAATGCACCTAATGGGGTTAGTTACCGAGTCAATAATAGGGTTATTGCCAAATACATTCTCCAAATTTTCGACTGCAACATATTCTCCTTGTGATAGCTTGAAAATATTCTTCATGCGATCAATTATCTTCAAGCTACCATTTGGTTGCCACTCACCAATATCCCCTGAAAAGATTTTTTGGATACAAGTTCAATTAAAACTTTTTAACAAGTGGGACATTTATCAGTTCAAGCGGATTTTTTATTATAGAAAAACCTGTATGGAACCATCCATCAATCATGACTTCTTTTGTCAAATCCTCACGCTTGTAGTAACCAGAAAACAGTGTGTCTCCCCTCACACATATTTCTCCACGTGGTGTGCTTGAAAGAGCATCATATTCCATTTCAGGAACAGACACTAAGCATACATCCACATTGGGCACCGGAGGACCAACCGTACCAAGCATATCAAACTGATTGGGTAGAGATACAAATGTACCAGCACATGTTTCAGTAAGACCTAAAAGTAAATGCTAAATCATCAGCTTTGGCAAGAACACACACTAGCAAATCATCAGGAACAACAATACAATTACTTACGCAATCTAAAGAAACCAAACAATTTCTCATCCATAATCGTAAAATCTAAAATAAAATTACAATATAGACACAAATGAGAGCTAATTGTATATGTATCACTATAATTTGTCCGAAGTTGCTTCTTTATGTTCAAAAACAGCTTGCAAGAAGACTTATGTTCTTATGTCCAAATCTTAGCAACAAATGACTTCTCTAACCAGGACCATAAATCTACTTGGCATATCACTAACACTTCATTATTGCTTCACAAAGTTTCTAGAGTTAAACTGTACATACTACAATGAAAACTGCCAAATCTCGACTTAGAACTTTTTAAGAAGTCTATCCAACCAAATACCTTAATTTACTTAAATTTGTTTGTCTCATTGAATGGTTATAAACACCATTTTAATTATTTCCTTGGCTTTACCGAGGGAGTTATTTTTTATCTTATATCTTTCAAAACTGGGTCGGGTCAGCCCACTTGGAACGAACCCAAGACCACCAAATGTCCAACACACGTTAATTCGTACAAAACAATAAAAGCCAACAATCTCTCAATACTGACAAAAGTACGCATCAAATTTCAGCCAAGTTAACATTATGCTGATAGATGAATGCAGAGGAAATTTGAGAGGAAGGTATAAGTTTTAAATCCTAGGGAAACAAACATCACTTATTTTAATTTTTCAATTGAATATAACATGTTGGGTCTAGGGTGAGCTGATATTAAATTCATTTTATTAACACCATTTATGGTATTACTTTATCTGATGTAGGCTTAGAGAAGTCTATGATTAGTTATGTTGCTCGAACTCTTTAAAAATGTCAACGGGTGCGTGTCGGATTCTCCAAAAGTAGTGTATTTTTGGTGAATCCAACACGGTTGCAACATCAAAAGTGACTTCTGCCAAATCCCAGTACTTTCCAAATGTCAATATATTACTCCCCATAGAAGCTACAGAAATGCCAAATTCCAGAACAATTCAAGCAGAAACCTAAATTACCATGCTAGATCTGTTTCTGTAAAATTACAATAGAAGCTTTTCTGCCGAATAGTTTAAAAGTTTACTTACTTCAGCTATAATCAACACTCAGACAGAACAACTGCTGATGTCGCTTATGACAAGATTATAAACCATGAGATTTATCATATCTTTTTACAAAAAAAAAAAAGTAAAATAAAGAAGCAAATTAAGGCTGTTGATTATTTCGGGATGGAGCAAGACAATAAGTTTAACACCATAGATGGAATTAATGTGAGGGTTAGAATAAAATACCATATCCTTGAAGAACATGAGCACATGCTACAACTCGCAGAAAAGCTTCTACATGAGATGAGAGGGGTGCTGCTCCAGATAATATAAGGCGCACTCTGCCTCCTAGCCCATCTTTTACCTAAGAAATAAGCAGAAGCAATCGAAGTTTCATATCTACTGGTACAACAGGAAGCAAATTTAGAAGATGTATCAGCTGCTGCAAGAGTATCTACACCACCTTACTGAAAACAACTTTGTCAGATATTGGAGATGCTTCGTGATATTTACACCCATCCTTCAAATATTGAAGTTTTCTGCGGATTTTAAAAAGGTAGGTAAGGTACAGGCTCAAATAGAAAATGCCTCAAATAAGTTCCAACATTCATACTAAACCAAAAACTGGGACCAAATGTCTTCTCAAATATACAGAATGCAACCAAATGCACATGGAAAATCAATTCAAAAGTGAAAATGCTTGTATTGACTTAAAGAACTAATCTCTACATTTGAAAGTAGAACAGAAAGTGCTAGCATTGTATAAGAGTATAAATCCAACAATGTGAAACACCTATTTTTGTCCAGACAAGTAAAAAGGTATTTCCAAAAATCAAACAGGGCGATCATCAGATGCATCTTTTTCCAACCACAGACACAGTACCTTCCCTGGCAACAGACCATCATTAAGACAATTGAAGCACTTCAAAGCTCAAACATTGAGTTTAAAATACTGATATTTGCATCGACAAAAAAGTTGCCATCTCTTTGAGAAATATGGAACAGAACTTACCGAGCATATGCAATATTGAACAAGGTGCTTCTTAGCCGACCCCCTGAAGAAATTTTCTGTTGCAAACCTGAGCATGCTCGGTGCAATTAGTCAAATGACCCAGAATAATAAGACACTAAGTGCACAAAGCCAAAAGTATACCAAGAGAAAGAAGCTAATTCCACAGTGAACAATAGTGAATCCCACAACTTATATTGTCTCTAACAGAAGACTATTTTATCTTATTATTGTGTGAACCACCCCACCAAAAAGCTTAAGCGGTAAGAAAAAATAAGATTTTTATTTATTTATCTTACAGCTTTAACAAATTTAATCATGTGGGGGTCTTGATTCTTTTTCTTAAGTCGAGCACATTGGATTTTTTGTTGATGTGAGCCAGTGACTCAAGCTCAAGACATCGGTTTGTTCTGATCCATATTCAAATATGAGGGAATGAGAATGGAGCGAATTGACTTTTTATTGGTAAACTAATTTATAGAAAGTACATCTTTTCATAGGTGTAAAAAGTACTATAGAAAATGCAGTTCTATATTATGTGTTACTTCGACTTGCAAGTGTCTCAGCGTGGCATGGTGCTGGCAAGGCAGTGCGGGCAAGGCATTGGCGAGGCGCTGGCAAAGCAGCGCTGGCAAGGCACGCGCGCGGCACACGCGACAGTTGAGCAGCGTGCCAGGCACATGTGGCAGTTCTCTGAAGACCACATCCCATGATCTCCGAAATTTAAGGACACGCTACAGGGCTGTTCTCCCATGATTCCCCCATGTAATGCATGTACTTCCATGCACGTCCCTCCCCCTAAGGCTGCTGCTACGTTCCCTATAAATAGTAGGTAGAATTGGCTAAGTGTTGGCTAGCAAGAGAGTTCAAGTGTTAGCAAAGTTTTGTAGACTTAGCCATATTCCGAGTGTATTCCTTTGTACAATCTGAGTGAGAGATTAATAAAGGTTGGGTTGATTGCCTGTATATTGTGTTAGTTTCCGTGTGCGTGTGTTTGATATTTACTTGTTTTAAGTGTCAAACGTTTGTGTGTTAAGTAGGCTGAAGTTGGCTGAGAGTTGACTGCCTAGCGGTGGTATTTTGAGGCAAAAGTTGAGGCGAAAAATCACCCCGTTACAACTGGTATCAGAGCACGAAGAGAAGCTTGACGACGGACAACACAATGACGAACGCATGCAACACAAAGGATCGTGTGGCAGCCCTTGAAACACTGGTGGGAATTGTGGAAGATACAACGACTATTGTGGGTCGTATTCACCACTTGACTACTGAACTTGCTCGGTTTCGTGAGATAGCGAGTATCAAAAACGCGGAGTATGATGAATTCCATGAAAGGTCTTAGGCTCAGATTGAGGATCTGAGAAAGGAAAACGAAACCTTGAACTTGGAGATTGTGGTGCTGCGAAGGGCCATTGCTGCAGGCCCTAGTGCAAGCCAAGATGTTGAATGCTCCAAGGTACGTGTTCCTGAACCAAAAGCCTTCACAGGTTCACGATCGGCGAAGGAATTGGAGAACTTTCTTTGGGATATGGAGCAGTACTTTACTACTGCCCGTATCTCTGATTCGGAAAAGTTAAACATCACTACAATGTACTTGTCGGGTGATGCAAAACTTTGGTGGCGAACTAGAGACGCGGACGATGTTAGTGCTGGCAGGCCCAGGATTGATTCGTGGGAGAAACTAAAGAAAGAGATGAGGGACCAATTTCTTCCTAGCAATGCCTCATGGATTGCTAGGGATCGTTTGAAGAGATTGAGGCAGACGGGTTCAATCAGGGATTACATTAAGGAGTTCACCTCGCTGATGTTAGACATTCAAAACATGTCTGATGAGGACAAACTTCACAATTTTATTTCAGGTATGCAGGCTTGGGCTCAGAACGAACTAAGGAGGAAGAACGTGAAGGACCTCCCTAGTGCGATTGCAGCGGCCGACTCTTTGGTGGACTTTCGCTCTTTGCGGGTACCTTCTGAAACTCCAACTTCTTCTAAGTCAAAGAAGAAGGCTGAAAAGAAGAAGGATGAGAGGAAAGGAGGCGCTGACAAAGGCAAAGTTGTGGCGGATGCTGGTAGTTCGAGGAACAAATCAGCAAGCGACAAGGGATGCTGGACGTGCGGAGGAAATCACATGGCCAAGAACTGCCCCAATCGCGAACGTGTTAATGCCATGATTGCTGGAGGAGCTAATACGAATGAGGAAGGTGGCGTGGTGGCTGCCTTGGCAAACCCACTAGGTTTGCTCTTGAATAATCACATTTCATTAGTAAATGCTGTGGGGGAGTCATCAAACAACCCTCATTCTTCGTTGTTGCATATCGAGATGAAGTTGGATGACAAGGTGCTGGTAGCCATGGTTGATACAGGGGCTACGCACACATTTGTAGATGTCAAACTTGCAGCAAAATTCGGGCTAAGGCTGACCAAGAGCCCGAATTACATGCAGACTGTTAATCAGGTTGCTCAATTGATAGAAGGGATGGCCTACGATGAAGGTCAGTGCCGGACCTTGGGCAGGGAAGCATAGCCTGATGATGATTCCACTTGGGGATTTCGATATGATCCTTGGAATCGATTTCTTGAGAAGAAATTGTTTTGGTCCTATGCCTCACCTTGATGGAGTAATGGTGATGCAGGAGGGAATGACCAGCTTTATTAAGGCTGTTCATCCTTATGGCGAAGCGGAGAAAATACAGAAGTACAAGAGCCCCATAATTTCTGCCATGTCGGTAGAGAGAGGGCTGTAGATACCTTCCCTGCTGCCTTGGTGGAGGTAAAACCTGACGTGCGAGTTGATGTTCCTGAGTGTGTGGCTCACGTTTTGGGAGAGTTCAAAGATGTCATGCCCCCAGAACTTCCCAAGACTTTGCCACCTAGAAGGGACATTGATCATAAGATCGAGTTGCTACCGGGATCAATTGCTCCAGCGCAAGCTCCTTTATTGGATGGCTCCTAAGGAACTGACTGAATTAAGGAAACAACTGAACGAGTTGTTGGATGCAGGCCTAATTCAGCCGTCTAAAGCTCCCTATGGTGCTCCTGTTCTATTCCAAAAGAACCAGGATGGGACAATGCGAATGTGCGTGGACTACCGGGCGTTGAATAAGGTAACAGTGAAAAACAAATATCCTGTTCCCTTAGTTCAAGATCTTATGGATAGGTTGAGCAAGGCTAGCTGGTTTACTAAGCTAGATCTAAGGTCTGGGTATTGGCAGGTTAGAATAGCGGATGGGGATGAACCTAAAACTACTTGTGTAACTAGATATGGTTCTTACGAATTTCTTGTAATGCCGTTTGGGCTAACCAATGCCCCGGCTACTTTCTGTAACTTAATAAACAATGTGTTGTTTGAGTATCTTGATGACTTTGTAGTAGTATACTTAGACGATATTGTCATATATAGTCGCTCGCTGGATGAACATGTTGGCCACTTGAAGTTGGTGCTGTCTCGATTGCGAGAGTACCAACTTTATGTCAAAATGGAGAAGTGTGAATTTGCTCAACAAGAAAAAAAAATTCTTGGACACTTGGTGAGTCAGAACCAAGTGCGCATGGACCCAAAGAAGGTGCAGGCAATAGTAGATTGGCAGACTCCTAAAGGCGCATGGGGCGAAGGCAGTGTCAAGGGCTTGTGCATTGCCCCTTAGCCCGAATTTTGCTGCAAGTTTGATACAAATGTGTGCGTAGCCCCTGTATCAACCATGGCTACCAGCACCTTGTCATCCAACTTCATCTCGATATGCAACAACGAAGAATGAGGGTTGTTTGATGACTCCCCCACAGCATTTACTAATGAAATGTGATTATTCAAGAGCAAACCTAGTGGGTTTGCCAAGGCAGCCACCACTCCACCTTCCTCATTCGTATTAGCTCCTCCAGCAATCATGGCATTAACACGTTCGCAATTGGGGCAGTTCTTGGCCATGTGATTTCCTCCGCACGTCCAGCATCCCTTGTCGCTTGCTGATTTGTTCCTCGAACTACCAGCATCCGCCACAACTTTGCCTTTGTCAGCGCCTCCTTTCCTCTCATCCTTCTTCTTTTCAGCCTTCTTCTTTGACTTAAAAGAAGTTGGAGTTTCAGAAGGTACCCGCAAAGAGCGAAAGTCCACCAAAGAGTCGGCCGCTGCAATCGCACTAGGGAGGTCCTTCACGTTCTTCCTCCTTAGTTCGTTCTGAGCCCAAGCCTGCATACCTGAAATAAAATTGTGAAGTTTGTCCTCATCAGACATGTTTTGAATGTCTAACATCAGCGAGGTGAACTCCTTAATGTAATCCCTGATTGAACCCGTCTGCCTCAATATCTTCAAACGATCCCTAGCAATCCATGAGGCATTGCTAGGCAGAAATGCACCTGAATCTATTCTTTCTGTGTCCCACATCCGCCTATGTTAAAGTATCCGCCCATTCCTCAGTGAAAGGAAATGCTACTCAAGGATCAAAAAAGAAAGCTGGTGCCTCGTCAGAAAGACTTGGTTCGTAGAGTAGAGGCCTTTCCCCAAGATATTGCTTTCTTGCTCCTCTCCTTAGAGTCAACTTTGCCTTTGTCAGCGCCTCCTTTCCTCTCATCCTTCTTCTTTTCAGCCTTCTTCTTTGACTTAGAAGAAGTTGGAGTTTCAGAAGGTACCCGCAAAGAGCGAAAGTCCACCAAAGAGTCGGCCGCTGCAATCGCACTAGGGAGGTCCTTCACGTTCTTCCTCCTTAGTTCGTTCTGAGCCCAAGCCTGCATACCTGAAATAAAATTGTGAAGTTTGTCCTCATCAGACATGTTTTGAATGTCTAACATCAGCGAGGTGAACTCCTTAATGTAATCCCTGATTGAACCCGTCTGCCTCAATCTCTTCAAACGATCCCTAGCAATCCATGAGGCATTGCTAGGCAGAAATTGGTCCCTCATCTCTTTCTTTAGTTTCTCCCACGAATCAATCCTGGGCCTGCCAGCACTAACTTCGTCCGCGTCTCTAGTTCGCCACCAAAGTTTTGCATCACCCGACAAGTACATTGTAGTGATGTTTAACTTTTCCGAATCAGAGATACGGGCAGTAGTAAAGTACTGCTCCATATCCCAAAGAAAGTTCTCCAATTCCTTCGCCGATCGTGAACCTGTGAAGGCTTTTGGTTCAGGAACACGTACCTTGGAGCATTCAACATCTTGGCTTGCACTAGGGCCTGCAGCAATGGCCCTTCGCAGCACCACAATCTCCAAGTTCAAGGTTTCGTTTTCCTTTCTCAGATCCTCAATCTGAGCCTAAGACCTTTCATGGAATTCATCATACTCCGCGTTTTTGATACTCGCTATCTCACGAAACCGAGCAAGTTCAGTAGTCAAGTGGTGAATACGACCCACAATAGTCGTTGTATCATCCACAATTCCCACCAGTGTTTCAAGGGCTGCCACACGATCCTTTGTGTTACCTGCGTTCGTCATTGTGTTGTCCATCGTCAGCTTCTCGTCGTGCTCTGATACCAGTTGTAACGGGGGTGATTTTTAGCTTCAACTTTTGCCTCAAAATACCATCGCTAGGCTGTAAACTCTCAACCTACTTAACACACAAACAAGCTTTTAGTAGACCCCCTAGTTTCATCAATTAACTGATATCGCCTGCAAATTGCACACGCCAAGAGACTTCAGCATTTATAATGTGGGTTAGCTCATCCATAATTGGGGTAAACATGCAGTGGCTTAAAGTAAATATCTAATATAAACCAGGGTCATGGAAAACTCAGCATTTTCTACGGCTATTTTCACACTAGTAATGGTTCCGTTATTCTTGTCCTTTATGGCATACATACATACATACATATATGTATATATATATATGTATATATCACCTATCAAGGAACTTTTCCTGGAAACTCTATCATACGCTTCTCTACGTCAATGAATATCATGTGCAAATCCTTCTTCCTTCATCTATAAATTTCCATCAATTTTTAGCAAAAATATAACATTTGTACATCTACCTGGTAAAATTTCAAATCGATTTTGTCACTCTTGTAGTGTCCCTAACTCTACACAGTATATCTCTTTCCCAAAGTTTCATCATATGACTCATAAGTCTAATGCTACGATAATTTACACTACTTTGAATATCTCCTTTGTGCTTATACATCGGAATCTAGGTACTATTTCTCCACTAATGGCATCTTCCGGCTCCTTAATATGACATTGAATATGGTGTAAGCCATAACACACCAACTTCTCCAAGATATTTCCAAATCTCTACAAGAGTGACTATCTGGAACACAAGTGTTTCTAACCCTCATATTTTTCATGGCATCCTTAATTTCTGTAAGCATAATTCTACATCCTATCTAAAGTTTATGTCTGGCGTTAATATGTGGAGATCTGTAAAGTTGTAGAATTCTACTTGTATTAGCATCTAAGGATGTGGCCTTTTTGTCAATAAAGTGGGTGCAAACCTTTGAATCAATTCAAATCCTCGTAGAGGCGAAAGGCATTAGGTGATTTTTTCTCATTTGTCTAGGTGTTGGTGGGCGAAGTTACTCAATACCTGTGTTGGCGGAGGTTGCAGGTATCCACAGGAATAGTCGAGGTGCACGCACGTTGTCTCGAACATCATTGTTATAAAGAAGAAATGATGCTAGTACAGTTATTTTGTGTCTACAGGCTTTCTACATAAGTCACATCTGAAGTACATTGGTACTCCAGTCAAACACACAGATTTTCATAAGAAAAGGAGGTCAATATTAGTAAATGGGTGGAAAGGTACGTCACTTTATATGAATCAATTGTAAGGTAGATTAAGATATTACCTGAATATATTCTGTCTAATACCCGAGGTACTGCACAGAAGACAGTTGGTTTCAGCTCTCCAATGTCTTCAGTGAGTAATTTGACATCCTGAAAACATCATAATAAATGCATAAGATAAGCTCTTGCATCATTTCATAGAAGATTTGGACATCTTACCCCTCGCCAAAACCCTATTGAGGCACCATGCCTAATGAAACACTCTTCAATCGCTCGATCAAAGATATGTGCCAAGGGAAGATATGAGAGATATACGTCATTCATTGTCAGCTGCAATACAAAAATGTTAGATAGAACTTAAAAGAAACATATTTTCCAGCAAAATTAATACTTTCGGTATGCTTTAACAAAACACATGCAAATAAAAAGAAGATATATCTCACCACCTCATTTACACTCTCAAGAAAACGCTTCACTCCAGCTATAAGAGTAACAATGCTATTATTCGAGATCATCACACCCTTGGGTTCTCCAGTTGTTCCACTAGTATACATTATTGTACAGATATCATTCTTCTTTTTCAGTGGAAGATCATACTGATTTTTGCTTCCCTGCACATATTGAAGAAGTGCGATATTTAGCTTAAAGAATAATCCAGGTCATATATGTATGTGATGTCCAAAAAAGGGTAGGGAAGTGGTGCATCAATCATTATATTCCCAGTGAATGAACTTCTTGTTGCTAACTTTCTCTTTCTTCACTCAATAATGGTGGGTTTATTATTCTCTCCCTATTTCCTTTTGTGGCTAAGTTTTAATAAAAACAATTATTTCTTTGTCCATAGTTTGTGTCTAAGCCCCCCGCTCATTTATTGAACAGATTCTCTCTATAGGCCAAGCATATAGCAGCATTGGGAAGTGAGGAACTAGAAATCAACCCAGAACCTGTGCCTCAGTAATTTTTTATTAATTAATTTCCTATCCTCCAGCTCATAGGAGACTATTTCTTCACATATTGTCTATGATCTCAGTGCACTGCCAAACATGAATATTTTGGTAGTAAATTATATTGACGAGCCAATGAATGACTAACAAGTATACAACAACAACAACAACAACAACCCAGTGAAATCCCACATCGTGGGGTCTGGGGAGGGTAAAGTGTACGCAGACCTGACTCCTACCAATGTAGGACGGCTGTTTTCGAAAGACCCTCGGCTCAATAGAAGCATAGAAAAAGGTCAGACAAGAATATTAAAAGTAGATAAGTAGATAACGAAAGCGGTCCAAACAATAGTATAATCAAAGCACAAAAAACAGTAGGTATTATTAGATAATAACATAAATACCATAAATCAGAGTACAAGAAATCAGAGTGCATTAATACGCCTACGGATAAGGGGGAATAATGCCACTATGTACTAGCCTTCTACCCTAATGTGTGTCCTCCACACCCTCCTATCTAAGGTCATGTCCTCGGTAAGTCGTAAATGCACCATGTCTTGTCTGATCACCTCTCCCCAATATTTCTTCGGCCTACCCCTACCTCTTCTGAAACCATCCATGGCCAACCTCTCACATCTCCGCACTGGTGCATCTGGGACTCTCCTCTTCACATGCCCAAACCATCTCAGTCGCGTCTCCCGCATCTTGTCTTCCACCGAGGCCACTCCTACCTTGTCTCGAATAGCCTCATTTCTAATCCTGTCGCTCCTGGTATGCCCACACATCCATCTCAACATTCTCATCTCGGCAACTTTCATCTTTTGCACGTGGGAGACCTTAACTGGCCAACACTCTGCCCCATATAACATAGCTGGTCTAACCACCACTTTGTAGAACTTGCCCTTAAGTTTTGGTGGCACATTCTTGTCACATAGCACTCCGGAAGCGAGCCTCCATTTCATCCACCCTACCCCAATACGATGTGTGACATCATCGTCAATCTCCCCGCTGCCTTGCATGATAGACCCAAGATACTTGCAACTAATTCTCTTTTGGATGGCCTGAGCACCAAGCCTAACTTCCGCGCCAACCTCCTGAGGTGTCTCACTGAACTAGCACTCTAGGTACTCTGTCTTGGTCCTACTCAGCTTAAACCCTTTAGACTCCAAGGTGCGTCTCCAATCTTCCAGCTTAGCGTTAACTCCGCTACGAGTCTCATCGATGAGGACTATGTCGTCCGCAAAAAGCATACACCATGGCACCTCACCTTGAATTTGTCGCGTCAATACATTGATCTTGGGCGCATTTATAAGCCCATGCACTATGTTTGGCCATTGTTCTGTGGCATTCTGAGAAGTAATTGAAGCCAAATGACGTGTTTTTGATGAAAATCAAGCAAGTGTGAAATAAGGTATGAGTTCCAACATATGCAGGGATTTTGCAAAGCAAAAGGCAAAAAAATATGGTCCTGGCGCTATAGTAGCGCGATGCGCCACTGCAGCGCCAAAACCTGCATATACTTTAGTGGCGCGACGCGCCAGGATGCAAACTACTGCGGCATGTTTTGGGCGCGATAGTGGCGCGATGCCCCACTGCAGCGCCAAACGAAATTCTTCAGAAATTCTCTGGGCGCGATAGTGGCGCGATGCGCCACTACAGCTCCATCACCTTTCCAATTGTTTATTATTCTGCTCTTCAATAATTGAAAGGAGAGAGAACACTTTAAATAGTGGGGTGTGCTAGGGCAAGAGGGAGGCGGAAAAGAGAGGTGTTTTTGGAGGCAGAAAGAGAAAGAGAAGAGAAGCACAAAAACATCTTAGGTTCTTTTCTTACCTTAGTGTGTTCTAATGTATTTGGAATTGATTCCTGGTTGTTGTTATTTACATATGAGTAGCTAAACACCCAAATTCCGGGGCTATAGCTACGAAACATGATTTAATAGCATTTAAACTTGGTGGAAGATGGGTTGTTGATTCTAATTACTCTTCCATTCTTGTGATTATAATTTTGATGCTTGGCCAGCATTAAGATATATATGTTGTTTATCTTGAATTCGGAAGAGGACAGGTAGATAGAACAAAGAAGGGAAGGAATGTGTTCATACTAACATACGTTAGCATGATTAGTAGATAGGATGTTTGTGACACATACCTATTTACCACATTTGGTTATGATAAAGGATGATAGTTAAATGCGTTTTTATTGTTTCATACCTATCACCGCTCAAAGATGTAGTTAGGTTGGCAATGAAGATAGGCAATTATAGGTCGGAAAACCATAATTGGATTATTAACCCTTTTTATCAGTAATTAAATAACCCATCGGAAACTAAGATTGAATGATAGTAAACATGATTTCACATGATGCTATAGCCCTGGAATCTCTTAAAGCCCGATTAATATACATAATTATAGCATTGTCTTCACTTCGAGAAAGTGTTTATATTTCCGAAAAATTAGTAACAAACAATCTCAACCTCATTGCATAACTATAATTAGTGGAGGCATTTGAAAGAAACTGTTTGCCTTATCAAGGTCCCTGTGGGTTCGATATCTGGCTTGAAAGAGCCGCTTTACTACTTGAGAGACTACGTACACTTGCGTGTGCAATTGTAGCCATAACAAGTTTTTGGCGCCGTTGCCGGGGACCTTAGAAATTAGGCAAATTGACTTTCTATGTTGATTATGCTAGCTTTAACAACTTGGTCTTAGCTGTGAATTTTCGTAGGTAACTTAAACATTACACTGGACAGAGACAAAGAGCTTGTAGATCCGTTATCCGAGCCTGAACGATTCTTTCAACGGAAGAGGCGAACAGCGGCTTCGCAAAACTTAATACATAAACTAAATCTGGCGGAAAATCACGATTTAGAAGGAGAGGTCTTGCCAGAGGAGCTCCCTGCAGCCATGGCAGCCAGGATCGTACGTGATGTGGCAGTCCCACTCACTGCAAATGTCACCTCCAGCATTCAGAAACCGCCAGCTGGAGGGAGATTTGAATTAAAACAGAACATGGTGCAATTGTTGCACTCTAATGGACAGTTCACGGGATTGTCTCATGAAGACCCTCAAGTTCACATCCAAAATTTTTTGGAGATCAGCGACACTTACACACCAATTGGGGTATCTCCTGATTATGTGAGACTAACATTGTTTCCTTTTTCTTTGATAGGAGAAGCCAAGAGGTGGTTGAAGTCGGAACCACCAAATTCAATCACTTCGTGGAATGATTTGGCCCGCAAGTTTCAGTTGAGGGCTGAAATTTTGAGCTTCAAGCAAAAGTTAGGAGAAAATTTGTACCAATCTTGGGACAGATTTAAATCATTACTCATTAGTTGCCCTCATCATTATCAGGCTAACGAAGTTTTGGTCCATACCTTCATAGAAGGGTTGGAGCCTAACACCAAAATTCTTCTTGATTCAGCTGCAGGTGGGCAAGCCCTGGAGAAAACATATGATGAGTTATACACATTGTTAAATCGCATATCCCAAGGAAATCCGGAGTGGAATGGAGGAAATGCTCGATCTGTCACCCAAAAACAAGCAGGCATGTTAGAGGTTGATGCAGTAACTGCATTGACAGCACAAATTGCAGCAATGCAAAATATGATGACAACACATTTCAACACACTAGCAAAAGGACAGCAGCAGGCTTCAGTGAGCATGGTTCAACAACAACATATGTGGTGCGAAGTATGTGGAAGCAGTGAGCATGTGGCCGAACATTGTGGAGCAAATCCAGAATCAATAAAGTTTGTAGGTAATGCACCTAAGGGTGTTGGTAACCAAAACTATGGAAATACTTACAACCCAAATTGGAGAAACCATCCTAACTTCTCATGGGGTGGAAATCAACAAAATCATCATCATGGGCCAACTCAATACAGACCACAGGGAAGTGGACACCAATACAATAATCCTAGTCAAGGATACAATGCTCAAAGTCAAATTGATGCTCAAAGTCAAATTGATCAAGCATCAACAAAATCGGGAAGCATGAGTGTTGAGGACATGTTGAAACAAATCATGACAGACCAAGCCAAGCTAGCTTCCGATGTCCGACAAAATCAACTGGCTACCCAAAATTTATAGAAACAGCTTGGGCAATTAGCAAGTACACATAGTTCTCGCCAACAAGGGGGCTTACCAGGTAACACTGACCCCAATCCCAAACAGGTGAATGTCGTGACTACTCGCAGTGGTCGCCCACTCACTGAATTGGCTCCCAAAGCAAAATTGGCAGAGGAAAAAGGCAAAGAGCAAGTCGGACAAGAAGGTGAACCTAGCGGGTCAAAAGAAATAGAGGAACCAAAGACAAAACCTCCTCCTCCATTTCCTCAAAAATTCAAAAAGAAGAAAAAAGAGGAGTGTTTTGCAAAGTTTATAGATTTGTTGAAATAGGTGCAAATTAATTTGCCTTTGATTGATGTTTTACAGGGAATCCCAAAGTATGCTAAATTCGTCAAGGATATCGTGGCCAATAAAAGCAAGTTGGCTGAATTTGCAACTGTGGCACTCACTGAAGAGTGTAGTTCAAGAATCTTGAACAAAAGCAAGCTTCCAGCCAAACTAAAAGATCCAGGTAGTTTCACGGTGCAGGTAACCATCGGTAAATATAGTAATGCAAGAGGTCTCTGTGATCTGGGTGCTAGTATCAACTTAATGCCTAGATCCATGCTTAAGAAATTAGGCCTGGGGGAACTTAAAGCAACAACTATTTTGCTACAGTTGGCTGATCGTTCTGTAGCTAGACCTGATGGTATCATTGAAGATGTTTTGGTACAAGTAGGATCCCTTATCTTCCCTGTTGATTTTGTCGTTTTAGATTTTGAGCCGGACCCCGATGTTCCTTTTATCTTAGGACGCCCGTTCTTAGCAACAGGCGGGACACTAATTGATGTGGCTGCAGGTAGATTGACTATGAGAGCACATGATAAAGTGGAAGTGTTCGATGTATATCATGCACTGAAATTGCCTGTAATTTATAAGGAGCTGTATGTTGTAACCATCATTGACGAGGAAATATCAGCTCAATGTACTACCTCAAATGACCCATTGGCGAAAGTCGTAATGGGTCAAGATATTGCAGAGGACATGGAAGCTAAAGAGCTAGCAAGTGTACTCGATATGCCAAATATTAACATGTGGAAGAAGAATGTAGAACCCTTAAACAGAAAATTGGGTCCTTCACCCAAGCCTTCTCTCGAGGAAGCCCCTAAATTGGAGTTAAAAAAACTGCCAGCACATCTCAAGTATGTTTTTCTTGGAATAAATAACACTTTACCTATAATCCTTTCATCTGCTTTGTCTGAGGCACAGGTCCTAGCAGCACTGGAGGTACTAAAGAGGCACAAAAAGGCCATTGGGTGGCAAATGGCTGATCTTCATGGCATCAGCCCCGCTTTATGCATGCACAGAATTTTCATGGAAGAAGGACATAAGGCTAGTGCACAACCACAACGCCGGTTGAACCCCATCATGAAAGAGGTTGTGAAGAAAGAGATAATTAAATGGCTAGATGCAGGCATAATATACCCAATTTCTGATAGTAAGTGGGTAAGCCCAGTTCAGTGTGTACCAAAGAAAGGGGGAATGACTGTGATAACAAATGAAAATAACGAGTTAATACCTACAAGAACAGTGACTGGGTGGCGCATATGCATGGACTACAGAAAGTTGAATGATGCAACAAGAAAAGATCACTATCCTGTGCCGTTCATTGACCAAATGCTTGATAGGTTAGCATGCCAAGAATACTACTGTTTCTTAGATGGATATTCAGGTTACAATCAAATCACCATTGCACCAGAGGATCAAGAAAAGACAACATTCACATGCCCTTACGGAACTTATGCATTCAAGCGTATGCCGTTTGGCCTTTGCAATGCTCCTGCCACTTTTCAGAGGTGTATGATTGCAATATTTCATGATATGGTGGAAGACTTTGTAGAGGTTTTCATGGATGACTTTTCAGTTTTCGGAGAGTCTTTTGATCTTTGCTTGAAAAATCTAGAGAAAGTACTTGCAAGGTGTGAAGAAACAAACCTTGTCTTAAACTTGGAGAAGTGTCATTTCTTGGTAAAAGAGGGTATTGTGTTGGGACATAAAGTGTCAAAAGATGGGTTGGAAGTGGACAAAGCAAAACTTGAAGTGATTGAGAAACTTCCGCCACCAATCTCAGTAAAAGGAGTTCGAAGTTTTTTAGGTCATGCCGGATTCTACCGGCGTTTCATCAAAGATTTTTCCAAAATAGCCAAACCAATGTGTGGGTTGCTCGAAAAAGAGGTAAAATTTGTTTTTGATGATGAATGTTTGCAGGCATTTGAACTCTTGAAGAAAAAGCTGATTGAAGCCCCTATCCTACTAGCTCCTAACTGGGAGTTACCTTTTGTGCTGATGTGTGACGCAAGCGATACAGCCGTGGGTGCAGTTCTAGGACAAAGGAAGGAGAAAATTTTTCATTCCATTTATTATGCAAGCAAAACTCTTGATTCTGCTCAGGAAAATTACACGGTCACGAAGAAAGAAATGCTGGCGTTGGTCTATGCGTTTGATAAATTCCGCTCTTACTTGGTAGGTACAAAAGTGATTGTTTTTACTGACCATGCAGCTCTTAGGTACCTATTCAACAAGAAGGATGCCAAGCCAAGGCTCATCAGATGGATTCTGTTGTTACAAGAATTCGATATTGAAATCAAAGATAGGAGGGGATGCGAAAATCAAATAGCAGACCATCTATCAAGATTAGAGGGTTCGCCCCATGTGGCTGAGCAGGAGCCGATAAAGGAGGAATTTCCGGATGAGCAACTGCTGGAAATAGAGGTACAAGATCTCCCATGGTACGCAGATATCGTGAACTACCTTGTTAGTGGAGTGTTCCCTCCTGATGCTACCTCACAATAAAAGAAGAAGCTTATGCATGATGTTCGCCTCTATATATGGGACGAACCTTATTTATTCAAGCGAGGTGTTGATCGAATGGTGAGGAGATGTGTGCCAGAAGTAGAGGTACACCAAGTATTGGTTGCATGCCACTCATCACCATATGGCGGCCATCATGGAGGAGAGCGCACTGCACATAAGGTACTTCAATCGGGTTTCTTTTGGCCTACGTTGTTTAAGGACGCTGCAGGTTATGTAAAGAACTGTGACCAATGTCAAAGAACGGGCACCATATCACGAAGACATGAAATGCCTTTGAACAACATTCTAGAGGTTGAAATCTTCGATGTATGGGGAATGGACTTCATGGGTCCTTTTCCTCTCTCATGTGGAAATCAATATATATTAGTGGCAGTGGATTACGTGTCCAAATGGGTTGAAGCCGTGGCCCTTCCTACAAATGATTCGAAAATGGTGAGCAAGTTTGTGAAAAAGCACATCTTCACTCGATTTGGCACTCCCAGGGCAATTATCAGTGATGGAGGGTCACACTTCATAAATCAAACAGTAAAGAATCACTTGGCTAAGTATGGGATGAGGCATAAAGTTGCTACATCATATCATCCTCAAACCAGTGGGCAAGTGGAGGTATCCAACAGAGAGGTAAAACAGATATTACAAAAGACTGTGAATGCGCAAAGGAAAGATTGGTAAGAAAAATTAGATGAAGCTCTTTGGGCATACCGAACAGCATACAAAACACCCATTGGAACCTCCCCATACCAAATGGTATTCGGTAAGGCGTGTCACCTACCAGTGGAGTTAGAACATCAAGCGTACTGGGCAATCAAGAAGCTTAATTTGAATCCAGAGCTAGCAGGACGGAAGAGGCTGAATCAATTGCACGAGATGGAAGAGTTTAGGCTCCATGCTTATGAAAATGCTAAGCTCTACAAGGAAAAAACAAAGCGATGGCATGACAAGCACATCATCACCCGCACTTTCGAACCTGGGCATAAGGTACTCCTCTTCAATTCTAGACTCAAGCTCTTCCCTGGAAAATTGCGATCCAAATGGAGTGGACCTTTTGAGGTGGTGCGTACAACGTCACATGGAGCTGTGGAATTGTGGAATACAATGAAAACGTCTACATTCTTGGTAAATGGACAAAGAGTAAAAAAATTTTTTGGTGAAGATGTTAACCGGGAAGAGGAAGCCATCGAACTGGAAAATGAGTGAGGCAACAGCTGGGTCGTGCCACGACGGAAAATAAGGCGCTGCACGGGAGGCAACCCGTGATGTGTATCGTAACTTAGGACTTATAGCTTGTAATTTTATTTTTCTTTAAAAATAGAGTTTGATGTTGCGATTATATGTATATATATATATATATTTTAGTCGAGCCACGACCAAAAATAAGGCGCTAGGTGGGAGGCAACCCACCCAGTTGTTTATATAATTGTGAAAATTTCATGTGCAGAACAACAGGTAGCAGTGTAGAACAAGCTGAAGTTAAGAAGCATTGGCTCTTGGCGCTACACTGGCGCGATGCGCCACTACAGCGCCAAAACCTGCACAAATTCTAGTGGCGCGACGCGCCAGGAGGCAAACTACTGAGGCATGTTTTAGGCGCGATAGTGGCGCGATGCGCCACTACAGCGCCAAGAGAAAGTTTTCAGAAATACTCTGGGCGCGATAGTGGCGCGATGCGCCACTACAGCGCCACAAGCAGGGTCGGGCCAAAAGCCTAAATATCAGGTTTAAAACAGACCAAAACCCCTAAAACCCTCCATTCCCTAAATTGCCTCCATTATCTCCTCTATTATCCGACCCTAAAACTCCTAAAATCCTTCCCTCTTCAACTTCCCCTCTAATTTCTAAAACTCCCAAAACTTTCCCCCTTCCACTTCCACTCTAATCTCTACTATAAATCACTTTCCTTCACACACATATTCTACCAAAGAACATTCACCTCACCAAATCATCCTTAAATCTCCTTTCTCTCCTCTTTGAACTTTTCCAAACAACCACATTACCAAGCATCCGATTTTAATTACCCTTCTCCTTTTTAATGGCATCCAAAGGAAAACAAGTGGCCCAAGGAGTAGGCAATAAGAGGTCCCGAAAAACTGGGACTTCTTCAACCACTGGACAAACAAGCTCAGGGATACCACCGCGTCGATTTGGTAGACAAGCAGTGGAGCAGTATGGATTAGATTGGTTTGACTCCCAAAAAGAAGCTAAATACATGGGAGATGAATATGTGAATGAAGGAAAGCTACAGACGGAGTTCCCCCGAGTTCACGAAATGGTCTACAATCTGGGTCTTCAATTTATTTTTGAAGACCAAGGTGAGTGTAATTTAACTCTTGTCCGTGAATTTTATGCAAATTGGAACACTGATCAGTCAAGTACCAATAAGGTAGAGGTTCGGGGTAAAGTTATCCGTTTTTCAACTAGAAGTTTGAATGAGTTTTTGGGGACACCACATTGTGATTTTAATGAATTTATAGTTATGAAAGAACAACCACCATACAGAGATATTCGTCATACTCTTTGTGGTACTAACTCTGTTGCCCGATGGGAGAGGGCAAAAGACACCGGTAGGCACAGTACGCTGCATTATTCACATTTAAATAGTGAAGCCAAGGTGTGGTTGAAAATAGTGTGTAGTGTCTTGTTGCCATGTAAGCATGTGTCAGAAGTGACTAGAGAAAGGGTTGTCCTAGTTTACCGGTTGATGAAGGGGTTGCAGGTAAATGCCGGGTCGGTGATCCGTCGCAATATGCTGAAATTCAGAAACAATAAGAGGTGGCGTTTCTGTTATGGAAGCATAATAACCCGAATGTTGAGGGCTCAAGGAGTTGAGGAAGAAAGTCACGATCTAAGTGCACCAAGGGTGCCATATTTGATTTGTAAGGTGGTTGACGTTACCAAAACAAGAAGTCATGATGCAGCACAGGGACAAATGTTATCGGCTGTAGAACGACAAGCTCGCGACGAAAGTTGGATGGGTCGCATGTTTGGAATGGCAGAATTACAATTGCGTACTGGTGGACGTCCGGCAACGGCCGAAGAGATGACAGAATTGGCAGAGCGCTATCCTCTGACGGATAGTGCTATGCATATGTGCAGGGTAGGGCCGGATTTTCAAGAGCCTCTGGATGATGATGAACCCACCATGGAAGAGGTGGGAGAAGACGAGGAAGATGAAGAACCAGAGGATACGGCTACCACTGCTCTTATGGTAGTAGATAACACAGCCACCATAATTGGAGGAGATGATGACTGAGCTATGCAGTGAGTTCTTTCTTTCACTCTTAAAACTATGCATTATTATAGAGCACTGGGGACGGTGCTTTGTTTAGGTGTGGGGTGAGAGTGTGAGAATTGATTGTACCTTTGTAGAAACTTTACTTTAGTGCATTCTAGTGCATTTTTCATTTTGGGTTTCTTGGTAGTTGTTTTCGGTTCTTTAGCCAAGGATAGTCCCTTTTGAACCGTACACAAAAAAAAAAAAAAAAGTCTGATTAGGTTATGCATGTGAGGGAAGGGATGTTATGAAATAAAATGACTAGTTTAAGACACTTAAATTCTTGTATTTGACTCAGGTGATGCATGCTTTCATATGATTGTGTAGTTGGCATTCAATAGTTATCATCCTTAAATTGTACATGTGCTATGTGGGAGTGGGGATTGTATGTATTCAGTGCAGACATATCGAGAGCTAGAACTTGCCCGGGGTACATACGAAACAAAATAAAGATTGGTTAGTTTAGGAAAGAAACTAGGCATTTCTTAAATAGCCTTGATTATTTTCCCTTGCTTTATACTAAACCCAAGCTTTCAATACTCTCTTATTCCGAGCCTCATTTTCATATAAAAAAAAAATTGTGAAAAGGGGTACCAAATACTGATTCTTACCGTCCCACCAGTTTAAATTACAACTTATGAAGATCTATGCAATCCTAAAACTATTGCATTCTTGTATTGATAGAGCAAAACACGGAGGGCAAGCCTATGGAAATCCTTGTGTAGCACATGAAATCGTTTGAGTGAGTGAGATGCACATGTTGAATTGTAAAGGATTTGATAATCTATAGAATGTCCAATTAAATGATGCATATGAGTTTGCTGTATTATAGAGTCAATTCTTGAGTTTAAGAGGTGTTGAACTAATTAAGATGATTGAACATGTGTAGCCAGGTGCTTAAGGTATATCTGAGACAGATTGCCTTATGTTCATGCTAGGATCAACGTCTACGCTCAATTCAGGTGTTTGTTCGAGGACGAACAAAAGTCTAAGTGGGGGGTGGTGATCTTGGGCGCATTTATAAGCCCATGCACTATGTTTGGCCATTGTTCTGTGGCATTCTGAGAAGTAATTGAAGCCAAATGACGTGTTTTTGATGAAAATCAAGCAAGTGTGAAATAAGGTATGAGTTCCAACATATGCAAGGATTTTGCAAAGCAAAAGGCAAAAAAATATGGTCCTGGCGCTATAGTAGCGCGATGCGCCACTGCAGCGCCAAAACCTGCATATACTTTAGTGGCGCGACGCGCCAGGATGCAAACTACTGCGGCATGTTTTGGGCGCGATAGTGGCGCGATGCCCCACTGCAGCGCCAAACGAAATTCTTCAGAAATTCTCTGGGCGCGATAGTGGCGCGATGCGCCACTACAGCGCCATCACCTTTCCAATTGTTTATTATTCTGCTCTTCAATAATTGAAAGGAGAGAGAACACTTTAAATAGTGGGGTGTGCTAGGGCAAGAGGGAGGCGGAAAAGAGAGGTGTTTTTGGAGGCAGAAAGAGAAAGAGAAGAGAAGCACAAAAACATCTTAGGTTCTTTTCTTACCTTAGTGTGTTCTAATGTATTTGGAATTGATTCCTGGTTGTTGTTATTTACATATGAGTAGCTAAACACCCAAATTCCGGGGCTATAGCTACGAAACATGATTTAATAGCATTTAAACTTGGTGGAAGATGGGTTGTTGATTCTAATTACTCTTCCATTCTTGTGATTATAATTTTGATGCTTGGCCAGCATTAAGATATATATGTTGTTTATCTTGAATTCGGAAGAGGACAGGTAGATAGAACAAAGAAGGGAAGGAATGTGTTCATACTAACATACGTTAGCATGATTAGTAGATAGGATGTTTGTGACACATACCTATTTACCACATTTGGTTATGATAAAGGATGATAGTTAAATGCGTTTTTATTGTTTCATACCTATCACCGCTCAAAGATGTAGTTAGGTTGGCAATGAAGATAGGCAATTATAGGTCGGAAAACCATAATTGGATTATTAACCCTTTTTATCAGTAATTAAATAACCCATCGGAAACTAAGATTGAATGATAGTAAACATGATTTCACATGATGCTATAGCCCTGGAATCTCTTAAAGCCCGATTAATATACATAATTATAGCATTGTCTTCACTTCGAGAAAGTGTTTATATTTCCGAAAAATTAGTAACAAACAATCTCAACCTCATTGCATAACTATAATTAGTGGAGGCATTTGAAAGAAACTGTTTGCCTTATCAAGGTCCCTGTGGGTTCGATATCTGGCTTGAAAGAGCCGTTTTACTACTTGAGAGACTACGTACACTTGCGTGTGCAATTGTAGCCATAACATACATCCATCACCAAGGCAAATAGAAACGGACTAAGAGTTGATCCTTGATGCAACCCCATCACAACTGGGAAGTGTTCTGAGTCCCCTCCTACTGTCCTTACCCTGGTTTTAGCACCCTCGTACATGTCCTTGATCACCCTTATGTACGCTACCGGTACACCTTTAGCCTCCAAACATCTCCATAGTATCTCTCGTGGGACTTTATCGTAAGCCTTTTCTAAGTCGATGAATACCATATGCAAGTCTCTCTTCCTCTCCCTATATTGCTCCATTAGTCTCCTCATAAGATGGATGGCTTCCGTAGTTGAGCGTCCCGGCATAAATCCGAACTGGTTCTCTGAAATAGACACGCCTCTCCTCACCCTCATCTCCACCACTCTTTCCCACACTTTCATAGTATGGCTTAGAAGCTTGATACCTCTATAGTTGTCGCAACTCTGGCTATCCCCCTTGTTTTTGTATAGAGGGATCATGATGCTCGACCTCCATTCTACGGGCATCGTTGCCGTCGTAAAGATGACATTAAATAACCTAGTCAGCCATTCCAAACCTACTGAGCCCGCACTCTTCCAAAATTCTCAGGGATCTCGTCAGGTCCGGTCGCTCTTCCCTAGCGCATCCTACGAACAGCACCTTTAACCTCATCGACCGTAATACTCCTACAACCCCCAATATCGTGACTCCTTCCTGTATGTTCCAAATCTCCCAGCACAATTTCTCTGTCCCCTTTGTCATTCAAAAGTTTATGGAAGTATGACTGCCATCTTTGTTTGATAAGGGTCTCCTCTACCAATACTTTTCAGGTATGTACAAATAAAAATCACCCAAACTGGTTGGTGAAATTTCTGCAGAAACTTGAATATAGTGAAACTAGAACCTGATCTCTAACTAGCTTTTATAAGTCCCTAGTCCTATCCAATTCAAACCAGTGGAAGCACAATTCACCAGTTGGAACGAACATAAAAAAACAAATCAAAAATAGAATAGCAAATCATCCAGAGCAAGTGTTTTGCCAAGGCAATCTGAATGAACCATAAGAACTCCTAATTAAGGTCTGAGTCTCCCAATCCAAGCAACATTGACTTCATCTCAAGCAGAACCTTCTTGAAGTGATCAACTAACCAATTGAAAGAGAATCTAGACTAGTGTATAATTTTAACCCATTTACTTTGTTAGGTGATTGCCAAAACTGCACTGCACATCTTCAAAACACAGGGAGGAGGATTTGATATGTTGATATTAAGAAAGATCGAGATTAGGAAAACTATCATGCATGAATACTTGCAACATTACCAAGAAAGTCAGGGGAAGGAAAAGTTCAATCTTGCTGCCAGCTAGTCATTTAGGTTCTTCTTAGCAGGTCATTCAACAGAACTGTTAAACTTACTACGATTTCACCAAACTATTGCAAACAACAGACCAAGAATAATTATTAATTACATAAGTAGCCCCACATTGAAGAACAGAAACATCAAGAATAAATGTGGAGAAGAATTTGAAGGTCAATTCTGAGACAAGGAAAACCTAGCAAAAAATGAAATGATGAAATATTAAACAAAAATGTGTAAACTGGAATCAATCGCAAGTCAACATGTAAATCTTTTTGCACTAGTTTCCGATTCCTTTTTTTAAGGACTCGAAGCTGTTTATTTCCCCTTTTTGTCCCGTGTTAGAAGTCACATGCAGATTACAACACACGACTGGTAACCTTTAAACAGCTATAAGAGAAATCTGATCAGAAAGATAAAAGTTGAAAAGAGAACTCTTACTAATTGCAGAAACTCATTCCAGGAAAAAAGAGACACTCCAAGCTTTTCAACCTCATCCTTTTGTTGAGGAGTGACTTCCCCAAAACTCACAACCGCTGGTGATAAAGAAAAGGAAACAATTGCCATTAACATGATGTTTTTCATCACTTCTGAAAAAGAAACTAAATTACAGCTGACTTACTCTTCAAGTACTTCGCAGCATTTGGAAATGTTTTCAAAAGCTGAAAAGGAATAAGAGGACATTCTAGTAAAAATCACACCCCTGAATGTTCAAGAACATAGCTCCAAATTTAACACTAGTAAACTTCTTAACGTACAATCTCTTGGAAAAGTTATTCTTGAAAGGTCTCTTGTCAATTATCCTATTTATTGGAGCAATTTTTTTCTGAAAGCTATTCTAATCAAAAGTTCTGAAAAAATAATGTTCAAGTCTGAAACATTTACATATTTTAAGACAGCATAGAAATTCAAACAGATGATACTTTGTCCTGCATGGGTGAGTTAATTTCACTTCCACGCGTGATATATCAATGAAACTTGAGTAGAAAGTCATGTATACCTAGCATGGGGATCAAAATGCTTAAAGAATCCCAGACATGATGTTTGAGAAGTTGATAGAATATGTCTATCAAAGGTTCAACTCCTAAAATGCATACCTCGGGAACTTTTTTCTCCTCAACAAAAGCAATTGCAACCTCTGCATGGGAAATGATAAATTCCACTGCACCAGCACCTGAAGAGTATAAAAAAGATAGTTACTAAATATTAGTTACATTATACATCGGCATGAGAGTCCTCCTTCTAAGAAAGAAACTGAAAAATAAAAGGGCATAAAGGGGGAAGCCCGGTGCACTAAGCTCCCGCTATGCGCAGGGTCCGGGGAAGGGCCCGACTACAAGGGTCTATTGTGACTGGTAAATGTGATAGCCTCTTGGTAGTCAAACTCCACCATCATGCATCGCATTTCAATGAGCCTAGGACATTTCTATTATGTTTAAGAGTACCACCAGGAATAATAAATTCTATCACAAGGAGAGCATGTAACCACTATTCACACAAAGGAAAATGCATACCCAAGGTGTCGTACAGAGGGACACAGTAAAGTCCATGAGCATTGCATGCCTGCACTAAAAAGTTGCTATCAGAGACAATAAGAATTACAGACGATGTCTAATTTCTAACGTCTACGCTACCAAACAATAGATAGTATACACAGCAACAAATAAAAGTGAGCAGAGAAGATAGGATCACAAAAATATGAAACCCAGATAAACTGCAAGTGAACTTGGAAATAAGAGCAGTGAGAGGCGGTTTATTTCCTTCTCAGGTAATGTAAATTGAATTGTATTTATACAAATATATCGTACTTTATTTTAAGGAATCAACTGTCATCCTTATTGTGGCAGAAATTCCAAACAATTTAATAATCTAGATGTAGTCCAAAGATCTGTTTCTTTATTTCATAGAACAAAAAGTCATCCATATTATGGAAGAATACTGATAATTTTAGAGCATTAACGGAAAGCATAGAAAAAAAAAAGAGGACTGGTATAGCAAAACGGATATATGTGATAAAATTTAACAAATTGAAGGATCCAGAATCCAAATTGAATTAAAAAAATAAATGTTACCAAAAGGAAGCACAAAAAAAACCATAAGTTGAAAAGTAGGTACACAACTCATGAAAATTCTGAAGGGAGGAAAACTATGCTCAATTCAAAGAAATGGACTTGTTGATATCACACAATTGAATGGACAACCAATATTTACATATAGTAGAAACTTGTAAATGTAATAACTAAGCCAATAAGATCCTCATTTAGAGGTAAAAAGGATGTCCTTAATGAGTCCTAAACTCACGTTCTTATCAGTATTTGATAATGCTTAAAGTGGTGTGTTTTCATGTCAATGAAGATCTTTGATTGAATAACTTATAAAAGTGTTTAGACAAGTGATCATTCAAATAAGCTTAGTATTAAAAAAATGAGAGAAAAATAGATGTGACATGTAGCTTTCAAAAATTTATCGCTAGCATCTTCAAGAATAGAAAAGATAGCCGGAAAGAACAACTGATTAGTAGACGTTCAATCCAAACATCATCATGCTATGAGTAAAGATGTCCATGTGTGACAAGAAGAATTTTACGAAAAGAATTTCTTTGTCATAGATGTTTGATCTCAATGGGGACCAGATAACTAACCAAAAATAAAAGAAAAAGAAACAAATAACATGAAACACTCCAGACACACACAAATCAAGCAACAGAAACGGGCAATACCTCCATGCTGATAATCCACTCAGTGCAATTGGCACCAAAAATACCACATTTTCCTCCCTAACATAAGAAGTCAAATTAACAGGAGGTAAGGTACTAATTGAAATGAATACTCACAGGGATGAGCAATAAGAAACAGACAACGTATATCAACAGTGAAACTACAAAAATAAACAAAGGACAAAGAGACACATGAATTACTAAAAGGATAAGAACAACATACCTCAATGATGGGGAAAATGAACAGTCAAGGAGGATGAAATCCACATCTAAATATGTAACTAAACTTGTGTACTCCAAAGTGCTGAAAAAGTGCATTAAAAGGTGCCTACCGTTTCTTGAGAGCCCAAGTGGACCTTCGAGTAAGGGGCGCATTGATTTTTAATTGGCTCCTAATCCTATTAGAGCTAGGCAACAAACAAAAAGCAAAATCCACTAGCAACAGTAATCAATGATGAAACTTTATCATTAGCGTTCTTCTCTCGTCTGCCAATTTATCAGCATAATACCATATAGAGTTGGGAACTTACTTTTTCTACACCACAGTTCCGGATGGAGTTCCCTACTTTTATGGCAATGTCATACACTTCTTTGTAAGTCTTCCACACATACTTTCCAGGCTGAAGATAAGAGCAACAAATGCAAAAATCAGCTAACATGAATTCAGAAAACAGAATCCTTCTGGAAGTTGAAAGTAATGCATAATACTTAAGTAAAATATACCTTCCCATCCACAATCATACGGTGGCCAAGCATTCGGTTGTTAGGATATTTCTCCACTGACAAACTGTCACATAGACAAGAAAACATCTTTAAGTTCTAATATTAGAAAGTAAATTTTTATAAGCACCATTATCAACTAAAAGTAGTTGTCATGGGTTCCTCTACAATCAAAGATCAAAATTTAGAAGAGTAACATTAACAACAATGCTACATCATGCCAAAGGCTAATGCAAGTTCAGTACAATGACAAGCTTTTGCATGAACTTTTTATTCTGAATAAAAGAGTATTGTACATATAAAGCTCAACTGTTTAAGGCTGTAACTTAGCATTAGAGTAAAGTATATTAGAAGTGATATGGTTTTAAAAGTTACGCCTAATTTATTTAGAAATTATTTTCACTAAAGAAAGAGTAGAAGGTGTGTCATAACTCTAAGCAGCCTCTCTGGAAACCACACAATTAGAAGTATCATAAGCAGAGTTCTGTTAAAGGGTTTTCTCGGGAACTGGCAAATAATAGCTGAGATTAACCGAGTAGTCATCATGTGCATGTGAGGTAGCATAGATAGAATGACAACGACACCATAGACACATGTTTTCTGGTAACATGAACTGAGTGATATTTCTGGTTCAAGAGTACTCAACAAATGTATGTCTTATAATTCTTAAGGCAGTATGATGTCT
The DNA here is from genome assembly GCF_947179165.1 of Solanum dulcamara. NCBI lineage: Eukaryota > Viridiplantae > Streptophyta > Magnoliopsida > Solanales > Solanaceae > Solanum > Solanum dulcamara. The sequence continues at coordinate 958,929 of NC_077241.1, read as the reverse complement.
TTGATGTGTCAAGTGTATCTATCCTCCACATTTGCCATTTAGTATTTGAAAGCAAGCTTTTGTGTACATAATAACAGCCAAAAGGCGGAGATAGCTACTTTTTTACCTGAATTAAGGAGACGATTTTGCAAAAAGGAAAAAAGAAAAATCAAAATCAATTCGGGAACAACTCATTACTCATCACGCATATGAAAAGACACCTTTATTGCAACACTAAATCAATACGTTCAGACATAGTATTCTTTTGTCTCAATTTACAACATACTCTTCCTTTATGAGATGTCCGAAATGTCGACACCATTCTGTTTCCATACAACTTTTTATTAGCCTTTCTTAAATATTGGAGTGACAAATTTTTCTATCAAATTAACTTTTCAACTATTATTCTAACATTTTCCTCCACTATCATTAACATATATGTACAAGTCAAAATAACACCTTAGGTTCCATATGAAACAAAGGGAATAACCTTATCTTACCAAAATAATTAGTAAAAGTGAAGATTTTGAAGTACTCATCACATATATAAAGCTAAAATACTACACTTCTAGTTTTTTGATGACCATAATATTCTGGTCAGGTTTCGTGCACCTCGACTAATTCCACAGACCACCTGCCACCTGCCATCAGCAACAGGTCCCCAGGTAACTTTGTCCACCAATGTTAGAAGCCTAGAACAGATGGAAAGAAGTTTTTTTGTCTCTACCAGGATTTGAATCTGACCTATCATTCTTAAACCACTTCATTGACCATTGACCACTAGGCCACACTCATGGTTGCAAAATACTACACTTTTTCTCTTTGGAAACTAAACTAATGAGAGGCAGAGCTAGAAGCCCGAGTAAGATTTCGGTAGAACCTAGAAGCTTTTGCTCAAATAATATATTTGTGTCAAAATTTTTATTAAATATGTATTAATATTAAGTTCAGAGTAAAATTTTGAACACTTCAATAGTCGTTTTAGAATCCAAAATCCATAAGATTGAAATTCTGGCCCGCCTGTGAATTCAATAAATTCAAAGGTAGATATTAAAATCAGATCAATCAAATTACAAGGCGAAATGTGAAAATCCACCTTGTGTGCGCGCAAAGGTGTGGCCTAGTGGTTAATTACCAGATATCCATACACCCAATAAATCACAAGCTAACCCGAACACCATGATTATTTCAAAAAAAAATCCACATGCAGTTTAATCAAAATTTTGCAGGAAATATACTTTGGTCTCGGTACAACACAAAAACTATTCTTTTTTTTAAAAGAAAAATGTTTTTTCCTCGATTAATTAATTAATAAATTATGTTACCTTAAATTGTTCGGAAAAATCTTACCGGAAAATATCCCAACAGCTGTCTAACCCTTCAATCGGAGATGGAAAACCGTCCTTCGCGAATACACTCCGATAAACCGGTCCGATTGACGGCTTTCCATCTTTCGCTGGCTTCGCCGGCTCCACTTCGATGATGAATCTCTCCGCCATCTCCTATTCCTCTGTATAAAAATTTCAAAAAAAATCACACAAATCGATAATCGTCAAATCGAGTGAAAAATAGTGCAATTTTCGCACAAATCGCCAGTATATATATAGTTTTTCACGCTTAATTTCACCAAATCGAGTGAAAAAATTAGTGCAATTTAGGTGAACGGATTAAATCTTAATACAGATTTTGATGAATTTTGTTAGTATATAAATGTGAGATTACGGCGAAAATGGGATTTTTGAGAACAGAATTACGAGTCTTACGGAGAAATTTTCAGTTTTGTGTGCACAATATACAACTGTTATATAGAGGAATATTCATCCATGCAGTTTAAACCATTTTGACGTACCAAGAACTTATATAATAAGTACATATTTGTACTAATCTCTCGTTATATGTAAATTTTTAAGAAATCGGATCATACGAGTTTATCGTATATAATTTTATCTTATATTTCTATTTGAAGAGTCAAATTATAAAAATCTACTATACATAATTTTATTGTATATTTCTGCATGGAGTTGTTTTTATAGCTCAAACATGTTATATTACCAAACTCTTATATTTAAGAATTAACTACGCTAAACATTCATATAATATAATTAGTTATGAATACAACTTTATAATATTAAAATCAAATTTTCATACCTTTTATATTAGGAATATTCTATACTTACACTCGTTATAGTGTATATTCGTAATTAAGCACATTAAATATAATTAGTACATAGATATTTGGTGTATTAACTCTATATTTAATTATCTATTTTAAACGCCCATGTAATATGCTTTAGTTTCACTTATACCTTATGGAGTCGTTTGGTTACTGGTTACAGACTTACAGTTATGCAGGTATTAGTTATGCAGGGTTTAGTTATGTAGGGTTTATTTATGCAAAATTTAGTTATGTAGGATTTATTTATGCAAGATTTAGTTATGCAGGTTTAATAATTTTTTTGGGTGTTGATTTGTTATGTTAAAAATTAATAAACATCTATTGAGCTTATTTTCATTCCAATACAAGTAGGTATTTACGTTAAAATGAGATTAGAACAAGTAATAACTAATTACCAAATTAAGTTAAGTTAATTACCAGATTAGAATAAGTAGTAATTAATTACCAGATTTAAATAGTGTTTAATGCAAGATCACACTGAAAACATGAATATAAAATACAACAGATACAAAGTAATATCAAGACTAGTCTAATTAAGATACTATGAATAATATGTTCCCAAAGATTGGATCTTCCCTCATCTTTTGTTAATATAGTACGAGACTTAAGAAGGTGTTTGGTGCTACTTTTATGTTGTTCTTTTACAGTCTAATTTACTGGACTGACAAGGATTTACATACTGACACTATGCATGTGAATTTTGGCAAATTACGTTTCCATTTTTGTTGTTTTTTCAAAAGTAATCAATCTGGTTAAATAAGCAATTGAGATTTGTGAAGCAACTTTTGGTACTATAACTGAGTTTTAATTCCTTTCAACACTCTATTTTGCTCCTTAATGGAGTAAAAAGTTAATTACCAGATTAAGCTTGATACGGATCGAGGCGAGCTCGATAGAGAGGTCGGAGAGCTGGTAAGAGAGAAGGTCGTAAAGATGGCGAGGAAGTAGGAAGAAGTAAAACGGAAGTGGAAGTGAGAGATCACCGGAGTTAAGAGAACAGTGACGTACGGCAACATCTTCATCATCAATTTCTATTTTTATTCAGGTATTAGTTATTCACGTATAATTTATTGCATCTTCTGTCCCGCATAAAATAATATATAAATTGACTCATAACTTATACACACATTAGTTATGTGAGTTTCTAATTTTCTAACCAAACATAGTATTATGTGTGTTGAATTTTATACTTTGCACAAAAATGCTACTGATAGAATATATGCGTCCACCACACGAGTTAGGGGACCAGGTCCCTTGACACAGTCAATTAACAGAATGCTCAAGAAACGGACAGCTAATGCAAGTAATGAACAAGACAAGAGTTTTACGTAGAAAAACTCCTTTCTCAAAGGAGAAACAACCACGACCTATCCAACAGAATTTCCAACCAATCTTCACTAGATGCAAGAGCAAAGTGATCTATTACAACCTATGTAACTAGATACAAATCCTCTTCATCCTTATGCTTGCAACATCCTATCACAAGACTTCGAGCGTAAGCAATATACTATTGCCCACTACTCCAACTCACTCTAGTTGACGTAGACTTCAACACTCCGATCAAGGCTAGCTCTAGCAATGACTCAAAAACTAAGAAATAAGACTATTGATCACTACACAACCATCCTTAGGTTAATGTAGACTTTTCTAACTACTTCAATGCTAACTCTAGCAAAGAAGTCACAATGACACAATATAGAGAGAAGTAATCAATATTCCTTTATATAATAGGAACTGATTTTACAATGTTTAGCACACTAGACTCAACATTACAACAAAGCAACAACCTAAAAACTATTCTTCAATAGTAGCTCGATCAGGTCCCATGCTGCCTTGAGGAAGTGCTCTTTCTTTTGAGCACACACACCACTTTTCTTTTGCCTTGTAAAAATGATGTATGAAAAGTAAGTTGTTTCATGTCCTAAAGATAGTATTTAGCATATGAACGAAACAACCAGTACCTTTTGATTGGCTGGACGTCTCTGTCCTTCAGCTGCTGCCCACCAACCACAACAGGTGGTGGCAATTTTTACAGCTGGAGCAGGTCGACCAGGTCCCCTGATCAGGTTCCATGGTTTGTAGTCTCTTCTGATTTGCCCACCAACCACAGTAGGTGGTGGCAGCTTTTACAGCTGGCTCCCATTTGGTATGTGACACACACCGATCATGGGACTAGGTCCGCCAATCAGGTCCCATGATTTGTTGATGCATCAAAACTTGAAATATAACAGCTATCAAATATGATAAAACTTATGTAATATTTTAAACATAAATAACTCGATCCTTATCCAGTAACCAAATGGCCCATATATGTTGTAAAGTTAAACGCTAAAACCTTTTATATTATGAAAGTTCTACATTTACACGATCTATTAGATATATCCCTGACAAAGCATATAAATAATTATTTTTAATATACTTAAGTTGTGCATATATCTAATAGGAGGTGTAAATGTAGAATTTCTATAGTTCAGAAATATAAGTATTTAATTGTAAAATGTAGCAGTCGAAATTGGGTCATATTAAAAGGATGTTTAGTTCAATAAACTTCAAATTTAAAAGTGTAAAAGGGTGTGACATAGTGATCAATGAAGTAGATGGAAAACCACGAGGTCTCAGGTTCAATTATGATTCCAATAGAGGCAAAAAAATATTAGATGATTTCTTCTCATTTTCAAATATTAATAGATAGAGTTATTCGATACATGTGCTAGTGTGGATAACACGTATCTCGTGAAATTAATTAAAGCATGCATAAATTAACCCTAACACCATAATTATCAAGAAAAACTTTAGATTTAAAAATACAACTTAGTTATATATCAAGATCTAGAAAAATAAAATATTATTCTCCTTTCTCTTCGAGTTTCAATATAAAATTCTAACAAAAACCAACTCAAATCTTCATCTCAAACTCTCAAAATTAATATATAAACTCCAAATAATATTCTCAATCATTTGCAATAACACTCAATCTAACTAAATAACAATTTTGCAAAATTTCAAATTTTGAATTTAAAGCTTTAACAGAATTGAACAATCATTCGAGAAAACTAAAACTTAAAAGTAGTTTATCCAAGAAAAAAATACATTTATAAGTATTAATCAAAACAAACATCATAACCAAAGTAATAATGTGATACAATGCAATAGGTAACAACCATCCAAACAAACTGTTAGTGAAAATTCTGACTCCACCATTGAAGGCCGGCAGATATCTGCAAAGGAAGAAACTCAAAAATAGAATTGTTTATTACAGCAACTACTCATCTTGTGCTGCAGTATATATTCTGGTCACCATTACAATTTTTATAGAATGCCTATATTCATTGTGAAAAATGAAACAACAACAACAACAACCCAGTAAAATCCCACAACGTGGGATCTGAATTGTGAAAAATGAAACAAAACAAAAAATGAATTACAGGTATGTTACTGATGGTATCTCTATGAATCTCTATAATTCTCAAGAATCATAAACTTGGTGGGAATAAAAGAGCTTCTGCCACGATTATCTCGAGTAATATAACTTTTAATTGTGGATACGCACCATCAATAACCAATAACTCGCGATCTGCTTGACCAATTTTTTTCTCCCTCAATCAAACGCGTTCATCGCCTCTTCTTGTTCTTTCTTCTTTTTACCTGTTTCTCTAAGCTTGCAATCCTTTGACCAAGAACAGAAGATGATGATGATGATGACGACGACGATGATAAACCTTGACTTGTGTGTTTTGATGCCACAGCAGGCGATGATTGCACGTGCTGTTGTGCTGTTAACTGCTTTTGCGCTGCAGCATATTTCTTGAGAGTTTCGAAAAATGGGAGTCCCGGTTTTTGTTCAGATTTAGGAGTGACAGGTATTATAGGAACGCCAAGAAACTTCTTAACTGCAGGTTTTTTAACCACTGACAAACAAGAAGACACAAGATTATAAGTGAAACATATTGACACGGAGATGAATGCTTCTGCAGGAAATGAACTAAAATCTACTAACCTAATCCATATGTGAGTGAAAATAGATTTGAGGTCATCCAATAGCAGAATACTGCCTGCAATGAAACAAGCGTGTCCTTAACGTTAATGGTCTTGATTCATCAACATATCGATATGACAAATGAAACAATAACCGAGCAAGAACTCAAATCAATTCCAAACACAAAGTACATAACATTTACAAGGATTATGTGGCACATAAAGAATTATCAAACAAACATGACAGCTCGCACACAACAAAAAAAACATTCAAAAGAGAAGTGAAAAGAGCTAGCATGCACAAAAGCGCATACAAAGGGATGAGAGCTACATGAACTCAATAAATACATCCAAGGATAAATTTCACCGACGAACAAACTTTTAGGTCACGAAGAAAGATCATTGCGATGATAAAATAGATCATGGATGAGACTAAGGAAAAGTAACACCCTTGGCATGTGGCATATATGAATCGTTGTAAAAACGTCAGCAACAGATAAAAGGAATAAGAGTTGGGATCGCAATTTGTGACACCATACATAAACCAAATACAAACATGAGTGCTGCAACTAAATAGGCATGGATTGAGACAGGTGAATTGTCTAGTTGGTCAATAATTAGTTTTCATGTTTGTAACTTGACTAATAATTATTGGGCACTCATTTTGTAATTCATATTACCGAGGACATGACTCTAGATAGGAAGGTGTGGAGGTCGCGTACTAGGGTAGAAGGTTAGTAGGGCAGAGTGTTGTCTTGCCTTGCTTTTGTTATCTATCGGCATTGCTTTTCGTATTAACTGGTATGCTTTCTTCATTGTTTTCTTCTTCTTTTACTTGGGTTTGATGCACTTAAGATAAGGGTGGTCTCTCTGAAACAGCCTCTCTACCTCCATGAAGTAGTGGTAAGATCTGCGTACACTCTACCCTCCCCATACTCCACTTAGTGGAATTTCACTGGGTATGTTGTTGTTGTTTATGTTTGTAACTTGACTACACCAAGAATAGTTATTAGGCACTCATGTTTGTAACTTGACTAATAGTGTAGTAAAAAGAACCAAATGCATATTAGTAAGTGTTGGAGTGGGTAAAAGCCTCACATTAAATGGGGATGACTGGTGGTGTGCTTATATGGACTTGGGCAATCCTCCCCTTATGAGCTAGCTTTTGGGGTTGCATTAGGCCTAGGTGCCATATCTTTTCAGTAAGACTCAGAAAAGAATGGCAGACCATCGAAGAAAAAGAATAAAGGGAAGAAAGCTATTTTATTCATCTAAATTTCCTCCATCAAACAGTCCATTAATCTTCAGAAAAGGAATCGCATCGCCACCCAATTCAAACATCACATTTAATTAATCTAAAAGGTAAACAGCTAATGATCGAACCTCCACAAGGCTCTGTTAATCTTTTCATTACTAAATATATGTTGCCACTCTTTTCTTATGCATGGTACGTAGTTATGAATGAAATGTTTAGGGATAGACTCAACAATCAAAAACGAAAGATAATGCATGTTCTCAATCAGGAAACCAGGAAAAAAAGAAGAAAATAACAGTTGGGCACGGGTAATATGAATTGAAAGCATATCTTTGTACTTCTGATGTACATAAGTTCTACCTCAGATTCCTCACAACGTAGACAAAGGATAGATACATGATAAAACCATTTTACATGAGTTGGTTTGGATCATTTACCTTGGGAAAACCAGCAGTAAATGGGATAGTTAACGCAGCAAAAGCCCGTGAGACATTTTTTATAGTTTTAGCTGAAGCATTTCCTTCCAATCCTTCTTGAGCATTGCACTGAGAAAGAATATATTCTGGTTAACAAAAATGGCCAGAAATTACATAAGTGTGAAGATATCTCGATAAAGAAGCAGGATCTGTTAACGACTAGTAAAGAACTGAGCTTGATATCAACATAAACAGGAATATCAAATCTTCATGCAGTTTCAGTATAGTCCCACAAAATAAATCAAATGTGGAAATTTGTGGGAGACATGCAAGCAAGTAACATAATTGTGGCATTACACCAGAGCCAGATTTAAAGGTGATAGAAAGCAAGCATTGTGGACCTAGAATAAAAAAGAGTCCAGTGACAAATCACCAGGAGGCATCTAATTGTTAAATTACACACATGAGCTTAAAACATTATTTCCCTGTTGATGCATAATTGCATTCAAGACGAACAAGCAATGTCCTGCCAAGTAGCATGCTTTAACAAGAGAAACTAAGATTCAATGCAGCAACATAAGTAATCAAGACTGTTAAGAGCTTGAGGTCAAAGCTCAAATTGCACAGAATTTTGGTCTCTAAATTTGCAATCGTTTCAATTAATATCTTTTTAGGAAAATTTACCCTAGCCGGTATTCCCCTTTTTATATTATCAACCGAATCTCTACTCTCGTTAATAAATAAAAATTAAAAGGGAAAGTTCTCCATACAACCTAAAACTGTAAACAGCATCATCAAGCTTCTGAAGTCATCCAGAATAATTCTCCATTAGAAAACAGAAAGAGGTATAGTCAATGAAGGCACCATAAAATAACGCACTGAAAAAAAAAAGGACAACTCACCTCCACCGTTATCCAGAAAGTCAATGCCGTCAAAACTGGGAAGATGTACATACTATCTGTAACAGTTAAATCAGTAAACCATAATACTCCTCCCTGTTTGAAAGAAGGGACTTTTTCCACCATGTTTGAAATCTGCATTTTAAGGTGATAAATATAGTCTTAAGCATGAAAATGTTTGGGAGGGAAATAGACAACAGAAAGGGGATAATCTTACAGCCATAAAGAAACTGACAAAGACTGGCCCTTGTATTAGAATTCCTTTTAAGGGAGTGAAGGGTGTAACTCCATATCTGCAAGAATGTCATAGATTACATAAGTCAATAATCATATGAAATAATCAACTCAAACCATCACTTCAATACAGGTACTATTATTATCATTTATAAAATCATGGCAATGCTAGAACGAGCCAGTGGTGAACCCAAAATTTTCAAGTCATGGTTGCTCAACTGTCTTTAATGTATTGTTGTATACTGCTTGAGATTGGGTGCTATAACTATAGTTTTACGTTATTACTCCCTCGCCCAATTTATGTGAAGGTGTTTGACTGGCACAAGGTTCAATCAAGAAAGAAAGACTTTTGAAAATTGTGGGCTAAAATAAGTCTCACATATTTGGGTAGCTATAAATCATCTCATTAGGGGTAAAATGGGGAGTTTAAAGTTGAATTATTACTAAATATAGAAAGGTTTCATTTTTTGGGGGACTGATTAAAAAGAAAAGTGTCACATAAATTGGGACGGGGGAGTACTATTTTCCTATATAAAAATCAAATGTTTGGGTTTAGACAAACAAGCACCCAAAAGAACATCGAAGGGAGCAACAAAAACCAGGAAAGACCAACTTCAGAACTAGTGAAGTAGGGTAAATGTCTAAAGGATCATCAGAACTGAACTTCTAAAAAATGGGAAGTTTCTAAATAAAAAATGGAATGGATATCCCAAAAGCCCATTTATATCTTTAGAAGTGTTGATTGATGACCTGTATACCAGTCTCAATCAAAAAGATTTCATTTTTTTTAGCCCCTCTTTAGAGTCCTGTAGGTGCAAATTGCAATTATAATCCTTTAAGAAGAGAAATTAAGATGATCAACTCTAACTATTTGCATGTCGAATCTACAGTATCAGGACAACCATTTAGAAGTTCAACTGTAGCGGAATGCAAAACGAATGTTAGAATAAGAGGAAAATGTACTCACTAATTAAAAAGTTAACCACAAAAGTAAATTTGCATAGCCTTTATGGGAGAAAAGAGAACAAGAAGATTTGTGGTGTATGCCTCCAAATGAGAAGCTAGCTATGTTTTATCAGCTACTTCTGGTGCAACTGAAACAAGTCATACATTAGTCGCTGGATAATTAACGAAAAGTTGCTTACTCCTTCATAGCTGCCTGCATTCTTTGTTGACCTTCAGCCACAGCTGCTGGAGCCATACCCTAGTAAAAAGGTAAAAAGTTTAATCAGGTAATTCTAGCATACTAGCTATTAGAAAAAAAATGTCATGAGAGTTCTATATAGTTTGTTACAAAGAGTCACGAGGTAGAGAACCAAATCAGTATGGATGCATCAATATATTCGCTAATTCATAAAAATATACAATAGATTTGTAGTTAGTACTTAAGAGATGATAATAAAAAGGGTGTAGAGTCTGAGAATATTGTAAGAAAGCATAAAGGCACAGTGCAATAATCAGTGAATTCTAAAGCAGTACTTAAAATCTCCAACTGGGTGACATAAACTAATAGGTATCTCATGGCTAAAAAGCATTACAATGAGGTCAAATAATGTAAGGTAATGGCTAGCTCTACCAAAAGGGACAAAAGAAAAGAATCATATTAAAACCTACCCTACTTTGCATCTCTTCGTTAATTTCATCCAGCTTTGGCTTCAGAATCTGCAGAAAACATGTTTGTTAATAAAATAAATGGGTGGACAGTAAATTCCACCCGAAAAAAGCGAAACAGGATGAGTAGCGAAGAAAAGCGAAATTAGAGAGATAATAGACCATGATAAATATGGAAACAACTATAATTCTTTAAAGGAAGATTTGATTCAGATGAGCAAATAGTAGGTCACTTCAACATTTTAACAAACTGTATAGTTCACGAGAACTCCGCCTAACTGAACTTCCAGAGAGCAGGTCTCACATCAAATAAAGAGAAATTGTGATAAGTTGATGACCAACATGAAATAGTCAAACCTTTAAGTATCTACTGAGCTAAGAGAAGAGAACCCAATCATCACTGCCTGCTTCAGATTAGATAGAAGCATAACCACCTTACTCCTTGACTTTGCAAAGGCATTTTTCATTTTGCAAAACATGGGTATGCCGAATAGAAGCAGTTTACCACAAATTTTGTGGAACGCCTCAAGTATCATCTGAGGTATCCCGTATCACTCCAATAAATGCTATAATAAAATGCTTTATATGACATGAAGGTAATAATGCTTGTTTTATGCAACTTTCAACTGGAAAACACATGTCATATGTTTGTACTTGCATGTAGCAGTTCCTACAAATGAACTGCTCACACTAAAATATGAAGACGTTTAAGGTTTGATTGAGCACTGCAAGGAGTTCTGTTACACCAATTAAAAATGGATTTTATTTGATAAACTTTCTACAAGGCACTACACTGTTTTTCACTTTGATTTATGATAGGTTACAACTTACAACCGTATTTTTAATGCAGGAATACTATCATGTATCTCGCTCAAAATTCATAGGCTCGTAGCTAGGACTTGTACTTAAAAAGCAAGATTCTCAACACAGCTGCTTCACAATTATATTTAGGAGCACAAAAGATGAAGAACAACTAAACAAAAAAACTACAAAAGAGTAGAAATGGAAGGCCTTCAGGTTAGGGTTTGCAAATGTCCTTCTGACCAATCAAGAAAGTCGGAAATCAATTGGACGCATTTTTTGTTGCGAACAATGTGAAGGTATATGAGGTGGGAAAAAAGCCTTTCCCTGGATCCTGGTATTAACTCAAAAAGAGCATTTAACCATCACCTGCTTTATTTGCCGAGCTTCCTCTTTTTTCTAAAACAACACCTTTGCCACCGGCCCACCGCTCAACTTAAATTTTTGACTTCACTTCCCACTTTCTTTCCTGAAACTTTGTGACAAACCAGTGTCCTAGATGGGCCTTAAGATCCTATTCTACGGTCACCAGTGCATTAAAAATGGTTACCAGAAACTACTTTAATAAGTTAATAAATAAACAAAGAGACACGTAAAAATACACTTGGAAAGGCTCCTTGAGCTTTTGAAATGACTTAGAATCCTTGCAGGTGTGGAAATAATTAACAGGAGTGCTTAAGCAAGGTAAAGGTTAAGATGCATTACAGAAAAACTTACCGCAAATTTTGAAGTAGCCTTGAGCTGATTAATCATTAATGGAAGAGTTACACATCGAATAACAATAGTTGTAGCGATAATTGATGCCCACCTGAAGAATATTCAAATTTCCAAAAAGAAGTGGTCAGTCATTTGTCATAACATAAAGCACAAGTTGATTTTAACTTGTCAGTGTTACATTACAACCAAGACAGAAACAAACTGTGTATGTTAAGGTTTCCTAAGGCATTTCAGATGAAATAATTCCTCCATCTGTTGAAATTCTGAGAATAACTCTCAAAAACAAAAAGTAAAAGCACCTTAAAGTTAAAACAAGAAAAGAGAGAACTTCAACGTAAGTAAATAGATTCATAAACCTTTTTCTTCACGACATAAAAGACTTCTGGAACATGTTTCCTTTCCCTCTTTAATCCCAAAAAAAAGGGGAATGAGTTGTTTATTGATCAAGCATGTATTTGGTATGGAAGAAAATATTTTCCATGTTTAGTTGGTATCAAAATTTTTGAAAAATACTTTCTCTAGCTAAGCAAGTTACTTAAGAATGGGAAAAATGACTTCACGAGTGAAAGTAGGAAAAACAAGTTCCATGAGTGGCATCTCATTCTACCCCCATCCTACAACACACCCAATCCCACCCCAACCCCCCATAGCCCCCACCTCACACTTCTACCCCCTACCCTCCCCTTTATAGCATTTGCATAAATTTTATATAAATACTTTTGGGACAATATTTTCTACTTGCTTACCAAATACCATAAAACATGAGAAAACAACTTATTTTCCAAAAAAAAAAACACATTTTCTTTCATACCAAATACACCCCAGCTATCCCTCAAATTTATTAAACCAGGAATAACTATACCGCTCTCTTTCCTCTACACTACTGCATCAATTGAAACAAGAAATATCATGCAAAACTTACCAATCAAACCCGGTAAAAATATGAACATAATTGATCAAATACTGCAATGCCTTCACTGGCAAAAACGAGTCTGCAGCAGCAATTGCCACCTCATTCACTGCTGGAACTTGAGAAGCTACTGCTTCAACAGCCTTATCAGCCAGCTCAGCAACCTCACTGATGTACTCTATCTTCTCTGCTCCCCCACCAACACTACTAGACATATTCCTGGTAAACATAGACCCCGAGTTCATTGGGATCATGAGGTGTGAAGGGAAAAATCTCCGATCTTGAAATGGGTTCTTAGAGCCATGAAAACTGTTAATTCCACCTCTGCCGTAATGGGGTTGAAAAAAACTGGAAACTCTTGGATTTTCACAACTGGGTAATTCGTGGGTATTACGATCATCATCGTGGGTGTAATAAATTGCTGGAGCAACTCCTTTTGGCTGATAAAGAAACTTAGCTCTTGTTGTTAAACTTCGCCTATAAGCCATTCGATTTGCTTCCTTCAAAATATGAAACTTTTTTAGCTGAACAAATTAGTAATTCAAACACCAACCAAAGACTACAACAACAACACACCCAGTATAATCAGTGGCAGTATAATCAGTGGTGGTGGAGTCAAAATTTTCACTAAGGGAGGTTAAAATATGAAGAAGTAAACACACAAAAAAGTCGAAGGGTTCCAATATCTACTATATATACATAAGAATAATTTCAACCATGTATAAATAGTATAATTTTTTGCCGAAGTGGGTTCAAATGAACACCCTCGGCCTACCTAGCTCCACCTTTAGTATAAGCCCACAAGAGGGGGTCTTGGGATGGTAGTATGTACGCAAACCTTACTCTACTTTACGAAGGTAAATAGACTGTTTTTTATAGACCCTCGGCTCAAGAAAGAGTACACCTTTATAATCATTCAGTAGACCCTCGACTCAAGAAAGACTACACCTTTATAATCATTCAGTAGACCCTCGTCTCAAGAAAGACTACACCTTTACAATCATTCTGATAGACCCTCGGCTCAAGTAAGACTACACCTTTATAATCATTTAGCAATTATGAGGCACAGAAAATACAAAATGATTGAAGAATACCAAAATAACACTACTCGAATCCAGTTATACTCAAATTAGTAATTCAAACACCAAAGACTACTGCAACAACAACAACATACCCAGTATAATCCCACTAAGTGAGGTTTTGGGTAGTGTGTAAGCAACCTTACCCCTTGGAGAGGCCGGTTTCTGACAGCCCTCAGCTCAAGAAAGACTAAACCTTTATAATCATTCAGCAATTATGAGGCACAGAAAATACAAAATAATTGGAGAATACCAAAGAAATAATACTCGGATCCAAGTTAAACTCAAATTCAAGATCCCCATTTGGGGAAAAATAAAAATAATTAAACTGGTGCTTCCATTGATTGAATTTGGCGATGGATACAAATTTAATAATACAAAAGAAGAAGAGTAAAGATTAACGACTTACAGTTAAATGCTATGGTTGGAGTTGGATTCAACAAGCAACTGAAACAGGGAAGAGGGTTTTAGGCGTGGGTGGGGTTTAAGGGAACTTCATATGTTAGTTTGACGTCAACAGTAGAAAGAAAAATTTAATCAAATATCTACAAAGTCTCGTCCGAATTTCACTAGATTATTATTGTATCTCGAAACTCTCGTCAAATCCTAAAATATGCTATTGAGGAGAAAACCTCTTACTTCTTTTGTCGATGTTATACAATTTATGTATATATATATATATAATTAAAAGGAAGAAAGTGTCAACATAAAATAAAGATATATGATAATTTTAGAACAAAAATAATTAATTAGTTATAATTAATTATCTTTTGTCTTTAATATTATTTAGTTTTTTCAACAATTTTGATAGTTACCATTTATTTTACAGTTTTATAATTATTTTAATCTCTTACAATATTTTGTAAATTCATATTCTGGTAGTTTTTTAATTATAGTACTTGCCTAATGGGTATCTATTTAAATATAATATTTAAATACATTTCAAATCGTTTTTAAAGACAAAAGCAGAAAAAGTTAATTATTTAATTAAAAAAATACCTCTCCCGTGTCTTTATGAGTCAGTGGGGTCATGGGGTAAGGCTCATGTAGGTTAGTTTTTTTAAGGTTAGTTTGTCTTTTTTATTTTAAATATAATTTTTTTTAAAAGATAAAGTATGGAACTGTTTATGATAATAGTTCTAATTCATAATATAGTAGTTACGTATTACTGAAATGAAACTTTAAATATATAGTATCTATTTCTTTTTTAAAAAAAAATTCAAATCAATCAAATTATATTTATCATTAAAATAAAAATTAATTTAAAATCTTTATTTATCATTATGTTTTGAATGGTAAAAAAAAAATAATTAACGTGATAGAAAAAATAACCAATTTTAAATTTATATTCTTATAACATTCTATTTTTAAAATTATGAAAAAAATTCTCATATCCAAATTAACCACTCCAAACCCTTACCCACGTTTCTCATTTTTTTCATAGAAGTGAGATATAGATAAAGCAAAATAAATATATATTATTTACTGCATTAACTCCGTATTAGATGTTCATTTTGGTGGATAAGACAATACGTAAAGGTTAGATTTTTTTCTTTTTTCTCTTCTTAATTTAATTTTATTTATTTATTACAAATTTTACGATTAATAAAAAATTGAGGGTATAAAATCAATAGTGAATTTTGCATGTGAATTTTTGGTGGAGAGAAATGATGGGAAAAGGGCTTAAAAGAAGAGAATTTTGAAAATGAAGGCCAAGTCTTTGATGATTTGGTTGAGAGGAAAAAATGGAAAGATGACTTGAAATTTAAACGCACAAGATACACGCGCAAATAAAATGTGATTACAAAAAAAATATTTTAAAATAATTTTTTTCTAATTTTTTATTTTTTTATTTTGCAGTAAGAAGTATTATTGAAGTATCATAATTCTTGGTGATGGCTCCTTCTACATGTGAAATTTTAATAGTATCATTATTTTGAATGGAGTATATACAAGTTTAATTTAAGTATTTTGTTAAATCTGTAAATTTAATTCTACTTCATCTATTTTTTCTAACGAAAGTTTCTATGTATCATATATCTATCCACATTCTTTTTATTGTATTTATATTTTCTTAAATTCTTACAATAAGAGTTGTGTATTAAGATACTTATCTTTGTTCTTAGTGACAGGACATATTGACTCAAAATATTTAATATATTAAATTACAAAACTTGTGTCAGATAATAATAATAATAATAAGGACATTAATACGTATTTAGCATCACCTAACTTAAATTTTGTCTAAATGTATAATTTTTTTGTAGATTTAATTTCAAAGATATTATTGATTTAGTCTATGTCTTTAATGATATTTTTTGAGTGGAGAGATTTTTAAACCACACCTAAAAATATATGGCAAAAGCTGAGTTAAAATTTTTTAAAAAATTGAAATGGTAGAAAATGACATTACTCCAACGTTCATAAATTCATTTATTGCAATTTTCGAGTTACGGTATTAATATTATCTTTTGTCATTAATTTTTTAGTCTAGGTTTTTAAAATTTAATTTTTTACAAAACGTGTTTAGGTTGAACTTAAAAACTTATTAATTATTTTATCTTTTATTTTTCTTTTTATTATGCATGAAAATTGTTAGAATGGATACTATCATTTTCATGGTACGTGTAATAGTATAAAAAAGAATAAAAAATGACAATAAATAAATATATTGCACAGTCACTAGTGCACCGGGCTGCCCCTTTTTATCCTTATAAACTAACACCAAAGCCCTCACCCACGTTCCTCACATTTCACACAATCACTTACAAGACACACACAAATTAATATATATTGCACAGTCACACACATTAATATGGGAAAATAAGTACGAAACAACATAAGAAACATAAAATAATAATTCCATCTTCAAGTAAAAAAAACATAAAAATTTTAAATCTTATTTTCACTTTGAAGGATGGATGTCTCTTAAGTTATCGCAGTCATTCAAAATATTAAAAACATATATTTAAATCTAGAAAGGAGTATTCTGTTGGATTATCAAAATCAGAAAAATAATAGGAGTTTTTATAACAACTTTTTATCCGCAATTTTTTCACTTTATTAGAGTTGTAGGAACTTTTAATATGTGATGTCAAAAGATTTATTTTTTCTTACTAATGGCATATGTTAAAATAATGATATTCATTAATAATGACAAACAACAAATTTTATAGCGAAGTTAGTCAAAGAACTTTTATATTTAAATTTAGAGTTATTCAAAATTTATAATTTAAAATAAACTATGATATTATTTAGATTATTGGTACATTAAATGAAAAAGATTAACTAAGATATCATAATAGAGAAATTGATCTATAAAAGAATAATAGATATAATGTAAATATTCATTGAATTAATTTGACCAATAAGATAAATACAAAAGAATACATAAAAAAAATTAAATAATAGATAATGTAACAATGATATGCAAAGATGGAAAGAGAAAAAATATTTAAAATATTTGATATAAAATTTGAGAATGGATTGAAACAGTTTAAAATAAAATATAAATCTTATGTAAGACAATTGAAGCTAAAATTCAAAAGTAATTTGTAAAAATAAATTAATTATTAATTACACTTTATATTTTTGTAACATCAATAATAACATAGTCATTATTATTTTACATGTGGGATTTTGAGGAAAGTAAGATGTACTTAGACCTTATAATCTCTATCTATCTTTGTGGATAAAAAATTTGTTTCTGATAAACCATAAGTACAACAAAATAAAATAATCTCACTAAAGAGTTTTTGCTTAGTTAAAAATTTAAAACTATATTTTTTTCTAAAATAATAAATATTGAAGTCACGAAGAGAACAAACAAATATTAATTGAGATAATATAGCACAACTTATTTTGAGAGATTTTAAAATATTCTCTAAATTATGGTATTCTTATTTTTTTAACCATTTTATACTTTCAAATTGTTTGTATCTAATTAACATATTTGGAGTACATCAAAAAGTTATTTGATGATTTTATTCATAAAAAAAAATCATTTTTTTTGTTATTAGGTATATTTTATTGCAAAATAAGATAATAGTTAGGTATTTATTGATTTTAATATGATCTAAAATGTTCAAATACATAAAATCTCAAATATAATTATAATTTAAGATGTGGGGTACTATATAGTATATATATAATAAATGAGAAACATAAAAAAAGTGATGTGACATTTCTCTATGACCTCCATTCATATTTATTTTTTTCTCCTTTTTTGATCATTTTTTCCTTCATTCATATTTATCTTTTTCTCCTTTTTGATCATTTTTTCCTTCATTTAATTATTTATTTTATTTTTAATATCTCAAAAAGTCTTTACATTCAATTACTCCACTTTACCTCAATTATAATATATCTTAACTACTAATAACTCACACCTCTTCAATTTGTCCTCTTAATAATGTACATGACTCCTTTCTTTTAATCTTTATAACCCCCAAATTTATTTTGTAAGTTCATGACACGTTATAGTATTCCTCCACTTTGCCTATATAGATTCACACTTTATATCAAAAAAAAATTCATTCAAGGTTATTTTTTCACTTCTCCATCACGATAGTATACATTGGGTTCGGTAGCCAAATGGTAATCATCACATCATATGGTTGCTTTCACGAGTAAGAACCATGATTGACAAAGCCGTAAAAAATCTAATTAGGGTAAGTATGTTTCTTTTCATTTTAATTTATATGGCACTATTTATTTTTTAAGAGTCAATTTGACTAATCTTTGAAATTAAATTGAATATTTCATGACCAACAAAATTATGGAGTAACTAACAATTTCGTATAAGTATATTCTTAATTTGTGTTTGTAGGAATGAAGAAGAAAGCTAAGGAAGATAGAAAAGTAGAGAAAATTGTGAATTTCAAAAGAAAATGATGTAGAGTCTAACAATAAAATAATAATAATAATAATAATAATAATAATAATAATAATAATAATAATAATAATTTTTATTATTATAGTAATTCTGTCTCTTTAGTTTATTCTTCCTCTTCTCTATTTTTCATTTATGTACTCTATTGAAGAACTTAAAATATATTTTTTAAACTCTTTTAATTACACCTCCTTACTTTTTTTTTCTTAAAGTTTTAATTTGGTATTTACTTTGATTATATGGCTCCTTGATGGAAAGAGTGGTAATGCCATAAATGAAAGCAAGGATTAAGTGGTTATTGTTTTCACACAGGAATTTTGACGGAGTTTGAGAGAAATCTGCAGAAGAAGAAGAAGTTGGATATTTTGTTCCAATCTCTTTAGAATGTTCTTTGAATTTTAAAGAGGTTGATAGTAATTATATATCGAAATACAAATTGGTTTGAGAGGGTAATGAGATTTTGATGTAGTGTTTCAATTGTCCACAGACTGATTCAAAATGAAACAGCAGACTTGTGAATATTACTATTAGTTTTCAAATTCAATGTCAACCTTCTACTCTCAAGCTTTTGTATTAAACTCCTCATGAAATATATTATTCATTTTTGTATTCTTTCTAATTTACAAATATCAATCTCTTTAATTGCATCTTACAATAATTAAGTGAAAAATGTAAGCGTCACTAACTCATATTAACAAACAAAAAACTAATTAGAAAGTTGTTCACATTTAACTTCTTCTTTTTTTATACAAGTTCACTTTTTAACATTTGTCCAATAAAAAAAAGATTACTAAAAATTATTTTTTAATATTAATATTTTAACTTTTTATTATCGCCCGAAGCACGGATGAGTACACTAGTATACAATAGGCTTGAATTGAAGTTGAAGACATTCAAGGTTAAGGTGGCTTTTGGGTATGCCACATCTCATTTCAAATTATCACTTACGCTGGGTGGACTAGCGCTCACCTTCTCTTAAGATGTGTTCTCGATATCTTGATGTTTTTCCTAAAAAGCAAACATTGCCTTGCCTCGCTTCTCTTATCCATTATGAAGATTACTCATACCTTATTTTGAATATGTTCATTCCTAATACTATCTCTCTACATATATTTACATGGACGTATCTATGTATATAATTAGGGGTGCCACGACAATCAAACACCTCAATCTCTCTTTCTCTCTCTCATATATATATTATGTATTAAGTCTTTTTACCTGCCACCCACAATTATAAGAGAATGCTTGGTGCCATTGATGAAGGGTCAAGTTTTCGTCTTTTAGGTGTGAGTATCATTCTAGTGAAGCATACCGTAAATTGAGAATTTTCACATATTACTTTGTCTTTGTTACTGAAATTATGTATGTGAAATTCTTTTGCTTCTTTATATTCAGTTTGTTATATAGAGTGTGAAGTATTCATAAAGATAATTAATTATATCATCATGTAGTCATTTTTACTTTGCGTAAAGTGGTCATAATCATTTTTTCTTTTTGCATTTCATTAATCTATACAAACCGAAAAGGCGAATACCTAAATCGTAGAATTTAACCAACCAAATATTTATCCTATTTGGACCTTGTAATAACAACACGTCCATGTTCAAAACGATATGATACCCCTCACCTTTTAATACTGAATCCACTTCTCAAATATCTTTCATTTTCACTACCTACGTTGCACTCTTATCATCAATAATAATAAGCAAAACTCGATGGCGGTAGTAGTGCAATTTCTAGCTAGCTAATGGAAAAGAATATTTTTCAAGAACGATAAAGTACCAAGTGGGAAAAAAATAAATGCTCTAAGTAGTAATGCAATTGTAGCTAGCTATTGGAAAAGAATATTCAACAAATTATTAAAGATAATTAATAATTAAGTGGGACAAAATTTGACATGTTGGACTAGCAATATATATAGTAGTCTCTTTCCATGAAACTTAGTACCGACATTCTTGCGATGTAAAAAGATAAGTTATCTGTCACATAATTGATAAAATTATGTATTCATAGTGCTTTGTGAATATTTTGGATGATTAACTATTTCATGTTGTAGTAAAATATTTTTAATATAATTTTTAATTATTTAATTATGTTCAGGTTTCACACCCTAAATTCAATATTTCTTTCTTCTTCACTTTTCACGAGTCTCAAGCTTTGATTTTTAAATTTAAAATTGACTGAAAAAAATTCACTTTAAAACTCGATCAATAATTTATTAAATGACTTCACGATTTTCTAGTTCCAACTAAAATATGAAAGTCAATATATTCAATCCTCGAAAACAAGATCTCTCGATTTCTCTCTCTCTATAAATCTGAATTATGTATTGAAATAATATCACATAAATTAAAACGTAAAAAATTATAATCATCTATTACTTTATGTATTTACTATGTTAACTTAGACTAGAGTACTAGACACATGAAGCTTAGTGCAACACGGTACGTCTAAGGCTCTTTAGCATATGACGTGGTAGGACGCGTGGCAGTTGGCAATAACGAGTTCAATATTTTATGTATGGAGAAAAAAGAAAAATACATAGTCTAATGCATAAAATATTTCGTGTTCATATAAAATTTAGGAAGAATCAAACTCCTGAACAAACAATATATTAAAAGAATTTAGATTATATAAAAGATATGGTAGTATACATTGTCGATATACATAACATAAATATCCTCATTTAAATGAATAAATCTTGTCTTATTAATTTCCTTTTTAATTTTTTTATTTATTAGTTAGTATCTAATTTGAAGCTTGATTAATATGGATTTACGTCCAAATTAAATTCTTGTGAAGAGACGGAGGTAAAGTAGAAATTATGTGTTCAGCAAAATCCAAAAACTATTTTTTTAGTCATTAATATGTATAAATATTAATTTAGAATACAATAATAAAAAACAATTAAAATTGACAATATGTAAATTTTAAATTCACCTTTAATGTCATTGTATAGAAATTCTAGTACATATTATTTTATTCCATGTGTGCTTTATTCTTTCTCTATAAAAAGGCTAACCAACCATAATACATGCATACTATACTTAAACACTTCACAACTCTCTCTCTCTCTCTAAATTATTGGTTTTTCTTTTGGCTGATTTTTTCTTTGCTTCACAAAATATTCAGACTTTCTCAACTCATCAGAAAGCACAAAAATAAATAAATAATAATAATGGGGAATTGCATGGAAACATGTTTATTACACAGAGAAGAAGAATTAGAGGATCAAATTGTTCATGAACAAGAAATGGAGGGTGAAATTGTCAAGGCAGAAGAAAATGTGGTGGAGAAAAATAATATTATGAGAATAAAGATGGTTTTGAGTAAAGAAGAATTGGAAAGTTTATTTGTTCAATTGAAACTCAATGAAGGGAAAAGTTTAGAGGAATTTTTGGGAGAAATTGAAATGGAAAGAAGAATAAGAAGAGAAAATAGAAAAGATTCTAAGTGGAAACCTTCTTTAGAAAGTATTATAGAGAGCCCAAAAATTCAAGAGATGGTGGATAGATAATGAGATTAAAAAATAAAATTAGGTATGCAAAATATCTCGCATTAGCTGTGTCTCAAAACTGCTCACATTTTTGTCTCTTTTTTTTTCCTTTGTTCAATTATTTTTCTACTGTAATATCTTATATATTAAATTTCACGCTACTTGGTATTTTGTTATGTAGTTTTTCAGTTTTGTGTTAGTAATTTTTCTTGATTTATTACACCTTATTTGGATGGTTGTTATTCATTGTATTGTATTTATTGTATTGTATTGTTAGTTTAATATAATGTTTATTTTGATTGTTATTTAAATAATATCGTATCGTTTAAATTCATTGTTAGATAATGACAAAAAGTTTCATTTTGTATAACAATCAATTTGGGGTAATCGAATTGTTACCTTAATATTTTTTTCTTATTTTGTCTTTAGTTATTATTTATAATTATATTTTAATTTTTATCTTACTTTTTCATAGTAGCTTTAATTGTTACCCTTCATTTCTTACAGTTTATTATTCAAATAATTGACCTGAAATATTATATAACGATAGAAAATGATACAATCTATTTAAATATTTTATTCATTAAAAAAAATACACTATGATTCAATATAATACCTCCTTTTCTTACGGGTTATCATTCAAATAATTGACGTGGAGTATTATATAACGATACAAAATGATGCAATCTATTTAAATGTTTTATTCATTAAAAAAATACACAATGATTCAATACAATACAATATGATACATCGTAAACAATACGTAACCATTATCCAAACAGAATGAATTAGTGGTAATTTTTTCAGATACTTTTATCACTTTTTAAATAGTGGCTATTTACTTAATAACTTTGTGGAATGGGCTATATTTTGAAGTATACATCATTTTCTTTACTTTTCCGGGGTTAGAAATTAGTTTGCCTATAGATTTTTTTTTCTCTTACAATCGAAGAAGAAAGCAATGGGTGGAGCGAGGAGAATTCCACGAATCAAGTTTCCACAGAGGCATTCAAAGCCTTCTGGTATGGCCCATCTCCTTTTCTGCTTCTGGGGTTCTGTAATTTTTATCTGTATTTATGAATATGTTGATGGATTCTTGATTTGTTTGATTAATATTTTTTGCTAATTCGGTTTTGTCTTTCGTGTTAGAGCTAAATGGTAGAGAAGATTCGTATAGTTGACCCCAGTTAGTTTGTGATTGAAGCAAAGTTGATTGCTTGATTGATTGCTTTTTGTGTAGTTATAGTTGTGTTTAGTTTCCACAGATGCATTCAAAGCTCTCTGGTATGCCCCACATCCTCTTGTGCTTTTGGGGTTCTGTAATTTTTCTCTGTAATCATGAATATGTTGATGGATTCTTGATTTGTTTGAGTTTTCTTTTGCTAATTCTGTTTTGACTTACGTTTTAGAGCAGAATGGTAGAGAAGATTCGTATAGTTGACCTCAATTAGTTTGTGGCTGAAGCAAATATTTGATTGCTTTTGGTTTATTTATAGTTGTATTCAGTTTCAATCAAATGATAAAACCGTGAAAGAGTTGCTGGTAAGTAAGAGCGGATGGGAATGGTGGTTCAGGTTCCTTAATTTTGCTTCGAGTGATGAGTATTTGTTAGATTTGATCATTTTGGTAAATGAGCTTAGTTTTAAAAGGATCCGAAAAATGTCTAATTATGAGGGCCAGCTGGTTGTGAATGGTACAGATGATTTGTATAGTTGATCCCAGCTGGTTTGTGATTGAAGCAAAGTTGCTTGCTTGCTTTTTGTTTACTTGTTGTGTTCAGTTTCAGTTATATGATAAAACCGTGAAAGAATTGCTGGCGAGGAAGAGGGATTGGGGGGTGGTTGTTTAAATCCCCTTATTTTGCTTCAGGTGATGAGTATTTGAATATCAGATTTTGTCGTTTTGGTATATGAGCTTAGTTTCAAAAGGATTCATAGAAAATTCTAATTTTGAGTGACAATTAGTTGAGAAAGTTCCATGTGTGCACCTAAGGCATTTCACTAGGAACAATTCTTCTGCAAGTTATTTCTTTTACAAGTTTACGCTAAGTGAGTAGAATACACGATTGAATTTAAAGTGTCACTATTGGCTAGAAAAGTGCTTAAAGTTGTGTTCTTGTTTCTCGAAAACTAGAAATGAAGACTCATTTGCGATCAGTTTAACAAAAAGGAATCATCTTTATTTTCAGTTGCATTCATTTTCTTTTGAAAAATTTCCTTTATTTCAATTCTAGAGCAGAATGGTATAGATGGTTCATGTAGCCAATTCCAATTGGTTTGGGATTGGAAGTGTTTCAAAAAGTTAGTTTGGGATTGAAAACAATTTTATTTTTTTTAGTTTGGGATTAAAACAAAGTTGATTGATTGTTTTCTTTTTCTGTTTACTTATGGTTGTTCAGCTTCAATCAAGTGATAAAACTGTGATAGAATTGCTATGAGAGGAAGTGGGTGGAAGATGGTGGTTCAGGATCAATACTTTTGCTTCGAGTGATGAGTAATTTCTTAGATTTGATCTTTGTGGTAAATGAGCTTAGTTTCAAAATGGTTCCTAAAAATTGTCTAAATATGAGTGGTGCTTGGTTAGGGAAGTCTCATGTGTGGATGTGGGGCATTTCACTAGGAGCAATTTTTTAGAAATAGGCTGTTGACGAGTTCAAGGCTTTCATATGGGAAACAGTTCATAGAATTCATTACAATGGTATTTTTCATAAAACCAAAATTCATTATAGTGGTGCTTTTATTTTATGAAAAGTTACCATTGATCTAGTCCTTGCTCGTCAGTGTTCTGTATAACTATTAATTGGGTTCCTTTGGCTTCATATTATTTGTAGTTTTTCTTTTCTATTGCTGAAATATGGCCCTTGAATGAGGAGCATCAATGGCTGTTAAATAAGATGGTAGAAACTTGTAGGGGTGTTGTTGACTCTTAATTAACTTCAGCTCCAGTGGTGCTTTACTCTCCTCACACCTTAGATAACATATTACCAATTTAGGAAGGATTGTCAAAATTCACCAACTTGCGTGTATTCTAAGGAGTTGTAGTAGACAACTTCACTTTCACGTTCTGTGGTAAATTCACAAGTTGCTGGTTGATTCAATATGTGCGCTTGCACCATAAAGAATCACCATTTTTTGTACCTAAATGCTGATAGCTGCCAGTGCAGAAGTCTACTGGTGTAGTTGATTGCTATTACCTGTTGTGATAGTGTTTAATCATATTCCTTTCCTTTTTCAGTTTTGTTTGTTCAAGACGGTCAATGGTTTAGCCTGGATATAGGTTGCTTGCTTGTACACTTCTTCCTAGTTTCTTTTTGAACATGAAGGTTTTTTTGCTCTGCAGGTTCCACATCCCAGAATTCCCAACATCAGAAAACTCCAGCAGCTGAAGAAGCTCCTCGGACATTTTTCTCAAGGTCCCCAACTAGCATGTCTGTTGCAGGGAAGGCTTCTGACCAACCCAAAAGAACACCAGTGACTCAGGAGGAAATTGATTCCATTTTGGTACATACCAACTGTTAATACAGAGTCTTGAACTTATTGACATTTTCATACAGGCGATTATGTTAACTAGATGCCTTTGCCTATTTAAGGAGGTTATGGAGGTCGCAGATTAGGGTAGAAGGTTACTAGGTAGTTGAACATTGTCTCGCTTCCCGATGGAAAGGATAATTACTAGCCTTTCATCGAAAGTGTCTCTCATGGCACATGCTGAACATAAGATGTAGACTTAGGCAATGAATCCTGACCTGGTTGTATGACAGATAATGCACCATGATTAAGTAATTTTTAGCCAACAGGGTTATTCGAACAACAGTCTTGTGTAAAAATCCCAAACATGGATTGAGAAACAAAATGTCCTTTTCAAACATGAACTGGAAAACAAAATGACGTTTAATACAACAACATCCCAGTGTAGTCCCACAAGTTCAGGTCTATGGAGGGTACAATGTATGTAGACCTTACTCCTACCTCAAAATGACGTTCTAATGAATTGTATTATTTGTTTTCTTTATGATTTCGATTCATTCAACTGGCTAATTGTTTTTTTCCTTTTGGCAGTTGGGTGGCTGCCTCTGACTTTAGGCAGGCGAATTACCTTCAGAGAGAAGACACAGCTCACAAATTCACGCTTTATGTTTAGTGATTGGGTGACTACCTTTCATGCTTATGTTTTAACTGTTGTACTTCTTGAAACCAGTGACTCTTTTCAGCAATCAATGTTTTTGATGAATGATTGTTAATAATTCGTTATGCACGGTATGGCAATCGAGACCTGGATTGGCAAACTACCTCATACATTGGTAGGCTTTATTCTTTGGTATAGAATATAACCATTTGCAGACATTGCATGATAATTTCTCTACCATCTGGCTAGAGAAATTTGTTATTTGCAGACATTGCATGATAACTATTATAGAACTTAATGGTAGGTTGTCTACATCACACCCCTTGGGGTGCGGCCCTTCCCCAGACCTGTTAATGCGGGATGCTTTGTGCACCTTGTTGTCCAAATATAGAGAACTTATTGTCGACTCCGACTTTACTGGGATTGAAGCATAGTAGTAGTTGTTATTATAGACAATGCATGATAAGATTTTCTATCAGATGGTCAGAGAATTTGTAGAAATTCATCAAGACTTCATTCTTGAAATTGTTCACCTTAGCATAAGGCTGTGTGTGTACTGAATGGTTGTAAGCTGAAAATTTCTGCATTTGTTGCATCAATATTCTTATAGGCAGGTGAACTTATGTTCAGTTAGGTGTAAGTTATGTCCCACGCCCTTATTGAACCTATGTCTCGCTAGATATAAGTTCGATTTCTAAGGGTAAAAATTAAAATCAATCTATTTGAAGGGCAAACCATGCAATTAAATCTTCAATTATTAATATTTAAGATAATCGTCCTAGAATTGAGAATTCATAAAATTTAAATTCAGATTCCGTTCATTCTGTATTAGAGAAGTGCAATGCAACATGAAAATGAGAACAGAAATCAAAGGGGTAAAGGTATAATAATGATGTAAAGAATCAACTTAGAAACAATCAAAGAATAAGAATGATTTCTGGACAATCTAATTATTTTATGAAATAAGTATCAAAAATACACATAAACTATCCTTCTTTTTTGAGTTTTATACCTAAACTATTAGGAATGTGAGTTTTATACTTAAACTATCATTTATTAGTTTGAGCAACACATCTTTTTCTTTTATTTCACTCTCATCATGGTGTGTGTACCAAACTCTCTCTTTCATTTAAAAAAATTTGTCACATCACACTCCACATTGACAAAATATTCCACCTTAACAAAAATTAAATAAATTACAAGAATTAGTTAAAATTAAAGATTAAAGTATTACTATCTCCCGTCAAAAAAAATATTATAAAATAAAATATAAAATATTTTTCTTACCTCACTCCACCATTTTCTCTCACCATATACCCGCCCCCGCCCCCACCCCAATTTTTTATTTTTATTTTTATTTATTAAATTTCTTTTATTAGAATTTTTAAAAAAATTCTTGCTTCATCTCCCCCCCTCCAAATAATAATTTAGATATTTTTATTTTTATTTGATAAAAAAAAATTCTCCCGCCCCACCTGACCCTCCGTTTTCAATTTTTTTCTCCTTTTGCATTAGATATATACATATGATTTTAGAAAAATATTTTTTACTTGTCGCAAGACTTGTCTTAAATAAATTTTTATTTCTCTTATATTCGATACGCAAGTAGGAAAAAATATTTTTCTAAACATATATGGACATATCTAACACAAAATGAGAAAAATATAAAAAGAAATAAATATAAATTAAGAGCGGAGGGTTAGATGGGGTGAGTATAATTTTATTTTTTAAAAAAATAAAAATAATAACACTTTTTAGGAAGGAGTTGGGGAAAGGGTGAGGTATGATTTTTTAAAAATATTTTATAAAAGAAATTTAAAAAATAAAAGGACGGGAATTGTGGGTGGGTGGTGGAGGGGAGAGATGGTGGAGTGCATGATCAAAATATTTTAAATTTTATTTTTTTAAAAAAATATTTTCTTTTTTGGGGGATAGAAATACTTTAATATTTAACTTTTAACTAATATTAATAGTTTATTTATTTTTTGTCAAGATAAAATATTTTATCCATGTGGAATGTCATGTGACAAAGTTTTTAAAAAAATAGAGAGAGCATAAAGAGTGTATTACACATACTGAAGTGTATTTCTCAAATCAATAACTGATAGTTTAGGTATGAAACTCACACTTCCAATAGTTTAGGTATGAAACTCAAAAAATAAATGAATAATTTAAATATGTTTTTGATATTTATCTCTTATTTTGTAGAAATCTTTCAAAGAACTCTTAACCAACATTTAGGTATCAAAAGCTCAATCATGTTTCCATATTATTAGTTTGCCTGATTTTAATAGGTTATAGTATACTCTTCTCCCTCTCTTTTTTTCTGTTCTTTTTTTTTTTGTTTTTTCACAATATTCGATATTTATATTGGGGCTCAAGTAAATTCGATGTTTTCTAATAGGATTTTTTTTCATTTCAAAATTTGAAATTCGAGACATCTGATTAAGGGTGAAGAGATTCCAATCATTCCACAATCTTAATATTTCGACGCTTGGTGCAATAAAGAAGATGTAACATGTTTGCTACGTTTTTAACTGAACCTAATATTTTGACATAATATGTGTATTAGTATATATTTAAAACTTTATAAAAGCTTTAATAAATATTAAATTTTGAATTCATCATTTTTAAGAACACTAAATTCAATAATAAAGAGAATTTTAAATCTAATTAAAAATAAAAAGTAATACGAAATCCTAACTATGAAACAACGAATCAGATTCATTAATTCAGCCCAATAACTTCGGGCCCAGGTTTTGACCCAGCCAAAGCCCATACTATCCCTTAACCACGCTCCTACTCAGCGCGTGCACCCACGTCTTCCTTACTGATAACAGTATATAACCAATTTCAAAGCTCATTCAACTGATCAAAAAACATATTCGTTCATTCCTTCTTTCACTCTTCAAAAAACAGAGTGCATTAGATTTGTGTTTCTTCTTGTTGTACTTCTTCGTCTGTTTACGTATCGAATCAGAATTTTTGTTTGTTTGAAAGATGAATTCTCAGATTTGCAGATCTGCTTCACGAGTTACCAAGTCTCTGTTCAGTTCGAGTTCTCGTGCTTTTTCCGGTAAAATTTTCGTACCGTTTCCCCTTAAATCTCAAATGTTTCTTACTTCTTCATTTACTCGCCTAATTGTTCATGTATACTTTATATATAATAAAATTTGTCAATCTATGTGTGTGTGTGTGTGTGGTGGGTGCATAGACTGATTTTCAATCCTAGTGCATTTCCAGCTCGGTCTATATATGTGTATGTGTGCAGACTGATTTCGAATATTCTCGTGCATTTCGAGCTCCGTATATATTATACACGTGATTTGTGTGAAATTGTGTGTTGATTTGAAATCTTAGATGTTTCTATTATGGCTGCCTTTAGCACCGTTGATGTGTTTGATCAATCCATAGGTGTGTGTGTGGGGGGGGGGGTTCTAATACTGATTTCAATTCTCGTGCATCTTCAAAACTCGGTGTGTGTGTGTTTTGATCTGCGTTAGGGGAAGCATTGAGCTTTTTGATCATGACATTTAAGTAAAAAATTAATCAGTGTGTGTGTGTGTGTGTGTGGTGCACAGATTGGTTCAAATCCCCGTGCTTCTTCGAGCTTGGTTTATATACACGATACATAGATATTTGTGTGTGTGTGTATAAAGTTACGTGTTGATTTGAAATCCTAGATGTTCCTATGGCTGCCTTTAGCTCTGTTGATGTGTTTGATCTGTGAGCGGGGAAGCATTGAACTTTTCGATCCTGAAATTTAAGTAAAATGAAATTTTGAGCTTTTAGGTTGATACTTTGTCTCTATATTGGTCTATAATTTGCTTTCTTTCAGATAGGTCTAATAGAGTTGCACTTTTCTTGGTACATTATCTTTTATCACCAATCTGTCATTTTACAGCACGAAGTTAAGTGATGTTCGCTACTACTCCCCTATCTGCAATCTGGCACATATATTTTGATGTTTCAACGAGGTTGAGTAAAGTCCTTGTCTCTGATTTTCTAAAATGCTGAAATCGAAGTGGATATTTGTGAGATTCTGATTAACAATTAGTAGTTGTTTTGAATGTTTGGATGGCTATCACTTTGCTATTTGTTCTTCACATTTATGATGATACGTTAAATTTCTACATAGGGATAATCTAGTGGTTATGGCTACACTTAATACTCTGCGCTCAAACTATATATCTATATATGACTTTCTTTTACAAAACTTATATAATAGACCGAACCATTCAATGTCCGTATATCCTAGATCAGCCTTCTATTTCTATATCTGACTTGTCCTATTTGCAGGGGGACGAGCAGTGGCTGCAGCAGCCACAGTTTCTTTGAGAGGAGTTGTGCCTTCTTTAGCTTCATATGGAAGGACTAAGTCCCAGAATTCGTCTACAGGTTGGATCTCAGGAATCCTCACCCTTCCTGCAGCAGGTTGGTATCTTAGTACTTACTTCTGTTGAATGTTGCTGCTACAATTTTTTTCTGTCCTTTGAGAATGCACCTCTTTGGTGAAACTTTGAAACTTCTGTATGCAATGACTAATAAATGAAATAGGAACCTCTAGTCTAATTTCGTTTGTTTTTCCGTCTTTATTATATGTAGCTTACATGCTCCAGGAACAAGAAGCACATGCTGCCGAGGTACCTTATTCTAACTCTTCCTATGAATAGATGTGTTATATCTTGCATTTATAGTTACAGTCAACCCTCCTAATAACAACGTCGTTTGTCTGGATGTTTTTGGCTGCTATAGCGAGATGTTATAGAAAATATATAATAATTGTAACATAATATGAAAGTTGGTTCCGAAGAAAACTAGGTTGTTATAGTGAAATGTTATTATAGAAAATGACTGTTCTAACGATGTCTGACTGTATTTGCATTCTTTGTCACAACTGACGCGACACATTTTTCTTACAAGATGGAGCGCACCTTCATCGCCATCAAGCCAGATGGAGTGCAAAGAGGCTTGGTATGTGTGCTCCATGAACTATCTTTGTCCCTCTTGCATCCATGATATGTAGACTCTTTCCGATTGGCTAAGAAATTTTCGTTCCATATTGCAGATTTCAGAAATCCTCTCACGCTTTGAGCGCAAGGGTTTCAAGCTGGTCGCGATCAAAATTGTGGTTCCGTCTAAGGATTTTGCCCAAAAGCATTATCATGACCTTAAAGAGAGACCATTTTTTAATGGCCTATGTGGTTTCCTTAGCTCCGGCCCTGTCGTAGCAATGGTTAGATTGAATTTAGCTAAGTCTAACCTTACTTGTTTGCTAAAGAGTTTCACTTTAAATAATTCCATTATTGAATTCTAGGTATGGGAAGGTGAAGGAGTGATTAAATATGGACGGAAGCTTATCGGAGCTACAGATCCGCAAAAATCAGAACCTGGAACAATTAGAGGTGACTTAGCTGTTGTAGTCGGAAGGTACCAAAACTTCTTGTATTATTCTATAGTTAGGCCTTGCTTATTTTTTAAAAGATTAAGACTTCTGAATCTGAACAAGATGAGTTGCTTTGCAGGAACATTATCCACGGGAGTGATGGACCTGAGACTGCCAAGGACGAGATCAAACTATGGTTCAAACCAGAAGAGTTGGTTAAATACACAAGCAACGCGGAGAGGTGGATATACGGTGTGAACTGAAAAACGTCGTTTTTCTTAATTTAAACTGTGATTAACTCCGAATGAATACTCGGAAACTAGTGATTATCTGAATAAATCCGATAACCATTTTCCTTGGACAGAGTAGCAATGTAATCTTTACCAAACTGTTATTTAAATTGTTCAAATAATCAAATCTACTGAAATGTTTCTGAGCCTTGTCAATTGCATTTTCCTTTTGGTGTGCCAAGCCAGTGACGGGAACCAGTGTCACCAACTTAACTAGCAGTCTCAGATCCTGTAGCCAAAGAGCGTATACGTTCAAAGTGTTGACAATGACTTTCTTCCCACCCAGAAATCATAGTAAGCTGGGAAGATTAGGTGCAACTCTTGATCTCCTCTTTTTTAATTTTAACGCTCCCCCATGTTCACCAACAAAAGAAATACCCGTTCTAAGCTTTTGAGACAAAATAAGTGGAATAATTGTGTTAGCTACTCATTTAGATAGTGAAACTTTATTCGCATTCGATGTTTACATCAAACCAATGAAGGCAAGATAATGTATATCATGTGTTTAAGGTGTTATAAGAAATCGAGTAGTTTTACCTATTAACCTTCCAATGCAGTATTGTATTTAAGATGAATATCAATTGCCAACGGAAGAACAACATACAATTGCCAATGGAAGAAGGTTTGAATATGTAGCAACATTAAGCAAGAAATACGTGTTTGTTTTTCTTCAAACCCCTAATCCCCTCTAGCTCGCCATTTATTAACTGATCTCGGTTAATTTTTCTTCATTAGCTACTAAGATATTTCAATTAGCCAAGTTTGAAAAGTTCAAATAACACAGACTAGCCACAAAACTTGAATACAGTTTTTCGATTAGAGATTTATGGATCAAAGACGATATCTCAGCATATGACCGTTCGCCTTCTCAATGCCTGAGCTTCCACTCAATGCATTCTTTTCGATCTTGTATAACCTAATCTCCCCCCCCCCCCCCCCAATTATGATGGTGTGATTTTGTCAAATGCTCGACAAGTCACTAAAACAACGCATAAATTGTGTTCGTCAACCAAATTTGTTCAGTGATATTCCCAATCCAGATTGGAACACATTGCATGAGGATTAATTGATGTCGCGCTTTTCTATGTGGATCGTACAAGAGGCTAAACCTCTTCGAAAACCAACTTTCAACCCTTACAAAGAACAAATATACATAAAAACAATTCATAGCTCAAGCACTACATTTTTATATTTTGAATCCACTTAGCGAAAATTCAGCTAGATCCTCCACTGAATACATATAATAAAATTTAAATTATAATTTAAAAATAAATATTATTTTTAAAATAGAGTTAATGGGAAAAACGCACACCTAAACGATCACCTTTTTGCTAGTTTTATATCTCAAATTTAATACCTCAACTACTACTCCTTTTGTATTAAAATATGACTCAATGTTAAGCTGGCTTTACACGCGCCTGTTGTCGATTGAGAACAAATATCTGACTAACTCAGCATTGAGGTGTTTTAATACAAAAGGAATGATAGTGTAGGTATGTAAAGAGAACAATTGATAGTTGAGGTAACAAAAAGTGTCAGTTTAAGTGTGTTTTTTATAATACAATACTCTTTCTGTTCACTTTTACTTGTCAAGTATTCCAAAAAAAAATAATTCACTTTACTTGTCACTTTTAACATATCAAGAAAAAACAATCCTTATTTTACCATCAACAATAATTACTTATTTTCTAAATCTAAGACTATAAATTATTAATATGGATATTACTATAAAATACTCATATTAAATATTATTTTTTAAGAATCGTACAGTTCAATTATTAACAACCATCCAAACAAGTCATAAGGAGGAGCATGTGATTTGCTCGTGCTCGATTGAATAATCAAACGGTGCACCGTCTCTGACTAGAGAGATATTCGTAGCTCGTTTCACCATAATTTTTCATCACTCTAAATTCGCCGTCTTCTTCTTCACAAAAACTCGAAACCCTAGCATTCAACATCAGCTCTATTCAGGAAGTCTATTCAACATCATCTTCTATTCGATTTCACAAACATAAACAGGTATACATTCTTTACCCATTTTGTTTTTGCAATTTTTGAGGCAGATTTTGTTTCTCACGAGCTCTTTGTATCCCTTTGTTATGCGCAATTTTTTTTGAATGAGTTAAAATTTTGCTGTAATTTGTACAATTTTCCAAATAGTTGACAGTAAGGCTTAGTTGTTAATGTTGTGTTAGTCACAATTCTTAGATAAGGAGAACCTGTAGTGTTTTGCAAGTTTTGAGATAGTTTGTGTTTCTAACGAGCTGTTTTTATCCCTTTTTTAATTTTTTTGTATGTTCATGTTGTTACGCTCAAAAAAAGTTTCGAATGAGTGAAGGATTTCCTCTGACTAGTTCAATTTCTTTTGATTTTGTGGTTATCAGATCTAATTTGTTTGGTGATTTCTGTTTACATGCTTTTGTTATGTGGACTTGGGGAATTTTATGAAACTTCTAGAAGGTACAACTGACTATACCAAATAGTTGGCAGTAAGACTTAGTTGTTAATGTTGTGTAAGTCACAATGAGCTAAGGTGAACCTGTAGTGTTTCTGCAATCTTTGAGACAGTTTGTGTGTCTCACGAACTCCTTTTGTCCTTTTTCCCCATGTTGGTTAGTTCAAAAAGTTTCTTGAGACTCGAGAATGAAAAATTGCTTTAATTAGTTCAAATTTTTGGATTTTGTGGTTATGGGAGACCTAGTTTCATCTTTCAGGTTTGTTTCACTATTACAGAAATTCTTTTTGGTGATTTCGTTTTACAGCCTTTTGTTACGTGGGCATGAGTAAATTTACATTAAATGGATGAAAGTAAGTATTAGTTTTAAGAGTTGTTTATGTTACTATGAGATAAGGAGGACCTACACTGTTTAAAGTGAACACCTAATAAGATGAGTTGTGAATTGATCTGAGAAGATAGAGCAGAATATGTATACTGGCTTCGTATAGCTAATGCCCCACTAGTTTGAGGTGTAGCTGCTGCTGCTGGAACCTGGAACCTGCTCTTTTTTTTCTAGTTTGTTTTATTATGAGGTCATTGATTTATTTCCTAGAAGAAGCTATGATGTACTTACTGTTTCTAAGAATGTGTTTCGATGCTTTCTTTGTTGTGCTAGCTTATTAGATGGGAATGTCTAGATTCCAGATGGAATTTGGAGAAACTGATAGGGGTACTCGAGCGTGTAGTTAGTTTCATCTTTGGTTCCTTGAAAAATGTTAGGTGGAGGGAAGGGATGGCATTTAGTTTCTAGATATCAATGAGAGCTTGAT
Organism: Solanum dulcamara; assembly: GCF_947179165.1. Lineage (NCBI taxonomy): Eukaryota > Viridiplantae > Streptophyta > Magnoliopsida > Solanales > Solanaceae > Solanum > Solanum dulcamara. Next base: position 923,419 of record NC_077241.1, on the reverse strand, counting down.
TTATGAGCACTGAGCAGAGGACCTGATTATTTCTGTCCTTTTTTTGTTGTTGTGGGATTATTAAAAGGCTGAATGCTCTGCAGAGATGTGTTATATATTTTGAAAAGGTGTGAAAAAAACAAGTAAATCTTCTGTTTATGGTTGGGTCATGTTTATTTTTGGGCAGTTGCTCTAACTCGTCTATTTGAGCAGTTGCTTTGTCCCTTTGGTTAATATCTATAAGTTTCTCTGTTGTTTGGAGAATGTGCTTAAAGCATTGAGTGTTATAGCTTGTGCTCTTTATGAGACTATCCTTCCGTTGATAAAAAGTAGTTCTTAAAATATTAAATAATTACAAAAAACAGTCTTTTGAGGTTTAGAGAAAAAATGAATGATATTGTTGCCATTAACTCTAGTAATATGTAATTTTAGTTTGTTTAAGTTTTGTAAAATAGTAGCAATTCTCCTAATAGAACTCTTCTCATATAGAATGCATTCCAGCTTGATTATTTGTCTGATTGTCAGATTAAACTAAAGTATTTGATTACTTTCCATTCACCCGCAGCTAGAAAGGGGGAAGGAGGGAAGGGCAGTAGATTTTGTTTAGTAGTTGGTTTTTATCCTCTGTATTTTGTAACCTATCTTTTCCGTGAGCTGATATTTGTTCTTCAAATGTTCAGCGTGATCCATATCCTTCTCATTGATCGATTCAATCTATCATATACTTACATCTTCTTTTGACTTCTTTGAGTTTTCCTTCTGTGCCTGCATCTTTGGGTGCCCTTGAAGTTTAGTTAATGGATATTTCCATGTTATATTCAGTTGACTGATTTTCCTCCCCTCTCAGATGGCAGCTAAAACACTGACAACTGAGACTATTGCACTTACTGAGAAGAAAATGGACATGACATTAGGTATGCATGCCAGCTATATATGTTTTATGCCTATCTTTTGGTTTGCTTCCTCTTTTTGCTGATAATCACTTGGTGGTTGCAGATGATATCATCAAGATGTCCAAGACAAACACAACCAAAACTAAGCAGCCAAGAGTTTCAGTAAGCACATTACTGTCCGACCATTTAGTGTTCATTTTAGCTTTTGTCAACTTGATTTGGAACATTTTAACACATTTATCATCTGCTATTTTGCAGAATAGAAGCCAAAAGTTTTCTAATAACATTGCTCAAGATAAATCTGCTAAGATACAAAGGTTTATGGACACAAGATCATCTATGAGACAGGTACTCTTCACCATTGGCGCAACCTATGAAGTATTTTGATGTATTCTTTTTCTTATTTGTGAACGTTGAATACTTTATACACTGTTTGTGTTGATATTCTTCTTCTTAGGGGGCTCTTGCTCAAAGAAGATCAATTTTTCAGGGAGACCAGTTTCCTTTGGCAACTGAGGCTGCCAGAAGGGTGGCAGTTGCTCCTATTCGCAATAGGGCTTTCAATCGAGGCCGGGCAATGAATATAAATAAACAGAGGTGTGTTTTGAAGTATGAGGTTAATATATGATTAATCTTGTTGTTTATTAATTCCCTGGACAAGCACATGTCAAATCTGGAGTAACAATTGAACTCTCATTTGATGCAGGTAAATTGTGGTCCTATTTATTGTAGATGAATTTGCCATGTGTCTCTCCTTGCTTTTATATACTTCAAAAGCATGCTGTTTCCTGTTAATCCGGTTGGGAGACGTTCAAGTTACAGTCTTTGGAAGTTTGTTCAAGTGTCGAATGATGGTTATTTTCCGTCAGAAAAGTTACATCCTTCTACAACATGTTGGTTGTCTTCAGTTTGTTGTGCATGTGTTGTATTTGAGTTCTACTCTTTTTAAGTTGGTATCGGGACACCCCAAGATGTGGAACTCTTAAGGTGGATTTGAAATACATTTGGGCTGGCATAAAGATGTGTTATAATGAGATTTTCCCTGTGTTGGGGTAACTGCATAGTTTCTGAGGATTTGTCTGGTAGAGATAACATCATGAGTGTATAACCTCTTGTTAATTTGAGGTTTTGGAATGATTGCTTCATATGAACGGATGCCCTTGGATAAATTTGTCCCATGATGTACATCAATTCTATGGAAATTGATTATCAGTGATTTTCTTTTGGGTTACAGAAAGGACATGAAAGGATGTCCTGTTAAAAGATTCTGTTTTAAGTGACTCAACTATTTCACAATGAATTGTCTTTGAATTTCCGCCGAGATTTGGATTATCAATTCTTTCTCATTTTCTTTCCTCTCCCAACCTCCAAAGTTTTTGTTGACAAGAAGTTTGGGGTGGCTTGGAGCATGACAAATGTCTTTGACTTTCTTTTGGGACATTAATAATCAGTTCTTCCTCATTTTCTTTGCTCTGCCCAACCATCAAAGTTTATGTTGATAAGAAGTTTGGGAAGGCATGGAGCATGACACATGGCATTCATCAGATTTCTTTCAGCAATGAGTTTGCGAGGCTGTTGTGCATTTTAAGTTTTGCCTTCTACACATTACATAACATTATTGTATTATTTTATGGGTGGCATGGTACTATTGATTTTTGAAATGGTGGTTGCGGGTCATGTAAATGTTGATACTTCTCTTTGTGTGGGCATATATCCAACTCGTTTGTGCTGAAACCTTTTGGCGGTGTTTTGGAGGATAGAGATTGCATGTTGTACTTAAACTCTTTAACAGAGACAGTTAGGTTTGTGGGACGCGTGAGGGACTTTAAATTTTGTGACGTTGGAAAGTTAGCTGCAACTCTATTGAAGCAGTTCTAGCATCGTGGTGAAAGCCGTTATGCTGAAGTTAGGAGCACTATTGGATATTTGACTGATGATTTGTCCAAATTCCAAGGAAGATATTTCTTCCACATCGGTGTTTCTGTTAGTTCTAAGTTTGGACTTTGTTTCCTTCTGGTGGGGGATGAGCTGAAAGCTATCAATTTCTGTTTCGGATGCTGCTACTGTTTCTCAGGTTTGGCTAGTTGAGAAGTTTTAGTTTGAGGCTCGATGGTAAGTTGGAATTAAAAAAATTATATGTTCAGAATGACCCATCACTGGGAATATCCTCTGCATCTTGGTGCTGCTCACCCTTTAGTAAGAAATCTGCGAATAAGCTCTTCTCCCTACAGTCTCTTCAATTCTCTTTCTGTTGCTTGTGCAGGTTTGGGACTCCTCCAGTTCAGAAGAGTGCTGCAAATGGTGCCAGGTTTATTGCTAAGGTAAGAGAGGTTTAACAAAAACTTATAAGATTCTTCCCTGTAAAACTTATGAAGGTCCCCTGTTTTCTTTTTCCTCCCATTGAACGGCCTGATTTCGTGTCGAGCTTTGCAGCAACGGCTGTATTACTGAAGGTGTTCCCATTTTCTGTCCATTAATTTGTCAGTTCTTAGGACCTGCATTGCCTTCGTGATATTGTCGATCTTGTATATCAGCTGGTATAGATCTTGGTAAGTTCTGAAAAAATGTAACGAGGTTTTGTTTCGTGTGTAGCAACTAAAGCAGGAAGTCAAGGCAGTGTCAAAGCAGAGGCCTCAGACATTAGATTCTCTATTTGCAAATATGAAGGAACAGAGGATGAAGATGCAATCTCAGCAGAACAACGCGCCAAGGAGAAATGGCGGTGGTCAGCATGTAGCACCATGGGCTAGGGGTCATTTTGGCAAGTGAGTAGATCTGTGCTTAAGCTGTGAATCCATATGTCAGTTGCAAAATAGTACTTCTAGGTTGTTTTGTAAAGAAGTGATGATAGCAGAGCTCCATGCCAGCTGATTCCATGATCTATTACTCGGTTTGGTCCTCTTTGTGTACTTTGCGGCCTAGATGTTATCACTAGATCTTACCTTTTCTGGAAGAATGACGAAAACTGTTTGGAACATGTGGTTTCATTTCCCTTTGTTCTATCTAATATTAAAAACTTTGTATAGCATTTCTTAGTTTTATAGTCTGTTTGGATATACTTATTTTAGGTGCTTTGAAGTCAAAATAGTTACGAGTAATTTTGTGTAATGTTCGGGTAAAATAAAAAGGAAGTGCTTATAAAAATTTGTTTTAAGTCAAAAGTGAAATTCTAATATATGGCATTCGACTTATAAGCCGTAAGTTCAAGTCCACACGAGCTCTAGTTTGATTTCGTGACCCTTAAGTACTAAAAAATTAGTGCTTCTTACAGAAGCTATGATATAATTCACTAGGTAATCATGAATGGTCCTTCATAAATTTAGAGTCAAAAAGTTGCAGACAGACATAACATATTTATAGGTTAATGCACATTAAAAATTAAAGAGGCTTGGATTTTATTGAAGCAGTCACTTGATAATTATGCATGGTCCTGCAAAATATGGGTTCAAAAAGTTTTGAACGGTCATATTTAGAAAATATTCATAGGCTAATGTTTATGAATAACTAAGAAAAATACAAAATTTTCTAGTTAACAAAAAGTGGTGTGGATCTTGTAAAAGTTATTAATATCATTCTAAATTATGGATGATCCAACAAAATTTGGAGTCAAAAAGTTTCAATCTATCATGTTTTAAAAATATTTATAGGCTAATACACAAGAAAATTGGAAAACAAATCCTAAATTTCTATTTCGTAATTTCTAAATGCTAAAAATGTGGCGTGTATTTTATATAAGCTATGAATATAATTAATTAGCTAAATACGGATGGTCCTTCAAAATTAGGGGTAAAAAAGTTCATACAATCATATTCACAAAATATTTATAGGATAATACAAACAAAAAACTGAGAAAAATTTTGAATACCTATTTCATACCCTCTAAATGCTAAAAAAAAATGACACGGATTCTATAGAAGATATGAATATCATTAATAGATAATTATGGATGATCCTACAAAATTAGGAGTCAAAATTCGGACATACATATTTACAAAATATTGCTAACATACACGAAAAATTAAGGAACATCTTGAATTTCTATTTCGTCACCCCTAAGTGCTAGAAAAAAATAGCGTGGATCCTACAGAAGCGATGCATATCATTTACTTTGGAGTCAAAAAATTTTGGACAAGCATATTGTCAAAATATTCATATGCATTAGCACATGGAAAGTTAAAAAATCCTAAATTCCTCTTTCATAAAATGCTAAAAAAGTGGCTAGATCCTATAGAAGTTATGAATATCATTCACTATGTAATTACAGATGGTCTCACAAAATTTGGGATCAAAAAGTTTCATACAATCATATATATTTAACGCTAATGCGCACAAAAGATTGGGAAAAATTTTGATTTCTTATTTCGTAACCTCTAAATATTAAAAAAAGTGGCATGATTTCTGTACAAGCTATGAATAAAATTCATTTGATAATTATGATGGTTCTACAAAATTAGGAGTCAAAAGTTTTGAAGGGGCATAGATATAAAATATTCATAGGCTAATATACAAGAAACATTAAAAAAAAATCTTGACTTTCTCTTTCGTGACACTTAATCACTAAAAAAGTAGCGTAAATTCTAAAGGTTTTGCAAAAAAATTGACCGAAAGCTATATCACCAAAAAATTAATGGGCTAACATACACGAAAAACAGAGAAAATCTTCTAATTCCCGTTGAGTGATCCCTAAATGATGAGAAAGTGCCGTGGATCATGCTGAGACTACACATACTGTTCTCCCAGGTCATTACAGAGGGTCCCAGAAATATTTTGCAAAAAAAGTGACCGAAAGCCATCTAACCAAAAAATTCATGGGCTACACAAACGAAAAACTGAGAAATTGCCTAATTTCCGTTGATTGACCCCTAAATGCTAAAATATTGGTGTGGATCATAGTGAAGCTACACATGCTATTCTCCAAGGTTGTTACGGATGGCCCTATTAATGTTTTGCAAAAAAATTGACCGAAAGTCATATCACTAAAAAATTTCAACACACGAAAAACTGAGAAAATTGCATAATTCTTGTTGAGTAGCCCCTAAATGCAAAGAAAGTGGCATGAATCATGCCGAGACACTCGTGCAGTTCCCCCAGATAATTACAGAGGATCCTGTAAATATTTTACAAATATATTGATCGAAAGCCATATAACCAAAAAATTCATAAGCTAACACATACAAAAAACATATAAAAATCTCCTAATTCCCTTTGAGTGGCCACGGAATGCGAAGAAATTGATATGGATTATGCCGAGGCTACACGTAATGTTTTTCAAGGCCGTTACAGAGGGTCCCGTAAAGGTTTTGCAAAAAAAATAATCAAAAGTTATATTACCAAAATATTCATGGGCTAACACACGAAAAACAAATCGCCTAATTCCTGTTGAGTGACCTCTAAATGCTAAGAAAGTAGCGTGGATCATGATGAGTCTACATGTGTTGTTCCCCAATTCATTTACAGAGGGCCCTATAAAGGTTTTGCAAAAAAATTAACCCAAAGTCATAGTACCGAAAAATTAATGGGCTAACACATACGCAAAATTGAGAAAATCGCCTAACACTTATTTAGTGCCCCCAAAATCCTAAGAAAGTACCGTGGATCATTCGATGGCTACACATATTTTTTTCCTAGGTCGTTACGGAGAGTCCTATAATGGATTTGCGAAATAATTGACTAAAATCCATATCACCTTAAAATTCATGTGTTAACATACACGAAAAACTTAGAAAGTTTTTTGTGTGTGTTAGCCTACGAATTTTTTAGGTGCAGGGGGTCCGTGTCGAATTTTCTTGATTTCTTCTTTAGTAGCATCCGCAACGATCAGGGGAACGACTCCAGTAGCACCAACGGGACTTCAACGACGGTTAGGTGCATTTTAGGGGTGATGTAAAAGGAATTAGGAGATTTTGGCAGTTTTTCGTATGTGTAAGCCTACAGATTTTGTGGGTGTCAGGGGTTCGGATTGAATTTTCTTAGATTTATCTTTAGAAGCGTTCATAACAACCAGGGTACGACTTTAGTAGCCCCGGTGCGGCTTTTACAACGTTTAGGATCATTTTATGGGAGACGCAGCAAGAATTAGACAATTTTGCCAGTTTTTCGTGTGTTTTAGAATACAGATTTTTTAGGTTCCAGGGATACGGGTCAAATTTTCTTAATTCTTCTTTTGTAGCGCCTGTAAAAAGTTGGGGAATGACTCCAGTAGCCCCGATGGGGCTTCTACGGAGTTTAGGAGCTTTTTAGGGACGATGCAATAGGATTTAGGCAATTTTGCCAGTTTTTCATGTGTGTTAGCCCACGAATTTTTTAGGTATCGTGGGTTCAGATAGAATTTTCTTGGATTCTTCTTTATTACCGTTCGTAAGTATCTGGTAATGAATCCAGTAGCCCTGGTTGGGGCTTCTACGACGTTTAGGAGCATTTTAGGGTCGACGTAACTTGAATTAGGCAATTTTATCAATTTTTCGTGTGTGTTGGCTTACGAATTTTTTAGGTACCGAGTCTATGGGTTACCCGCACCCCGTCACCTAAGAAATATGTAGGCTAAAACACACGAAAAACTGACAAAATCGCTTAATTTCTGTTGCGTCGCCCCTAAAATACTACTAAACACTATAGAAGCCCTACCGAGGATACTCGAGTCATTCTCCACTTTATTACGGACTCTACTAATGAAGAGTCTAAGAAAATTCGATCCGTACCCCCGATAATTAAAAAAATCGTGGGCTAACACACACGAAAAATTGACAAAATCGCCTAATTTTCATTGTGTCACCCCTAAAATGCTACTAAATGTCGTAATTGCCCCACCGGGCTACTGGAGTCTTTTTCCAGGTTGTCACGAACCTACTAAAAAAGAATCCATGAAATTTTGACCCGGACCCCAGTACCTAAAAAAATTGTGGGCTAACACACACGAAAAACTGACAAAATTACCTAATACCTGTTGCGTCGCCCCTAAAATATTCCTAAATGCCATAGAAGCCCTACCAGGGCTACTAGAGTCGTTCCACATGTCGTTATGAAAGCTACAAAAGAAGAAAAAGAGATAATTCGACCCGAACCCCCAGCACCCAAATAATCTGTGAGCTAACACACATGTAAACCTGAAAAAATCGCTTAATTTCTGTTGTGTCGCCCGTAAAATGCTCCTAAATGTCGTAGAAGCCCCATCGGGGCTACTAGAGTCGTTCTCCAAGTCGTTGCGGAGGCTAATAAAGAAGAATGCAACATGTGGGCTAACACACACGAAAAATGAGCAAAATCACCTAATGATCCCCAGGTACTTACGGAGGGTCCCATAAGAGTTTTGAAGAAAATTTATTTGAAAATCAATTCATCAAAATATTCATGGGCTAACACATATGAAAAAATGACAAAATCATCAAATTCCTCTTGTGCGGCCCTAAATTCTATGAATGCGCCATCGATTGTGTCGATGCTGCACGTACTGATCCCCTGGATACCTACGGAGGGTTTCATAATGGTTTCGAAGAAAAATCGATCGAAAACTAGTTCACTAAAACATTCACAAGCTAACATACACAAAAAATAACAAAATCGCCTAATTACGGTTATGCAACCCCTAAATGCTATGAATATGTTGTGAATCAGACGACCCATCACGTACTGATCCCCCGGGTACTTACAGAGGGTCTCATAACAGTTTTGAAGAAAATTCGTTCAGAGCCAGTTCATCAAAATATTCATGGGCTAACACACACGCCTAATGACAAAATCGCCTAATTACGCTTGTGCGGCCCCTAAATGCTAAAGAAAGTGGTGTGTATCATGTCAAGGCTATACGTGTTGTTCCCCCAGGTCGTTACAGAGGGTGATGTAAAGATTTTGCAAAATAATTAATCGAAAGTTATATCACCAAAACAATCATGGGCTAACATGCACAAAAACTGGAAAATCGCTCAATTCCTATTGAGTGACCCATAAATACTAAAAAACAATAGTGTGGATCATGATAAGGCTAGATGTATTGTTCTCTCAGGTCATTACGGAGGGTCCTGTAAAAATTTTGGAAAAAAGTGTCTGAAAATTATATCGCCAAAAAATTTATTAACCTTGATACACAAAAAATTGAGAAAATCGTTTAATTCATGTTGAGTGAACTCTAAATTCTAAATAAAATGACGTTGATCATGGTGATATTGTACGTATATTCTCTCAGGTTATTACCGAGAGTCCTGTAAAGGTTTTAGAAAAAATGCTTGAAAATCAAATCTTCAAAATATTCATTAACTAACACATACGAAACATTGAGAAAATCACCTAAAAAGTTGTGTGGATCCTATAGAAGTTATAAATATCATTCACTAGATAAATACGGATGGTCCTCAAAATATGTGATCAAAAAGTTTTGAACGGTCATATTTACAAAATATTTATAGGTTAATATGCACGATAAACTTAGAAAAATCTTGAATTCCTATTTCATGATCCCTAAACGCTAAAAATAGTGGTGTGTATCCATCCTATAGAACTTGAATATCATTGACTAAGTAATTATGGATTGTCCTACAAAATTAGGAGTCAAAAACTCATATTTAGAAAATATTCATTAGTTAGTACACATGAAAAAATTAGAAAAATTATGAATTTCTATTTTGTGACTCATAAAAGTTTTTTTAAAAATTGGTGTGGATCCTATAGACGAAAAATTGAGACAATCCTGATTTTCTATTTCATGACACTTTAACATCAAAAAAAGTGACGTACGATTCGAAAAATTCATGAACTAATTAACACACACGAAAAATTAAAATAATAATGAATTCTTATTTTATGACACATAAACTCCACAAAACTTGATGTCCAACATTAGAAGACAATGAGTATCATTAATTAGGTACAATGAAACCCAGGCGTTTTGGGACATGAAGAAGAAGATGGTACGCCATTCATGACACCCTCCTTTATCAACTTCCACCAACAACTACCTCCATTGATCACCTTCACCAACTTCTATCTATATTTATATTTTGTATAGATAAAATATTTAGTACTAATAAGTTATTTGCATTCGAAATTATAAAATATTAAGTAAAGATAAATTGTACACATTCAGTTATCGAGAAAACACACAATTTTAGTATCGAAATTCAAATATATATTCAGATTAAAATATCTAAACTTGAGGCCTAAGTTACTCCTAAGTATGCATACATCTGGTTGTTAATCTTAAATATCTTGTCATGTTGAACTTACAAGGGGCTATAGCTCATATGGTAGAGCGCTCGCTTTCCATGTGAGAGACACGGGGTTTTTGATTCTCCTTACCTCCATTCCCCTATTTCTCTCTTTTTAATGAAATATTTCCTCTCATCATTCGAGTCATTTTTTTTATCTTTTTTTAAAAATTATTTTTCACCTAATGTTTAATGATCCTATCATATATGAGGTCTAATTAATTTGAAAAGTCTCACTTTGAAGATAAATGCGCTTCGAGAACTACATTCTCGAAGAATACTTGTCACGTCACCATTTTTATAACTCAGAAATCCTTGTAGATCTCATCATTCTTTTGTGTATCCACCACAAAACTAGGAAATGCAGCTGTGATGTCCCTGCAAAATAACAAAATGACCATAAATTTTATAAAGCAACTAAAATTAGTAGCGTTCATTGGTGAAATTCAAAAACAATTTGAAACTTCAAGATAGAAAAGTGACATTTGTAGTATCTGACCAATTCAAACGTAGTTTATTACTTTAACATGACAAAATAATAATTTTATGACTTAATTGTTATAATAGCAAAGATTACTTACTTTAATGTGATAAATATATTTTGCAACTTTATTGTTATAACGGGTAAAGTATATATAGTACTGGAGGATAAGAGAATTACTTGAGATATGGAATTGTCATGTTTTTCAACAAAGATGGATTATGAGCTACAAAATTATTCCACTCTTCTATATCTATCTTTCCATCCCCTTTAGAATCTGCCTCCTCAATTATCTTCATGGACAAAAAATAAATTTGCACAAAATATTAGTTAAAAGTATAAATATGTGATAATAATGACAATAATTTTAGTAAATTGCATGTAATAAAATAATATAGTAATTACTTACTCACACCATGTATTTATATCAAACTAAACAACTTAATATTATTATAGTTAGAAATTAAAGCGAGAATACATGTCACTTAAATCAAATGTACATGTATATAATTAAGAGATACGACTTGTATTCACAAATTTAACGTAATTATCCGGTGCATGTAAATTTTTAGCTAATTAGCAGTACAAAAGAAATAGGAATAATTAGTGACAAACAACTATTACTAAATAGCAAAAATCCGTTGCTAATTTTATTTAATAACGGAATATTGAAAATAATTATAGGTACGTCTTATATTGTGATAGATTAGCAACGTATTTCTTAGCATACCTTGTCGATAATAACTTCAACTATATCATCAGTGAGTATCAATTCAGACTCATATAATAGCCCAAAAATAAGCTCCTTTACCTAAATTCAGATTAAATTTAAGGGGAAAAAATCAGAAAATTATCTTAGTGAAATAAATTAAGGCATATCTAGCTTCTATTAAACATCATATTGTAGAATTAAATAAATGAAATATTCATCTACCTCTTCACGTCCAATAAAGCCTGTTTGCCATATATCATATAGTTTAAAGGCAACTGCAAAATTAGAAATCATAATTTCAATTAATTGGTATGACGGAAATTATTTTTCAAAATGTTTTGAAAAACATGTCTTTTTTTTTTTTTTTTTTGGTTTTTCTATGTTTCGTTTAGGAGAGTAAAAATATTTTCTGAAAAAGCATTTATCATAGATCGATAATAATATGTAAGTGTTAGTTAAAGCAATGTACTGTCAAAAGAAATAACTTTCGTTCAAAAGTAAAGAAAATCATCTTTTGTGAAAAATGTTTTTTCTAAAAGATATTTTCTAACAATCAAACATTAAAAAATACTATTTTTTGAAAAACGTTTTCCTTACCTGTAATTTTTTCTGCTTGAGAAGCATCAGGATGAAAGATGCTTAGTGTATGGATAAATTCCCCAACATCAATTAGCCCATCCTTGTTGGAGTCAAACAAGTTGAACATCTACATGTAACACACCAGTTCTAAAGATTTAACTGAATTCATTATATTCAAAAATTCGATATATATATATTATAATATGTTGTATAATAAGATCATATTCATTAATCTGAACTCACTAACTTTATATTATATATACATAAAAAAGTTAATAAGTGTTATACAATACAAACATACTTATTAATTTGAATTTAATGACTTTAAATTCTGAATTTACCTCTATTGTAACATTATATTTTCTTGCTAAACTATAGGCCTCAAAAAAAAAAGTACATACCAGAAGAATGAGTGTTCGTTGCAATGCATGTTGGATCTAAGACAGGTTCTACACATTCAACTGAACCTATTACTTTTCATTCGAATTATTTATACATAAACAAAAAAACAAAAAAAGTAAAACGTATCATCTACCAAGACAATGTTCATTCTGAATTTACTAACTTTAAATCCTAAATTCGTCGTTGTACCGTGATAAAATGAGCTAAGTAGAAGTTGGCTCACCCTGTCTGAAAACAGAGAATGCTTCCTGTTATCTCTGAACAATCCAAGCTGGAACTCTTCCTGTAACAAAAATAATGTTAATTGTTAACAAATTTTTTTTAAAAAAAATGGGAATTAGACGTTTAATTAGGGAATTCACTAAATATTACACAATAAGAAAGTAATTTAATATATAATCAAGGAAAATTTTATAAGAAAGAAATTAGAATTACTCTGCTAATAAAGCCATCATTGCAAATTGAACAACTTAATTTTCTGAAGAGTTCAGTTAGTGACTTGACATCTTCCAAAGAAACTGCAAATTAGAAAATAATTATTTTTTAATGACACAAAAATAATCTGTGTTAAATAATAAAATAAAATAAAAATAAAAAGAAGAACAAGGATTAAATTACAATGTGTTTGAGCTGCTAGTAAAGCTTGATCTTCATATATTCTTTCTTGTTTCCTTAAAGCACAGCCCATTTTATAATAATTTTGTGTTGTAAAGGCACCCTATCTATTTATATAGAATTTTAATTATATATATTATTAGTGTAAAAGAATTTTTTTACTTATTATCAGGTTACCTTCCTAAAATATGGGATTTATAATTTATTTAAAAATTATACTTCTATTAATATTTCAAAACTATAGGAATCATTTTTTAAAAATATCTTAAGTCAAAAATTTATCAAAAATAAATTAATTTTTTATAAAATAAAAATAAGACTACTAACCCATTACCTTCCAAAGATATCACTAATGGTATTTATGTTGTTGTATCTTTTTGAAATATCTAGAAAGTTTGCTTTTGACTTCGAAACAAGAGTAATTGCTAGTACCCTATTTTACTAGCCGTAATGACTTTCATAATGTGGAAAATTGACAATTCCCAAACATTTTTTGAATTTAAGAATAATGTTATACACAACTCAAATTTTCAAGAATTTCTTACTATTTTTGTGGTACAACAATTTTTACAATATAATTTTGAAAATAAGACAAATTAGCTACTATAATAGGTAAAAGTGGTAACTTGACGATTTAAAGAAAATGTTAATTCAACGATGATTAATTGTATTAAGGAGTTGGTTGACGAAAATTAAATAGTATTATATTGGTTTTTAGAGAAGTTAAAAAGCATAATTTCACATTTAAAAGTTCATATTTTTAAGCTAAATTAAGCGATTAGAAAGATCATACTTTTATAAAATTAAATTATACCTTTTTAATACGCTCCTCATAAGTGAGATGGATCTTTTTTTTTCTTAGTGAGCCAAGAAGGTGAAATTAGAAACATTTGGATTCATGCTTCGGGAAAACGCTTTCAACTAGGATAATTTCATTTGAAACTCAAATTCAAAACTTTGAATTAAAAGTGAAGGGATCATATTCATTCCACTGTTGGTAATTACTTTTTAAAAGTTACTTATTCACGTTCCTAGGATTATTCTTTTAAGTTTACATTTTCATTTGTCAATAATTTTCCTTATTCTTTAGTAGTGTTGTTGTTTATTGTGGGAACCAGGTGCTATTGCTTTTATAATGTGCTGTTGCCTGGGAAAATAACCGACTAATTCACAAGCAAAGGAGGATTTAGAATATAATGCGTTCGATAAGTTATGCATGTATAAAAGATAATTATATTCAAAATTTATACACATAAGAAGATTATACTAATTTTGCTTTCCAGTTTAGGTGGACAATGAGATAAATATACATCGACAAGAATTAGTTTATTGAATCTCCGAATAGTACTATAAGAATAGTCCGTTGAGTACAACATATCCCGTATAGTTTCATGATAATATAAGTAGGGTTTGGAGAGTGTGAGAATTACGTAGAATTTACTTTTACTTTTGTGTGGTAGGAAGGTTGTTTCAGGTAAATCTTCAGCTCAAGAAAATTATTCATAACATGTTTGAAAAAAATGCTCTAAAATACACATAATAAGATCATACTAATTCTGATTCCAGTAGTCAGCAACAATAATATATCTCATATAGTCCCATAAATGGGGTATGGAGCAGGTGGGGAGTATATGCAGACTTTATCCGTATCTTTGTGTGGTAAGAAGGCTATTTCAACCAGATAGATTTTTAGCTCAAGAAAATCATTTTTCAAAAAATGTTTGAAAGAAATATTATAAAATTCATTTTTCAGAACATGTTTGAAAGAAATATTATAAATAGTAAAGCTAATTAAAGTATAAGAAACAATAATAGTAATAAATCAAAGGATAAAACAATACTAACATAATAGTTTGCTAACTCTAGACCCTAAATTTTGAATCCGCTTAACTCTAGATCCTTAATTTTTAGTCCACTAATTAACTCTAGATCTGAATTTTATATTTGCTGACTCTAAATCGTGAATTTTGAGTCTACTAGCTCTAAATACAAATGAATTTTTTAACGCCTTACGATTTATTCCCATGAGAAACTTCTAGATTTGGGTTCTTCACCTCGAATTATTTGCTTTTGAATATTAGAAATTAGAATATTAGAGACTAGCTAGAGAATAGGAAATGAAGTGACTGTTCTCCACCTTGTCCACAAATGCTTTCATGTTACTATCATCCAGAAATGTCAAGTTCTTAATCTTTCAGATAGCTAACTACCAAGTGTTCGGATTAAAATAATTAGGTGTTAAAAGGAACTTAACAAAATAAATCATGAGCGACAATAAGTCAAAAAAAATACAAAATATCAAAAAAATAACCTTACAAAATTCACTCTAGGTTATCACAAGTGGTAGAGTAGCTTTCTAACCTCCTTTTGACTACACTATGGATGTTATCATGTTACCATGTGAGAAGGAAGGACCTCACTTTATTTATCCTATTTTATTTTATTTTTAGCAAAATATAGAATATTTATATTATCCTTCTAGGAGTAAAAAAATAATTATGGTGAATGTAATTCTCTTCCTTCGAGATAAAGAAAATCCCGAACATAATAAGAAAATCAAGACAAACGCCTAAAAATGGTTGTGATGGAATATATAGGATTCATCCACCTTTAATTAGATTAGAGCCTCAGGAGAGAAAAAGGTCATGATAGGGTGCGCATTCCTTTTAATAGATCTTACACAGCACCAATTTCATAATATACTAACGAAAACCCCTCAACAACGAGTCAATTTCTAAGGGTACTTCCATTGGAAACTTGCATAGTGTCCGTACTGATCGGGGCTCCAAATCGAATACCGAATATACGGATGGGAAAGAGAAAAAGATAGCTAATAACATTTCCTTCAAGCTATACAAGACCAGAAAATAAAACGAATTGCATGAGTTCCTTGAATTTGGGATAAACGCAATAAATTGCAAAAAGTAAAATGAGAACCATAAATTAGGCATCAATTTGTACATCGTTCATTTAATACTTTTATCATCCATATCTCAACAAAGTCATATCATCTTTGCATAAAACTTTAAATCCTGCATGGAATGTATTCTTGTTTATAAGCAGAACATACGAAACAGATTAATTTACATAGATTGAAAGGTGTAAATTGAACAATCTTCATCGAAAAATTATACAAATCATACATTGAACACTCTTTGCCGAAAATTATATTGTGTGTATATAAAAAATGATATTGCAGATATAGGTCAAAATTACTTCTTAGAGTTTCATAGGTGATGAGTGATATGTTATAAATCACGGTCATTTATATTTTTTGAACAATCCACACATATTTCAATTATTTTAACATGATAAAAATAAGTTTTGTGGTTTTACTATTTTAATAGGTAAAGTTCAGCTCCCATAAGTAAACTTCCTCATGTGATGTATAAACCACCCGAAAACCTAAAAATCAAGAAATATAAATTGAATAGTGAAAGAAAGATTATATATTATATATAATTACCTAGATAATTTAGCCATTCATATCGATGGTTAGTAAATTTTGAATATCAGATGATTAAATAAAAGAAGATATATCCAATATTTTGTATGGAAATGAAAGATCAAGCTAAACAAAATTCACTTTCCAATAGCAAAATAAATATTCATCATGATATATTGATACAAAGAGGCATAACAAAATGCCACTTAAATTCCTATAAACATAGCGTGAAAATTTCTAAGATTACAATTTTTCCCTCATTATATCAGGCTGATCATTTTTCTTGGGCTGCCAAACAGGGACGGAGTTAGAGGGTCGGAAAATTACAATATATATATAAATAAGGTTCAAATTATATATATCAAATGTTGATTCTTCTTGGTGAAAATCACGTCTGCGCCATTGTTGTGCCAATCTAACGTCAAAATACTTTATCAAAGATCTTAGTTATAATCTTATACATGATCAAATCTAATCTACCTTCTACGATACTACAACGGTCTATTTTTTCACTACTCCACTTTTCTTCATCTCAATATATACTCGAAATTCAATTTCTAACTAATTCAAATTCGAGTCACGTAGGGTCCACACCATCGTTTAGGGCTTAGAAATCATGATAACAACATAGTGAAAATCCTTGTTCCACTCTTTTATACATAGTCGCATCTAATCTACCTTCTACCACGACGGTCCATTTTTTCGCTACTCCACTTTTTTTTTCATCTCGATATATACTCGGAAATTATTTTTGACTGATTCGAATTTGAGCCACGTGGGATCCCCGACATCATCTATGGCTGCTAGTGGAAGATTGATCCCATGCAAGTGTTCTATTTTGCTTTTTCATTGGGCAATTTAAATACACTAGGAAGAGTTGATTTCCAATTTACTCCACAAGAAGTACTTCTTGTGTGCTTTGCAATTGTACTTGTATTTGCAGCTATTCTCATTTGCTCAATTAAGGCCTCTGTATTTCCTTCCTCTGAAAAAATTTCCTCTAGTTGTTGGGGATTGATAATTAGCTTCACTCTCCAAACACCTGTGAAGAAAAAAAATAAGACAGTGAGACGCGAGAATTACTTTCCTTAAAGAGATATTGACAGTATATAATTTGAGAAAATGCAATAAAGCCATTGTACGGAGCTAGGGGGATGTAAGGGGTTATCTATACCCCTTTGTCAAAAAATTATATTGTAAATCTACTATATATGCAGTCAAAAGGGGAGCTAGCGGGACGTAAGGGATTCATCTGAAGCCCCTCTGTCAGTAAATCAAACCGTAAAGCCACTATAAATGCAGTCAAAAGCGGAGCTAGTGGGATCTGAACTCCTTTGTCAGAAAATTACATTGAATATATAAGGTTACAATTATTTTGATGTAAGTCTAGTAGAGCTTCCTTACATGTTTACTTATTTTAGAGACACCTTAGTGAAAATTCTAGATCTACCACTCTATAGAGTATATTGTAAATTAGCTTCACCACTTCTCAAGAAGTCATCAATTTTTACAATTGAATGAACATTCATCTTGAGAAAGAAGGGTATATAAAACTTTTAAAACTTGTGATGTTAAATATGTCAGTGATATTCGATATGTCATAAATTTTTTGTACAAATAAAGGCAAAATAGAAAGTTAGTTAAAAAGTTTCTAGTTATTTATGTTGTTCGAACTCTTCAAACCAGTAGGTTATTGGATAGACTTAGTGTTACTATTTCATTTACTAAATCAATGATATCTGAAAACCATGTTGAATCCTCCAAAAGTACAACATATTTTATAGGATCTAACACAGTTTAGACATTTTTTTCAAAATGTAGGAGCAACATAGCCCATTATAAATAGAAAGTTTCCTATTATATATCTATGTTGCTTGGACTTTTTGAAAATATTACTATGTAAAATCCAACATGATATTTTTATAAATTATAAAAAATTTCTAAGTTATCTATGTTGCTGGATCCTCCAAAATAGACACAAACTTGACATCATTTTTTAAAAAATCCAAACAACGTATCAAATTATAGAAACATGTAAAACAAAACAAAAAGTGTCACATAAAATGAAATAGAAGGCGGACGAACCTTCTCGTTGAACTGGCAAAACTTCCATTGCTGACCCTTTCGTCAAGCTCGACGAAGCTCGAATTTGCTCTGTTTTTTCTTCTTCTTCTTCTAAAATGTGCTCTGTTTCTTTTTCAATTACAGGGTGAAGATAATAAAACTGTCCATCAAGTAGCAATTCTTGATTATGTAATGGAGAAGACAAACAATTTGAACTGAAAATGTTGTAACCTGGGAATTCATTTAGGACTTGTCGAACTAATTTAGGGCCTTTAAGGTTTAATATTTCACCTGAATCTGTCATAACTCTAGCAAAATTTAAATCTGATGATTTTCTTGAATCTGTTACTGCTTTCATAGAACAATTGCAGTTCCCCATTGATGTAGAAATTAAAGAAAAAAAATTGTGTTCAATGAATGAAAGAGAAATTATTAATTTGTAGTAGTTTTATTTGTGAGAATGTGTGTGTATATATATGTATATATATATATATATGTATGTTACTCCGTCTCAATTTTCATGCTATAGTTTGGATTTTTGAATTTCGTATCTATCAAAAATAGTCTTTATTATTCTATTCTTTTACGATTACACTTGTGGATTATATATTGAGTATATTATTATTGTTGTTGCAGTAATTTAGATTTTGAGAGTTAAATTTTTTATTTTGACTGTGCATTCGAATTTCACCTTTGGCTTTTGTGCTCCATTTAATTAACGCTTTATTTTGTTGTCATTGTTGTTCTTTCTTCTGATTGTTGTGTAATACTTTTTATTTCGCTTTATTTCGTTGTTGTTACTTCTCTCATATATGTATTTTCTTTTTCAAACTGTTTGAAAATGATTAATTTAAATCGAAGATTTATCAAAAATAATTTCTCTATTTCTATAAGATGGAGGTAATATTTGCATATATTATATTTTTTTGAAAGCCCACTTATAAAATTAGATTGAGTATGTTATTGATGTTGTATTCAAATATACATATAATCTTTAACATTTTTAAAAACTACATAAAAAATATTATGAATCACAAAAACTAATAATTTAAAATACTTAGAAATATATTATAATAAAAAAATTTATTTGACTTTTGAATTCAAATTAAATCATATAAATGGAATAGAAAGGAAAGGAATAGTACAAATAGTTAGTGACAGAAGAATCTTTTAACTAAATTCAAGGGAGTCACGGATTTAGATGAGCAAGGAAGGAGACAAGGGGATGAAGAGTAGTACTAAATGAAAATTAATTAGTAGTACTATATTTCTTTACCACCGCTGAATGTAATCGGATGAATAAGATTTTTTAATCCTTGACAAAAAGTTTCAAATTCGAATTATAAAAAGGGAAAAATTCACGATAGGTAACATTTCGAGTAAAACTCACAAACAACCAATTTTCAATTTCTGTAAGCAAAAATAGCTACTGCCATGCCATTGAGCTTCAAATTTTAAAGGTGAAACTTTCCATAAGTAGCGTTTATGGTAAAATTCACAAATAACTATTTTTCAATTGTCCTTACAATTGAAAAATAATCATTGTCATAGAATTTTAAATTTTACGGGTGAAACAAGATGGGAAAAAAAGCCAATAGACGTTGTTTCATCTAGTGTTTTTTCGTTAAATAAATTTTACGTAACACAAATTTAAATTAATCGAACTGATAAATACCGAATAATAGATGTACTGAGGAGGTACAAATTTGTGTAAGTTGTTCTTTTGGAAATTTGAATGCAAAATTTAAGTGATTTAGACCGTTGGAATAATAATGTATTAATAATGGATGAAAGTACATATGATCCTAGGCCTTGGAATCTCATAAAAGAGTCCAAATAATATGAGTTTAACTTCAATTCTTTAATAATATAAAAGTATTTAGTTTTTATAATACCGGTTCACTTAAAGATAATTATACGTAAATATTCACAATGAATAAAATTAATAAATTTAAAATACAATAATAATAAATTAATATGTTATAAGAAAAGATATTGACTGAGCATCCAATAGAAGTAATTGTGAGAATAAAGACAGTCAAGTATTTCATGATTTAAAAAATTTGAGTCCTCCATTAAATTACGTATTTAAATATTAGAAAGTATATTCTAATATTAATTTTTTAATTTTTTATATAAAATTCTGAAGAACAAAGTCAACAATTGACATGTTGGTCTTTTCTTTCTTTTTATATGTTTATCTGGATTTAATTTTTATGCGCTAATACTTTTAATATTGGTATAAGTTAAGATAATTTATAAAAATTGATAATTGTTTAAAGTATTCTAGTTTTGTAACTTAAAAGTACAATATATAACTAGTCAAAATACTCTGATATTGTAAAAGTTTTTAAAGTTATATACATGAATAATATAACTGTTTAAATACTATTAAGTTGTCTTCCTATATTATAACAGGTAAACTTATGTGATTTTTAAGATTAAAAATTTTATATTTTAAAAGAACATTTTAATAGTATAAAAAGAAGTGGACTCTTTGAAGAAATTAAACTCTAGATAAAGAAATAGAAAATGAACATTATTTATTTTCTTGTTAAAATTAAGCAGTACATTTGGACGAAAACTTCGCAGTAGGGAGATCTTTATTTCTTTATTGGACTTACGTGGCGCTAACTCAAAAATTAATAGGGCTAGTAGATTTTGAATATCGGTGATTTAAACAAAAAAAAAGGTAATAGAAAGTAAATTTGTTTTCTTGATCATTTTTCTTAAATTATCTGACCTCTTTTTATGCTTCTTTTGAGTCGAGTGTCTCTCGAAAACAACCGTCCTATCTTAGTAGGAGTAAGATCTGCGTACACTTTACCCTTTCCAGACCCACGTTGTGGAATTTCACTGGATTGTTGTTGTTGTATTGGGAAGATAGAAGGAATAATCATATCATAATAATTGTATACTTATTATATATCGAGTATACATCGATGATGATTATAATTTATTATGACTAGGGTAAAAATATTTTTGACGACTAGCTAAAAATGTCAAAATCCCAAATAATAAAGCACAGCCCAAAACAAATGAGATTGTAACTGGGCCACTTCCTAGTACAGCCCACTAGCCAGCCCAATTTGTACATTTTGTTCTTTTAACTTTTCAATGGTATTTGTGAAATTTTTACCCAAAAAAAAAGGAGTTATGGAATTAAGAACTCGTTAATAGGGGCGGATCTACAATTCAACTTACAGATTCGGTAGAACGTATTAGTTTTTGCTCAAACATTATATTTATATTTAAAATTCACTTAATAAGTATAATTAATTTATCCATAATTTAATAAATTGTCTTTTCTTATAATTAAGAAACTAAGACGAATCAAAACAGTAAGAACAAAAAATGAAGGGCCCAACCGGGTTCGAACCGGTGACCTCTTGATCTGCAGTCAAATGCTCTACCACTGAGCTATGGACCCTAGTTGTTTCCAAGAATGTTCTTATATTTACATGAAAGAATACATATTTACTCGCACTTTTTATCCAAACCAATAAATGCTAGACATTTGTCTTTTATACACTCAATTTCTCATTTAATCATGGTTAAAGTGATATATATTGTCACATAAAGTTTTAAATTGATAAGATTAAATTGTTTGATTTGATGTACATAATTAGTACAAGTAAGAAAGAAAGAAATGATTTCTAAAATTTAAGTTCGAAATATGTGATAATGTTATGTAGTTATAAAAATTCCCCATTATTGCTAAATGGGAGGATCAACTTAAATTGTTTACAAATTTAAAATATATCTTTCTTTTTAAAAATAGATTGATACAAAAAAATAATGTCATTCATTTTAGAACGACAAGGAGTATCTTAGTAGATTGTTCCTTCTTCTAAACTTCTTGTTATAACTAGATCATCATTTGGAGAAAAAATAAATTCCGACTTAATTGAAATTTGGAGCATAATTATTGACTTGTACTAATAAATAAACACAATAAATAGAAAAGATAAAATAACACAAAAATTTAACGACGTTCAACTAAACCTACATCCTAGGGAGGAAGAAAAAAGGTTTTCGAGACACAAAGTCAACATTATTGATTTGTCAAGAGTCAAAATTCCTACTATTTTGTTAACAAGTTAGATTAGGTGAGCTCCCAACCATCACTTCTTTCATAAACTTCAACAATAATAGTAAGAAACAAGGAAAAATAAAACCAAGTTTTCTATGATGATTCAAATTTCGCTCTTGTTTTATGTAAAAGGTGTGATTATTTAGAGAGTTAAATAATTTTTTCGTTGATTATTATTTTCTCAATCTCTTTTAAATATTTTTGAATTATTAAATATGAACCTCTTCACATATATTGAAATATGAGGAATATTAAACAAATGAAGAGTACTATATATGTGTGTCTCTAATTAAAAATATTAAATACAAGTAAGGAAAAAGGAAATTTTCATATAATGACATGACACCAAAAGATAAGCTTACATACTACCAAAAACAACAAGTTGATTAAATCAAAAGTGATGTGCCCAACTATAACTCATCAACAAACTTGTTCCAATTTTGTAAGAGAACAGTTCAACAATTCTACTAGCTACTTTCCAACTACTTTTTCAAATATTGCTCATTCTAGAAACTTTAGAAAGCTTCAAACCTCACGAAGTCGTACTTAATACTGTAGCTCCGTCCCTAACGCTACAATATACACTATTAGATTGTGACAAGCAAACGTATATACACTATTAGATTGTGACAAGCAAGCGTACATAAGGCGCCATATGTGTTGTGTACACATATTAGTTCTATTATATTGTGACGAGTAAGCGTGCATAAGGCGCACACATATGTGTTGTGTACACATACTAATTTGTGACGAGCGTACATCATGCAAATTCATGTAAGCGTACATCATGCAAATTCATGTGTGCGCCTTATGAGCGCACATGTGTTGCATACACACACGCACACATACACGTCTTTACAGAAAAAATATAGTTGTCATCTCACTCCTTGTTGGTTTTCAAAGTATGTTGAATTTTCTTTTTAATTCTTTTTTATAATCGAGAAACTCAAAAGACCAGTAAGGCGAGTATTGAACTCATTTCCACTCTTCTCCACTCAAATACTAAACTTTTGTCTTTACTAGAGTTCCAATTTCTCTTTGGAGTTCTTTCTAACTAAACAACAATGTCTAATAATGATTATTGAATTTTGAGATCAAACCAAAAGAAAAAGAAACACATCCAGAGCACAAAATTAAACAAAATTGAACTATTCATTACTTTTATTATATGTAACAAAACCTGCTGGATTACAAAATAGTTTGTAACATCAGTCTGCAAATTAAAATAACAAACTATATAGTGTCTGTATATCACATATATTGCCCATGTACAATAAGACCCTTCAATTTAACAAACTATTCAGTATATTTTTCTCTGCAAAAATGTCCAGCAGCGAGAGGGCCTGCAAAACCAAAAAGACATTTTTCATGTTAAAACAAAATGTTTCATATGCTCTTATATATGAATAGAGATTAGTACAATCTATGTTGCTCGGACTCTTGAAAAATACTGTCAGCTGTGTGATGGATCCTCCAAACACTCTGCATTGTTAGGAGGATCTGACATGAGTGTGACAGCATTTTTGGAGGATCCAAGCACCATGGTGTACAATCTCTGTTTAAAATTTATCTTTTTTAAGAAGACAATATAATTACCTCTGGAATGTTTAATTCAAGGCGAAACTTAGGACCGTCATAATGGTGAAGAATCGGCCTGAATGAGTCCTCTTCAAGTGGTTCACAAATTTTCCTTGTCACAACGCGGACCTATATAAGAACAGGACAAATTAGTAAGTTTCAAACTCTCAATCAACGAACCAGCAGCCTTGTTCAGTTTGATTTGAATTCATTTCCAGTTAAATCAAGGTAATATGTTCATCATTAATCTGGTAAGTGAAATAATTATGACAGACGAGTAATTATTAAAAGGGCAGTCTTAGAGCAACGGTAAAATTGTGTCAGTGTGACCCCTATAGGTCATTGGTTCAAGTCGCTAATGCTTGCATCAGGGTAGGCTGCCTATACACCACACCCCCTTCGGGTGCGGCCCTTCCCCAGACACCGGGCTGCCCCTTTTTTTAAGGGACGGGATATTATTAATGCTTATGAATGAAATTCTGCACAAAAACTAACAGCATTCTGTAACTTTTCTTACTTGAGCAGGAAAGCGTGATTCCCCAGTGTTCTTCTTGTCCTCCCAGGCTGTAGGATCAATGTTAGACCCACCGAAGCTTGCAGCCTACAAAAGCGATCCATATATTAGTTAAATGACCAACCAAAATAAAAGGGGAATAGATCATAACCCAACAAAATTAAGAGATTACGACCATGTAATGGAAAAATAGAGAGACAAACCTCAAAAATTCCGTGAAGCTGGTGGGTTGAGTAGTTGTAGAGGAAAAGTGGCAACCCGGGTGTTATTTGACGAACTGAATCCCTGTAACGAGGTGGCAAGCCTGAAATATAATACGATCAGATATCAGAAAAATGCCAATTTTACTTATTCTTTAGTTGCATGAGCTGAGCTGAAGAACAACTATAATGCTCTATGCAAAGACAATGAATCGATTTAGTTAAACTATTTTTATGCTAACGAATTTGAGACCACCTACAGCTGCAGAACTAATATTACAGAGTTTAATGTCGAATAAAAGCAGCACAAATTTCTCTTATATGAAACAATCTTATGTTCTCTTATTGGAACAATGCATCACGAAAATTCCTATGTTCCATTACCAACTAAAAACGGCATAATTGAAACACAAACTATACAACTTTAAAGACACAAACTTGTTGTCAAACAATTTCAAGAATACAAGAGTCCTAAAATTGCTTAATCAGCTTTTCAATAATCTAATAGCAATTGGCTATGTACATCCTTATTAAATCTAGCAAACTCAATCAACATATCAATTAATCAACTATGCCCAATCCCCCAAACAGCTGGGGTCGGCTATATGAGTCCTCCATATACATTCTATTCTACTATGAAGGTCCATTTACTAAATCAAGCAAAGTATCCAATTAACATAACTCAATTGCAGCCATTTACAAAAGCCACTACTTTAAACTACAACATCAAAGTCCAACTGATTATAACAATTAAGAACAATCCAAAAATACAGTCAAAACTCTCTATAATTGCCTGTTTGTCTGAATATCTTTTGACTGCTATAGTGAAATGGTGTTATACAGAATGTGGAAAACTTGACCGTTATAATAAAACGGTAACTGTTATAAAAAGGTCTGACCATAAAAGCTCAAATCAACTCCTTATCACTTGTAATCCCACAAGTGGGGTGGGGAGGGTAAAGTGTACATCAAACTTCACCGCTACCTCGTAGAGGTAGAGACGCTATTTACGGGAGACCCTCACACCTCAAGTGCAACAAAGCAAACTAGTTATGAAAAAGGTAATAAGGCAGTGGAGAAAACAAGTCAATTAATAAG
The DNA here is from genome assembly GCF_947179165.1 of Solanum dulcamara. Classification (NCBI taxonomy): domain Eukaryota; kingdom Viridiplantae; phylum Streptophyta; class Magnoliopsida; order Solanales; family Solanaceae; genus Solanum; species Solanum dulcamara. The sequence continues at coordinate 897,569 of NC_077241.1, read as the reverse complement.
GAAAGCAGTACACGGCATCCAAAAGTGGAACAGTAACAACAACGAAATAATGCTTTAATTGAAACACAAAAGAATGAGAAAACTCACCAAAGAGCTCCCTTTTGAGATTCTCATGCATAGTATCATTGTTGCAAACAAAAATATATCCACCAACAGTTTCATTTTTTGGTAAAGATTCTGATGCTGGCAAAGTCTTGAACTTCTTATTCTCAGTACTATTATTAGCACCCAAATCCTTATTACTCTCTCTATTAATCTTGTTATTTTTCTTGCCAAATTTGTTCACAAAACCATAATCATCCTCAAAAATACCATTTTTCCCACTTCTCTTGTTATTAGTCCCTTTTGAGTTCACCATAATATTGTTAAAATTCAAAGGGTTTGTGTAAACCCCTTTATTAAATCCACCATTTAAACCAACCCCACCACCACCCTTCATGGCTGAGCCGCCACCGGCTCCCGTGGCGGCAGCTGCCATGTCAGCAATCTTCCAACCATCATTGCTAAAAAGATTGTAATCCGAATTCAAATTTTTTGTTGGATTTAAAGAACTAACAGAGTTAATCATACCACCTACCCTGATATCAAAGTTTCTTCTTTCTTCAGGCCTTTTTGATACATAATTGCTACTCCAAATTGAATCATTTGAAGATAAATTTGCTAAGTTGTTTGTTTGTAAACGAAGATTATCACTGAATTGGTAGAAAGATGACTGATTGTTTTCCATTTTTTCCCCTTTCTTGCTAAACTCCAGATGAAATTTTTTCTATAAAGATTCAATCTTGGACTAAAACAACAATGGAAAAGACTTTTTCACTAAACCCCAATGATAATTTGTCTGTAAAGATTCAATCTTGGACTAAAAAAAGTGAAATTTACAGATGAGGAAGGCTCAAAGAAGATAAATTTTCTACAAAACTCTAAACCCCAGATGATAATTTTTCTATAAAGATTCAATTTTGGACTAAAAAGAGTGAAATTTACAGAAAAAAAAGGAGAAGTTTTCTACTAAAAACTCTAAATTAATGGGTCGGTTTTATAAAGAAGTAAACGCGGTAGAGGGAAATTTCGTAGAAATGAGAGTGAAAAAAGTTAGTCGTGTTAAATCGTAGTAATACTTAATTACATTATAAATAATCAATAATTTCTTTTTTTAATCAAATAATTATTAATCATGTTATACTAGTACAAATAAATAACATGTATTTTTACCTAAACAATATATAGTTTTCTTTGATCCAGTAAACCTCACGAGTTTATTTCAAAAAGCATGAATATCATGTGAACTTGTAATTTGTCTTCCATTCATTTTCTTCTTCTACTCGAACGTAAATTCGTTTATAATATTATGTGCACTTATTTTATAGAAGTTTGTTGGCTTAAACTTCAATCAATTCTTCTTTTGGTTGGTTTGCTCTTTATGTTGGGCGTCACATACACTCTTCATCACCATATTAAGAAAGTGTCTGACTCTGATATCATATTTGTCGCATTTTAAACCTGTAACAAACATCTTTTGTAATCGCTCAATATATTTCATGAATTTATTTTTTGAATTATATCATTATTGAGTTAAAAACTTGTATACTAAGTGAAATTGTGTTATAAATTATTAGATCTTTCATTATTTTTTCTCTCGTTTGAATTACAAATTTACCTAAAGTATCATATCTCCTCTTCCATTAGAAATTTATTAGCCTAAAGATATGTCAATTTTTCTTTTTGACCAGGGGACGTGATGAAAAGTATTTTTATTTAAAAAGGAAAATGAAACAAATTTTGATGAAAGCAAAAGGGGATGAAGTAGTAATTTTAGGTGAGCTATCAAAGAGTCGACGATGACAAAAAAATAAATAAACTATACACGGTTTAGAGAAAAAGACATTAAAGTTGAGTTTTGATATATGAGTATTCTCAAGAAAAGAAGAAAAAAAAAATCAGACGTCATTATTATTTAATTAATGTATGTATAAGTAGTCCAATTATACCATCAAATTGTTTTTGAAATTACTTCCAAAATGTGATCAAATAATTGGTATGGAGAAAAAAGATTGTACTTTCTTCTAAAGATTTGTGAGGTTAGACTCAAGAAAATATTTTAGTTTTGAGTCTATTGTTATTGTTGAAATTAACTTTGTAAGAGTTGAACTTAATGACAATTATTGGGTTGGATCATGGATGACAATTAGGAGGTAATTAGGAGAGATAATAACAACATGATAGATTTTATAATATATTTAGTCAAATCTCCAAAATTTGTTTTAGTTAGAAAAAAAAAGTAAAGTATTTTTTAAAAATACTATTAAAAAATAACCAGTTAGAGTATATTATATTAATCAATTTTAATAATACTTTTACTAATATTAGAATATCAATTTATGCTTGATCAAGATTTTAAAATATTTTCTCAGAATATGCTGTTTTTTATGCTTCTGAAAACCAACAGTTATTTTTTTTAAAAAAATATATCAAACACTTCAACAGCTCAACTTCTTAAAATAATCACTTTTTCCAAAAAAAAAATATTTTAAATTTTTCAAAAAAAAATTGACCAAATAAGTTATACTATTCATGTCCTCTAACATCCATCTAGAAGTTCAGATTTATTGTATTAGGTTGGGATTCAAAAGAAAAAAAAGCAAATGGGTGAGGTAATATTCCTTATTTATTTATTTATTGTTATACTTAGTTGCTAAGTTAAGCTTCAACTTGTGAGGCACTTTGACGTGTCATGTGGACACAGTCAACTTAAAGCTTAGTCCAAGTTTTTTATAGGCAAATATGCGCTTTAACTTGGTTTCATTTCATATTTATGTTTTTCAATGTATAAATAGACACTTAAATTTATATAAAATTGAACAAGTAGACACACATATCCTACATGACACAATACATATAGGATGCCACGTAGGATACGAAATTACCATGTGGGATGCCCTGTAGGAAGAATGTGCCTATGTCACGATCCAAGCCTAGGGTCTAGACGTGACACAACAAATGAGATACCCGGAGGTACCTCATCCAAACCCCTTAGCATTCATTTAGCTTTTCATAGGTAATGACATACAATAACAAGCGGAAATAAAAACATTTCCCATTTGTGTCCAAACATACCTCTATTAATAGACTTGGCGGGGGCTAAGACATGTCTCTAGCTCACCCTCATGATAAGTATCCAAAAATACCACAAGATAACCGAAACTTTATACATGTAAGTAGTGAGAAAAGGAAATGGAATGTTGTTCCCGGAACATGGGAACTCACCAAAAAGTAGCCTTCAACGATTAAACTAGCCACGTGGAGGAGAATGTGGAGCAACATCGGTCCCTACATGGTGATATCATGTAGGCAAAAGTATGTGTTAGTACTTTGAATGTACTAGGTATGAGAGTATGCTATGAAATGAAGAACATAAGAGAGAGATGAGTAAGCAATATGCATAAGTGAATGCATGCATTAGACGTCATCATATGAAACCTTAAAACATTCATTTTGTGGAGAAGTGACCATAACCGACATTTAAGACCATGCGAGATATTACATGGAATCCAACATAACCCCTTACGTTTTCACGGGGAGACTACTTGCTGGGTAGAACTTCGTCAACTTTACATTCATTCTTTAACTTTGACTTTACTATTTGATGGCTAAAAGGCCTAGCCTACAAGGGCTCCTATTAGGGCTGAACACGAAAAATCGAAAAACCGAACCAAACCGATAACCAAACCAAACCGAAAAAAAAACCCGACATTTATTTGGTTTGATTTGGTTTGGTTTTTAAATTTAAAAACCGATTATATTTGGTTTGGTTTTGGTTTCAAGTCTAAAAAAAACCGAAAAAACCGAACCAAACCGACTTTATATATACATATTTTAAAAATTAAATTTGTATATATATGTGTGTGTGTTTTAATTTTTTTATGAAAAAATACAATTTATATTGAATTTTTATATTCTTGATCTTGGCCATGCTTTTGAATTATACTAGATTGGGTCAAAATATTTTGATGGACTTCTAATGAAATGAGTCCATCTTGCATGGTTGGACCCAAAGTAAAAGTAAACAAAATGTGGACTTCATATCATCATTGCTAAGAATAATTATGCTCATGAGTTTAGTTTTAGGAGTGACTATTCTTGGCAATACTATTTCAAATAAGTTTAAATTCAAATAGTGACTAGTGTCTACAAGGTGATTTAAAAACCGACAAAAACCGAAAAAACCGATAAAAACCGACAAAAACCGAATAGTAAAAACCGATATAGTTTGATTTGGTTTGATTTGACAATTTGAATAACCGACTCAATTGGTTTGGTTATTTTTTAAATAAAAACCGATCCAAACCGAACCGTGAGCACCCCTAGCTCCTATGGTGGCACATAGTTAATGCAACATGAGACTTTACTTAAGAACCTCTTCGGTCGAGTCCCCATCTACATGCTATATTCAGTGCTAGGTCAAAACCCATTGAATAACGTTTGAACATCAATATAGCAACTTTAACATTAAAACATCAATTGATGGAATAACTCATTAAAATCTTTGGTTTATAATATCATCATGGTTGTCATGCTCTATTTACCGTTCTACTAATGAATCTTGATTTATAAAAAAAATTAGGTCTACAATCAGTGATGGTATTTCGGGTACCATGCTAATCAGACCATCCTTTTTGGAAAAATATTCAAAAGCATTGACGGCCTATAGGAATGTCATACATGTCATATCATGACCTTAAACATTTCAGTCCTTTCACATTGAAACCACTTTGGCTAAGAAGCCATTTCATCAATCAATCATTTCATAAAGACTCCCTTTCATAAACATTTACTTCATAACATTCATCGGAGTCAAACTTCATTTCACCTTTGCTTTGTCATAAAAACTAGGTGGGTTCATTTCACAAAAACCTTTCAATGCCTTTTAAAACTTCTTGCATGCATGAGAGTGAAGGAATTCATCATTTAAACATCTTAAAACAACTCACCAATATAGTTTAAAACTACTTTCAAGTCTTCATATAAGGACCTTGATAAATCATCCATTTCATTAAATAAGAATCAACATAAGTCAATATAGACAAATAAACTTCAAATATTCAAGAATTTATACATTTGGAATCTCAGTATGAAAATCCATAAAACTCATCACTTAAAATTGAGAGTCAATATATATATATATATATATATATATATATATATATATATATATATATATGAGTAAATAAACTTCAAACATACCATAATCTATGCATTTGGAATCATCATGTAAAAGCCCATATTATTTCATCATTTTTAATTGAAAGGCTATGTTGAGAAAACATTTGGACTCCATGGGTGGAAGAACCCATGGATGAAAACCTACATACCTTAGAGTAAAAATTGAAGAAATCTTGATGTTTGGTCTTCAATAATTAGCCTTGAATCTCTTGAGTTTGAGAGGATTCTTTTGTAGGAGGAGATTTGAGAGTATAAGAATGTTGTTAGGTTATAAGATTTAGAAAAATAAGATTTTAATGGGTTCCGTCGGTCAAATCGGCGAGTTGGAGATGAAGGATTTCGGGCACTATTCGGCGAGCTAGGTCGTGGTTCGCCGAACTATTCGGCGAGTCGCCGAATTGGCTGGTGAGCTTGCCGAATTTTCCTATCCGAATGTGCTTAGGTAAAACCAGCATAACTTTCTACTCCGAACTCCAAATGAGGTAAACTTGGTGGCGTTGGAAAGAGGATTCAAAGACCTTTAATTTGATATCATGGGACTCCTAATTCGTTATATAATAGGAGATATGGTAGTTTGAAGTTGACCCTATTTCGGACTCATACGAAAACTTAGCCGATTGAAATTCTTTGGGCTCGGCTTGGTGTTAGAGATCCCTTATGACCCTAAAACACATCTAATACACTTCAAATACTTAGGAATTGATCATAACTCATATTTAAAATTAGAATTCGTCGGGTTCAAGCCTATACGCCTATGAAGAATGGTTTGGGTCTTGGCATAGAAATTTTTGAGGTGTTACAGTCTATTTGTTCAAGTTTTGGATAGTTAAAGTATCTACTTGTGCACTAGAAAAGTTAGAGGTCATAGTTGCCAGTTAAAACCAAATTAAGGTTCATATTTATGCATTATGCCTTTTTTATACCATTAACATAATGTGATCATTAATAGTTTAAATCAAATTAGCATGATTTTTTTTAACAAAAAAACTCTTGCATTATTAAAAATATCATTATTTATCATATGTAACTTTTTTATTTTTAGATTATTAATATCAAACTTTATTTTGCTCACTCCACAATCTTTCGTTCGAACAAAATTCTACATAAATCATGATTATCTTGTGTTTTTTTTTTGTGTGTGTACGCATTTTAAAAAATAGTAAATCGTCTAGTAGATGGGCAAAGGCATTTCATTTGAGTCTCACGCTATCACTATACTATCTTCATTTCCATTTTCCCAAATTATTAGTTTTTATATCAGTTACTAAACTAATTTAATTCAAATATTTTTAATATAATGTGATATTATCCGCTTGGATTAAATCCGCAGGACTTTTCTCTTGTAAATTCTTATGTAAATTTTACTTAAATCCCGTAGTGATTCTTCTTAATTACACATTATCCCTATTCTTTTAAAAATTACTCAAAATTCCTTTTTTTGGTCACTTTTGGATACATCATATACGTCCTGATACATCCTGTAAAGTGATGTGTTCGACCGATATATTGCGTAAAGTGATGTATTCAGTTTTTCGATACATCACTTAAAGTGATGTATCTGATCGATACACCACATACAGTGATGTATCAGAGAATAAAAGAGAGTAGGAATTTTTAGAATTTTTTCAAATGGTGGAGAATTTTAAAGAATATGATAAAATAAGTTGTGTATTTAGATAATTTTTTCAATTCTTATCTTGCACACGAAAAGGCCAACGCTTCTATTTACAAAACAATGGTAGTATGGGCCAAAGCCCAACTTTCAAGCCCATATGATAATTCAAACATTAATGCGGTGTAAATCCACAAGTATATAGTCCAAGTGAGCAAAAATCATAGCTCCATTTTGTTTTACTTTCTTACAAGTTTAATGAATCTATTTCTGAATATGATAATGTTGCTTAAATGAATTCTACATCAAAATATGAGAGGAAAGTAAAAGATTTTATACGACATGATGTAAGTTTATACGCATACATAATTTTGGGTTTAACAATAGTGTAGTATGAGGGACGAATTCATAAGGCATGTTGAATTCAATTGAATAATATGTGTCATGAATTTGGATCGTGACAGATATGTATTGAACACCATTATTATAAACAAAACATAAAAAGAAGAGAGATAGATAGAAGGGATAAAACATTCTAATCCTATGGGACCTCTTTTTGTCTCACAAGTAGATGGATCCAAATTTTATATGTTTGAGTACACATATTTTGTATCCACTAACTTTTGAGCTAAAAATAAGTCTCACACGATTACTGTTAGTTGTGCGAGACATAAAATGATTTTTTTTAAAAAAAGAGTTTCAATAACATTTCAAGTTCATTGTCTCTTTCCACTCATCCTACGCCTCCGACTCTCACTAATTGACCATCTCATCCATTGTCACTCTCTAACCCACTCCCCACTCCATTCACCCATATGATGTTTGTTAGATTATGTATAAATATTTTTGAGTATTAGTTGTTGGTAGTCTGTGTTTAAATTAGAAAAGTAGAAGAAACAGAACAAAAAAATATTGCGAGCACACAAATTGCTAGTGTGTCCTTAAGAATTTGTAATCATCTCATTGTTGCCAAGGATTTGGTTACTTTCTCCTAGGATAGAATGGAAAAACATTTCTGTAATAGCGGAAATGCAAATTACATAATTTCGATAAATTCAACAAACGGAGTAAATCACACGATACTAATATTTTATTTGAAAATGATGCACGAAAAGAAGAAGAAAAGAATTTCAGATTTTCAGTATATTCAATGTATAAATTTGAGTTAAGACTTTTAAATTTATAGACAATTAAAAGGTGAGATGGTATGGTGTCATCCAAATTCGAAGGTGTCTCTTTGGTTCAATTCTTTTTTTTATTTCTCATTCACACCTCAAATTTCCAGTCATATATTTTTTTATAGTATTTATTTACTTATCGAACACTAGAAATAAGTAAGAAATGAGTCTTTTTCCTTCATGCTCCTAGTCTAGATCCCCATCTAACCTCTAAAACAAATTAAAGAAAAAGATACTCTAACTAATAATACTGGTCAAGACAAAAATGCACATTGCATAGTACTAAAGTAAGCATGTAACTGTCCTGTTATTTGTTAACATGCTATAATTAACTCTTGTTTTGTACTAAAAGTTTAGTTTTTACAACAAAAGAAACACCACTAAATAACTATAGTATATTAAATATTGAAGCCATGGTTTATACGTCATGCCTTGTGTCATCATCTCCTATTTAAAAATATAAAATTCATTGTTAGTGAATAAGTGGCAAGCTAACCTATGCCAAAGTAGAGGATCTAGGACGGATTCTGCATATTTAACTCAATTTATTATTTTCGATTCAAAATGAATGTGTATGTGTGAGAAGAAGAAAAAATAATATATAAAATCAAATAATAATAATAATATATTTAATGTAATTTCACAAATAAAATTTATAAAAAGTAAAGTATATACATTTTATAAAAGATAAAAACGTTATTTTCGATAAATCATTGATTTTGATTCTACAATCCTAAGGATATATAATGTATGCCACTCAATTATTTTTTTCTCCCTTAAATTCCAATAATCATCATTTGCTTATGTGGAAGCAATTTTAAGAAGGCTAATAATATCCACTTGACTGGTAAAAAAATATTCCTACCTGTCCAATGATCGTCTTTACATTGATGTATTATAAGTCTATATAATACATCTTTTTTTATCATTTATCTTATTTTTATTATGTATGTGACACACTTTTAATATATTTTAAAAAATTAATTAATAGACATTTTAATTATAATAAGATGATTTATAATCATATATTAGAATTTATTTTAAATAATTAGTTTCAAAGTGAAATGAAAATAAATGTCTAAACAAAAGTTGAAATTCTCATTCATTTATTAGATACGTAAGTTAATCACTTAAAATATATTACTTCATTTTATTATAGGCATCAATCTCAAATAGCTATAAAACCTCAAGCATATTCCAATTGATGTTAATGCATATAATTAAAGAAGACATCATATTTTATGTGATTAATTTATCTATATGTAATAATACTTGAAAATACGTGCATAAAACTTTTTATAATATGACTCAAATATGTCTAACATGAATATTTTATCATATTTTCATACGCTTAATTAAAATAGACTATAATCTGAACTAAATAAATTTTACTGACAAGTTTAAGTGAGAGTCGATGTATTAATCTATTTTATACCAAAATAAACATAATACTTAAACGTGTATAAAATAAAATAAGTAAACATGCAAGTCTTATGTGCCAATTCGTAGAAAATACATTCAAATTTATTTGTCTTATATCACATAGAACATATATAGTTATTTGTTCGTCAAATTTATATAAATTTAAGTATTTAGTTATGAGCACATAAATATCATAACGGTTTTATCTATTCTGAAAAAAATAATACTTTGACAAGCAGTCAAGCACTACCATAATTTGAATAAAATATTCAATTTGACAAAACTACCCTCACACTCTTTTCCAAGCACTTATATATAATTTTAAACCAAACACATGTTTAAATTATACATTGTATGTCTTACTTCTCTGAAACAGCGGAAAAAAAAGCAGCTCTGTTTTGAACGGCCGGTTACTATAACCGATCACCGGCAGCTTCCGTTACCGGCGGAAGAATTAGAAAAGTTTTCAGCTTTAAGTCGTCCGTTTTAAAGGGTTTCCAAATATGCAATTAATTTTTATTTTTTTAACTCTATTTATTGTTAATAAGAAATTTATTCTTGTGTAAATGCAAGATTTAGAGTTCCTAATTCTGAAATTGTATCTAATATTCATTTGCGACAAAGATACAAACTTTTTAGCCAAAAATAATTGCTACCCATGTAGAGAAATGCAGTTAATTTAGCCTACAAAAAGCTTAAGAATTTTTTTATAAAGAATTCCATTTTAATGGCGACTAAAGGGTATTTTATGTCAAACCAGATGCATCAGCAACACAATTTCTCAGCTGAAGGTGTGTATTTTTTTTTGGTACTATTAAAGAATTCAGCTTTTTTTTGTAAAAATGTTTACTTTTGAATTTGTTGTGGAAAAAGTTTCAGGTGAAGATGAATTGTACCCAGAGTTATGGAGATTGTGTGCAGGTCCATTAGTGAATGTTCCAAAAAATGAAGAAAGGGTTTATTATTTCCCACAAGGTCACATGGAACAAGTATGTTTTTTTTTTGTTCTTTTTGTTTCTAATGTGTTTGAAGTTTGGTTTTGAATCAGTGGCGGAATTAAGGAGGGTTGTGGTGGAATGATAAATACTCTTTTTTTTACTTAACTAGAGGTCTTGTGTTCGATCTTTATTGGGTAAGGAGTTGCCTTTGTTACGGGCATTAATCGGACTTTCCGGCTTGAATCTAAATTTAGTGGTCCCAATGCGGGTAGTATAGGTATTAATTTGTTTCAAGTTTGGTTTTGAATCGGTGGCAAAATTAACAAGGATTGTGGTGGAGTGATAAATACTCTTTTTTTTACTTAACTAGAGTCTCGTGTTTGAGCTTTATTGGGTAAGGAGTTGCCTTTGTTAGTAGGCATTTATTGGACTTTCCGGCTTGAATCTAGATTTAGTTTTCCCAATGCGGGCAGTATTAATTTGTTTCAAGTTTGGTTTAGAACCGGTGGCGGAATTAACAAGGATTTTGGTGGAGTGGTATGTACTCTTTTAATGCTTAACAAGAGGTCCGATGTTCGAACTTTGTTAGACTGTTAGTACGGAGTATCTTTTGTTAGGAAACACTTTATCGGACTTTCCAGTGTGGATCCAGATTTAGTGGCCCCAATGCGTGCAATATAGGTATTAATTTGGTTTTAAATAAGGTGGAACTAATAAGGATTATGGTGGAGTGATACATACTCCTTTCGTACTTAACCAGAGGTCTCGTGTTCGAGCTTTGCTGAATATGGAATCGTTTTTGTTAGGAAGCTCTTTATCAAACTTTCCAGGGAGAATTCAGATTTATTGGGGTACCACAACTGGACATTGGGTGGGAAACCAAAAAAAAAAATCGGATGTAGTGCATAAGTTATGTGTTGATTTAAAGTCTAAACCAACAATTTTTGCTCAGAACCCTGTATATATTAAAAGATTTGCCAAATAAGTATAAGTAATATATTTCGAATTCAGTAAATTGAACAAGTTGTGGTAGAATTTCGAACTCAAACACCAGAATGTTTAAATCGTGGATCCCCTTTGTTTATGATGTTCAAGTTGGTCAATTATTGGATTTCTTTTATAGTTAGTATTTTGGTGGATAGTTATATTTGTTATTGTTGTTCGTTTTGTGGGTTTGATTTTGTGGTATGAATAGTTGGAGGCATCAACGAATCAGGAGCTGAATCAGAGAATACCAATGTTCAATCTGCAATCGAAAATCCTTTGCCGCGTTCTTCACACTCAACTTCTGGTAATTAGCTGCACTTTCACCATTTTCTTAGTTAAAAATAATGTTTTTGAGCTTTGGTTTCATGCACATATAAACTACTAAAAGAACAAGAATTAGCAACAAACAAATTTTGTAGCTGAACTACAAAATTCATCGCTAATTAGGATTACTGGCGGATTAGGACTGATTATCAAAATATTCTGCTAGCTACGAGCTGTTTATACGTAGATCTGCGACGAAGTTTGTAGCTAATTCCAACTCTTTTTTGTAGTTGTCTTTAGGATTTAGATGAAAAAGGAGTTTTGATTAGGACTTTTACATGGAAAATTATTGTAGGCTGAGCAAGATACTGATGAGGTTTATGCCCAGATTACTTTGTTGCCAGAAGCAGATGTAAGTTCTTAAAGAACCTATTTTCTTGCTTGTTCAAAACCATGTTTTGTTCACTTGCTCTTTTATGTTCTGGTGATCAATTTGCGTATAATTGATTTCATCCGATTTAGCAAGTTGAGCCAACTAGTCCAGATCCATCCCCTCCTGAGCCTCCGAGGCCCAAAGTTCATTTCTTCTACAAGGTTCTAACTGCATCCGATACGAGCACTCATGGTGGATTTTCCATTCTCAGGAAACATGCTAATGAATGCCTGCCTCCCCTGGTAATATACTTGATCCTTTGTTGTTACATTCTATAGTCTGTCCACTTTGAGAAAGTGATGCACTACCTGTCAATCTTGTGATGTGATGTTTTTCATGCAGGACATGACGCAACAGATTCCAGCACAGGCTTTGGTTGCCAAGGACCTTCATGGTTTCGAGTGGCACTTTAAACATATATTTAGAGGTAATTATTTGACACCTCGTAGTGTCCAATTTTGTTTGCCTACAACAAAAAGATGATATGGATGAAACTTTTTCAAATTGTTATATGGCCCAAGGACTCACTCTTGATTCTTGATTAACAGGCCAACCCCGGAGGCATTTGCTTACCACAGGGTGGAGTACCTTTGTTTCCTCAAAGAGATTAGTTGCAGGGGATTCTTTTGTATTCTTGAGGTTTATCTCTGGTGCTTGTTTGTCTATTGCGATTTAAATCTATCATAGACATCATGATTATCACTATTTATTCATTATGTTGTGTAGGAGTAAAGAAGGTGAAGTTCGAATAGGGATTAGAAGGCTTGTTCGCCAACCGAGCTCAATGCCACAATCAGTGATTTCAAGTCAGAGCATGCACCTAGGAGTGTTAGCTACTGCATCTCACGCTGTTGCGACCCAGACCATGTTTGTCGTTTATTACAAACCGAGGTTTCTCTTATGTATCTCTGTTCTTAAAACATTGAACTTTTAGATTTCCTTTCTTCAATTAAGGGGAGCCTTGGCGTAATTGGTAAAAATTTTACCATGTGACTTTCAGGTTCAAGCTGTGCAAAACAGTCTCTTGCAGAAATGCAAGGAAAGGCTGCATACGAAAGACCCTTGTGGTCCGGACCTCGTACATAGCGGAAGCTTAGTGCACCGGACTGCCCTTTTATAACCTTTCTGCAATGTTGAAATTAGATTTTTTTTTCTGGAGAACATGCTAAATGTTGCCTATGTTCTCAATATTGTGTGTGGAAAATCTTCAGAACAAGTCAGTTTATCGTAGGCCTAAACAAATATCTTGAGGCTGTTAATCATCAGTATTCAGTTGGCATGAGATTCAAGATGCATTTTGAAGGGGAAGAGAGCCCTGAAAAAAGGTGGTAAAATATCAACTTTATTGAAGCTCGAACGAGATGTTTCTCTGCCATATAAAGTTGCACAATGTGCTGCAGTTCTGATCTCTATTATATTTTTTCTTTGGTTGTTCCTTCGTAATTCCCAGATTTACAGGCACCATAGTAGGAGTTGAAGATAGTTCTTCGCAGTGGAAAGATTCTAAATGGCGATCATTGAAGGTTGATATAGTTGGTTGTTGTCGACATTGATTGAATCAATACATTTGGATTGATTTAAAATTTCATCATTTTTCTTCCGTTTTCCCAGGTTCAATGGGATGAATCTGCATCTGTTTCAAGACCTGACAGGGTTTCTCCTTGGGACATCGAACCATTTGTGGCATCAGTCACTACTCCTCTCATTCAGCCAATGGGAGTGAAGAATAAAAGGCATCGAGCACATAACGAACCCAAAGCTTCAGGTGGAAACAAGCAAATTCATAATCCATGGCATGGTTTTATACTTTTTTAGTCGTCGTGCTTTTCTATTTGCATTTTCTTGATTATTATTCTCTTGTTATATTCCTGCTAGAACCTGCTCCCGCAGCTGCACAAGCCGTTTGGATTCCTTCACCGCAATTTAACCTTGTTGTTGAAGGACAAAGTGGTGATAATCCATTTTCCTTGCATACTTCACAATCAAATACAACTACCACTAACAGTACTTTTAAGGCTCGTGTAGATGGAATTTGGTCAGCTTCTAAAGTGAATGCTTCTTTGAATATGCTTTTGGATGAGACAGAAGCCAGTAAAAGTGCTTCATCTCGGCCTGCTTTTCCAAGCTTTGCGTCCTCACAATTCAGAAAGCAGAATGATCTCCTGCTTCCTAGTCTAGACGATGAGAGAAAATGTGATACAATTACATCCTGTAGATTGTTTGGTATTGACTTGAAATGTCCCTCATTCGGTTCAGTTATGGAGTGCCCGCCTCTAAAACCAGCCAACAATTCCGATGGCTCTGCTGAAGGGTGCTCTGGAAACAAGACTTCTGCTGGTGATTCAGAAGACAGCTCTGGCCTTTCAAGAGATTCCGAAGATCAGAAACAAGAGCAGTTGAATCCGCCACCAAAGGAATTTCACATCAAGCAGATTTCTTCCACCAGAAGTCGCACCAAGGTACGAAAACCAAAACGAGAAAGTAAATTGCATTTTTACACGTTCGTTACTACTCCAAAGACATCAATAGAAATAAAAATTATATGAATCCCTTGAGAAGGTTCAAATGCAAGGAATAGCTGTGGGACGTGCTGTGGATTTAACAAAACTGAGTGGATACGATGAGCTCATAAAAGAACTCGAAGAGATGTTCGATATCCAGGAAGAGCTCCACACACGAAATAAATGGGAGATTGTTTTTACAGATGATGAAGGTGATATGATGCTTATGGGCGATCATCCTTGGCCGTAAGTGTTTCTTTCTCCATTTACAACTTAAAAGTAAAAGTAAATAGCTCATGTGCGAATCCAGTATTTGAAGTTTATGGGTTTCTCCGATGAGCTCAAGTTAATATATAATAATAATACTTAGTTTGCATCAAATATTTACAAAATATTTAGTGGATTTGTTAACACGATAGGGTTCACGTGACCTGTAAACTCATAAGCTTGCTCTGCCCGTGAATTATATCTACAAATAAGATCTCTAATACTTTGCATATCATAATATAGTGCTCAATTACTTTTATCGCAGAGAGTTCTGCAACGTTGCGAAGAGGATCTTCATTTGTTCTAGTCAAGACATGAAAAGTTTCAATGCAGGAATCAAATCGCCGTCTTGTTTAGAAAATGAAACAACTGTTTCAACATGAAAATTTGGAAGAGAATAAAGGTTGCAACTTGCCTCTTTCTAAATTGAATCATTTTTACTAAAATCTCTCATAAGCTACACTACTTAAATCTGTCCGGAGCAAAAACTCTATTTCGTCCTTGATCGCATTTTCTCATTGTGATCTTAATTTCCTAAATAATTCATTCACTTGTTTGCTTCTCTTCTAATGTGAATAATAATCGCCTTGTTGACTTCCAACAGGTATCTGCAATCTTCAATAATAATGCTTAGAGGACGAGACTCTATGTCGTCTTGTTGGATAAGCTTGACAACAAGCATAGAGTTGAATCTTTCTGCATCAATTTAGTGAAGGAGTTAGTATTAGAAGCTTGTGTATGTGTAATTAATGATTCTGGTGGAAGTTTGATTGTTGTATCTCTTTAGCTGTAATTATTCAAGTGGGGTTGTGCAACAGGAAAAACTTACTTACACTGAGTGTTTGTGTAAAATCAATAAGTATATGCGACGTATATTCTATATATACGTGTTTATCGCTTAAATTTGGTTGATTTAAATGTGTTCTCACCTCATTTCGTTACTTAACCATGGCAAATTTATATATATGATTTGGTGTAAACACGACGTCTTTGTAGTTGTCTTGTTTCTTTCTTGCATCTAGAAATGCAATGTGTCATCCTCTTTTGTGTCTCGGCCTAGTTAAGGACGAATATACCTTGCCTCAATCGGTGTCTTCTGACATTGCTTCGTCAGAAAGTTTTATGAGATGTCTATATTAATATTAATTCAAATGAAAATATGGGTATCATAAGAGATCTTGGTATTATGTTCTGAGTATGAAAAAAATCATTAGCAAGGAGCAGTTCCTCTAAATGAATCTAATATGATGAGAAATCTGAATTAATCGGATCTTAATATGAATATTGAACACCAGATGCCCTTGCTATCTATTACTCTTTTCCCCTTCTGATGCAACAAATCAAGTAAATATTTAAGAACTTATTTGAGACATATTTCAAGTTTACACATCTTTAATATTTTTCCATCTAAAATGTATATCCAACTATGCTTCGATTTTATATATTCTTTTATTCAATTTTAACCAGCAAATATTTTCTAGGGAAACGTACCAATATGTATGGTTCGACCAAATTTACTTACCAAGATGATCAAAATGATATATTTGTATATTATATATATATATATATATATATATATATAGTATAAGTATGCATAATAACTTATATATTTTAGGACTGTAATTATCCCTATTTTTCTACGTACGTACATTCGTAATATCTTGATGCGAAAGCGTGTATATAGTACCTTAACTTTGAACTACAACTAATTGTATACTTTATATATACGTGAATTGGATATTGGAATCACCATATATCTTTGGAACCCTACACCTCACTTCCTTGACTAGAAAGCATCTAGAACCTTAAACCAACTATATAGCAAAAAAATTACTCGCACTCGAAATTTATACTAAATTTATTTTATACACGGTAATATGTATTCACTTTATTTATTTGTTGATTGTCAGTTTTTAATTGTTTGGTTTGATTAAATATCGGGTGCGAATGAATATTTGTCGTATTTTTTATCTTTATCATTCTTCTGAGTTACCTCGATACTATATTTATTAGTGCAGAATATAGTTACATACATTATCAGGTCATTTAAAAGGTAATCGTGACTAATAACATAACTCATTTAATAATATTGATTTGATGCTTAGAATAAAGGGCAAATTACACCCAGTGGCCATTCGGCCAAAGTAATTACCAAAAAAATGGTCATTCGCTGTATAGTCATGTATAGTCAGTGTATATTTCATGTATAGTCAAGCTATATTAAGTTTTTGAGTGTATCATAATGTATATTCAGTGTATAGCTCAAGTATAAGTAATCTATATTTTATAGTTAGTGTATAGTCACTGTATATTTTTTATGATTTTGGCTATTTTTTATATAAATAAAATATGGTTATATTTATTGTAAACTAATTAATTTATTGTATGTATTTGAAATTGTTCATAGAATAAATGGGAGTAGGAATTAAGTAATAACATGCTACATGCAGGGTAAAATTACACTAAATGCATATATATTAATGGTGTACAATATACGTGCATAATCATATACGTAGGGGTGTTCGAATGAGATCGAAAAATTGATCCGAATCGATAAATCAAGTCAACCCGATTTAATAAACCAAAAACTGGCTCGGTTTGGTTTGGTTTTAGATTTTTAAAAATCAATAACATTTGGTTTGGTTTGGTGTTATCCATAAAGAAAACCGAACCGAACCGATAAATATGTACATATTTAAAATATTATATATATTTATATATGTTTATTAAACTTTATCTATTTTTTAACTTCTTCATAATTTAGGACCATTCCAAGAAAAAAGTCTAGCCATGTTCTCCAAGCCCATTTACGTTTAAAGTAAAATAAAAAATCCTTACTGAATAGTTAGCATAAATAATTTTTTCCCTCGTTAGATTTTCAGTTCCCTCATATTTTCTCCCAAACCCTGTAGACCTCTATTCTGCTCTCAGTCTCTCACGATAACAATTGATTGTAAGAAGCTTTAATCCCTGTAAGTATGTAACTTTTTCTTCCTTTTATTTTTTTGGTTACTTTTTGTATGTTCCCTACTCTTTGTTTGTGTAATTATTTTTGTGTCTTTGAAGTTTTACTTGAATGAACTGCTTCTCTAGTCTTTCATCTTGTATGTGTTTTTTATTTTATTTCTCTGTTATTTTAGATTTTCTCCACTGATTTAGGTTTTTTCTATTGATTTATTTTTTAGCTAATGATTTTGAATTTCTCTATTTATTTAGATTTTCGGATACTTTTTTTCAGATGGAGACTACAACTACTCAAAAAGATGTGGAGCCAGTGGAAGTAACCAACAAAGTATCTCCAACTACTTTGTAGGAACCTGAGCTTGACGGTGATAAAACTCGTGATATTACTCCCAATCATACTAAAAAGCAGAAACAAACAACTCTTTACGACCCTGATCGTAGCCTTGTGAGTAGTGACAGGAGAACATCCGGCGTTTGGAAACACTATACTGAATATTTTGATAAATGGGATAAGAAAAGGGTGAAGTGTAACTACTGTACTAGTAACTTTGCTTCTGAAAGTACGAATGGGACCTCAACGCTATGGAGACATTTAAATGAGGTTTGTCCTAATTCCTCTCTTAGAATTATTGACAGAAATCAATCAAGAATCAAGGTAGTTAAAAAGGGGAAACAAGCATATAGTACATGTACTGTAGAAAAGGTTGTGATTAACGTCAATGAGATTAGGAGAGCCATTGCTGAGTTTGTCATTATTGACGAACAACCTTTTAAAGTTGTTGAAGGGGAAGGTTTTAGGAGATTAATGACAGTTATTTTGCCTAATTTTTAATTACCTTCTCGCTTGACTGTTGCTAGACAATGTTTGAAAATATATCAAGAAGAGAAAGAAAAGCTTAAAAAGCTTATTCATAATCAACGTGTATGTGTTACTAGTGATACGTGGACATCACTTCAAAATCTAACTTATATGATTGTCACTGCCCATTGGATCGATGATGAGTGGAATCTGAAAAAGAACATTCTCAACTTTTTCCAAACATCATATCATAAGGGTGAAACAATTGCTAAGGGGATTAAGGCGTGCTTATTTGATTGGGAAATTGATAACATATTCACGGTGACCTTAGATAATGCAACTGCTAATGATTTTACAATTAAACACTTGAAGAGAAGAATTGAGGATTGGAAAGGAGGTATCTTAGGAAATGAGTTCTTACATGTTAGATGTAATGCTCATATTTTAAATTTGATCGTGAAAGAAGGACTCGGTGAATAAAATGAGTCTATTTCTCGGGTAAGAAATGCTATCAAATATGTTAAGTCCTCAACTGGAAGGTTTGATTCCTTTAAGTCATTTGTCGAGAAGGTTAAGATTGACACTTATGGTCTTTTGACTTTAGATATTGAGACTAGGTGAAACTCCACATATATGATGCTAGATACAACTGTAAAATTTGAAAGAGCATTTTCAAGAATGTATGATGATGATCACAAGTACCTCAAGTATTGTTTAGAAACAAATAATGTGAGAGGGCATCCATCGATAAATGATTGGAAGAATGTTAAAGTTTTCATTAAGTTCCTTGAGATTTTCTACCAGGTAACTTTGAAATTCTCAGGAATTTCATATGTTACTTCCAATTCTTTCTTCCATTAGATCTTTAATCTTCAAAGGATAATTTGCAAATATGTTTGTAGTGAAGATTCTATTTTGAGTGGCATGGCTAAAAAGATGGAGCTTAATTTAATAAATATTGGGGTACTTTTAAAAGTATGAACACGTTATTATTCATTATTGTTGTTTTGGATCCTCGATACAAGTTGAATTATGTGGAATATCTGTTTAAAAACTCTTATGGTTGTTTGGTGGGAGCCGAAAAATTAAAAAAGGTGATGGATACTTTGAGCACTTGTATGATTACTACATGAGTTCTTTTTGTGGGACTCATACCGATAAAATTGATGGTCAAACAAGCTTGAACGATGAAATTGATACTATGCATAGTGACGAGATGTGGCAATCACAATGGGAGAAATATTTGGCAGATGAACACAATACTGAAAATAAATTAGAACTTGAGAAGTAATTGGTAGATGATTTGGAAAAGACCAAAGAGTTAAATATTTTGACTTGGTGGAAAGTTTCTTCGGCTAAATATCCAATTATTTTTAGGATGGCAAGAGATGTTCTTTCTATTCCTATTTCTACTGTTGCTTCTGAATTAGCTTTTACCATCGGTGGTCGAATTCTTGACTCTTATTGAAATTCTTTATCTCCAAAGACAGTAGAAGCTCTTATTTGCACTCAACAATGGTTAAGATCAACTTCCAAAGAATGCAAGCTTGAAGATTTTTTAGAAGAAATTCAGAAACTTGAGATAGTTGAAAAAGGTAAATTTACACATTTAACTCTTTATGAATATGTCTTTTATGTTTTAAAAAGTTTTAACGCCTACTTTGTTAAAGTTTCTTCTTTCTTTTTTCAGAATATGCTGGCACAACCTTGAGCATTGATTAGTTTGTATGTTGCAATTGAAATTCGTAGTGCAACTGTTTTGCCCTTTGGTAGTTAATTTTCAGATTTTTGCTACTGCTTCACCTGAAATACTTTTGGATTATGTTATTGACTTATTTTTTGTATTTAATCACACTTTTATACAAGCAATTAAGTGATCTTTCTCTGATAACAATTGGGTATATGGTTCTTTTGTGTTGAATGTTGATTATTCGGAGGACTGTTTAAAGACCTTGTTATTTTTATCAACTTGATTAATGAAAAAGTAATATATATATAATTAACCTTTTATGGGCTAGTCTTCTTAATTTTGCTGTTGTGGAGGTTGTACTACTATGTAGTAGTTGTTATCTTCCTCGTGGTGAAAATTTTGTAATTTCTTTAGAGGCTATTTTTGCATATGCTGCTGTGCTGATCCGTGCTTTCAGTTTTCTTTCAAATAATTTCATTTCGGAGAAAGGTAAAGTAGCAAATTTTCTATTGGCCACGGATGGAATGCTTCAATTACTTCATGCAATAGTGAAAAAAATGATGCTTCCTGAAGGACTTCTTTTTATTCTGGTGGTTCCTCTTCTCAGATTCGGTATCAAACTTGGACAATCAAAACAAGCTGTCAATTCTTTATTTTTGAAGTCATTTCTTTCGTGGACCATAGGAGTTGAACAATCCACCAACTTATGGATTATGTTGATGATATTTTTCCCTTTTTAAAGCTTATCATTTTAGCTTATATACTTTACAAGAACATCAGACATAGTTCCAGTCAGGACATATTCAAGTTTGTTATTATTGGAACCATATTTGCTTCTCTCTTATAGCTCTAGCTTGGACTTTAGGTGGTAACTTATTTAGCTTATATACTTTTCTTCTATCCTCACTATCTCTGAACGAGTTCAAGTATCTTTGAAAATTAATGACAGTTGTTTTGAAATTCTATTGATTTGCAGTATGAAGATAGTAAATAAGTTTGTCAATTTTTTTGCATTATAAAATATATTATTTCAACCCGTAAAAAATGAACCAAACCGATAAAACCGACAAAATCGATAAAACCAAAACCAATAGAATTTATACTATAATGGTTTGGTTTGGTTTGAATATTAAAAAAATCCGCCTTAATTAGTTTGATTTAGTTTTAGCCAAAAACCGAGTCAAATCAAACCATGAACACCCCTACATATACGTATTAACTTGAGCTCATTATAGAAATGCATAAATTTCATATTCTGTAGATCTGTCTCTAATCAATGTGGTCATACATGTATGTATAATTGGTTAGAGATTTCCTTGTCCTTATATGTACTAAGTTAAAACAACGTGACATCAAGAAGGACATTATTTTACAATCGAGCTACTATATATTTCTGGTTAAAAACCAAGAACATATATGTATAATGGTTAGAGATTTCGTTGTGCAGATCTAAAAAAACATGAGCGCACTACTAAAAAATGACCATTGGCTCATGTACACCGTAATTTTGACACTAACCCTCCTCCCCCTCCCCTATTCGTCCATGGTCAAATATATAGCAAGTAAGTAAAAATGAATTGATGTATATGTTAATGTGAATCTATGATCATATAAGATTAGGCTTATAGATCACATCAACTAAAAAATATAATTAAGTAGCACACATATATTAAGGATAAATTATGAAAAGATCGTTTGAAATAGTTTATTAATATGATTCAGATGCAGCATACCAGTCCATAAGTGTGAACTCATGCATGACCATCAGATGCACCAGTCTTGAAATCATGTACGACGAATGACTGGTCAAAAGAGGGTGATGATAATTACCTAAAATTACGGAGAAGAAAATTGTTTTGAAAGACCTATAATTTTTGAGATTCATGAAGACTTAGCAAAAAATAGGATATAACGAAAGAAAATATATATACACAATAATGGTTGAGTCGGAATTTTAAATAAGAGGATAATCAATATATAAAGAAGTAACCACACGAAATAAGTTGAAGGGATTCAACATTTACTATATAAATATAAAAAAATAATATTGACCATTTATAAATAATGTATTTTTTTGTCGAACGGAATTCAGATGAACCCTGGGCCCTTACTAGCTCCGCCCCTATTTTTGCTAACCCTAAAAGGCCAGCATTTTTAGGACATGGACCTCTATCACTCAATGATGTGCTTATTCAAATGAAGAGATGGGCCGTGGGCCTCCTTGAAGTGGCTTTATCAAAATACAGCCCACTTACATTTGGTATGGGGCATTTGGGCCCAATAATGGCCCAATGTTACATTCACTATGTATTTTGGCCCACTCACTCAATACCCATAACTCTCTATGATTTCCTTCCTCAACTCACTCTTCTAAGTGGAGTTCCCATTTTTCCAAAGGTATCTCTTGATTTATCTCTTTTTTTTCCTCAGGATAATAACACTTTTGGTCCTTAAGTTATTCATAAATTCTAACGTTCTTCATTATGATATTTGACCAAATAAATTTAATTTTTAATTAATTGAAATGTGTGTTTTAGTCCCCTTAGTATGTTGCATTTGGACTCTTTTTAGAACTCTATTACCATCAAATGTGGAATAATAATATAGGCTTAACATAATGCATGACTAATTATATGTTGAAACATATTATAATTATGGTAAATTTGTGAATAGCTACAAGGAAGGGTATCAAAAGTGCACATTTTAATTAATTGAAGGTAAAATGTGTTTAATCAGATATCACAAGGAATAAAATAAGAATTTATCAATAATTGAGGGACCAAAAGTGTTATTAATTTTTTTTTTTTTTAAACTTATCATGATATTATATCTTCATAAGAACTATTGTAAGTGTAAAATATGATTTCTTAAGCTCACATTTTCATATAAAATTGACTTCAGATCTCCAGTCCATGGTCTTTGTTACATATTTTTCTATTTCTTGGAGCGTATGTGCAAGATTACTGCTTAAAATTTGCATCAACACAAGGATCGTTGCAAAGGTGGTGGAGTGACCAAAGAATGTGGATTATAAGGGGGTTATCATCCTTTCCAATTGGAATTATCGAGTACCTAATAAAACGTCTAGGTATAATCACTCAGAAATTCAATGTAACGAGCAAAGTAGTCGATCATGACCATGGTACAAGGTACAATCGAGGAATTATGGAGTTTGGGGTTGCTTCATCTATGTTTGTGCCATTAATAACAACATCAATTATCAATTTAATGGCATTTGTCAAAGCATTGGTGAGTTTTTACAAGGGGGGAAACTTTGCTGGATTATTTCTCCACACTCTTATTGCTTGTTTTGGAGTAGTAAATTGTTTGCCAATATATGAAGCTATGGTCATAAGAGTTTATAAAGGAAGGATGCCCACCAAGATTACTATCATCTCT
The DNA here is from genome assembly GCF_947179165.1 of Solanum dulcamara. Lineage (NCBI taxonomy): Eukaryota > Viridiplantae > Streptophyta > Magnoliopsida > Solanales > Solanaceae > Solanum > Solanum dulcamara. The sequence goes on along the minus strand of NC_077241.1, from coordinate 873,895 downwards.
ACATTTCTAGCTTTGTGTCTTTACATAATTTCTTCTTTTCTTGTAGGACATATGTAAACATTATGCTTAACTTTTTTTTACTTGTTTTCTTACCTATGTTTAGTGTTTGTAACATCAAAAAAAAATTGTTGAATGATGACGTGCTATCTGACTTGAAAAGATGATATGTAAGCTCTCCCTTTTGGAAACTAGTTAATCAAAAGGGGGCATTTTTTCCATTTTACTTTTTTTGAAAGCTCCTTCCATGACCCCCAAAAGTTAAAGTATATCCATGTAAGAGTATATTATATAGTTCCATATTTGCACAGCCCCTAATAATGCTATTGTATTAAAGGTTTTTTATTAATTAATATAGATAAGGCTAACACATCTCAATACTTTAATGTTTCATCTATATTGAGAGAATTTATCTACCCTAGTTCTCACTCCACATGAACCTATATATATTACAATTTTTTAGTGGAAACTAAAGATCGCCAATTATATATGCACTCTTGAAATATATTGCTAAAAAAATTGTTAGTTAGTCTCTTAATTTATGTGGCATATTTGGTACAAAGTTTAAGAAACAAAGAAAGAATTTTAAAATTTATAATCTAAAACAAATCTTAGATATTTGTGTGACTATAAATTATTTTTTGAAGGGTTAAGGAATTTTTTAAAAATTAAGTTATTTCTAATTAGAGAAAAGTAACATTTATTTTGGAGCGGCCTAAAACTGAAAATATGTAATATAAATTGGGACAGAAGGAGTATTATTTTTTTTTTTATAGTGTTCTACTGATGTGGTATACCACTACTTAACCCCCTTAGATTATCCATAATCAACCACCTGGTTTAATTTTTACATGTATTTTATTATATGTAATTGATGGATCTTGTTTTTAAAGTTGGAGATTACAATGATATCATCAATATATAGCTTACGTAGCCAATTTTAATTTACACTAAACATTGAAAACCCAACTACATCATAATCTTAATTCAAAGACATTGAGATCATCTTTTGGATATTTATTTTGATATTCAAAGTGGTGTGTGGAAGGAAGAAACAAAGAAGCATAGGGAGGCTATTACGTATAATTAAAGAAGATGATATATTTGACGTAGCTAATTCATTTACGTAATATGCATTTGAGAACACAGACAAATTTTTTTTAAAAGATTGAACCAAAAATATCAAATATGAACAGTTGGTTATGTGTCAAGTTCAAGAGACTGTATATGTAATATGTGTCTTAAGCGAACATAGAATGATCAATATTTATACATCAACATGAATAATAGGAGTATATATACTTTACCAGACCTATAAAATGGGAGGAGGGAGAGAACAAAAATTCTTAAGAGTGCATTTTTGCAAGTATTGTGCATATATTTTGTGAACAATGTTGTGCCTTTTTTTTTTTATAAAATACTTACAATTAATAATTTGCTTTCTTCATTAGGGAAGTTAGGAGATTTTTTCTTTAATTTCTCATAGTTGATGGTTGCCAATTTGACCACCATCATTTAATATTCTTTTGTGGGAAGATATTCCTCTTCTTCTTAAGGTGGTCCAAGTTATTTGTTTGACATAAAAAAAAGTCTTCAAATTTGATGCCATATATATATTGTAAGTATTTTTGCATTGGGGTCAAATATTAAAAAATATTCTTGAATATAAAAATGTGTTTTTTTGTGGTTCCTAAATTTTTATTCTTAAAACTTATAGATGTGAAGTCAACTCTCGGAGGAGTTAATTTATTATAAATATTTATTTTGACTGTGTGTTTATGCTCATCCAATGAATTTAACCTTAGTTAACCAAAATTTAAAAATAAGAATGCATATTATTACTTATAAATAATCATGATTAAGTAGTAAATGTGTGTATGAAAGACATATGTTTTATATGTGTAAATATTTCACGTGATCAGTAAATTTGTATAGAGTTAATTTTGGAGACACACACATATATATTTGGTGGTTCTTTATATTTTAGACAATATCCCCTTTGAGCAAAGAAATAGAAAAGAACAACATAAATAGCATCGAAGAAATGCGATTTATAGGAGTTTGTGGGGAAATTAGAGAATTCGTCTAATTTATATTTTTTAAAAATACATAAAACTTCTTGAATATCAATGATGAATTATCTTTTCTTTTTCTTTCTAGTATTCTTTTTTATATATAAAAAAAATAATCAAAACAATATGCTTTTATTCATTCACTAACAAATAAACAAAGTCACGAATTTCATGTACAATACATATAGGAAATTGTTCATTTCAAGAGATCTCATGTATCAAAGTATTTGAAAAATTAGTTAGAAGGTGAATACACATCAGCCAGAGTTAGAAATTGACGTACAAATTTAATCGAACATAGTAATTTTAATTCAAAGTTCAAACTACATATTTATTATAAAAGAATCATTAAATATGTATACAATTTAAATTCAAAATTCAGTTACCAACGCTTATTATCGGTATCATCAAATTTAAAACTATTAGAGTTGAAATCATGCTTTATAATAATGATAATAATAACGGTTAGGAAGATAATGGTGCCAAATGATAGGTGATTAAGAGAAAGATTAGTCGGAAAGGACTAACTACTAAGCAACTAAATGCCAAATAAAAAGGGAACATATTTTATAATGATATGGAACCAATTGTGCCAGATTTCATGGGTGATCAAACTCTAAAATTATAATGTTATTTTATCTGAAAATAGTTAAGTATTTATTAACTTTTATATACTAAGCAACTTTATTTATTTATTAACTTCTTTATTAATTTCTATAGATATATAAGTTACGTATAATAACACTGCAAATATTTTTTATATTATCAATATAGTTTAACATGTAATAGAAAGTTAATTATCATCTTTAGCAAGTTATATACTAGTTACTAATGTTTATCATAGAAATTTACATAACACACATAGATATATTAAAAATTTTATTAAATATTTAATTTTTAAAATATTCAATTGTATTAGTTTGAAATCGTTATAGCAACTCATAGACTAAGAATTCGAAATCCCCTCTTAATAAGTGGTCTAATTATATAAATATTTTTTTTAGAGAATTAATGCATAGACTATTGATACGAGGACGATATTTATGGATCTAGTGGCACTAGAATTCTAAATCTTATTAGTAGTCGAGAAATAATGCTTTAATTTTTATTTTTTTATGTTTCTAAATTAAAAGTAAATAATTTTTTCTTCTTCAAACATTTTGGAATTTAAATTTTAAATGACATAAAAGCTCGTTATTATTTCATTTCTTGTGGGTCCTTTTAGGTCTATGAAAATTACACACTAAAAATTTAAAAAATAAAATAAAATAAATAAAAAATAATATGTAACTTTCATAGACCAAAATGGAGGTGGAGAAAACACTATTTTTTTCCGGGATTAAGACAATATGGAGGTCTTAACTCAACTTTCCTTTAGTTAATAATAAAGACGGATTCAGAATTTAAATTTTATGAGTTTGAATTTGAGTTTTACCAAAGTCATGTGTTCTACGGGGTTCAAAATTTGTTATTTATACTTATTTAGTGAAGTTTTTATATAACTATATATAGAGTTAAGGGTCAAAAATAAAATTTAACTATTCCACTTTATTGAGTATTATACTTGAATTATTGAAAGTGTGAGTTTTCTATCTGAACTATCATTTGATGATTAGCGAAACACACTTAGACGTTGACTAGATTAAATATTTGTCTAGAAATGCTTTCAGATACGTTTGTTCATAAAATCTTCGTTCACCTGACATATATAACATCTCTATTTTTTGACACATTAATTTTTAAATATATTTTAATTGACTTCTTTAAAATTCTAACCTCTCTCCTTTCAAGTCGAAAATAATGATGTCACAATAGAGACGAGACCATGATTAAGAAGATGGAGAAGATGATGATGATGGATCTCGCCGTTGGAATAAGTTAATTTATACGGTGATAGTTTTAACCTTTAACCTAATATTAATTTATTTACATTTGCTATGGTGGAATTACTTTTTCATGTGGATTGCCATGTCACAGAATTTTTAAACAAAAGAGAAAGTGTATACACATCATCATAAATTAATCGAGGTGTGTTTTACTAGTCGTTTGGTTGGAAACAAATTATCACAAGATTAATTATATTTTTAATGGAACAAAACTTTTAATATTCATATTTTTAACAATAATTTTAGTGGGTGGACAACTTAAAATGTTGGGTTTTTATTTTTATCATCAATATGGACCCCTTATACAACAATTTTAATGGGGTCCTCGAATTTTGGTCTACTCCAAATTGGAATTTTCAATAGTTGCTCCAAATGATTGAGGTTGATTATATATTTATTTTAACCATCATATCATTTATATAGTCATGTTAAATCAATTTTTATTCTCTACTTAGATGGTAATAGATTTATGTTTTTCTCCATCCCGTGAGAATAGAACTAGCACTAAAATTATCGAAAGCCTTTCCTTTATTAAAATTTCTTTTTAATATTCTTGGAAAACAATTAAATCGAAGGTTCATAAATATTTATATTTATTATTGAATGAATGACTGATAAAGAATTCATTAATGTTAGTCTCACTCAATTAGAATGTTTGTTTCTTTATAGTTGTACATATATAAGACTGATCAATGAGTTAATTAGAGTGTTATATTGTTAACAAAAGATTAGCGAACTAATCACCATCGACAATAACGAAGCATTCAAGAGTAGTAAAGTAGGTTTATTTTTTATTAGTTAATAATGACTTTAAAGTACATAATTTTCCTTAATATAATATGAATAAAGGATACTAACACAGACTCCATTTTGTGATTTTGCTTTCTCACCACATGTTTTTTTCAAAGCCAACATAATTTAATATTTAGAAAATCAACTAAATCATCAAGTCCTAATAAAAACTAAATTATTTAAACACATAACAAAGTTGTTAACTTTTTATCTATTATTAACATTATTATTATCACTAGGCTTGATGGTAATTGGGACAGAGTACCGTATCTTCTTTCACTTTGTTATCATAGTAATAACATTATTTTCATAGTTTTTTGTCTTTGATTTTCTATTACCGTCGGTGTTTTTTTGTACTTTAACTATCACATTATTTTATTATTGTTACTGTTATTTTTTTCTAAATGTTATGTAATGCTTTTTTTTTTAATTGTCAGGTCTTCTTCGTTTTCATATTTTCTAAATTTGCTTTGAAGTGCTTTTCTTGAAGCGGACGGTCTATCAAAAATTAATAAGTTCTATACTAAAATCTGCATATTTTCTACCATCCGTCAAACTCCACTTATAGAATATATTGCTTTAAATATTATATTGTTGTTGTTATTATTATTATTATTATCCGTTGAGGTTTGTATTTTTGTTGTTGGCGAGTAAGTCTGCCATTGGTTGATACCACAAAGCCATAATAATAAATGTAAAAAGAAGAATGATTTGTCCCTTTTGCGCACTATAAAGAAATTTTGAGATTTTAATTATGGTATATTGTTTTTTTTTCCACTTGATCTTCGATATTATGTCTCCAGGAAACAGCCGTCCTATCTTGGTAGGAGTAAGGTCTGCGTATATTCTATCCTCCCCAGACCCCATGTTGTGGAATTTCACTGGATTGTTGTTGTTGTTGTTGAGCCGAGGGTCTTTCGAAAACAGCCGTCCTACATTGGTAGGAGTCAGGTCTGCGTACACTTTACCCTCCCCAGACCCTACGATGTGGGATTTCACTGGATTGTTGTTGTTGTTGTTGTTGATCTTCGATATTATTTGGGGTTTATAGTAATTCGAATTCCAGCCGAATAAGACTCAATAAAGGAAGTATTTTTAATTAGGATATTTATCATTTTCAAGATTTGAATTATTTGAATTTTTTAATTAAGAATAAAATTTTATTAATAAATACTATTTATTCTTAATTAAAATTCTTATGTTTGAGTCTTGTTGGGTTAGATAACATTTTACACCCCAATATGAAAATTCTAAGAGCTAATCGAATAATTAAAAAGTTAAAAACTAGATAAAATTAAAGAGAGAAAAGGAAGGGAAAATAATACAATGTTTCCTCAGTCATCAATTTATTAAATGAGGATGCCTCTTTCGACCAACTACAAATTAACTTTAAAAATTAAGAACAAAAAAAAAAACAATATGATTATTTTAAAATTACTATGAACACGTCACTATTGAAAATCACTTTTTTTTTATAGGTCCACCATGCTGTAATTTGGAGGAAAAAAACAGAAAAAGAGCTTATACATCAGAAATTTCCTTAATATTTATGGATATTATAAAGTTATTACTATGTAAATTTGAACCAACATGACTCGTAACATGATTGAAATTTCTCCAACATCTTGAATTTAAGATCATGAAAAAGTAGCTGGGTTCAAGCCTAGAGAAGAAGAAATGAGTTATGCAGCACATCAAATTCGACGGATATTGAGTGAAGCACCATAAAAAATATGTAAATTTTAATCAATATTACTCATAAGATGATTGAGATTCTCTCTATTCTTAATCAAATATATCAAATTTTAGATTTTAAAAATTCATCCACAGAAGCAGGAGTTCAAGTCATGGAAAAAAAAATTAGTTATACACAAAATTAAATTTGAGGCACACCAATTATCAAGATATAAATAATGAAATAACTTATCCGAATAAATTTTAAATTCTAATTTTGTATTCGATTCCATTTTGTAGATTGTGATTGATGCATAGAATAATCCCATAAACTTTTGCGAGTTGCAAGTGGGCTTATTAGATTCCAAGTTTATTTTTTTTTTCTATAGAATCAGGCTCTGCAAATTGCCATTAAACATATTTACCTCTCTTCTCCACTCGCCACATACAAAATCTCAGAGAAAAAGCAAAAAATTCTGGAGAAAATTTGAACAAAAATGTCGGAATCGGGAGGAGGAATGACTCAAAATCACCCTCCGAAGTCAAAGGAGTTGTCTCTTGCTCCGCCGCATACGCCGGCGACGGCGACGGCGACGGAGAGAGAGTCGATGATGATGGATCTCGATTTCGATATTGACGCTTCATGGTCCTTTGATCAGATTTTTGCTGCTGCGGCGGCGGTTTCGTCGAATCCAGCGTCTCCGTTCCTGCCTTGTTCTCCTCTTTGGGCTTTTTCCGATGATAACGATGAAAAACCGACCGGAAATGGACTTTCCGGCGCTCTTCGTATCTCCGGTCACCCTAGATTTGTCGCTTGTATGTCAGCCTTTAATTTGTTTTTTAAGCTGTTTTTATGAGAATATATATGAAAGTTAGTTGACTTTTTGTTCTTGCTGCAAATTTAGGTGACCTTTTTAGACTTGTACAAATTTAGATAGCATTTGTTACAAAAACTGAAAATTTGCATAAAGTTTTTGTTTTGATGTTTTTATTTTGCAAAGTATCATATACTTAATTTTGATGCTGTATCAAACAAACACTTCTGCAAGCAAAAACTTTTTAAAAGTATGCAATCTTTAGCTTTTGCAGAAACAGAAACAAGGGAAAGCTGAAAGTTTGCAGAATTGGGAAATCTTGGTAGCTTAGTTGGTTGGTTGTTTACCTGAACTTTCACCTTGTCAGTGGGTTCGATTCCTTACTTTGTATTCCCCTACGGCAAGTTTTAAAAAAAATTATTTTAGGATAGAAAGATTGCAGAATTGGATACCATATTTGCACAATCTGAATTGAATCTATTGAACTTCAGTTTAGAGAATATTATGTTTTACTTTTTCATTTTCGAGACATTTCTTATTCCCACCCTTTTATTCACATCATGTTTAGTGAATTTGATTCTAGGAGAGCAATAGTTACACACTAAGATGAGTTAAGATTTTTTTCTTTCATAGTTTATGAACGTACATGCTACTATATTTTACTTAGACTATTAAAAGTAAGAAAATAAGTATGATTTTTAATTTACTTTCTTAGATATTAATATAACATCATATGCAAAACATATCTTAATAGTAGGAACATTGGTTAAGCGATAAAGATTTAGTTAAAAAGAAAGTCAGGTTTATTTGTTGGTTTAGTGTAAACAACCGGTGCATATATATTAGAGCAGGAAAGTTTCTGCGTAGGTGTGCCCATCTCTGTTTTGCAATCAGATGGAAGATAAAGAACACACTGGACATCAGAGTATTAATACAATGTAAAAAGTACTTCGAATGAAATCTCTTTCTTACTGATGAACAAAATAGGTAGAAATATTTCTCGTCTGTGTAGATAAGAACAGAATGTGAACCAAGTCTGTTTTTTTCTTGATGAATTCATTCAGTATAATAAGCATATAGTATCTTCACATAGTACTTATCAAAAAAGAGAAAAAGATGGCTTCACATAGTAAAACATTAAAGCTATGCTGTCACTCATCTGTAATTGTTTTCCCAATAGCTTAGATTGTTGGTATACAAAAGTTGAACTTTAACTTTATAATGAACTAGTTGTAGTCTTTCTATAATTAGATTCTCCATGAGTAGCTTTACTTTGTGATATATGAACTTATAGTCAGTTTGTCCCTGTGGAAAGGGGATGAATGAGTTGGACATGTATCATTGGCTGGGAGCACACAATGAAAGAGTAATTTATTTGCCTTCCATTTTTGGAGCAGACACTGGTGATCTAGAGGCTACAACTGAAACTGTCTCTGTCAACGCTGATAAAGGACGACTTCCTCCACCAATTTCAGGATTAATACCTGGAGATTATCCAGAGGGGTCTTGTATAATCAAGGAGAGGATGACACAAGCGCTCCGATACTTAAAGGAATCAACAGGAGAGCGAGTTTTAGCTCAGGTCTGGGCACCTGTAAAGGAAGCTGGTCGGTCTGTACTCACAACTTCAGGGCAGCCCTTTGTTCTTGACCCAGAGTGTAATGGGCTTCATCAGTATCGAACAGTTTCTCTGATGTATATGTTTGCTGCGGATGGAGAGACTGATGGAGTTCTTGGACTTCCAGGCCGTGTCTTCCGCCTTAAGTTGCCTGAATGGACACCAAACGTGCAATACTACTCCAGTAAAGAGTTCCCTCGGCTTGATCATGCTCTGCATTACAATGTCCGAGGAACTTTAGCGCTTCCTGTATTTGAACCATCTGGACGGTCTTGTGTTGGTGTACTGGAGCTCATAATGACCTCCCAGAAGATCAACTATGCTGCTGAGGTGGATAAAGTATGCAAAGCACTGGAGGTTGGTTCTTTTAACCCTTGTAAATTTTCTAATTCACATCTCTCATGTTAGATGTCTTATCTTTTGATGATATTGGATCTTGTGTTTCTGCATCAACTGTATGAGAAAGTGTTAGAGCTAGCCATTTATAGCATCTATTGTACAGTGATAGGCTGAGATTTTGTTTGTTGGAAATGTGTTCACAAATTCAATCATGTTTCAATAGGAATTGTTGAATAGTGTTGTTGGCTTACAAAGGTACACTTGGACATGCATTGAGCAGTCTTCACATAGCATGACATCTAACTGCAAGAGTAATCCAATTATTGTGGTTTTTATGAAGGGAAGTAAAAAGTTTTGAGTAGATAAACACGTCTTTCATCTAAATCAAATGTGTTCATCATCTTTTCTTGCCTTTTCTTTTTTCAAGATGAGCTCTCTTTGGTTAATCTAATTCTACTTTCTGCAGGCTGTCAATTTGAAAAGTTCGGAGATATTGGACCACCCAAACACTCAGGTGAGGAACAGTTGTTTAAAAATTTCTCAGTTAAGTGGTTGTTTCATCATTTTTCTGAACAGGTCTATGTGATGGGGTATATGAACCAGATCTGCAATGAAGGCCGGCAGAATGCATTGGTTGACATCTTGGAGATACTAACTGCGGTATGTGAAACATACAAACTGCCTCTGGCTCAGACATGGGTTCCATGCAGGCATCGCAGTGTTCTGGCTGATGGTGGTGGGTTGAAAAAGAGCTGCAGTAGTTTCGATGGAAGCTGTATGGGACAGATCTGTATGTCCACAACAGATGTAGCATTTTATGTGGTTGATGCTCACATGTGGGGTTTCCGTGATGCCTGTGCGGAGCATCATTTACAAAGGGGACAGGGAGTTGCTGGAAGAGCATACGCTTCACGAAAATCATGCTATTGTGAAGATATCACACAATTTTGCAAAACCGAGTACCCTTTGGTACATTATGCACGCTTGTTTGGGTTGACCAGTTGCTTTGCAATATGCTTACGGAGCAGTCACACCGCCAATGATGATTATATTCTGGAATTTTTTCTGCCACCGAATTCTGGGGATTACAGTAACCAGCAGGATTTGCTTAACTCACTCTTATTGACAATGAAGCAGCATTTCAGGAGTCTCAGCATTGCTTCCGGAGGGGAACTTGAGCATGACTGGAGCTCAGTTGAGATTATTAAGGCTTCCATGGAAGAGAAAATTGACGCAAAGCTTGAATCTGTACCAATACCAAAATCTTTTCCACAGCCGACTAGTATACCAAATGGATGGATGCATCTTGATCCAGTGGGAGAGCAGCAGTCAGCAGTAGGATCCAATGTGTCTAAAGGTGCAAGGAGCACAAGTGGTACAGGTGAAGCCCCTAACCATGTATCTAACTCCGAGAATAAAGTGTCGGGAAAGAAATCAGAGAGAAAACGTGGAAAAGCTGAGAAAACAATAAGCTTAGAGGTTTTGCAACAGTATTTTTCTGGAAGTCTCAAGGATGCTGCAAAGAGTCTTGGGGGTATGTTCTCGATTTGAAATGCTTTTTGTCGACCAAATCACTCATATAGACATATTTCCTTTTATTCCTTTTTTAGCTATTCTCATCAATGTTCTTGCAAAAACAGTTTGCCCTACCACAATGAAACGCATATGTAGGCAGCATGGGATCTCTAGATGGCCATCTCGCAAGATAAATAAGGTCAACCGTTCCCTTTCAAAGCTAAAGTGTGTAATTGAATCCGTTCAAGGAGCCGAAGGTGCATTTACTCTGACGTCACTGGCACCAAATTCACTTCCTGCTGCTGTTGGTTCAATTTCTTGGCCTGCTGGTGCAAATGGTTCCAATCTACCAAGTTCACCATCATCTAAACCTTCAGTATTTCCCGAGGAGAAGAATGAGTTCTCCAACCATGGAACACCAGAAAGTCACGTAGAAGCTGAACCCTCAAATCAAATGCTAGGAGGCAGGGTGACCAGGAAGGAGAAATTCACTCCTCCGCAGAACGGTTTTCTGCATGCTGAAGGCTCACACAAGTCCAGAACAGGGAGTGTCTCAAGAGAGGAGAGCGCAGGGACACCTACATCCCATGGTTCTTGCCAAGGCAGTCCTTGCGCTGGAAACGAATTCTCCCCTCAGAACGAGCTGGTTACTTCACCAGCACATGAGTCGTGCATGAAAGTGGGAGGCTCTCTGGAAGCAGCTCGTCAGACCACAACAGAAATCAACTTATCTTCTGCATTCCTAATGCCTCGGCCTGTTATTCCAAAACACGCCCAGGAACCATTTGGAGGAATGCTAGTCAAGGATGCAGGCAGCTCTCATGATCTGAGAAATCTTTGTTCACCTGGAGATGCTCTGGTTGATGAACGTTCCCCGGACTACAGTTTGACGAATCCACCTTTTTCTGATGCAACTGCCAAGGAACCCGTTTATGTTCCCCCCGACACAATGCAACAATATTCTGCCTGGCCTGAAGTGACATCTGTTACAATAAAAGCAACATATAAGGATGACATCATAAGATTTTGGCTTTGTTTAAATTCTGGTATAGTTAAGTTGAAGGAAGAAGTAGCGAAGAGGCTTAAGTTAGAGCTTGGTACTTTCGACGTCAAGTATCTAGATGATGATCTTGAGTTAGTTTCAATTTCTTGTGATGGAGATTTGCAGGATTGTGTCGATATCTCAAGATCATCGGGTAGTAGTATTGTGAGGTTGTTAATTCATGATATTATATCCAACCTTGGGAGTTCCTGTGAGAGCTCAGGTAAATGATAAAAGGAATTAGGTTGTAAATACATAAAACTAGTCAAGTAATTATTGATATACTAGGATGTGTAAATTTTGATTGACAGGTTCTCTGTAATTGTAACAAATTTCCAATTGTATCAAGTCTCTGAGGTAATATATTGTGTTTTCTTGCTTCTTTTGCATCAGAACAAATTCAATACTTGAAAATTTCCTCCCCTTTTTTATAACCATTGTTTCCGGTCGATTTGCACGCAATATCTACTATCTTATCTCTTTGGGTAGTATATACTGATGAATTTTACGGGATATGTGCTATCTCATCTCTTTGGATAGTAAATACCAATAAATTTTATGGTATACGTACTATCTCATCTTTTTGAGTAGTATGTGCAGACGAAATACGTGGTATCTCATCTCTTTGAGTAGTATGTCCTGATGAATTTTGTGGATAGTATGTACCAATGAAATTATTGGTGTCCACAAATTGATCCGGACACTTTTTTTTATATAAGAAGAAAAAGAAAAGAGAGAAATCCATCCCATTTGACTAAAGTTTTCACCTAAACTTGATTGGATCACACCTCAATAATTCATATTAATATATATGAAACTTAAAGTCAACTTGTTAAACTTATTCTTCTAATACAATATGACAATATAGATGTATTTTGATTAAGTATTTTAAGCTACATATTAAACAATACAACACCCACATATCCCGTGCATATTAAACAACACTATTATCATAAATAGAAAATTTGAACATGCTAGATACTTCATTAAAAAATTTAATAAAGGATGTTTTTAGATGCGAATTTCAATTAATTAGACCCAAAATAAATATATAGACACCAGAGTGTGGAAAACAAAAAAGAAAATATCATGTAATAGAAACAACTCTTGACTTGTTAAAATATTTCATTAAAACATAATTTAACAATTACATAAATGTATTCTGATAGGTAATTACAGAACAAACAATATTATTATCATTAATATATCACTATGTTAAATTTTTTTAACCATGTTAGATGTTAACATTCTAATAAATATCTTATAACAGTTTTGTATCAATATAATAGAAACATCAATTTCATGTGTGCTGGCAAGAAATAATAGATATCTGCTAAATTAATTTAGTTATGTGTAAATGGTCTACACATCAACGTTATTAAAATCCGGACACCAAAAAAAAATCAATCGCTATAAATTAGGATGTCGGTTCGGTTCGATTTTGAAGTTTATCGGTTTGACTTATTGGTTATCGATTTATAAACATACCAAATCATTAAGATATTGACTTATCGATTATCGGTTACTGATTATTATCGGTTCGTTTATCAGTTTAACTGTTAAGATTTGATACAAAAAAGCCCATTGAAAATCACTTAGAAATAAGGTGACAAACCAAATTAACCATGTACATAAGTTGATAAATTGCATCTTGCTCAAAAGCAAATGTAAAACATTGTATAATAACTAAGAGTTTGAGACAACAAGAAATAAAAGTATGAAAACTAAAGCATAACTGAACGACTTTATATATCGAATGGTAATAAATATAAATTATTATGTTATTATCGGGTTATTGGTTAACCCGTTAAGAAAAAAATTTAAACCGTTAAGAAAAAATCTTAAATTGATAAAAAAAAAAATTAAAACTATTACCGAAACCGCTAAACCAATAACCCATTATCGATAAATCAATAACTTTTTTCCGATTTGATTTATCGATTTCAATTCAGCTTTGAACATTAAAACCCCGATTATCAATTATTTCCTGATCATTCACTAAAGCTATGTTATACGGGAAGTCCAAGGGAAAGCCAAATCATCACTTAAACTTGTGACCTCATTATCGTAATTACCAGTTACGCCAAAGCTAAATCCGAGCTAAGAGCAGGACAGTTCAATTAAGGTATAGAAAAAACTTCAAGCAGCTACTATTGATCAACCTTATTCAGGCACATCAATCAAAAATCTTGCTTTAACAGATAATTTTCTTAAGAGAAATTTTGACAAAGCTAAAAAAAATCTTTCAACTTAGACTTTAACGACTATTTTACTAATTTGAATGATTTAATTGACCCTTAAAAGCAACTTATATTATTTATCGAAATTTCCGAAAGAAATTAGTAGAAAAATAATTACATGTCGCCATTGGCGACTATAAACTAGTACAATATAGACTTACCAAAAATGGACCATATATGTATATATAAAGAGGTAATCGATAATCGGGGCTATTTTTTCAGAGCAACGGACGTTTCAGATCTCTGATTAAGGTATGATTTTGATGAATTTATTTAGATTTAGATGCAAAGCAAGTTAAGTTATTGATTTGTGGTTTTGGAATTTGTACAGTTTTGTTTATGGCCGGAATATGTATGTTTTTGATTTCTGATAAATAGGTCATGAAGAATTGGAACTTTTGAAAAGCAATAAGTTGGATTGTGAAAATTGCAGTTGTTATCACTTAGTTGCTTTTGCAATCTGTTTATTCTAACATGATTGAGCAGAGATTGTTCCTGTGTGAGTCTACTTAGATTGTTGGTCTCGTGCCTGGATAAATGAGGAGGGTTGCAGTAGGTGGACAATCAATGTAAAACTAGTCAATTCAGTCATTAGAAAATGTTGAAAACTGCTTATGTTAGAGAACCATAAGTAGTGATTAGTGGAATGAAACAGGTTCAGATGAAACAGTATAGATTGTGTGAAGATCCATATAATCGGCCACAACTAGCTTGTGATTGAGAAATATTTGATACTGTTGATTACGAGAAAACCAAAAGAAACTGGTACGATACCAATCAAGGGAATTTGAAAGTTCGTCTAGGTATTCTAACTGCTTTGATCCCCATTTTTGCAACTCGTTTTTGTTCAACAAATTTTCTGGTAGTATATTAAAGTTGTTTTAGTTCACCTCGATTCTGATTCATTAAGTGCTTAATCTTCCCGCTCAATTGCTATGTTTTCTGTTCTTGCTGCTTTTGCCTGCTGCTATATTAGCATAGTCAGATTTATGTAACAGGATATCTTGTGTTTGACTTCGAATACTGAATAATTGTGTTAAATTGCAGGAATTTCACACAGTGTGTTGCGTATGGCTTCCTTCAAGGCATTTTTGAACAGTCCTGTTGGCCCCAAAACAACTCATTTTTGGGGTCCCATATCCAACTGGGGATTTATCATTGCTGTATACTTATCTAGAATATAATATTATAACACGACGTTGGTTTCGTTTGGTTGACATTGTAAATGAGTTATATTTACGTACTTTGCAGGGACTCGTAGACACACAGAAACCCCCAGAAATGATATCAGGCAACATGACTTCAGGTAGGCCTTTTCTATTTAAACAGATGCTGGCTTCAACGATATATACCTTCATCTTCTTTTCTTTCTGATAATGCAGTAATGTGCGTGTATTCTGCACTGTTCATGAGATTTGCATGGATGGTACAGCCTCGTAATTATCTACTTTTGGCATCCCATGCCTCGAATGAGACGGTGCAACTTTATCAGCTATCACGTTGGGCAAAAAGTCAAGGGTAAGCAATTTCCAGTGTACCATTTAATCTTGTTCTGCCTCTCCTAACCATTCATCGACACTTACACCTTCCTCAAGAGGATTTTAAGACAAAATTAAGAAAAGGGGAGAATGGAAAAAGAACTTCAATGAATTAGGATGCTTAGGAAACAGTTTTACTTTCTCCTGTTTATCCCTATAGTACTTTGTGAAATATGTTTTAGAGCCTATATTGTTTATGACTTGTGTGTTTTGCCCTTGAAGCTTGTTCCTTTGTTTTGTGCATACAGTTACAATTTTACGAGTATATGTTTGCAATCTATGCTACCAATTGTTTTGTTTTTATGTTGGTTTCCCCATTGTACCTGCAGATATTTGCAGCAGAAAGCAGACAAAGCAGTGTGATCTAGTGTTCTTTCCTGTTTAATTCTGGACCTCTGTGTAGTTTCGGTAATTTTCCATCACTCTTTGCACAGATTATTGTCCATGATCATCCAAGAGCTGAACTAGCTGCTCAAAGTATTACATATGCCACAGTAAGCATAATTTGAATGGCAAGAAATGTTAGTATGGAACAATTCAATATATTTGTGATTTCACCCCGCACAAGTTTTTCCGCTGTCCCATCTCACTAGCATTTCGTCCTGCACTTCCCAGTCCCATTTCGGTTCCTAGATTTCACTGTTTCTGTCTAGCCAAACACTACCATTTTATGTGAAAAAACTCCAATCTAGAAACTTTATGTACCCCCAACAAACTGTTTGAGTCCCACTAACATGCGGGATGGAGATCATTTGCCTCCTAATGTGGTCTTTAGCCAATCCTCACGTCATGCGCTAGCTTTTAGGCTTGAGTTAAGGGCAAGGTCCATTTCTTATCATATTATCAGAGTCATACCCATTTCAATTCTTGGTTTACTCGATGTTGAGCCTCCATATTATAATGTCCATGCTCGAGATACCCAGTCCCGAGGGCGGGGGTGAGAGCCCTACGTTAGGGTGTGGGATGAGATTATGTGTTTCTTTACATGGTCTTGAGTAATCCTAACTCGTGAACTAACTTTTAGGGTTAAGTTTGACCCAAGGTTCATTTGACTTTTAGCTGTCATGTGTGCACAAACAATTGATACTATCTTGAATTCTAAATCAAGATTAGCGGAACAAAGATGATCTGTAGCAGTAGGTGAAGGCTGTTGCTTCTATTTGTTGTTATTTCTTGTCTTTGTTCCTATACTGAAGGAGCAGGGGGAGGCGGGGTGGGGTGGGGTGGGGTGGGGGAGCTAGGAATGGAAATGTCCATAGAAGTTGGGCTAATGACCCAAAATCATTAGAATATGGGCCTTCCAAAATTAAGTTAAACACTAGCCTCGTTGCTCGTCTTTTGGACCGCTTCAGAGACTGTCTTCTCAACCAGGTCGAGTTTTCCTTGGGCTTGTCTTTCTGCTATCTGTCTCTTAGTAGACTTGTAATAGGTAGCATAGAGCATCAGTTGGGCTAGGCCCAGCACTGTTCCTATCACATTTGCTGTCTGAAATAAAGAACTGAAAAATTTAGAGCAATCAAAAAGATATAACATTGACAATATAAAGTAAGTGAAAATAACTCACAAGAATGTAGACATCGAGACGGATGAGGGCATAAGTAGTCCAACTTATGCTGCAGAGAAAGGAGAAAAAGGAAAGGAAGAAGGGCATGTACTCCACACTCTTGGTTTTTATCACCAATTTCTACAATAGTAAAAGTATCGGAAGTTCTCTATATATTCTACTGACATATAAATCTCACACATATGCTGAGGCTGGAGCTAGAGGGATGCAAAGGGGACCAATCTGAAACCCCTTTGCTGGAAAATTACATTGTATACATATATAAAGTCAATTTATTTTTTGAATTCCTTTAGTGAACATCCTAGCTCAGCCGCGGCATTATATGCATGTGAAAAAACATGAAGAATGTAAAAAAGGAAATGATATATTTACCATGATGGCCAAAGGAGAAGCATACATCAAAATATTTCCCACCATGCAAATGGTACCAACAATTGTGGATCTTTCTTTGTGGCTATGGACAAGAGTTATGACAAGAATGGCAAGTGAACCAATGAGCACAATTTCACTTAAGAAGATGAAGAAAACTTTCATCCTTTTATCCCTTTTAGAGTACAACAAAAATAGCATCAAGTACACCGTCTCAATGGCAAGTCCTATTCCATTAATGGTCATGATAAGAATGGCTCCTTGTTGAATACATGGAAGTCCATATAAAAGCCAAAGGCCACAGTTTAGGGATGAGGCAATGTATGGATATGGTGAGAATTTCTCCACTGATTTCTTCTTCCATGTATGAATAAATGTAGGCCTAATCAAAAAGTTTAAAAAGTTTCATGAGCAAGAGGTGATCAAGTTTTAGATGAACAATTTGCTTATTCCACTTGGGTTTTAAGTAAATTTAAAAACTACTACGTCTCGGTCCAAACAAGAGGGATTTGTCACCAACTATAAGTAAATAAGACAACAACAACAAACCCAGTATAATCTCATAGAGTGGGATATGGAGCAGGTGGAGTGTATGCAGGCGTTACGTAGGATTGTACAGGGCAAACCGATAAACCGCACCAAACCGACAAACCGAACCAAATCGGAAAAAAAAATTCGACTAGTGGTTTTGTTTGACTTGGTTTGGTGTTTGAAAAAAAAACCCGACCATTATAGAGTTGGTTTGGTTTTAACTAAAAAAAGTCAAACCGAACCCAAACCGACCCGATTATAGATATACTACTTTTAAATTATGTTATACATAAAAATATTTATTAAAATATAATTTATAAATATTTTTTTAAAAAAATCATAATTTTTATTTTCTTTCTTACATTTAGATTTGGACTTGAGAAACCCATCTAAATAATATACAAAAAAAGTTCATCTTATAAAGTTAAAACTTCAAACAATGTTCTGCCTCCATCTTATATGTTGATATTTTGTACTAGAACTCTTTTTAAGAAGCACTGCTCTGTGCTTTCTATTAGATACTATGAAAAATCTGAGAAACCCCAAAAAACCCGAAAAACCTGAGAAAAATTGATATCGAAAAACCAGACTTTTATTGGTTTGATTTGGTTTATAGATTTAATAATCCGACACAAATGGTTTGGTTTGGTTTGTAAAAAATCCGAACCAACCCGGTTCATGTACACTTCTAGCGTTACGCCTACTTTGGAGGTAGAATATAAGTAAACAAGACATAGTAAAGTCTGGAGAGGGTAAAGTGTATGCATACCTTAATTTTATTCTTGGAGGTAGAATATAAGTAAATAAGACAAAACAAAAAATATTCCAGCCATATATACACACATATCCTTTAAATTATCTTGAGAACTCAATAAATGGAGAAACATGTATAAAGCTTACTTACAAGGGTGAAAGCAACAAGATGAATGCATTGATGCTTCCTGAAATAAATGTCAAAAGTCATATCAACAAAACATAGTGAGAAACAATTCATCGAGTGTATTTGTGTATATAATTGATTTTGATAGGGTAGGAAAGCTATGTTGCTCTGATTCTTTAAAAATATTAGTGGTTACGTGCCGAATCCTCCAAAACTAGTGCACTTTTAGAGGATCCGGTACAGGTAAGATTACATTTTTGAAGAGTTCAAGCAATATAGGTAGAAAATGAATAGAAGAAACTTTTTTTGTCCATCACCCCGACAAACTTGAGAAATAGAGGAAACTAACCAAAAACACCAACAGCAAAATGAGCATTCTGTCTATCAAAAACCATGTGAATGAAGAAAAAGAGAGGAACAACTGCTAGAAAAAAAAATTGGGAGGAGGGTGGGGGGAATGAAAAAAGGGGCCAAATAAATTGTGGAAAAGAGAATTAATTATTTTCTGCATGTATTACAATTAGTCAAAGTTAAAACTACACATCAATTAATTATCTTTTGTTTTTTTTTATTACACTAAACTCGAAGCCAAACTTATATTCTTTTTCTTTTGTTTTCATTCTGGATTGAGGTTTTCCCCCAGTCTTTTGAAGTCAGTATTCCTTCTTGTCTCACTTTTATTTGTTTATTTTGGGTTTTGCAGGTCTTTAAAGAATAATAATTAGTCCCTCCATTTCATATTAATTAAATTTTTGAGGGTTTTTTCATTGTTCAAAATAATTGAATTGTTCAACGTTCAAGATAGATGTTTGAAACTTTTTTCATATTTTCCCTTTCATTTATTGAAGTTTTATATTTTCTAGGAGATAAATCACACTACTAGCAAAGTTATATTTATGATTTTATAAATGTCAATAGTAGAAAGTTTGGTTCAAATTATGTCCTTGAATGTTTTTCTTAATATGTGTGTATTGCCTCACAAATTCACTTAATATGAAATAGAAGGAGTAAAAAAAGAGCAGCTCGGTGTACTAAAGCTCCCGCTATGCGCAGGGTCCGGAGAAGGATCCGACCACAAGGATTTATTGTACGCAGCCTTACCACATATGAAGAAACTAAAGCTTTGAAATTACTACTGCAAGTGAAGACGAAGAGTGTGTATATAATAAATATTGCACGTTGAAAAGCCATCCCATGTGCGGTACCTATATAGATATAGGAGCCAAACTAATTTGAATTCACCCGGTAGGACTTTACCCATTCGGATAGCCCTCCTTATTAAATTAATTTATACCTAAGACTCGAATTGAAGCTTGGCTCATCTGAAATCGCATTGAGTATGACTCATTCGGAGATAGCACTCTCTATCAAGACTTTTTTTATATTTAGGATTCGAATTGGTGCTCGGCTAATCTAAATTCATGTGAGGTAGGATTCATTCAAGAATAGCGCTTCCTAGGCGCCGGAAGGCATCTTTTCATAGACTTTTTCTTGCCTTTCAAGATATTGTGTATAAAGATAAAGATAGCCAGTCCTCTTGGGCGGCCGAGAGTGTTATGTAAAAAGGACCAAGGAGGATCCTATCCTAAAGGAGAAGAAAGAGGAGTAGGAGTAGGAGCTAGCTTTAGGGGCGGAATCGAATGATTATGAGATAAACAATGAGACAAAGGAGAGCACTTAGACGAGTCAGGCAAAAAGAAAGACCACCAAAAGTAGCTACCACCAAGATAGGCCTAGTAATTCGATCTTTTGATCAACTACACCTAGGTAGTTGTTTGGTCCTCCAACTCTCAATTTTATATTGGTTGATCAATAGGTATTTGGTGGTCTTCACGGCAATGATCTCCTTATCAGTCCTAAGAATTTTCCGTAAGGCCTCATTTGAGGTAGTGCTCCCTACAATTTTTTTCTTCATATTTAAAATTTAAAATCAAAATTTCTGATTTTAAAAAAAAAAAAAGCATCTGCGCACCACATTTGTTGGTGGTAGGAAGATTGATTAGGATTGAGCTTTAAACAAAACATTGCATAAAATGGGTCAACAATTCATTATTTTACAATGAATAATTAGTAGCACTTGATTCGTTAAATTTAAATTAACTCTTGAAATCCCATCAAGTAACACATAAAAACCAACAATTACATAATTAATATCCTAAAACTCGAATGAATACCAATAATTCATCTAATAATTTCAAGAAATTGAAACTTATTTTATTTACATACTTTTCCTATGAAATTATCTAAATTTCTCTCTGATGATCCTTCAGCTCTTAATGCATTCTCTAATGTCTTCCTCACTTTCTTAAGTGCATTTCTGAACTCATCACTTAATTTTCCATACATCAAATTGTGTATTTTCTCTGAAATTTCAACCTTAGTGATTGGATTTTCATCGTACAAATTAAGTCTGATTTTTCAATCATCGACGACTAATTTTTGATTAGTGAATTGATCGGTGAGCAAAGGGAAACAAAGCAAGGGAACTTCACACCAAATGGCTTCTAGGATCGAATTCCAGCCATAAGTCAAGAATCCTTCAATCGCTGAATGAGTCAACACTTGTTTTTGACAACACCAAGGTACGACCAAACCACGACCACATATTTTGCCTTTGAAATCTTCTGGTAACGGGTTTGGGTCATCGGAGCCTACAATATCGGGTCGAAGCACCCAAATAAAACTAACTTTACTTAATGATAAACCATAAGCTATCTCTACAAGGTCATTTTTGGTAATATGGGCATAGCTACCGAATGACACGTACAAGACAGTTGCATGTTGTTGTAAATCGAGCCAGTAGTCACACTGCTCTTGGTGAATTCGGGTGGGAAGATGGGTCCTATCGTGTAAACTGGCTTTTCAATTTGTAGAGCTGATATTGTCGTAGGGATGTACATGGACCGGGTTGGTTCAGATTTTTTACAAATCAAACCAAATCATTTGTGTCGAGTTATTAAATCTATAAACCAAATCAAATCAATAAAAGTCGGATTTTTCGATGTCAATTTTTTCGAGTTTTTTCGAATTTCTCAGATTTTTCATAATATATAATAAAAAGCACAGAGCAGTGCTTCTTAAAAAGAGTTCTAGTACAAAATATCAACATATAAGATGGAGGCAGAACATTTTTTAAAGTTTTAACTTTATAATATAACCTTATAAGATGGGTTCTTTTGTATATTATTAAGATGAGCTTCTCAAGTTCAAATCTAAATGTAAGAAAGAAAACAAAAATTATGAAAAAATTTTAAAAAATATTTATAAATTACATTTTAATAAATATTTTTAGGTATAACATATTTTAAAAGTAGTATATCTATAATCGGGTCGGTTTGGGTTCGGTTTGACTTTTTTTTAGTTAAAATCAAACCAACCCTATAATGGTCGGGTTTTTTTTTTTCAAACACCAAATCAAGTCAAACCAAACCACTAGTCGGTTTTTTTTTCCGGTTTGGTTCGATTTCTCGGTTTGGTGCGATTTATCGATTTGCCCTGTACAACCCTAGTCTTGGATTCGAGCTCTAGAATGGTGTTACATAAGATGAAATCAGCATTTCTTACATCCTTAATGCATTGAAAATAATTTGATGACAAATTGAGGTTGTATCTGTTTCTTGAAGATATGACATTAGGTCCTTTGGGTTTATTGATTGGACTCCTGGTCCGTAGTCAATAGGATCTTCGCGCAGATCTGATCTCAAATCAACAAAAATGAGCAAAAAAAAATTAATTTATCATATTTGTAGTCATGAAATTTTCAGCATTAAAAATAGGCATCTTATAGTAGAAGTCGAAGATAAGAGTTGATTTCTCATATGGTTACTCAACTAAATAGAATCAAGAAGAAAGATGACTTTCTGATATTATAGCAATTAGTTGTGTGATCATTGAGACGTAAATTAATCAGACTTTTCCAATGTGGAAAACTAATAGGAGGAGGGACATATTTGAGACTAAAGATAAAGGTGAGGACTGAAAGATAAATCGCAAATGTAAGGGGCATTTTTGAACATCTTTCCTTAAAAAATCTTGTAATTGTAATAAGAGATTAAAATGAACTTAGTGAGGCTTACCAATACAACCAAAGTGGCCATGTAACTTCAAGAGATGAAGATGATAATAAAGGGCAAAAGCCATATTTGTCATAAAAGATAATGTATAAAAGCCCATATTTCTTAGCCAATTTTCCAGGAAGCACAAAGAAAGAATCAGCAATCAAGCAGTTCACTGGAGGATCTAATTTTGACTCCATAGTTTTCACCAAAGCTTCTTCAACATGAGCTGAGAATACATGTAACAAAGATGCCATGAATTGGTCATGGTTCAATGACCTGTTGAAATTTACTGGAAGCCCGTCAGACACCATCATATAACGTATATCTAGGTCTTGATGACCTTGAATGCTAGAAAATATGTCGGTTTTATTGTTCTTTTGAGTGGTCTGATAGTGTGTGGACTCGGTATTGATGAAGGTGATAGTGAAGTCTTTTTGTGCAAGCTTGATTGCTAGATGGATTGTGGGAATAACATGGCCTTGTAGTGGATAACATACTAATATTGCATGAGGCTTTGGGCTTGAACCCACCATTTGTTGGTAAATATGTTGAGACTCTATGCAGTTGACAAATTAAAGTGAAGAGGTAATGAGAGAGACCAGAGTTTTGTAATGTATGAACATAAGCAAGAATAAGCCTTACTTTTGAAATGGTACTATATATAGGGAAAGGTGCAAAATATCATGATATGCTTGCTATTATAATATTAAAAAGTTGATTTGTGAAGGATAGGTGTAAGGAATAGCTTCTGAACTTCGTTAAAACAACGACAATATACCCAGTATAACCCATAAGTGGGATATGGGGAGGATAGAATATACGCAAACCTTACAAAGCAATTGAAGCAACATGTATTCAACATGTAGCAAAATACAAATAGAAGAAAATGAACAATGTGATTACTAAATAATACTACTAATAAGGAGAAGGTTAGAGGAAGCTATCCCCCTGCCTGCCTCTCCCACAACACTCTGCGATATAATCTTCTATATATAGATATAATTTTCCGACAAAGGGTATTCAACTTTCCATCTTTCAAACTATGTGGCTCCGCTGCTACTCCTAAATTTATTAAAATTTCCTCTTCTTTTTCCTCTTATCATTTGGATAATAATCCTAACAGATATGTTGTCACCAAATGACATAAGACCCATATCAGCTATACTATAAGACATTTACTTCCATAGATAAACATTGATTGATTTTGTTGAAACTGAGAGAAAATAAAAATTTGGAGGAAAAAAATGACAGCAGAAACATCTTCAAATTACAATCTGAGAACCAATTAAGCACTGAATGACAATTCAAAAGGACAACAACCAATAGGCTTCCCAAGATTGAAATGATTAGCTTAGCTCCTATATACATACCTCTACAATGTAACAGAAAAATTTTTGCTAGCCAGAATCAACTTCTGAACCCAAAGGCAGACCACTTCTTTGATGAAGTCTCCTTCTTCGTCGTCCTTTTAGAGTTTGGATCAATAAGATTTTCTAAGGATTTTGGGTTTTTGTTTCGAGATCTGCCTGCTTCTTTCAATAGTTCAGCCAGCCTCTTTTTCTCATCGTTAAAATCAGGATTTGCAGTTCCGAGTTTTTCTTCTCTCAATTTAAGAACATTCTCCAGAATCTCAATAGCATCATCCACTCTGTATGTTACATAAAATGTCAGAACAACCTTAACATCAAAAATACGCTTTGAAAGGTACATAGAATCCACCAATTAATCAGTAATGGCTTCAATGCATATGGATTTGGTGCAGGTGCATGACAGTTCATAATGTATAATAAACCACAAAATATGTAAGATACTTGTAATGTATTTGCTACTTTAATCCTTAGTCTAACAAGTTGGCATAGCCTATACGGGTTCTTTGTTTCATCTAGAGATGAAAAAGAAAATGCTCAAATATAAATATTACCTTCCAATTGCATCATAAGTTGCTGCAAGATTGCTATACACACCAAGGGTATCTTGATGACAAGGGCCACACTCCTGTTCCAGAATTTGTCTAGCTTCTTCGAATAACTCAGCAGCCTCATCTATTTTAAACAATTGTACAGAAGACAACCCCATCTGATTTAAAACAACTCCAAAGAAAGCTGATTTCCTCTCACCACTGGCTCTAAGTTTTACTACTGCATTTTCAAAGGAACTCCGTGCCTCTTCATACCTCCCGACCATATAAAACATAACACCCATTCGTGCTTCTATGCCAGCAATGGTACTTTGCTGTCCTGGTTTATCCTCTAAGAGTTTCATTGCCTTGATCAGCAGTTTCAGGGCCTCCTCAGGTTCATTAAATAACTCATATATTGCTGAAATTTCCATCAATCCACTGGCAATATCTTCTGGGGTTGTTCCAGGTACAGGTTTTGCATATATTCTGAGGGCATTTTCACAATAGGATCTGGATTCCCTCAGTTTTCCTGTCTTGTAGTATAGGTCAGCCAGCCTTACATAGACAGATGCAACTGAAGGATGGCTGTCACCCTTCGATGATTTGAAAAAAGTGAGTGCCTTCTGATAGGAGAAGACGGCCTCATCAAAACGAGACAACGACAAGTAGATGTTCCCTATTCCAACATCAATAGCTGCAACCTCATTTTCCTGTCCATTAGCAATCATAGCCATGTTAGCAAGTACAAGATGCTCAAGGGCTGACTCATAATCGCCTTTAGCCTCACATATTAGAGCCATCAAGCGACGATCAGCTGCCTCTTCAAGAGAAGCTGGAGGACTGTGCATGCGATGGATTTCCAATGTTTTTTTGCACAACTTCTCCGCCTCATCAAACTGCATTGCCTGAACATGGGCTTCAGCCAAGTACCTACAATTTCAGTTCAGTTGTGTCAGAATAATTAAAGCCAAGAAAACATCTGTCCATAATGGCC
The DNA here is from genome assembly GCF_947179165.1 of Solanum dulcamara. Lineage (NCBI taxonomy): Eukaryota > Viridiplantae > Streptophyta > Magnoliopsida > Solanales > Solanaceae > Solanum > Solanum dulcamara. The sequence continues at coordinate 848,071 of NC_077241.1, read as the reverse complement.
TCCAATTACTAAGAAGAAAAGAATGAATTCATCTGATATGCAGTAAAATGTTTGTCTATCCAATTTCTTCATAAAAAAATGTTTTTTTTCCTCATCCAATTCCATCATTGTCACTGTTTTCTTCTTTTTCCTGGGTTTGATACACTTGAGCCGAGGATCTTTCGGAATCAGTCTCTCTACCTCTACGACGTAGTGATAAGATCAGCATACTTTATGGGATTTTACTGGGTATGTTGTTGTTTATCCAATTCGATTATTGAGAATTACGAGCTACAATTTTTGGAAATATATAAGTCACAATAGGTTTATCCCGTCTTCAAATGCCAAAAGCACTTATACAGATAAACTTATAACATAAGAACTAAAACACTAAAAACCCAAATTTGTGATGACTTCAAATGCCAGGAGCAATGAATAAGATACATTACCTACAAGTCTCTGCGACTCTTGGATCTGTATCTCCCAAAGCTTCAATCTGTGTTTTCAACCCCTCCTTGTAAGACTCAATCGACCGATCCAACTGTCCTAACATGGAATATGTATCACCTAGCTGCATATACCCTGAGAACGCCGCAAGAGCATGATCTGCACCTCTTGAAACCTCCGGCACCTTAATCGCCGTCTCTAGCACCGTAATAGCCTCATCAAACCTCACCAAACTACAATATATAGCTGCCACAACGTGGAGGCTCATAGCTAGATCCAAACTCGGCTCACCGTCAACCGCGCACCTCTCAAACGACTTCGCAGCTCGTAAAGCATAATCTAGTGCTTTGTTCGGTCCTTCGCCGGAGGCAATGGTATCACGCGCTAGCTTTAATAGGAACGGCCCTAGATCCGGATTGTCGAGAGATGACTCGTCGATTACAACCTTCTCCGGAGGAGATTTCTTCTTTCCTGAACTCCGATCCGGAGATGGCTTCGCTCGTGAAGTTGACGGTGATGGAGGTCGTCGTGGCACAGGTGAGTTTGTTTTCGTGTTAACTTGTTCGGATCTACCAGAACCCGGCCCGTTTTGGCCGTGGTTCTCATCGGGAACTGATATTCTCAATGCCAGAGCTTCCGGCGGAGTTTTGATTGAAACTAAACCCGGCATTGCATAAGCGAAAAACAGAGTCTTTGCTTAAGACGAAGTTGATTAATCTAAATTTAGCAGACTATAATCTGTTGTATTAAGCAGTGATTTGTGATTAGTGTGTGGTGACGAGGTAATTAGAGGGATAATTAAGGAGATAAAACGAGATTAATTAGAGAGAAAATGAAATTTAGCTAATGTAAACCAATTGTAAAGGAAAAAAAACAGTTGAGCTGAGGAAGAAAGCAAAGACTTTGAGTGGACTTAATACTGAAAAATATTGGGCCAGCTCAGATTTATGCCGTTGTAAAGTGGGGCCAATGTTGATGACGTGGAGTCAATCTGAGCTGGAAGGTATCATTATTATTAGGGGAATTTTCATAAATATTTAGCTTAATTATCCAAAATGGGTATATATATCAAATTAATAAAAATGCTTTATGTATTTTGTAGATATAATTTTCTCTTTAAATCGTAGTTAATATATATATATATATTATTTAATCAAGACAATTGGTATGATCTTGGTGTAAATATATATCTTGTACGAATGAATTTTTACCTATTATTATAAAGATGATCGAATCGAAAGTTAAATACTTATTTGCATGTTTTTATCTAATTTAAGTTAAGCAGTTTAAAAATAAAGTGAGAAAAAATTGTATATGTATAAGATAGTTATTTTGTATATCTATTAGCTTGGTGTAAACATTAAAGCGAGTAAGTTTCTATGACCCCTAAGTGTAGTGCATGTGTGAATCAAATTGGTTTTTTTTAATTATTTTAATCAAATTTTTATCAATTGAGAAATTATCTACGAATTTTTTAATTTATTTTTCCTAATAATTGTATCTTTAAATTAAAAAAAACATTTGACGAGCATAGTTTGGTGAAAGTATTATTATAGGTTTGTTGGTGAAAGTATTATTATAGGTTTGTTACAAGGCATAATGTTGTCTTAAATCATGTAGTCGTTCCATGATTAGTATCATTAGAATAATAGCCTGTTTAGATGGCCTTATTTTAGTTGTTTTTTAAAAAAATTAAAGTAATTTTTAAATATTTTTATAGTGTTTGGATAAAGTTAAAAAATATTTTTAAACATTTATTTTAAGTCTAAATAACACAAATAAGCTAAAATTCTTAAGTTAAGATTCCTAACTTATGTCTTTTGACTTGTAAGTTTGAAACCATAAACCCATTCAAATAGGCTCTAAATTTTAGTGTATGTTTTTTTTATAGATTTAAATTAAAGATCTTGAAGTTAAACTTTGAGTATAAGATTATTTTTCTACTGAACATTTACGTTAATATAAAATATTTTAGTTGAAATATGAATTTAATCAGATCCTAATATAATTCGTAGATATAGATAATAGGGTGGGAAAATTAAAAAGAATAGATTAGACGCATATGATATGATGACAGATGAGATGTTTGTCCAAAGCAACTTTCGATTTTTTGATTACTTTGGACACACTCACAATTATGAGTATCATTTGAGATTCATTAGAAATTATAGTATATAGTTAGGTTACTGTTATTGGAATTAAATAACATTCTAACTTTTGTCTTTTCTCTCTACACACATGTGCTGGATCATAATGATTCTTTCACTTTGTCTAAGCTTTAAGTTGATATTTTAATTAAGAGTTGGAACAACAATATGCTAATTAACCATTATATTTTTACTCTTTTTCACATACGTCGAGGTTAAATATATTAACGAAATTTTGAATTAGTGAAAGTACCACTTCACTAATTTTCAGTAATTATTCAAAATATATTCAGAATTTGAAGTTCATGATTTCTTACAACGAAATCAAGTTAATATATAATGTAATAACTTAACTTACAAACAAATATATAAAAATATCACAAGATGTGATTTTTTAACTTTTTTTAAATGTTTACTTTATTATATTTTCAAATCCTTTTAATGAGAATTTTGATTCCACTTCGAGAACAATTAGGGATCATTTATAGCGAGTAAAGAGATAACTTATAATGTGTATACCAAGCACTTGCGTTGAACACTCTTCTTTAAAGTAATAGCGTAGAGGCATGACCAGGTCACAATTAAGATCAGGAACGCATTGCCACCGACATTCATTGACATCTTCTTCTTTTTATGGGGTGGGGTGGGGTGGACATAAATGATGGTGGCCTTTAATTAGTTTTACATTATGGGCCAACAAATTGATAGCAACCTCATTCTCTTGCAACTTAAAAGCGTTCGTCTTGTATGTGTTTTTGGCCCATGCACTATGAATGTTAGGTTCCACCATCTCTTTTATTTGGACATTACTATTTAATCTGTATTTTCTTTCTATTTTGTACATCTGTCACTTCGAAATAACTTTAGATATGCAATGCCTTTAGACATTTCTACTTGAAGTTCATACAAAAATGACTAAATTTTAGCCATATATAATTGAAGTTGAGGACATTTTGTCTAGTCTAACTTCAGACATCATATATCTGAAATTATTTCGAAGTAAAATAGATTTGTAAATCTTTAGGTATAACGAATATAACTTAAATGGTAGGTCCCAAAATGGATATATGACAATGGATGAGAATTTCATATAAATATACATGTACTTTATATATATATATAGTTGAAATTGAAAGTTATGAGAGTGGTTGCACTTGCATACTGCATCTACCTTATAGCTGTCTGCATTTAGTTTACAAATTTATGGGACGTGGATCATATGCCACCCCCAAAATTTGATTGAATTACAATATAGATTTATGCCATTTTCTGAACCTTTTTGGAATGATGTGATGTTATTCAAATACTACCAAACAGACATTAATGCATCCTAATTTAACAGTTTGTTTTGAAGGGGAAAATAGTTTCTAAATGTTTTTCTGAATTGAGAAAACATGAGACGAAGTAATAGAAAGGATATATAAGTGAATGACTTGTGTCATTTTTATAAGGTTTATCACTTAATTATAAGGCATACAATATGAACAGACACTCATACTTGGCCTCAACTATCAAATAAATATTTTAACTTTTAGTATGCATATATAGACACCTTAACTCATTTTTATTGTGTCAGTTGAAAACTTCAACTTCCAAAATGATTATCTAGACACCTTCAAATTGTATGTGTCACATTAGGATTGTGTGTCTACAAGATACTGGAAAGACAAGTAGAGGTATTTAGTTACTCCCTCCGTCCCATATTAAATGACACTTTCAATTTTATACGGTGATTAAGAAATTATTCATACATTAGAATACTTTTTCATTTTGTCTTTTCTTTATATCAATGCAATATATATAGTGTATATAAATAGCTAGTATTGAAAATTGTTTACATTCAAAAGGTTATGTTAATTGTAGGGTAAAATAGAAAAAAATTAATTAATTCTATCTTGATTTAGTAAGTGATCAAGTAATATAAAACAAATATTTTTAGTAAGATGTCTATCTAATATGGGATGAAGGAAGTATCAATTAAAATCTAGTTAAGATGTAATCATGATTCTCTTTCTTTCTTTTTTTTAGTTTTATTTTCCATTCAATGTTTGGAGCCTACGTTGAAATTATTATTAAATTCAAATCGCGCGCACCACATGACTCATTCGAAAATGATGCTCCCAATATAATTTTCTCCCTATCCAAAATTTGAATCTGAAAACTCTAATTAACAATAAAATAATTTCATTCTTCTTTTCTTTTATTATTCCTCTCTCCTCTATCTTGGCCAAAATTCTGTCTTTAAATGTGCACTTGAAAGTATACACCTAAAGTGTCTAAACTAGGAGTAATAAATAAGGTTGTCCCCTAGTCCTTACTAGAGGCTGCCCAACAACTTGAAATTCACCACTTCCACTAAAATAAATACTGGTAAAATTGAATGGTCACCAACCAATTATGATCTAGAAATTTCTTGAAGGGGAAGTGACTATATATATTCCGACCGTCTATTTTTACTTATTCATTATACTATTTTGAAATATCCAACAATAGTTATTCAATTTATAAAATTAAAAAATAATTTATACTTAATTTTTAATTTATCTTTATCATTAATTAATAGTCATTTTTCTATTATATTTTTCAAGACATTATATTTATTATATTCAAAGAGTAATATGATAAAATTATCTTTCTATTTATAGTTTCTTAATCCCTGTGTCAAGTCAATAATAGACAAGTAAAAATAGACGGAAAGAGTATTTATATTACTTCATTCATTCACTTTTATTTATCTATTATTTTAAAAATAAATTTTTTAATTATTTTTTACTTTTAACATATCAAAAAAATAATAATTTTTTTATGTTTTACCTTTAATATTAATTATTTATTTCTCAAATCATTTTTCAATATTTAATATTAAATATCAATTAATATGAGTATTATGATAAAAAAAACGTGTAAATTCAAAGTAATCCGGTAAAAGTGAACAAAAAAGTATTTTACCTACTTCAGTTTATATGCTAAACACTTTTGTTTTACTCCCGACCTATTTTAAGTTGGAAACAATTAACATGTATTTTTCATTTTATTCTTAATGATAAGTTTTTATAATCACTCTAATGTTATGGCATGTCTAACATTACAACAATAACATATTTCGTGAAATTTCACTAGGTGGTGTATGAAAAGGGTTGAGTATACACAAATTTTATTACCTCATAAAGATAGAGAGGTTATTTTTGAAGGACCTTCGACTCAAGTGCATCAAACTCAAGTAATAAAAAAAAAACATAACAGTATATACAACAATACTGTTAAGTCTACAAGAAAAAAACTAGTATACAACTATTACTATAACAAACACTAACAAGCCTGAGCATGACACCGTCTAACCCTACTAATCTTTTGTCCTAATACGTAATCTCCACTTTTCTCTATCTAAAGTCATTACAAATTTCAAATTCAAAAGATTATATAAATGCAATGATATATTTTAGATTATAAATTTTAAAAATCTTTTATATTTTTTATATTTCTTGTCAATTTAAAATATGTAATAAATTGAAACAAATGAAATAATATATTCCTGTCATTTATTATTTAACAATAATAAATTAAAGCAACTGTCATTTTCTCTAAAAACTATCCGAATATTCTTCTAGAAAGGAATTTCCTTTAATTCTTTGTTGAATCCTATTTCATACACAATTCTATAACTAGGATACACTTTAGGTTTGAGTGAACTTCAAATTCAATTATTGTACGATGTTACTTCATTTGATCTATAAAAACAAAATAACTTTGAGGATAACTTCTAAGGTTAAGGTTATATATATATATATATATATATAAAGAGTGATAAAGAGTGGTATGTACATAAAAAAAATATATATGTACAATGCAAAAGGAAAGAGCGGCGAACTTCCCTCTCTTTGAGCTATATATATATATAATTACACAATTAGAAGTTAGATAAAAAGTATTAAATCAATTAAAATTGTGACTTTTGATCAAACATGAATAATGTCACGTAAAGCGGAACATACAGAATATATTTTTACAATGAACACAAAAATAGAAGCAAAAGATTTTGAACACTAAATACTTGCACTAGAGTGCTATTGGATCATCTTGATGATAACATTTTTCAGAAATAAGTTGAAGATATTCTTCATAAACCTTCTCCAGCATGCTTTCATTTGAAAGATCACAATATCCATCTAGTAGAACTTCATCAAATAACAAATTTGAAGCACAAGGAATAAATGAAACCTCTTTTATTTTACCCTCAATATTCTCATCATCATTGGTAATAACATTAATCTTCTTGTGGTTATTATCACCTTCTTCAGAACTAGGTAAAACTATGTTGTTCGAGTTCTTCAGAAATGCGGATAGGTGTGAATCGGATTCTTCAGAAATAATGCAGTTTTTAAGGATCTGACATGTGTGTGGCAATATTTTGGGTGAGTCGGAGCAACATAGAGATGAAATACTCAATAATGCAACATTTTCAACACTAGAATTCCTCAAAAGTCCAGAGGAAATTCTAATAGGCTTTGGGACAAACACAAATTGATGAGGAGTGTCTAAAGATTGGTCTTTTTTCTTGTTATTTTTCTTCTTTTTGTCCTGTTTTTTACTTGGATTCTCTGTTTTGGGCTTTTTCTTTGGAGAAACTTTGTGGACTTTGGGCTGAATTCCAGCAATTTTGAGCTTCTTGATAACATGTGTGTTCCAATAATTCTTGATTTCATTGTCGGTTCGACCTGGTAATCGACCAGCTATGAGTGACCAACGACTACCCAAAAGGGAATGGAGCCTTATTATAAGATCTTCTTCATCTTGGCTGAAATTTCCTCTCTTGATTCCTGGCCTTAGATAGTTCATCCACCTTAACCTACAACTCTTTCCACATCTAAGTAGCCCTAAAAAATTCAACATGATATCTAGTATGAAGGAGCTACATGTAGTAAAAGCACAATAAACTGTCTTTACTAGAATCTAAAATTCAAAATTTAGTCTTTCACTGGTGACATGAGTAGAAACTAAAATACTTTTTGAAAATTGGAGAGTTTTACAACTAAATTTTTGAGCAATAATAATAAAGTGTTATTAGTCGCAATAAACAATATGAAGTTAAAATGAAAAATGTTCTACAAAAGTTGACTTTCCCCTCATAAGTGAAGGAAATCATTTCTTATTTTGATTTTAAAAAAAAAATAAAAAATCAAACACTAAAAAATGATCAGGAAAAAAAAGGCAAACATTAAACAATATTCTTAATGATAAAAAAAAAATCAGGAAAAAATGTACGAGCTTGACCAAAAGTCGATAATATCCCCCATATAATGAGTATTTGAAGAGTCAAACAAGATTCTAGAAATTAACATACTCATATTATTCAAACTCTTTTAAAATATCAATTTATACGTCTCAATTTTTTTTAAAATAGTACATTTTTGAGAATCGAATACTAATACGATCATATTTTCAAAGAATCCGATCAACATAAAACTCGAAAGAAACTAGTTGAAGAGAGTGTGCAAGGGCATACCAGCTTTATTGGGTAAGTTTCTCCATTGGCCTTCACCATTTTCCTTAATATAATTTGTAAGCAATAAGTCTTCTTTTGTAGACCATGGACCTTTACGAAGCCCCTCTTTAGCACAGCATGGTGCTCTCCCCATTTCTTTTGCTCACTATAAAATAATTTGGACAAGAACAAAAAAAGAGTTGTCAATATATAATGAGAGAAGAAATAGCTAGAGACAAAAAGTGTAAGACTCAAAAAGGTTCTCACTCTACGTCAGTACCAATATTTAATATTATTTATTTTTAAATAAATAATAGACATTTGATGTATTTTTTCTTTGAAAAAATTAAAATTTAAGGACTATTAGCGGTCTTGTTTGTTCTGCATGCTTCGAGATTAGTGGCGAAGCCAAAATTTTGAATAAGAAAATTCAAAATTTGAAGAAGTAGATACATAAACTAGTCGAAGGGAGTTCTACACCTATTATTTATATATAAAAAATTATTTTAATCATGTATAAATAATATAATCTTTCACTGAAGGGGATTCGGATGAACCTCTTAATCACCATGTGGCTCTGCCCCTGTTCGAGATAATCGATTTATCTGAACTCAAAACTTTTGATATAAATTAAAATTTTACTGAAATTTTGTTAAATATTAGATTAGAACTTATAACTATATCAAATTATAATAAATTTAATATTAAAAATCTTAAAATTTAAATTTAAATTCTTAATTCGATTTTAATTGATATTAATGTAAAATATATGAAAGATGAAGAAAACGCCACAAAGCTTGAAGTAAATTAAAGTCGTGTCCTTTTAGAAGCCACGAGATCCACTTCAGGAACATTAAATATTGATGGGACAAATAGAGACAATATTATGAAGTTGTTCTTTACGCTACTATTAGTTGGAAATATTGAGACCTAGTATATTTCATTCCTATATTTTATTCTATTTTATAATTATAACGTTTGAGCTAACTTACGATATTTCGTCTAATTTTATAACATTCTTGATGTTATCTTTTAATGATATGAGTATCGGATAGATTTGTGCATACTGCATACTATGACTAATTTGTTGCCTCCTAATGAGCATAGATATCGAATAGTTATATTTTGTTACTTTCTATCATCACAAATGCAAGATCAGCTTATGCATATAAATGTCGGATCAATTTACACACGATTAATTTTATGAAATACTTTTACCTGTTATAAGCAAGTATCAAAATTACTTAAGTGTATTATTAATTGGGATCCCACGTTACTATGACCTGTTCGTAGCATTCATTTATTCATTTGGTCTTATAGAGGCAAATGATCATCGGGAAGAGATTGGATCTAATGCAAGACTTAATAAATAATACTTGCCTCTTTACCACTTGCATCAATTGGGCAAGGATTCTAATATTTCTTTTGATTTTGAAGTTCTTTTTTAAAATGTTTTGTTTATTATACTGTCTATCCCACAACCACCAAAAAAAACAAAGACAAAAAAATTAAATATACATCATATTGTAATTATTTTTTTCTTTTTTGATATCACTTTATTTAGCCGGTAATTCATAGTAGAAAGTTATCATTTTTACCAAGTTATTAATTGTATTGTAGTACAGAGTGACAGTTATAGATCAACATTGTTGTATATGGCGCAGAGTATTAGCCAGTCAAGAATGCTTACGTTCAGAAGATGAATGTAGTGGAAAAGGGAATGCTCAGATGGATATGTGAGCATACTAGAAGAGATATGATTAGGAACGACGTTACAAGGTAAGATGGAAATGACTTTCATGACAGACAAGATAAGAAAAGTAAGATTAAGATGGTTCAAAATGTGAAGAGAAAGTGCGCGCATGTGCCAATTAGATGGTGTGAGATGTTGGTTGCAGCAGAAGTTAGGAGAGGTAGAGATAGGCCGAATAGAAGTGGGGAGAGGTGAGTAAAAAGGACATGACACAACTTTAGCCGAAAACATAACTCCAGAAATGAGTGGGCGTAAAAGTTTCTTCTTTATACGATATTTTTAGTTAGATGAAAAGAGGTCGAGGTAAGTCTCTCTACCCTACTTGTTGATCCTTCTCTCCTCTTGCTCGATAAATCAATTTCAGGCCTTGATTCGTCCGCACCCCTTGGCCTAGGGTGTACATTCAAATCTGGAGGCATACCTAATTAACGATAAGAGCAGAAATCTCCTCTCTCCTTCAGAAAACTAGATTTAAATCTTGGAAATAATCGACTCAAGCTGGTTAGCAAAGACCTCTTTCTCTTTGCGAGCTTTCGTAACAGCCCCTGGACTGGATCTATTTTGATTCTGAATTATCTGTCGCCGGCATCCCCTCTTAGTTTTGAGTAGGCAGAACCATTCTGTTTTGGTTCTTCTCCACGGGGTTTTTGTATCATGGATCTTGGGTCGCGCTTTATGGCACCTAGTGACATTTATGCCAGACCAAAGCATTCTTCTCAAGAAAAGAAAACGGAGAGGGTGACTGAATTACACTCTTTATTATTTCTTACTACTCTTCAATTCCCATCAAGTGTTGTCTTATTTCCCTAAAGACTAGAGATAAACTATGAGTGTATCTTACCTTCACTAAATTCATTTATGAGATAGCACTTAATATATTACTATTGTTACGATTATCAATTTTATTGTGAGATCATTCATCAATAAATATCTTATAGCAAGTGATATGATCTGATTATATCAATATTCTTACTCTATCAATACATAAAACTTAATTGATCTAACAGAATCTTTAAATATAAGGATATTAATTAAAATGCTAGTAGAATCATTTTTGGCTTCTTTTCCTATAAACTTTATGATTCCACCTACTTATATTTATTTGGTGCAATTGATAAGCGTGCACTCTGATTATATCATCTGCTCAGAAAATTTCGATGGATGCTGCAATTAAAGTCTCCACGTGTCTGATTATTATTTGCTGAAAAAATCTGCTGAAACATTATGTCAGAAAAAAGAGAATATTAATTTAAACTAAGAAAGGAAAATGAAGAAATGAAAGAACTAATATATATATATAAACATAAGGAGGCAGAGTGAGGTTTTTCGTGAAATTAATTATTATTTTTAACTAAAAAGTGTCAAAATATAAAATAAAAAAAATACATGAAAAGGTTGAAAGGATTCAACATATAGTATAACATATGTAAAAATGATAGTATCGTCGAAGGGCGTGGTGAAAAAATTAAAATTTCTTCATCTAAAATCACAGATTTTAGGTTTGAATGTTGAAGAGGAAGGAACTTTCTTGGGGGGGGGCATTTTTTTACCTCCTCTAGTAAATCTATTCACCATAAATTTAATTAATCAAATCAGTGAATTTCGATGGATAAAAAAAAAAGTAAAGTGTAAGGTCCACTTTTCCTCTTTGATCATGGTCATGTCATATTTGACAATTCTAGGACCACAAGAATGTAGAGAAATAGCAAAAGAAAGGGATAATTGGGAAGACATTCTGCTAACTCAAGATCGTTAACTAAGATAGGAAGATTTAACTAAAAAAAAAGTAGTTAAAAATGAGAATGTGTATTTTGGTAAGACAATTTTGTTATGAAAGAAGACTCTTTTATTTTTGTTATTGTTATAAATGTACAAGACCACCCATATTTATACTTGTTCATGGATGGTTTTAGAATTTCTTCTAGATACATCTACAAAAAAAAATCTAGAGAACTTTATCTTTTATATCTAGATATTTCCTTAAGATGTTTATCCTAGATTAAAAAAAAAGGACAGCTCGGTGCACTAAAGCTCTTACTATGCGCGGGATCCGGGATCCGGGGAAGGACCTGACCACAAGTTATCCTAAATAATGCTCTAAATTATTCTATAATTGACTACAAATATTTCATTATCTAGAACATCTAATACATTTCTTAGATACACAATTTTAGAAAGTTACACTAAATATCTAGAACTATTTGACCATCCAAAAAATCATCTTTATTTTTCAGAAAAAATGTGTGACAAATCATATATTATAGAGCAAGTAAATTTGACCTGTGCCAAAGTAGAATAATTCAAACTGATGATTATTTGCGTTAAGGTGGTCAACAATTATATGGTCGTCTGGTACACAAGATAAAGCATAATAATTTTGAAATAAAATTTGAAATTAACATTTTAACCCATGTTTAATTTAAAATATTAGCTAATTGCGAAATTATTTTATTCCATTATTCGTAATAAAATAGTAATACTACTATTTCATATAAAAGATGGAATAAAATGACCATGTATGATTTCATTCTACGTTAAGAGTTACTGGATAGAATTTACACTCATTCAAGAAATAACTAAGCTTCAAAATTTAACTGCTTAAACTACAGCTTAACTTCAAGACTTCAACTGAACAAATGAATAATAATATATGTGAACCATGGTTTTCATATATGTGAATAATAATTACATATATAGACTAGTATGCCCTAAGCACAAAATGTAATATAACCTATTGGATATAATATTTTCTTTGCGTTAAAACAAACTTTGGTGAAAGAGCCAAGAATTGATATAAATTTACAAGCAAGAGAAAAAGGAAAAATCTCAGGCTTTTGTCTGTGGCAGAATTCGAAATAGATGTTGCGCTCTTACCACTAGACTGAAGATCCCCGGGGGGAAAAGAATCTCAGAAACGAATAGGCAATCCGTGGTTGAGGAATGTTCTAATGCATCCATCCAATCCTGCGGTGACAACCACGAGACCCCACAAATGACTTGAACTCAATGCACTTTGCCAAGCACTCTTCAAGATCTTGTATTCGGATTTACATATAGAAGGGGAGACAGTTGCAGGAGGACTTGAATCGGGTAGTTTCTCCTCTGGCCACGTTGCAGAGCTCTTTAGTAGAGAATCTAAGAAAGACGCACGTCCCAAGGAGAAGCAATCTTGTAGAGATAAAGTTTTTGGCAATGAGTTGACATCACCGTTTGCTAAAACACTTCCTGGTAGTGTCGTTACTGGATTTGTTTTAAAACCAGACCAAGGTATGGCAACTGATGCATTTCGGGAAAAGAAACTCTCGGATGAATGGACTTTCTTTGGTTGGCTAGTCGTCCTGTCCTCGTGACTATAGTTCCAGACATAAACATTTGAATCCTCAGTGACCGCGAGAATGTGTTTCCCATCCGATGTGAATGATGCAGGACATTGGCTGTCCAAATTTTTAGTTCCTGGACATGCAGCAGGCAACAGTTTAAATCTACTCAAAAACGCCTCATCAGAAAGCTGCTTGCTTACAAAAGTTAGGCTAAAGTATGATGAAAACAAGGACATGGTGGGGGGACGGGGAGGTAGAGGGTACACAACCTACACACCTTTGAATTTGCAGATGATGTTGGATCCACAAAGTATTCTAACTTGAGAATCAGCAGAAGTAACCATGACTTTGCCCGAGTCATTCGGGCAGTACTGCGTGATGACAGTCTACGTTAGTTTTCAAGCGCATAAATCATTACAAGATACCATTCTTGTGGAAGTAAGAAAAAGAAAACAAATGGTTACCTGAAATCCAGTTACTCTCTTGTTAGTAAGCTTCTTCTTTCCTTGCAGGCACACCTCAAGCCCCATCTGCAAACGATTACCTAACATACAGAAATAATAGTCCGTTAATGTGAATTGTCTGATAGAGTAGAATTAAATAAGATAAATACTTCATAATATATCAGAGTAAAAAGGCCAAGTGATGGAAACTCAATTGCACAAACAGCTCACTTAAATATAAACGCTTTTGAAGACAACTCAAAACAGATGGAGAACACAACTCCCTCCCTCCATTTTTCCCTTCTCTTGCATAGCAATATTGCACTCGCAAAATACAATTTTATAGTACCATTACAGTGGTTAACTTCCTTTCTTTACTTCTCGAGCAGGAAAATAAATTCTCGATGAATATTATATGGAAATCATAACTTGCAAAGTGCAGTTAGAAGTTTAGTATACTGCATGATTATATGCTTTTCTATCATGATTACCTACTCTAGCAATTTAGTCAGGGGACAAAAAAATCAGTTACCAGAATTGTTCTATTCTCAGAGCTCATATCGAGAGCATTTATATGTAAATCAGCGAGAAAATGGAAGAACTAGAAAAAAGTGTCAAGAAAAGACAAGCTACCGTACCAACAACATCATAAAAACGGCAATTGCCATCCATATATCCCACAACACCTCCCTGCACCAATCACAAGCAAGAAACTTAAATAAGTTCCAAAATCAAGTACCATCTTTAAAAAGGTTTAAAAAAGAAGTAAAGCGATCAAACCTTTCCATCAGGACTATAACAAACAGCGGTCACTATTTCCTTTACATCAGTCCAATCAATCACTCGACAATCATGCACCTCCCAGAGACGTACTTTCCCATCTATTGAGCCACTAATGAAATAATTATCATCCATGGGGTTGAATTCTACACAAGTGACTGTATCCAAGTATGACATTGGCAGATGTATGATATAAGCATCCAGTTTAAAGTTTAGAAAAATACTTCAGCAAGAAGAGAGAAAGCACAGAAATAGGCTCACCATAATTATTATGCGAATAAACACCAAGGCATTTATCATGTCCAACTTGCCAGAGACGAGCTGTTTTATCAACGGAAGATGACAGCAGATACTGCAGCAAATAATGTTCGTACAAAAATTACAGTTTATTCATGTTGGATGATGTTTTATGAAGCAGATACTGCAGCAAATAATGTTCGTAGAAAAAATACTGTTTATTCATGTTGGATGATGTTTTATGAAGCTGTAAAATATACTCCCTCCGTTCACTTTTCGTTGTCCATAATGGAGTTTGCACTCCTCTTAAGTAATAAATGAAGTGCATATTTTACTTTAATACCCATGACTATTAGCATTTCAAAAATCTTGAAAAAAGATTTGGAGAATGACTAGTTAATGTTAAGGGTAAAACAGGAAAAGAAAAATAATGCTAAAGTTGACAAGTAAAAGTGAATATTTATAGTGGACAAGTAAAAGTGAACGGGGAGGGACTATTTAGTAAACTCAAGCCAATGAGATATATTATACTGACCCCATTTTTGGACCATGAGAGGGCCAAGACTTCACCCATATGCCCACGGAACTCTTGGATTGGTTTCTCCATTATCCGGAATAACTTTGGCGGGAGGACAACACAAGCTGATTCTGATGATTTTCTCATCATTTTCATCCCGTTGATCTTCTCTCTGTTGTCATTGAGAGAAGCTAATTTGGACAAATGATTCAGAGAGAAGTATAAACAAGAGGGGTCAATATCCTGAACATTGAAGTTTTTAGACATCTCGTCCTCAATCACTCTCCAAATGCGCACAGTGCCATCTTTGCCAGCACTTGCCAAGTATTGGCCACAAGGACTGAACTTCATTGTTATGATGGAGCCTTCATGTGCCAGGAATTCTTGGCCTGTGTAAAGTGAGGACAGTTCTTTTGACTCCTTCTTACTGGTTTGGACCCGAACTCTTTGAGAACCAGCCTCTGGCTTTGTCCTCACTTTGTGCCAGGTGCCAATAGTGAGTTTTTGAAGCAAACTTCTCACTTTCGTCTTTGTATTAACTGTACTAAACCCCTTAATATCTCTATGCAGCAACTGTTGAACCAAAGCCGATGAGCCAAGAGTTCTTGTAAACTCTTCAATAGTGAATATCTTGTTTGTACCTACTTCACGTAGTCGGCTAAGCATGCCATCCTGGCCTAATTCATCTGCAACAAACTCTGATCCGGTGTCCAGATTCCTAATTTTCCAATACATTGGATCCTCTTCAGCATCCTCCTCCAATTCTAGAGCTTCATTTGACTCAAAAGATTGGGAAGATCGACCAGAGAAAAAATTGCCTTCAGCATCTGAGCTTGCCAGCACAGTCTCATTGTCATCCCTAATTCTATCAGTACTCGTCTTTCTTTCATCAGAGCAATCAGATCTGTCACAATTTGAGTTCAAACCCATCCATTTCAAGAATCTATGGCGGCGTTCATCAACACTTTCAGGATCCTGAGTCCAAAATTCATATCCCAAAGCACATTCGGAAATCTCATTACGAGTACAAGCATCAGAGCCATCCGAACCCAAATCAGAGAGAGAACCGGTCTCAGCACGTATATCAAAGAAGCTATCTTCTTCAGTCTCACTGTAAGTTCCCATCTTTCTTCAAATTCAACTACTCCTTGAAAGAACAGAAAATCAAATCAGGATCAATCTTCAAAAGCAAGATATTATAAAAATGGTCAATCCAACTGGAAAGATAACTAAAGAAACAACCTAATCTTTCAATTCACTCCAACAATCCCAAAAGAAATCCCCATAAACAACAGAAAGGAAAATCTTTAGAGTCTAAAATTCCTATATGATCAAGAATTGAGCATAAAAAACCCCAATTACGATAAAAGAAAATACGCCAACACCCACAATAAGAAAAAGGAAAAAAACAGATCTTTCAAAAGGGCAGTTGAGCAACCAAGTCAACATGAAAATACAGTAATCTAATCCCCAACAAGGTATATGAAAACAGAATCTTTGAATTAATAAAAACAAACTGTACATAGTCAACAGAAAACTAACATAAACATGCTTATACTTCTACAAATTCAAAACTAAAAAAAAATGACAGATTTTGCTTACCTTAACTACCATGGACTTAATCAAACAAGCCCAGAAATTATTTCCAAAAAAAAAAAGAATGATCTTTAGCATCCACAAAATTGAAATGAAGACTGAGAACCAAGTGGACTCAAGTCAAAAAACTCACCCATTCTTCAATTCAAACCATCAACCCCACAAACAACAAAAGGAGAAACCTTTAAAGTCTAAACTCCTCATATAATCAAGAATTGAGTATTAAAAAAAATCCCCAATTATGATAAAACAAAAATATGCAACACCCACAACAAAAAAAACAAAGATCCTTCAAAAGGGTAGACAAATAACAGTAATATTAATCAAATTACCAGCAAGAAGATAACTTGTACCAAATCAACATAAAACTAACATAAACATGCCTATGTTTTTTCAATTTCAGACAATAATAGTCACTATTATTGGTGTATCAGTTAAGACAAAAGAAAAGATTTTTCTTTCCTTAACTATAATGGACTTAATCAAACAACCCCAGAAATTATTTCACAAAAAAAAAATATGATCATTACCATCCACAAAATTGAAATGAAGACTGAGAACCAAGTAGAGTCAAGTCAAAAAAACTCATCCATTCTTCAATTCACACCATCAATCCCATAAACAACAAAAGGAGGAACCTTTAAAGTCTAAACTCCTCATATAATCAAGAATTAAACATAAAAAAAATCCCCAATTATGATAAAACAGAAAATATGCAACACCCACAACAACAAAAACAAAGATCCTTCAAAAGGGTATACAAATAAAAGTAATATTAATCAAATTACCAGCAAGAAGATACCTTGTATCACCTTGTATCTAATCAACACAAAACTAACATAAACATGCTTGTGTTTCACAATTTCAGACAATAAATAGTCACTATTATTACTGTATCAGTAACGAAAAAAAGAAAAGATTTTTCTTACCTTAACTACCATGGACTTAATGAAACAACCCCAAGAAATAATTTCAGAAAAAAGATGATCTTTAGCATCCACAAAATTGAAATGAAGACTGGGAACCAAGTGGACTCAAGTCAAAAAACTCACCCATTTTTCAATTCACACAATCAACCCCAGAACAAATCCCCATAAACAACAAAAGGAGACATCTTTAAAGTCTAAACTCCTCATATAATCAAGAATTGAACATAAAAACAGAAAATAGGTAATACCCACAACAAAAAAACAAAGATCCTTCAAAAGGGTAGACAAATAAAAGTAATATTAATCAAATTACCAGCAATAAGATACCTTGTACCTAATCAACATAAAACTAACATAAACATGCTTATGTTTCTACAATTTCAGACAATAATAGTCACTATTATTACTGTATCAGTTA
This sequence comes from Solanum dulcamara, assembly GCF_947179165.1. NCBI lineage: Eukaryota > Viridiplantae > Streptophyta > Magnoliopsida > Solanales > Solanaceae > Solanum > Solanum dulcamara. The sequence goes on along the minus strand of NC_077241.1, from coordinate 830,023 downwards.
AGAGAAAAGAAAAGATTTTTCTTACCTTAACTACCATGGACTTAATCAACCAACCCCAAGAAACAATTTCAGAAAAAAAAGAGATGATCTTTAGCATCCACAAAATTGAAATAAAGACTGAGAAACCAAGTAGACTCAAGTCAAAAAAAATCCCAAAAAAATCCCAAAAAAGAGACAAACCCCACAAAAACTGGGAAATGATCCCTAAGATATGAAGTCAAATAAATTGAAGATTTCGAAGAAAAGGGTATGTTTGAAGGTAAAAAGTGAGAAAGAAAGAGAGTCGCTATTTTTCTTTCTTTCTGGCTTTTTTCACTTTGAATGGACAGACAAAAAATTTAATATTAATCCGACGGTTTTACCCTCCACCTTGTTGCGTCCGTCCAATTAACGGTTGTAACTAATCGTGTCATGCCTGTTCACTATTTAAGTTTCTGGCGGAGTGAGAATTTTCGTTAATAAAATTTAAAATATGAAAAAGTAAAATAAAATAAAAATAAAAATTAAACCTCTATGGTATATATATGTATAGATAATTTTGATCTTGAATATTAAATATAATTATAAAAATATGTGGCGAAGTTAGATCTTTACTGAAAATTCAAAATATCAATAAATATGTGAAGAAATTAAAGAGATTCAAATTTATTACTATTTTCAAAGCTTGAAAACGTGACCTTTTGGTCAATGGCAGTAACTTTACCAGTTACTCCAAAGCTCTCCTTCCAAATTTATTATATATATATAAAAAAAATTGACCTTATATATACTGAATAATTTTTTAAAGAAATGAACTCTTTTTTACCCCCTAACTCCGCCCTGATAAAAAGGGGTAAACTATTAATTACTCCCATTATTTTATCATATGTAACGTTAAATCATTTTTAGTTTGTTTCGAAAGAATGAAATTTTTGGAAGGAAAAAAATGGATATCTTTTTTTTTTCTTATATTTAGAAAAGGTTAAACTTTACTTTCATTTCTTCATAATGTTATAATTACTGTTACAAATGAATTCTAATTTGCTTAAAATTATTAACTTTACTCTAATAGTCATATTTTATTAAAAAAAAAAATTATGTTCAGTCAAATAAATTTTGTATGAATTTATAAAATGAATTGGAGGAAGTATTTGTATGATTATACAAGCTAGGACCAAATTATTTAATTCTTAGTGTAAGTTTATACGTTGGTTCCTTTAGATTACTTAAAGTATAATTCACATTTTCAAATTTTCATATGAAGAATATCATATTTTTTTATAATTAAATATGTTTGGTAGGATCTGGGACTTCCTACCAACTTTATGACAAAATAAATCAAATGGATTATAATGCATTTGTATAGCATGGTATTGAAATAAATCTGTATAAGTAATGATTGACATCAATAGATTAAAGAGCTGGCTGATCATATTGTTCGTCTCAAATTCGAATAAACAAGGATCAATTGAAAACAGTTTTTCTATCTTTCGTATTAGTGAAAATATAATTGCATATTTTATCCTCTTCACACTTTATTTATAAAATTATGTTGAATTCGTTGTTATTATTATTGTTGTGCTTTAATTCTATATTATTATGATCAAGATGAAAGTTATTTCCTCTTTTAAGTACTTTTTAAAAACTTTGACTCGAAAAAGTCTTGAACTTTTCCTCCTACGAAATTGTTTAGAACTTGTCATGCATACAAAAATTACAAATTGATTAATAGAAACAATAAAAATAATAATCTTAACAAGTCCACCATTTTAAAAAGGAGTTTTGACGTAACTAATGAAGTTGTTATCATGTAATCTGAATATTATGAATTTGAGTTGTGAAAACGATCACTTACAAAAATGAAAAGTAAAACTATATATAATAGATCTTTGTGATTTGATCCTTCCTCAAAAATTACGTACATAATAAAAATTTAGTGCATTGAACGGCCTTTTTTAATCCACCATTTGATGACTTCTCTGAAAAGGCAGACTATTCTTGCTTCTTTGAACATCTATATATATATATACTATTCTATACATAGTTTTCTTTCTTTCTTTCCCTTTTTTTGTTTTGTTTTCATTGTTATTCACTTATTTGTATGGATGACATGCCTTAAGAAACTTCCAGAAAAATTAAAATTGGGGCCTCTCTAATTATTCAAAATAATGCATTATGACCTTTCATTTGTCATGTTTCCACGGTATGTTCAGCTACTTTTTATCAAATGTCACTGATTTATTTTAAGGGTGTGTTTGGTACGAACTAAAATGTTTTTCACGATTAATAAGAATTGTGGTGAGATGGATATGAAAATTTTAGATTTGAGCAGGAAATCATGTTAGGGAGTGCTTCCCTTATAAATGAGTCTTACGCAGCGCGAATCTGAATTAGTTGAGCCCAATATGGATGCTTGGCACCTGATGAAAAACCAAAGAAAAATTTGAGGAAAAATGAGAAATAAATAATTTTCTAACTTTTTTATATATTTATTTCAAGCACATTTATATAAAATATACACAAATATTATAAGAATGGAATGGAATAGCAGGCAAGGGTGAGGGCGTGTGTTGAGATGAGACAATTAGCAGGGTAAAATGTCATTAATGAAACTTGTTTTCCCTAGCTACTCTCACTAAATCTTAAAGAAAATCATTTTCTTATTTTTCAAGAAACTTGTTTTTGTGGAAAAAATATTTTATCCAGGGAACATGAAAAAATCAAAAGACATTTATTTAAAAAAATATTGTTTTCCATACCAAACACACCCTAAACTTTCACCAAAACAAAAGATAGAGAGAAATGTGGCCAACCATTTTTCACTAGTGAGAATGACATGATGAAGGTTATCTAATGGAGTGGGTAATGCCACCAATTTATAATATATATTAGCATATTATTGTATATCTTTCGCAATATTTAAATTACTTTAAAAGATATTGTGCAAAAACTTTAATATGGAATAAAATAATTTAAATATGTCCTTAAATATCTTTCTCTTCTTATTTTTAAGCTATATCAATATGAATTTTTATTTGCACATCCATCCATCGCTATTTTAAATTAAGTTTTAAATTACTCATCATCTCATGGGCTAATTTGGTGATTAATGGTGTACCACATGACATATCAATCGCCAACATCAAATCATATTGGCTTCTTTTTTGTGTATGCATCTCCAAAGTTATGGATAAAGATAGTAAATTGATTCGTAGATCGACAAATGCCACTAATCCAAGCCCCGCTCCATCACTCTATTTTTTTATACTCATCTTGCTGAATCAATGACTTTAATATCAGATAGATTAAAATAAGGAAAAATTACTATGAAAAACATTTTTTAATAAATAATTACTGATTTTAGTGATACTCTTTATTTATTACCATTTATAACAATATTATGATATCTATTATGTATTAAAAGTGAATTATGTATGCAATATAAATGTATTATAAGTGTTTTAAAATATATTATACTTGTTTGGTAAGAAATTGACATAATGTATTATAAGTGTATTAAAGTATGTGATAAATATATTATCCGTGAATAAAACTTGTATTATATGAGTTTTATAAATTATTCTCGCTAATATGTATTAAAATTATATTATAAATATATTATAAGTGTTCAGTGAAAAAAAATATTATTGTTATAAATGATAAATATTTTCTTAATATAATACACCTATGTAAATTTTTCTTAAAATAATTAAAAGATACGCTTTTGACATGATATGATATTGTTAGAATTTAAATCAAAGACCACATTGTTTCCCCAAAAAACTTCACACAATTATAATTTTTCTTATATCTTATATAATGCTTGTTTTTCTTTTCAGCTACTTAGATAATTTTTTGTTCGTATATCTAATACGACTCATTGAATTTTGAAATATAGAACACGATATGATTTAGCATATGTTAGAGAGTGGTTTATTTTTAATGTCAAATTTTTCGATGTAAATTTAAATTTAACTAGATTCTAATATAAATATAAATCACAATCTATCATTATAATTCAATTGTCTTTGACAAATATGTAACACAAATTTGACTTTTTGTTGATTACTGCTAAACAAACAGCCACCGCCCAAAACACCACCCAAGGACGCAAAAAGTTGTGTATAAAATAAACTAGGCATAACACTTGGCATAGGGTTACAAGTAAATATTTTAATTTTGAGTATATATATCTAGATGGTTCAAGGCTTAACTCATTTTTACTGTATAAATTGAATATTTTAATTTACAAAATAATAATCTAAATAACTTTAAAATTTATGTGTCATGTTAACACCGGACACCAATTAGACACAATGAAAATGAGTTGAAGTATTTAATTATCGATTAAAATCTAATTAAGATGTCTAGATGTTAAAACTACAGTTCTAATTTGTCCATTAAAATCAAATTTAAGTGTTTGACTATATATTATGCCAATATATATGTGATAGTTATCGATAATAGAGAATTTTTTTTAAAAAATTTACATTATACATTTTAACAAGTAATAAATAAAACAAGTGCCTTTGACTCAGTTTTGCTTTAGTGTATTTGTTGGTGTGTCAATTTGAATAGTTGTTGGCGTGATTTGTTGCGTAAAACCATAAAAGTAGTGTAATAATAATAGTAATAATATATATATATATATATATATATATATAGGCATTACAACCCATACATTGACCATGGAATTATATATATTTAGCTTTATCCATTCAAGAAGAAGACTCATTCATTAATCTTTTGGGTGTATTATATTTACATTTAAGTTTTTATTTTATCACATTTAATATTTGGTTACATTACATGCAAAAAGAGGGATGTTAAAGTTTAGGCACTTTCTAAATATGTAAAATGTCAAACTAGGTCTCAAATTGACAAGGAAAAGAAAAAAAAGGTGTCAATCAAATTGAGACACCAAAATTTTCTATGTACTTGAAAATTGAGGCCGATTTACACAAATAGTTTTTCTTTTATGTTTTTATATTTAGATTTTGTCCCTATTTAAAAAAAATGTAGAAATATAATCTTAAAAAAATTATCCTCCCGAATTTAACTCGGAGCTAATATTTGTTAGTAATATAGTTCTCAACCTTATCAACAAACTATTAGACAGTCATCTAACACTTGCAACAACTTACAAAATTGTAGATCGTGATTCAACATTTGCAATAATTTACAAAATTTTAGATTGTGATCTAATGATTTCTCATAAGATTTTCAATTAGCTAAAAATAAAATCTTTAAATATGATCTTAAAGGCCCATAAATTGTACAATGAATAAAAAGAGGGATATTTACTAACCAATTATGCCAAAAAATTGTACAAAATTGAAAGAAAAAATGGCACACTGTATCAATTAAGACAAGTAATTGGCAAACATTAATCGTGTTTTAAGAAATTGACATAAAATAGTTATTCGTTAAAAAATTAGCACTACATAATCCATAAACCATAATCATTTTCCTTAGAAATAGTAAAACATATAGTATTTTCTCTCTGTTCTAACTTCCAATCAGAGTTTGTTGTTATAATTAGGAAAAAATTAGAAATAAAAAATTGATGATAATTATTTCCTACCTTTTGTAGTCTTATTAAATGTCAACTTCCGCTATATTTTCTCAGTTGCATCATTGTCTTTGTTCTTCATATTTATTTTAGTCAATTTCCTAGAGTCTTTGACCTTTCCCCCCCTCTATTATCTTAATTTATAGAATATACTAACTTGCAATTAAAGCATTCATTTTGGTACTTATATAATTAATTAATTTTGTAAAATATTGAATTTTGTTGATTGAATCTGATAATGAATACTATTAATTTTTTTCTCAAACAGATGTGTATAAATTAGTTAATGAATACGAACCAATACATAGCAATGTAAAATTATAAAAATAGTAATGCAAACAAATATATACCTATTTATTAGATGAATACAAATCAATGTATACCAATCTTGATTTAAACAAATATATATACAAATTTATTAGGTGAATACAGACCAACGAATATCAATTTCGATTTAAACAAATGCATACAATTTTTTTTAGATGAATAGGGATCAATGCATATCTATGTAAAATTAAAAAGATATAAATGCAAACAAATGTGTACCAATTTATTAATAAATACATATGAATGTATCTAGTACGAAGATGAATATGGATCAATAAATACCAATGCAAACAAATGTATACAAATTTGTTAAGTGAATATGAATTGGATTTCTCACCAAAACTTCTTGTAAACAGTTGGAAAAACTATTTTATAGATGATGGACTCGATGGAATACCCTTTAAAGAAGAATAGTCATGGTCAAATATCTTTGGCTAATTTTAAGGAGAGAGATAATTCTAGATAATTTTTTGCTAGTTTCAGAGAGAATCGGTACGAAGTATCTTTTACTGTTTAAAAAAATAATAATTTGAAGAGAGAGATGAGCGTGAATAGAATTTTCTCTCCTATTTTGTATAGAATACACATTTGGCTATTAAATGCCAATTTTTTTAGATTTTCATTTGCTAAATAATTATTTGTTTAAATTATACTAATTTAATCTAGGAAAAATTTCACAAATAGCCAATATAATAAACTTAATTAGGCTCCTTAGCTATATTTTGTATATTTACGGGCTGTAGCTATAGTTTAAGCTGCATCGTTTGTATAATTCGCGAGTATGTTTGTATAATTGAGCTATTTTTTTGTATAAATTCAAAACAACGAATTTATACAAACACAAATATATGAACTTAAAACAATTATACAAATTATATTATACAAAATTACATTATACAAAAGTTATACAAATTATATTATGCAAGTTTTAATTATACATATGTGCGAACTATACAAACTTGAATCATAATTAACACTAAATATTAATGAAAAATTTTAAATTAGATAAACTATAGCTATATTTAACTAATTAATTAGTATATATGTACTTATTCGTGTAATTTTTCGTTTAATCTAAGAATGGTATATACTTGTCAAATCCTCAAATTGAAAGACATTGAGGCCCAAGCCCATGAGCATTTTCAAGTGGGCTCTATCATCCCTTTGGACCTAGAAAGAAAATATCATGCATGTGGTGTGGGGATGGGGTGAGGGGTCTTTATGTATTTATATATTTATATAATATATATGAAAAATTTAGAATAATTGTTTGGAATCTTATGTCAACGTGGCAAATATTGGGACAAAATTAGACCCCATTCATAGATTTTCTCTCAGATATTGTGGTCCGTTTTATAAAATCTATGACACACTATAGGAAACATTGAGATTTTAATTGACAATGATTGCCAATTATATGTTTCACTTGTTTTTCTGACATTAATTTAGACCGTCTAATTTGAAAAAAGAAATTGCATTTTTAACTTTTAACTTTATCGACTGATTTGAAACTCTAATATTTCTTATGGTTATTTCATTCAGAATGAGAAACTTCTAGTGTTCTAAAATAGTGTTTTACTTTAGTCTCGTGGAAAATAATATTTTATTATATGAAAGAATATTTTTTAATTTAGACAAATCAATATCTATGTCATAATAATAGAGGGGGTTAAATGTTTTGATTTTATGACCTTTTTTTTAAAAAAATGTGAATTTTTAAGTTTATTTACATGGTTAACAAGGGTTTGCCAACAATGAATAAGTGTCAATTGGAATTCAAATTAATGACATTAGGGTTCCAATGGTAAGTCCAAACTTCTTTGTATTTGTTATCTGAAACATGACTAATTCATCTTCGCGTTGTGTATAGATTTTAAAAGAGAATGTGCTATGTACCAACAATTTTTTCATTTTAAGAATTTTGAATTCCAAACTTCTAATTATCGATAGAGATATCTTAACTACCAATTCCACCACACCCTATGATTCGCTAGTTCTCTACTTTACTATATTGTTTTTTTAGAAATACGACTTAAGCCGAGGATCTATCCAAAATAACTTCTCTACTCTAAAAGATAGAGATAAGATTTATGTACATATTAGCCTCTATAGACTCCACAGGTGAAACTGTCTGTTTGTTGTTGGAGATGAGACTTTTTATGAGTTTGGAAAATGAAATTTCAATAATTTATCTTGTATCATACTAGGCCTTTCTAGTGCACTAGTGGCCCTATTTGCAAAAGTAGCCATTGGGCACTTGGCCCAATATGCATCACTTAGGGCCCAGAAGAACCAATTCTATGCTACCCAGTCCAAAGTTGATTCTTCAACAGTCTACCACTGTTCCACATGGTATAGATAATTAGTGACATCATCATGGACCACCCGCCCACGAGCAGACAGATTCAGAATTTAAATTTTATGAGTTTCATTTTTAAAGTTTTTAATGTTGAAACCATTTATATGTGTAAAGTATGAATTCGTATCTACTATTTGTTACTATCTTTTTAGAAAAAAACTTGTACATAAATTTATATACTCCCTCTGTTTCAATTTTATATGATTTACTTTTTCTTTTAGTCTGTCTAAAAAAGAATGACACATTCTTATATTTAGTACAATTTAACTTTAAAATGTCTAATTTATCTTTAATGAAATAATTTCTAGCCACACAAATATTTATGACTTATTTCTTTCTATCTTAAACTCCACGCTAGATCAAACTAATTCATATAAATTAAATCGAAGGTAGTATATCATATTGAAAATACTGAATTCAAGGACTATGTGGTTAGGCTTTTCTTCTCAGAAACTTTGTTTACGTTGGGCCTACGGCTCTACTTCTCTACTTCTCTTCCTTTACGTCAATTTATGTAGACTTAGAGTCTGTTTGGATTGGTTGAAAAAAAAGTAGCTTTGAAGTTAAAAAATAAAAAAATCAAATTAAAATAATTTTTAAGCCAAAAAATAAAAAGTAGGGAGATTTCTACTTTTTGGTTTTTAAATTTCTTAAAGTCATTTTCAACTTATTTTAAGTTATTTTTAATTTTATCAAACACTCTCAAAAATTAAAAATGACTTAAAAATAGGTTTGATAAACTTTTAAGTCAATTCAAACAGACTCTTATTCCTTTTGGGTTGTTAGTTGAGTTTAGTATTTGGGCCCTACAATCCACCACAACTGGCATGGCACTGTCTCCTCTCAGGCCCGCCCAATATCCGCAACGTACGGTCCATAGGAGATTGGTCCCTCGGTGGTCGATCTATGATAAATTTATATGGTTGGATCTAAACATTCGATACATATAAGTATTTATCGTCGGACTCTCGATACCTCTCTTGGTTTAAATGTTCATTTTCTCAACATGTCTAGTGTGTCTTAACATGGACTAATATTAGGTCCCTATTTTATATTGTCATAATCGACTTATATATATTATATAGTGATTTACCTAAGGTAACATGTTATATTGCCATGCAGACATATTATGGTTTATCCAACTTTTTGCGTAAGGTAACATAATACATATTTTTTGTTTGACTAAAATGATCGTGGTATTTATTAGCAATAACATAATAGAGTCAGACACTCGATATATATATAAATTAATTCAAAATCTAATCTTACTCAATATGTATTCAAATGAGTTGAGGCTCAAATATGAATATCGAATATCTATAATTAATGTACGAAGAAAGTACGTGCCAAAATGCGTTTTGACGCAGTCGATCTAATATAATGGACCACGTACAATAACTAGTACCAACTACTATATCTACGAGTATATCATCATTTGATCACATTATTCAACCTTTTTTTCCCAAAGAATATATAGTACTTACTGAAATATATAGTATTATATATAAAGAGGCGAATTTGGAAGTTAAAATTTTGTGGGTTTCCATCATTCTCAAATTTTAAAAGAAAATTTATCATATTTGCGGTGCGTCTGAGAGAAATCAAATCCTCGTATAAGATGTCAACAAAACTCCAGCATGTTCCATTTCCGTCGTTGGACCAAGAGTCTACTTTGTTAGTGGGTTCTCAATAGATATTTCTTATATATAACAAATTTCTCAATATATATAATGTCAGCGTAAAAATTAATTGTTAGCGGAAACATGAAAATATAAAGAACAAGGAAGAACAATAATATTTAACGTGGTTCAGATCAGAATGATCCTATGTCTATCAGAGAACAATTGCCTTTATATTAACAAAAAAAGGAGAGAGATCCCAGATACAATTAAGAGAATTGCTCTATCAATTCTCTACTCTTCTAATGTATTTTTCAAATGACTTAGAATAAAGTTTTTGATGTGTGTTTCAAATGAATCAAGAGCTACCTAGTTATAGGAATAAATTATTGCTCTTGATGTCATTCATGACATCACATTTTGTCAAGATGTCAAAGTTTACCAAACTTTCACCTACCAAGTTACTACATTAAGACTATCTAGAATCTTGTCAATTTTAACAAATCACCACCTTGGAGAGATTCTCTATCTTTCAGTAACTTTTGATTGTGTCTTCAACCTCAACTCTTTCAATCTCCACCATGGTTTGCGTTCAGAGCATGCGTATGAACAACTCCGGCCAAAACTTCTAAGCTTACTGAGCAATCCCGTTGTAAGAAACAAGAAGAATCAAACCTTTGTTGAACATACTAGCTCCACCTAGTAGTTATTCTCCTAGAGTTTGCATCAGTTGATTCATACTCCCTCCAAGTCCTTGCAGTGTGCAAACTTGGCAAGCGGGACTATCTTGGTGAGCATGTTTGCAACGTTATCATTTGTGTTAACCTTCTCGATCTTGATAGCTCCCTCTTCAACGACATCTCAAATGAAATGGAATCTGACATCAATATGTTTGGTGCACTCATGAAATCTTTGATTTTTAATCAAATGAATAACACTTTGACTATCACATCTTAGAGTTGATTCCAGCTGAACCAAACTCAATTCTACCACCAAACTTTTCAACCAGATAGCTTCTTTCACTCCCTCTGTTGCTGCCATATATTCTGCCTCTGTTGTTGACAAAGCTACAATCGATTGTAAAGTCGATTTCCAACTAACGACACTGCCAAGAAGAGTAAAGATGTATTCAGTTGTGGACCTTCTTCTATCAAGATCCCATGCATAGTCAGAATCCACATAATTAAGAACTAAAGTACCTTTACTTTTTCAAAAGGTTAGGCCAACATCAGAAGCTCCTTTGAGATATCTCAATATCCACTTGACAGCTTCCCAATGCCTTTTTCCTGAATTGGCCATGTGCCTACTTACTACACTTACAGATTGAGCAATATCTAGACGTATGCACACCATAGCATACATAATGCTACCAACTGTGCTAGCATAAAGAACTTTTGACATATGTTCATCCTCATCCCCAGACTGAGGCGTTTGTAACCCTGAAAGCTTAAAATGAGAGGCTAATGATATACTTATAGGCTTGATCATCTGTATATTGAATTTCTCAAGAACCTTTTTGATGTACCTCTTCTGAGAAAGATGTACAACACCATCTTCTCTTGAAATCTTCATTCAAAGAATTTTCTTTGCATCTCCCAAATCCTTTACGTCAAATTTCTTGCTCAACAGTTTCTTTAAAATATTTATCTTTGTGATGTTGTTAGCAGCAATAAGCATATCATCAACATACAACAATAAATAAATCATAGAGTTAATAGACATTTTCTTATGATACACACAGTTATCAAATGCACTCCTCGAGAATCCATGTGTAGTCATGAATGCATCAAACCTTTTATACCACTGCTAGGGGATTGCTTCAAACCATACAAAGACTTCTTCAGTTGGCATACATTATCTTCTTTTCCCTCAGCTAGAAAACCTTCAGGCTATTTCATATAGATTGTCTCTTCTAGATCACTATATAAGAAAGCAGTTTTGACATCAAGCTGTTGAAGCTCCAAATCAAATTGTGCAATCAATGCTAGTAGCACGCGAATTGAGCTATGTTTCATGATTGGAGAGAAGATATCATTATAATGAATTCCCTCCTTTTGATTGAAACCTTTGCAACCAATCTCGCCTTGAACATAACATCTTTCACTTCTGGAATACCTTCTTCTTTCTTTAGATCCATTTGCATCCAACTGTCTTCTTCCCCCTTTCAACTAAGACCCTTGTCTCATTTTTGTGAAGAGACTTCATCTTCTCCATCATGGCTAATCGTCATTGTGCAGCATCTTTGCAAGAAGTTACTTCAATAAATGAAGAGGGATCGAGGTCTTTAATCTCTTCTTCTGCAACTATAAACGTGTATGCAATCAGATTTGCTTGCTCTATAAGACATTCTGATTTCTATACCTTCCTTTTGTCCCTCCCTTCACAATTATGTATGATTCATTGACAGCATGTTCTTCAAGATCAACATCTTTTGATTCATCAACCTTAGGATCTTGATCCTTTTCCTTGGTATGCTCCATCGGTATCTCCATCTACTCGTTGTTCTTGTTTTTTGATAACTCCATAGAAATTATACGAGAATCCAGTATAAAAAATTCATCAAAGTTAACATCTCTACTAACTATAAATTTGAGTAAAGATAAACATCAAAGTTTATACCCTTTTACTATATCTACATACCCTATGAATATAGCCTTTTAGCCCTTGGTTTAATCTTTTTCCTTTATTAATATGATAATAAGCTGGACACCCAAATATTCACAAGTATGAATAGTTAAAGGGTTCACCTGACCATACCTCATTCGGAGTCTTAAAGTCAATCGTTGATGCTGGAGATCGATTGACAATATGAGAAGCAGTGTGAACTGCTTCAGCCCAAAACACTTTGGACATTTTAGCTTGTAAGAGCATACAACGAGCCTTCTCAAGAAGAGTTCTGTTCATTCTCTTGGCAACTCTATTTTGCTATGATGTGTGTCTGACTGTCTTATATCTTGAGATCCCATGAACCTTGTAGAAATTATTGAACTCTTCATTGCAAAACTCCAAGCCATTATCTGTGCGAAGATGCTTGATTTCTCTCTATTTGATTCTCAACCAAAATCTTCCATTCTTTAAATTCTTCAAAAGCATCACTTTTTGCCTTCAAGAAACGCACCAAAATCTTTTGTGAAAAATCATCAATAAATGTGAGAAGATACTTTTTTTCCCTTCGATGAAAGCTGAGAGGGACCCCATAAATCTGAATAGATGTAGTCTAACACTCCTCCTGTCTTATGCTTGCTAGTGCTGAAACTGACCTTCTTCTGCTTCTCTAAGACGCAATGCTCATAAAATTCAAGTGTGCTAATCTTCTCACTATTCAAAAGCTGCGTTTGCTCAATATTTCTAGTCCTCGTGAGCTCATATGGCCAGTCTCATGTGCCATAATCTTGCTTTTTCATCACCAGATAACTACTGCACTGTTGATGCATTAATAGAGCCAACAATGGTGCTTCCTGCTAGTGTTTAGAGGCCATTCTCCAGCTTAGCCTTTAGCATGACTAAAGAACCTTTAGCCACCTTTATTGTACCTCCCTCGCTCATGTACTTGTAGCCTTGATTATCTAAAGTACCTAAGGATATAAAATTCTTCTTCAGATCAGGAATATGACAAACTTCTGTAATAGTCCTCACGATTTCATCATGGCAATGAACCCGAATTGAACCAATGCCAACTATTTTATAAGTTACAGTATTGTTCATTACTACAGTTCCTCCATTTTTCTTGTAGCTGCTGAACCAATCTCTTTGGAATATCATATGCAGAGTACAACCAGAGTCTAACACCCATTTGTTGTCATAGACTCCATTATTGTATGATGTTGTTAGTACATATTCATCATCAGAATTATGTACCTGCTCAACAATGGATGCACTCGCCTTTTCTTTGGACTTTGACATAGGACAATCTCGTTCAAAGTGTCCCTTCTTGTGACAACTCCAACACTCTGCATTCTTCTTGTTCACATGAGATTTTGATATGTGCTTTGATTTGCTCCTTCTCTGTTGGCTAATACGACCTCTTACAATGATCCCACTAGCTTCATCATCTTTGTCTTCTTCAAAATGTCTCCGTAAATCACAAGAGTTAAATGCTTGCCGCACTTGCTCAAGAGTGATAGGTGCCTTGCTATACATCATTGAATTCTCAATATCACGATATTTTAAAGTCAATGATAATAGTAAAGCACATGCAAGCGTCTCCTCATCCTTCTTAATTCCGGAAATCTGTAAGTCCATCACAAGTTTATTGAATGCATCTAGATGGTCTTGCAACAAAGTAATTGACTTCATCTTAAATGTGTGAAATGCCATTGTAACAACATCTTTGTTGTAACTGACCGGTCCTGGTAAAGCCCTTTCAGCTTATTCCATAATTGTTTGCCGTCTCCTCGGTACTTGTACTCACTTCACAAAGCACGTTAGGTGCAAGGGATAGTTGGATTACACTCAATGCATCTCTTTTAATCTTGCCTTGTTGGAAACTGATGTGTTATCGGGGTACTTTCCGTCAATAGCATGGATTGAACCTCCCCTCAGCAGTAATGCCATCATCTGGATTTTTCAGATATTGAAGTTGTTGCGCCCACTAAATCTATCAATTTCAAACTTCATGGAACTCATTTTTACTTATTCTTCCTTTTTTACTACAAAGTATTTGGAAATATAGAAAACAAAAGTATTTTTTTTCTAATGTGGAAGCTCAGACTGTGCTACAACTATAAAGCATACTCAGATAGAACCTTGGCTTTGATACCAATTTGTTAGCAAAAATATGAAAATATAAAAAAATAAGAAAGAACAACAATATTTAACGTGGTCCGGATCAGAATGATCCTATGTTTACCAGAGAACAACTTCATTTATATTAACAAAGAAATGAGAGAGATCCAAATACAACTAAGAGAATTTGCTCTATCAATTCTCTACTTTTCTAATGTATTTTGCAAATGCCTTTGAATATGAGAAGACAAGAGAGAAATGTTTTTGAGGTGTGTTTCAAATGAATCCAGAGCTACCTATTTATAAGAATAAATTATTGCTCGTGATGTCATCCATGACATCACATTTTGTCAAGATGTCAAAGTTTACCAAACTTTCACCTACTGAGTTTATCAAACTTTCACCTACCAAGTTACTATATTAAGACTATCTAGAAACTTATCAATTTTAACAATTTCTAAGAAAGTTCATATGTTTGGGTTGTGTAGATAGTAAGTGAGAATATGGTTTGATCCTCTTAAACGTAATACGAGAAATAGGAAAAATAAGTAGTCACAATTAGTCTGTACTGTAACAGATTATTAGAGTTTGTTCATTTCCCTTGTTTTTTCTTTTGCTCTTTGTGTTGTAACTAAAGCTGCAGAATCTCCAAGCTTATATATTTTGCGAAGTTTCAAAAATGTTGTCGCAATCATGTTGAAATCTTAAAAATGTACTATTTTTGAAGAATTCGATGTGTCCGAACAACACAAGTGTATCAATTATCCTGAATTTCTTGATTTGAAGATTGTCACAATTATCTCTTCCTTAACTATGTAGCCATATATTCCATTATACATTTCACTTCATTCGTGAGGGGTGGAGGGTGAAGAAGACATAATTAACATGGAATACTACTTATGGAATTTGTTCGAGTTTTTCCTTTGATGGGTTCTGCAATGCTAATCCGAATTAATTTTCTAATCTGAAGAATAAACTTTAATATTATAAAGAAAAATAGAATACATAGTAGAATTATTATAAAAAGAAAAGATAGAATAAAAGATAAAATAAAATTATTCAATAATAAGTAATAAAGTCGAAATGATAGAAAAAATAAGATAATGACACGACCATATCAAAGCCGTTACATAAAATGAAACTTTGAAGTGAGCTTGAGTTTGTTTGATTATGAATCAAGAGCTACCTATTTATAGGAATAAATTCTTTCTCCTGATGTCATCCATGACATCACATTTTGTCAAGATGTCAAAGTTTACCAAACTTTCACCTACCAAATTTATCAAACTTTTACCTATCAAGTTACTACAT
Source organism: Solanum dulcamara (assembly GCF_947179165.1). NCBI lineage: Eukaryota > Viridiplantae > Streptophyta > Magnoliopsida > Solanales > Solanaceae > Solanum > Solanum dulcamara. The sequence goes on along the minus strand of NC_077241.1, from coordinate 814,131 downwards.
TAAGAGTATCTAGAATCTTGTCAATTTTAACATTAATAAATTTACGGATACCTGCACAGTGATCCACGTGATGACAAAAACTAAAAAACAAAAAGAGCTAGCCTAACTTAGCTTGATCATGATTTTATAAATGTTATTATTTGGACTCCTTAAAAATATCGTTGGATGTGAGTCACTTTCTTTCAAAGCTATGCATTTTTTAAGAATCCAACAATATTGTATGCAACAATATTTTAGAAGGTCCGAGCAACGAAGATATTATATGTTTTGTTTGTTAATTGTTTTACCAGATGTTTGATACTTGCTTCAAGCCCAACCAATCCAACTGTGCACAAAAAAAATAATTCTTAATTTGAATAAATATATAGCTTTTGAATCAAAGCTACTAAATTTTAATTTATTAAACTTAAAGATCTACTATTTTGCTTTCCCTTCTGTACAGTTTAATATCGATTTAATATAAATTCAATCGAATAAACTCACATTAATAAAAATACTTCCTAATAAAAGCGACTCCAAATATTTGTTTTTGTTGATAATTAACATGATTGTCCCATGTCCCACATTGGAGGATATGAGGTAGACAAGATAATATTCCCTCATGCTCTTTGCATGAAATATAAAAAGATTTGCACAATATGTGTACAAGCAGAATAACACCTCATCTAGATCCTTGACATTGAATCCGTCCATATATTTTCCACACTGAAATAATTAATTTGAAAAGAATGTAATTTTTTTTATTGTATAAAGTTAACTCATATACATATATAAGGCTAAGAATAAAAAATAAAACAAATGACAAGGGAGGGAAAAAATATTAGGTGTTCGAGTCTTTGGAGTATAGTGTTATTCGATATATTTATGTTAGTACGTAGGAGATAATAAACACATCGTAAAATTAATTGAAATATGTTTAAATTTACTCGAACAATTATCATATAGATAATATAATCCCATAAACAGATCTGTGAAGGGTATGATGTACATACAAATATCTAATTATCATTGTTTCTGATATGTCGGCTCAAAAAAAGTATATTCAAAGTAGGATCGTAAGAAAAATAACAACAACAAATAAAAGAACAAGAAGAACAAAGTAAATAAAACATCACATAGTAATAGAAAAAAGAATAAGATACTATGCGAATACTAACTATAGTACTACTAAATAATGAGAAGATGAAAAGAGAAGGCTAACCCATATCTCTTCCACACAAAAAATTAACTACCTACTATTTTTCTACCCTAATTCTTAATCTCCATACATAATTTATATACCGGTCGAACACCAAAATTATAAAAAAACAATGAAATAAATGAGAGTAAGCTTATAACCACCCCCCACAAAAGTAAATTTATTCTCTGCACCCACAAACATATATTCCTCCACTAACAAATGATAAACTATATACTATAGTCAATATATAATAAGAGAAAAATAATGTCATTTTCTAATAATTAAACATTAAGCACACATTCTCTCTCTTTCTATAAACACATGAAGGCTAAAGCACATAGAACTTCCACAAACCATCTCAGACATTTCATTTTTCTCAAAAGCTACTCATTTTTCTTTTTTTCACCAAAAAAAAAAAAACCTTCCCCTTGTTCTTCATCAATGGATACTTCTCAATGGCCACAGGTACAAACTCCAAAAAAATAGAAATAGATCCATCTAATTTTTTTTTTTGCCTTCTCACTTATTTTATGAAATCTTGGTTTCATTTATACATTTTTTTTCATATATCTATTTGTTTTTTTTCTTGTTACAAATTGAATTTGTGTGCTTTTGAAAAGTTTGATATAACCCTTTACTTTTTCCCCTCTTTATCTTTTTATATTTTCACCTTCTATGTGATTTTGAAAGGGTTGAAAAAGGAGAAAAAGATCAAGTTTGTTATTATCTCAAAAGTTAAAAAAAGTACACACAGAGACCAAAAATTCAATTTTTATTTATCCTCTACGATGATCTTTTAATTTTGCTCATTTTTAAAAATTATTCCCTCTCTTTTTTTTGGAGATAGTGGTGAAAACCATGGAAGAGATCATAGTACCAAAAAATACAAATACAGGGAAAATTAGGCCTCATCAACAACAACAACAAAAAAATGACCAAGCTTTGAAGAATTGTCCAAGGTGCAATTCAACAAACACAAAGTTTTGTTATTACAACAACTATAGTCTTTCTCAACCAAGATTTTTTTGCAAAAATTGTAGAAGATATTGGACTGATGGTGGATCTCTTAGGAACATTCCTATTGGTGGGGTTTCAAGAAAATCCAAAAAATCATCATCAAATATTATGAAAAATAATATTATTTCTCCTAAAGTACAAGATATTCCTCCTAATAATGAAGGGGTTGATCAAGATCTCAACTTGGATTTTTCCACTGATTTCAAGATTATTTCTGAGTTGATCCAAGTACCAAATAATTCCTTTATGCCAATGCCTAATATTTCTGATCCAAATTCAATTTACTTATTCTCTAGTACTAATTTGGATCATGGCCTAATTGGAAGTAGTAGTACTAGTGGTGGCTATGAATGTAATAATATTATTCAAGAATTGCAAGAGAGTACTACTACTACAACAACAAGTGGAGGGATTTTGCTTCCTTTTGAAGATCTAAAGCAAATTTCAAACACAAGTGAGCAATATAGAGATGGAGAATCATCACCAAATGGATATTGGAATGCAATTGTAGGAGGAAATTGAGATCTCGGTACAACAACATATCCAGTGTAATCTTTGGGGTCCAAGAAGGATAGAGTCTACATAGATCTTATAAGCCTACCTGAGAAGTAGAGAGACTGCTTCCGATAGATCCTCGACTCAAGAAAAACAGTTTAAAGCAGTCCAGAGATGGAGATCTTGGTAATTAAAGAAAATAATATAATTTATGTGACATGTTTTTTCTTATGTTAATTCTAAAAAAATGTTATCTTTATGTATTTAAAAATAATTTTAGCTTTAATTTGAACAATTTAACTATATAAATGTCTAAGCTTGATTTAGATTATAAATTTCAAGAATTTTTATTTCTTTCTTAGTTTATGTGCTCAGACAAATGGTACCGCATAAAATTAGAACAGAAGAAGTATCTTATAATTTATCAGAGATTTTTCATATCTTTGTGGTTCTTTTATTAGGTGGCTAGGTAGTCTACATTTTAACCTTTGATATGTGGTACTTTCTCGAACCTTGCATAAATCACAAAATGTTTTCTAACATTAGGTGCTGTTGGTGAGATTTTCTTATATTTTTGTGTATCTGGTGGAATAGATTTAATTTCTTGAAAAGTTAACTCATTAATTAGGATTACTGTGTTTTTCTGATCTCCTATAGATCTCTTTGAATTCTTCTTTCATTTTTCAGTGTAGTTATTTGTGATTCAACTTGAAAAATTTAATTTCATTTTTCGGTCTTTTCCATAAATGTTATTAATTGTCATAGCAACCTCAGTATGATAACTTAGAAATATATTTTTAGAGTCTGTTTGAATTGACTTTTGACTTATGATTTATAGGCCAAAAACCATAAGTTAGAAGTTCTAATTAATAATTTTTGACTTATTTTTATTATTTTGGCTTAAAAATAAGTGCTTATGACCATTTATTAAATTTATTCAAACACTTAAAAACTGCTTAAAAATTATTTTAACTTAAAAACACCCAAAACAAAGCAATCCAAACGGGCACATCTTCCCTAACATGGTATATGTATTACGTTGATGTAAACTATTTTTTCTACTATATTAGTGTGTAAAATTTTACTATTATAAGTATACAGGGCGCTAAATATAAAAGAGTTTAAATTATATACACAGTTAATTATATCATCAATTGGTTTACACATTTCCCTTGGGAACCGTGCTGAAGAATAGTTTCTCTTTCACTAGCATAGATCTGCACCCTCCAATAATTTATTCCAAATAAAAAGTAGTAATGAATAATACTAATAATAATGTAGCCTAAGAACATGATCAACAAATGGATAAGAAAATCTCTCACATAGTAGATTACTACACTTAGTATTTTTATAAACAAATATTCTTATCAAGGTATGATTAAAAAATATACTCATATTCTTATTTTATATTCTATCACAACGTTGAAGCGCATTTGAACAGCAAGACTATCGAATAGGTTATATATGCTAAAAATTTCATTAATTGTTTCAATCATATTCTTTAATCGATTTGTTATTATATGGATCATATGAATATATACCACTATCTAAAAGTTCCCATGTAAAATACGATCACAATGCTCCATGTACTACTCATATTTTTAAAGGTTGTTCTTTAAACACACAATATTAAGGATTTCTTTATAAATAGTTAATAGAAAATTAAAGTACATAAATGCAATTGAGTTAAGTTAAATGTATTGGAATTTAAGAAGTAATTGGATGTAATTAAGCGTTACTGATATATGAACGAAAATGAAACAAAATAATCATCAAGGATTTGAACATGTGATATTATGTCTTAACCAACAACAAAAAAAATAGTCTGGTAAAAAGTTGATGCTTTTATGATTGAATTTTCATTTTCTTTCATTTACTTATTACAAAAATTAAAACTACGTACTATGAAAAAATATGAGGTACTATATATGAAAAACAATATGAGATGAGTTAAAAGGAGAAAGTTAAGTATAATTGATACCAACTTATTTGAAATTAAAATTGATAAATTCTATTATTTCATAAAAAGATATAAACTTATCGTTCCAAGAACAAATTAGTGATCAAGAGGTGACAATTAATCACGCTATGATATTGTATTTTAATACTATCAAATTGAGGTAAAAATCATTCGTTAGCTAGTAATCGTGAATAATTGATTCCCCCCCCCCCCAATATTTCCATTACTTTTTATATTAATAAATGTCTACATCTAACTAATAGCAAGTGACACATTTTTGGTTGTATGCAACTTTGCAAATACATTTTAAAATTTAGTTATGGCTAATTTATACTCTATTTCCCCCAAATTATGTCATAATTTCCTTTTCTGATTAAAAAGAATAAAAAGAATGTCATACTTTCTAATTTGATTGATTTTTAAATTTCTCACTTTAATTTTAATAAAGTGATTTATAATCATATAAATATACAATTATTTATAAGTACTTAGACCACAAATTTAAATAAACTTTCTTTATTCTAAAATTTTGTGTCTTAGTTAAACATCATTATATAAATTTGAGACTAATGTAGTTCATATTATCATCTCATTAGATCATTTAATCATAATAAATTAATATGATCAAACGTAAACACGCGATATGATCGCATTTGAAGAAAAAATAAATAACCACGTCATATTAGGCATGATTAGCATATGGAATGGTAAATTTGTTATTCCCAAAACAGTCGGAGGCATTTCTGTCTATAAATTAATCATATCCCATCGCTCACTCGGACTTTCTCGTGGACATTTCATCGAACAGGTAGTAGTCAAAACCCTAAACTTCTTCCACTTCTTCAGAAATTGTTAGCATAATTGGAAGAATTTTGACTAGGAGAACTCAGCAATGAGTGATGTAGCTGATAAAGTATCTTATTTTCAAGCGATTTCTGGACTTGATGATCCAGATTTGTGTGCGGAGATTCTCTCCGCACATAATTGGGATCTCGAATTAGCGCTCTCAAATTTCACCTCCAATCCTCGTGCCAATGATGGAAATGCATCTGAAGCTACTACTTCTAGCACGAATCCTGAACAAGTAGAAACTGGACTTGTTGTTGGTGCTGCAGGTGGCCCGCCGGGGATTGCTTGGAAGATTGTTACTTTGCCGTTTTCAATTGTTTCAGGTAGTTTAGGGTTAATTTCAGGTGCGGTTGGATTTGGTGTTTGGGCGGCTAGTGGTGTTCTATCGTATGGGTTTGGTATGATTGGGCTAAATTCGGGACGTAATGGTGACTCGTCCTCGTCGACACGTTTGGTGTCGGTATCTGCAGCAGTATCAGAAGCTATGAATTTTGTTGCGTGTTTCGAGAGGGATTTTGGTAGTATAAGGCCGAATTTTGTTGCTGAGGGGTTTATGGACGCATTGCAAAGGTCTAGGAATGAGTATAAGCTACTATTTGTTTATTTGCATTCACCGGATCATCCAGATACGCCTGTGTTTTGTGAGAGGACACTGTGTAATGAGGATTTGGTGGCGTTTATTAATGAGAACTTTGTTGCTTGGGGTGGGAGTATTAGAGCTAGTGAAGGTTTCAAGATGAGTAATAGCTTGAAGGCGTCCAGGTTTCCCTTTTGTGCTGTTGTAATGGCTGCAACGAACCAGAGGATTGCTCTACTTCAGCAGGTATGACAATTTATTGCCCTTAGTTCTACTTAGCCTTGGAAATTTCCGCGAAATTATTTGGTTTGATATGCAGTTATATTATTGACATGCTTACTGAAAATTCTCAAACCTGTTTCAAACTCCTAGAATTGTTTGTGGAAACTTCAAAAACTGTAATCCATCCATTCACTTTTGCTGTCGTAATCATGTTGTTTAAACCCTCCATATCTAGAATGAATAGAAAAGGGGTAGCGGGTCCCCTTGCCTAATTCCTCTTTGAGTATCAAAAAAATCTTAGGGGCTCCATTAATCAGAACAGAGAATTTCACAGTAGATATACAGAAACTGATCCACTTTTCACCAAAACCCATTTGTCCGTGAATTCTGAGTAGAAACTCTCAGTTAAAATGATCATATCCTTTCTTGATATCTAATTTACACAAAATGCCTGACTTATATTGTGATATTCTTGAATCTACTGCTTCATTAGCAATCAATACAACATCCATAATTTGTCTTCCTCTGATCAATGCGATCTGCTGAGAGTCTATTGAAGATTATTCTAAATTTATGATTAATTATCTTGTACTAGCTTACTCCTAGTCAGTTTATAGTTAGTTAGTTACCTGATCAGTTAGTTAGTTAAGCAGTCACAGTTAGGCAGTTAGTTAGTTAGGATCTTTTTTGATAAAGAGTTAGTTAGAATATTTTCTTCTCTTTTTTAGCTTAGCTGGATACAGTTGTCAAGATCATAGATTTGTATATATATCTCATCACTGATCAAAGGAGAAAATGTGAGTTCTCATTTTGTTAAACACAACTTTAGTTAAGTTAGCTTCTCTTTCAATTGGAAGCTTTGGCTGCTACTCCTTTCTACATGTCAAATATGTCAGCCATTGCTACGCCAATTTTGCCTACACATTGCCTCGTACAGAACTAATTTATGGCATTGATATTAAAAAGATTTCAAAGAAAAGTGCTCCCAAGCACGTTTGTGTTCTATGGGAGGCCAGATTAATTCTAGTGTGCTAACTGAAAGTTCTAAAAGGCAAGCTTAATGAGTGGAGCAGAAATGAACAAAAGAACCTGAACATTCAAAGGTCTAAATTGCTAAGTCAAATAGTAAGTTTGTACTCATTATTTGATAGCAGACCACTGACAGAGGAGGAATCAATCAAGAAGGCAGTGACATATATTTGACGTCTCAACACGTAATAAATTCTCCTTTGGAAATCAATTGAGTTTACTGTTATAGAAATTTATTAAATTTTGAAAAAGAAACCAATAAATTTAGATAAGCGAAGGAAGAAGAACAAATAAGAAAAAACATTGTTTTGTTCTTTAATGTACAATTTTTTGGTTAATTTCTTAGTATTACTCTTATTTTAAAGTTATCTTTTTTAATTGAGTTGCTGTTATGATAAAATTCAGTCGTGATTTTTAACTAAATTTTTTTTCCTGATTATTTTATTTTTATGTTACTATTATTATTTCAAGTTTATGAGTTCTATTATTTTACTGCTATTAGCAAAAGGTGTAGAGATTTGAAGAAGAAAAAATGAATAAGAAACGATTTAGTTTTTTTAAAAAAGGAAAAAAATTAACAAATAACAAATTAAAAAAATAAATGTAAAATGCCACATTGATGTTATTTTGGGCCTATTTTATAGTTCCCACACACTTCAAAGAGAGTGAGGTCACTCTCCCGTCTCTATGCCACTTGGCACTGCAGTCTGCTGGGAGTTTTAGATGGGAAATATTATAGTTTAAGTAATAAACTGACAAAAACATGGATAGTTTAGGTTTTTTTTTGAAGTATTAACTCTAAGAAAACAGGACACCCATGGTTATTGACATTGTCCCTCCTTTTTTTTGGTTGAAATTGTGATCTTTGATCAAATAGAGGCAACTTGGTTGATCTCTCTCGCCCTCTTCACCCTCACCCTACCCAAGAAGTTGGGTGTCGGTCTGACTTCTGGCAAATGTATGTATCAAGAGAGTAATTTATCGTGTTTTTACTGAAATGGCCTCTAATCACCTAAGTTGCTCCGACTTTTTACTTTCGGTGCCGCACCCTTGTCGATACAATGTGGGTGTGGGATCTGTACTAGATTTGGTCAAGTGATTTTGGATACTTTGAGCAAGGTCGATAGAGAAATTTGGGACAAATACCTGTGATTCCGAAATCAAAACAAAAGCTAAGGTGAAATTGAAGAAAATGGAATAGCTTGTACGTAAAAACTTGTATGACAATCCTTTTCCTTTTATCTCCTTTTGGAATTCTCCTCAGAAAACCTTGTAAATTTTCCACATAATGCCTTATAATTTATACATATAACTCTATTTTTAGATATTTGAATTATTTTTTAGCCAAATTCCTATTTCCTACACATGTATTCGTACTGGATCTGTATCCCAAATTCTTAAGATTTGGATCATGAAGGATCCGACCTCTAAATCCACACCCAAAATTGACACCCACACTCGAGTTCTCGAGCAACTTAGCTAATCACAACATTGCCTTTCTTCATTTTTGAATGAACAATCTTATATCGTCAAGGGGAAAGATAGCAAAAATTGGAGCAACAAGAAACAACGTAAACAGAAACACAATACAATTTCCCTAAGCCCTAAAGGATCTTGCCTGAGATGTAAAGGGGAAGAGCCTAGAAGTGACTACTGTTTGGGAAATTTGATATGGAAAGATGTAACCTAGGTCATCGTCTGTCAAACTGCTCACCGTCCGCTGAAGTCGCTAACACCTGTTACTGGTGCTGTCACCTAAGGTTTTCACTTTTGTTTTCTTTCCTCTGAAGTCAACAAAGGACCGAAGAGGAAACTACGCACAAAATAGCTTTGGAGTTTCATAGGCGAAATTGTTTTTCTATAGGAAATGATGGAGGCGGAAGCCGGCGACGTGGCCGGAAAAAAGATGGGAAAACTAATGCAGGGATATATTCTCCCATTGAGATGGGGCTACATCAGGGATCAACTCTTAGCCCTTTCCTCTTTGCCTTGGTGATGGATGAGTTGACATGGTCTAGTTAGGAGGAGGTTCCATGGTGTTTATTATTTATGGATGACATAGTACTGTTTGACGAGTCACAGAACAGAGTTAATGCTAGGTTGGAGGTTTGGAGACAAACTCTAGAGTCCAAAGGGTTCAGGTTGAGCAGGACTAAAATGGAATATTTGGAGTGCAAATTTAGTGTTTCGTTGCATGAAAGTAAGGCTTGACACACAGACTATTACCAAGAGAGAAAGTTTTAAGTATTTGGGATCTGTAATCAGAGTAGTAGGGACATTGACGATAATGTCACTCATCACATTGGGGCGGCATGAGTGTGATAAGAAGGTATCAACGAAACTTAAAGGTAAGTTATACAGAGTGGTGGTTAGATCGTTCTTGTTGTATGGGGAGGAGTGTTGGCACGTCAAGAACTCACATATTTAGAAGATGCATGTTGCGGATATGAGAATGTTGAGATGGATGTATGGGCATACTATGAGCGATAATATAGGAATGAGGTTATCTGGAAGAGGTGAGAGTGGCCTCTGTGGCGGAAAAGATGAGGGAAGTGAGACTAAGATGGTTTAGGCATGTGCAGAGGAGATGTGCTGACGCCCTAGTGAGGAGGTGCGGGAGACTGGTTGTAAGGGGTATCGGAGGGGTAGAGATAGGCTGAAAAAGTACTGGGGAGAGGTGATTTGACAAGACATGGCGTAGCTTCATATTACCGAGGACATGACTCTAGGTAGGAAGGAATGGAGGTCACATATTGGGGTAAAAGGTTAGTAGAGGTGGAGTGTTGTCTTGCTTAGCAAAGGGTTAAGGTTGTTAGTGCTTATCTAGTACTAGTCGTACCCTTGTAGTCTGGGGCGGCTTAACGGATCTTGTGACCTAAGGCAAAATCATATTAAGAGGCCTTTAAGTTTTTATAAAATTTGTAAACTAACAAAGAAAAATTGTTGTCTAAACAATAGATCAATCATTTAAGACAAAGAATAAAAAATTTCAAAAAAAGAAGAAGACTTGGAAGAAGAGCACAAAGAATAAGGTGGTGGATTATCGATGTTGAGGTCCGAAACTCAAATTGAAATTTTGATTTGACTATCGTCATAAACAAGAAAAAGAAAAGAGCGTACACAACTTAATAGTTGAAGTTTTGAGCATGGATAGTGTCAAAAATATATACACCTTCGATCAAATTTTTAATCAGTTTAAATGATAATTCTAGTTCATTCTATTAAGTAGCACTCATTAGTGAATATTTAAATAAATTATAAAAAATTAATATAATATGTTGAATTTAACGAAATGGAGACCGATGCATGAATGCTTGTGTGTTCATGCAGTTTCAGAGAAGATGAAAAAGAAATTCATTATATTATCAATGTATATAACTTAATTCCTATAGAAAAATAAATAAATTGAAGGGCGAAAAAAATATACTAATTAATGAGAGAAGAAAATTATCATAATTTATGATCTTATTGATATAAAATAACCTCAAATAAATAATAAAAATTATATTGTAACAATTTTATTTATATACATTATCTGATATATAATAAATTTAATGATAAAATTTAAAGTAAATTTGGGGCCTCCAAAATTTTTGGGGGCCTAAGGCAATGGCCTCATTAGCCAAGCCTTAGAGCCGCCCATGCTTGTAGTTCTTGCCTTTATGTTGTTTATTGTGTTTTGATTATTACATTATTTTACTGTTGTTATTGTCTCTGTCTTGCCGATTTTACACTGATTTTTCTTATTAACGACTGCTTTCTTCATTGTTTTCTTCTTTTTCTTGGTTTTGATGCACTTAAGCCGAATGTCTTTTGAAAACAGTCTTTCTGCCTCCATGAGGTAGTGGTATTGTCTGGGTACACTCGACCCTCCTCAGACCCCACTTAGTGAGATTTCACTGGGTATGTTGTTGCTGTTGTTGTTAATCTTATATCCTTTTGGTTAAGTATGCTCAATGACCTGAAATCATTTGATACTTGTATCAAAATAAGTTGCATAAACCTAAACAACCTCCTATTGAAGTAGTATTAATAGTAAAGGTGGAATGCAAGAGTATAAGATGTTCATGTAAAGGGTACAATAAGTAAGTTTATATGCTTTTACTGAGCCGAGGGTCTCCAGGAAACAGCCGTCCTACCTTGGTAGGAGTAAGGTCTGCGTACATTCTACCCTCCCCAGACCCCATGTGGGATTTCACTGGGTTGTTGTTGTATGGTTATAAAAAGGAATCACATGGTTGTAAAAAGGGATGAGATTAAGGTGAGAAAAAGGAGAAACTAATTTATTCACTGTGAATTTGAAAACCTGCCAAGCTTTTTGATGCTTACCTATTTTCTTGGAATGATTTAAGTGTGGACTTATTGTTTGAAATGGGATGGTCGATTTGGTAAACAACATAGTCCTCTCCATTTCTTTGGTGTTTTTTCTGTTGTTTGTTTACCTTGTTCTCATGGTAATTTCTGTCATTAAAGGTCAACTGATTCTGACTTTCGTTACTTTTTATGAAGAATCAGCAATGCTAGGCAAAACATCATACAATTTTTTATTTTTGAGAAAGTAACAACTCCTTCCTTTTTTTTTTTTATAAGGAGCAAAACATCACACACTTGTAGAACATATTCTTGGACCTCGGTTTGTTATTTTAGGCAATTACGATTAAGGTGATAAAAGATGTCCACTATACAATATATACATCTTTCAATTAATTGAAATTGCTTCTATTAGTGTCTATCTTTCCATCTTCTTCTTCTCCAAGAGTATCCACTCTTTCTGAAATTTAACCATTGTTATGTGCCCTATAAAGTTATTGGATTCCATTTCAGTTCTGAATATGCTCAACAAGCATTTCAACCTTAAGGGGTTGTTTGGTTCAAAGAGAAGTAATATAGGGATTAGTTACACAGGGACTAGTAATATATACATCTTTCAATTAATTGAAATTGCTTCTATTAGTGTCTATCTTTCCATCTTCTTCTTCTCCAAGAGTATCCACTCTTTCTGAAATTTAACCATTGTTATGTGCCTATAAAGTTATTGGATTCCATTTCAGTTCTGAATATGCTCAACAAGCATTTCAACCTTAAGGGGTTGTTTGGTTCAAAGAGAAGTAATATAGGGATTAGTTACACAGGGACTAGTAATGCAGAGATTAGTTAAGAGTTATTTAGATATGAGTAGTGCATGAATTGTTACACTTGGATTATTTGATGTTTGGTTTGTTGTATCAAACGTTACTCCCTCCATTCACTTTACCTGTCCACTTTAGACCTACGTTGCTTGGACTCTTCAAAAATGTCGATGGGTCGAATTCTCCAAAAGTAGTGTATTATGGAGAATCCGACACTGGTGCGGCAACATTTTTGGATAGTCCGAGTAACATAGCTTTAGACTTTGCATGCCCCTTAAGAAACAATGATTAACATGAATATTTTACCACAATGCTCATATTAATTGATGTATAATATTAGGTCTTGAGAAATGATTTGGGAATAAGTAATTAATGTTGAGGGTAAAATAAGGAAAAGTAATTGTCTTTTCTTGATTGTTAAAAGTGACAAGTAAAGGTGGAGATCTATTTGGAATAGTGGACAAATAAAAGTGAACGGAGGGAGTAGTTTACAATGTATTATTTAAACTTTTGTTAATTTAATAACAAAATAAAACTTTGTTTTTGTTGTACCCCTGACCTTGAACTTTGTAAAATGCTTTGCAACGATTTATTTAGTCTAAGCTAAGTCATCCAATTACATGACAGTGATCACAGTGGTTACTATCAAAGTCTTAACTGAAAATTTGTAATACATGAGGATTTCAATCCCAACTAACTTGACTAAATACTAGACTGATGAAATTTCAAGTCTGTGAAAAAGAAAAAAAAATACTGATATATTTTGATTGATACAAAAGCAAAGTCTGGCCAGAAAGAAATTCTAAATCATCAAAAGCTCATCCACCAAATATTTACTCTTTCAATGTCAATTAATCATTCAGAAGGATGTTGCAAAAGAGGGATGAAGAGTTCTAATAAAAATTCTAACATCATTGTTTTCAAAGGAACATGAAATATGTTTTGAACATCATGGCAGTAATTTTGTCAATTTTGTTGGTTTAATACATGTATTGTTGATACTTGCATCGGTATTCCACATTCTACCCCACACCCACATTAAATAATGCATAGATTCCCGCATAACTTATGTGGGTGTTATTTATGAGGCAAACCAAAATAATAATCAAACAATGTACTAAATAATGCTGAGTTGTACATATTGGTTAGTTCTAACATACTGTTCTAAGCTTTAAGTGTGTAGAATATCATTGTTTGTGGGAAAGTTATGCATGTCATTTTCCTTATTGCTGAGTTATTACAGTGTAGAATAGTGTCCTATGAAAAGAAGTCATCCCATTATGGGAAATGATAGTCAGACCAAAGATTATGCTACTGCTCTAAGATTTCTCATCGATGGATTTTCTGTGCAAGTTCATTGAGGCAAGATGTAGATTCTCATGATATTAGCTGTTTTTCATTCATTCCCTTAAGCATGTCTGTGTTCTTTTTTTCCATAGGTTGACTATTATAATCTTATGTCAGCACGTGAATGTTTTAGTCGGGAATATAATTGTTTTCTTGGAACAGACGGGCTGACTACCCTGTTCTCTGTCAATTGGAAAGAGTTCATGATTATAGAGCCCGGGGGGGGGGGGGTATCTTTTCTGCCTCTCCTTTAACTGTTACTTTGAAAAAGATAACATGGTTAGCACTTTGTAACTGTTGGCTGATATTTATGTGTATCTCACTAATCTATTCTATGTCCGCGTGCACATGCTTCCTGGGTTCTTGTTTTTGTGTTTATTTCCCCTCTTGCCTTGTTTTTGCTAGCTATCTACATAAAGCGTTATTAGGCTTGTGGCCTGATGTGTTAAAAACCAATTGATGCTATATTTGCCACGTAAGAGTCTCACACAAAAAGGCAAGCGTCTCACACAAAAAGGTGATAGTCCCCACACAAATAGAAAAGGGCAACCTAGAGCTGTCATACTATAATTGGTACTACTATTTTCTGAAGGAATCACACTTGTCTCAGTGACTTCGTTGTATGTAGAAAAATAAACCTACTTCATTGAATCTTCTACTAACCCAATGACTTGTGTACTTATTTTGGTGAACAACGCTCTGCAGGCGGAAGGGCCTAAATCTCCTGAAGAGTTGCTTACAGTACTGCAAAGAGTGATCGAGGAAAGTGCCCCTGTGCTTGTCACGGCCAGGATTGAGGCAGAAGAAAGAAGAAACAATATACGCTTGAGGGAGGAGCAAGATGCTGCTTATCGTGCTGCACTAGAAGCTGATCAAGTAAGTTCTTTTAGGTTCCAAGTATGCCTTTCCTCTCTTCAAGTTACTTTATGATGGAGAAAAAGCTGTACATTGATGAACTGTTTGCCCTTTACTAGGCTAGAGAGAGCCAGAGGATAGAAGAACAAGAGCGGCTGGAGAGGGAAGCTGCTGAAGCTGAAAGGAAAAGAAAGGAGGAAGAAATGGCCCGGGAAAGAGAAGCACATGAAGCTGCTGAAAGAGAAGCTGCATTAGTTAAAATACGCCAAGAGAAACTATTGTCATTGGGCCCTGAACCTGAGAAGGGTCCTGATGTTACCCAGGTAATCATGTTGCTCTTGGTTTTCATTGTATAAAAAAAATCATTATTACAAATTTGGTGAAGAAGGGGATTTTTGGAGCAATGGAAAAGTTGTCTCTATGTGACCTACAGGTCATGGGTTTGAGCTGTGAAGCAGCCACTAATGCTTGCATTGGGTAGGCAGTCTACATTACTCTACACCCCTTGGGGTATGGCCCTTTCCCTGTACCCTACTAATGCGGGATGCTTTGTGCACCGGACTGCTTTTTTTTCCACAAATTTTGGTGAAAGGCATAGTTTTCCGGACTGATCTTTACCAATTTTGGTGCACCGGACTGATCTTTAATTTGATGCTCCTTCGTGGCTTACCAATATTTCGTTTCATTCTATTGGTTGTTCTAGCTCCAAAGAACAGATTCATGGAGCTAAAGTGTTTTTTGTAGAGTCTCGTTGATTTGAGGTCTTGAATGATTTGATTTGTAAAGATATTGAATAGAAAAGATTATAATGCTAAAAGAAGCTGTCCAGCAATGAGACTTACCAGAAAAGAAGTAAAGATTCCTGGAAATTATCTAGAACTGGCTTAAGGTTGAGCAGAAAGCTCATGTTAAATGCACATGACTAGTGGGAGGGAGGGTTGACAAAGTGCAAACTGAAACGGCAGAATCCCTCAGTCAACAGAAAGGTGTTTATACTGTTGTCTCTATTAATTTGTTGTTTTATTTGGATCATTCAGGTTTTGGTACGGTTTCCTACTGGAGAGCGCAAGGAGAGGAAATTTCATTGTACTACAAAATTACGGTCCTTGTATGACTATGTCGATTCTCTAGGATGCCTAGCGGTTGACAACTACAGTCTTGTATCCAACTTCCCTCGCACTGTATATGGCGCAGAGAAGCTAAGTTTGTCCCTGAAAGATGCTGGGTTACACCCTCAGGCCAGCCTTTTTATCGAGTTGAGCTGATGAGGACTTTAGAAGTCATGCTGTAGAACATTTCCCTGTTATAATATTGGTAACTCATCGGTAGTTAGCAAATGAATTCATAATTGTTCCTATACTGTTCTATTGTTTCTCTGACAACAAATATAAGCGAAAGAGATTGTACTTCCGGTAGCAAATTCAGTACACATTTGTAAAGAAGCTTGTTTTACATGTAATTTTGGGTCAAGAAGGGAGAGACAACAGTAATGTCTGCTCGTTAATTTTCTTCATGCTTTACTAACTTGGGTTCTTTTGTCTTGTAATGTATGAAAAGATGACAATGTGGGCAAAAAAGTAAGAAAAAGACTGGCTTCACCCGGACTTGAACCGGAGACCTTCAGTGTGTTAGACTGACATGATAACCAACTACACCATGAAACCCTAGTTGGAGTCAGTTTGTTCAGAAAGCTTAATAAATTAGCAGTTCAGTGGAGTTCTGCTTACATTTTTTGGTTAGTAATATTGGCTTCCAAATTCAGATGAGCTCTTTAATGATGTCGCAGAATGTCATTTTTCACTTTGTTTAACGAGGTCAAGTTAAACTTATGCCAAATGTGCATCATTAGCGGGGGTAGATCTACTGAGTAACCTATGAATTCACGTGATCCTAGTAACTTTTGCAAACCACGTTAACATTGTTCTTCACACTTCATCGTTGTACATCAAGATATTGTACGAAGAAACCATTGTTCAATCACTGAACTAGAATAAGTGAAGCAAAAGCACAAATTCATACCAAACTTGAATTGCTACATCTATGAGAGTATAGATGTAACAATTGCAGAGACATTATCGAACATCTTCATCGTGTCATATGGTCAATTCAATGGAATTTTCATCGCTCCAGCTATATCATCTTCCAAAGTGTGTCTTCCCCATTTACAATACATCACATTACTTGATGGTTATCTCCATGGAAGCTGACTCAAAAATGGTGTAAAAACAAAGATTGCAGATGAATAATTCAGTGGTGACTTATCAGATGAATAATATCCTAAGACGAAGAATCCAGGTACTCCATAGCAGAAACCAAGTAAAGCAAATATCATAATCTATCAGAAACAGCCTCTCTACCCAACAAAGGTAGGGCTAAGGTATGTTTACTGTTGTTGTTTTGGTATTTACAAATTATGATTTTGGAGATAGATTATTCACAAGATTGTTCAACATATCCAATCGAATCGGACAACAAACATAAGAAATTTATACAGCAATGAGCAATGAATCGACATTTTGAATTGATGAGAATTTGATCTAACAGCATAACATGTACATAGGAGCATCCACACAGTTTCATAGAATTCAGGGTGGACTACCACCAGTTTTCCTTTACGATCTTTGACTTCTCAAGTACGAACTTCCCTTCCTTGTACTTTTGTGCCTCTTCGTAAGCTCGTTCATATTTCCAGCCAAGCACCTCACGACAGTCGCAGCAATGGACATCAGCAACTGTATGGAGACCGGTCATGAGATGCCTATCCTCTTTCGGTCCCACGACTATGTTCATTGCATGAGAGAACAAAAATGCTCGACCCTTTCTTCCCTAATGTCAATTTGCCAAGAATTTGTTACTGGCAATATCGTAAGTAAACAATAGGATAGATCTTGCACTGAAATAAGATAAAAACAACAGAATATCTCAATTATAAAAAACCAAGATGTATTCCAACTTGTTTCCTTTTCAGGTATGTAACTGAACTACAAACGCATATATGCTCATTTCAATAGCAGAGGAGCCATTTTTCTTGAATTCATGGTATTTTCATTGATTTTTGCTATTAGAAAAGAATAGAAATAGGTGCAACGTTGTCAAAGGCGTGCCAAAAGTGCACTTAAGCTCAAAAGCAAGGCACAAAAATCTTGAAGGCTTCACCTCAGTTAGCATAAACCTGAAGAGGTAACACTAAACCATTGCAATGTTACTTTATCATATTCTTTTTCCAATTTCTTTGTCCATATATGTGTTATTCATGCTTATAATTGTTATCTTGGACTACATGTACATAATGGTATCCATTTGCACCTTCTTTCGTTAAATCCCACTTTATTTGGACTTTACACTTAAAGCCCCAATGGACCTTAAATCTTTTTGTGTGTTTTGCCTTTGATAACTCTAAAGGTGTGAGCGTGTGACAATCAAATTATCTGTTAACTTTGATATTGTTAACACTTGTGGCGGTGACTAACTCAAGAACTACTGATAACCTTTTGTATCAAGAACCTCCAAATGAAAACAACATAAATGATCATACATCTAATAAAGGCATAATACGTAAACAACCACTCAAACTTGGCCTCGGATGGAAAGTAAACACTCCAACTTTGAGTATGCACATCTAGACACCTCGACTCGTCTTCACTATGTCAC
Organism: Solanum dulcamara; assembly: GCF_947179165.1. NCBI lineage: Eukaryota > Viridiplantae > Streptophyta > Magnoliopsida > Solanales > Solanaceae > Solanum > Solanum dulcamara. Next base: position 795,820 of record NC_077241.1, on the reverse strand, counting down.
AACTTACAAAATAATCACCTAGACACTTCCAAATTATGTGTCACGTCAGCATCGGGTGTGTCTCATCGGGTGTCCATGAGACACAGTGGGAACTAGTTGGAGTGTTCAGTTGCCCTTTGAAACCAAGTTAAGGTGTTTAGATATACACTATCAAAGTCCTCACTAGTCAACCGAGACCAAGTTTGAGTGTATATTTATGTATTATACCTCTAATAAACTATCGACATTCATACAATTCAAATAAAATGAAAAAAAATCCCCACATATTCTAACCTGAAAAGACTTAGAAATAATGTCATCATGAAGTGCAACTTCATTCTTACAATTGCAGCAACTGTACAATCTAGGGCCAATCACCTCAGCCATTTGATGATCAAGATTCTATACACAGTCAGTTTTCTCAAGAGCTGCAATACTCTGAGATCATCACAAACAGAATATGATTCCAACAGAACAAAGTTAACTACAATAGCAGAGTGCAGAGCAAAAAGATTGTACCTTTATCTTCAGTAGCCACAATTTGTTATCTACAAAGCCTTTTTTTCTTTGACCAAATATCTGCTACTATAACCATCAAATCAAGTTTGTCAAAAACAAATTAAGTCATAATCAATTAAGTAATGATCAAAGATTAACATACCAAAGAAACAAAGTGAAAATTTTGAAAACTAAAGCATCAAAGATCCAATTTTTAACTCATACCCAAGACTAAGCATCAAAGACCCAATTTTTATCTCAGAGGAGGAAAAGAAAACAGAAGAAAAAGAGCACACCCAGTTGAGAAAAAGAAAAACCCATTTGATACTGATAGAATTCAAAGGGAAAAAGGAAAGTAAAATCATCAAGTGTAGTTAAAGAGTCAAGAAAGAACCTGATTATAGTGTCATCATGGCAACAAATGGGAGATTGATCAGTTGCTTTTCCCCTTTTCAAGGAGACAAGGAGGGGAAGAGGGGGGAGGGTAGGGTGCGGAGGTGTGTCGGAGTTTGGTGAGTTATGACAAAAGATGAATTGGGAGTATCGAGATACACAACTTCTATCCTTCTTTCTTATGATAATGATTGAGGTGAAATTTTGAGCTTTTGGTCAAAAATATTTTTAAATTATATTTTAAATTTAAATTATATTTTTAAATTTTTTTTTTGGCATAAAATATTTTTTAAGTATTTAAAAGTTAATAATTTTTATTCTTTTGTTAGATATTATCAAAAAATAAAAGTATTTTACAAAAATATATGCAATTCACGTGAATTTTTTTTTCTACATAATTCATTACCTACTATAAAAAGCTTTTGAAAAAAAGAATACTAAAACTCTTAGACACTATTGCTTACTGAAACAAAACATATTAGGAAGGTGTGAGGATATATGATTTGATCTTCTTCTCTTTTGCCAACGAAAAGAAGTTGAAGCTTAATTATCTTCACCTTCTTCAAAGTCAAATTGTAGTTAGATCAATAATTTTTTTGGTGCAACTGATGAGGTGATCAAAATTCTGATTACGCCTCGCATTTTAGTTTTTAATCAAAATTCTAATTATGTCTCTCATTCGAGTTTCATTCTCCATTATTAGAAGTGAAAGTCTCCTATAAACACCGCTTCTAGCAGATTTAGTTGAAAAAAAACATATTTCAACTGGTAATTTTTTTTAATATTAAATCGCATGACAAATAAATAAAAAAACTATTAATTAAAATATTTTGCATAATTCTAAACTCAATTGCCCAAAAAGTTCACGATATTATTTTTTGCGTATCTCAGAATAATAAATACGAAGGAGTGATTTGATTTTTGTGAAATATGTTAATTCTTTAACAAATTCTAGCAGAAGGATGAAAGTTGTTAACTTTTAAATACTTGGAGGATGTTTTTTTGCTAAGAATAATATTTTAAGGAGATAATCTAAATTTGGAGTATAGTTTAAGAATGATTTTGATCAAAAACTCTAAAATTTTTGCCAATTTTTTTGTACAATGGTGTAAAAGATTTCTTTGGGCAAATATAAATTTTACTAAAGAATTATTAAATTGGCATTCAGTGTGCATTTATGGATTTTCCAAAAAATTATTATAGTCTCTCCATGATCAACGCCTCTTTATTTAGCATTTGGAGGTTACGAAATAGAAATTCAGGATTTTGTTAATTTTTTATGTGCTCAAGTTCATTAAAATTTGTGAATATGACTAATCGAGCCCAAAATTATTTAGGATCATCCGTAATGATCTAGTAAATATTTTCATAGGGTCAACATAATTCACGCCACATTTTTTAAAGCATTTAAAGGTCATCAAACATGAATTCAAGATTTTCTCAAATTTTTTGTGTGTTTGTCAAATAATTTTTGGAGATACGATTGATCGGCTATGTTTGATCCAATTTTTTTGAGGAACATCCGTATTAACCTAATAAATCATTCTTATAGCTTCTACATTATGCACACCATTTTTATTTTTTTAGTTTTTAAGGGTCAAAAAAGAGAAATTCAGAATTTTTTAAATTATTTTATATGTGTTAGTCCATGAATTTTTGGGATAAGACTAATAGGCTATGTTTGACCCAAAATATTATAGGACTATTCGTAATGACCTAGTAAACTATTCCAATATCTTGTACATGATCCACACTACTTCTTTTATCGTTAAGGGTCATGAAACAAGAACTCAATATTTTTCTTAGTTTCAAAACTTTTTGACTCCATATTTTGTAGGATCATCCTTAATTACTTATTCAATATTATTCATAGCTTCTATAGGATCCACACCACTCTTTTTAGCATTTAGGGTCACAAAACAAAAATTTAGTATTTTTTCTAATTTTTCGTGTGTGTTATCTCATGAATATTTTGGTCAACTGGCTTCCGAGGGATTCGTGAATATTCTAGTAAACTGGCTTCCGATGAATTTTTTTCAAAACCTATATCGGACCCTCCGTAAGTATCCGGGGGATTAGTCCGTGTAGTTTCAGCATGATCCACGACGCATTCAAAGAATTTAGGTGCCGCACAAGTGAAATTCGATAATTTTCTCATTTTTTGTGTGTGTTAGCCCATGAATATTTTGGTGAACCGTCTTCCAGTCAATTTTTTCCCTAAACCTATATGAGACCCTCCTAAGTACCTGGGGGATTAGTATGTGTAGCTTTGAAACTTTTCACTGAGTATTCATAGCATTTAGGGGTCGTACAAATATATTTAGGTGATTTTCTAATTTTTTGTGTGTTAGCCTATAAATATTTTGGTGAACTGACTCCCGATTAATTTTTTTCGAAGCCTATATGAGACCCTACGTAAGTACCCGAGGGATCAGTATGTGTAGTCTCGACATGATCCATTGCACATTTACAGTTTTTAGGGTCCATACAAGCGAAATTAGGCGATTTGCTCATTTTTCATTTGTCTTAGCTCATAAATATTATGGTGAAATGACTTTCAATCAATTCTTTTTGGTAACCTATATGGGAACCTCCATAAGTACCCGGGGGATTAATATGTGTAGCCTCGGTATGATCCATGACGCATTCATAGCATTTAGGGCCCGCACAAGTAAAATTAAGCTATTTTCTCATTTTTTCCCCGCGTGTTAGCCCATGAATATTTTGGTGAACCGAATTTCGATTAATTAACCTACATGGGACCCTTTGTAAGTATTCGGGGGAATAGTACGTGTAATATTGGCACAATCCATGGTGTATTCACATCATTTATGAGCTGCATAAGCAAAATTAGGTGATTTTCTCATTTTCGTGCGTATTAGCCAATGAATATTTTGGTGAACTGACTTTCGGTTAATTTTTTTCTAAAATCTATATGAGACCCTTCGTAAGTAGCCGTAGAATCAATACGTGTAGCCTCAACACAATATACGATGCATTTATATCATTTAGGGGCTGTATAACTGAGATTACATTATTTTCTCATTTTGTGTGTGTTAGCCCATTAAAATTTTGTTGAATTGACTTTCGGTTAATATTTTTGAAAACCTATATGAGACCCTTTGTAAGTACCCGAGGGATTAATACGTCTAGCCTCGGCATGATCCACGACTTATTCATAGCATTTAGGAGACGCACAAGTGAAATTAGATAATTTTCTCATTTTTCGTGTGTGTTAATTCATGAAAATTTTGGTAAATGGATTCCGGTCAAATTTTTAAGAAACTTATATGGGACCCTCTATAAGTATCCAGGGAATCAGTATATGTAGCCTCAACATGATCTATGGCGCATTCATAGAATTTAGGGATCGTACAAGCGGAATTAGACGATTTTCTAATTTTTCGTATTTTTTAGCCCATAAATATTTTGGTGAACTGGCTTCAGATTAATTTTTTTTGAAACCTATATGGCACCCTATGTAAGTATCCGGGGGATCAGTACGTATAGTCTCAGCATGATCCACGGAGCATACGTAGCATTTAGGGTCCACACAAACAGAATATAGCGATTTTCTTATTTTTTGTGCGTGTTAGCCCATGAATACTTTGGTAAACTGGCTTCTGGTAATTTTTTTCTTAAAACCTATTTGATACCCTCCGTAAGTACCCGAAGGATCATTACGTATAGCCTCAGCACGATCCACGATGCATACATAACATTTAGGACCACACAAGCAGAATTAGACGATTTTTCTCATTTTTCGTATGTGTTAGCCCATTAATATTTTGGTGAACTTGCTTCGATCAGTATTTTTCGAAACCTATATAATATACTCCCTATATACCCGAGAGATCAGTACGTGTAGCCTCGACACGATTCATGGCACATTCATAAAATTTAGGGGTTGTACAAGTGGAATATGATGATTTTCTCATTTTTCATGTGTTATGCCATAAATATTTTGGTGAACTGATTTTTGATAATTTTTTTCCAAAACTTATATGGGACCCTTCGTAAGTACCCAGGAGATTAGTACTTGTAGCCTCGCACGATCCACGGTGCATTCATATTATTTAGGGGTTGCATATTTAAAATTCGGTAATTGTTTCATTTTTCGTGTGTGTTAGTTCATTAATATTTTATTAAACTGACTTCGATTAATTTTTTTCAAAACCTGTGTGGGACCCTCCTTAAGTACCAGAAGTATCAGTACGTGTAATTTTGGTACAATACACATCGCATTCATAGCATTAGGGGCCGCACAAGCAAAATTAAGCGATTTTCTCATTTTTCGTGTGTGTTAGCCATGAATATTTTGGTGAACTGACTTCCGATTTTTTTTTTCAAAACCTATATGGGATTCTCCATAAGTACGTAGGGGTTCAATATATGTATCTTCGACACGATTCACGACGCATTCATAACATTTAGGTGTCGCACAAACGAAATTAATTTTTTTTATTTTTAATGTGTATTAGCCTATGAATTTTTTTGGTGAACTGGATTTTAGTCAATTTTTTTCCAAAACCTATTTGAGACCCTCAATAAATACTCGCGGGATCAGTACATATAGATTCGGTACGATCCATGATGCATTCATAACATTTATGGGCTGCACCAGAGGAATAAGTCAATTTTCTCATCTATTTTTCGTGCGTGTTAGCCATGAATATTTTGGTGAATTGGCTTTCGGTTATTTTTTTCCTGAACCTATATGTGATCCTATTTAAGTACACAAGGGATCAGTGTGTGTAGTCTCGACATGATCTATGGTGTATTAATAACATTTATGGCCGTATAAGCGAAATTAAGCGATTTTCTCATTTTTTATGTGTGTTAACCCATGAATATTTTGGTGAATTGGCTTCCGGTCAAAATTTTAAAAAAACCTATACAGGACCCTCTGTAAGTACTCAAAAGATCAATAAGTGTGGCTTCAACACTATCCACGACGCATTAATAGCATTTAGGGGCTGCACAAGTGAAATTAAGCGATTTTTTCATTTTTCATGTGTGTTAGCCATAAATATTTTGGTGAAGTGGCTTCCGGTCAATTATTTTTGAAACCTATATGGGATATTCTATAAGTAATCAGGGGATCAGTACTTGTAGTATCAACACGATTCACGCCGCATATATAATATTTAGGGCCCGCATAAGTAGAATTATGTGATTTTCTCATTTTTCGTGTGTGTTTGCCCATTAATATTTTAGTGAACTGACTTTCAGTAATTTTTTTTTGAAGCCTATGTGGGACCTTCCTAATTACTCGAGAGATCAATATGTGTTGCCTCGGCATGATCCACGGTGCATTCATAACATTTAGGGGCCGCATAAACGAAATTAAGTGATTTTCTTCTTTTTCGTGTGTGGTGCTATGAATATTTTGGTGAACTCGCTTTGATCAATTTTTTTTGAAACCTATATGGGAACCTCTCTAAATACCCGAGGGATCAATATGTGTAGATTTTGCATGATACATATCATATTCATAGCATTTAGGGGCCGCGCAAGCGGAATTAGGTGATTTTTTAAATTTTCGTGAATGGTAGTTAATGAATATATTTGGTAAATTGGCTTCTTGTAAATTTTTTCCAAAACCTATATGGGACACTCCGTAAGTACCCGGGGGATCAGTATGTGTAGCCTTGACCTGATACATGACGTGTTCATAGCATTTAGGAGCCGCACAAGTGGATTTAGACGATTTTCTTTGTGTTAAACCATAAATATTTTGGTGAACTAGCTTCCAGTCAAATTTTTATGAAACCTATACAGGTCCCTTCATAAGTTTCTAGAGAATTAGTACATGTAGCATCAACATGATCCACGATGCATTCATAATATTTATGGTCCGTCTAAACGAAATTAGGCGATTTTCTCATTTTTTGTGTGTCTTAGCCATGAATATTTTGGTGAATTGACTTTCGGTAAATTTTTTCAAAACCTATGTGGGACCCTCCGTAAGTAATCAAAATATCACTAATTTAGTTTCAGCATGATGCACAACGCATTCATAGCATTTAGGACCGCACAAGCGTAATTGGGCGATTTTCTCATTTTTTCTTGTGTGTTAACCCGTTAATATTTTGGTGAACTGGTTTTGATTAATTTTTTTGATACCTATCCAAGGGATCAACACATGTATCCTTGGCACAATTTATGTCGCATTCACAACATTTAGAGGTCGCACAAGCATAATTAGGTGATTTTCTTATTTTTTCATGTGTGTTAGCCTATTAATATTTTGATGAACTGGCTTTCGATAAACAAATTTCCAAAACCAATGTGGGGCAATCTGTAAGTACTCAAGATATCTATAAATATAGACTCATCATGATCCACGATGCATTCATAGTATTTAAGAGCTGCACAAGTGGAATTAGGCAATTTTCTCATCTTTTGTGTGTGTTAACCATGAAAATTTTGATGAACTGGCTTCTGGTCAAATGTTTATTAAAACTATACGGAACACTCCATAAGTACCCAGAGTATCAATACGTATAGCCTATAGACGATCCACGGTGCATTCATAGCATTGAGGGGCTGTACAAGCGGAATTAGGCGATTTTTTCATTTTTCATGAATGTTAGCCATGAATATTTTAGTGAACTGGCTTTAGGTCAATTTTTTTGAAATCTATATGTGACCTTACGTAAGTACTTGAGGGATCAGTACATAAATCCTCGACATGATCCACGATGCTCGACATTAGGCGATTTTCTCATTTTTCGTGAATATTAGCCCATTAATATTTTGATTAACTGGCTTCTGGTAAAAAAATATTTTGAAACCTATTTAGGACCCTTCGTAAGTACCCAAGGGATTAGTACGTACAGCCTCGTCATGATCTACGATGCATACATAATGTTTAGGGACCGCACAAGCGATATAAGACGATTTTCTCATTTTTTGTGTGTGTTAGCCCAAAAATATTTTGGTGAACTTGCTTTGATCAATTTATTTTTGAAATCTATATGGGACCCTCCCTAAGTACCCATGGTATTAGTATGTGTATCCTCGGTACGATACGACACATTCATTGCATTTAGGTGTCACCCAAGCAAAATTAGATAATTTTTTGATTCTTCATAAGTGTTAGTGAATGAATATTTTATTGAACTGACTTCTAGCATATTATTTTCCAAAACCTATATGGGACCCTCCGTAAATATCTAGAAGATCAATATATGTAGCCTCGGCATGATCCACGATGCATGCATAACATTTATGGGCTTCACATGCGGAATAAGGTGATTTTCTAATTTTTCGTGGATGTTAGGCCATTAATATTTTGGTGAACTTGCTTTCGATTAATTTTTTTTATGAAACTTATATGAGACCCTCCTTATGTACCCGGGAGATCATTTTGTGTAGCCTTGACATGATCCACGACACATTAATAGCATTTATGGGCCGCACAAGAAAAATTAAGCAATTTTCTTATTTTTCGTGTGTTAGTCCATGAATATTTTGGTGAACTGAATTTCTGTCAATTTTTTTCGAAACCTATAAAGGACCCTCCGTAAGTACCTAAAATATCAATACGTGTAGTTTCGGCACAATCCACGGTGCATTCATAATATTTAGGGACCGCACAAGCGAAATTAGTTGACTTTCTCATTTTTCGTGTGTGTTAGTCCATAAATATTTTGGTGAACTGACTTCCGGTTATTTTTTTTGAATCCTATATAGGACCCTCTTTAAGTATCTGCGGGATCAATAAGTGTAATTTCGGCACAATCCACGGAGCATACATAACATTCAGGGCCCGCACAAGTTGAATTAGACAATTTTCTTTAGAGTGGTTTAGGAGCATTTTATTGACGACGCAACATGAATAAGACGATTTTGTTAGTTTTTCGTGTGTGTTAGCCCACAGATTTTTAGGTGCTGTGGGTCCGGGTTGAATTTTCCAGGATTCTTCCGTAGTAGCGTCAGTAACAATATGTAGAACGACTCCAATAGCCCCGTTGGCGCTTTAGAGTTGTTAAGGAGCATTTTTATGGCGAAGCAATAGAAATTTGGCAATTTTTTCAGTTTTCCGTGTCTGTTAGCCCAAGGATTTTTTAGGTGCCGGGGTTCTAGGTCCAATTTTCTTGGATTCTTCCATAGTAGCATTCATAACGAACTGGGGAACGACTCCAGTAGCCCCAACAATGATTTAGTGGGGTTAAGGAGCATTTTATTGGCAATGCAGTAGGAATTAGTCGATTTTGCCAGTTTTTCATATGTGTTAGCCCATGGATTTTTTAGGTGCCAGGGGTCCGGGTCAATTTTTTTTGGATTCTTCTATAGTAGTGTCCTTAACGACCTGGAGAACGACTTCAGTTACCCCAGCGACGCTTTAGAGTAGTTTAGAAGCATTTTATTGGCGACGCAACATGAATTAGGTGATTTTGCCCGTTTTTCGTGCGTGTTAGCCCACAGTTTTTTAGGTATTGGGGGTTCGGGTCAAAATTTATTTGATTATTTCATAGTAGCATCTATAACGACCTAGGGAACGTCTCTAGTAGCTCGAGCGATGCTTTAGAGTTGTTTAGGAGCATTGTATTGGCGACATAGCATGAATAAGGCGATTTTGCTAGTTTTTCATACGTATAAGCCCACGGTTTTTTAGGTACCGGGGGTCTGGGTTGAATTGTCTTGTATTCTTCCATATTAATGTCCGTAATGACCTGGGGAACCATTCTAGTTTCCCCAACGGCGCTTTAGAGTGATTTAGGAGCGTTTTATTGGCGAAGCAATAGGAATTAGGCGATTTTGCCAGTTTTTTGTATGTGTTAACCCACATATTTTTTAGGTGCCAGGGTTTCGGGTCGAATTTCGTTGGATTCTTCTATAGTAACGTCCTTAACGACCTAGGTAATGGCTCCAGTAGTCCCAACTAAGCATTAGAGGGGTTTTGGAGCATTTTATTGGCGACACAATATGAATTAGATAATTTTGCCAGTTTTTCGTGAGTGTCAATCCACAGATTTTTAAGGTGTCGGGGGTTTGGATCAAATTTTCTTGGATTCTTCCTTAGTAGTATTCGTAACGAACTGGGGAACGATTTTAGTAGCTCCGGCGGTGCTTTAGAGGGGTTTAGGAGCATTTTGTTGGTGACACAATTGGAATTAGGCGATTTTGCCAATTTGTTTTGTGGGTTAGCCAACGAATTGTTTAGGTGATGGGGGTCCATGTCTAATTGTAATATCCCCTAAAAACGTTGTATACGATGTTTCAATTTTTGCCTAAACATGATACAACCTCTGTATTTTGGTCATAACTTTTCATAGCAATATCCAAATTGAGTGATTCAAATTTCTGAGTAACCACAAGATCATTACCTACAACTTTTATGAAGACCATATTTTAAGATTCGGAGGTTAAGTAGGTCAAAAAAATTAATCTTTGTAAGATAGGATGCTGTTACGGAAATGAGTATTTATAGAAGAAAAATCATATCTCACTGTAGGTTTATCCAAATTGGTTGATTCTTGAACAATCTGAAACTAGACTTCCATATCTACAATTCTTATGAAGACACTAAATCCTAATAAGGAATTTATCTTTTTCAAACGCAGCTCCCAAAAAGAGTATTCTGTCAAAGATAACTCATTTCACCTACCATAGAAAGATCTAGATACATTTGACATCACTCATGACATAAATTGTCCTCCATTTAACATCATCCATGACATCAATATATTCCACTAAATTTTCAGATTTTTATTTTATAATTATTTTATTTATTGTTAGGTCATTTTTCCCACCTATAAATACCCACCTTATTTCCTCATTTTATTCATCAAGCTTTCTCAAGCAAATCTTCTCTCTATACACATTCTCAAATATAGTTTTAGTTCTTAGTAGTGAAGAAATACTATTCCGGTGATTCATATATTCTGGGTAGTACACAAAACGTTCCGGCAAGGAGAGAAGCTAGGACTCAAGAGTGTTCATTAAGTCTTCCGGTACCAACTAAAGCTTCGGTTTCCAGGTATGTAAGGCTTCAATGAGAGTATTCCTTCCACTCTCATGCCTAAATTATTTTGAGTATATGATAAATTATATTTATTTTCTTTAAGATTTACTCTAAGTTATGTGAGTATTTATCCATGGGTTCTTCCACCCATGTAGTCCAAAAACTCTTTCAATTAAATCTCTCAATTTCAAGTAATTTTCTTATGGATAATTCTTATTTTTACTTAATAGCATGAATCATGGTTGAACTAATGATTATTGGTCTATTTTGATGCAATATTTTTCATATGTATAAATTGATGGTTTGCAAGTAATTTCTCTATTTATCTCTTTAAAGGTTCTTGAAATTAATGGTGGGTTGTTTAAAGCATGAATTTTAATTAATGAATTTTAAAGTATTTATGTATATTTATTTACATACATATTTGCAAGTTGAAGTGATTTGATCCCACCTAGTTTTACTATGTTTTTAATAAAGTTTTACTTGAAAGCTTTGACTCCAAATAAATGTTTATGAAAACAATATCTATGATCAAAAAGGGAGTCTTATGAAATGAAAGAATGATGAAATGATATGAATGATGGATTCTTTATGCAATAAGGACAATTCTTGCATATTTGAATTATCAAATGTTTTAATGAGCTATTCTACCGAATATGATGTTTGAATTCTCAAGTTATATGCTATGAATATTTTAAAGTATTAAACTATTCCGTGGGATTGACTTAGCACCGAATGAGGCATTGAGGTGGGATTCGGTAAGAGAATCCTAGTAGCAACCCCTTGTCTCATTAACTATGTGCCAACATAGGAGCCCTTGTAGGCTTAGGCTAATGGATCCATAAATAGCCCTTAAAGTTAAAGTTAAAGAAATGAATGAAGTTGACGGAGTTCTACCTGGCAAGTAGTCTCCCCGGCCAACGTAGGGGGTTATGTTGGATTCCATGTAATAGCTCGCATGGTCTTAAATGTCGGTTATGGTTAGATTCCCACAAAATGAATGTTTTAAAGGATATCCATATGATTTATTATGCATGTATTACATTATGTTTCATATTACATAAATGTTATAATATTTTCTCAATGTTCATGCATCCTTACATACTTAGTACATTCAAAGTACTAACGCATACTCTTTTGCCTACATGATATCACCATGTAGGGATTGGTGCTCCTCCTCGTTCTCCTCCACGTGGCTAGTTGATATTCCATTGAAGACTACTTTTGGTGAGTTCCCATGTTCCGGGAACAATACTCCTTTGTCTTTCTAGCTTATGATATGTTAAGATATTTTATTATGGTATTTCTTCTATTATGATTGAGGGTGAGCTAGGAACTTGTCTTAGCCCCATTAAATCTAATAGTTAGAGGTATTGTTGGACATATGTAAGTTGAAGATTTATTATTATTATGATTTCCGCTTGTCTATTTATCATCATTACCTATGAAAGGCTAAAAGAATGCTAAGAGGCTTGTTTGAGGTACTTTCGGGTTCCTCATTCGCCATGTCACGTCTAGGCCCTAGGCTTGGGTCGTGACACTAATATTCTTGAATTCATCAATAGTAGTGTCTTTAACGACCTAGGGAATGCTAGTAGCCCCGATGGCGCATTAGAGGGGTTTAAGAGCATTTTATTGGCAACACAACAGGAATTAGGTAATTTTGCTAGTTTTTCGTGTGTGTTAGCCCACATAATTTTTAGGTGCAGGGGGTCCGGGTCGAATTTTCTTAAATTCTTCCATAGTAGCATTCATAACAACCTAGGAACGACTCCAGTAGCCCTGACAGTGCTTTAGAGGGGTTAAAGAGTATTTTATTTGCGACGCAATAGAAATTAGTCGATTTTGCCTGTTTTTCGTGTTTGTTAGCTTATGGATATTTAGGTGCCGGGGGTCTGAGTCGATTTTTTTTGGATTCTTCAATAGTAGCATCCTTAAATACCTGAGGAACGACTTCAGTTGCCCCAGCCGCGCTTTAGAGTGGTTTAGAAGCATTTTATTGGTGACGCAACATGAATTAAGCGATTTTGCCCATTTTTTGTGTGTGTTAGCCCATAATATTTTTGGTGTCGGAGGTCCGGGTTAAAATTTCTTTGATTCTTCAATACTAGCTTCTGTAACAACCTGAGGAACTACTCTAGTAGCCTCGGCGAAGCTTTAGAGTGGTTTAGGATTATTTTATTAGCGAAATAACATGAATAAGGCAATTTTGCCAGTTTGTCGTGTGTGTAAGCCCATGATTTTTTAGGTGCCCGGGGTTCGGATTGAATTTTCTTGGATTCTTCCATAGTAACATCCGTAACGACCTAGGGAATGACTCAAGTTGCCCCAGCGGTGCTCTAGAGTGGTTTTGGAGCATTTTATTGGCGACACAATAGGAATTAGGCGATTTTGCTAGTTTTTCGTGTGTGTTAGCCCACAAAATATTTAGGTGTCGGAGGTCTGGGTCGAAATTTGTTGGGTTCTTCCATAGTAGCATCCGTAATGACCTAGGTAACGACTCCAATAGTCCCGATGGCGCATTAGAGGGGTTTAAGATCATTTTATTAGCGATGCAACAGGAATTAGGCGATTTTGCTAGTTTTTCGTGTGTGTTAGCCTACAATATTTTTAGGTGCCAGAGGTCTGGGTCGAATTTTCTTAGATTCTTCCTTAGTAGCATCCGTAACAACCTGGGGAACAACTCCAGCAGCCCCGGCGGTGCTTTAGAGGGGTTTAAGATCATTTTATTGGCGACGCAAAAGGAATTAGGCGATTTTGCTAGTTTTTCGTGTGTGTTAGCCAATAGAGTTTTTAGGTGCCGGGGGTCCGAGTCAAATTTTCTTTGATTCTTCCATAGTAGCGTCCGTAACGACCTAGGGAACGACTCTAGTAGCCCCGGTGGTGCATTAAAGAGGTTTAGGAGTATTTTATTGGCGACGCAACAGGAATTAGACAATTTTTCCAGTTTTTCATGTGTGTTAGCCTACAAATATTTTAGGTGTCGGGGGTCCGGGTTGAATTTTCTTGGATTCTTCCATATTAGCATCTATAATGACCAAGGGAACGACTCCAATAGCCCTAGTGGCGCTTTATAGGGGTTTAGGAGCATTTTATTTGCGACACAATAGGAATTAGGCGATTTTGCTAGTTTGTCGTTTGTGTTAGCCCATGAATTTTTTAGGTGCCGGGTGTCTGGGTCAAATTTTCTTAGATTCTTCCATAGTACCGTCCGTAAAGACCTGCGGAACAACTCTAGTATCCCGGCGGTGCATTAGAGGGGTTTAGGAAGATTTTATTGGCAACGCAATAGGAATTAGACAATTTTTCTAGTTTTTTGTGTGTGTTAGCCAATGGATTTTTTAGGTGCCGGTAGTTTGGATCGAATATTCTTAGATTCGTACATAGTGGCATCCGTAATGACCCGGGGAACAACTCTAGTAGCCCGATGGTGCTTTAGGGGTTTAGGAGAATTTTATTGGCAAAACAATAGAAATTAGTCAATTTTGCCAGTTTTTCGTGTGTATTAGCCATGAATTTTTTAGGTATCGGGGGTCCGGATCGAAATTTATTAAATTCTTCCATAGTAGAGTTCATAACGACTTGGGGAATGACTCCAGTAGACCAGACGATACTTTTGAGGGTTTAAGAGCATTTTATTAGTGAATCAGCAGGTATTAGGTGATTTTACCAGTTTTTCGTTTATGTTAGCTCATGGATTTTTAAGGTGTCGGGGTTTCGGGGTGAATTTTCTTGGATTCTTCCATATTAATGTCCACAACGACCTGGGGAATATCTCATGCAATAGTAATTAGTCAATTTTGCCAATTTATTTTATATGTTAGCCAATGGATTTTTTTAGGTGCTGGGGGTTCGGGTCAAATTTTCTTTGATTCTTCTATTATAACATCCTTAACGACCTGGGAAATGACTTCAGTTGCCCCAATGACGTTTTAGAATGGTTTAGGAGCATTTTATTGGTGATGAAATATGAATTAGGCGATAATGACCTAGGGAACGACTCCAGTAGCCCCGGCGAAGCTTTAGAAGGGTTTTGAAGCATTTTATTAACGACGTAAAAGAAATTAAGCGATTTTGCTAATTTTTCATGTGTTTAGCCCATGGATTTTTTAGGTACCGGAGTTTGGGTCGAATTTTTTTGGATTCTTTCATTGTAGCATCCGTAATGACCCGGAGAACGACTCCAGTAGCCCCAACGACGTTTTAGAGGGGTTTAGGAGTATTTTATTGGCGACACAATAGTAATTAGGCGATTTTGCTAGTTTTTCATGTGTGTTAGCCCATATATTTTTTAGGTGCCGGGAGTTTGGGTCAAAATTTCTTGGATTCTTTCATAGTAGAGTCTGTAACAACCTCGGAAACAACTCCAGTAGAGGGGTTAAGGAGCATTTTATTGGCGACGCAATAAGAATTAGGCGATTTTGCCAGTTTTTCATGTGTGTTAGCCCACAGATTTTTTAGTTGCCGAGGGTCTGGGTCTAATTTTCTTGGATTCTTCCATAGTAGCGTCTGTAACTATCTAGGGAATGACTCTAGTAGCCCCGGTGGCACATTAGTGGGGTTTAGGAGCATTTTATTGGTGACGCATTAAAAATTTAGATGATTTTTCCAGTTTTTTGTGTTAGTTAGCTCATAAAATTTTAAGGTGCTGGGGTTTGAGTCAAATTTTCTTGGATTCTTCTATAGTAACACCCGTAATGACCTAAGAAATGACTCCAGTAGCCCCGACGACCCTTTAGAGAGGTTTAGGAGCATTTTATTGGAGACGCAAGAAAAACGAGAAATATTGTCTAATTTCTATTGCGTCGCCAATAAAATGCTCCTAAACTCCTCTACAGCATCGCCGGAGCTACTGGAGTTGTTCTCTTGGTCGTTACAGATGCTACTATGAAAGAATCCAAGAAAATTAAACTCGAACTCTCGACACCTAAAAAATTCATGGGCTAACACACACAAAAAACTGGCAAAATTGCCTAATTCCTGTTACGTCGCCAATAAAATACTCCTAAACCCCTTTAATGCAACGCCGGGGCTAGTATAAACATTCTCTAGGTCATTACAGATGTTACTATTGAATAATCCAAGAAAATTAGATCCGTACCCCCAGCACCTAATAAATCTCTGGGCTTAACATATGAAAAAATGGCAAAATCATCTAATTCCTATTGCGTCGCCAATAAAATGCTCCTAAACCCCTTTAAAGCGCCGCTGGGGCTATTGGAGGCATTTTCTAGGTCGTTACGGATGCTACTATGAAAGAATCCAAGAAAATTCGATCTGAATCCCCGGTACCTAAAAAGTCAATGGGTTATCACACAAGACAAACTGGCAAAATCGACTAATTCCTATTGCGTTGAAAATAAAATGCTCCTAAACCCTCTATTGCGATACCGGGGCTACTGGAGTCGTTTCCTACGTCGTTACAAATGATACTATGGAAGAATCTAAGAATATTCGACCCAGACCCCTAGCACCTAAAAATTTAATGGCCTAACACACACGAAAAACTTGCAAAATCGACTAACTCCTATTGTATTGCCAATAAAATGATCCTAAACCCCTCTAATGCTCCGCCGAGGTTACTGGACTCGTTCCCTAGGTCTTTACGGATGCTACTATTAAAGAATCCAAGAAAATTCGACCCAAACCCCTGGCACCCAAAAAGTTCATGGGCTAACATACACTTAAAACTGGCAAAATCGACTAATTCCTATTGCGGCGCCAATAAAATGCTCCTAAAACCCTCTAATGCACCCTCGGGGCTTCTGAAGTCATTCTCCAGATCGTTACGAATGCTACTATTGAAGAATCCAAGAAAATTCAACCTGGACCTCTGACACAAAAAAAATCTGTGGGCTAACACACGAAAAACTGGCAAAATATCATAATTCCTATTGCGTCGCTAATAAAATACTCCTAAATCCCTTTAAAGCATCGTTGGGGCTATTGGAGTTGTTCACTAGGTCGTTGTGGATGCTACTATGGAAGAATCCAAGAAAATTCAACTCGGACCTCCGGCACCTTAAAAATCTATTGGCTAACACACATGAAAAATTGGCAATATCGACTAATTCCTATTGCGTCGCCAATAAAGTGCTCTTAAACCTCTCTAATGCACCGCTAGGGATACTGGAGTCATTCCCTAGGTCGTTACAGACGCTTCTATGGAAGAATCCAAGAAACACTAGTAAGGAACATTATACTAATTCCTATTGCATCACCATCGACTAATTCCTGGCAGGGATACTAGAGTCATTCCCCGGCACCTAAACCATCCGTGGGCTAACACACACGAAAAACTGGCAAAATCGACTAATTCTTATTGCATCGCCAATAAAATGCTTCTAAACCCCTCTAAAGCGCCGTTGGGGCTACATGAGTCAGTCCTGAGGTCGTTACACATACTACTATGGAATAATCAAGGAACATTCGACTCGGACCCCCGACACCTCAAATATCTATAGGCTAACACACAAAAAAAACTTGCAAAATTGCCTAATTCCTATTGCGTTGCCAATAAAATCTTCCTAAAACCCTCTAATGCACCACCGGGGCTACTGGAGTTATTCCGTAGGTCGTTACGGATGCTACTATGGAAGAATCAAAGAATATTCTATCCGGACCCCCGATACCTAAAAAATCAAGGGCTAACATACACAAAAAACTGGGAAAATAATATAATTCCTATTGCGTTGTCAATAAAATGCTCCTAAAGCCCTCTAATGCACCATTGAGGCTACTGGAGTCGTTTCCTAGGTATTTACAAATGCTACTTTGGAAGAATCCAAAAATATTCTACCCGGACCCCCGACACCTAAAAAAACCCGTGGGATAACACACACGATAAATTAGCAAAATCGCCTAATCCTATTGCGTCCTAATAAAATGCCCCTAAACCCCTCTAAATCGTCACTGGAGCTACACGAGTCATTCCCTAGGTCGTAATGGACACTACTATAGAAAAAACCAATAAAATTAGACCCGTACCCGACACCTAAAAAATTTATGGGCTAACATAAATGAAAAAAATAGAAAAATCATCTAATTCCAATTGCTCCGCCAATAAAATTCTCCTAAACTCCTTTAAATGTCCGCCGGGGCTACTCGAGTTGTTCCCCAGGTCGTTACGAATGCTATTATTGAAGAATTCAAGAAAATTCAACCCGTACCCCCGGTATCTAAAAAATCCACGGGCTTAACACACACAAAAAACTGGCAAAATCGACTAATTCCTATTGCGTCTCAAGTAAAATTCTCCTAAAGCCCTCTAATGCACCACCGGGGCTACTGGAGTCATTTTCTAGGTCGTTACAAATGCTACTATGGAAGAATAAAAGAAATTTCAACCCGGACCCCAGCACCTAAAAAATCCACGGCCTAACACACACGGAAAACTTGCAAAATCGACTAATTTCTATTGCATCGCCAATAAAATGCTCCTAAACCACTCTAATGTGCCGCCGGGGTTACTAGAGTCATTACCTAGGTCGTTACGGATGCTACTAAGAAAGAATCCATGAAATTTCAATGCGGACCCCCAGTACCAAAAAAATCCATATTCTAACACAAACAAAAAACTGGCAAAATCGCCTAATTCCTGTTGCATCGCCAATAAAATGCTTCTAAACCCCTCTAATGTATCACCAAGTGTATTGGAGTCATTACCTAAGTTGTTACAGACGCTTCTATAGAAGAATCCAAGAAGATTCGACCTGGATCCCCGAAGATTAAAATATTTATGGGCTAACACACAAAAGAATTTGGTAAAATTGCCTAATTTCTGTTGCGTCGCCAATAAAATGCTCCTAATCTCCTCTAAAGCACCGCCGGGGCTATTGGATCGTTCCCCAGATAATTACAGATGCTACTATAGATGAATACAAGCAAATTCGACCTTGACCCTCAGCACCTTAAAAATCCATGGGCTAACACACAAGAAAAAATCGCAAAATCTACTAATTCCTATTGCGTCGCCAATAAAATTCTGCTAAACCACTCTAATCCGCCGCCGAGGCTACTAGAGTCGTTCCCTCGGTCGTTAGAAATGCTACTATGGAATATTCTAAGAACATTCAACCCGGACCCCCGAAACCTAAAATTTTTGTAGGATAACACACAAAAACTGGCAAAATTGCCTAATTACTATTGTATCGCCAATAAAATGCTCCTAAACCACTCTAAAGCGCCGCCGGGGCAACTAGAGTGGTTCCCCAGATTGTTACAGATGCTACTATGGAATAATCTAAGAAAATTAAACCCGGACCCCCGGCACCTAAAAAATACATGGGCATACACGCGAAAAACTGACAAAATCACCTAATTCCATGGGCTAACACATATGAAAAACTGGCAAAATCGACTAATTCCTATTGCATCGCCAATAAAATGCTCCTTAACCCCTCTAAATCGTTGTTGGGCTACTGGAGTCGTTCCCCAGTTTGTTATGAATGCTACTATTGAATAATCCAAGAAAATTCGACCTGGACCTCCGACAACTAAAACATCTGTAGGCTAACACACATGAAAAATGGGCAAAATCGCCTAATTTCTATTACGTCGCCATAAAAATGCTCCTAAACAACTCTAAAGCACCGCCGAGGCTAATGTAGTCGTTCTCTAGGTCGTTATAGATGTTATTATGGAAGAATCCAAGAAAATTCAACTTGGACCCCCGGCACCTAAAAAACTGTAGGCTAACACACACAAAAATGGGTAAAATTGCCTTAGTCATGTCACTTGGCCAATAAAATGCTCCTAAACGACTCTAAAGCTCTGCCAGGGCTACTGGAGTCGTTCCCAGGTCGTTACAGATGCTACTATGGAAGAATCTAAGAAATTTTTACCCGAACCCCGACACCAAAAAATCGTGGGCTAACACACATGAAAAATTGGTAAAATCGCCTAATTTATGTTTCGTCGCCAATAAAATGCTCCTAAACCACTCTAAAGCATCGCTGGGCAACTGAAGTCATTCCCCAGGTCATTAAGGATGCTACTATTGAAGAATCAAAGAAAATTTGACCTAGACATCCGACACCTAAAAAATCTGTAGGCTAACACACACGAAAAATTGGCAAAATCGCCTAATTCCTATTGTGTCGCCATTAAATGCTCATAACTAACTCTAAAGCACCGCCGGGGCTATTGGATATGTTACCCAGGTCGTTACAGACGCTACTATGAAAGAATCATAGAAAATTCAACCCGGACCACTGACACCTAAAAAACCGTGGGCTAACACATACGAAAAACTAGCAAAATCATGTAATTCATGTTGCGTCGCTAATAAAATGCTCCTAAACTACTCTAAAGCACCACCGGGGCTACTGGAGTGGTTCCCCAGGTCGTTACGGATGAATCTAAGAAAATCTGACCCGGACCCTTGGTACCTAAAAAATCCATGGGCTAACACACATGAAACACTAGTAAAATCACCTAATTCCAATTGTGTTGCCAACAAAATGCTCCTAAACCTTTCTAAAGTGCCGCCGGGGCTACTGAATTCGTTTCCCAGGTTTTTACGAATACTACTATGGAAGAATCCAAGAAAATTCGACCCAGACCCCGGCACCTAAAAAATCCATTGCTAACACACACGAAAAACTGGCAAATTCGACTAATTCCTATTGCGTCGCCAATAAAATGCTCCAAAACACCTCTAATGCAATGTCGGGGCTACTGTAGTCGTTCCCTAGGTTGTGATAGATGCTACTATGGAATAATCTAAGAAAATTAGACCCTTACCCTCGGCACCTAAAAATCTGTGGGCTAACACATATGAAAAAATGGAAAAATCATCTAATTTCTATTGTGTTGCTAATAAAATGCTCCTAAACCCCTTTAAAGCGCTGCCGGGGCTACTAGAGTCGTTCCCCAGGTCATTACGGACACTACTATTGAAGAATCAAAGAATATTTGAACTAGACCTCCGACACTTAAAAAATCCGTGGGCTAACATAGACGAAAAACTGGCAAAATCGCCTAATTCTTATTGCATCGTCAATAAAATGCTCATAAATAACTTTAAAGCATCGCCGGGGCTATTGGACACGTTCCATAGGTCATTAAAGACGCTACTATGAAAGAATCATAGAAAATTCAACCCGTACCCCTAACACCTAAAACCCTGGGCTAACACACACTAAAAACTAGCAAAATCACATAATTCATGTTGTGTTCTAATAAAATGCTCCTAAACCACTCTAAAGCACCACCGGGGCTACTGGAGTGGTTTCCAGATCATTACGGATGCTACTATGGAAGAATATAAGAAAATTTAACCCGGACCACTAGTACCTAAAATATCTGTGGGCTCAAACACATGAAACACTAGCAAAATTGCCTAATTTCAATTGCGTCGCCAACAAAATGCTACAAAACCCCTCTAAAGCGTTGTCGAGGCTACTAAAGTTGTTCTCCAGTTTGTTACGAATACTACTATGGAAGAATCTAAGAAAATTTGACCCGAACCCCAGCACCTAAAAAATCCATGGGCTAACACACACGAAAATTTGGCAAAATCGACTAATTCCTATTGCGTCGCCAATAAAATGCTCCTTAACCCCTTTAATTCTCATCCGGGGCTACTAAAGTCGTTCTCTAGTTCGTTACGAATGCTATTATGGAAGAATTCAAGAATATTCGACCCAGATCCCCAGTATCTAGAAAATTGGTGGGCTAACACATTGGAAAAAATGGCAAAATCATCTAATTCCTATTGCTTTGCCAATAAAATGCTCCTTAACCCCTCTAAAGCGCCGCCAGGGCTACTGGAGTAGTTCCCCTAGTAGTTACGGATGCTACTATCGAAGAATCCAAGAAACTAGATCTGGACCCCCGATACCTAAAAATCCATAGGCTAACACATATGAAAAATTAGAAAATTTGACTAATTCTTATTGCATCGCAAATAAAATGCTCCTAAAACCCTCTAATGTGCCACCGGGGCTACTAGAGTTGTTTTGTAGGTCATTACGGATGCTACTATGGAAGAATCAAGGAAAATTAGACACGAACCCCCGGCACCTAAAAAATCTGTGGGCTAACATACATGAAAAACTTGCAAAATTGCCGAATTCCTATTGCGTCACTAATAAAATGCTCCTAAACCACTCTAAAGTGCTGCCGGGGCTACTAGAGTCGTTTGCCAGGTAGTTATGGATGCTACAATGGAAGAATCTAAGAAACTTTGACCCGGACCCCCAGTACCTAAAAAATCCAAGGGCAAACACACAAGAAAAAATGACAAAATCGACAAATTCCTATTGCGTCGCCAATAAAATGCTTCTAAAACTCTTTAATGTGCCACCGGTGATACTAAAGTCATTCCCAGGTTGTTACGAATACTACTATGGAAGAATAGAAGAAAATTCGACCCGGACCCCCTGCACCTAAAAAATCCATGGGCTAACACACACAAAAAACTGGCAAAATCGCCTAATTTCTATTACTTCGCCAATAAAATGCTCCTTAACCCCTCTAAAGCGCCGCCGGGGCTACTGGAGTCGTTTCCTTGGTCTTTACGGATACTACTATCAAAGAATCCAATAAAAATAAACCCGAACCCCCGGCACCTAAAATATCCCTGGGCTAACACACACGAAAAACTAGATAATTTGACTAAACCCTATTGCATCGCAAATAAAATGCTCCTAAAACCCTCTAATATGCCACCGGGGCTACTGAAGTTGTTTTCTAGGTCATTACGGACGCTACTATGGAGAATCAAGGAAAATTCGACCCGGACCCCCGACACCTAAAAATTCTATAGGCTAACACACATGAAAAGCTAGGAAAATCGCCTAAATCCTATTGCGTCATCAATAAAATGCTCATAAACCCCTCTAAAGCACCACCGAGGCTACTGGAGTCGTTTCCCAGATCGTTAACTACTGTGGAAGAATCTAAAAAAATTCAACTCAGACCCCCGGCACCTAAAAAATTCATGGGCTAACACACACGAAAAACTGGTAAAGTTTCTTAATTTCTGTTGCGTCGCCAATAAAATCCTCCTAAAAAGCTCTAAAGCACCTTCGGGGATACTGGAGTCATTCCCAGGTCGTTACGGATGCTACTATGGAAAAATCCAAGAAATTATGACCTGGACCCCGGTACCTAAAAACTTCATGGGCGTTACACATGAAAAACTGGCAAAATCAAACTTGTTTCTATTGCGTCGCCAATAAAATATTACTAAACCCCTTTAATGTGCCGCCGGGGTTACTAGAGTCATTTACTAAGTCATTACGGATGCTACTATGAAGAATCCAAAAAAAATTGACCCAGACCCCAGGCACCTAAAAAATCCATATTCTAACACAAAAGAAAATTCGGCAAAATTGCCTAATTCCTGTTGAATCGCAAATAAAATACTCCTAAACACCTCTAATGCACCGGCGGGGCTATTAAAGTCGTTCCTTAAGTCGTTACGTATGCTACTATGGAAGAATCCAAGAAAATTTGACCCGGATCCCTGACGCCTAAAATATTCGTGGGCTAACACACAAGAAAATTCGACTTGGACCCCCGGCACCTAAAAATCCGGGGGCTAAGACACATAAAAAACTCACAAAATTGCCTAATTCCGATTGCGTTGCCAATAAAATGCTCCTAAGACCCTCTAAAGTGTCGTCTGGGCTATTGGAGTCATTTCCTAGGTCATTACAGATGCTACTTTGAATTAATCCAAGAGAATTCGACCCGGAGCCCCGGCACCTTAAAAAGTTTGTGGGCTAACAGATAAGAAAACTGGTAAAATTGCCTAATTCCTATTACATCGCTAATAAAATGCTCTTTAACCCCTCTAAAGCACCGTCGAGGCTACTTGAGTCATTCCCTAGATCGTTACATATGCAACTATGGAGTAATCCAAGAGAATTCGACTCGAACCTCCGTCACCTAAAAAATCCATTGGCTTACACACACGAAAAACTTGAAAAATTGCCTAATCCTATTGCATCGCCAATAAAATGCTCTTAAACCACTATAAAGAGCCACTGGGGCTATTGAAGTCGTTCCCCAGGTCGTTACGGATGCTAATATAGAAGAATCCAAGAAAATTCAACCCGTACACCCCGGTACCTAAGCAATCCATATCCTAACACACACAAAAATTGACAAAATCGATAAATTCCGATTGCATTGTTAATAAAATTCTCCTAAAACCCTTTAATGCGCCATTGGGGATACTGGAGTCGTTACCTAGATCGTTATGGACGCTACTATGGAATAATCTAAGAAAATTCGACCCAGACCCCCGACGCCTAAAACATTCATGGGCTAACACACAAAAAACTTGCAAAATTGCCTAATTCCTGTTGCGTTACCAATAAAATGCTCCTAAATCCCTGTAAAACACCGCCAAGGCTACTAGAGTCGTTCCTTAGGTCATTACGGAAGCTACTATGGAAGAATACAAAAATATTCGACACGGACCCCCGGCACCTTAAAAATCCATGGGCTAACACACATAAAAAATTGGCAAAATTGACTAATTCCTATTGTGTCGCTAATAAAATACTCCAAAGCCCCTCTAATGCGCCACTGGGGCTACTGAAGTCCTTCCTTAGGTCTTTACGGATGCTACTATAGAAGAATCCAAGAAAATTCAACCTGTATCCCCGACACCCAAAATTCTGTGGGCTAACACAGATGAAAAACTGGCAAAATCGCCTAATTTCTATTGCGTCGCCAATAAAAAGCTCCTAAACCCCTCTAAAGCGCCACCGAGGCTATTGGAGTCGTTTCTTAGATCGTTAACTACTATGGAAGAATCCAAGAAATTCAACTCAGAGCCCCGACACCCAAAATATTTGTGGGCTAACATACATGAAAAATTGGCAGAATCGTCTAATTGCTATTGCATCGCCAATAAAATGCTCCTAAACCCCTCTAATGCACCGCCGAGGCTACATGAGTCATTCCCTAGGTCTTTACAGTCGCTATTATGGAATAATCCATGAATATTCAATGCGGCCCCTGACACTAAATTTTTTTTGGGCTAACACATCCAAAAAACTGGCAAAGTTGCCTAATTCCTGTTGCGTCGCCACTAAAATCCTCCTAAACCCTTTTAAATCACCTTTGGGGAACTGGAGTCATTTCCCATGTCATTACGGACGCTACTATGGAAGAATCCAAGAAATTACAACCCGTACCCTTGGTATCTAAAAAATTTATGGGCTAACACATACGAAAAACTGGCAAAATCGACTAATTCTTATTGCATTGCTAATAAAATTCTCCGTAACTCCTTTAAAGCATCGCCGGGGCTACTAGAGTCATTCCCCATGTCGTTACAGATGTTACTATGGAAGAATCCAAGAGAATTTGACCCAGACCTCCGGCACCTGAAAAATCTATGGGCTAAAACACATGAAAAACTTGAAAAATCGCCTAATACCTATTGCGTCGCCAATAAAATGCTCCTAAACCCCTCTAAAGCGCCGTTGTGGCTATTGGAGTCGTTACCCAAGTCGTTAAGGATGCTAATATGGAATAATCCAAGAAAATTCGATCCAAACACTCGGTACCTAAAAAATCCATGTGCTAACACACATGAAAAATTGGCAAAATTGATAAATTCCTATTGCGTTGTTAATAAAATTCTCCTAAAACCCTCTAATGCTCTATCGAGGCTACTGGAGTCGTTCCCTAGATTGTTACGGATGTTATTATGGTAGAATCCAAGAAAATTTGACTCGGATCCCCGGCGTCTAAAAAATTCATGGGCTAACACATCCGAAAATCTGGCAAAATTGCCTAATTCTTATTGCGTCGCCAATAAATTGCTCCTAAACACCTCTAAAACACCGTCTGGTCTACTAGAGTCGTTCCCTAGGTCATTACGGATGATACTATGGAATAATACAAGAAAGTTTGACACGGACCCCCGACACCTAAAAATTCTGTGGGCTAACACACACGAAAATTTGGCAAATTTGCCTAATTTCTATTGCTTCTCCAATAAAATGCTCCTAAACCCCTCTGAAGCACTGTTGGGACTACTGGATTCGTTTTTAGGTCGTTACGGATGCTACTATGGAAGAATCCAAGAGAATCGAACCCTCGGTATCTAAAAAGTTCATGGGCTAGCACACACGAAAAACTGTAAAATTGACAAATTCCTATTGCGTCACCAATAAAATGCTCCTAAAACTCTCTAATTCACCACCGAGGCTACTGTAGTCATTCTCTAGGTTGTTACAGATGCTACTTTAGCAGAATCAAAGAAAATTCGAGTTGAACCCCAGGCACCTAAAATATCTGTGGGCTAAGACACGCGAAAAACTCGCAAAACTGGCTAATTCCTATTGCGACGCCAATAAAATATTCCTAAAACCCTCTAATTCACCATCGGGGATACTGGAGTAGTTCCCTAGGTCGTTACAGATGCTACTCAGGAAGAATCCAAGAAAATTCGACTTGGACCCCTGGTACCTAAAAATCTGTGGGCTAAGACACACGAAAAACTCACAAAATTTCCTAATTCCTATTGCGTTGCCAATAAAATGCTCCTAAACCCCTATAAGGCACTGTCTGGGCTAATGGAGTCATTTTATAGG
The DNA here is from genome assembly GCF_947179165.1 of Solanum dulcamara. Taxonomy (NCBI): domain Eukaryota; kingdom Viridiplantae; phylum Streptophyta; class Magnoliopsida; order Solanales; family Solanaceae; genus Solanum; species Solanum dulcamara. Next base: position 769,414 of record NC_077241.1, on the reverse strand, counting down.
TCATTTCGGATGCTAATATGAAATAATCCAAGAAACTTCGACCCAAACCCCCGGCACCTAAAACATTTGTGAGTTAACACACAAGAAAAACTAGAAAAATTGCCTAATTCCTATTGCGTCGCCAATAAAATACTTCTAAACCCCTCTAAAGTGCCGCTGGAGCTACTGGAGCATTTCCTAGATCATTAACTACTACGGATAAATCCAAGAAATTCAACTCAGACCCAGGACACCAAAAAAATGCAGGGGCTAACACACATGAAAAACTGACAAAATTGTCTAATTGCTATTGCGTCGCCAATAAAATGCTTCTAAACCCCTCTAATGCACCGCCAGGGATACAAAAGTCATTCCCTAGGTCGTTACAGAAGCTACTACGGAATAATCAAGGAAAATTCAACCCGACCCTCGGCACCTAAAAAATTAGAGGTCTAACACACACGAAAAACTGGCAAAGTTGCCTAATTGCTGTTGCGTTGCCAATAAAATCCTTCTAAACCCCTCTAAAGCACTTTTAGGGCCACTGGAGTCTTTTCCAAGGTCGTTACGGATGCTACTATAGAAGAATCCAAGAAATTACAACCCGGACCACTGGTACTTAAAAATCAATGGGCTAACACACATGAAAAACTGGCAAAATCAACTAATTCCTATTGCGTCACCAATAAAATGCTCCTAAACCCCTCTAAATCACCTCCGGGGCTACTGAAGTCGTTACCCAATTCGTTACGAATGCTATTATTTAAGAATCCAAGAAACTTTGACCCGGACCCTCGATATCTAAACAATCTGTGGGCTAACACATAGGAAAAAATGGCAAAATCGCCTAATTCCTATTGCTTCGCCAATAAAATGATCATTAACCCCTTTAAAGTGCCACCGGGGCGACTGGAGTCGTTCCCCTGGTCATTACAGACGATACTATAAAAGAATCCAAGAAATTTTGACCCGAACCCCCGGGGCCTAAAAAATTCATAGGCTAACACATCCGAAAAATTAGCAAAATTGCCTAATTCCTGTTGTATCGCCAATAAATTGATCCTAAACACCTCTAAAGAATCGTCTAGTCTACTAGAGTCGTTCCCAAGTCGTTACAGACTCTATTATGGAATAATCCAAGAAAATTAGACCTGCACCCCCGACACCTAAAAAATCCATGGGCTAAGAGATACACAAAAAACTCACAAAATTGCCTAATTCCTGTTGCGGTTCCAATAAAATGCTTCTAAATCCATCTAAAGCATTGTCTGGGCTACTGGAGTAATTCCCTAGGTCGTTACGGATGCTACTATGAAATAATCCAAGAAAATTCGACCCGGACCCTCGGCACCTAAAATATTTGTGGGCTAACACACAAGAAAAACTAGAAAAATTGCCTAATTCCTATTGCGTTGCCAATAAAATGCTCCTTAAGCCCTCTAAAGCACCGCCGGGGTTACTGGAGTCGTTTCTTAGGTCGTTGCGGACGCTACTATTAAAAAATCAAAGAATATTAGATCCGGACCCCCGACACCTAAAAAATCCGTATTCTAACACAGATGAAAAACTGGCAAAAATCGCCTAATTCCTGTTGTGTTGCCAATAAAATACTCCTAAACCCCTCTAATGCACTGCCGGGGCTATTGGAGTCATTCCCTACATCGTTACGGATGTTACCATGGAAGAATCCAATAATATTCGTAGGCTAACACACACAAAAAATTGGCAAAATTATCTAATTCCTATTGTGTCACCAATAAAATGCTCATAAACCCTCTAAAGCACCGCTGGGGCTACTAGAATCGTTCTCAGGTCATTGTGAATACTACTATGGAAGAATACAGGAAACTTTGACCCAGACACTCGGCACCTTAAAAATCAATAGGCTAAAAAATACAAAAAACTTGCAAAATCGACTAATCACTATTGCGTCGTTAATAAAATGCTCCTAAACCTCTCTAATGCACCACCGGGGCTACTAGAGTCAATCCCTAGGTCATTACAAATGCTACTATGGAATAATCCCAGAAAATTCAACCCGGACCCCAACACCTAAAAATTTTGTGGGCTAACACACACGAAAAACTAGCAAAATTGCCTAATTTCTATTGTGTCTCCAATAAAATGCTCCTAAACCCTCTAAAGCATCGCTGGAACTACTGGAGTCATTCCCCAGGTTGTTTCAGATACTACTATGGAAGAATCCAAGAAAATTAAACCTAGACTCCCGTCACCTAAAAAATTCATGGGCTAACACACACGAAAAACTAGCAAAATTGCCTATTTCCTGTTGTGTTGCCAATAAAATGGTCCAAAACCCCTCTAATGCAACATCGGGGCTACTGTAGTCATTCCTAGGTCGTTACAGATGCTACTATTTAATAATCCAAAAAAATTAGACCCGTATCCCTGACACCTAAAAAATATGTGCGCTAACACATACGAAAAAATGGCAAAATCGTCTAATTCTTATTGCGTCGCAAATAAAATGCTCATAAACCCCTTTAAAGCACCGTCGGGATACTGGAGTCATTCCCCAGGTTGTTACGAATGCTACTATGGAAGAATCCAAGAAAATTCAACCCGTACCCCTAGTACCTAAAAAATCCATAGGCTAACACACACGAAAAACTGGCAAAATTGACTAATTCCTATTGCGTCGCAAATAAAATGCTCCTAAATCCCTCTAATGCTCTACCGGGGCTTCTGGAGTCGTTTCCTAGGTTGTTATAAATGTTACTATGGAAGACTCCTAGAAAACCCGACCCGGACCTCCAGCACCTAAAAAATCCATATCCTAACACACACGAAAAACTTGCAAAATCGACTAACTCCAATTGCGTCGCCAATAAAATGATCCTAAAGCCCTATAATGCACCGCCAGGGTTACTGGAATCTTTCCCTAGGTCGTTACGAATGCTACTATTAAAGAATCCAAGAAAATTCAACCCGGACCCCTGACACCTAAAAAATCCATGGGCTAACACATATGAAAAACTTGCAAAGTTGCCTAATTCCTATTGCATCGCCAATAAAATGCTCCTAAATTCCTCGAAAGCATTGTTGTGGCTACTGGAGTCGTTCCCCAGTTCATTACGGATGCTACTATGTAAGAATATAGAAAATTCGGCTCAGACCCCCAGTACCTAAAAAATCTATGGGTTTAAACACACAAAAAACTGGCAAAATCGACTAATTCCTATTGCATCTCTAATAAAATGCTCCTAAAGCCCTGTAATGAACCACCGGGGCTTCTGAAGTTGTTCTCTAGGTCATTCCGGATGCTAATATAGAAGAATCAAAGAAAATTCGACCCGGACCCCCCGCACCTAAAAAGTCTGTGGGCTAACACACACAAAAAACTAGCAAAATTACCTAATTCCTGTTGCATCACCAATAAAATACTCCTAAATACCTTTAAAGCATCGTCGGGGCTATTATAGTCATTCCATAGGTCTTTTCAAACGCTACTATGGAAAAATCCAAGAAAATACGAATCAAACCCCTGGCACCTTAAAAATCCATTGGCTAACATACACGAAAAATTGGAAAAATTGACTAATTCCTATTGCATCGCCAATAAAATGCTGTTAAACCTCTCTAATGCACCGCCGGGGCTACTGGAGTCATTCCCTAGGTTTTTACGTATGGTACTATGGAAGAATCAATGAAAATTTGACCCGGATCACTGGCAATTAAAAAATGCATGGGCTAACACACACGAAAAACTGACAAAATTGACTAATTCCGATTCCATCGCCAATAAAATGCTCTTAAACGCCTCTAAAGCATCGTTGGGGCTACTGGAGTCGTTCCCCAGTTCGTTACACATACTACTATTGAATAATCAAAGAAAATTTGACTCAGACCCCTGACACCTAAAAAATCTGTGGGCTAACACACATGAAAAACTAGCAAAATCGCCCAATTTCTATTGTGTCGCCAATAAAATGCTCCTAAACCACTCTAAATCATCGCCGGGGCTACTGGAGTCGTTATCTAGGTCGTTACGGATGCTACTATGGAAGAATCCAAGAAATTTTGACCCATACCCCCGGTACCTAAAAACTCAAATGGGCTAACTTACACGAAAAACTAGGAAAATCGACTAATTCCTATTACGTCGCCAATAAAATGCTCCTAAAGCCCTCTAATCTGCAATCGGGGCTACTGGAGTCATTTCTTAGGTCATTACGAACGCTACTATGGAAGAATCCAAGAATATTCAACCCGGACCGCCGGTACCTAAAATATTCATGGGCTAAACACACACGAAAAACTGGCAAAATCGCCTAATTTCTATTGCGCCACCAATGAAATACTCATTAACCCCTCTAAAGCACTGCCAATACTACTGGAGTCGTTCCCTAGGTGGTTACATATGCCACTATGGAATAATCCAAGAAAATTTCACCCGGACCCCCGGCACCTAAAAACCCCATGGGCTAATACACGAAAAATTGGCAAAATCGCCTAATTCCTATTGCATCACTAATAAAAGGCTTCTAAACCCCTCTAAAGCATCGCCGGAGCTACACGAGTCGTTCCCCAGGTCGTGCGAACACTACTATGGAAGAATCAAACAAATTCAATCCAAACTTTTGGCACCCAAAATATCCATAGGCTAACACACCCAAAATATTAGCAAAATCGACAAATTTCTATTGTATCGCAAATAAAATGCTTCTAAACCCCTCTAATTCTCCCTCAGGGCAACTGGAGTCATTCCCTAGGTTGTTACAGATGCTACTATGGAAGAATCTAAAAAATTCGACCTGGACCCCCGGCTCCTATAAACTGCATGTGCTAACACACACGAAAAATTGGCAAAATCGACTAATTCGTATTGCATCACAAATAAAATGCTCCTAAACCACTCTATGCATCGCCGGGGCTACTGGAGTCATTCTCTAGGTCGTTACGGATGCTAATATGAAAGAAATCAAGAAAATTAGACCCATACCCCACGACATCTAAAATATCTGTGGGCTAACACATATAAAAAAATGGCAAAATCGTGTAATTTCTATTGCATCGCCAATAAAATTCTCCTAAACTCCTTTAAAGCGCCGCTGGGGCTACTGGAGTCGTTCTCCAAGTCGTTACGGATGCTACTATAGAAGAATCCGAGAAAATTAGACCTGCACCCCCGGTACCTAAAAAATCCATGGGCTAACACACATAAAAAATTGGCAAAATCGACAAATCCTGTTGCATCTCCAATAAAATGCTCCAAAACACTCTAATGCACCGCCGGAGCTATTGAAGTCGTTTCCTAAGTCTTTACAGACTTTACGATTGAAGAATATAAGAAAATTCAACTCAGACCCTCGGCGCCTAAAATATTTGTGGGCTAACACACAAAAGAAATTGGCAAAATTGCCTAATTCCTGTTGCGTCTCCAATAAAATGCTCCTAAACCCCTCTAAAGCACCGTTGGGGCTGATAGAATCATTCCCAGGTCGTTACAGATGCTATTATGGAAGAATACAAGAAAATTCAACCCAGACCCCCGGCACCTAAAAAATCAATGGGCTAACACACACGAAAAACTAGCTAAATAGACAAATTCCTATTGCGTCGCCAATAAAATGCTCCTTAAACCCTGTAATGCGCCACCGATGCTACTGAAGTCATTTTCCAGGTCTTTACGGATGCTACTATGGAAGAATCCAAGAAATTTCGATCCGGAACTCTGGTATCATAAAAATCCACGGGCTAACACACATGAAAAACTGGCAAAATCGACTAATACCTATTGCATTGCCAATAAAATACTCCTTAATCTCTCTAATGCTCCACCGAAGCTACTAGGGCCATTACCTAGGTCGTTACAGATGCAAGTATGGAAGAATGCAAGAAATTTCGACCCGGACCCCCAGCATCTAAAAAATCTATGGCCTAACACACAAGAAAAACTTGCAAAATCGACTAACTCCTATTGTGTTGCCAATAAAATGATCTCAAACCCCTCTAATGCACCGCGGTGTTACTGGAGTCGTTCCCTAGGTCATTATGGATGCTACTATGAAAGAATCCAAGAAAATTTGGCTCGGACCCCCGGTACCTAAAAAATCCATGGGTTAACACACATAAAAAATTGGCAAAATAGACTAATTCCTATTGCATCGCCAATAAAATGCTCCTAAAACTCTCTAATGCACCCTCAGGGCTTTTGAAGTCGTTCCCTAGGTCGTTACGAATGCTACTATGGAAGAATCCAAGAAAATTCAACCTGTACTCCCGACATCCAAAAAATCTGTGGGCTAACACACATAAAAAATTGGCAAAATTGCCTAATTCCTGTAGCATCGCCAATAAAATGTTCCTAAATCCTTTTAAAGCATCGTTAGGGCTATTGGAGTCGTTCCCTAGGTTTTTGCGGACTCTACTATGGAAAAATCCAAAACAATTCGACTCGGACCCCCGGCACCTTAAAAGTCCATTGGCGTTACACATGAAAAATTGGCAAAATCGACTAATCCCTATTGCATCGCCAATAAAATGCTCTTAAACCTCTCTAAAGCATTGTCGGGGATATTGGAGTCATTCCTTAGGTCGTTACAGACAGTACTATGGAAGAATCCAAGAAAATGTGACCCGGATCCTCGGCAGCTAAAAAGTCTGTGGGCTAACGCACACAAAAAACTGGCAAAATTGACTAATTCCTATTACATCGCCTATAAAATGCTCCTAAATACCTCTAAAGCGCCGCTAGAGATATTGGAGTCGTCCCCATGTCGTTACACATACTACTTTGGAATAATCAAGGAAAGTTTGACTTGGACCTCCGGCACCTAAAAAATCTATTATCTAACACACACGAAAAACTAGCAAATCACTTAATTCCTATTGTGTCGCCAATAAAATGCACTTAAACCACTCTAAAGCGCCCTAAGGGCTACTGGAGTCGTTCCCTAGGTCGTAATGGACGCTACTATGGAAGAATCCAAGAAATTTCGATTCAGACCTTGGTACCTAAAAAATCAATGGGCTGACATACAAAAAAACTGGGAAAATCGACTAATTTCTATTGCATCGCAAATAAAACTCTACTAAAGCCCTCTAATGCGCCACCGGGGCTACTGGAGTCGTTTTCAAGGACGTTACAAATGCTACTATGGAAGAATAAAAAACTATTCGACCCGGATCCACGGCACCTAAAAGTTTTGTGGACTAAACACACATGAAAAATTGGCAAAATCGACTAATTCCTATTGCGTCGCCAATAAAATGCTCTTAAACCCCTCTAATTCGCAGCCGAGGCTACTGGAGTCGTTCTCTAGGTCGTTACGGATGGTACTATGAAGAAACCAAGAAAATTAGACCCGTACCCCCGGCATCTAAAAATTTTATGGGCTAACACATATGAAAAAATGGCAAAATCATCTAATTCTTATTGCGTCGCTAATAAAATTCTCATAAACTCCTTTAAAGCACCACCGGGGCTACTAGAGTCGTTCCCCAGGTCGTTACAGACATTACTATGGAAGAATCTAAGAAAATTTGACCCGAACCCCCGGTATCTAAAAAAATCCATGGGCTAATACACGCGAAAAACTGGCAAAATTGATAAATTCCTGTTGTGTCTCCAATAAAATGCTCCAAAACCCTCTAATGCTCCTCCGGGGCTATTGGAGTCATTCCCTAAATCTTTACGGACACTACTATGGAAGAATCAAATAAAATTTGACCAGGACCCCCGGCGCCTAAAATATTCGTGGGCTAACACACAAAATAATTGGTAAAATGACCTAATTCCTGTTGCATCGCCAATAAAATGCTCCTAATCCCCTCTAAAGCACCGCCAGAGCTATTGGAGTCATTCCCCTGATCGTTACGGATGCAACTATTGATGAATACAAGAAAATTCGACCCGCACCTTCGGCACCTTTAAAATTCATGGGCTAACACATACGAAAAACTCACAAAATCGACAAATTCCTATTACGTCGCCAATAAAATTCTCCTAAACCCCTCTAATGCGCCACCGGGGCTACTGGAGTTGTTTTCTCGGTCTTTACAAATGGTACTATGGAATAATCTAAGAAAATTTGACCCAGACCCCCGGCATCTAAAATTTTCGTGGGCTAACACACACGAAAACTGGCAAAATTGCCTAATTACTATTGCGTCGCCAATAAAATGCTCCTAAAGCACTATAAAGCACCACTGGGGAAACTGGAGTCCTTCCCTAGATCGTTACAGATGCTACTATGTAAGAATCCAATAAAATTCGACCTAGACCCCCGGCACCTAAACAATTTGTGGGCTAAAACACAAAAAAAGATGCAAAAAATTGCCTAATTCCTATTGCATCGCTAATAAAATGCTCCTTGACCCCTCTAAAGCACCGCCGTGGCTATAGGAGTCATTCCCTAGGTTGTTACAGACGCTAATATGGAATAATCCAAGAGAATTAGACCCAGACCTCCGACACCTAAAAACTCTGTAGGCTAAGACACATGAAAAACTTGAAAAATTGCTTAATTCCTATTGCGTCGCCAATAAAATGCTCCTAAACCCACTAAAGCATCGTCGGGGCTACTGGAGTGATTCCCCAGGTCTTTAAGGATTCTAATATGCAAGAATCCAAGAAAATTCAACCCGAACACCCGGTACCTAAAATTTCCGTGGGATAACACAAATGAAAAACTGACAAAATTGATAAATTCCTATTGTGTCGTTAATAAAATTTTCCTAAACCCTCTAATGCGCCATCAGAGATACTAGAGTTGTTCCCTAGATCGTTACGGACGCTAGTATGGAATAATGCAAAAATATTCGACCCAGAACCCTGGAACCCAAAAAACTGGTGGGCTAACAGACATGAAAAACTGGCAAAATTGCCTTAATTCCTATTGCGTTGCTAATAAAATGCCCCTAAATCCCTCTAAAGCACTGTCGAGGCTATTGAAGTCGTTCTCTAGGTCGTTATGGATGCTACTATGAAAATATCCAGGAATATTCAACCCGGACCCCTGACACATAAAATATTCGTGGGCTAACACACGAAAAACTGGCAAAATTGCCTAATTCCTGTTGTGTTGCCAATAAAATGCTCTTAAATCCAACTAAAGCATCGTCAGGGCTACTAGAGTCGTTCCTTAGGTCGTTACGGAAGCTACTATGGAAGAATACAAGAAAATTTGACGCGTATCCCCGGCACCTTAAAAACCCATGGGCTAACACACATGAAAAATTGGCAAAATTGACTAATTCCTATTGCGTCTCCAATAAAATGCTCCAAAGCCCATCTAATGTGCCGCCGGGGCTACTGGAGTTCTTCACTAGGTCATTACGGATGCTAGTATGGAAGAATCCTAGAAAGTTCAACCCGGATCCCCGGCACCTACAAAATCCGTGGGCTAACACACATGAAAAACTGACAAAATTGCCTAATATCTATTGCGTCGCCAATAAAATACTTCTAAATCCCTCTAAAGCACCGCCGGGGCTACTGGAGTCGTTGCCAAGATCGTTAACGACTCTTGAAGAATCCAAAAAAATTCAACTGGGACCCCCGACATCCAAAACATTTATGGCCTAACACACATGAAAAACTGGCAAAATCATATAATTGCTATTACGTCGCCAATAAAATGTTCCTAAACTCCTCTAATGCGCCACCAAGGCCATAGGAGTCATTACCTAGGTCATTAAAGATGCTACTATGGAATAATCAATGAAAATTCAACCCGGCCTCCTGCACCTAAAAAATTCGTGGGCTAACACACACAAAAAACTGACAAAGTTGCCTAATTCTTGTTGCATCTCCAATAAAATCCTCCTAAACCCCTATAAAGCACCTTCGAGGCTATTGGAGTCATTCTCCAGATCGTTATGGACGCTACTATGGAAGAACACAAGAAATTATGACCCATACCCCAGGCACCTAAAATATCCGTATTCTAACACAAACGAAAAACTGGCAAAATCACCTAATTTCTATTACGTCGCCAATAAAATGCTCTTATACACCTCTAAAGCATTGCCGGGGCTACTAGAATCATTCTCAGGTCATTGCGGATGCTAATATGGAAGAATACAAGAAAATTTGACCAAGTCCCTCGGCACCTTAAAAATCCAATGGCTAACAAACATGAAAAACTTGCAAAATCGACTAATCCCTATTGCGTCGCCAATAAAATACTCCTAAACCCCTCTAAAGAATCCCCGGAGCTACTAGAGTCGTTCCCTAGGTCATTACAAATGCTACTATGGAAGAATCCAAGAAAATTAAACTCGGACTCCAGGCACCTAAAAAATTCATAGGCTAACACACACGAAAAATTGAAAAACATTACCTAATTCCTGTTGCATCGCCAATAAAATACTCCTAAACCCCTCTAATACAACGCCGGGGCTATTGTAGTCATTCCTTAGGTCGTTAAAAATGTTACTATGTAATAATCCAAAATAATTAGACCTGTACCCCCGGCACCTAAAAAATCTGTGGGCTAACACATATGAAAAAATGGAAAAATTATCTAATTCCTATTGCGTCGCCAATAAAATGCACCTAAACCCCTTTAAAGCGCCACCGGGGCTACTGGACTCGTTCTCCAGGTCGTTACGGACGCTACTATGGAAGAATCCAAGAAAATTCGACCTGGACCCCCGATACCTAAAAAATCCATGAGCTAACACACATAAAAAACTGGCAAAATCGACTAATTCCTATTGCATCGCAAAAAAAATGTGTCTAAAGCCCTCTAATGCGCTACTGGGGCTAATGGAGTCGTTTCCAAGGTCATTAAAAATGCTACTATTGAAGAAACCAAGAAAAATCGACCCAGACCTCCAGCACCTAAAAAATCCATGGCCTAACATATACGAAAAACATGTAAAATCGACTAACTCCTATTGCGTCGCCAATAAAATATTACTAAACCACTCTAATGTGCTGCCGGGGTTACTGGAGTCGTTTCCTTGGTCGTTACGGACGCTACTATGAAAGAATCCAAGAAAATTCAACCCTGACCCCCGACACCTAAAAAATATCTGTGGGCTAACACACACAAAAAACTGGCAAAATTGTCTAATTCCTATTGCATCGCCAATAAAATGCTCCTAAACCCCTCTAAAGCACCACCGGGTCTACTTGAGTCGTTCTCCAGGTCGTTACGGACGCTACTATGAAAGAATCTAAGAAAATTTGGCTCGGACCCCCAGTACCTAAAAAATCCATGGGTTAACACACGAAAAACTGGCAAAATCCACTAACTCCTATTGCATCGCCAATAAAATACTCCTAAAACCTTCTAATGTACCACCGGGTCTTCTAAAGTCGTTCCCTAGGTCGTTACGGATGCTACTATGGAAGAATACAAGAAAATTTGACTCCAACCCTCGGTACCTAAAAGATCCGTGGGCTAACACACACAAAAGACTAGCAAAATATCCAATTTCCTATTGCATCGCCAATAAAATGCTCCTAAATCACTTTAAAGAGTCTTCAGGGCTATTGGAGTTGTTCCCTTGGTCGTTGCGGAGGCTACTATGAAGAATCAAAGAAAAATCAACTAATTCCTATTGCGTGGACAATAAAATGCTCTTAAACCTCTCTAATGCACCACCGGGGCTACTGGAGTCATTCACTAGGTCGTTACAAACGCTACTATGGAATAATCAAGGAAAATTCGACCCAGACCCTCGGCACCTAAAAAATATGTGGGCTAACATACACAAAAAACTAGCAAAATCACGTAATTCCTATTTTGTCGCCAATAAAATGCTCCTAAACTACTCTAAAGTGCCGTTGGAGTTATTGGAGTCATTCCCATGTCGTTTCGGATGCCACTATGGAAGATTCTAAGAAATTTCGACCCGAACCCCGGTACCTAAAAAATCAATGGTCCTAAAAATGCTCCTAATTCCTATTGCATCGCCAATAAAATACTCCTAAAGCCCTTTAATGCGCCACTGGGGATACTGGAGTCATTTCTAGGTCATTACGTCTACTATGGAAGAATCCAAGAATATTCTTCCTGGAACCCCGGTACCTAAAAAATCCGTGGGCTAAACAGACACGAAAAACTGGCAAAATTGCCTAATTCCTATTGCGTCGCCAATAAAATGCTCCTTAACTTCTCTAAAGCGTCGCCGATACTACTGCAGTCATTCCTTAGGTTGTTACAGATGTTATTATTGAATAATCCAAGAAAATTTCACCCGGACCCCTGGCACCTAAAAAACCCGTGGTCTAACACACATGAAAAACTGGCAAAATCACATAAATCCTATTGCATCACTAATAAAATGCTCCTAAACCCCTCTAAAGCGTCATCGGAGCTACACGAGTCAATCCCCAGGTCGTGATGGACATTACTTTTGAAGAATCCAACAAAATGCAACCCAGACTTCCGGCACCCAAAAAATCCATGGGCTAACACACCCGAAAAATTGGCAAAATTGACTAACTCCTATTGCATCGCCAATAAAATGCTTCTAAACCCCTCTAATATGCCGCCGGGGCTACTGGAGTCATTCTCTAGGTCATTACGGATGCTACTATGGAAGAAACCAAGAAAATTAGAATCGTACCCTCGACACCTAAAAATGTTTTGGGCTAACACATATGAAAAATGGCAAAATCTTGTAATTCCTATTGCGCCGCCAATAAAATTCTCCTAAACTTATTTAAAGATCCGTCGGGGCTACTAGAGTCATTCCCCAGGTCGTTACAGACGCTATTATGGAAGATTCCAAGAAAATTCAACCCGGACCCCCGGTACCTAAAAAATCCATGTGTTAACACACACGAAAAACTGGCAAACTCGGCTAATTCCTATCGTGTCTCAAATAAAATTCTCCTAAAGCCCTCTAATGCACCACCGGGGCTACTAGAGTCATTTCCTAGGTCGTTACAAATGCTACTATGGAAGAATCAAATAAAATTTGACTCGGACCCCAGCACCTAAAAAATCTATGGCCTAACACACACGAAAAACTTGCAAAATCGACTAATTCCTATTGCGTCGCCAATAAAATGCTCCTAAACTCCTCTAATGTGCCACCGGGGTTACTGGAGTCGTTCCGTAGTTCGTTACGGATGCTACTATGAAATAATCAAAGAAAATTCAGTCTGGATCCCCGACACCTAAAAATTCCATATTCAAACATACACGAAAAACTGATAAAATTGCCTAATTCATGTTGCATCGTCAATAAAATGCTCCTAAACCCCTCTAATGCATCGCTGGGGCTATTGGAGTCGTTACCTAAGTCATTACAAATATTTCTATGGAAGATTCCAAGAAGATTCGACCCAGACCCTCGGTACCTAAACAATCTATGGGCTAACACATATAAAAAAAATGGCAAAATCATCTAATTCCTATTGCATCGCAAATAAAATGCTCCTAAACCCCTTTAAAGCGCCGTGGGGCAACTGGAGTCATTCCCCAAGTTGTTATGGATGGGTACTATGGAAGAATCCAAGAAACTTTATCTCGGACTCCCGGTACCTAAAAATTCCATGGGCTAACACAAAAAACTGGCAAAATCGACTAATTCCTTTTGCGTTGCAAATAAAATGCTCCTAAAGCCCTATAATCCGCCACCGGGGCTACTGGAGTCCTTTCCTAGGTCATTACGAATGCTACTATGGAAGAATCCAAGAATATTTGCCCCAGAACCTCGGCACCTCAAAAATTCGTGAGCTAACACACACAAACAATTGGTAAAATTGCCTAATTCCTATTGCGCCGCCAATAAAATGCTCCTTTACCCCATTAAAGTATCGTCTGGGATACTAGAGTTGTTTCCTAGGTCATTACGGATGGTACTATTAAATAATCTAAGAAATTCGACCCGGACCCTCGACACCTAAAAATATTGTGGGCTAACTCAAAGAACAACTGGAAAAATTATCTAATTTCTATTGAGTCGTCAATAAAATGCTCCTTAATCCATCTAAAGCACCATCGGGGCTACTGGAGTTGTTCCCCAGGTTGTTATGGATGCTAATATGGAAGAATCCAAGAAAATTCGACCCGGACACCCGATACCTAAATAATCCATGTGCTAAAACATACGAAAAACTAGGAAAATTGATAAATTCCTATTGCATCATTAATAAAATTCTCCTAAACCCTCTAATGCTCCATTGGGGCTACTGGAGTCATTCCCTGGATCGTTACGGATGCTACTATGGAAGAATACAAGAAAATTCGACCTGGACCCCCGCTGCCTAAAATATTCATGGGCTAACACACCCGAAAAACTGGAAATATTGCCTAATTCCTGTTGCGTCGCCAAAATATTGCTCCTAAATACCTCTAAAGCGTCATCTAGTCTACTAAAGTTGTTCCCCAGGTCATTACGAATGCTACTATAGAATAATCCAATAAAATTCGACCCGAACCTCCGACACCTAAAAAATCTGTGGGCTAACACACATGAAAATTTGGCAAATTTACCTAATTCCTATTGCTTTGCCAATAAAATGCTCCTAAACCCCTCTAAAGCACCGCCGGAACTACTGGAGTCATTTCCCAGGTCATTACGGACATTACTATGAAGTAATCCAAGAAAATTCAACCTGTACCCCTGGTACCTAAAAAGTCCAGGGGCTAGCACACACAAAAAACTACAAAATCGACAAATTCCTATTGCATCGCTAATAAAATATTCATAAAACCCTCTAATTCAACACCGGGGCTACTGGAGTCATTCTCTAGGTCATTACAGACGCTACTTTGGACGAATCCAAGAAAATTCAAATTGGGCCCCAGGCACCTAAAATATCTGTGGGCTAAGACATACGAAATACTCGGAAAATTGCCTATTTCCTGTTGCGTTGCCAATAAAATGCTTCTAAATACCTCTAAAGCACCATCTGGGCTATTGGAGTCATTACCTAGGTCGTTACGGATGCTACTATGGAATAATCCAAAGAAATTCGACCTGGACCTCGACACCTAAATAATTTGTGTGCTAACACACAAAAAAAGCTGCTAAAAATTACCTAATTCCTATTGCATCACTAATAAAATGATCCTTGACCCCTCTAAAGCATCATCGGGGATACTGGAGTCGTTCCCTAGGTCGTTACAGATGGTACTATGGAATAATAAAAAAGAATTCGATCCGAACCTCTAGCACCTAAAAAATCCATGGGCTAACACACACGAAAAACCTTAAAAATCGCATAACTCCTATTATGTTGCCAATAAAATGCTCCTAAACCCCTCTAAGGCACCGCTAGGGCTACTCGAGTCATTTCGCAGTTCATTATGGATGCTAATATAGAAGAATCCAAGAAAATTTGATCAGGACACCCGGTATCTAAAAAATACATGTGTTAATACACATAAAAAACTGGCAAAATCGATAAATTCCTATTATATCATTAATTAAATTCTCCTAAAACTCTCTAATGCGCCATCGGGGCTACTGAAGTCCTTCCCTAGATCATTACAGACGCTATTATGGAATAATCCAAGAAAATTTGACCCAGACCTCCGGCGCCTAAAATATTCATGGGCTAACACACGAAAAACTGGCAAAATTGCCTAATTCCTGTTGCGTTACCAATAAAATGCTCTTAAATCTCTATAAAGCACCGCCTGGGCTACTAGAGTCGTTCCCTAGGTCGTTACAAAAGCTAGTATGGAAGAATTCAAGAAAATTCGACATGGACCCCCGGAACCTCAAAAATCCATGGGCTAACACACATGAAAAATTGGCAAAATCGACTAATTTCTATTGCATCGCCAATAAAATGCTCCAAAGCCCCTCTAATGCACCGACGGGGCTACTAAAGTCATTACCTAGGTCTTTACGGATGCTACTATGGAAGAATCCAAGAAAATTCAACCAAGATCCCCGGCACCTAAAACTTCTATGGGCTAACACACACGAAAAACTAGCAAATTTGCCTAATTCCTATTGCATTGCCAATAAAATGCTCCTAAACCCCTATAAAGCGCCACCAGGGATACTGGAGTCATTGCCCAGATCATTAACTACTATGGAAGAATCTAAGAAATTAAAATTGGACCCCTGGCACCCAAAAAATTCATGGGCTAACACACATGAAAAACTAGCAAAATTGTCTAATTGCTATTGCGTCGCCAATAAAATGTCCTAAACCCCTATAATGAACCGCCGGAGCTACAAAAGTCATTCCCTAGGTCGTTACAAAAGCTATTATGGAATAATCTATGAAAATTCAACCCAGTCCCTGGCACGTAAAAAATTCGTAGGCCAACACACACAAAAAACTGGCAAAGTTGCCTAATTCCTATTGCGTCGCCAATAAAATGCTCCTAAACCCTTCTAATGCACCACCGAGGCTACTAGAGTCATTCTCTAGGTCGTTACGGATGCTACTATAGAAGAAACCAAGAAAATTAGAACTGTACCCCCGACATCTTATAAATCTGTGGGCTAACATATATGCAAAAATGGCAAAATCGTCTAATTTTTATTGCATTGCCAATAAAATTCTCTTAAACTCCTTTAAAGTGCCGTCGGGGCTACATGAGTCGTTCCCCAAGTTGTTACAAACTTTACTATGGAATCATCCAAGAAAATTCAACTCGGACCCCTGGTACCTAAAAAATCCATAGGCTAACAAACACGAAAAACTTGCAAAATCAACAAATTCCTGTTGTATCTCTAATAAAATGCTCCAAAACCCTCTAATCCGCCACCGGAGCTATTACAGTCGTTCCCTAAGTCGTTACGGATGCTACTACAGGAGAATCTAAGAAAATTCAACCCGAACCCCCGGCGTCTAAAATATTCATGGGCTAACACAAAAGAAATTCGCAAAATTGCCTAATTCCTATTGCGTCTCCAATAAAATGCTTCTAAATCCCTCTAAAGCACCGCCGAGTCTGCTAGAATCATTCGCAGGTCGTTACGGATGCTACTTTGGAAAAATACAAGAAAATTCGACCCGAACCCCCGACACCTAAAAAATCCATGGGCTAACACACACGCAAAAACTGGCAAAATCGACAAATTTCTATTGCGTTGCCAATAAAATGTTCCTTAAACCCTATAATGCCCCACCGGGGCTACTGAAGTCATTTGTCAGGTCTTTACGAATGCTACTATGGAAGAGTCTAAGAAATTTTGACCCGGAACCCCAGTATGATAAAAATCCATGGGCTAACACACACAAAAAATCTGCAAAATCGACTAATTCCAATTGCGTCGCCAATAAAATGCTCCTAAATCCCTCTAATGCTCCACCAGAGCTACTAGGGTTGTTCCCTAGGTTTACAGATGCTACTATGGAAGAATCCAAGAAAATTTGACCCGGACCCCAGCACCTAAAACACACGAAAAACTTGCAAAATTGACTAACTATTATTGCGTCGCCAATAAAATGATCCTAAACCCCTCTAATGCACCACCAGGGTTATTGGAGTCGTTCCCCAGGTCGTTACGGGCGCTACAATGAAATAATCCAAGAAAATTAGACCCGGGCCCCCGAAACCTAAAAAACCGTGGGCTAACACACACGAAAAACTAGCCAAATCGCCTAATTCCTATTGCATCGCCAATAAAATTCTCCTAAACCCCTCTAAAGCACTGTCGTGTCTATTGAAGTCGGTCCCTAGGTTATTACGGACACTAATATGGAAGAATCCAAGAAAATTCAGCTCAAATCCCCGGTACCTAAAAAATCCATGGTTAACAGACACGAAAAATTGGCAAAATTGACTAATTCTTATTGCATCGCCAATGAAATACTCCTAAAACCCTCTAATGCATCACCAGGGCTTTTGAAGTTGTTCCCTAAGTCATTACGGATGCTACTAAAGAAGAATCAAAGAAAATTCGACCCAGACCTCCGACACCCAAAAAATCTGTGGGCTAACACACACAAAAAACTGGCAAAATTGCCTAATTTCTGTTGCGTCACCAATAAAATGCTCCTGAATCCCTTTAAAACATCGTCGGGGCTATAGGAGTCGTTCCCTAAGTTTTTGCGGACTCTACTATGGAAGAATCCAAGAAATTTCGACTCGTACCCCCGGCACCTTAAAATTCCATTGGCTAACACAAACAAAAAATTGGCAAAATCGACTAATCCCTATTGCATCGCAAATAAAATGCTCTTAAACCTCTCTAATGCACCGCCGGGGCTACTAGAGTCATTTCTTAGGTCGTTACGGATGCTATTTTGGAAGAATCTAAGAACATTTGACCTAGATCCCCGGCACCTAAAAAATCCGTAGGCTAACACACATGAAAAACTGGCAAAATCCACTAATTCCTATTGCATCACCAATAAAATGCTCCTAAATCCCTCTAAAGCTCCATTAAAGACACTGGAGTCGTTCCCCAGGTCGTTACACATACTACTATTGAATAATCAAGGAAATATGAATCGGACCTCCGGCACCTAAAAAATCTGTGGTCTAACACACACGAAAAACTAGCAAAATTGCCTAATTCCTATTGTGTCGCCAATAAAATACACTTAAATCACTTTAAAGCACCGCCAGGGCTACTAGAGTCGTTCCCTAGGTCGTTATGAACACTACTATGAAAGAAACCAAGAAATTTCAACTCGTACCCTCGGTACCTAAAAAATCAATAGGCTAACATACACAAAAAAACTGGAAAAATCGACTAATTCCTATTGTGTCACCAATAATACTCTCCTAAAGCCCTCTAATGCGCCACCGGGGCTACTAGAGTCGTTTCCAAGGTCATTCCCAATGCTACTATGGAAGAATCTAAAATTATTCGACCCGGACCCCCAACACCTAAAACATTTATGGGTTAAACACACGAAAAACTGGCAAAATCGCCTAATTCCTATTGCGCTGCCAATAAAATGCTCCTTAACCACTCTAAAGCACCACCGATACTACTGGAGTCGTTCTCTAGGTGGTTACAGACGCCACTATGGAATAATCTAAGAAATTTTCACCCGAACCCCCGGCACCTAAAACCCGTGGGCTAACACACATGAAAAACAAGCAAAATTGCCTAATTCCTATTGCGTCACTAATAAAAGGCTCCTAAACCCCTCTAAAGCATCACCAGAGCTACATGAGTCATTCCCCAAGTCGTGACGCATACTACTATGGAAGAATCCAAAAATATTTGACCCGGACTTTTGGCACCCAAAAAATCCATGGGCTAACACACCCAAAAAATTGGCAAAATCGACAAATTTCTATTGCATCGCCAATAAAATGCTTCTAAACCCTCTAATGCTCCCCGAGACTACTGGAGTCATTCACTAGCTTACTACAGATCCTACTATGGAAGAATCTAAGAAAATTTAACCCAGACCCCCGGCACCTTAAAACTCTATTTGCTAACACACGAAAAATTGGCAAAATCGACTAATTCCTATTGTGTCGCCAATACAATTGCTCCTAAACCCCTCTAATGCACTTTCGGGGCTACTGGAGTCGTTATCTAGGTCGATATGGACGCTACTATAGAAGAAACCAAGAAAATTAGATCCGTACCCCCGGCACCTAAAAATTATGTGGGCTAACACATATGAAAAAATGGCAAAATCGTCTAATTCCTATTGCGTCGCCAATATAATTCTCCTAAACTCCTTTAAGGCACCGCCAGGGCTACTGGAGTCGTTCTCCTGGTCGTTACGAATGCTACTATGGAATAATCCAAGAAAATTCGACCCAGACCCCCATTACCTAAAAAGTTCATGGACAAACACACACGAAAAACTTAAAAAATTGACAAATTCCTGTTGCGTCTCCGATAAAATGTTCTAAAACCCTCAAATTCGCCGCCAGGGCTATTGAAGTCGTTCCCTAAGTCGTTATGGACGCTACTATAGAAGAATCCAAGAAAATTTTACCTGGACCCCCGGCGCCTAAAATATTCGTGGGCTAACACACAAACAAAATTGGCAAAATTGCCTAATTCCTGTTGCGTCGCCAATAAAATGTTCCTAATCCCCTCTAAAGCACTGCCAGGGCTATTGTAGTCATTTCCCAGATTGTTACAGATGCAACTATTGATGAATACAAGAAAATTCGACTTGGACCCTCGGAACCTTAAATATCCATTAGCTAACACACACGAAAAACTCGCAAAATTAACTAATTCCTATTGCATCGCCAACAAAATTCTCCTAAACCCCTCTAATGTACCGCCGGGTCTAATACTACTATAGAATAATCCAAGAAAATTCGACCCATACCCCCGGCACCTAAAATATTCGTGGGCTAACACATACGAAAAACTGGCAAAATTTCCTAATTACTATTGCGTTGCCAATAAAATGCTCTTAAACCACTCTAAAGCACTGTCGGGAAACTGGAGTCGTTCCCCTGATCATTACAGATGCTACTATGGAAGAATTCAAGAAAATTAAACTTGGACCCCTGGAACCTAAAAAATACATGGGCTAACACATACGAAAAATTGGTTAAATCACATAATTCCTATTGCGTTGCCAATAAAATGCTTCTACTGTAGTCGTTCCCTAGGTCGTTACAGATTTTAGTATGGAATAATCCAAGAAAATTAGACTTGTACCCCCGACACCTAAAAATTCTGTGGGCTAACACATGAAAAAATGGCAACATTATCTAATTCCTATTGCGTCGCCAATAAAATGCTCATAAACCCCTTTAAAGCACCGCCAGGTCTACTGGAGTCGTTCTCTAGGTCATTATGGATGCTACTATAGAAAAATCCAAGAAAATTCATCCCGGACCCCCGGTACCTAAAAAATCCATGGGCTAACACACACGAAAAATTAGCAAAATTGACTAATTCCTATTGCGTCGCAAATAAAATGCTCCTAAAGCCCTATAATGCACCACTGGGGCTACTGAAGTCATTTCCTAGGTCGTTACGAATACTAATATGGAAGAATCCAAGAATATTCGACCCGTACCCCAGGCACATAAAATATTTGTAGGCTAACTCACGAAAAACTAGCAAAATCGCCTAATTCCTATTGCACCGCCAATAAAATGCTCCTTAACCCCTCTAAAGCGTCGCCGATACTACTAGAGTCATTTCCTAGGTTGTTACAGACGCTACTATGGAATAATCAAAGAAGATTTCACCCAGACCCAAGACACCTAAAAAACCCGTGTGCTAATACACACGAAAAACTGGCAAAATTCCCTAATTCCTATTGCATCACCAATTAACTGCTCCTAAACCCCACTAAAGTGCGCCGGGGCTACTAGAGTCATTACCCAGGTTGTTACGGATGCTACTATGGAATAATCCAAGAAAATTAAACTCGAAACCCCGGCATCTAAAAAACCTGTTGGCTAACACACACGAAAAACTGGCAAAATTGCCTAATTCCTGTTGCGTCGATAATAAAATGCTCCTAGATCCCTCTAAAGCGCCATCGGATCTACTGGAGTCGTTTCCTAGATCGTTACGGATGCTACTATGGAAGAATCTAAGAAAATTTGACCCGGACACCTGGCACCTTAAAAATCTATTGGCTAACACACACAAAAAATGGAAAAATTGACTAATTCCTATTGCGTCGCCAATAAAATTCTCCTAAGCCCCTCTAATGAACCTCTGGGGCTACTGGAGTCATTATCTAGGTCGTTACGGACGCTACTATGGAATAAACCAAGAAAATTAGACCCGTACCCCCGGCACCTAAAAATGCTGTGGGCAAACACATATGAAAAAATGGCAAAATCGTTTAATTCCTATTGCGTCGCCAATATAATTCTCCTAAACTCCTTTAAAGCATCGCTGGATCTACTGGAGTTGTTCCCTAGGTTGTTACGGATGCTACTTTGGAAGAATCCAAAAAAATTTGGCCCGGACCCCCGACACCTAAATAATCTGTGAGATAACACACACGAAAAATTGGGAAAATCGCCTAATTCTTATTACGTCACCAATAAAATGCTTCTAAACCCCTCCAAAGCGTCGCCCGGGCTACTGGAGTCATTCCGTAGGTCACTACGGACTCTACTTTGGAAGAATCCAAAAATATTCGGCCCGAACCCCTGACACCTAAATAATCTGTGGGCTAACACACACGAAAAACTGGGAAAATCACCTAATTCTTATTGTGTCGCCAATAAAATGCTTCTAAACCCCTCTAAAGCACCACCGGGGCTACTGGAGTTATTCCCCAGGTCATTACGGATGTCACTATGGAAGAATCCAAGAAAATTCAACCCGGACCCCCATAACCTAAAAACTCTGTGAGCTAACACATACGAAAAACTAGCTAAATCGCCTAATTCCTGTTGCGTCGCTAATAAATTCCTTCTAAACACCTCTAATTTGCCTTCGGGTCTATAGGAGTCATTCCCTAGGTCATTTCAAATTCTACAATGGAAATATCCAAGAATATTCGACCCAGACCCCCAGCACCTAAAAATTTCGTGGGCACACACAAAAAACTTACAAAATTGCTTGCGTCGACAATAAAATGTTTCTAAACCCCACTAATGCGCCGTCGGGGTTATTGGAGTTATTCCCTAGGTCGTTACGGATGCTATTATGTAAGAATCCAAAAACATTCAAGCCGAACCCTCGACAGCTAAAAAATATGTGAGCTAACACACACGAAAAACTAGCAAAATTGCCTACTTTATATTATGTCGATGATAAAATGCTCTTAAACCCCTTTAAAGCGCCGTTAAGGCTGCTAGAGTCATTTTCCAGGTCGTTATGGATGCTACTATGGAAGAATCCAAGAAAATTTGACTTGGACCCCTGGCACCTACAAAATTCGTGGGCTATCACACACGAACAAATGGCAAAATCACCTAATTCCTATTGTGTTGCCAATAAAATTATCCTAAAGCCCTCTAAAGCACCGCCGGGGCTACTGGAGTCATTCCCCAGATCATTACGGATGCCACTATGGAAGAATCTAAGAAAATTCATCCCAAACCCCCGGTACCTAAAAATTCCATGGGCTAACACACATGAAAAACTGCAAAATCGATAAATTCCTATTGCGTCGCCAATAAAATGCTCCTAAAACCCTCTAATTCACCACTGGGGCAACTGGAGTCATTTCCTAGGTCATTATAAATGCTACTCTAGAAGAATCCAAGAAAAATCGACTTGGACCCCCGGCACCTAAAAAATCCGTGGGCTAAGACACACAAAAACTCGTAAAATTGCCTAATTCCTGTTGCGTTGCCAATAAAATGCTCATAAATCCCTCTAAAGCATCGTCTGGGATACTGGAGTCATTCCCTAGTAGCATCCTAAACCCCTCAAATTTGTCGTCGGGGCTATTGGAGTTTCTCCCTAGGTCATTACAGACGCTGCTATGGAAGAATCCAAGAAAATTTGACTCGAACCCCCGGTACCTAAAAAGTCCATGTGCTAGCACACACGAAAAACTGTAAAATCAACAAATTTCTATTGCGTCGCCAATAAAATGCTCCTAAAACCCTCTTATTCATCACCGGGGCAATAAGAGTTATTTCCTAGGTCATTACGGACGCTACTTTGGAAGAATCCAAGCAAATTCGACTTGGACCCCCGGCACCTAAAAAAATCTGTGGGCTAAGAAACACAAAATACTCGCAAAATTGCCTATTTCCTATTGCGTTGCCATTAAAATGCTCCTAAATCCCTCTAAAGCACCATCTGGGCTATTGGAGCCATTCCCTAGGTCGTTACGGATGCTACTATGGAATAATCCATAGAAATTCGAGCCGAACCCCCGACACCTAAATAATTTGTGGGCTAACACACCAAAAAAAGCTGCTAAAAATTGCCTAATTCCTATTGCATCACTAATAAAATGATCTTTGACCTCTCTAAAGCACCGTTGTGGCTACTTGAGTCATTCCCCAGGTCTTTACGGATGTTAATATGCAAGAATCCAAAAATATTCAACCCGGACACCAGTACCTAAAAAATCCATAAGATAACACAAACAAAAAACTGGCAAAATCAATAAATTCCTATTGCATCATTAATAAAATTCTCCTAAAACCCTCTAATGCACCATCAGGGCTACTAGAGTCATTTCCTAGATCGTTACGGATGCTACTATGAAATAATCCAAGAAAATTCAACTGATAACCCCGACACCCAAATAATTGGTGGGTTAACAGACACAAAAACTGGCAAAATTGCCTTATTTCTTATTGTGTTGCCAATAAAATACTCCTAAATCCCTCTAAAGCACAATCAGGGCTACTAGAGTCGTTCTCTAGGTCGTTATGGATGCTACTATGAAAAAATCCAAGAAAATTTGACCCGGACCCCCGACGCCTAAAACATTCGTTGTCTAACACACACAAAAAACTGGCAAAGTTGCCTAATTCTTGATGTGTCGCCAATAAAATCCTTCTAAACCCCTATAAAGAACCTTCGGGGCTACTAGAGTTGTTCCCCAGGTCATTACAGACGCTATTATGGAAGAATCTAAGAAATTACAACTCGGACCCCAAACACCTAAAAATCCGTATTCTAACACAGGCGAAAAACTGGCAAAATTGCCTAATTCCTGTTACGTCACCAATAAAATGCTTCTAAACCCATCTAAAACACCTCCGGGGCTACTAGAATTATTCTCAGGTCGTTACGAACGATACTATAGAAGAATATAAGAAACTTCGACCGTAACCCTTGGCACCTTAAAAATCCATGGGCTAACAAACACGAAAAACTCGCAAAATCGACTAATCTCTATTGCATCGCCAATAAAATGCTCCTAAACACCTCTAAAGAATCGCCAAAGCCACTGGAGTTGTTTCCCAGGTCGTTACAGATGCTACTATGGAAAAATTCAAGAAAATTAAACCCGGACTCTAGGCACCTAAAATATTCATAGGCTAACACACACGAAAAACTAGAAACAATTGCCTAATTCCTATTGCATCGCCAATAAAATACTCCTAAACCCCTCTAATATAATATCGGGGCTACTGTAATCGTTCCCTAGGTCGTTACAAATTCTACTATGGAATAATCTTAGAAAATTAGACCCGTACCCCCGGCACCTAAAAAATTTGTTGGCTAACACATATGAAAAAATAGAAAATTCATCTAATTCGTATTGCATCGCTAATAAAATACTCCTAAACCTCTTTAAAGTGCAGCCGGGGCTACTGGAGTCGTTCTCCAGATCGTTACCGACGCTACTATAGAAGAATCCAAGAAAATTCCACCCGGACCCCTAATACCTAAAAAATCCATGGGCTAACACACACGAAAAACTGGTAAAATCTTCTAATTTCTATTGCATCGCAAATAAAATCCTCCTAAATCCCTCTAATATGCTACTCGAGCTACTGGAGTCATTTCCAAGGTCATTACAAATGATACTATGGAAGAATCCAAGAAAATTCAACTCGGAACCCCGACACCCAAAAAGATGGTGGGTTAACAGACACAAAAAACTGGCAAAATCGCCTTATTCTAATAAAATGCTCCTAAATCCCTCTAAAGCACCGCCGGGGTTACTGGAGTCGTTCCCTTGTTCGTTACGGATGCTACTATGAAAGAATCCAAGAAAATTTGACCCTGACCCCCGGCACCTAAAAAATCCGTGGGCTAACACATATGAAAAACTGGCAAAATCACCTAATTTTTATTGCATCGCCAATAAAATGCTCCTAAATCCCTCTAAAAACTGTTGGTGTATGGGAGTCGTTCTCCAGGTCGTTACAGATGCTTATGTGGAAGAATCCAAGAAAATTTGGCATCATACCCCCGGTACCTAAAAAATCCATGGGTTAATACACACAAAACATTGGAAAAAATTGACTAACTCCTATTGCATCGCCAATAAAATGCTCCTAAAACCCTCTAATGTACCACCGGGGCTTCTGAAGTCGTTCCTTAGGTCGTTACGGATGCTACTATGGAAGAATCCAAGAAAATTTGACCCGAACCTCTGGCACCTAAAAAATCCGTGGGCTAACACACACAAAAACTGGCAAAATTTCCTAATTCTTGTTGCATCGCCAATAAAATGCTCCTCAATTCCTTTAAAGCATCGTCGCAATGTCAGGGCTATTGTAGTCGTTCCTTAGGTCTTTACAAATGCTACTATGAAATAATCTAAGAAAATTTAGACCCGTACCCCCGACACCTAAAATATCTATGGGCTAACACATATGAAAAAATGGAAAAATCATCTAATTCCTATTGCGTCGCCAATAAAATGCTCCTAAATCTCTTTAAAGTGACGCCAGGCTACTTGAGTCATTCCCCAGGTTGTTACAGATGCTACTATGGAAGAATCTAAGAAAATTCGACCCGGACCTCCAATACCTAAAAAATCCATGGGCTAACACACACGAAAAATTGGCAAAATTTCCTAATTCCTATTGCGTCGCCAATAAAATGCTCCTAAATTCCTTTAAAGCGTCGTCGCAATGTCAGAGTTACTATAGTCATTCCTTAGGTCTTTACAAATGCTACTATGGAATAATCTAAGAAAATTTAGACTCGTACCCCCGGCACCTAAAAAATCTATGGGCTAACACATATGAAAAATGGAAAAATCATCTAATTCCTATTGCGTCGCCAATAAAATGCTCTTAAACCTCCTTAAAGTGCCGCTGGGCTACTTGAGTCATTCCCCAGGTCGTTACGGATGCTACTGTGGAAGAATCCAAGAAAATTCGACTCAGACCTCCGATACCTAAAAAATCCATGGGCTAACACACACGAACAACTGGCAAAATCGACTAATCCTATTGCATCACAAAATAAAATGCTCCTAAATCCCTCTAATATGCTACCAGGGCTACTAGAGTTGTTTCCAAGGTCATTACAAATGCTACTATGGAAGAATCCAAGAAAACTCGACCCGGACCCCCATCACTAAAAAATCCATGGCCTAACACACACGAAAAACTTGCAAAATTGACTAACTTCTATTGCGTCGCAATTAAAATGATCCTAAACCCTTCTAATATGCCGTTGGGGTTATTGGAGTCGTTCCCTTATTCGTTACGGACTCTACTATAAAAGAATCTAAGAAAATTCAACCATGACCCCCGACACCTAAAAAATCTATGGACTAACACACATGAAAAACTAGCAAAATCGCCTAATTCCTATCGCATCGCCAATAAAATGCTCCTAAACCCCTATAAAGCACCGCCAGGTCTACTGGAGTCATTCCCCAGGTCATTAAGGATGCTACTATGGAAGAATCCAAGAAAATTCGGCTCAGACCCTCGGTACCTAAAAAATCCATGGGTTAACACACAAAAAGAACTGGCAAAATCGACTAATTCCTATTGCATCGCCAATAAAATGCTCCTAAAACCCTCCAATGTACCACTGGGGCTTCTAAAGTCATTCCCTAGGTTGTTACGGATGCTAATATGGAAGAATCCAAGAAAATTCGACCCGGACCCCTGGCACCTAAAAAATCTGTGGGCTAACACACACGAAAAACTGGCAAAATTGCCTAATTCCTGTTGCGTCTCCAATAAAATGCTTCTAAACCCTTCTAAATCACCATCGGGGCTGATAGAGTCATTCCCAGGTCATTACGGATGCTACTATAGAAGAATACAAGAAAATTTGATACTGACCCAAGCACCTTAAAAATCCATTGGCTAACACACACGAAAAATTGGCAAAATTGACTAATTCCTATTGCGTGGACAATAAAATGCTTTTAAACTCCCTAATGCACCTCTGGGGCTACTGGAGTCATTCCCTAGGTCGCTACAGACGCTTCTATAGAATAATCAAGGAAAATTGGACCCGGACCCCCAACACCTACAAAATCTGTGGGCCAACACATATGAAAAACTAGAAAAATCACTTACTTCATATTGTTTCGCCCATAAAATTCTTCTAAACCACTGTAAAGCACCGCTGGGGCTACTAGAGTCATTCCCCAGGTCGTTACGGATGCCATTATGGAAAAATCCAAGAAATATCGACCCAGACCCTAGTACCTAAAAAATCAATGGGCTAACATAAATGAAAAATTGGAAACATCGACTAATCCTATTGCGTCGCCATTAAAATGCTTCTAAAACCCTCTAATGCACCACCGGGGCTACTGGAGTCATTTCCTAGGTCATTACGAACGCTACTATAAACAAAATCCAAAAATATTCGACTCGGACCTCCGACACCTAAAATTTCCGTGGGCTTACACACACGAAAAACTAGAAAAATCGGATAATTCCTATTGCGTCGCCAATAAAATGCTCCCAAACCCCTCTAAAGGGCCTTTGGAGCTACTAGAGTCATTCCACAGGTCATTACGAACTCTACTTTGAAAGAATCAAAAAATTCGACCCAGACCCCTGGCACCTAAAAAATCTAGAGAATAACACACACGAAAAACTGGCAAAATTGCCTAATTTCTGTTACGTCGCAAATAAAATGCTCCTAAATACCTCTAATACGCTGTCGGGGATACTGGAGTCATTCCCCAGGTCGTTATGGTCACAACTATAGAAGAATCGAAGAAAATTCGACCCGAACCCCCGGTACCTAAAAAATCTATGGGCTAACACACACGAAAAACTGGCAAAAATCACTTAATTCCTATTGCATCACCAATAAAATATTTCTTAACCCCTCTAAAGCACCACCGGGGCTACTGATATCATTTTCCAGGTCGTTACGGATGCTACTACGAAATAAACCAAGAAAATTCAACCCGGACCTCTGGCACCTAAAAAATTCGTGGAATAACACACATGAAAAACTGGCAAAATCACCTAATTCCTGTTGCATCGCAATTAAAATGCTCCTAAACCCCTTTGATGACCCACTAGGGCTATTGAAGTCGTTCTTAAGTCATTACTGACGCTACTATTGAAGAATACAAAAACAATTGACCTAGACCCCCTGCTAACACACGCGAAAAACTGCAAAATCACGTAATTCCTATTGTATCGCCAATAAAATGTTCCTAAACCCTTGTAAAGCCCCGCTGGGGAGACTACTGTCATTTCCTAGGTTATTAAGGATGCTACTATGAAAGAATCCAAAAATATTAGACTCGGACCTCCGACACCTAAATTTTCTGTGGGCTTACACACATGAAAAACTAGCAAAATCGCATAATTCCTATTGCATCGCCAATAAAATGCTCCTAAACCCCTCTAAAGGACTGTTGGGGCTACTAGAGTCATTCTCCAGGTCATTACGAACGTTATTATGGAAGAATCTAAGAAAATTCGACCCATACCCCCGACACCTAAAAAATCTATGGACTAACACAAATAAAAAACTGGTAAAATTGCCTAATTCCTATTGCATCGCAAATAAAATCCTCCTAATTACCTCTAATGCACCGTCGGGGCTATTGGAGTCATTGCCAAGATCGTTAAGGACACAATTATGGAAGAATCCAAGTAAATTCGACCTAGACCCCCGACACTTAAAAATTCCATGGGCGCACACATGAAAAACTGGCAAAATAGCCTAATTCCTACTACGTCGCTAATAAAATGCTCTAAAACCCTTTTAAAGCATTGTCGGGGCTACTGGAGTCATTCCTCAAGTTGTTATGGATGCTGCAATAAAGAGTCCAAGAAAATGCGACCCATAACCTCGGCACCTAAATAATCTATGGGATAACACACACGAAAAACTAGCAAAATTGCCTAATTCTTATTGTGCCACAAATAAAATGCTCCTAAACCTCTCTAAAGCATTGTCGGGGCTACTAGAGATATTCACCAGGTCTTTAAGGATGCTACTATGGAAGAATCCAAGAAAATTCGACCTTGACCCCCAGCACCTAAAAAATCCAAGGGCTAACAAACATGAAAAACTGATAAAATCACCTAATTCCTATTGCGTCGCCAATAAAATGCTCCAAAACCCCATCTAATGCTTTGCTAGGGCTACTGGAGTCGATCCCAAGGTTGTTACGGATGTTGCAATGGAAGAATCTAAGAAAATACTACCCAGACCCCAAGTACCTAATCAATCTGTGGGCTAAATCACACGAAAAACTAGCAAAATCACCTAATTCCTATTGCGTCAACAATAAAATGCTCCTTAACCCCTCTAATGCGCCGCCGTGGCTACTAGAGTCGTTCTCTAGGTCGTTACGGATGTTACTATGGAAGAATCCAAAAAAATCGACCCAGACCCCCGACACCTAAAAAATCCATGGGATAACACACACGAAAAACAGGCAAAATCCACCGGGGCTACTGGAGTCATTCCCCAGGTCGTTACGTATGCTACTATGGAAAAATCCACGAAATTCGACCTGAACCTCGGGCATCTAAAAAAATCTGTGGGCAAACACACACGAAAAACTGGCAAAAATTACCTAATTCCTATTGCGTCGCCAATAAAATATTTTTAAACCTTCTAAAGCGCCACCGGGTCTACTGGAGTCGTTCTCGAGGTCTTTACGGATGCTACTATGAAGGAAACCAAGAAAATTTGACCCAGACCTCTGGCACCTAAACAATTCGTGGAATAACACACACGAAAAACTGGCAAAATCGCCTAATTCCTGTTGCATCGCAATTAAAATGCTCCTAAACCCTTTTGATGACCCACCGGGGCTATTGAAGTCGTTCTTAGGTCATTAATGACGCTACTATGTAAGAATACAAAAATAATTAACCTAGACCCTCGGCTAACACATACGAAAAACATGCAAAATCTCATAATTCCTATTATATTGCCAATACAAATGCTCCTAAACCCTTGTAAAGCTCCGCCGGGGCTACTGGTGTCGTTTCCTATGACAGAAGCCAAAAATATTCGACCCGGACCTCAGGCACCTAAAATTTCCGTGGGCTTACACACGAGAAAAACTAGCAAAATCGCATACTTCCTATTGCGTCGTCAATAAAATGCTCCTAAACCCATCTAAAGGGCCATTGGGTCTACTAGAGTCATTCCCCAGGTCATTACGGACATTACTATGGAAGAATCCAAGAAAGTTCGATCCATACCCCCGCCACCTAAAAAATCCATAGGCTAACAAACATGAAAAACTGGCAAAATTTTCTAATTCCTGTTGCGTCGCAAATAAAATGCTCCTAAACACCTCTAATGCACTGCCAGGGCTACTAGAGTCATTCCCTAGATCGTTGCAGACATAACTATGTATGAATCCAAGAAAATTCGACCTAGACCCCTAACACCTAAAAATTCGATGGGCAAACACATGAATAACTGGCAAAATTCCTAATTCTTGTTACGTCACCAAAAAATGCTCTAAAACCCTTCTAAAGCATCGCCCAGGCTACTATAGTCATTCCCCAAGTCGTTACAGATGCTGCAATGGAAGAGTCCAAGAAAATTCGACCAGGAACCCCAACACCTAAACAATCTGTGGGATAACACACACGAAAAACTAGCAAAATCACCTAATTTCTATTGCGTCGCCAATAAAATCCTCCTTAACACCTTTAAAGCGCCGTCGGGGCTACTGGAATCGTTCCCCAAGTCGTTACGGATGCTACTATGGAAGAATCCAAGAAATTGTAACTCCTAACCCTAGCACCTTAAAAATTCATGGGCTAAGAAATACGAAAAACTGGCAAAATCATCTAAATTCATGTTACGTCGCCAATAAAATGCTCTAAAACTATTCTAAAGCATCGCCGGGGCTACTGGAGTCTTTCCCTAGGTCATTAAGGATGATGCAATTGAAGAGTTCAAGAAAATTCAACCCAGAACCTCGGCAACTAAAATTTCTGTGGGCTAACATACACAAAAAACTGATAAATTCATCTAATTCCTATTGCGTCGCCAATAAAATACTTCTAAACCCCTCTAAAGTGACGTCGGGGCTACTGGAGTCATTTTCTAGGTCATTACGGATGCTACTATGAAAGAATCCAAGAAAATTGGGCCTAATCCCCTGACACCTAAATAATTCGTGGGATAACACACACAAAAAATTGGAAAAATTGCCTAATTTCTGTTGCGTCACAAATAAAATGCTCTTAAGCCCCTCTGATGCCCCGCCGGGGCTATTGAAGACGTTCCTTAGGTCGTTATGGACTCTACTATGGAAGAATCCAAAAAAATTTAACCCAAACTCCCGACACCTAAAAATTCTGTGGGCTACAACACACGAAAAACAGGCAAAATCGCCTAATTCCTATTGTGTCGCCAATAAAATGCTCCTAAACCTTCTAAAGCCACGCTGGGGCTACTAGTGTCATTCCGTAGGTCATTACGGATGCAAATAGGGAGGAATCCAAGAAAATTCGACCCGGACCCCTGGCAGCTAAAAAATCCGTGGGCTAACATACACGGAAAATTGGCAAAATCGCCTAATTCCT
This sequence comes from Solanum dulcamara, assembly GCF_947179165.1. Classification (NCBI taxonomy): domain Eukaryota; kingdom Viridiplantae; phylum Streptophyta; class Magnoliopsida; order Solanales; family Solanaceae; genus Solanum; species Solanum dulcamara. Next base: position 737,258 of record NC_077241.1, on the reverse strand, counting down.
ATTGCATCGCTAATAAAATGCTCCTAAACCACTCTAAAGTGTCGTCGAAGCTACTAGAGTCGTTCCCCAGGTCATTACAAATGCTACTATGGAAGAATCTAAGAAAATTCGACCCAGATCTCTGGCACCTAAAAAATCCGTGGCTAACACACACGAAAAACTAGCAAAATTACCTAATTCCTGTTGCGTCGCCAATGAAATGCTCCAAAAAACTTCTAATGCACCGCCATGGATACTGGAGTCGTTCCCCAGGTCTTTACGGATTCTACTATGAAAGAATCAAAGAAAATACAACCCGGACCCCTGGCACCTAAAAAATCCATGTGCTAACACACACAAAAAACTGGTAAAATCGCCTAATTCCTGTTGCATCGCTAATAAAATGCTCAAAAACCCTTCTAAAGTATCGCCTAGGCAACTGGAGTCGTTCCCCAGGTCATTAAGGATACTTCAATGGAAGAATCCAAGAAAATGCGACCCAGAACCCCAACACTTAATCAATCTGTGGGCTAACACACACGAAAAACTAGCAAAATCGCCTAATTTCTATTGCGTCGTTAATAAAATGCTCCTTATCCCCTCTAAAGCAGTGTCGGGGCTACTGAGTCATTCTCCAGGTTGTTACGGATGCTACTATGGAAGAATCCAAGAAAATTTGACTCGGACCCACTGCACCTTAAAAATTCATGGGCTAACACACACGAAAAACTAGCAAAATTGCCTAATTCCTATTACGTCGCCAATAAAATGCTCCTAAACCCTCTAATGTACCGCAGGGGCTATTGGAGTTGTTACCTAGGTTATTACAGACGCTAGTATGGAAGAATCAAAGAAAATTAGACATGGACCCCCGGCACCTAAAATATTTGTGGGCTAACACACACGAAAAACTGGCATTCCCAGGTCATTATGGATGTTTCTACTGAAGAATTTAAGAAAATTAGACCTGTACCACCAGCACCTAAATAGTTCGTGGGCTAACACACACGAAAAACTGGCAAAATCGTCTAATTCCTATTGCGTAGCCAAGAAAATAATCCTCAAAACCTCTACTTCGTCGTAGGGGCTACTAGAGTAGTTCCCAAGGTCTTTACGGATGCAACTATGGAAGAATCCATGAAAATTCAACCTGAACCCCCGGCACCTAAAAATCTGTGGGCTAACACACAAGAAAAACTAGCAAAGTCACCTAATTCTTATTGTGTCGCCAAGAAAATGCTTTTAAACCCCTCTAAAGCGCCGCCGAGGCTACTGAGTCAATCCCAGGTTATTACGGACGTAATATGGAAGAATCCAAGAAAATTTGACCCGGACCCCCGGCACCTAAAATATTTGTGGGCTAACACATACGAATAATTGGTAAAATTACCTAATTCCTATTACATCACCAATAAAATGCTCCTAAACCCCTCTAATGTGCCGCTGGGCTACTGGAGTCATTCTCCAGGTCGTTACGGACTCTAATATGGAAGAACCCAAGAATGTTTGACTCGGACCCCTAGCACCTAAAAAATCTGTGGGCTAACACACACAAAAAACTAGTAAAATTACCTAATTCCTATTGCGTCGACAATAAAATACTTCTAAACCCCTATAAAGCACCGTTGGGGCTACTAGAGTCATTTCGTAGGTCGTTATGGATGCTACTATGGAAGAATCCAAGAAATCTCGACCTGAACCTCCAGCACCTAAAAAGTTCATGGAATAACACATGAAAAACTGGCAAAATCTCCTAATTCCTATTGCATCGTAATTAAAATGCTCCTAAACCCCTCTGATGCCTCGCCGGGGCTACTGAAGTCATTTCCTAAGTTGTTACGAACGCTACTATGGAAGAATCCAAAAAAAATTGACCCAGACCCCCAGATAACACACACAAAAAACTGGCAAAATCGCCTAATTACAATTGTGTCACCAATAAAATGCTTCTATTACCTTCTTAAGCCCCGCCGGAGCTACTGGTGTCGTTTCCTAGGTCGTTACGGATGCTTCTATGGAAGAATCCAAAAATATTCGACCCAGACCCCTGGCACCTAAAGATTTTGTGGGCTAACACAGACGAAAAACTGGCAAAATAGCCTAATTCCTATTGCAATTCCAATAAAATGCTCCTTAAATCCTCCCAAAGAACAGTCGGGGCTACTGGAGTCGTTTCCATTGCTTCGCTAATAAAACACTTCTAAACCCCTCTAAAGCATTATAGGGGCTACTGGAGTTGTTTTCCATGTCGTTACGGTTTCTACTATGGAACAAACCAAGAAAATTTAACTTGGACCTCCGACACCTAAAAAATTCATGGAATAACACATACAAAAAACTGGCAAAATCGACCAATTCCTATTGTGTCGCAAATAAAATGCTCCTAAATCCCTCTAAAGTACCACCGGGTTACTGATAGTAGCATTCTTAACGACCTGAGGAATGACTCCAGTAGCCCCGAAGGCGCTATATAGGGTTTAAGGAGCATTTTATTGGCGACGCAATAGGAATTAGGCGATTTTGCCAGTTTTCCTGTGTCTTAGCCCACGGATTCTTTGAGTGCCGGGGTCCGTGTCAAATGTTCTTGTATTTTTCCATAGTAGTGTTCGTAATGACCTGAGGAACGACTCAAGTAGTCCCGGCAGCGCTTTAGAGGGGTTTAGGAGCATGTTATTGGCGACGCAATAAGAATTAGGCGATTTTGCCAGTTTTTCGTGTGTGTTAGCCCACGAATATTTTAGGTGCCGGGGGTCTGGGTCAAATTTTCTCGAATTCTTCCATAGTATCATCCGTAACGACCTGGGGAATGACTCCAGTAGCCCCGGCGGCACTTTAGAGGGGTTTAGGAGCATTTTATTGGTGACGCAATTGGAATTAGGCGATTTTGCTAGTTTTTTGTGTGTATTAGCCCACGAATATTTTAGGTGCCGGGTGTACGGGTCAAAATATCATGGATTCTTCCATAGTAGCGTCTGTAACGATCTGGGAACGACTCCAGTAGCCTTGGCTGCGCTTTAGAGTGGTTTTGGAGCATTTTATGGGCGACGATGCATTAGGAATTAGGCAATTTTGCCATTTATTCGTGTGTGTTAGCCTACGGAATTTTTAGGTGCTGAGGGTCTGGGTTGAATTTTCTTGGATTCTTCAATAGTAGCTACCATAACGACGTGGGAACGATTCCAGTAACCCCGGCGGAATTTTAGAGAGGTTTAGGAGTATTTTATTATCGATGTAATAGGAATTAGGCGATTTTGCCAGTTTTCCTGTGTGTTAGCCCACAGATTCTTTAGGTGCCGGGGGTCCAGGTCAAATTTTCTTGGATTCTTCCATAGTAGTGTCCGTAACGACCTGGGGGACGACGCCAATAGCCCCGGCGGCGCTTTAGTAGGGTTTAGGAGCATTTTATTGGCGACGCAATAGGAATTAGGCGATTTTTTCCAGCTTTTCGTGTGTGTTAGCCCACGAATTATTTAGGTGCTGGGGGTTCGAGTCAAATTTTCTTGTATTCTTCTATAGTAGCGTCCGTAACGACCTGGGGAACGATTCTAGCAGCTCCAGTGGTGCTATAGAGGGGTTTAGGAGTATTTTATTGGCGACGCAATAGGAATTAAGCGATTTTGCCAATTGTTCGTGTGTGTTAGCCCACGAATATTTTAGGTGCCGGGTGTCCAGGTAAACTTTTCTTGGATTCTTCCATAGTATCGTCCGTAACGACCTGGAGAACGAATCTAGCAACCCCGGTGGTGCTATAGAGGGGTTTAGGAGTATTTTATTGGCGACGCAATAGGAATTAGGCGATTTTGCCAATTTTTCATGTGTGTTAGCCCACGGATTTTTTAGGTGCCGGGGGTTAGGGTCAAAATTTCTTGGATTCTTCTATAGTAGTGTCCATAACGACCTAGGGAACAACTCCAGTTATCCCGGCGGCGCTTTAGAGGGGGTTAGGAGCATTTTATTGGCGATGCAATAGGAATTAGGCGATTTTGCCAGTCTTTCGTGTGTGTTAGCCCACAAAATTTTAAGGTGCTGGGGGTACGGGTCAAACTTTTTTGGATTCTTCCATAGTAGCGTCCATAACGACTGGGGAACGACTCCAGTAACCCCGACGGCGCTTTAGAGGGGGTTAGGATCATTTTATTGGCGACGCAATAGGAATTAGGCTATTTTGCCAGTTTTCCGTGTGTGTTAGCCCACAGAATTTTTAGGTGCCGGGGGTCTGGGTCAAAATTTCTTTGATTCTTCCATAGTAGCGTCCATAACGACCTGGGGAACGACTCCAGTAGCCCCGACGATGCTTTAGAGGGGTTTAGGAGCATTTTATTAGAGACGCAATAGGAATTAGGCAATTTTACAAGTTTTTCGTGTGTGGCAGCCCACAGATTTTTTAGGTGCCGGGGTGCGGGTCGAATTTTCTTTGATTCTTCCATAGTAGAATCCGTAATGACCTAGGAAATTACTCCAGTAGCCCCTTGGCGCTTTAGAGGGGTTTAGGAGCATTTTATTGGCAACACAATAGGAATTTGGCAATTTTAACACTTTTTTGTGTGTAAACCCACAGATATTTTAGGTGCCGGGGGTCCGGGTCGACTTTTCTTGGATTCTTCCATACTAGCATCTGTAACGACCTAGGGAACGACTACAGTAGCCCCGGCGGCGCTATAGACTGGTTTAGGAGTATTTTATTGGAGATGCAATAGGAATTAGACAATTTTGCCAGTTTTTCGTGTGTTAATCCACAGATTTTTTAGGTGCCGGGGGTCCGTGTCAAATTTTCTTGGATTCTTCCATAGTAGCGTCCGTAACGACCTGGAGAATGACTCCAATAGCCCCAGCAGCGCTTTAGAGGGGTTTAGGAGCATTTTATTGGCGACGCAATAGGAATTATGCAATTTTGCCAGTTTTTTGTGTGTTTTAGCCCACAGATTTTTTAGGTGCCGGGGGTCCGGGTCAAAGTTTCTTGGCTTCTTCCATAGTAATGTCTGTAACGACTTGGGGAACAACTCCAGTAGCCTCAGCGGCGCTTTAGAGGGGTTTAGGAGCATTTTATTGTCGACGCAATAGGAATTCGGCGATTTTGCCAGTTTTTCATATGTGTTAGCCCACAGATTTTTTAGGTGTTGGAGGTGCAGGTCGAATTGTCTCGTATTCTTCAATATTAGCATCCGTAACGACCTGGGGAATGACTCCAGTAACCCCGGCGGTGCTTTAGAGGGGTTTAGGAGCATTTTATTGGCGATACAATAGGAATTAGGTAATTTTGCTAGTTTTTTGTGTGTCTTAGCCCACGAATATTTTAGGTGCTGGGGGTCCGAGTCAAATTTTATTTGATTCTTCCATAGTAGCATCCGTAACGACCTGGGGAACGACTCCAGTAGCCCTGGCTGCACTTTAGAGTAGTTTAGGAGCATTTTATTGGCGACAACGCAATAGGAATTAGCCGATTTTGCCAGTTATTCTTGTGTGTTAGCCCACGGAATTTTTAGGTGCGGAGGGTCCGGATCGAATTTTCTTGGATTCTTACATTGTAGCGTCTTTAACGACTTGGGGAATGACTCCAGTATCCCCGGAGGCACTATATAGGGGTTAAGGAGTATTTTATTGGCGACGCAATAGGAATTAGGCTATTTTGCCAGTTTTCCTGTGTGTGTTAGCCCACGGATTCTTTAGGTGCCGGGGTCCGTGTCAAAATTTCTTGTATTCTTCCATAGTAGTGTCCGTAATGACCTGGGAAACGACTCCAGTAGTCCCGGCGGTGCTTTAGAGGGGTTTAGGAGCATTTTATTGGCGACGCAATAGGTATTAGGCGATTTTGCTAGTTTTTTGTGTGTTTTAGCCCACGAATATTTTAGGTGCCGGGGGTTCGGGTCAAATTTTCTCGGATTCTTCCATAGTAGCATCCGTAATGACCTAGGGAATGACTCCAGTAGCCCCGGCGGCGCTTTAGAGGGGTTTAGGAGCATTTTATTGGCGACACAATAGGAATTAGGCGATTTTACTAGTTTTTTGTGTGTGTTAGCCCACGAATATTTTAGGTGCCGGGGGTTTGGGTCAAAATTTCATGGATTATTCCATAGTTGCATCCGTAACGATATGGGAATGACTCCACTAGCCCTGGCTGCGCTGTAGAGTGGTTTAGGAGCATTTTATTGGCGACGACGCATTAGGAATTAGGCAATTTTGCTAGTTATTCGTGTGTGTTAGCCCACAGAATTTTTAGGTGTTGAGGGTCCGGGTCAAATTTTCTTGGATTCTTCAATAGTAGCTACCATAACAACGTGGGAACTACTCCAGTAACCCCGGCGGCATTTTAGAGAGGTTTAGGAGCATTTTATTCTCGACGTAATAGGAATTAGGCGATTTTGCCAGTTTTCCTGTGTGTAAGCCCATAGATTCTTTAGGTGCTGGGGGTCCGGGTCAAATTTTCTTGGATTCTTCCATAGTAGTGTCCGTAACGACCTGGGGAACGACTCCAGCAGCCCCGACTGCGCTTTAGAATGGTTTAGGAGCATTTTATTGGCGACGACGCAATAGGAATTAGGCAATTTTGCTAGTTATTCATGTGTGTTAGCCCACAGAATTTTTAGGTCCTGAGGGTCCGGGTCAAATTTTCTTGGATTCTTCAATAGTAGCATCCGTAACGACCTGAGAATGACTCCAGTAGCCCCAACGGCGCTTTAGAGGGGTTTAGGAGCATTTTATTGGCAACAAAATAGGAATTAGGCAATTTTGCCACTATTCATGTGTGTTAGCCCACAGATATTTTAGGTGTCCGGGGTATGGGTCGAATTTTCTTGGATTCTTCCATAGTAGTGTCCGTAACGACCTAGAGAAATGACTCTAGTAGCCCCGACAGCGCTTTAGAGGGGTTTAGGAGCATTTTATTAGAGATGCAATTGGAATTAGGCAATTTTTTCTAGTTTTTCGTGTGTGTTAGCCCACTGATTTTTTACGTGCCGGGGGTCCATGTCGAAATTTCTTGGATTATTTCATAGTAGCGTCCGAAAAAACCTGGGAAACAACTCCAGTAGCCCCAGCGGCGCTATATAGGGGTTTAGGAGCATTTTATTCAAAACACAATAGTAATTAGGCAATTTTGCTAGTTTTTCGTGTGTGTTAGGTTAGCCCAAAGAATTTTTAGGTGCCGGGGGTACGGGTCAAATTTTCTTAGTTTCTTCTATAGTATCATCCTTAACGACTGGGAGAACGACTCCAGTAGCCCCGACGGCGATTTTGAGGGGTTTTGGAGCATTTTATTGGCGACGCAATAGGAATTAGGCAATTTTGCCAGTTTTTCGTGTGTATTAGCATAATAATTTTTAGATGCCGAGGGTCTGGGTCGAATTTTCTTGGATTCTTCCATAGTAGTATCCGTAACGACATGGGGAACGACTCTAGTAGCACCGGCGGTACTATAGTGGGGTTTAGGAGCATTTTATTGGCGATGCAATAGAAATTAGGTGATTTTGCCAGTTTTTCGTATATGTTAGCCCTCGGATTTTTTAGGTACCGGGGGTCCGGGTAAAATTTTCTTGCATTCTTCCATAGTAGCATCCGTAACGACCTGGGAAACGAATCCAGTAGCTCCGGCGGTGATTTAGATTGGTTTAAGAGCATTTTATTTGTGACATAATTGGAATTAGGCGATTTTGCCAGTCTTTCGTGTGTGTTAGCCCACGGATTTTTAAGTTGCCGGGGGTACGGGTCGAAATTTCTTGGATTCTTCCGTAGTAGCGTCCGTAATGACCTGAGGAATGACACTAGTAGCCCCGGCGGCGCTTTAGAGGGGTTTAGGAGCATTTTATTGGCGACGCAATAGCAATTAGGCTATTTTGATAGTTTTTCATGTGTTTTTAGCCTACAGGTTTTTTAGGTGCCGGGGGTCCGGGTAAAATTTTCTTGGATTCTTCAATAGTAGCATCCGTACGACCAGGGGACTGAATCCAGTAGCCCCAGCGGTGCTTTAGAGGGGTTTAGGAACATTTTATTGGTGACGCAATAGGAATTAGACGATTTTGCCAGTTTTCCGTGTGTGTTAGCCCACAGATTTTTTAGGTGCTGGGGTTCCAGGTCAAATTTTCTTTGATTCTTCCATTATAGCGTCCGTAATGACTTGGGGAACGACTCCAGTAGCCCCGACGACGCTTTAGAGGGGTTTAGGAGTATTTTATTGGCGACGCAATAAGAATTAGGCGATTTTGCTAGTTTTTCGTGTGTGGCAGCCCACGGATTTTTTAGCTGCCGGGGTTGCAGGTGGAATTTTCTTGGATTATTCCATAGTAGCGTCCGTAATGACCTGAGGAATGACTCCAGTAGCCCCGGTGGCACTTTAGATGGTTTTAGGAGTATTTTATTGGCAACACAATAGGAATTAAGCAATTTTGCCACTTTTCGTGTGTGTTAACCCACAGATATTTTAGGTGTCGGGGGTTTGGGTTGAATGTTCTTGGATTCTTTAATAGTAGCATTCGTAATGACCTGGGAACGACTCTAGTAGCCCCGGCGATGCTTTAAAGAGGTTTAGGATCATTTTATTAGAGATGCAATAGGAATTAGGCGATTTTGCCAGTTTTTTGTGTTTGTTAGCCCACGGATTTTTTACGTGCCGGGGGTCCATGTTGAAATTTCTTGGATTCTTCCATAGTAGCGTCCGTAAGGACCTGGGGAACGACTCCAGTATCCTCGGCGGCGCTTTAGAGGGGGTTAGGAGCATTTTATTAGCGACATAATAGGAATTAGGCGATTTTGATAGTTTTTCGTGTGTGTTAGCTCACGGATTTTTTACGTGTCGGGGGTCCGTGTCGAAATTTCTTGGATTCTTCCATAGTAGCATCCGTAACAACCTGGGAATGACTCAAATAGCCCCGGAGGCGCTATAGAGGAGTTTAGGAGCATTTTATTTGAGATGCAATAGTAATTAGGCAATTTTGCCAATTTTTTGTGTGTGTTAGCCTACAGAATTTTTAGTTACCAGGGGTCCGGGTCGAAATTTCTTGGTTTCTTCCATAGTAGCATCCGTAATGACCTGGGAAACAACTCTAGTAGATCCGGCGACGCTTTAGAGGGGTTTAGGAATATCTTTTTAGAGATGCAATAGGAATTAGGCGATTTTGCTAGTTTTTCTTGTGTGTTAGCCCACAGATTTTTTACGTGCCGGGGGTCTGGGTCAAATTTTCTTGGATTCTTCCATAGTAGCATCTGTAATGACCCGGGGAATGGCTCCAGTAGCCCCGGTGGTGCTATAGAGGGGTTTAAGAGCATTTTATTATAGATGCAATAGTAATTAGGCAATTTTGCCAGTTTTCGCGTGTGTTAGCCCACAGAACTTTTAGGTTACGGGGGTCCGTGTCGAATTTTCTTGGTTTCTTCCATAATAGCATCCGTAACGACCTGGGGAACGACTCCAGTAGCCCTCACGGCGCTATAGAGCGGTTTAGGATAATTTTATTGGAGATGCAATAGTAATTAGTCAATTTTGTCAGTTTTTTGTGTGTGTTAGCACACAGAATTTTTAGGTACCGGGGGTCCGGGTTGAATTTTCTTTGTTTCTTCCATAATAGCGTACTTAACGACATGGAGAACGACTCCAGTAGCCCCAGCAGCGCTATAGAGGGGTTTAGGAGCATTTTATTGGTGACGCAATAGTAATTAGGCAATTTTGCCAGTTTTTCATGTGTGTTAGTCCACAGAATTTTTAGGTACCGGGGGTCCGAGTTGAATTTTCTTGGATTCTTCCATAGTAGCATCTGTAACGACCTGGGGAACGACTCTAATAACCCTGACGGCACTATAGAGGGGTTTAGGAGCATTTTATTGGCGACGCAATAGAAATTAGGCAATTTTTGCCAGTTTTTCGTGTGTATTAGCCCACAGATCTTTTAGGTGCCGAGGGTCCGGGTCAAATTTTCATGGAGTTTTCCATAGTAGCATCCGTAACGACCTGAGGAACAACTCCAGTAGCCTTGGTGGGGGATTTAGAGGGGTTTAGGAGCATTTTATTGGCAACGCAATAGGAATTAGGCAATTTTGCCACTTTTTCATGTGTGGTAGCCCACGGATATTTTAGGTGCCGGGGGTCCGGGTCGAATTTTCTTGGATTCTTCCATAGTTGCGTCCGTAACGAACTGGGGAACAACTCCAGTAGCCCCGGAGGTACTTTAGATAGGTTTAGGAGCATTTTATTGGCGACGTAATAGGAATTAGGCGCTTTTGTCAGTTTTTTGTGTGTGTTAGCCCACAGAATTTTTAGGTGCTGGGGGTCCGGGTCGAATTTTCATGGTTTCTTCCATAGTAGCATCCGTAACGACCTAGGTAATGACTCTTGTAGACCCGGCGGCGCTTTAGAGGGGTTTAGGAGAATTTTATTAGAGACGCAATAGGAATTAGGCAATTTTGCCAATTTTTCGTGTGTGTTAGCCCACGGATTTTTTACGTGCTGGGGGTCCGTGTCGAAATTTCTTGGAATATTCCATAGTAGTGTCCGTAATGACCTAGGAAACGACTCCAGTATCTCCGGCGATGCTATAGAAGGGTTTAGTAGCATTTTATTGGAGACGATATAGTAATTAGGCAATTTTGCTAGTTTTTCATGTGTGTTAGCCAACAGAATTTTTAGGTGCCGGGGGTCCGGGTCGAATTTTCTTAGTTTCTTCTATGGTATCGTCTGTAACGACCTAGGGAACGACTCCAGTAGCCCCGACAATGCTATAGAGGTGTTTAGGAGCATTTTATTGGCGACGCAATAGGAATTAGGTAATTTTGCCAGTTTTTCGTGTGTCTTAGCCCATGGATCTTTTAGATGCCGGGGGTCTGGGTCAAATTTTCTTGGTTTCTTCAATAATAGCATCCGTAATGACCTGGGAAATGACTCTAGTAGCCCCAGCGGTGCTATAGAATGGTTTCGGAGCATTTTATTGGCGACGCAATAGAAATTAGTAAATTGTGCTACTTTTTCGTGTGTGTTAGCCCAGGGTTATTTTAGGTACCGGGGGTCCGAGTCGAATTTTCTTGGATTCTTCCATAGTAGCATCCTTAATGACCTGGGGAACGACTCTAGTAGAACTGGCGGCGCTATAGAGGGGTTTAGGATCTTTTTATAAGAGACGCAATAGGAATTAGGCGATTTTGCTAGTTTTTCGTGTGTGTTAGCCCACAGATTTTTTACGTGATGGGGGTCCGTGTCGAAATTTCTTGGATTCTTCCATAGTAGCATTCGTAATGGCCTAGGGAATGACTCCAGTATCCCTGGTGGCGCTATAGAGGGGTTTAGGAGCATTCTATTGGAAATGTAATAGTAATTAGGCAATTTTGCTAGTTTTTTGATTGTGTTAGCCCACATAATTTTTAGGTGTTGGGGGTCCAGGTCGAATTTTCTTAGTTTTTTCCATAGTAGCATCCATAACGACCTGGGGAACGACTCCAGTAGCCACGGCGATGCTATAGAGGGGTTGAAGAGCATTTTATTGTCGACGCAATAGGAATTAAGCGATTTTGCTAGTTTTTTGTGTGTGTTAGCTTATGGATTTTTTAGGTGTCGGTGGTCCGTGTCGAAATTTCTTGGATTCTTCCATAGTAGCTTCCGTAACGACCTGGGGAACGACTCCAGCAGCCCCGGCCATGCTATAGAGGGGTTTAGTAGCATTTTATTAGAGACGCAATAGGAATTAGGTGATTTTGCCAGTTTTTCGTATGTGTTAGCCCACAGATTTTTTACATGCCGGGGGTCCGTGTCAAAATTTCTTAGATTATTCCATAGTAGCGTCCGTAATGACTTGGGGAACGACTCCAGTAGCCCCGGCGATGCTATGGAGGGGTTTAGGAGCATTTTATTGGCAACGCAATAGGAATTAGACAATTTTCCCACTTTTTGGTGTGTGTTAGCCCACAGATATTTTTGGTGCCAGGGGTCCGGGTCAAAATTTCTTGGATTCTTCCATAGTAGCATCCATAACGACTTGGGGAACAACTCCAGTAGCCCCAGCGGCGGTTTAGAGGGGTTTAGGTTCATTTTAATAGAGACGCAATAGGAATTAGGCGATTTTGCAAGTTTTTCGTGTGTTAGCCCACAAATTGTTTATGTGCCGGGGGTCTGTGTCGACTTTTCTTGGATTCTTCCATAGTAGCGTCCTTAACAACCTGGGCAACGACTCTAGTAGCCCCGGTGGCGCTATAGAGGAGTTTAGGAGCATTTTATTGGAGATGCAATAGTAATTAGGCAATTTTGCCAGTTTTTCGTGTGTGTTAGCCCACATAATTTTTAGGTGCCAGGGGTCTGGGTCGAATTTTCTTGTTTTCTTCCATAGTAGCATCCGTAATGACCTGGGAAACAACTCCAGTAGATCCGGCGACGCTTTAGAGGGGTTTAGGAATATCTTTTTAGAGATGCAATAGGAATTAGCCAATTTTGCCAGTTTTTCGTGTGTGTTAGCCCATGGATTATTTAGGTGCTGCAGGTCCGTATTTAAATTTTTAGGATTCTTCCATAGTTGCATCCGTAACGACTTGTGGAATGACTCCAGTAGCCCCAGCGGTGCTATGGAGGGGTTTAGGAGCATTTTATTAGAGACGCAATAGGAATTAGGCGATTTTGCCAGTTTTTTGTGTGTGTTAGCCCACAGATTTTTTACGTGCCGGGGGGATAGTGTCAACATTTTTTGGATTCTTCCATAGTAGCATCCGTAAAGACCTGGGAACGACTCCAGTAGCCCCGACGGCGCTATAGAGGGGTTTAGGAGCATTTTATTAGCGACGCAATAGAAATTAGGCAATTTTGCAAGTTTTTCGTACGTGTTAGCCCATGGATATTTTAGGTGTTGGGGGTCCGAGTTGAATTTTCTTGGATTCTTCAATAGTAGCATCTGTAATGACTTGGGAAACAACTCTAGTAGCTCCGGCGGTGCTTTAGAGGGGTTTAGGATCATTTTATTAGAGACGCAATAGAAATTAGGCGATTTTGCCAGTTTTTCGTTTGTGTTAGCCCGCAGATGTTTTACGTGCCAGGGGTCCGTGTCTAAATTTCTTGGATTCTTCCATAGTAGCATCCGTAACGACCTGGGGAATGACTATAGTAGCTCTGGCGGCGCTATAGATGGGCTTAGGAGCATTTTATTGGAGATGCATTAGTAATTAGGTAGTTTTACCAGTATTTTGTGTGTGTTAGCCCACATAATTTTTAGGTGTCGGGAGTCCGGGTCGAATTCTCTTGTTTTCTTCCATAGTAGAGTCCTTAACGACCTGGGGAACGACTCCACTAGTCCCGGCGGCGCAATAGAGGTGTTTAGGAGCATTTTATTGGCGACGCAATAGGAATCAGGCAATTTTTCCAATTTTTTGTGTGTGTTAGCCCACGGATATTTTAGGTGCCGGGGGTCTGGGACTAATTTTCTAGGATTCTTCCATAGTAACGTCCGTAACGACCTGGGAAACGACTCTAGTAGCCCCGGCGGCGCTATAGAGTGGTTTAGAAGCATTTTATTGGAGACGCAATAGTAATTAGGCAATTTTGCTAGAATTTTTAGGTGCCGGGGGTCTGGGTCGAATTTTCTTGGTTTCTTCCATAGTAGCATCCGTAACGACTTAGGGAATGACTTTAGTACCCCCGGCGGTGCTTTAGAGAGGTTTAGGATCATTTTATTAGAGATGCAATGGGAATTGGGCGATTTTGCCAATTTTTCTTGTGTGTTAGCCCACGAATTTTTTACATGCCGGGGATCCATGTCGAAATTTCTTGGATTCTTCCATAGTAGCATTTGTAACGACCTAGGGAATGTCTTCAGTAACCTCGGCAGCACTATAGAGGGGTTTCATGTTGAATTTTTAGGTGTCGGGGGTCCGGATGAATTTTCTTGGATTCTTCCATAGTAGCATTTGTAACGACCTGGGGAACGACTCTAGTAGCCCCGACAGCGCTTTAGAGGGGTTTAGGATTATTTTATTAGAGATGCAATAGGAAATAGGCAATTTTGCCAGTTTTTCGTGTGTGTTAGCCCAAAGATTTTTTACATGTCGTGGGTCAGTGTCGAAATTTCATGGATTCTTCCATAATAGCATCCATAACGATCTGGGGAACGACTCTAGTAGCCCCGACGACGCTATAGAGGGGTTTAGGATCATTTTATTGGAGATGCAATAGTAATTAGGCAATTTTGCCAGTTTTTCATGTGTGTTAGCCCACATAATTTTTAGGTGCCGGGGGTCCGAGTCGAATTTTCTTGATTTCTTCCATAGTAGCATCCTTAACGACCTGGGGAACGACTCCAATAGCCCCGGTGGTGCTATAGAGGGGTTTAGGAGCACTTTATTGGCGATGCAATAGGAATTAGGCAATTTTGCCAGTTTTTCGTTTGGGTTAGCCCACTGATTTTTTTGGTGCCGGGGGTCCATGTCAAAATTTCTTGGATTCTTCCATAGTAGTTTCTGTAACGACCTAGGGAACGACTCCAGTAGCCCCGGCGGCGCTATAGAGGGGTTTAGAAGCATTCTATTGGAGATGTAATAGTAATTAGGCAATTTTGCTAGTTTTTCGATTGTGTTAGCCCACATAATTTTTAGGTGTTGCGGGTCCAGGTCGAATTTTCTTAGTTTTTTCCATAGTAGCGTCCATAACGACCTGGGGAACGACTCCAGTAGCCACGGTGATGCTATAGAGGGGTTGAAGAGCATTTTATTGGCAACGCAATAGGAATTAAGCGATTTTGCTAGTTTTTCGTGTGTGTTAGCTTATGGATTTTTTAGGTGTCGGTGGTCCGTGTCGAAATTTCTTGGATTCTTCCATAGTAGCTTCCGTAACGACCTGGGGAACGACTCCAGTAGCCCCGGCCATGCTATAGAGGGGTTTAGTAGCATTTTATTAGAGACGCAATAGGAATTAGGCGATTTTGCCAGTTTTTCGTATGTGTTAGCCCACAGATTTTTTATGTGCCGGGGGTCCGTGTCAAAATTTCTTGGATTATTCCATAGTAGCGTCCGTAATGACTTGGGGAACGACTCCAGTAGCCCCGGCGATGCTATGGAGGGGTTTAGGAGCATTTTATTGGCAACGCAATAGGAATTAGGCAATTTTCCCACTTTTTTGTGTGTGTTAGCCCACAGATATTTTTGGTGCCAGGGGTCCGGGTCAAAATTTCTTGGATTCTTCCATAGTAGCATCCATAACGACTTGGGGAACAACTCCAGTAGCCCCAGCGGCGGTTTAGAGGGGTTTAGGATCATTTTAATAGAGACACAATAGGAATTAGGCGATTTTGCTAGTTTTTCGTGTTTGTTAGCCCACGGATTTTTTATATGTCGGGGGTCTGTGTCGAAATTTTTTGGATTCTTCCACAGTAGCGTCCGTAACGACCTGGGGAATGACTCCAGTAGCCCCGGCGGCGCTATAGAGGGGATTAGGAGCATTTTATTAGAGACGCAATAGTGATTAGGCAATTTTGCCTGTTTTCCATGTGTGTTAGACTACAAAATTTTTAGGTGCTGGGGGTTCGGGTTGAAGTTTCATGGTTTCTTCCATAATATCATCCGTAACGACCTGGGGAATGACTTTAGTAGCACCGGCGGCGCTATAGAGGGGTTTAGGAGCATTTTATTGGCGACGCAATAGAAATTAGGCAATTTTGCCAGTTTTTCGTGTGTGTTAGCCCACAGATATTTTAGGTGCCGGGGGTCCGACTCACAATTTGTTGGATTCTTCCATAGTAGTATCCATAACGATCTGGGGAACGACTCTAGTAGCCCCGACGGCGCTATAGAGGGGTTTAGGATCATTTTATTGGAGACGCAATAGTAATTAGGCGATTTTGCCAGTTTTTCGTGTGTGTTAGCCCATAAATATTTTATGTGCCGGGGGTCCGTGTCGAAATTTCTTGGATTCTTCTATAGTAGCATCTGTAACGACGTGGGTAACGACTCCAGTAGCCTCAGTAGCGCTATAGAGGGGGTCCATGTCGAATTTTTAGGTGTCGGGGGTCCGGGTTGAATTTTCTTACATTCTTCCATAGTAGCATCCGTAACGACCTGGGGAATGACTCTAGTAGCCCCGACGGTGCTTTAGAGGGGTTTAGGATCATTTTATTAGAGACGCAATAGGAATTAGGCTATTTTGCCAGTTTTTCATGTGTGTTAGCCCACAGATTTTTTACGTGTCGGGGGTCCGTGTCGAAATTTCTTGGATTCTTCCATTTGTAGCATCCGTAACGACCTAGGGAATGACTCCAGTAGCCCCGACGGTGCTATAGAGGGGTTTAGGAGCATTTTATTGGCGATGCAATAGGAATTAGGCAATTTTGCCAGTTTTTCGTGTGGGTTTTTCCACAGATTTTTTTGGTGCCGGGGGTCTGTGTCGAAAGTTTTTAGATTCTTTCATAGTAGCGTCCGTAATGACCTGGGGAATGACACCAGTAGCCGCGGCGGCGCTATAGAGGGGATTAGAAGCATTTTATTGGAGACGCAATAGTGATTAGGCAATTTTGCCAGTTTTTCGTGTGTGTTAACCAACAAAACTTTTAGGTGCCCGGGGTACGAGTTGAATTTTCATGGTTTCTTCCATAATAACGTCCGTAACGACCTGGGGAACGACTCTAGTAGACCCAGTGGTGCTATAGAGGGGTTTAGGATCATTTTATTAGTGCAACAATAGGAATTAGGCGATTTTGCAAGTTTTTCGTGTGTGTCAGCCCACAGATATTTTAGGTGCCAGGGGTTCGGGACTAATTTTCTAGGATTCTTCAATAGTAGCATCCGTAATGACCTGGGGAACAACTCTAGTAGCCCTGGTGGCACTATAGAAGGGTTTAGAAGCATTTTATTGGAGACGCAATAGTAATTAGGCAATTTTGCTAGTTTTTCGTGTGTGTTAGTCCACAGAAATTTTAGGTGTCGGGGGTCTGGGTCGAATTTTCTTGGTTTTTTCCATAGTAGCATCCGTAACGACCTAGGGAACGACTGTAGTAGCCCCGACGACGCTTTAGAGGGGTTTAGAAGCATTTTATTAGAGACGCAATAGGAATTGGCGATTTTGCCAGTTGTTTGTGTGTGTTAGCCCACAGATTTTTTACGTGCCAGGGGTCCGTGTCGAAATTTCTTTGATTCTTCCATAGTAGTGTCCATAACGACTTGGGGAACGACTCTAGTAGCCACGATGGTGCTTTAGAGGGGTTTAGGATCATTTTATTGGTGACGTAATAGGAATTAGGTAATTTTGCTAGTTTTTCGTGTGTTAATGCCCACGGTTTTTTTAGGTGTCGGGGGTGCGGGTCGAAATTTCTTAGATTCTTCCATAGTAGCATCCGTAACGACCTGGGTAACTACTCCAGTAGCCCCGGTGGTGCTTTAGAGGGGTTTAGGAGCATTTTGTTGGCGACGCAATAGAAATTAGATGATTTTGCCATTTTTTCATGTGTGTTAGCCCACGGATATTTTTAGGTGCCGAAGGTTTGGGTCGAATTTTCTTAGATTCTTCCATAGTAGCATTTATAACGACCGGGGGATTGAATCCAGTAGCCTCGGCAGCTCATTAGAGGGGTTTATAAGCATTTTATTGGCGACGCAATAGGAATTATGTGATTTTGCCAGTTTTTCATGTGTGTTAGCCCACAGATTTTTTAGGTGCCGAGGGTCCGAGTCAAATTTTCTTAGATTCTGATGGTGCTTGAAGGGATTAGGAGCATTTTATTGGCGACACAATAGGAATTAGGTGATTTTGTCAGTTTTTCATATGTGTTAGCCCATAGATTTTTTAGGTGCCAGTGGTCTGGGTTGAATTTTCTTGGATTCTTCCATAGTAGCATCCGTAACGACCTAGGGAACGACTTTAGTAGCCCCGGTGGCACTTTAGAGGGCTTTAGCATCATTTTATTGGCAATGCAATAGGAAATAGGGGAGTTTGCTAGTTTTTCATGTGTGTTAACCCACGGATTTATTAAGTGCCGGGGGTCCTATTCGAAATTTCTTAGATTTTTAAATAGTAACGTCTGTAAAGACCTAGGGAATGAATTCAGTGGCCTCGGCGGTGCTTAAGCGGGGTTTAGGAGAATTTTATTGGCGATGTAATAGGAATTAGGCAATTTAGCTAGTTTTTTGTATGTGTTACCCCATGGATTTTTTAGGTGCTGGGGGTACGGGTCGAGTTTTCTTGGATTCTTCCATAATAGCATCCGTAATGACCTAAGGAATGACTCCAGTAGCCCCGCGGCACTTTAGAAGGGATTAGGAGCATTTTATTGGCGACACAATAGGAATTAGGCGATTTTGCCAGTTTTTCATATGTGTTAGTCCATAGATTTTTTAGGTGTGTGGGTCCGGGTCGAATTTTCTGGGATTCTTCCATAGTAGCATCTGTAAGGACATAGGGAATGACTTCAGTAGCCCCAGCGGTGCTTTAGATGGGTTTAGGAGCATTTTATTGGTGACGCAATAGAAATTAGGTTATTTTGCCAGTTGTTTATATGTGTTAGCCCAAATATTTTTAATGTGCCGGGGGTTCGACTAGAACTTTCTTGGATTATTCCATATTAGAATCCATAACGACATAGGCAAAGACTTCAGTAGCCCCGGCAACACTTTAGAGGGGTTTAAGAGCTTTTTATTGGCGACACAATAGTAATTAGGCAATTTTGCTAGTTGTTCGTGTGTGTTAGCCCATAGAGTTTTTAGGTGTCAGGGGTCCGGGTCAAATTTTCTTCGATGCTTCAATAGTAGTGTCTGTAACGACATACGAAAAGACTTCAGTAGCTCCAACGGCGCATCAGAGGGGTTTAGGTGCTATTTATTGGCGACACAATAGTAATTTGGCATTTTTGCTAGTTGTTCGTGTGTGTTAGCCTATAGATTTTTTTAGGTGCCAGGGGTTCGGGTCGGATTTTCTTGGATTATTCCATAGTAGCATCCGTAACGACCTAGAGAACGATTTCAGTAGTCCCGGCGATGCTTCAGAGGGGTTAGGAGCATTTTATTGGCGACGCAATAGGATTTAAGAAATTTTGCCAATTGTTTGTGTGTGTAGCCCACAGATTTTTTAGGTGCCAGGGGTCTGGGTTGAATTTTCTTAGATTTGTCCATAGTAACGTTCGTAACGACCTGGGGATTGAATCCAGTAGCCCTGGCGGTTCATTAGAAGGATTTAGGAGAATTTAATTGGCGACACAATGGGAATTAGGTAATTTTGCCAGTTTTTCGTGTGTGTTAGCCCACAGATTTTTTAGGTGTCGGGGTTTGGGTTGAATTTTCTTGAATTGTTCCATAGTAGCATCCATAACGACATAGGGAATGACTCCAGTAGCCCTAGTGGTGCTTTAGAGGGGTTTAGGATTATTTTATTGGGAAAGCAATAGGAATTAGGCGATTTTGCCAGTTTTTCATATGTGTTAGCCCATAGATTTTTTAGGTGTGTGGGTTTGAGTCGAAGTTTCTTGTATTCTTCCATAGTAGCATCCGTAAGGACCTAGTGAATGACTTCCGTAGCCCCGGTGGCGCTTTGGAAGGGTTTAGGAGCATTTTATTGGCGATACAATAGAAATTAGGTAATTTTGCCAGTTATTTGTGTGTGTTAGCCCACTGATTTTTTATGTGCTGGGGGTTCGAGTAGAATTTTCTTGATTTCTTCCATAGTAGCGTCCGTAACGACATAGGCAAAGACTTCTGTAGCCCCGGCAGCGCTTTAGAGGAGTGTAAGAGCTTTTTATTGGCGACGCAATAGTAATTAGTCAATTTTGCCAGTTGTTCGTGTGTGTTAGCCCACAGATTTTTTAGGTGCCGGGGGTTCGGGTCGAATTTTCTTGTATTCTTCTATAGAAGTGTTTATAACGACCTAGGGAATGACTTCAGTAGCCCCGGTGGCGCTTTATAGGGGTTAGGAGCATTTTATTGGCGATGCAATAGGAATTAGGCAATTTTGCCAGTTTTTCATGTGTGTTAGCCCACAGATTTTTTAGGTGTCAGGGGTCTGGGTTGAATTTTCTTGGATTCTTTTATAGTAGCGTCCGTAACGACATAGGCAAATACTTCAGTAGCCCCGACGGCGCTTTAGAGGGTTTTAGGAGCTTTTTATTGGCGACACAATAGTAATTAGGCAATTTTGCCAGTTTTTCATGTGTGTTAGCCCACAAATCTTTTAGGTGCCAAGGGTTCGGCTCAAATCTTCTTGGATTCTTCCATAGTAACATCCGTAATGACCTAGGGAATGAATTAAGTAGCCTTGACAGTGCTTTAGCGGGGTTTAGGAGAATTTTATTGGCGACGCAATAGGAATTAGTCAATTTAGCCAGTTTTTCGTGTGTGTTAGCCTATGGATTTTTTAGGTGCCGGGGGTCCGGGTCGAATTTTCTTGTATTCTTCCCTAGAAGCGTCCGTAACATCCTAGGAAACGAATCAAGTAGCTCTGGCGGTGCTTTAGAAGGGTTTAGGAGCATCTTATTGGTGACGCAATAGGAATTAGGCTATTTTGCTAGTTTTTTGTGTGTAACGCCCATAGATTTTTTGGGTGTCGGGGGTACGGGTCGAATTTTCTTGGATTATTCAATAGTAGTGTCCATAACGACCTAGGGAATGACTCTAGTAGCCCCAGCGACGCTTTAGAAGGGTTTTGGAGCATTTTATTGGCGGCACAATAGAAATTAGGCGATTTTGCCAATGTTTTGTGTGTGTTAGCCCACGGATTTTTTAGGTGCCGAGGGTCTGAGCTAAATTTCTTGGATTTTTATATAGTAGCTTCCATAAAACCTGGAGAACGAATCAAGTAGCCCTGGAGGTGCTTTAGAGGGGTTTAAGAGCATTTTATTGGAGACACAATAGAAATTAGGTTATTTTGGCAGTTGTTTGTGTGTGTTAGCCCACATATTTTTTATGTGCCGGGGGTTCGAGTAGAGGTTTCTTAGATTCCTCCATAGTACCATACTTAAAAACATAGGCAAAGACTTTAGTAGCCCTGACGATGCTTTAGAGGGGCTTAGGAGCTTTTTATTGGCGACGCAATAGTAATTAGG
Source organism: Solanum dulcamara (assembly GCF_947179165.1). Taxonomy (NCBI): domain Eukaryota; kingdom Viridiplantae; phylum Streptophyta; class Magnoliopsida; order Solanales; family Solanaceae; genus Solanum; species Solanum dulcamara. The sequence goes on along the minus strand of NC_077241.1, from coordinate 716,310 downwards.
CAATTTTGCCAGTTGTTCGTGTGTGTTAGCCCACGGATTTTTTAGGTGCCGGGGGTCGGGGTTGAAATTTCTTGGATTATTCTGTAGTTGCATCCGTAACGACCTAGGGAATGACTTCAGTATCCCGACAGTGCTTCAGATGGGTTAGGAGCATTTTATTGGCGACGTAATAGAATTAGGCCATTTTACTAGTTTTTCGTGTGTGTAGCCCACAAATTTTTTAGGTGCCAGGGGTCTGGGTTGAATTTACTTGGATTCTTCCATAGTAACGTCCGTAATGACCTGGGGAACGAATCCAGTAGCCCTGGCGGTGCTTTAGAAGGATTTAGGAGCATTTAAATCGCGACGCAATAGGAATTAGGCAATTTTGCCAATTTTTCGTGTGTGTTAGCCCACTGATTTTTTAGGTGTCGGGGGTATGGGTTGAATTTTCTTGGATTCTTCCATAGTAGCATCCATAACGACCTAGGGACTGACTCCACTAGCTACGCTGGTGCTTTAGAGGGGTTTAGGATCATTTTATTGGTGACACAATAGGAATTAGGCGATTTTGCCAGTTTTTCATATGTGTTAGCCCACAGATTTTTTAGGTGTGTGGGTACGGGTTGAAGTTTCTTAGATTCTACGATAGTAGCATCTGTAAGGACCTAGGGAATGACTTCAGTAGCCCCGATGGCTCTTTAGAAGGGTTTAGGAGCATTTTAATGGTGACGCAATAGAAATTAGGTGATTTTGCCAGTTGCTTGTGTGTGAGTCGTTTCCCAGGTCATTACGGATGCTACAAATGGAAGAATCCAAGAAATTTAGACACGGCCCTACGGCACGTAAAAATTCTATGTGCTAACTCACACGAACAACTGGCAAAATTGCCTAATTCTTATTGCGTCTCAAATAAAATGCTCCTAAACCACTCTAAAGTGCCGTTGGGGCTACTGGAGTCGTTCCCCAGGTCGTTACGGATGCTACAATCGAAGAATCCAAGAAATTTCTACACGGACCCCTAGCACTTAAAAAATCCGTGGGCTAAAACATAGGAAAAACTGGAAAAATTGCCTAATTCCTATTGCGTCGCCAATAAAATGCTCCTAATCCCCTCTATTGCACCGCCGAGGTACTAGAGTCATTCCCTAGGTCATTACGAATGCTACTATGGAATAAATCAAGAAAATTCGACCAGGACCCCCGGCACCTAAAAAATGTATGGGCTAACACACACGAAAAACTGGCAAAATCGCCTAATACCTATTGCGTCGCCAATAAAATGCTCCTTAACCCCTCTAAAGCGCCGCTGGGCTACTGGAGTCGTTCCCCAGGTTGTTACGGATGCTACAATGGAAGAATACAAGAAAATTTGACCCGGACCCCCGGCACCTAAAAAATCCGTGGGATAACACACACGAAAAACTAGCAAAATCACCTAATTCCTATTGTGTCGCTAATAAAATGCTTTTAAACCCCTCTAAAGCGCCGCTAGGGCTACTGGAGTCATTCTCCAGGTCGTAACGGATGCTACTATGGAATAAATCAAGAAAATTCGACCCGGACCCCCCGGTACCTAAAAATTCCGTGTGCTAACACACACGAAAAACTGGCAAAATTACCTAATTTCTATTGCATCGCCAATAAAATTCTCCTAAACCCCTCTATTGCACCGTCGGGGCTACTGGAGTCATTCCCCAGGTCGTTACGGAAGCTAATATGGAAGAAATCAAGAAAATTCGACCCAGACCCCCGGCCCTAAAAATTCAGTGGGCTAACACACACGAAAAACTGGCAAAATTGCCTAATTCCGATTGAGTCGCCAATAAAATGCTCATAAAACCTTCTAGAGCACTATCCGGGTTACTGGAGTCTTTCCCTAGGTCCTTACGAACTCTACTATGGAAGAATGCAAGAAAATTTGACCCAAACCCCCGGCACCTAAAACATCCGTGGGTTAACACACACGCAAAACTAGCAAAATTGCATAATTCTATTGCATCGCTAATAAAATACTCTTAAATCCCTATATAGCGCCGCTGGGGCTACTGGAGTCGTTCCCCAGGTCATTACGGACGCTACTATTGAAGAATCCAAGAAAATTCGACCCGGACCCCCGGCACCTAAAATATCCGAGGGCTAACACACATGAAAAATTTGCAAATTGCCTAATTCCTATTGCGCCGCCAATAAAATGCTCCTAAACCCGTCTATAGCACCACTAGGGCTACTGGAGTCGTTCCCCAGGTCATTACGGACGCTACTATGGTAGAATCCAAGAAAATTCGACAAGGACCCTTGGCACGTAAAAAATCGATGGGCTAACACACACGAAAAACTGGCAAAATTGCCTAATTCCTATTGCGTCTCTAATAAAATGATCCTAAACTCCTCTAAAGAACCGCCGGGGCTACTAGAGTCGTTCCCCAGGTCGTTACGAACACTACAATTGAAAAATCCAAGAAAATTCGACCCATAACCCCAGCATCTAAAATATCTGTGGGCTAACACACACAAAAAAGTGGCAAAATTTATTAATTCCTATTGCGCCACCAATAAAATGCTCCTAAACCCCTCTATAGCGCAGCCGGGGCTACTGGAGTCATTTCAAAGGTCATTACGGATGCTACAATGGAAGAATCCAAAAAATTTTGACACGGCCCCCTGGCACGTAAAAACTCCGTGGGCTAACACACACGAAAAACTGGCAAAATTGCTTAATTCCTATTGCGTCGCTAATAAAATGCTCCTAAACCCCTCTATTGAACCGCCGAGGTACTGGAGTTGTTCCCCAGGTCGTTATGGACGCTACTATGGAAGAAATCAAGAAAATTTGACTCGTACCCCCGGCACCTAAAAAATGTGTGGGCTAAGACACACGAAAAACTGGCAAAATCGCCTAATTCCTATTGCGTCGCCAATAAAATGCTCCTAAATCCCTCTATAGTGCCGCCGGGGCTACTGGAGTCGTTCCTCAGGTCATTACGGACGCTAATATGGAAGAATCCAAGAAAATTCAACCCGGACCCCCAGCACCTAAAAAATCCGTGGGCTAACACACACGAAAAACTGGCAAAATCCCCTAATTCCTAATGCGTCGCCAATAAAATGCTCCTAAACCCCTCTAAAGCGCTGTCGGGGCTACTGGAGTCGTTCCCTAGGTCGTTACGGATGCTACTATGGAAGAATCCAAGAAAATTCGACCCGAACCCCTGCCACCTAAAAATTCAGTGGGCTAACACACACGAAAAACTGGCAAAATCGTATAATCCTTATTACGTCGCCAATAAAATGCTCATAAACCCCTCTATAGCACCTTTGGGGCTACTGGAGTCTTTCCCTAGGTCTTTAAGGATGCTACTATGGAAGAATCCAAGAATATTTGACCCGAACCCCCGACACCTAAAAAATCTGTGGGTTAACACACACGAAAAACTGGCAAAATCGCCTAATTCCTATTGCGTCTCCAATAAAATGCTCCTATACCCTCTAAAGAGCCGCCGGGGCTATTGGAGTCGTTCCCAGTTCGTTACGGAGGCAACTATGGAAGAATCCAAGAAAATTCGACCCGGACCCTCGGAACCTAAAAAATCTGTGGGCTAACACACACGAAAAACTGGCAAAATCTCCTAATTCCTATTTTGTCGCAAATAAAATGCTCCTAAACCCCTCTATAGCACCGTCGGGGCTACTGGAGTCGTTCTCCAGGTCGTTAGGGACGCTACTATGACAGAAATCAAGAAAATTCGACCCGCACCCCAGGCACCTAAAAAATCCGTGGGCTAACACACACGAAAAACTGGCAAAATCACCTAATCCCTATTGCGTTGCCAATAAAATGCTCCTGAACCCCTCTAAAGCGCCGCCAGGACTACTGGAGTCATTCCCTAGGTTGTTACGGACACTACTATGGAATAATCCAAGAAAATTTGACCCGAACCCCCGGCACCTAAAAAATCCGAGAGTTAACACACACGAAAAACTGGCAAAATATTCTAATTCCTATTGCGTCGCCAATAAAATGCTCCTAAACCTCTCTATAGCACCACTGGGGCTACTGAAGTTGTTCCCCAGGTCGTTACGGACGCTACTATGGAATAAATCAAGAAAATTCGACCCAGACCCCCGGCACCTTTAATATTCGTGAGCTAACACACACGAAAAAGTGGAAAATTGCCTAATTCCTATTGCGCCACCAATAAAATGCTCCTAAACCCCTCTATAGTACTGCTGGGGCTACTAGAGTCGTTCCCCAGGTCATTACGGATGCTACAATGGAAGAATCCAAGAAATGTCAATACGGCCCCCCGGCACCTAAAAATTCTGTGGGCTAACACACACGAAAAACTTGCAAAATCGTCTAATTCCTATTGCGTCGCTAATACAATGCTCCTAAACCCATCTAGAGCGCCGCTGGAGCTACTGGAGTCGTTCGCTAGGTCATTAAGGACACTACTATTGAAGAATCCAAGAAAATTTAATCCGAACCCCCGGCACCTAAAATATCCGTGGGTTAACACACACGAAATATTAGCAAAATCGCCTAATTCCTATTGCGTCGCCAATAAAATGCTCCTAAACCCCTCTAAAGCATTGCCGGGGCTACTGGACTCGTTTCCAGGTCATTATGGATGCTACAATGGAAGAATCCAAGAAAATGGGACTCGTACCTTCGGCACCTGAAAAATCCATTGCCTAACACATACGAAAAACTGGCAAAATTGCCTAATTCCTATCGCGTCGCTAATAAAATGCTCCTAAACCCCTTTATAGCACCGTCGGGGCTACTGGAGTCGTTCCCCAGGTAGTTACGGACGCTAATATTGAAGAATCCAAGAAAATTTGACCCGAACCCCTGGCACCTAAAAAATTCATGGGTTAACATACATGTAAAACTGGCAAAATCGCCTAATTCCTATTGCATCGCCAATAAAATGCTCCTAAACTCCTCTATAGCGCTGCCGAGGCTACTGGAGTCATTCCCAGGTCGTTACGGACGCTACTATGGAAGAATCCAAGAAAAATCAACCCGGACCCCTGGCACCTAAAATATCCGTGGGCTAACACACATGAAAAACTGGCAAAATCGCCTAATTCCTATTGCGTCGCTAATACAATGCTCCTAAACCTCTCTAAAGCTTCGCCGGGGCTACTGGAGTAGTTCCCAAGGTCTTTACGGATGTTACAATGGAAGAATCCAAGAAAATTTGACCCGAACCCCCAGCACCTAAAACATCTGTGGGCTAACACACATGAAAAACTGGCAAAATCACCTAGTTCCTATTGCGTCGCCAATAAAATGCTCCTAAACCCCTCTATAGCACTGCTGGGGCTACTGAAGTCGTTCCCCAGGTCGTTATGGATGCTACTATAGAAGAATCCAAGAAAATTTGACCTGTACCCCCGGCACCTAAAAGATCCGTGGGCAAACACACACGAAAAAGTGGCAAAACTGGCTAATTCCTATTTCGTCTCAAAAAAATGCTCCTAAACCTCTCTAGAGCGCCGTCGGGTCTACTGGAGTTGTTCTCCAGGTCGTTACGGAAGCTTTTATGGAAGAAATCAAGCAAATTCGACCCAGACCCTCGGCACCTAAAAATTCAGTAGGCTAATACACATGAAAAACTGGCAAAATCACCTAATTCCTATTGCTTCTCATATAAATTGCTCGTAAACCCCTCTAAAGCACCGCCGGGGCTACTAAAGTCATTCCTAGGTTGTTACGGACGCTACTATGGAAGAAATCAATAAAATACAACCCACACCCCCGGCGCCTAAAAAATCCGTTGGCGAACACACACAAAAAACTTGCAAAATTGCCTAATTCCTATTGTGCCGCCAATAAAATGCTCCTGAACCCCTCTAAAGTGCCACCAGGGCTAATGGAGTCATTCCCCAGGTCGTTACAGATGCTACTATGGAAGAATCCAAGAAATTTTGACCCGGAACCCCTACACCTAAAAAATCCGAGAGTTAACACACACGAAAAACTGGCAAAATCGCCTAATTCCTATTGCATCGCCAATAAAATGCTCCTTAACCCCTCTATAGCACCGCCGGGGCTATTGGAGTTGGTCCCCAGGTCGTTACGGACTCTACTATGGAAGAATCCAATAAAATTAGACCCGGAACCCCGGAACCTAAAAAATCTGTGGGCTAATACACACGAAAAACTACCAAAATTGGGTAATTATTATTGCATCGCCAATAAAATGATCCTAAACCCCTCTATAGCACCTCTGGGGCTACTAGAGTCGTTCCATAGGTCGTTACAGACGCTACTATGGAAGAAATCAAGAAATTTCAACCCGGACCCCTGACACCTAAAAATTCTGTGGGCTAACACACATGAAAAACTGGCAAAATTGCTTAATTCCTATTGCGCCGCCAATAAAATGCTCCTAAACCTCTATATTACACCGAAGGGGCTACTGGATTCGTTTCCCAGGTCGTTACGGACGCTACTATGGAAGAAATCAAGAAAATTCGACCCAGACCCCCCGCACCTAAAATATCTGTGGGCTAACATACACGAAAAAGTGGCAAAATTGCCTAATTCCTATTGCACCGCCATTAAAATGCTCCTAAACCCCTCTATAGCGCTGCCGGGGCTACTGGAGTCGTTCCCAAGGTCGTTACGGATGCTACTATGGAAGAAATCAAGAAAATGCGACCCGCACCATAGGCACCTAAAAAATCCGTGGGCTAACACAGACGAAAAACTGGGAAAATCGCCTAATTCATATTGCGTCACCAATAAAATGCTCCTGAACCCCTCCAAAGCGCTGCCAGGGCTGTTGGAGTCGTTCCCTAGGTCGTTACGATGCTTCTATGGAAGAATCCAAGAAAAGATGACCCAAACCCCTTGCACCTAAAAAATCCGAGAGTTAACACACATGAAAAACTAGCAAAATATCCTAATTCATTTTGCGTCGCCAATAAAATGCTCCTAAACCTCTCTATTGCACTGCTGGGGCTACTGGAGTCGTTCCCCAGGTCGTTACGGACGCTACTATGGAAGAAATCAGAAAACTTCGACCCGGACCACTGGCACCTAAAATATCTGTGGGCTAACACACACGAAAAACTGGGAAAATCGCCTAATTCCTATTGCGTCGCCAATAAAATGATCCTGAACCCCTCTAAAGCGCCGCCAGGGCTACTGGAGGCGTTCCCTAGGTCGTTACGGATGCTTCTATGGAAGAATCCAAGAAACGATGACCCGAACCCCTGGCACCTAAAAAATCCGAGAGTTAACACACACGAAAAACTGGCAAAATATCCTAATTCATATTGTATCGCCAATAAAATGCTCCTAAAACCCTCTATAGCGCCACCGGGGCTACTGGAGTCGGTCCCCAGGTTGTTACGGATGCTATTATGTAAGAATCCAAGAAAATTCGACCCGGACCCCCGGACCTAAAAAATCTGTGGGCTAACACAAACGAAAAACTGGCAAAATCACCTAATTCCTATTGTATTGCTAATCAAATGCTCCTAATTCCTATTGTGTTGCTAATTAAATGCTCCTAAACCCCTCTATTGAAAAATCCAAGAAAATTTAACCCAGGCCCCCGGCACATAAAAAATCTGTGGGCTAACACACACGAAAAAGTGGCAAAATTGCTTAATTCCTATTGCGCCGCCAATAAAATGCTCCTAAACCCCTCTAAAGCGCCGTCGGGGCATCTGGAGTCTTTCCCAGGTCGTTACGGATGCTACTATGGAAATATCCAAGAAAATTTGACCCAAACCCCCGGCACCTAAAAAATCCGTGGGCTAACACACACGAAAAACTGGCAAAATTACTTAATTCCTATTGAATCGCCAATAAAATGCTCCTAAATCCCTCTATTGCACCGCCGGGGCTACTGGAGTTGTTCCCCAGGTCGTTACGGAAGCTACTATGGAAGAAATCAAGAAAATTCGACCCAGACCCCCGACACCTAAAAATTCAGTGGGCTAACACACACGAAAAACTGACAAAATCGCATAATTCCAATTGCGTCGCCAATAAAATGCTCCTAAACATCTCTATAGCACCGTTAGGGCTACTGGAGTCGTTCTCCAGGTCGTTACGGACTCTACTATGGAAGAAATTAAGAAAATTCGACCGTCACCCCTGGCACCTAAAAAATCTGTGGGTTAATACACACGAAAAACTGACAAAATTGGGTAATTATTATTGCGTCACCAATAAAATGTTCCTAAATCCCTATATAGCACTACCAGGGCTACTGGAGTCGTTCCTCAGGTCGTTACGGATGCTACTATGGAAGAATCCAAGAAATTTCGACCCGGACCCCCGGCACCTAAAAAATTTGTGGGCTAACACACACGAAAAACTGGCAAAATTGCTTAATTCCTATTGAATCGCCAATAAAATGCTCCTAAATCCCTCTAATGCACCGCCGGGGCTACTAGAGTTGTTCCACAGGTCGTTACGGAAGCTACTATGGAAGAAATCAAGAAAATTCGACCCAGACCCTCGGCACCTAAAAATTCAGTGGGCTAACACACACAAAAAACTGGCAAAATCACCTAATTCCGATTGCGTCGCCAATAAAATGCTCATAAACCCCTCTATAGCACCTTCGGGGCTACTAGAGTCGGTCCCCAGGTCATTACGGACACTACTATTGAATAATCTAAGAAAATTTGACCCGAACCCCCTACACCTAAAAATTCTGTGGGCTAACACACACGAAAAATTGGCAAAATCACCTAATTTCTATTGCGTCGCCAATAAAATTATCCTTAACCCCTCTATAGCACCGCCAGGGCTATTGGAGTCGTTCCCCAAGTCGTTACGGATGCTACTATGGAAGAATCCAAGAAAATTCGACACGGACCTTGGCACGTAAAAAAACTGTGGGCTAACACACACGAAAAACTGCCAAAATTGCCTAATTTCTATTGCGTCTCTAATAAAATGATCCTAAACCCCTCTAAAGAACCGCCAGGGCTACTAGAGCTGTTCCCCAGGTTGTTGCGTATGCTACTATGGAAGAATCCAAGAAAATTCGACCCAAACCCCCGGCACCTAAAATATCCGTGGGCTAACACACACGAAAAAGTGGCAAAATTATCTAATTCCAATTGCACCGCCAATAAAATTCTCCTAAACCCCTCTATAGCACAGTCGGGGCTACTGGAGTCGTTCCACAGGTCATTACAGATGCTATAATGGAAGAATCCAAGAAATTTTAACACGGCCCCCTAGCACGTAAAAAATCTGTGGGCTAACACACACGAAAAACTGGCAAAATCACCTAATTCCTATTGCGTCTCAAATAAAATGCTCCTACAACACTCTAAAGTGCCTCCTAGGCTACTGGAGTCGTTCCCTAGGTCTTTACGGATGCTACAATGGAAGAATCCAAGAAATTTCTATATGGCGTCCTGGCACGTAAAAAATCTGTGGGCTAACACACATGAAAAACTAGCAAAATTGCCTAATTCCTATTATGTCGCCAATAAAATGCTCCTAAACCCCTCTATTGCAATGCCGAGGTACTGGAGTCGGTCCCCAGGTCGTTACGGACGCTACTATGGAAGAATCCAAGAAAATTTGACCCGGACCCCCTGCACCTAAAAATTCTGTGGGCTAACACACACGAAAAATTGGAAAAATCACCTAATTCCTATTGCGTCGCCAATAAAATGCTCCTAAACCCCTCTATAGCACCGCCAGGGCTACTGTAGTCGTTCCCAGGTCGTTACGGATGCTACTATGGTAGAATACAAGAAAATTCGACACGGACCCCTAGCACGTAAAAAATCTGTTGGCTAACACACATGGAAAACAAGCAAAATAGCCTAATTCCTATTGCGTCTCTAATAAAATGATCCTAAACCCCTCTAAAGAACCGCCGGGGCTACTAGAGTCGTTCCCCAGGTCATTACGTATGCTACTATGGAAGAATCCAAGAAAATTTGACCCGAACCCCCGGCACCAAAAATATCTGTGGGCTAACACACACGAAAAAGTGGCAAAATTGCCTAATTCCTATTGCGCTGCCAATAAAATTCTCCTAAACCCCTCTATAGCGCAGTCGGGTCTACTGGAGTCATTCCGCAGGTCGTTACGAATGTTACAATGGAAGAATCCAAGAAATTTCGACACGGCCCCCTGGCATGTAAAAAATCTGTGGGCTAACACATACTAAAAACTAGCAAAATCGCCTAATTCCTATTGCGTCTCAAATAAAATGCTCCTACACCCCTCTAAAGTGCCGCCGGGGCTACTGAAGTCGTTCCCCAGGTCGTTACGGATGCTACAATGGAAGAATCTAAGAAATTTCTACACGCCCCCTGGCACGTAAAAAATCTGTGGGCTAACACAGATGAAAAACTGGCAAAATTGCCTAATTCCTATTGCGTCGCCAATAAAATGCTCCTAAACCCCTCTATTGCACCGCCGAGGTACTAGAGTCATTCCCCGGGTCGTTACGGACGCTACAATGGAAACAATCAAGAAAACTCGACCCAGACCCCCGGCACCTAAAAAATATGTGGGCTTACACACACGAAAAACTGGCAAAACCGCCTAATACCTATTACGTCGCCAATAAAATGCTCCTTAACCCCTCTAAAGCGCCGTCGGGGCTACTGGAGTCATTCCCCAGGTTGTTACGGATGCTACAATGGAAGAATCCAAGAAATTTTGACCCGGACCCCCGGCACCTAAAAAATCTGTGGGCTAACACACACGAAAAACTTGCAAAATCTCCTAATTCCTATTGCATCGCAAATAAAATGCTCCATAACCCCTCTAAAGCGCCGTCGGGGCTACTAGATTCATTCCTAGGTCGTTACGGAAGTTACTATAGAAGAAATCAAGAAATTTTGACCCGCACCTCCGGCACCTAAAAAACCGTTGGCTAACACACACTAAAAACTTGCAAAATCGCCTAGTTTCTATTGCGTCGCTAATAAAATGCTCCTGAACCCCTCTAAAGCGCCGCCAGGGCTACTGGAGTCATTCCCTAGGTCGTTAGGAATGCAATTATGGAAGAATCTAAGAAAATTTGACCCAAACCTCCAGCACCTAAAAAATCTGTGGGCTAATACACACAAAAAACTGGCAAAATTGGGTAATTCTTATTGCGTCGCCAATAAAATGCTCCTAAACCCCTCGATAGCACCGTTGGGGCTACTGGAGTCGTTCTACAGGTCGTTACAGATGCTACTATGGAATAAATTAAGAAAATTCAACCCGCACCCTTGGCACCTAAAAAATCCGTGGGCTAACACATAAGAAAAACTAGCAAAATCGCCTAATTCCTATTGCGTCGCCAATAAAATGCTCCTAAACCCCTCTAAAGCGCCGCCGGGGCTACTGGAGTCGTTCTCTGGGTCGTAACGGATGCTACTATTTATAAATCAAGAAAATTTGACCCGGACCCCCGGTACCTAAAAATTTTGTGGACACACGAAAAACTGGCAAAATTGCCTAATTCCTATTGTGTCGCCAATAAAATGCTCCTAAACCCCTCTATTGTACCGCTGGGGCTACTGGAGTCATTCCCCAGGTCGTTACGGAAGCTACTATGGAAGAAATCAAGCAAATTTGACCCATACCCTCGGCACCTAAAAATTCAGTGGGCTAACACACACAAAAAACTGGCAAAATCGCCTAATTCCGATTGCGTCGCCAATAAAATGCTCATAAGCCCCTCTATAGCACCTCCGGGTCTACTAGAGTCGGTCCTCGGGTCGTTACAGACGCTACTATTGAATAATCCAAGAAAATTTGACCCGAACCCCATACACCTAAAAATTCTGTGGGCTAACACATACGAAAAATTGGCAAAATCACCTAATTCCTATTGCGTCACCAACAAAATGCTCCTTAACCCTTCTATAGCACCGCCAGGGCTACTAGAGTCGTTCCCCAGGTCGTTACGGAAGCTACTATGGAAGAATCCAAGAAAATTCGACACGGACCTTGGCACGTAAAAAATCTGTGGGCTAACACACACGAAAAACTGCCAAAATTGCCTAATTCCTATTGCGTCTCTAATAAAATGATCCTAAACCCCTCTAAAGAACCACCAGGGCTACTAGAGTCGTTCCCCAGGTCGTTACATATGCTACTATGGAAGAATCCAAGAAACTTCGACCCAAACCCCCGGCACCTAAAATATCCGTGGGCTAACACACACGAAAAAGTGGCAAAATTGCCTAATTCCTATTGCGCCGCCAATAAAATTCTCCTAAACCCCTCTATAGCGCGGTCGGGGCTACTGGAGTCGTTCCACAGGTCGTTAAAGATGCTACAATGGTAGAATCCAAGAAATTTCAACAGGGCCCCCTAGCACGTAAAAAATCTGTGGGCTAACACACTCGAAAAACTGGCAAAATTGCATAATTCCTATTGCGTCTCAAATAAAATGCTCCTAAAACCCTCTAAAGTACCGCCGGGGCTACTGGAGTCGTTCCCTAGGTCGTTACGGATGCTACAATGGAAGAATCCAGAAAATTTCGACACGGCCCCCTGGCACGTAAAAAATCCGTGGGCTAACACACACGAAAAACTGGCAAAATTGCCTAATTCCTATTGCGTCGCCAATAAAATGCTCCTAAACCCCTCTATTGCACCGCCGAGGTACTGGAGTAGTTCCCCAGGTCATTATGGACGCTACTATGGAAGAAATCAAGAAAATTCGACCCGTACCCCCGGCACCTAAAAAATGTGTGGGCTAACACCCACGAAAAACTGGCAAAATCCCCTAATTCCTATTGCGTCGCCAATAAAATGCTCCTAAACCCCTCTATAGCACCTCCGAGGCTACTGGAGTCGTTCCCCAGGTCGTTACAGATGCTACTATGGAAGAAATCAAGAAAATTCAACCCGTACCCCTGACAACTAAAAATTCTGTGGGCTAACACACACGAAAAACTGGCAAATTTGCTTAATTCCTATTGCGCCGCCAATAAAACGCTCCTAAACCTCTCTATTGCACTGCTGGGGCTACTGGAGTCGTTCCCCAGTTCGTTACGGATGCTACTATGGAAGAAATCAGAAAGATTCGACCCGAACCACTGGCACCTAAAATATCTGTGGGCTAACACACACGAAAAAGTGGAAAAATTGCCTAATTCCTATTGCGCAGCCAATAAAATGCTCCTAAACCCCTCTATAGCACCGTCGGGGCTACTAGAGTCGTTTTCCAGGTCGTTACGGATGCTATTATTAAAACATCCAAGAAAATTCGACAAGGTCCCCTGGCACGTAAAAAATCTGTGGGCTAACACACACGGAAAACTGGCAATATTGCCTAATTCCTGTTGCGTCTCTAATAAAATGATCCTAAACCACTCTAAAGCACCGTCGGGTCTACTGGAATCGTTCCCCAGGTCGTTACGGACATTACAATGGAAAAATCCAAGAAAATTCGACCCGGACCCCCCGCACCTAAAATATCTGTGGGCTAACACACACAAAAAGTAGCAAAATTGCCTAATTCCTATTGCGCCGCTAATAAAATGCTCCTAAACCCCTCTATAGCTCCGTCGGGGCTACTAGAGTCGTTCCCCAGGTTGTTACGGATGCTACAATGGAAGAAATCAAGAAAATTCGACCTGCACCGTAGGCACCTAAAAAATCTATGGGCTAACACACACGAAAACCTAGGAAAATCACCTAATTCCTATTGCGTCACCAATAAAATGCTCCTGAACCCCTCTAAAGCACCGCCGGGGCTACTAGAGTCGTTCCCTAGGTCATTACGGATGCTTCTATGGAAGAATCCAAGAAATTTTGACCCGAACCCCTGGCACCTAAAAAATCCGAGAGTTAACACATACGAAAAACTGGCAAAATATCCTTATTCCAATTGCGTCGCCAATAAAATGCTCCTAAACCCCTCTATAGCACCGCCGGGGCTACTGGAGTCGGTCCCCAGGTCGTTATGGACGCTAATATGGAAGAATCCAAGAAAATTCGATCCGAACCCACAGAACCTAAAAAATCTGTGGGCTAACACACACGAAAAACTGGTAAAATCACCTAATTCCTATTGTGTTGCTAATCAAATGCTCCTAAACCCCTCTATAGAACCTCCAGGGCTACTCGAGTCGTTCCCCAAATCGTTACAGATGCTACAATGGATGAAATCAAGAAAATTCTACCCCGACCCCCGACACCTAAAAATTCTGTCGGCTAACACACACAAAAAACTGGCAAAATTGCTTAATTCCTATTGCGCCGCCAATAAAATGCTCCTAAACCTCTCTATTGCACCGTCGGGGCTACTGGAGTCGTTCCCAGGTCGTTACAGACGCTACTATGGAAGAAATAAAGAAAATTCGACTCAGACCCCTGGCACCTAAAAAATCCGTGGCTTACACACACAAAAAAACTTGCAAAATTGCGTAATTCCTATTACATTGCTAATAAAATGATTCTAAACCCTCTAAAGAACCACCGGGGCTACTAGAGTCGTTCCCCAGTTCGTTACGTATGCTACTATGGAAGAATCCAAGAAAATTCGACCCGAACCCCCGGCACTAAAAATATCTGTGGGCTAACACACACGAAAAAGTGGCAAAATTGCCTAATTCCTATTGCGCCGCCAATAAAATTCTCCTAAACCCCTCTATAGCGCAGTCGGGTCTACTAGAGTCGTTCCACAGGTCGTTACGAATGTTACAATGGAAGAATCCAAGATATTTCGACACGGCCCCCTGGCATGTAAAAAATCTGTAGGCTAACACACACGAAAAACTAGCAAAATCGCCTAATTCCTATTGCGTCTCAAATAAAATGCTCCTACACCCCTCTAAAGTGCTGTCGAGGCTACTAGAGTCGTTACCCAGGTCGTTATGGATTCTACAATGGAAGAATCCAAGAAATTTCTACACGGCGCCCTGGCACGTAAAAAATCCGTGGGCTAACACAAACTAAACCCCTCTATTCCACCGCCGAGGTACTAGAGTCATTCCCCAGGTCGTTACGGACGCTACAATGGAAACAATCAAGAAAACTCGACCCGGACCCCCGGCACCTAAAAAATATGTGGGCTTACACACACGAAAAACTGGCAAAACTGCCTAATACCTATTACGTCGCCAATAAAATGCTCCTTAACCCCTCTAAAGCGCCGTCGGGGCTACTGGAGTCGTTCCCCAGGTTGTTACGGATGCTACAATAGAAGAATCCAAAAAATTTTGACCCGAACCCCCGGCACCTAAAATATCTGTAGGTTAACACGCAGGAAAAAGTGGCAAAATTGCCTAATTCCTAATGCACCGCAAATAAAATTCTCCTAAACCCCTCTATAGCGCAGTCGGGGCTACTGGAGTCGTTCCAAAGGTCGTTACGGATGCTACAATGGAAGAATCCAAGAAACTTCGACACGGACCACTGGCACATAAATAATCTGTGGGCTAACACACAAAAAAAAACTGGCAAAATCGCCTAATTCCTATTGCGTCTCAAATAAAATGCTCCTACAACCCTCTAAAGTGCCGCCGGGGCTACTGGAGTCGTTCCCCAGGTCATTATGGATGCTACAATGGAAAAATCCAAGAAATTTCTACATGGCCCCCTGGCACGTAAAATATCCGTGGGATAACACAGACGAAAAACTGACAAAATTACCTAATTCCTATTGCGTCATCAATAAAATGCTCCTAAACCCCTCTATTGCACCGCCGAGGTACTGGAGTCATTCCCCAGGTTGTTATGGACGCTACTATGGAAGAAATCAAGAAAATTCGACTCGGACCCCCGACACCTAAAAAATGTATGTGCTAACACACATGAAAAACTGGCAAAATCGCCTAATACCTATTGCGTCGCCAATAAAATGCTCCTTAACCCCTCTAAAGCACCGGCGAGGCTAGTGGAGTCGTTCCCCATGTTGTTACAGATGCTACAATGGAAGAATCCAAGAAAACTTGACCCGGACCCCCGCACCTAAAAAACCTGTGGGCTAACACACGAAAAACTTGCAAAATCGCCTAATTCCTATTGCGTCTCAAATAAAATGCTCCTACACCCCTCTAAAGTGCCGTCGGGGCTACTGGAGTCGTTACCCAGGTCGTTACGGATGCTACAATGGAAGAATCCAAGAAATTTCTACACGCCCCCCTGGCACATAAAATATCTGTGGGCTAACACACACGAAAAACTTGCAAAATCGCCTAATTCCTATTGCGTCGCCAATAAAATGCTCCTAAACCCCTCTATTGCACCGCCTAGGTACTAGAGTCATTCCCCAGGTCGTTACGGATGCTATGATGGAAGAAATCAAGAAAACTCGACCCGGACCCTCGGCACCTAAAAAATGTGTGGGCTTACACACATGAAAAACTGGCAAAACCGCCTAATACCTATTACGTCGCCAATAAAATGCTCCTTAACCCCTCTAAAGCGCCGTCGGGGCTACTGGAGTCGTTCCCCAGGTTGTTACGGATGCTACAATGGAATAATCCAAGAAATTTTGACCCGGACCCCCGGCACCTAAAATATCTGTGGGTTAACACACAGGAAAAAGTGACAAAATTGCCTAATTCCTATTGCACCGCAAATAAAATTCTCCTAAACCCCTCTATAGCGTAGTCGGGGCTACTGGAGTCGTTCCACAGGTCGTTACAGACTCTACAATGGAAGAATCCAAGAAATTTCGATACGGACCACTGGCACATAAATAATCTGTGGGCTAACACACACGAAAAACTGGCAAAATCGCCTAATTCCTATTGCGTCTCAAATAAAACGCTCCTACAACCCTCTAAAGTGTCGCCAGGGCTACCGGAGTCGTTCCTCAGGTCATTACGGATGCTACAATGGAAAAATCCAAGAAATTTCTACATGGCCCCCTGGCACGTAAAACATCCATGGGCTAACACAGACGAAAAACCGACAAAATTTCCTAATTCCTATTGCATCACAAATAAAATGCTCCTAAATCCCTCTATTGCACCGCCGAGGTACTGGAGTCATTCCCCAGGTTGTTATGGACGCTACTATGGAAGAAATCAAGAAAATTTGACCCGCACCTTCGGCACCTAAAAAACCGTGGGCTAACACACACGAAAAACTTGCAAAATCGCCTAATTCCTATTGCGTCGCCAATAAAATGCTCCTAAATCCCTCTATAGCGCCGCCGAGGATACTGGAGTCGTTCCCCAGGTCGTTATGGACGCTTCTATGGAAGAATCCAAGAAAATTCGACCCGGACCCCCGGCAAATAAAAAATCCGTGGGCTAACACACACGAAAAACTGGCAAAATCGCCTAATTTCTATTGAGTCGCCAATAAAATACTCCTGAACGCCTCTAAAGTGACACAGAGGCTACTGGAGTCGTTCCCTAGATCTTTACGGACGCTTCTATGGAAGAATCCAAGAAATTTCAACCCAGACCCCCGACACATAAAAAATCTGTGGGCTAACACACACGAAAAACTGGCAAAATAGCCTAATTCCTATTGAATCGCCAATAAAATGCTCCTAAATCCCTCTATTGCACCGTCAAGGCTACTGGAGTTGGTCCCCAGGTCGTTACGGACGCTACTATGGAAGAATCCAAGAAAATTCGACCCGGACCCCCGACACCTTAAAATTCAGTGGGCTAACACACGAAAAACTGGCAAAATCGCATAATTCCAATTGCGTCGCCAATAAAATGCTCCTAAACCCCTCTATAGCACCGTTAGGGCTATTGGAGTCATTCTACAGGTCGTTACGGATGCTACAATGGAAGAAATTAACAAAATTCGACCCGCACCCCTAACACCTAAAAAATCTGTGGGCTAACACACACGAAAAACTGGCAAAATTGCCTAATTCCTATTGCGTCGCCAATAAAATGCTCTTAAACCCCTCTAAAGCATTGCCGGGGCTACTGGAGTCGTTCTCCAGGTCGTAACGGATGCTACTATTGAAGAAATCAAGAAAATTCGACCCGGACCCCCGGTACCTAAAAATTCTATGGGCTAACATACACGAAAAACTGGCAAAATTGCCAAATTCCTATTGTGTCGCCAATAAAATGCTCCTGAACCCCTCTATTGCACCGCCGGGGTTACTAGAGTCATTCCCCAGGTCGTTACGGAAGCTACTATGGAAGAAATCAAGAAAATTTGACCCAAACCCCCGGCACCTAAAAATTCATTAGGCTAACACACACGAAAAACTGGCAAAATCACCCAATTCCGATTGCGTCGCCAATAAAATGCTCATAAACCCCTCTATAGCACCTCCGGGGCTACAAGAGTCGGTACTCGGTCGTTACAGATGCTATTATTGAAGAATCCAAGAAACTTTGATCCGAACCCCCTGCATCTAAAAATTCTGTAGGCTAACACACACGAACAATTGGAAAAATCACCTAATTCCTATTTCATCGCAAATAAAATGCTCCTAAACCCCTCTATAGCACTTCCAAGGCTACTCGAGTCGTTCCCAAGTCGTTACGGATGCTACTATGGAAGAATCTAAGAAAATTCCACACGGACCCCTGTCACGTAAAAAATCTGTTGGCTAACACACACGAAAAATTGGCAAAATTGCCTAATTTCTGTTGTGTCTCTAATAAAATGATCCTAAACCCCTCTAAAGAACCGTCGGGGCTACTAGAGTCATTCCCCAGGTCGTTACGTATGCTACTATTGAAGAATCCAAGAAACTTCGACCCATATCCTTAGCACATAAAAAATCCGTGGGCTAACACACACGAAAAACTAGCAAAATCGCCTAATTCCTATTGAGTCTCAAATAAAATGCTCCTACACCACTCTAAAGTGCCGCCGGGGCTACTGGAGTCGTTCCCCAGGTCGTTACGGATGCTACAACGGAAGAATCCAAGAAATTTCTACACGGCCCCCTGGCACGTAAAAAATCCGTAGGCTAACACAGACGAAAAACTGGCAAAATTGCCTAATTCCTATTGCGTCGCCAATAAAATGCTCCTAAACCCCTCTAAAGCGCCGCCTGGGCTACTGGAGTCGGTCCCCAGGTCGTTACGGACGATACTATGGAAGAATCCAAGAAAATGGGACCCGGACCCCTGGTACGTAAAAAATCTGTGGCTAACACACACGAAAAACTGGTAAAATCGCCTAATTTCTATTGCGTCGCAAATAAAATGCTACTAAACCTATCTATAGAGCCGTCGAGGCTACTGGAGTCGTTTCCCAGGTTGTTACGGACGCTACTATGGAAGAATACAAGAAAATTCAACCCATATCCCTAGCACCTAAAAAATCCGTGGGCTAACACACACGAAAAAGTGGCAATATTGCCTAATTCCTATTGCGCTGCAAATAAAATTCTCCTAAACCCTTCTATAGTGCAGTCGGGTCTATTGGAGTCGTTCCACAGGTCGTTAAGGATGCTACAATGGCAAAATCTAAGAAATTTTGACACGGCCCCCTAGCACGTAAAAAATCTGTGGGCTAACACACACGAAAAACTAGCAAAATCGCCTAATTCCTATTGAGTTTCAAATAAAATGCTCCTACACCACTCTAAAGTGCCGCCGGGGCTGCTGGAGTCGTTCCCCAGGTTGTTACGGACGCTACAATGGAAGAATCCAAGAAAATTCAACTCGGACCCCAGGCACCTAAAAATTCCGTGGGCTAACACACACGAAAAACTAGAAAAATTGCTTAATTCCTATTGCATCACCAATAAAATGCTCCTAAACCCCTCTAAAGCATTGTCGGGGCTACTGGAGTCGTTCCTAGGTCATTACGGATGCTACAATGGAAAAATCCAAGAAAATGAGACTCGGACCCCCGGTACGTAAAAAATTTGTGGCTAACACACGCGAAAAACTGGCAAAATCGCCTAATTTCTATTGTGTCGCCAATAAAATGCTCCAAAACTTATCTATAGCGCCGTCGAGGCTACTGGAGTCGTTTCCCAGGTCGTTACGGATGCTACTATGGAAGAATACAAGAAAATTCAACCCGGACCCCCGGCACCTAAAAATCTGTGGGTTAACACACACGAAAAACTGGAAAAATCGCCAAATGCCTATTGCGTCGCCAATAAAATGCTCATAAACCCATCTATAGCACCGCCGAGGCTACTGTAGTCTTTTCCTAGGTCGTTACAGACGCTACTATGAAAGAATCCAAGAAAATTCGACCCAGACCCCCGGCACCTAAAATATCCGTGGGCTAACAAACACGAAAAACTGGCAAAATCACCTAATTTTTATTGCGTCTTCAATAAAATGCTCCTAAACCCCTCTAAAGCGCCGCCGGGGCTACTGGAGTCATTCCCCAGATCGTTACTGACGCTACGATCGAAGAATCCAAGAAAGTTTGACTCGGACCCCCCGGTACCTAAAAAATCTGTGGTTTAACACACACGAAAAACTTGCAAAATTGCCTAATTCCTATTGTGTCGCTAATAAAATGATCCTTAACCCCTCTAACGCGCCGCCGGGGCTACTGGAGTCGGTCCACTGGTCGTTACTGACGCTACTATGGAAGAATCCAAAAAAAATTGACCCGGACCCCCGGCACCTAAAACATCCATGGGATAACACACACGAAAAACTAGAAAAATCGCCTAATTCCTATTTCGTTGCCAATAAAATGCTCCTAAACCCCTCTAAAGCGCCGCCGGGCCTACTAGAGTCATTCCCCAGGTCATTACGGATTCTACTATGGAAGAATCCAAGAAAATGGGACCCGGACCCCCGACACCTAAAAAATCTGTGGCCTAACACACACGAAAAACTAGCAAAATCGCCTAATTCCTATTTCGTCGCCAATAAAATGCTCCTAAACCCCTCTAAAGCGCCGCCGGGGCTGCTGGAGTCGTTCCCCAGGTTGTTACGGACGCTACTATGGAAGAATCCAAGAAAATTCAACCCGAACCCCCGGCACCTAAAAATTCCGTGGGCTAACACACACGAAAAACTAGAAAACCGCCTAATTCCTATTGCATCACCAATAAAATGCTCCTAAACCCCTCTAAAGCATCGTCGGGGCTACTGGAGTCGTTCCCAGGTCATTACGGATGCTACAATGGAAGAATCCAAGAAAATGAGACTCGGACCGTCGGTACGTAAAAAATCTGTGGCTAACACACACGAAAAACTGGTAAAATCGCCTAATTTCTATTGCGTCGCAAATAAAATGCTCCTAAACCTATCTATAGCGCCGTCGAGGCTACTGGAGTCGTTTCCCAGGTCGTTACGGACGCTACTATGGAAAGAATACAAGAAAATTCAACCCGGACCCCCGGCACCTAAAAATCCCTGGGTTAACACACACGAAAAATTGGAAAAATCGCCAAATGCCTATTGCATCGCCAATAAAATGCTCATAAACCCATCTATAGCACCGCCGAGGCTAATGGAGTCTTTCCCTAGGTCGTTACAGACGCTACTATGAAAGAATCCGAGAAAATTCGACCCGGACCCCCGGCACCTAAAATATCTGTGGGCTAACACACACGAAAAACTGGCAAAATCGCCTAATTTTTATTGCGTCTCCAATAAAATGCTCCTAAACCCCTCTAAAGCGCCGCCGGGGCTACTGGAGTCATTCCCCAGATCGTTACTGACGCTACGATCGAAGAATCCAAGAAAGTTTGACTCGGACCCCCGGCACCTAAAAAATCTGTGGGTTAACACACACGAAAAACTTACAAAATTGCCTAATTCCTATTGTGTCGCTAATAAAATGATGCTTAACCCCTCTAACGCGCCGCCGGGGCTACTGGAGTCGGTCCACAGGTCGTTACTGACGCTACTATGGAAGAATCCAAAAACATTTGACCCGGACCCCTGGCACCTAAAACATCCGTAGGATAACACACACGAAAAACTGGAAAAATCGCCTAATTCCTATTGCGTCGCCAATAAAATGCTTCTAAACCCCTCTAAAGCGCCGCCGGGGCTACTGGAGTCATTCGCCAGGTCATTATGAATTCTACTATGGAAGAATCCAAGAAAATGGGACCCGGACCCCCGACACCTAAAAAATCTGTGGGCTAACACACACGAAAAACTAGCAAAATCGCCTAATTCCTATTTCGTCGCCAATAAAATGCTCCTAAACCCCTCTAAAGCGCCGCCGGGGCTGCTGGAGTCGTTCCCCAGGTTGTTACGGATGCTACAATGGAAGAATCCAAGAAAATTCAACTCGTACCCCCGGCACCTAAAAATTCCGTGGGCTAACACACACGAAAAACTAGAAAAATTGCCTAATTCCTATTGCATCACCAATAAAATGCTCCTAAACCCCTCTAAAGCATCGTCGGGGCTACTGGAGTCGTTTCCAGGTCATTACGGATGCTACAATGGAAAAATCCAAGAAAATGAGACTCGGACCCCCGGTACGTAAAAAATTTGTGGCTAACACACGCGAAAAACTGGCAAAATCGCCTAATTTCTATTGTGTCGCCAATAAAATGCTCCTAAACTTATCTATAGCGCCGTCGAGGCTACTGGAGTCGTTTCCCGGGTCGTTACGGACGCTACTATGGAAGAATACAAGAAAATTCAACCCGGACCCCCGGCACCTAAAAATCCGTGGGTTAACACACACGAAAAACTGGAAAAATTGCCAAATGCCTATTGCGTCGCCAATAAAATGCTCATAAACCCATCTATAGCACCGTCGAGGCTACTGGAGTCTTTCCCTAGGTCGTTACAGACGCTACTATGAAAGAATCCAAGAAAATTCGACCCGGACCCCCGGCACCTAAAATATCCGTGGGCTAACACACACGAAAAACTGGCAAAATCACCTAATTTTTATTGCGTCTCCAATAAAATGCTCCTAAACCCCTCTAAAGCGCCGCCGGGGCTACCGGAGTCATTCCCCAGATCGTTACTGACGCTACGATCGAAGAATCCAAGAAAGTTTGACCCGGACCCCCGGCACCTAAAATATCCATGGGCTAACTCACACGAAAAAGGGGCAAAATCGCCTAATTTCTATTGCGCCGCAAATAAAATTCTCTTGAACCCCTCTATAGCGCCACCGGGGCTACTAGAGTCGGTCCACAGGTCGTTACTGACGCTACTATGGAAGAATCCAAGAAAATTCAACCCGGACCCCCGGTACCTAAAAAATCCGTGGGCTAACACACACGAAAAATTAGAAAAATCGCCTAATTTCTATTGCGTCTCCAATAAAATGCTCCTAAACCCCTCTAAAGCACCGCCGGGGCTACTGGAGTCATTCCCCAGGTTGTTAGGGAAGCTACGATCGAAGAATCCAAGAACGTTTGACCCGGACCCCCAACACCTAAAATATCCGTGGGCTAACTCACACGAAACATTGGCAAAATCGCCTAATTCCTATTTCGTCGCCATTAAAATGCTCCTAAACCCATCTAAAACGCCGCCGGGGCTGCTGGAGTCGTTCCCCAGGTTGTTACGGACGCTACTATGGAAGAATCCAAGAAAATTCAACCCGGACCCCCGGTACCTAAAAAATCTGTGGGCTAACACACACGAAAAATTAGAAAAATCGCCTAATTTCTATTGCGTCTCCAATAAAATGCTCCTAAACCCCTCTAAAGCACCGCCGGGGCTACTGGAGTCATTCCCCAGGTTGTTAGGGATGCTACGATCGAAAAATCCAAGAACGTTTGACCCGGACCCCTGACACCTAAAATATCCGTGGGCTAACTCACACGAAAAATTGGCAAAATCGCCTAAATACTATTGCGCCGCCAATAAAATGCTCTTGAACCCCTCTATAGCACCGTCTGGGCTACTGGAGTCATTCCCCAGGTCGTTACGGACACTACAAATGGAAGAATCCAAAAAATTTAGACATGGCCCCCCGGCACGTAATGAATCTGTGGGCTAACACACACAAAAAACTGGCAAAATCGCCTAATTCCTATTGCGTCTCCAATAAAATGCTCCTAAACCCCTCTATAGCACCGTCGAGGCTACTAGAGTCGTTTCCCAGGTTGTTACGGACGCTACTTTGGAAGAATCCAAGAAAATTCGACCCGGACCTCCGGCACCTAAAAATCTGTGGGATTACATACGAAAAACTGGCAAAATTGCCTAATTTATATTGCGTCGCAAATAAAATGCTCCTAAACCCCTCTATAGCGCCGCCGGGGCCACTGGGGTCGTTCCCCAGGTCGTTACGGATGCTACGATAGAAGAACCCAAGAAAGTTTGACCCGGACCCCCGGCACCTAAAATATCCATGGGCTAACTCACACGAAAAAGGGGCAAAATCGCCTAATTTCTATTGCGCCGCAAATAAAATTCTCTTGAACCCCTCTATAGCGCCACCGGGGCCCGGACCCTCGGTACGTATAAAATCGCCTAATTCCTATTGCGCCGCAAATAAAATTCTCTTGAACCCCTCTATTGCTATTGCATTGCCAATAAAATGCTCCTGAACCCATCTAGAGCGCCGCCGGAGCTACTAGAGTCGTTCCCTAAGTCATTACGGATGCTACTATTGAAGAATCCAGAAAAATTCGACTCAAACCCCCGATAACTAAAAAATCCGTGGGTTAACACACACGAAAAACTGGCAAAATCGCCTAATTTGTATTTCGTCGCAAATAAAATACTCCTAAACCCCTCTATAGCGCCGCCGGGGCCACTGGAGTCGTTCCCAGGTCGTTACGGACGCTACTCTGGAAGAATCCAAGAAAATTCGACCCAGACCCTCGTCACATAAAAAATCCGTGGGCTAACACACACGAAAAACTGGCAAAATTGCCTAATTCCTATTGCGTCGCTAATAAAATGATCCTAAACCCCTCTAAAGCGTCGCCGAGGCTATTGGAGTCGTTCTCCAGGTCGTTACGGATGCTACTATGGAAGAATCCAAAAAATTTCGACCCGTACCCTCTGCACCTAAAAATTCCGTGCGCTAATACATATGAAAAATTAGAAAAATCATCTAATTCCTATTGTCTTGCCAATAAAATGCTCCTAAACCCCTCTATAGCACCATCAGGGCTACTGGAGTCGTTCCCCAGGTCGTTACGGATGCTACTATGGTAGAATCCAAGAAAATTTGACACGGACCCCTAGCACGTAAAAATCTGTGGGCTAACACACACGAAAAACTGGCAAAATCGCCTAATTCCTATTGCGTCTCAAATAAAATGCTCCTACACCCTTCTAAAGTGACGCCGGGGCTACTGGAGTCGTTCCCCATGTCGTTACAGATGTACAATAGAAGAACCCAAGAAATTTCTACACGGCCCCTTGGCACGTAAAAAATCCGTGGGCCATCACACACGAAAAACTGGCAAAATTGCCTAATACCTATTGCGTCGCCAATAAAATATTCCTAAACCCCTCTATTGCAACGCCGAGGTACTGGAGTCATTCCCCAGGTCATTAAGAACGCTACTATGGAAGAAATCAAGAAAATTCGACCCGGACCCCCGGCACCTAAAAAATGTGTGGGCTAACACACACGAAAAACTGGCAAAATCGCCTAATACCTATTGCGTCGCCAATAAAATGCTCCTTAACCCCTCTAAAGCGCCGCCGGGGCTACTGGAGTCGTTTCCCAGGTTTTTACGGATGCTACAATGGAAGAATCCAAGAAAATTTGACCCGGACCCCCGGCACCTAAAAAATCTGTGGGCTAACACATACAAAAAACTTGCAAAATTGCCTAATTCCTATTGCGTCGCAAATAAAATGCTCCATAACCCCTCTAAAGCGACGAGCACATTGCTAGAGCAGCTTGCGATCATTTTTAGAAAATATTCATAGGTGATCAATCTCCGATTCCGGAGAACATCTTGAATTACATTCCTAGAATAATCATAGATGCTCAGAATGAAATCCTTCAAGCCACGCCTACCATTGAAGAATTGAAACATGTGGTCTTCTCCATGAATCCTAACTCTGTAGCTGGTCCAGATGGTATTAATGGAAAATTCTTCCAAACTTGCTGGGAGATTATTTCGGAGGACCTACTAGCAGTGATTACTTCTTTCTTCGGAGGGTATGCTATGCCTAAATTCTTTTCTCATGCTTGTTTGGTCTTGCTCCCTAAGGTAGATCACCCCGACACACTCTCTGACTATAGACCCATTAGTCTCAGTAACTTTACCAATAAGATCATATTAAAACTCATTAGCCTCAGGCTTGCACCGATTCTCCCCGTTCTTATTTCTCCCAATCAATCTGGATTTGTAAAAGGAAGAAGCATCTCCGAAAATATCATGCTAGCACATGAGATTATCCACGATATCCGAAAGCCCGTTATTGGCGACAATGTGGTTATCAAGTTAGACATGGCCAAACCATATGATAGAGTCTCCTAGTCTTATACTTGTCTGGTACTGAGAAGGATGGGCTTCAGTGAGACCTTTATTGATATGATTTGGCGAATCATGTCTAACAATTGGTACTCTGTTATTATTAATGGATCTAGACATGGTTTTTTCCATTCCACCAGAGGGCTCAAACAGGGTGATCCTCTTTCTCCCGCTTGATTCATTTTGGGAGCGGAGGTGCTTTCTAGAATGCTGAATAGTCTTCATAATTACCACTTCTACCATGGTTTTTATATGAAGAAAAGAGGCCCACAAATTAACCATTTGAGTTTTGTGGATGACATTATCATCTTTTCCTCCGGAAGGAGGGAAATTCTTCAAATTATCATGAAGACCTTGACTCTATATGAAAAGACATCGGGGCAGCTTATAAACAAAAATACGAGCCACTTCATGATGCATCCCAATGCACTCCAAGACAATGTGAAAACGGTGAAACAGGTTATGGGTTTCACTCAGAAACATAGTCCCATCACCTACTTAGGATGTCCTCTATACATTAGCAGGCAAAGAGTCATGTACTACACGAACATGGTCTCTAAGGTTGTCAACAGAATTAGAGGGTGGTACTCTAAAATCCTCAGCTACGGCGGTAGAGCTACACTCGTGAAATACGTACTTCAGTCGCTCCCCATTCACTTTCTTTCGGTCATTACTCCCCCCCGTACTACTCTCAAATAGACTGAGAGAGTCACCGCTGATTTTTTCTGGGGGTGGAAGGATAACAAGAAAAAATACCATTGGGCTTCATGGAAAAAACTTTGTTGTCCATATGACGAAAGAGGTATTGGGTTGAGGAGAACTACAGATGTGTGTAAATCTCTCCAGTTCAAGCAATGGTGGATCTTTAGAGCTAAACCAACGTTGTGGGGTGAGTTCCTTAGAGCCAAATACTGTCAGAGAGGCAACCCCATCAGAAAAAAATTCCATTCTGGCCAGTCGCTTGTATGGAAACACATGATGCACAACAAACACATTGCTGAACCTCACATTCAATAGAGGCTTCACTCGGGTTCGTGTTATTTTTAGTGGGACGATTGGCTAGGTATCGGCCCCTTAACCAACTATAGACAGGAATTGGGAAACGCAAGCAATGCGAGGGTGGCTGATTTTCTTATAAATGGGCAATGGAACATCGATATGCTAAATCAATTGGCACCAGCGCAACTCATCCCTCTCATTACTTCTTCCACAATTCAGATGCAAGGAAACACACCCGATCAGGCCATTTAGAAGCCTAATACCAATGGGAACTTCACATGTTCCTCGGCATGGCAGGTTGTCAGGGAACACCGGACCAAGACATTTTCCGACTATTACACTTGGCACAAAAACATCCCCTTTAAATACTCCTTTTTGTTGTGGAGGGCTTTTAGAGGCAAGCTGCCAACGGAGGAAAAGCTAACTGCATTCGGCTATGATTCCACTCCATGTTGTTGCTGCCACATTCTAGGTCCGGATACCATAGAGCACATTTTCAGCACTGGCCAATTCGCTAGGAATATTTGGCGCTACTTCTCAGATTCCCTAGGCATAAGGCATGAAGCCACACCCCTCAAACCTCTTGTTATGAGTTGGTGGCTTCGCAAGTACCACACAGAAGCTCACAAACTTATCCTCCACTCTACCCCAATATTTATATGTTGGAATTTGTGGAAGAATAGGTGCGCGAGCAAATACGGGGGGAAGAGTTCTAGTTTGGCGAGAGTGAAATTTGCAATTTTCAAGGACATCTCAAATCTCCTTAGAGTCGCGTACCCCTATATCCATTGGCCCTCGAACTGGATCCACACCATCTCCTGTATAGATAAGTTTACTCATGAGATGAAGATCACCCAAATCTCATGGATTAAGCCACAACTAGGTTTCGTCAAGCTGATCATTGATGGCAGTGCATTGGGTAATCTGAGGCCAACTGGGGGGTGGAATCTTAAGAGATCACATGGGTAAATTCATCTTCTCCTATGCCATAACGTTAGGGGAGGGAACCAACAATCAAGTCGAACTAGAGGCGGCAGTTTATGGGCTTAAATGGTGCATTCAAAAGGGTTTTCAGCACGTTATCCTAGAAGTTGACTCGGAGTTGCTCACTAAATGGATCAATCATCAAACAAAACCTCCGTGGAGCCTTCACCAGGTAACTCATGACCTTGTTGTTATTTCCAAATTATTTGCTTTCTTTTCTTGCACGCATGTATACAGAGAGGCAAACTTCACTGCGGATGCTCTCTCCAAGCACAGTCACATTCTTACCACTCCAGGCCACTACACCACCCTCCAACAGCTACCTCCTGGTACTCGAGGATACTACATACTAGATAGAGTCGGCCTGCCCAGCTTCAGACGGAGGAAGACCAAATGGATTAAAAAGCCTCCATGATCTTCTATTTCATTTTGCACCCTTGGATTGAGCACCCAATTACAGTGTTCTCCCCTATTTATGCTTTCCTATTTTCTTTGTATCGAGAGGAGTCCTCTCCTTTAGGTGCATAGTTTTTAGGTTATCTTTTCGTGTGCATGTATCGGGATTGAGTTGGCTGACCTTAGTAGGATGACCGACTTATGAACCACCATATGATTCGAGGTTAGGTATATGCAACCTCCCTGTATTTTTTTCTATTTTATGTATAATACATCTTGAGGGTGAGCGGCTTAACCCTTGGCCACGCACGAGATGTGGGAGCCTCGTGTAGGGTCTATTCCCGAAAAAAATAAAAGCGTCGTCGGGGCTACTAGAGTTGTTCCCAGGTTGTTACGGACGCTACTAAGAAAGAAATCAAGAAATTTGACCCACACCTCTGGCACCTAAAAAATCTGTGGGCTAACACACACGAAAAACTTGCAAAATCGCCTAGTTCCTATTGCGTCGCCAATAAAATGCTCATGAACCCCTCTAAAGCGCCGCCAGGGCTACTGGAGTCGTTCCCCAAGTCGTTACGAATGCTATTATGGAAGAATCCAAGAAAATTTTACCCGAACCCCTGGCACCTAAAAAATCCGTGAGTTAACACACACAAAAAACTGGCAAAATCGGGTAATTTCTATTGCATCACTAATAAAATGCTCCTAAATCCCTCTATAGCACCGTCGGGGCTACTAGAGTCGTTCCCCAGGTCGTTACGGACTCTACTATGGAAGAATCCAAGAAAATTCGACTCAGACCCCCGACACCTAAAAAATATGTGGGCTAACACACACGAAAAACTGGCAAAATCGCCTAATTCCTATTGCGTCGCCAATAAAATGCTCCTAAATCCCTCTATTGCACCACCGGGCTACTGGACTCGTTCCCCAGGTCGTTACGGAAGCTACTATGGAAGAAATCAAGAAAATTCGACCCAGACCACTGTACCTAAAAATTCAATGGGCTAACACACACGAAAAATTGGCAAAATCGCATAATTCCGATTGCATCGCCAATAAAATGCTTCTAAACCCCTCTATAGCACCATTGGGGAAACTGGAGTCATTCTCCAGGTCGTTACGGACGCTACCATGGAAGAAATTAAGAAAACTCGACCCACACCGCTAGCACCTAAAAAATCCGTGGGCTAACACACACGAAAAACTGGCAAAATCGCATAATTCCTATTGCGTCGCCAATAAAATGCTCCAAAATCCCTCTAAAGAGTCGTCGGGGCCACTGAAGTTGTTCTCCAGGTCGTAACGGACGCTACTATTGAAGAAATCAAGAAAACTCGACCCGGACCCCCGGTACCTAAAAATTCTATGGGCTAACACACACGAAAAACTAGCAAAATTACCTAATTCCTATTGTGTTGCCAATAAAATGCTCCTAAACCCCTCTATTGCACCGCCGGGGCTACAGGAGTCGTTCCCCAAGTTTTTAATGAAGCTACTATGGAAGAAATCAAGAAAATTCGACCCAGACCCCCAGCACCTAAAAATTCAGTGGGCTAACACACATGAAAAACTCGCAAAATCGCCTAATTCCGATTGCGTTGTCAATAAAATACTCATAAACCCCTCTATAGCACCTCCGGGTCTACTGGAGTCTTTACCTAGGTCATTATAGATGCTACTATAGAAGAATCCAAAAAAATTTGACCTGAACCCCCGGCACCTAAAAAATCTGTGGGTTAACACACACGAAAAACTGGCAAAATCACCTAATTCATATTGCGTCGCCAATAAAATGCTCCTAAATCCCTCTATAGCGCTGCCGGGGCTACTGGAGTCGTTCCCCAGGTCGTTACGGACGCTAATATGGAAGAATCCAAGAAAATTCAACCCAGACCCCCGGCACCTAAAAAATCTGTAGGCTAACACACACAAAAAACTATCAAAATCGCCTAATTCCTATTGCGTCTCCAATATAATGCTCCTAAATCCCTCTATTGCACCGCCGGGGCTACTGGAGTCATTCTCCAGGTCGTTACGGAAGCTACTATGGAAGAAATCAACAAAATTCGACCCAGACCCCCAGCAACCAAAAATTCAGTGGGCTAACACACGAAAAACTGGCAAAATCGCATAATTCCAATTGTTTCGCCAATAAAATCCTCCTAAACCTCTCTATAGCACCGTTGGGGATGCTGGAGTCATTCTCCAGGTCGTTACGGACGCTACTATGGAAGAAAGTAAGAAAATTCGACCCGCACCCCTGGAACATAAACAATCCGTGGTCTAACAGACACGAAATACTGGCAAAATCTCCTAATTCCTATTTCGTCGCCAATAAAATGCTCCTAAACCCCTCTAAAGCGCCGCCGGGGCTACTGGAGTCATTCTCCAAGTCGTTACGGATGCTACTATGGAAGAATCCAAGAAAATTCGACCCAGACCCCCGGCAACTAAAAATTCTGTCGGCTAACACACACGGAAAACTTGCAAAATCTCCTAATTCCAATTGCGTCGCCAATAAAATGCTCCTAAACCCCTCTATAGCACCGTTGGGCCTACTGAAGTCGTTCTCCAGGTCGTTAAGGACGATACTACGGAAGAAATCAAGAAAATTTGACCCGCACCCCAGGCACCTAAAAATCCGTGGGCTAACACACACGAAAAACTGGCAAAATTGCCTAATTCCAATTGTGTCGCTAATAAAATGATCCTAAACCCCTCTAATGCGCCGCCGGGGCTATTGGAGTCGGTCCCCAGGTCGTTAGTGACGCTACTATGGAAAAATCTAAGAAAATTTGACCATGACCCCCGGCACCTAAAATATCCGTGGGCTAACACACACGAAAAATTGGAAAAATCGCCTAATTCCTACTGTGTCGCCAATAAAATGCTCCTAAACCACTCTAAAGTGCTGTCGGGGCTGTTGGAGTCGTTCCCCAGGTCTTTACGGACGCTACTATGGTAGAATCCAAGAAAATTCGACCCGCACCCCTGACACCTAAAATATCCGTGGGCTAACACACACGAAAAACTGGCAAAATCGTCTAATTTTTATTATGTCTCTAATAAAATGCTCCTAAACCCCTCTAAAGCGCCGCCGGGGCTACTCGAGTCATTCCCCAGGTCGTTACGGACGCTACTATGGAAAAAACCTAGAAAATTCAACCCGGACCCCCGGCACCTAAAAAATCCGTGGGCTAACACACACACGAAAAACTAGCAAAATCACCTAATTTTTATTACGCCGCTAATAAAATGCTCCTAAACCTCTCTAACGCGCCGCCGGGGCTAATGAAGTCATTCCCTAGGTCGTTATGGACGCTACTATGGAAGAATCAAGAAAATTCGACCCGGACCCCCGACACCTAAAATATCTGTGGGCTAACACACACAAAAAAGTTGAAAAATTGCCTAATTCCTATTGCGCCGCAAATAAAATGCTCCTAAACCCCTCTATAGCACCGCCGGGGCTACTGGAGTCGTTTCCCAGGTCGTTACAGACGCTACTATTGAAAAATCCAAGAAAACTCGACCCAGACCCCCGACACCTAAAAAATCTGTGGGTTAACACACACGAAAAACTGGCAAAATTGCCTAATTCCTATTGCGTCGCTAATACAATGCTCCTAAACCCTCTAAAGCACCGCCGGAGCTACTGGAGTAGTTCCCAAGGTCGTTACGGACGTTACAATGGAAGAATCCAAGAACATTTGACCCGAACCCCCAGCACCTAAAAAATCCGTGGGCTAACACACATGAAAAACTGGCAAAATTGCCTAATTCCTATTGCGTCGCCAATAAAATGCTCCTAAACCCCTGTATAGTGCCGCCGGGGCTACTGGAGTCGTTCCCAGGTCGTTATGGATGCTACTATAGAAGAATCCAAGAAAGGTTGACCCGGACCCCTGGCACCTAAAATATCCGTGGGCAAACACACACGAAAAACTGGCAAAATCGCCTAATTCCGATTGCGTCGCCAATAAAATGCTCATAAACCCCTTTATAGCACCGCTAGGGCCACTGGAGTCTTTCCCTTGGTCGTTACAGATGCTACTATCGAAGAATCCAAGAAAATTTGACCCGAACCCCCAGCATCTAAAAAATCTGTGGGTTAACACACACGAAAAACTAGCAAAATCTCCTAATTCCTATTGTGCCGCCAATAAAATGCTCCTATACCCCTTTATAGTGCCACTAGGGCTACTGGAGTCGTTCCCCAGGTCGTTACGGATACTACAATGGAAGAATCCAAGAAATTTCGACACGGCCCCTTGGCACATAAAAAATCTGTGGGCTAACACACACGAAAAACTTGCAAAATCGCCTAATTCCTATTGCGTCGCTAATAAAATGCTCCTGAACCCCTCTAGAGCACCGTCAGAGCTATTGGAGTCCTTCCCTAGGTCATTACAGACGCTACTATTGAAGAATCAAAGAAAATTTGACCCGAACCCTCGGCACCTAAAAAATCCGTGGGTTAACACATACGAAAAACTGGCAAAATCACCTAATTCTATTGCGTCCCCAAATAATTGCTCCTCAACCCCTCTAGAGCGTCGTTGGGGCTACTGGTGTCATTCCCAAGGTTATTAAGGATGCTACTATAGAAGAATACAAGAAAATTCGACCTGAACTCCCGGCACCTAAAAGATTCGTGGGCTAACACACACAAAAAACTGGCAAAATTGCCAAATTCCTATTGTGTCGCAAATAAAATGCTCCAAAACCCCTTTAAAGAGCCGCCAGGGCTACTGGAGTCTTTCCCCAGGTCGTTACGGACGCTACTATGGAAGAATCCAAGAAAATTCGACCCGGACCCCCCACAGCTAAAATATCTGTGGGCTAACACACACGAAAAACTGGCAAAATTGCCTAATTCCTATTGCGTTGCCAATAAAATGCTCCTAAACCCCTCTATTGCACCGCCGAGGTGCTGGAGTCATTCTCCAGGTCGTTACGGATGCTACTATGGAAGAAATCAAGAAAATTCGACCCGGACCCCCAGCACCTAAAAAATCTGTGGACTAACACACATGAAAAACTGGCAAAATCGCCTAATTCCGATTGCGTCGCAAATAAAATGCTTATAAACCCCTCTATAGCACCGTCGGGGATACTGGAGTTTTTCCCTAGGTCGTTACGGATGCTAATCATGACGAATCCAAGAAACTTTGACCCGAACCCCCGGCACCTAAAAAATCCGTGGGCTAACACACACAAAACACTGGCAAAATCGCCTAATTCCTATTGCGTATCAAATAAAATGCTCCTATACCCATATAAAGCGCTACCGGGGCTACTGAATTCGTTCCCCAGGTCGTTACGGACGCTACTATGGATGAATCCAAGAAAAGTCGACCCAGACCCCCGACACCTAAAAAATTTGTGGGCTAACACACACGAAAAACTGGCAAAATCTCCTAATTCCTATTGCGTCGCCAATAAAATGCTCCTAAACCCCTCTATAGCACCGACGGGGCTACTGGAGTCGTTCTCCAGGTCGTTACGGACCCTACTATAGAAGAAATCAAGAAAATTCGACCCGCATCGTAGGCACCTAAAAAATCCGTGGGCTAACACACACGAAAAACTAGCAAAATCGCCTAATTACTATTGCGTCGCCAATAAAATGCTCCTCAACCCCTCTAAAGCGCTGCCAGAGCTATTGGAGTCGTTCCCTAGGTCATTACGGACGCAAACATTGAAGAATCAAAGAAAATTTAACCTGAACCCCCGGTACCTAAAACATTCGTGGGTTAACACACACGAAAAACTGACAAAATTGCTTAATTCCTATTGCGCCGCTAATAAAATGCTCCTAAACCTCTCTATTGCACCACCGGGGCTACTGGAGTCGTTCCCAAGGTCGTTACGGATGCTACTATGGAAGAAATCAAGAAAATTCGACCCGCACCCCTGGCACCTAAAATATTCGTGGGCTAACACACACGAAAAAGTGGCAAAATTGCCTAATTCCTATTGCGTCGCTAATAAAATGATCCTAAACCCCTATAAAGCATCGTCGGGGCTACTGGAGTCGTGCTCCAGATCGTTACGGACGCTACTATGGAAGAATCCCAGAAAATGCGACCCGGACCCCCGGCACCTAAAATATCTGTGGGCTAACACACACGAAAAAGTGGCAAAATTGCCTAATTCCTATTGCGCCGCCAATAAAATTCTCCTAAACCCCTCTATAGCGCAGCCGGGGCTACTGGAGTCGTTCCACAGGTCGTTACGGATACTACAATGGAAGAATCCAAGAAATTTCGACACGGCCCCCTGGCACGTAAAAAATCCGTGGGCTAACACACACGAAAAACTGGCAAAATCGCCTAATTCCAATTGCGTCTCAAATAAAATGCTCCTAAACGCCTTTAAAGTGCCGCCGGGCTACTAGAATTGTTCCCCAGGTCGTTACGGATGCTACAATGGAAGAATCCAAGAAATTTCGACACGGCCCCTTGGCACGTAAAAAATCCATGGGCTAGCACACACGAAAAACTGGCAAAATTGCCTAATTCCTATTGCGTCGCTAATAAAATGCTCCTAAAGAACTCTATTACACCGCCGAGGTACTGGAGTCATTCCCTAGGTCGTTACGGACACTTCTATGGAAGAAATCAAGAAAATTTGACCCGGACCTCCGACACCTAAAAAATGTGTGGGCTAACACACACGAATAACTGGCAAAATCGCCTAACACCTATTGCGTCGCTAATAAAATGCTCCTTAACCCCTTTAAAGCGCCGTCAGGGCTACTGGAGTCGTTCCCCAGGTCGTTACGGATGCAACTATGGAAGAATCCAAGAAAATGTGACCCGAACCCCCGGCACTTAAAAAAAATCCGAGAGTTAACACATACGAAAAACTGGCAAAATCGCCTAATTCCTATTGCGTCGCCAATAAAATGCTCCTAAACCCCTCTATAGCACCTCCGAGGCTACTGGAGTCGTTCCCCAGGTCGTTACAGACGCTACTATGGAAGAATCCAAGAAAATTCGACCCGGACCCCCGGCAGCTAAAATATCTGTGTGCTAACACACACGAAAAACTGGCAATATTGCCTAATTCCTATTGCGTCGCCAATAAAATGCTCCAGAACTCCTCTAAAGAGCCGCCAGAGCTACTGCAGTCGTTCCCCATGTCGTTACGGACGCTACTATGGAAGAATCCAAGAAAATTTGACCCGCACCCCCAACACCTAAAAAGTCTGTGGACTAACACACACGAAAAACTGGCAAAATCGCCTAATTCTAATTGCATCACCAATAAAATGCTCATAAACCCCTCTATAGCATCATCGGGGCTACTAGAGTCTTTCCCTAGGTCATTACAGATGCTCATATTGAAGAATCCAAGAAAATCTGATCGAACCCCCGGCACCTAAAAAATCTGTGGGTTAACACACATGAAAAACTAGCAAAATCGCCTAATTCCTATTGCGTCGCCAATAAAATGCTCCTAAATCCCTCTATAGCGCCGCCGAGGCTACTAGAGTCGTTCCCCAGGTCGTTATGGACGCTTCTATGGAAGAATCCAAGAAAATTCGACCTGGACCCCCGGCAAATAAAAAATCCGTGGGCTAACACACACGAAAAACTGGCAAAATCGCCTAATTTCTATTGAGTCGCCAATAAAATGCTCCTGAATCCCTCTAAAGTACCACCGGGGCTACTGGAGTCGTTCCCTAGGTAGTTACGGATGCTTCTATGGAAGAATCAAAAAAATTTGACCCGAACCCCCGGCACCTAAAAAATCCGAGAGTTAACACACACGAAAAACTGGCAAAATCGCCTAATTCCTATTGCGTCGTCAATAAAATGCTCCTAAACCCCTCTATAGCGCCGCCGGGGCTACTGGAGTCGTTTCCCAGATTGTTACGGATGCTACTATGCAAGAATCCAAGAAAAGTCGACCCGGACCCTCGAAACCTAAAAAATCTGTGGGCTAACACACACGAAAAACTGGCAAAATTGCCTAATTCCTATTGCGTCGCCAATAAAATGCTTCTAAACCCCTCTATAGCACCTCCGGGGCTACTGGAGTAATTTAACAGGTCGTTACAGATGCTACTATGGAAGAAATCAAGAAAATTCGACCCGTACCCCCGACACCTAATAATTCTGTGGGCTAACACATACGAAAAGCTGGCAAAATTGCTTAATTCCTATTGCACCGCCAATAAAATGCTCCTAAACCTCTCTATTGCACCGCCTGGGCTACTGGAGTCGTTCCCCAGGTCGTTACGGACGCTACTATGGAAGAAATCAAGAATGACCCGGACCCCTGGCACCTAAAATATCCATGGGCTAACACACACGAAAAAGTGGAAAAGTTGCCTAATTCCTATTACGCCGCTAATAAAATGCTCTTAAACCCCTCTAAAGCGCTGCCGAGGCTACTGGAGTCATTCCCCAGGTCGTTATGGATGCTACTATGGAAGAATCCAAGATGATTTGAACCGAACCCTCGGCACCTAAAAAATCTGTGGATTAACACACACGAAAAACTGGCAAAATCGGCTAATTTCTATTGCGTCGCCAATAAAATATTCCTAAACCCCTCTATTGCAACGCCGAGGTACTGGAGTCATTCCCCAGGTCGTTACGAATGCTACTATGGAAGAAATCAAGAAAATTCGACCCGGACCCCCGACACCTAAAAAATCCGTGGGCTAACACACACGAAAAACTGGCAAAATTGCCTAAGTCCTTTTGCGTCACCAATAAAATGCTCCAGAACCCCTCTAAAGAGTTGCCAAGGATACTGGAGTCTTTCACCAGGTCGTTACGGACGCTACTATGGAAGAATCCAAGAAAATTCGACCCGAACCCCCGGCAGCTAAAATATCTGTGGGCTAACACACACGAAAAATTGGCAACATTATCTAATTCCTATTGCGTCACCAATAAAATGCTCCAGAACCGCTCTAAAGAGCCGCCAGAGCTACTGGAGTTGTTCCCCAGGTCGTTACGGATGCTACTATGGAAGAATCAAAGAAAATGCGACCCGCACCCCCAACACCTAAAAAATCCGTGGACTAATACACACAAAAAACTAGCAAAATCGCCTAATTCCGATTGCGTCGCCAATAAAATGCTCAGAAACACCTCTATAGCACCGCCGGGGCTACTAAAGTCTTTACATAGGTCGTTACGGACGCTACTATTGAAGAATCCAAGAAAATTTGACCCGAACCGCAGGCACCTAAAAAATCTGTGGGTTAACACACACGAAAAACTAGCAAAATTGCCTAATTCCTATTGCGTCGCCAATAAAATGCTCCTAAATCCCTCTATAGCGCCGCCTAGGCTACTGGAGTCGTTCCCCAGGTCGTTACGGACGCTACTATGAAATAATCCAAGAAATTTCGACCCGGACCCCCAGCAAATAAAAAATCTGTGGGCTAACACATACGAAAAGCTGGCAAAATTGCCTAATTCCTATTGCGTCGCCAATAAAATGCTCCTATACCCCTCTAAAGCGCCGCCGGGGCTACTGGAGTCATTCCCCAGGTCATTACTGACGCTACTATGGAAAAATCCAAGAAAATTCAACTCGAACCCCCGGCACCTAAAAAATCTGTGGGCTAACACACATGAAATACTGGCAAAATCTCCTAATTCCTATTGCGTCGCCAATAAAATGCTCCTAAACCCCTCTATAGCACCGTTGGATGCTACTATGGAATAAAACAAGAAAATTCGACCCACACCGTAGGCACCTAAAAAATATGTGGGCTAACACACACGAAAAACTGGCAAAATTGCCTAATTCCCATTGCATCGCCAATAAAATGCTTCTGAACCCCTCTAAAGCGCCGCCGGGGCTACTGGAGTCGTTCCCTAGGTCTTTACAGACGCTTCTATAGAAGAATCCAAAAAATTTGACCCGAACCCCTGGCACCTAAAAATTCCGAGAGTTAACACACACGAAAAACTGGCAAAATCGCCTAATTCCTATTGCGTTGCCAATACAATACTCCTAAACCCCTCTATAGCGCCGCCGGGGCTACTGGAGTCGTTTCCTAGGTTTTTATGGACGCTACTATGGAATAATCCAAGTAAATTCGACTCGGACCCCCGGAACCTAAAAAATCCGTGGGCTAACACACACGAAAAACTGGCAAAATCGCCTAATTCCTATTTCGTCGCCAATAAAATGCGTCAAAACACCTCTATAGCACCTCCGGGGCTAGTGGATTCATTCACCAAGTCGTTATAGACACTAATATTGAAGAAATCAAGAAAATTCGACCCGTACCCCCGACACCTAAACATTCTGTGGGCTAACACACACGAATAACTTGCAAAATTGCTTAATTCCTATTGCGCCGCCAATAAAATTCCCCTAAACCTCTTTATTGCACCGCCGGGGCTACTGGAGTCGTTCCCCAGGTCGTTACGGATGCTAGTATGGAAGAAATCAAGAAAATGTGACCCGTACCCCTGGCACCTAAAATATCCGTGGGCTAACACACACTAAAAAGTGGAAAAATTGCCTAATACCTATTGCGCCGCCAATAAAATACTCCTAAACCCCTCTTAAGCACCGTCGAGGCTACTGGAGTCATTCCCCAAGTCGTTACGGACGCTACTATTGAAGAATCTAAGAAAATTTGACTTAAACCCCTGGCACGTAAAAAATCTGTGGGCTAACACACACGGAAAACTGGCAAAATTGCCTAATTCCTATTGCGTCTCTAATAAAATGACCCTAAACCCCTCTAAATCACCGCCGGGGCTACTGGAGTCGTTCCCCAGGTCTTTACGGACACTACAATGGAAAAATCCAAGAAAATTCGACCCAGACCCCCCGCACCTAAAATATCCGTGGGCAAACACACACGAAAAAGTGGAAAAATTGCCTAATTCCTATTGCGCCGCCAATAAAATGCTCCTAAACCCCTCCATAGCGTCGCTGGGGCTACTGAAATTATTCCCCAAGTCATTACGGATGCTACAATGGAATAATCCAAGAAATTTCGACACGTCCCCCGTGCACCTAAAACATCCGTGGGCTAACACATACGGAAAACTGGCAAAATCGCATAATTCCTATTGCGTCACCAATAAAATGCTCCTGAACCCCTCTAGAGCGCAGCTGGAGCTACTGGAGTCATTCGCTAGGTCATTACGGATGCTACTATTGAAGAATCCAAGAAAATTTGACCCGAACCCTCGGTACCTAAAAATTCCGTGGGTGAACACACACGAAAAACTGGCAAAATTGCCTAATTCCTATTACGTCCCCAAAACAATGCTCCTAAACCCCTCTATAGCGCCGTTGGGGCTACTGGTGTCGTTCCCCAGGTCATTACGGATGCTACTATGGAAGAATCCAAGAAAATTCGACCCGAACCCCCAGCACCTAAAAATCCGTGGGCTAACACACACGAAAAACTGGCAAAATTGTCTAATTCCTATTGCGTTGCCAATTTGACGTTTAAGCGTTCCTATTTACATACGATAGCGTCAGTTGATTTTCTCTTACGCTTGTACTTCTCTTGTCCACTCCCCCCCTTTTAGGGTGTACCCATGTCATCCTCCATTTATTTTTATCTATTCACATGTGAATGATTCTTACTCCAACATATTTACCGTGTTGTATCATATCTACATCTTCTGTTAAATCATCCCCACGTTAGGTTTCCTTTCTAGGAACCCTAGTATAACCATAGGGTGATTTAGTATTCATAATGTATCGTATAAAATCTCATCTAACGATTGATACTCGAGTAATATCTGTAATGTAGCAGTGCATTCAAAGCCACATTCCATTCATCCCAATCAGTAATTAGCGAGGTCTCATAATTGGTGAAAATTCCCCACTCGAGTGTACTTATACTTTAATGACTCATGTTTTGAGCTTCTTCATTATACTAACTTTATTCCAGTGGATACCGCTAATTATTAGAGTGGAGTCACGTGTACACCATACTTCTTTACGCCTCCTGAGCTTGCATCTTTGTCGTGTGCTTAAGGCTCATTTCTAATCCTTCTTAAAACCATATCAACTTCGTGGTAGTAGTGGCCTTGTCTTATTAACACTTCATATCCATCACCATTCTTTATCCCTCGTACTCTTGTCTTAATCATACTGTTACTTCCTTCAACTATAACTTTTCATAGCTTATCCCTATGTATCACTTCAGACGATGCCTTACTATATTGTTTTATCCTGATCTATCAGTCCTCTCTGAGTCATCTTCTTTGTCTTATAGGTCCTTTCTAACCTCGTTCTACTATTCCAGTATCGACCTCATAGTTTCTATTGCCATTAACCCAGCAATTAACTTATTTCTCGAGGTCATCCATACTAGTTTAGTCAAATCTCATCATTGTTGCGAGAACAACCTTTTAAGACATACTACAGCCTTGTATTTCATTCTCCTCTTTTTTCTAGGAAATTTTGGGCAGAGTTTGCTCTGTATTTCTTACTATCTCAACACCTATACGCAGAAAATACCAATAATGCCTCACAGGGCACACATATATATATATTCATATTATATAACATCTCAGCCACACAGGGCACACATATATAGTTATATCATCTCATATTGCAGCCGCACAGGGTGCCCACAATCAGCAATATGAAAATGGACTTACCTCGTATGTCCCCTCTAACTGCACCTGTTGCACTTTTCTGTATACTTTTCCTTTCATTTTCCAACTTTATATATCAATTGTATTGAAACACCTTACCTGCCATTTGTCTTTCGTGCTTTTGCTTACCTGCATGCTTTGTAACTTCCAGTATCATCAGTTACTTTCTTATATCGATGTTTTCCTCCTGTTAAAATCGTAGGTTAGTATGAGGAATTTCATTTCCTATAGCTCGGCTCTATCGCACGATCTTAGATATGAAAGAAAGCAACATCCTAAATGTCCTATAGCCTCCTATCTATAGATGTGGTGCACAACACACCGATAAACAAGACTCTACTAGACACGGTCTGTAGACACTCCAAGGACGAACTGCTCTGATACCACTTCTGTCATGACCCAACCCCGTGGGCCGCGACTGGGGTCCGACCTGGACCCCCTTATGCGTATCTATCAGCTACCCTTAAGTTGAACCGTGTGTGATGTGATACCATACACGAACCCCAATGGGTCAAAAACTTTTTTTGTCATAAACTTGTAGCCTCATTCACTTGTATCATAGCAGGACAGGGCATGCGAGCCGACAAGGCTGCCATATCATAAAAATATTTGAAATACGTCATATGAGTGCAACTGAAACAAACTTACAAATAACCCACATACACATGTCTACAGACCTCTAAGAGTAATAACTATATCATATGGCAGGACAGGGCCCTCGCCGTATCCTGAATAAATAAACATATACATCAATGACTAGCATTAATAGTAAGGCTCCGGAATAGCAGAGCACGTCTAACATAGCTGAGTGGAAGCCCTAAGCTAGCGGATCTCCAACAAGAACATCTGTACCTGCAGGCATGAAACGCAGCCCCCCCGAGAAGGGAGGTGAGTACGATATATGTACTGAGTATGTAAAGCATAACAATACTGAGATAACAACTAAACCAAGGATGCAGGAAACCAAGTATAATATATAATAGGGTACTGTAACTGCACCTTACAAAATAAAGTCATGTATACCACTATCACATACCGTATCCGGCCCACTCGGGGAATCGGTGTTACAAACACATCATCTATCATGATAGGTATATATACCCCATTAACGCTGTGGGACGTACAGCCCGATCCATATATATAGAAAGTACATGCCGAGGAACGACAGCCCAATCCATGTATCAGAAAGTATATACCGAGGAATGATGGCCCGATCTATGTATCTTATAATAATGTCGAGGAACGACGGCCCGATCCATATAATGCATAATAATGCTGAGGTATGACAGCCCGATCCGTATAATGCATAATATTGTCGAGGTACGACGTCCCAATCCGTATAATGCATAATATTGCCGAGGTACGATGGCCCAATCCGTATAATGCATAATATTGCCGAGGTACGACAGCCCGATCCGTATATTACATGATGATGCCGAGGTACGATGGCCCGATCCATATAATGCAT
Organism: Solanum dulcamara; assembly: GCF_947179165.1. Classification (NCBI taxonomy): domain Eukaryota; kingdom Viridiplantae; phylum Streptophyta; class Magnoliopsida; order Solanales; family Solanaceae; genus Solanum; species Solanum dulcamara. Next base: position 673,627 of record NC_077241.1, on the reverse strand, counting down.
AATCTGTCGTGGAACGTACGACCTGATCCTTACATAGCAAAATGTGCCAAGGTACGTTCGGCCCGATCCATATATATATCATAATGCATATACGTGCATGTAAAACTCTGTAACATATCAAACATCCCTTATATATCATCATCAAGCATGTTCAAGATCCCCTAGGTATAGGAACTTACACATCCCAACACTATTCAACCTATAAGAGGCTCAAGGGTCATAGTTCAACTACTTCCAGGCCCTTATCATTCAAAAGTGGGTACAAGTCATGAGTTACATCTAGAATCTATAAATGGGGATATATCCAAATCCATGTCCTATAGCACCTTTAGTCTAGTCTTTCTAGAAGTAGGAAAAGTCAAGCTTTACATGCACCACTTCCTATCACATAGGAGACTTGAAAAGTAATGACTTAACTTGTTACAAGAATTCTAATCAGTAGGAAGTGAACAAAAGCCTTAACTCACACTCAGAGTTTAAGAGTATAATAAATTCAAACTTCATATACATAGTAATTACATCTAAGTCACGCCAAAAGAGAGTAAGAATAACTTTACATACACTACTTCTTAGCATATAGAAGATTTGAGGAATGGAAGCTTAACTACTTTAAGAGTCTTAGCATTCAACAGTGAACACGAATTATGAATCATGAATCATGTTCAGAGCTTATGAATAGATTTACTCCAAGCTTCATACACATATCACTTGTCACTTAGATCTAAGACATGCCCAAAAGAAATAACAAATAGGCTTTACATACTTATACCCAAAACATGCCAAAAGAAGGAATAGCTTTACATACCTTGTATGGACTTCTCTTAATCACGTCCACGTCGTTGTCCTCGAAACCTATTTAACATGTAAGTAATGAAAGTATTAACAAACTTGGACTTTTCAGCAACTTAGACTACCCACGAGTATTCATAACATTCATCCTTTCGCTCGCCTTCTCGACTAGTTCCTTAACTAGTTAAGACGTTAACAAAAATCGGACAGCACCTCTCCTATAATGTGCCCTATCCTAATTCCCAACCATGTACTTATAACCTGCATCAAACCAACAATACCACCAGCAGCCCATACATATACATATTACGACCAAAATTACACAATATAAACCCCCAACAATTCACTCGAAACTAAGATACCAAAACTAGAGTTTTTAATCTTTCTTTCGCGACTTCTTTAATTGCAAAGAGGAGGGTAATGTGGATGAAACCAGCAGCTACCACACCTCATTTATATAACTTTTATACCCTTCAACAAGCCACAACACAACCAGCAGCAGCCCCCACACGTACAACACCTTATTTCGACAACAACTTAACTATAGCGATTCCAAATTCGTTTATTTCGAACGCCGAACTTTTCAAACCTTTTACCCAACTTCAAGCAGCCCCTAAGGTGTGTACTACACCCTAATTTAACATCTTTAACTTCAAATTATAGAGGAAGAACTTACCTTTCCCGAAATTGGCTAGAACTCACCAAAATTGCGCCTTAGAACTTGTTTTCAGCGTGCTGTAACATCGTGGCAGCTTGCTGTCGGTATTTTTCTGCACCAAACTCTAATTTTATACTACTAATACTTCCATATCATCGTGGTATACGCTATATAATTAATTTATGGAATGAAATCGGGACTTACCTTATTTTTCTCCCAAGTCGTCACCCTTTTCTCTCTTAGCTTAGGGTTTGTTTTCTCTTGTTGCTGCTGATTTTTTAGGATCAGAACTGAAGACATTAGTCATATATACATATATTTAGGTGGCCCTAGGTGGTGACACGTGTAAGCCCCTTAGGATGACACGTGTCAAGCCATGATTGGCCACCGTGTCATACTGCCAATTAGGGGCTGCCACGTGGCAGCGGGGTCCACCTCCCCCAAGCAGCTGCATCACCTCATTGACCCTAAGTAGGTGCATCACCTGCTTATTTGAGGTGCTTCCACGTGTCGCTCCTCCATTGGCTGCCACGCGTCATCTTTTTCCCTTCCTCGCGGGTTCGTAATTTCATCTCTCTTTAAGAGCCTATGTAATCCGCACTACGTAAGCTTGATATATCCTTAAGAAATTTAAGTGTGTAAGACTCTTAACTTAGTGGCTTACGTAGGTAAATCAAGTCCTATGACTCATTTCTTAGCCTCCAACTCTTTCCGGATTCTTATGACTCTATCTCTAACCTCCCTTCTCGCGAGGTATCACAATCTTCTTTCCTTAGAGTAGTTTGATAGTGTCGTAGCTTGTCCGACTCACATGATAGTGTCTAAGGAACTTAAGAATACATTCCGAGCTCAAGCGTGCAGGGTGTAACATTACAGACGCTACTATGGAAGAATCCAAGAAAATTTGACCCGCACCCCCTACACCTAAAAAATCCGTGGACTAACACACACGAAAAACTGGCAAAATCGCCTAATTCTGATTGTGTCGCCAATAAAATGCTCATAAACCCCTCTATAGCACCGCCAGGGCTACTGGAGTCTTTCCCTAGGTCGTTACGGATGCTACTATTGAAGAATCCAAGAAAATTTGACCCGAACCCCCGACACCTAAAAAATCTGTGGGTTAACATACACGAAAAACTAGCAAAATCGCCTAATTCCTATTGCGTCGCCAATAAAATGCTCCTAAATCCCTCTATAGCGCCGCCGAGGCTACTGGAGTCGTTCCCCAAGTCATTACGGACGCTACAATGGAAGAATCCAAGAAATTTTGACACGGCCCCCGTGCACCTAAAAAATCCGTGGGCTAACACATACGAAAAACTGGCAAAATCGCATAATTCCTATTGCGTCACCAATAAAATGCTCCTGAACACCTCTAGAGCGCAGCTGGAGCTACTGGAGTCGTTCGCTAGGTCATTACGTATGCTACTATTGAAGAATCCAAGAAAATTTGACCCAAACCCCCGGTACCTAAAAAATCCGTGGGTTAACACACATGAAAAACTGGCAAAATCGCCTAATTCCTATTACGTCCTCAAAACAATGCTCCTAAACCCCTCTATAGTGCCGTTGGGGCTACTGGTGTCGTTCTCCAGGTCGTTACGGATGCTACTATGGAATAAAACAAGAAAATTCGACCCGCACCGTAGGCACCTAAAAAATCTGTGGGCTAACACACACAAAAAACTGGTAAAATCGCCTAATTCCTATTACGTCGCTAATAAAATGCTCCTGAACCTCTCTAAAGCGCCACCGGGGCTACTAGAGTCGTTCCCTAGGTCGTTACAGACTCTTCTATGAAAGAATCCAAAAAATTTGACCCAAACCCCCGGCACCTAAAAAATCCGAGAGTTAACACACACGAAAAACTGGCAAAATCGCCTAATTCCTATTGCGTCGCCAATAAAGTGCTCCTAAACCCCTCTATAGCGCCACCGGGGCTACTGGAGTCGTTTTCCAGGTTGTTACGGACGCTACTATGGAAGAATCCAAGTAACTTTGACCCGGACCCCCGGCACCTAAAAAATCCGTGGGCTAACACACACGAAAAACTGGCAAAATCGCCTAATTCCTATTGCATCGCCAATAAAATGCTCCTAAACCCCTCTATAGCACCTCCGGGGCTACTGGAGTCATTCACCAGGTCGTTACAGACGCTAATATGGAAGAAATCAAGAAAATTTGACCCGTACCCCCGACACCTAAAAATCTATGGGCTAACACACACGAAAAACTGGCAAAATTGCTTAATTCCTATTGCGCCGCCAATAAAATGCTCCTAAACTTCTCTATTGCACCGCCGAGGCTACTGGAGTCATTGACCAGGTCGTTACGGACGCTACTATTGAAGAAATGAAGAAAATTTGACCCGGACCCCTGGCACCTAAAATATATGTGGGCTAACACACACGAAAAAGTGGAAAAATTGCCTAATACCTATTGCGCCGCCAATAAAATGCTCCTAAACCCCTCTAAAGCACCGTCGGGTCTACTAGAGTCATTCCCCAGGTCGTTACGGACGCTACTATTGAAGAATCCAAGAAAATATGACTCAAACCCCTGGCACGTAAAAAATCTGTGGGCTAACACACACGGAAAACTGGCAAAATTGCCTAATTCCTATTGCGTCTCTAAGAAAATGATCCTAAACCCCTCTAAAGCACCGTCGGGGCTACTGGACTCGTTCCCTAGGTCGTTACGGACACTACAATGGAAAAATCCAAGAAGATTCGACCCGGACCCCCCGCACCTAAAATATCTGTAGGCTAACACACACGAAAAAGTTGAAAAATTGTCTAATTCCTATTGCGCCGCCAATAAAATGCTCCTAAACCCCTCTATAGCACCGCTGGGGCTACTGGAATCATTCCCCAGGTCATTACGGATGCTACAATGGAAGAATCCAAGAAATTTCGACATGGCCCCCATGCACCTTAAAAATCTGTGGGCTAACACACACGTAAAACTGGCAAAATCGCCTAATTCCTATTGCGTCGCCAATAAAATACTCCTGAACCTCTCTAGAGCGCCATTGGAGCTACTGGAGTCGTTCCCTAGGTCATTACGGATGCTACTATTGAAGAATCCTAGAAAATTTGACTCGAACCCCCGGTACCTAAAAAATCCGTGGGTTAACACACACGAAAAACTGACAAAATCGCTTAATTCCTATTGCGTCCCCAAAAAAATGCTCCTAAACCTCTCTATAGCACCGTTGGGGCTACTGGTGTTGTTACCCAGGTCATTACGGATGCTACTATAGAAGAATCTAAGAAAATTCGACCCGAACCCCCATTACCTAAAAAATCCGTGGGCTAACACACACGAAAAACTGTCAAAATTGTCTAATTCCTATTGCGTCGCCAATAAAATGCTCCAAAACCCCTCTAAAGAGCCTTCAGGGCTACTGGACTCTTTCCCCAGGTCGTTACAGAAGCTACTATGGAAGAATTCGAGAAAATTCGACTCGGACCCCCAGCAGCTAAAATATCTGTGGGCTAACATACACGAAAAACTGGCAAAATTGCCTAATTCCTATTGCGTCCCTAATAAAATACTCCAGAATCCCTCTAAAGAGCCGCCAGAGCTACTGGAGTCGTTCCCTAGGTCGTTACGGACACTACTATGGAAGAATCCAAGAAAATTCGACCCGCACCCCCAACACCTAAAAAATTCATGGACTAACACACACAAAAAACTAGCAAAATCGCCTAATTCGGATTGCGTCGCCAATAAAATGCTTATAAACCCCTCTATTGCACTGTCGGGGCTACTGGAGTCTTTCCCTAGGTTGTTACAGACGCTACTATGGAAGAATCCAAGAAAATTTGACCCGAACCCTCGGTACCTAAAAAATCTGTGGGTTAACATACACGAAAAACTGGCAAAATCGCTTAATTCCTATTGCGTCTCGAATAAAATGCTCCTATACCCCTCTAAAGCGTTTTCAGGGCTATTGGAGTCGTTCCCCAGGTCGTTACGGACGCTACTATGTAAGAATCCAAGAAAATTTGACCCGTACCCCCGGCATCTAAAAATTCTGTGGGCTAACACACACGAAAAACTAGAAAAATCGCCTAATTCCTATTTCATCGCCAATAAAATGCTCCTAAATCCCTCTATAGAGCCGTCGGGGCTACTAAAGTCGTTCCCCAGGTCGTTACGGATGCTACTATGGAAGAATTCAAGAAAAATAGAACCGGACCTGCGGCACATAAAAAATCCGTGGGCTAACACACACGAAAAACTGGCAAAATCTCCTAATTCCTATTGTGTCGCCAATAAAATGCTCCTAAACCCTCTATAGCACCGTCGGTGCTACTGGAGTCATTCTACAGGTCGTTACAGACGCTACTATAGAATAAATCAAGAAAATTCGACCCGCACCATAGGCACCTAAAAAATCTGTTGGCTAACACACATGAAAAACTGGTAAAATTACATAATTCCTATTGCATCGCCAATAAAATGCCCCTGAACCCCTCTAAATCACCGCCGGGGCTACTGGAGTCGTTCCCTAGGTCGTTACGGACGCTTCTATGAAAGAATCCAAGAAAATTTGACCCGAACCCCCGGCACCTAAAAATCTGAGAGTTAACTCACACAAAAAACTGGCAAAATCGCCTAATTCCTATTGCGTCGCCAATAAAATTCTCCTAAACCCCTCTATAGCACCGATGGGGCTACTAGAGTCGGTCCCCAGGTCGTTACGGACGCTACTATGGAAGAATCCAAGAAAATTCGACCCGGACCTTCGGAACCTAAAAAATCTGTGGGCTAACACACACAAAAAACTGGCAAAATCGCCTAATTCTTATTGCGTCGCCAATAAAATGCTCCTAAACCCCTCTATAGCACCTCCGGGGCTACTAGAGTCATTTCCCAGGTCGTTACAGACGCTACTATGGAAGAAATCAAGAAAATTTGACCCGGACCCCCGAGCAAGTAAAAAATCAGTGGGCTAACACACACGAAAAACTGGCAAAATTGCCCAATTCCTATTGCGTCGCCAATAAAATGCTCCTAAACCCATCTATTGCACCGCCGAGGTACTGGAGTCATTCCCCAGGTCGTTACGGACGCTACTAAGGAAGTAATCAAGAAAATTCGACCCGGACCCCCGACACCTAAAAAATGCGTGGGCTAACACACATGAAAAACTGGCAAAATCGCCTAATACCTATTGCGTCGCCAATAAAATGCTCCTTAATCCCTCTAAAGCGCCGTAGGGGCTACTGGAGTCATTCTCCAGGTAGTTACAGATGCTACAATGGAAGAATCCAAGCAAATTTGACCTGGACCCCCGGCACCTAAAAAATCCATGGGCTAACACACACGAAAAACTTGCAAAATGACCTAATTCCTATTGTGTCGCAAATAAAATGATCCATAACCCCTCGAAAGCGCCACCGGGTCTACTGGAATCGTTCCCCGGGTCTTTACGGACGCTAATATGGAAGAAATCAAGAAAATTTGACCCGCACCTCTGGTACCTAAAAACCCGTGGGCTAACACAGACGAATAACTTGCAAAATCGCCTAGTTACTATTGTGTCGCCAATAAAATGCTCCTGAACCCCTCTAAAGCACCGCCAGGGCTACTAGAGTCGTTCCCCAGGTCGTTACGAATGCTATTATGGAAGAATCCAAGAAATGTTGACCCGAACCCTCGGCACCTAAAAAATCTGTGGGTTAACACACACGAAAAACTGGCAAAATCGCCTAATTCCTATTGCGTCAACAATAAAATGCTCCTAAATCCCTCTATTGCACCGCCGGGGTTACTAGAGTCGTTCCTCAGGTCATTACGGAAGCTACTATGGAAGAAATCTAGAAAATTCGACCAAGACCCCCAGCACCAAAAAATTCAGTAGGCTAACATACACGGAAAACTGGCAAATTTGCATAATTCCGATTGCGTCGCCAATAAAATGCTCCTAAACCCCTCTATAGCACCGTCGGGGCTACTGGAGTCATTCTCCAGGTCGTTACGGACGCTACTATAGAAGAAATCAAGAAAATTCGACCCGCACCGTAGGCACCTAAAAAATCCATGCACTAACACACACAAAAAACTGGTAAAATTGCTTAATTCCTATTGCGTCACCAATAAAATGCTCCTGAACCCCTCTAAAGCACCGCCGGGGCTACTGGAGTTGTTCCCTAGGTCGTTACGGATGCTTCTATGGAAGAATCCAACAAAGGTTTACTCGAACCCCCGGCACCTAAAAAATCTGAGAGTTAACACACACGAAAAACTGGCAAATCGCATAATTCCTATTACGTCGCCAATAAAATTCTCCTAAACCCCTCTATAGCGCCGACGGGGATACTAGAGTCGGTCCCCAAGTCATTACGGACTCTACTATGGAAGAATCCAAGAAAATTCGACTCGGACCCCCGTAACCTAAAAAATCCATGGGCTAACACACACAAAAAACTGGCAAAATCGCCTAATTCCTATTGCGTCGCCAATAAAATGCTCCTAAACCCCTCTATAGCACCTCCGGGGCTACTGGAGACATTCCCCAGGTTGTTACAGGCGCTACTATGGAAGAAATCAAGAATATTCGACCCGGACCCCCGACACCTAAAAATTCTGTGGGCTAACAAACACGAAAAACTGGCATAATTGCTTTATTCCTATTGCACCGCCAATAAAATGCTCCTAAACCTCTCTATTGCACTGCTGGGGCTACTGGAGTCGTTCCCCAGGTCGTTACGGATGCTACTATGGAAGAAATCAGAAAAATTCGACCCAGACCACTGGCACCTAAAATATCTGTGGGCTAACACACACAAAAAAGTGGAAAAATTGCCTAATTCCTATTGCGCCGCCAATAAAATGCTCCTAAACCCCTCTATAACACAGCCGGGGCTACTGGAGTCGTTTCTCAGGTCGTTATGGACGCTACTATTGAAAAATCCAAGAAAATTCGACACTGACCCATGGCGCATAAAACATCTGTGGGCTAACACACACGGAAAACTGGCAAAATTGCCTAATTCCTATTGCGTCTCTAATAAAATGATCCTAAACCCCTTTATAGCACCGTCGGGGCTACTCGAGTCATTTCTCCAGGTCGTTACGGACGCTACTATTGAAGTATCCAAGAAAATTTGACTCAAACCCCTGGCACGTAAAAAATCTGTGGGCTAACACACACGGAAAACTAGCAAAATTGCCTAATTCCTATTGCGTCTCTAATAAAATGATCCTAAACCCCTCTATAGCGCCGCCGGGGCCACTGGAGTCGTTCCCCAGGTCGTTACGGACGCTACTCTGGAAGAATCCAAGAAAATTCGACCCAGACCCCCGGCACCTAAAAAATCCGTGGGCTAACACACACGAAAAACTGGCAAAATTGCCTAATTCTTATTACATCGCTAATAAAATGATCCTAAACCCCTGTATAGCACCGCCAGGGCTACTGGAGTCGTTCCCCAGGTCTTTACAGATGCTACTATGGTAGAATAAAAGAAAATTCGACACGGACCCCTGGCACGTAAAAAATCTGTGGGCTAACACACACGAAAAACTGGCAAAATTGCATAATTCCTATTGCGTCTCTAATAAAATGATCCTAAACCACTCTAAAGAACCGCCGATGCTACTAGACTCGTTCCCCAGGTCGTTACGTATGCTACTATAGAAGAATCCAAGAAAATTCAACCCGGACCCCCGGCACCTAAAATATCTGTGGGCTAACACATACGAAAAAGTGGCAAAATTGTCTAATTTCTATTGCGCCTTTAATAAAATGCTCCTAAACCCCTCTATAGCGTAGTCAGGACTACTATAGTCGTTCCACAGGTCGTTACGGATGTTACAATGGAAGAATCCAAGAAATTTCGACACAGCCCCCTGGCACGTAAAAAATCCGTGGGCTAACACACGAAAAACTCGTAAAATCGCCTAATTCCTATTGCATCTCAAATAAAATGCTCCTGAACCCCTCTAAAGCACCGCCAGGGCTACTAGAGTCGTTCCCCAGGTTGTTACGAACGCTATTATGGAAGAATCCAAGAAACTTTGACCCGAACCCTCGGCACCTAAAAAATCTGTGGGTTAACACACACGAAAAACAAGCAAAATTGCCTAATTCCTATTTCGTCGCCAATAAAATGCTCTTAAATCCCTCTATTGCACCGCCGGGGCTACTAGAGTCATTCCCCAGGTCTTTACGGATGCTACTATTGAAAAATCCAAGAAAATTCGACACTGACCCCTGGCGCATAAAAAATCTGAGGGCTAACACACACGGAAAACTGGCAAAATTGCCTAATTCCTATTGCGTCTCTAATAAAATGATCCTAAACCCCTCTATAGCACTGTCGGGGCTATTGGAGTCATTCCCCAGGTCGTTACGGACACTACTATTGAAGTATCCAAGAAAATTTGACTCAAACCCCTGGCACGTAAAAAATCTGTGGGCTAACACACACGAAAAACTAGCAAAATTGCCTAATTCCTATTGTGTCTCTAATAAAATGATCCTAAACCCCTCTATAGCGCCGCCGGGGCCACTGGAGTCGTTCCCCAAGTTATTACGGACGCTACTATGAAATAATCCAAGAAATTTCGACCCGGACCCCCAGCAAATAAAAAATCTGTGGGCTAACACACACGAAAAACTGGCAAAATTGCCTAATTCCTATTGTGTCGCCAATAAAATGCTCCTATACCCCTCTAAAGCGCCGTCGGGGCTACTGGAGTCATTCCCCAGGTCATTACTGACGCTACTATGGAAAAATCCAAGAAAATTCAACTCGAACCCCCGGCACTTAAAAAATCTGTGGGCTAACACACATGAAATACTGGCAAAATCTCCTAATTCCTATTGCGTCGCCAATAAAATGCTCCTAAACCCCTCTATAGCATCGTTGGGGCTACTGGAGTCGTTCCCCAGGTCGTTACGTATGCTACTATAGAAGAATCCAAGAAAATTCAACCCGGACCCCCGACACCTAAAATATTTGTGGGCTAACACACACGAAAAAGTGGCAAAATTGTCTAATTCCTATTGCGCCGCCAATAAAATGCTCCTAAACCCCTCTATAGCGCAGTCAGGGCTACTGTAGTCGTTCCCCAGGTTGTTACTGATGATACAATGGAAGAACCCAAGAAATTTCGACACGGACCCTTGGCACGTAAAAAATCAGTGGGCTAACACACATGAAAAACTAGCAAAATTGCCTAATTCCTATTGCGTCGCCAATAAAATGCTCCTAAACCCATCTATTGCACCGCTGAGGTACTGGAGTTATTCCCCAGGTCGTTACGGATGCTACTATGGAAGAAATCAAGAAAATTCGACCCGGACCCCCGGCACCTAAAAAATGCGTGGGCTAACACAAATGAAAAACTAGCAAAATCGCCTACTACCTATTGCGTCGCCAATAAAATGCTCCTTAACCCCTCTAAAGCGCCGCAGGGGCTACTGGAGTCGTTCCCCAGGTCGTTACGAATGCTATTATGCAAGAATCCAAGAAACTTTGACCCGAACCCTTGGCACCTAAAAAATCCATGGGCTAACACACACAAAAAACTTGCAAAATAACCTAATTCCTATTGTGTCGCAAATAAAATGATCCATAACCCCTCGAAAGCGCTGCCAGGTCGACTGGAATCGTTCCCCAGGTCGTTACGGACGCTAATATGGAAGAAATCAAGAAAATTTGACCCACACCTGCGGTACCTAAAAAACCGTGGGCTAACACACGAAAAACTTGCAAAATCGCCTAGTTCCTATTGTGTCGCCAATAAAATGCTCCTGAACCCCTCTAAAGCGCCGCCAGGGCTACTAGAGTCGTTCCCCAGGTCGTTATGAATGCTATTATGGAAAAATCCAAGAAACTTTGACCCGAACCCTCGGCACCTAAAAAATCTGTAGGTTAACACACACGAAAAACTGGCAAAATCGCCTAATTCCTATTGCGTCGCCAATAAAATGCTCCTAAATCCCTCTATTGCACTGCCGGTGTTACTAGAGTCGTTCCCCAGGTCGTTACGGAAGCTACTATGGAAGAAATCTATAAAATTCGACCCAGACCCCCAGCACCAAAAAATTCAGTGGGCTAACATACACGAAAAACTGGCAAAATTGCATAATTCCGATTACGTCGCCAATAAAATGCTCATAAACCCCTCTATAGCACCGTTGGGGCTACTGGACTCATTCTCCAGGTCGTTACGGACGCTACTATGGAAGAAATTAAGAAAATTTGACCCGGATCCCCGGCACCTAAAAAATGCGTGGGCTAACACACATGAAAACTGGCAAAATCGCCTAATACCTATTGCGTCGCCAGTAAAATGCTCCTAAATCCCTCTATAGCGCCGCCGGGTCTATTGGAGTCGTTCCCAGGTCGTTACGGAAGCTACTATGGAAGAAATCAAGAAAATTCGACCCAGACCCCCGGCATCTAAAAATTCAGTGGGCTAACACACACGAAAAACTGGCAAAATCGCCTAATTCCGATTGCGTCGCCAATAAAATGCTCATAAACCCCTCTATAGCACCTCTGGGCTACTGGAGTCGTTCCCCAAGTCGTTACGGATGATACAATGGAAGAATCCAAGAAATTTCGACACGACCCCTTGGCACGTAAAAAATCAGTGGGCTAACACACACGAAAAACTGGCAAAATTGCCTAATTCCTATTGCGTCGCCAATAAAATGCTCCTAAAGCCATCTATTGCACCGCCGAGGTACTGGAGTCATTCCCCAGGTCGTTACGAAAAACTGCTCCTGAACCCCTCTAAAGCGCCGCCAGGGCTACTAGAGTCGTTCCCCAGGTTGTTACGAATGCTATTATGGAAGAATCCAAGAAACTTTGACCCGAACCCTCGGCACCTAAAATATCTGTGGGTTAACACATACGAAAAACTGGCAAAATCGCCTAATTCCTATTGCGTCGCCAATAAAATGCTCCTAAATCCCTCTATTGCACCGCCGGGGCTACTAGAGTCGTTCCTCAGGTCGTTACGGAAGCTACTATGGAAGAAATCTAGAAAATTCGACCAAGACCCCCAGCACCAAAAAATTCAGTGGGCTAACATACACGGAAAACTGGCAAAATTGCATAATTCCGATTGCGTCGCCAATAAAATGCTCCTAAACCCCTCTATAGCACCGTCGGGGCTACTAGAGTCATTCTCCAGGTCGTTACGGACGCTACTATAGAAGAAATCAAGAAAATTCGACCCGCACCGTAGGCACCTAAAAAATCCGTGCGCTAACACACACGAAAAACTGGTAAAATTGCATAATTCCTATTGCGTCACCAATAAAATACTCCTGAACTCCTCTAAAGCACCGCCGGAGCTACTGGAGTTGTTCCCTAGGTCGTTACGGATGCTTCTATGGAAGAATCCAAGAAAGGTTTACTCGAACCCCCGGCACCTAAAAAATCTGAGAGTTAACACACACGAAAAACTGGCAAAATCGCATAATTCCTATTACGTCGCCAATAAAATTCTCCTAAACCCCTCTATAGCGCCGACGGGGATACTAGAGTCGATCCCCAAGTTATTACGGACTCTACTATGGAAGAATCCAAGAAAATTCGACTCGGACCCCCGTAATCTAAAAAATCCATGGGCTAACACACACAAAAAACTGGCAAAATCGCCTAATTCCTATTGCGTCGCCAATAAAATGCTCCTAAACCCCTCTATAGCACCTCCGGGGCTACTGGAGACATTCCCCAGGTTGTTACAGGCGCTACTATGGAAGAAATCAAGAATATTCGACCCGGACCCCCGACACCTAAAAATTCTGTGGGCTAACAAACACGAAAAACTGGCATAATTGCTTAAATCCTATTGCACCGCCAATAAAATGCTCCTAAACCTCTCTATTGCACTGCTGGGGCTACTGAAGTCGTTCCCCATGTCGTTACGGATGCTACTATGGAAGAAATCAGAAAAATTTGACCCAGACCACTGGCACCTAAAATATCTGTGGGCTAACACACACAAAAAAGTGGAAAAATTGCCTAATTTCTATTGCGCCACCAATAAAATGCTCCTAAACCCCTCTATAACACAGCCGGGGCTACTGGAGTCGTTTCTCAGGTCGTTACGGACGCTACTATTGAAAAATCCAAGAAAATTCGACACTGACCCATGGCGCATAAAACATCTGTGGGCTAACACACACGGAAAACTGGCAAAATTGCCTAATTCCTATTGCGTCTCTAATAAAATGATCCTAAACCCCTCTATAGCACCGTCGGGGCTACTCGAGTCATTTCTCCAGGTCGTTACGGACGCTACTATTGAAGTATCCAAGAAAAAATACTCAAACCCCTGGCACGTAAAAAATCTGTGGGCTAACAGACACGGAAAACTAGCAAAATTGCCTAATTCCTATTGCGTCTCTAATAAAATGATCCTAAACCCCTCTATAGCGCCGCCGGGGCCACTGGAGTCGTTCCCCAGGTCGTTACGGACGCTACTCTAAAAGAATCCAAGAAAATTTGACCCAGATCCCCGGCACCTAAAAAATCCGTGGGCTAACACACACGAAAAACTGGCAAAATTGCCTAATTCTTATTACATCGCTAATAAAATGATCCTAAACCCCTGTATAGCACCGCCAGGGCTACTGGAGTCGTTCCCCAGGTCTTTACAGATGCTACTATGGTAGAATAAAAGAAAATTCGACACAGACCCCTGGCACGTAAAAAATCTGTGGGCTAACACACACGAAAAACTGGCAAAATTGCATAATTCCTATTGCGTCTCTAATAAAATGATCCTAAACCACTCTAAAGAACCGCCGATGCTACTAGACTCGTTCCCCAGGTCGTTACGTATGCTACTATAGAAGAATCCAAGAAAATTCAACCCGGATCCCCGGCTCCTAAAATATCTGTGGGCTAACACATACGAAAAAGTGGCAAAATTGTCTAATTTCTATTGCGCCTTTAATAAAATGCTCCTAAACCCCTCTATAGCATAGTCAGGACTACTATAGTCGTTCCACAGGTCGTTACAGATGTTACAATGGAAGAATCCAAGAAATTTCGACACAGCCCCCTGGCACGTAAAAAATCCGTGGGCTAACACACACGAAAAACTGGTAAAATCGCCTAATTCCTATTGCATCTCAAATAAAATGCTCCTGAACCCCTCTAAAGCGCCGCCAGGGCTACTAGAGTCGTTCCCCAGGTTGTTACGAACGCTATTATGGAAGAATCCAAGAAACTTTGACCCGAACCCTCGGCACCTAAAAAATCTATGGGTTAACACACACGAAAAACAAGTAAAATTGCCTAATTCCTATTTCGTCGCCAATAAAATGCTCTTAAATCCCTCTATTGCACCGCCGGGGCTACTAGAGTCATTCCCCAGGTCTTTACGGATGCTACTATTGAAAAATCCAAGAAAATTCGACACTGACCCCTGGCGCATAAAAAATCTGAGGGCTAACACACACGGAAAACTGGCAAAATTGACTAATTCCTATTGCGTCTCTAATAAAATGATCCTAAACCCCTCTATAGCACTGTCGGGGCTACTGGAGTCATTCCCCAGGTCGTTACGGACACTACTATTGAAGTATCCAAGAAAATTTGACTCAAACCCCTGGCACGTAAAAAATCTGTGGGCTAACACACACGAAAAACTAGCAAAATTGCCTAATTCCTATTGTGTCTCTAATAAAATGATCCTAAACCCCTCTATATCGCCGCCGGGGCCACTGAAGTCGTTCCCCAGGTTGTTACGGACGCTACTATGAAATAATCCAAGAAATTTCAACCCGGACCCCCAGCAAATAAAAAATCTGTGGGCTAACACACACGAAAAACTGGCAAAATCGCCTAATTCCTATTGTGTTGCCAATAAAATGCTCCTATACCCCTCTAAAGCGCCGTCGGGGCTACTGGAGTCATTCCCCAGGTCATTACTGACGCTACTATGGAAAAATCCAAGAAAACTCAACTCGAACCCCCGGCACCTAAAAAATCTGTGGGCTAACACACATGAAATACTGGCAAAATCTCCTAATTCCTATTGCGTCGCCAATAAAATGCTCCTAAACCCCTCTATAGCACCGTTGGGGCTACTGGAGTCGTTCCCCAGGTCGTTACGTATGCTACTATAGAAGAATCCAAGAAAATTCAACCCGGACCCCCGGCACCTAAAATATTTGTGGGCTAACACACACGAAAAAGTGGCAAAATTGTCTAATTCCTATTGCGCCGCCAATAAAATGCTCCTAAACCCCTCTATAGCGCAGTCAAGGCTACTGTAGTCGTTCCCCAGGTTGTTACGGATGATACAATGGAAGAACCCAAGAAATTTCGACACGGACCCTTGGCACGTAAAAAATCAGTGGGCTAACACACACGAAAAACTAGCAAAATTGCCTAATTCCTATTGCGTCGCCAATAAAATGCTCCTAAACCCATCTATTGCACCGCTGAGGTACTGGAGTCATTCCCCAGGTTGTTACGGATGCTACTATGGAAGAAATCAAGAAAATTCGACCCGGACCCCCGGCACCTAAAAAATGCGTGGGCTAACACAAATGAAAAACTAGCAAAATCGCCTACTACCTATTGCGTCGCCAATAAAATGCTCCTTAACCCCTCTAAAGCGCCGCAGGGGCTACTGGAGTCGTTCCCCAGGTCGTTACGAATGCTATTATGGAAGAATCCGAGAAACTTTGACCCGAACCCTCGGCACCTAAAATATCCATGGGCTAACACACACGAAAAACTTGATAAATAACCTAATTCCTATTGTGTCGCAAATAAAATGATCCATAACCCCTCGAAAGCGCTGCCAGGTCTACTGGAATCGTTCCCCAGGTCGTTACGGACACTAATATGGAAGAAATCAAGAAAATTTGACCCGCACCTCCGGTACCTAAAAAACCGTGGGCTAACACACGAAAAACTTGCAAAATCGCCTAGTTCCTATTGTGTCGCCAATAAAATGCTCCTGAACCCCTCTAAAGCGCCGCCAGGGCTACTAGAGTCGTTCCCCAGGTCGTTATGAATGCTATTATGGAAGAATCCAAGAAACTTTGACCCGAACCCTCGGCACCTAAAAAATCTGTAGGTTAACACACACGAAAAACTGGCAAAATCGCCTAATTCCTATTGCGTCGCCAATAAAATGCTCCTAAATCCCTCTATTGCACCGCCGGTGTTACTGGAGTCGTTCCCCAGGTCGTTACGGAAGCTACTATGGAAGAAATCTATAAAATTCGACCCAGACCCCCAGCACCAAAAAATTCAGTGGGCTAACATACACGGAAAACTGGCAAAATTGCATAATTCCGATTGCGTCGCCAATAAAATGCTCATAAACCCCTCTATAGCACCGTCGGGGCTACTGGAGTCATTTTCCAGGTCGTTACGGACGCTATTATGGAAGAAATTAAGAAAATTCGACCCGGATCCCCGGCACCTAAAAAATGCGTGGGCTAACACACATGAAAAACTGGCAAAATCGCCTAATACCTATTGCGTCGCCAGTAAAATGCTCCTAAATCCCTCTATAGCGCCGCCGGGTCTATTGGAGTCGTTCCCAGGTCGTTATGGAAGCTACTATGGAAGAAATCAAGAAAATTCGACCCAGACCCCCGGCACCTAAAAATTCAGTGGGCTAACACACACGAAAAACTGGCAAAATCGCCTAATTCCGATTGCGTCGCCAATAAAATGCTCATAAACCCCTCTATAGCACCTCTGGGCTACTGGAGTCGTTCCCCAGGTCGCTACGGATGATACAATGGAAGAATCCAAGAAATTTTGACACGACCCCTTGGCACGTAAAAAATCAGTGGGCTAACACACACGAAAAACTGGCAAAATTGCCTAATTCCTATTGCGTCACCAATAAAATGCTCCTAAAGCCATCTATTGCACCGCCGAGGTAGTGGAGTCATTCCCCAGGTCGTTACGAAAAACTGCTCCTGAACCCCTCTAAAGCGCCGCCAGGGCTACTAGAGTCGTTCCCCAGGTTGTTACGAATGCTATTATGGAAGAATCCAAGAAACTATGACCCGAACCCTCGGCACCTAAAATATCTGTGGGTTAACACATACGAAAAACTGGCAAAATCGCCTAATTCCTATTGCGTCGCCAATAAAATGCTCCTAAATCCCTCTATTGCACCGCCGGGGCTACTGGAGTCGTTCCCCAGGTCGTTACGAAAGCTACTATGGAAGAAATCTATAAAATTCGACCCAGACCCCCAGCACCAAAAAATTCAGTGGGCTAACATACACGGAAAACTGGCAAAATCGCATAATTCCGATTGCATCGCCAATAAAATGCTCCTAAACCCTTTATAGCACCGTCGGGGCTACTGGAGTCATTCTCCAGGTCGTTACGGATGCTACTATGGAAGAAATTAAGAAAATTCGACCTGCACCCCTAACACCTAAAAAATCCCTAGGCTAACACACATGAAAAACTGGCAAAATCGCCTAATTCCTATTGAGTCGCCAGTAAAATGCTCCTAAATCCCTCTATAACGCCGCCGGGTCTACTGGAGTCGTTCCCAGGTCGTTACGGAAGCTACTATGGAAGAAATCAAGAAAATTCGACCCAGACCCCCGGCACCTAAAAATTCAGTGGGCTAACACACACGAAAAACTGGCAAAATCGCCTAATTCCGATTGCGTCGCCAATAAAATGCTCATAAACCCCTCTATAGCACCTCTGGGGCTACTGGAGTCATTCCCCAGGTCGTTACGGATGATACAATGGAAGAATCCAAGAAATTTCAACACGACCCCCTAGCACGTAAAAAATCAGTGGGCTAACACACACGAAAAACTGGCAAAATTGCCTAATTCCTATTGCATCGCTAATAAAATGCTCCTAAACCCATCTATTGCACCGCCGAGGTACTGGAGTCATTCCCCAGGTTGTTACGGATGCTACTATTGAAGAAATCAAGAAAATTCGACCCGGATCCCCGGCACCTAAAAAATGCGTGGGCTAACACACATGAAAAACTGGCAAAATCGCCTAATACCTATTGCGTCGCCAATAAAATGCTCCTTAACCCCTCTAAAGCGCCGCCGGGGCTACTGGAGTCGTTCCCCAGGTTGTTACGGATGCTACAATGGAAGAATCTAAGAAAATTTGACCTAGACCCCCGGCACCTAAAAAATCCATGGGCTAACACACACGAAAAACTTGCAAAATGACCTAATTTCTATTGTGTCGCAAATAAAATGATCCATAACCCCTCGAAAGCACCGTCGGGTCTACTGTAGTCGTTCCCTAGGTCATTACGGACACTACTATGGAAGAAATCAAGAAAATTTGACCTGCACCTCCGGCACCTAAAAAAACTGTGGGCTAACACACATGAAAAACTTGATAAATCACCTAGTTCTTATTGTGTCGCCAATAAAATGCTCCTGAACCCCTCTAAAGCGTCGTCAGGGCTACTAGAGTCATTCCCAGGTTGTTACGAATGCTATTATGGAAGAATCCAAGAAAATTCGACCCGGAACCAAAAATTTTGTGGGTTAACACACACAAAAAATTGGAAAAATTGGGTAATTTCTATTGCGTCGCCAATAAAATGCTCCTAAATCCCTCTATATCACCGCCGAGGCTACTGGAGTCGTTCCCCAGGTCGTTACGGACGCTACTATGGAAGAAATCTAGAAAATTCGACCCAGACCCCCAGCACCTAAAAATTCAGTGGGCTAACATACACGAAAATCTGGCAAAATTGCATAATTCCGATTGCGTCGCCAATAAAATGCTCCTAAACCCCTCTATAGCACCGTCGGGGCTACTGGAGTCATTCTTCAGGTCATTACGGACGCTACTATGGAAGAAATTAACAAAATTCAACCCGCACCCCTGGCACCTAAAAAATCCCTGGGCTAACACATATGAAAAACTGGCAAAATCTCATAATTCCTATTGCGTCGCCAATAAAATGCTCCTAAATCCCTCTATAGCGCCGCCGGGTCTACTGGAGTCGTTACCCAGGACATTAAGGAAGCTACTATGGAAGAAATCACGAAAATGCAACCCAGACCCCCGTCACCTAAAAATTCAGTGGGCTAACACACACGAAAAACTGGCAAAATTGCCTAATTCCGATTGCATCGCCAATAAAATGCTCCAGAACCTCTCTAAAGCACCGCTGGGGCTACTAGAGTTGTTACCTAGGTCGTTATGGACGCTACTATGAAGAATCCAAGAAAATTTGACCTGAATTACCAGCACCTAAAAAATCCGTGGGTTAACACACACGAAAAACTGGCAAAATTGCCTAATTCCTATTGCGTCGCCAATAAAATGCTCCTAAATCCCTCTATAGCGCCGCCGGGGCTACAAAAGTCGTTCCCCAGGTTGTTACAGACGCTACTATGGAAGAATCCCAGAAGATTCGACCCGGACCCTTGGCACCTAAAATATCTGTGGGCTAACACACATGAAAGACTAGCAAAGTCGCCTAATTCCTATTGTATCTCCAATAAAATGCTCCTATACCCCTCTAATGTGCTGCCGGGGCTACTGGAGTCGTTCTCCAGGTCGTTACGGATGCTACTATGGAAGAATCCAAGAAAATTCGACCTGGAGCCCCGGTAACTAAAATATTCGAGGCCTAACACACATGAAAAACTGGCAAAATCTCCTAATTCCTATTGCGTTGCTAATAAAATGCTCCTAAACCCCTCTATAGCACCGTCGGGGCTACTGGAGTCGTTCTCCAGGTCGTTACGAATGCTACAATGGAAGAAACCCGCACCCCAGGCACCTAAAAAATCTGTGGGCTAACACACACGAAAAACTGGCAAAATCGCCTTATTACTATTGCGTTGCCAATAAAATGCTCCTGAATGCCTCTAAAGCGCCGTTGGGGCTACTGGAGTTGTTCCCTAGGTCGTTACGGACGCTACTATGGAAGAATCTAAGAATATTTGACCCAAACTCCCGGCACCTAAAAAATCCGAGAGTTAACACACATGAAAAACTGGCAAAATCGCCTAATTCCTATTGCGTCGCCAATAAAATGCTCCTAAACCCCTCTATAGCTTCGTCGGGACTACTGGAGCCGGTCCCCAGGTCGTTACGGACGCTACTCTGGAAGAATCCAAGAAAATTCAACCTGGAGCCCCGGCACCTAAAAATTCCGTGGGCTAACACACACGAAAAATTGGCAAAATCACCTAATTCCTACTGCATCACCAATAAAATGCTCCTAAGCCACTCTAAAGCGCCACCAGGGCTACTATAGTCGTTCCCCAGGTCGTTACGGACGCTACTATGAAAAATCCAAGAAAAACTGGCAAAATTGCTTAATTCCAACTGCGCCGCCAATAAAATGCTCCTAAACCTCTCTATTGCACCGTCGAGGCTACTGGAGTCGTTCCCCAGGTCGTTGCGGACGCTCTTATGGAAGAAATCAAGAAAATTCCACCCGGACCCCCGACACCTTAAATATCTGTGGGCTAACACACTCGAAAAAGTGGGAAAATTGCCTAATTCCTATTGAGCCGCCAATGAAATGCTCCTAAACCCCTCTATAGCACCGTCGGGGCTACTGGAGTTGTTCCCCAGGCTATTACGGATGCTACTATTAAAAAATCCAAGAAAATTCGACACGGACCCCTGGCACGTAAAAAATCTGTTGGCTAACACACACGAA
Source organism: Solanum dulcamara (assembly GCF_947179165.1). Lineage (NCBI taxonomy): Eukaryota > Viridiplantae > Streptophyta > Magnoliopsida > Solanales > Solanaceae > Solanum > Solanum dulcamara. The sequence goes on along the minus strand of NC_077241.1, from coordinate 652,530 downwards.
AAACTGGCAAAATTGCATAATTCCTATTGCGTCTCTAATAAAATAATCCTAAACCCCTCTAAAGTACTGCCGGGGATACGGGAGTCATTCCCCAGGTCGTTACGGACACTACAATGGAAGAATCGAAGAAAATTCAACCCGGACCCCCAGCACCTAAAATATAAATGGAAAAATAGCCTAATTCCTATTGCGCCGCCAATAAAATGCTCCTAAACCCCTTTATAACACCGCCGGGTCTACTGGAGTCATTTCTCAGGTCGTTACGGACGCTACTATTGAAAAAACCAAGAAAATTCGACATTGACCTATGGCGCATAAAACATCTGTGGGCTAACACACACAAAAAAGTGGCAAAATTGGCTAATTCCTATTGCGCCGCCAATAAAATGCTCCTAAACCCCTCTATAGTGCCGCCGGGGCTACTGGAGTCATTCCCCAGGTCGTTACGGATGCTATAATGGAAGAATCCAAGAAATTTCGACACGGCCCCCCGGCACCTAAAATATCTGTGGGCTAACACACATTAAAAACTTGCAAAATCGCCTAATTCCTATTGCGTCGCCAATAAAAATGCTCCAAACCCCTCTAGAGCGCTGGCGGAGCTACTGGAGTCATTCCCTAGGTCATTACGGATGCTACTATTAAAGAAATTAATAAAATTTGACCCGAACCCCCGACACCTAAAAAATCTGTGGGTTAACACACATAAAAAACTGGCAAAATTGCCTAATTTGTATTGTGTTGCAAATAAAATGCTCCTAAACCCCTTTATAGCTCCGCCAGGGCCACTGGAGTCATTCCCAAGGTCGTTACGGACGCTACTCTAGAAGAATCCAAGAAATTCGACTCGGACACCCAGCACCTAAAAAATCCGTGGGCTAACACACACAAAAAACTAGCAAAATTGCCTAATTCCTATTGCGTCGCTAATAAAATGATCCTAAACCCCTCTAAAGCGCCGCCGGGGCTACTGGAATCGGTCCCCAGGTTGTTACGGACGCTACTCATGAAGAGTCCAAGAAAATTTGAGCCGTACCCTCGACATCTAAAAAAGCTGTGGGGTAACACACACGAAAAACTGGAAAAATTGTCTAATTCCTATTGCGTCGCCAATAAAATGCTCCTAAACTCCTCTAAAGCGCCACTGAGGATACTGGAATCATTGTCCTGGTCGTTACGGATGCTACTATGGAAGAATCTAAGAAAATTCGACCCAGAACCCCGACACCTAAAATATCCATGGGCTAACACACACGAAAAAATGGCAAAATCGCCTAATTTTTATTGTGTCTCCAATAAAATGCTCCTAAACCCCTCTAAAGCATCGCCAGGGCTACTAGAGTCATTCCCCAGCTCGTTACGGACGCTACGATCGAAGAATCCAAGAAAGTTTGACCCGGACCCCCGGCACCTAAAATATCTGTGGGCTAACTCACACAAAAAAGTGTCAAAATTGCCTAATTCCTATTGCGCCGCCAATAAAATGCTCTTGAACCCCTCTATAGCGCCGCCGGGGCTACTGTAGTCATTCCTCAGGTCGTTACGGACGCTACAAATGGAATAATCCATGAAATTTAAACACAGCCCCCCAGCACGTAAACAATCTATGGTCTAACACACACGAAAAACTGGCAAAATCGCCTAATTCCTATTGCATTGCCAATAAAATGCTCCTAAACCCCTCTAAAGAGTCGCCAGGGCTACTGGAGTCGTTTCCCAGGTCATTACGGACGCTACTATGGAAGATTCCAAGAAAATTCTACCCGGACCCCCGGCACCTAAAAAATCCATAGGCTAACACAAACGAAAAACTAGCAAAATCGCCTAATTCCTATTGCGTCGCCAATAAAATGCTCTGAAACCCCTCTAAAGCATCACCGGGGCTATTGGAGTCGTTCCCAGGTCATTACGGATGCTACTATGGAAGAATCCAAGAAAATGGGACCCGTACCCCTGGCACCTAAAAAATCTGTGGGCTAACACACACTAAAACTGGCAAAATCGCCTAATTCCTATCATGTTGCTAATAAAATGGTACTAAACCCCTCTATAGCACCGTCGGGGCTACTGGAGTCGTTCACTAGGTCTTTACGGACGCTACTATGGAAGAATCCAAGAAAATTCGCCTCGAACCCAGCACCTAAAAATCCGTAGGTTAACACACGAAAAACTGGCAAAATCGCCTAATTCCTATTGCGTCCCCAAAAAATGCTCCTAAACCCCTCTATAGTGCCGTTGGGGCTACTAATGTCGTTCCCCAGGTCGTTACGGATGCTACTATGGAAGAATCGAAGAAAATTCACCCCGAACCCCCGGCACCTAATAAATCCGTGGGCTAACACACATGAAAAACTGGCAAAATTGTCTAATTCCTATTGCGTCGCCAATAAAATACTCCAGAACCTCTCCAAAGAGCCGCCAAGTCTACCAGAGTCTTTCCCCAGGTCGTTACGGACACTACTATGAAGAATCCAAGAAAATTTGACCCGAACCACCAGCACCTAAAAAATCTGTGGGTTAACACACACGAAAAACTGGCAAAATCACCTAATTGCTATTGCGTCGCCAAAAAAATGCTCCTAAATCCCTCTATAGCGCCGCCGGGGCTACAAGAGTCGTTTACGGACGCTATTATGGAAGAATCCAAGAAAATCCGACCCAGACCCCTGGCACCTAAAAAGCTTGTGGGCTAACACACACGAAAGACTAGCAAAATCGCCTAATTCTTATTGTGTTTCCAATAAAATGCTCCTATACCACTCTAATGTGCCGCCGGGGCTACTAGAGTCTTTCTACAGGTCTTTACGGATGCTACTATTGAAGAATCCAAGAAAATTCGACTTGGAGCCCTAGTAACTAAAAAATCCGTGGCCTAAAACACAAGAAAAACTGGCAAAAATTCCTAATTCCTATTGCGTTGCTAATAAAATGCTCCAAAACCCCTATATAGCACCGTCGGGACTACTGGAGTCGTTCTCCAGGTCGTTACGGACGCTACAATGGAAGAAATCAAGAAAATTCAACCCGGATCCCCGGCACCAAAAAAATCTGTGGGCTAACACACACGAAAAACAGGCAAAATCGCCTTATTACTATTGCATCGCCAATATCCGTGGGCTAAGACACACGAAAAAGTGGAAATATTGCCTAATTCCAATTGAGCCGCCAATGAAATGCTCCTAAACCCCTCTATAGCACCGCTGGAGCTACTGGAGTCGTTCCCCAGGCTGTTATGGACGCTACTATTGACAAATCCAAGAAAATTCGACACGGACCCCTGGCACGTAAAAATTCTATGGACAAACACACACGAAAAACTGGCAAAATTGCACAATTCCTATTGTGTCTCTAATAAAATGATCCTAAACCCCTCTAAAGCACCTTTGGGGCTACTGGAGTCATTCTCCAGGTCGTTACGGACACTACAATGGAAGAATACAAGAAAATTCGACCCGGACCCCCGGCACCTAAAATATCCGTGGGCTAACACACACAAAGAAGTGGCAAAATTGGCTAATTCCGATTGCGCCGCAAATAAAATGCTCCTAAACCCCTCTATAGCGCCGCCGGGGCTACTGGAGTCGTTCCCAGGTCATTACGGATGCTACAATGGAAGAATCCAAGAAATTTCGACACAGCCCCCCGGCACCTAAAAAATCTGTGGGCTAACACACATTAAAAACTTGCAAAATCGCCTAATTCCTATTGCGTCGCCAATAAAAATGCTCCAAAACCCCTCTAGAGCACTGCCGGAGCTACTGGAGTCGTTCCCTAGGTCATTACGGACGCTACTATTAAAGAAATTAAGAAAATTTGACCTGAACTCCCGGCACCTAAAAAATCTGTGGGTTAACACAAATAAAAAACTAGCAAAATCGCCTAATTTGTATTGCGTTGCAAATAAAATGCTCCTAAACCCCTCTATATCACCGCCAGGGCCACTAGAGTCATTCCCCGGGTCGTTATTGATGCTACTCTGGAAGAATCCAAGAAAATTCGACTCGGATCCCCGGCACCTAAAAATCTGTGGGCTAACACGCACCAAAAACTGGCAAAATTGCCTAATTCTTATTGCGTCGCCAAAACAATGCTCCTAAACCCCTCTAAAGCGCCGCCGGGACTACTAGAGTCGTTCCCAAGGTCTTTATGGATGCTACTATGGAAGAATCCAAGAAACTTTGAATCGTACCCCCAGCACGTAAAAAATCCGTGGGCTAACACATACGAAAAACTAGCAAAATTGCCTAATTCCTATTGCGTCGCTAATAAAATGATCCTAAACCCCTCTAAAGCGCCGGCGGGGCTACTATAGTCGGTCCCCAGGTCATTACGGACGCTACTCAGGAAGAATCCAAGAAAATTTGAGCCGGACCCTTGGCATCTAAAAAAGCTGTGGGGTAACACACATGAAAAACTGGAAAAATTGTCTAATTCCTATTGCATCGCCAATAAAATGCTCCTAAACCCCTCTAAAGTGCCACCGAGGCTACTGGAGTCATTGCCCTGGTCGTTACGGACGCTACTATGGAAGTATCCAAGAAAATTCGACCCGGACCCCCGGCACCTAAAATATCCGTGGGCTAACACACACGAAAAAATAGCAAAATTGCCTAATTTTTATTGCGTCTCCAATAAAATGCTCCTAAACCCCTATAAAGCACCGCCGGGGCTACTAGATTCATTCCCCAGCTCGTTACGGATGCTACGATCGAAGAATCCAAGAAAGTTTGACCTGGACCCCCGGCACATAAAATATCTGTCGGCTAACTCACACGAAAAAGTGTCAAAATTGCCTAATTCCTATTGCGCCGCCAATAAAATGCTCTTGAACCCCTCTATAGCGTCGACGGGGCTACTGGAGTCGTTCCTCAGGTCTTCACGGAAGCTACAAATGGAATTATCCATGAAATTTAAACATGCCCCCCCGGCACGTAAACAATCTGTGGGCTAACATACACGAAAAACTGGCAAAATCGCCTAATTCATATTGCGTCGCCAATAAAATGTTCCTAAACCCCTCTAAAGAGCCATCGGGGCTACTGGAGTCGTTTCCCAGGTCCTTACGGACGCTACTATAGAAGATTCCAAGAAATTTCAACCCGAACCCCCGGCACCTAAAAAATCCATGGGCTAACACACACGAAAAACTAGCAAAATTGCCTAATTCCTATTGTGTCGCCAATAAAATGTTCTGAAACCCCTCTAAAGCATCGCCGGGGCTACTGGAGTCGTTCTCAGGTCATTACGGATGCTACTATGGAATAATCCAAGAAAATGGGACCTGTACCCCTGGCACCTCAAAAATCAGTGCGCTAACACATACTAAAACTGGCAAAATCGCCTAATTCCTATCATGTCGCAAATAAAATGGTCCTAAACCCCTTTATAGCACCATCGGGGCTACTGGAGTCGTTCACTAGGTCGTTACGGACGCTACTATGTAAGAATCCAAGAAAATTCGACTCGGACCCCCAGCACCTAAAAAATCTGTAGGTTAACACACGAAAAACTGGCAAAATCTCCTAATTCCTATTGCGTCCCCAAAAAATGCTCCTAAACCCCTCTATAGCGCCATTGGGGCTACTAGTGTCGTTCCCCAGGTCGTTATGGATGCTACTATGGAAGAATCCAAGAAAATTCGCCCCGAACCCCCGGCACCTTAAAAATCCGTGGGTTAACACACACGAAAAAGTGGCAAAATCGCCTAATTCCTATTGCGTCGCCAATAAAATGCTCTAGAACCTCTCTAAAGATCCGCCAGGGCTACCGGAGTATTTCCCCAGGTCGTTACGGATGCTACTATGAAGAATCCAAGAAAATTTGACCCAAACCACCAGCACCTAAAAAATCCGTGGTTAACACACACGAAAAACTGGCAAAATCGCCTAATTCTTATTGCGTCGCCAATAAAATGCTCCTAAACCCATCTATAGCCCCGTCGAGGCTAGTAGAGTCGTTCCCCAAGTCGTTACGGATGCTACTATTGAAGAATCCAAGAAAATTCGATCCACACCCCCAACACCTAAAAAATCCGTGGACTAACACGCACAAAAAACTGGCAAAATCGCCTAATTCCTACTGCGTCGCCAATAAAATGCTCCTAAACCCCTCTAAAGAGCCTCCAGGGCTACTGGAGTCGTTCCCCAGGTCGTTACGAATGCTACTATTGAAGAATCCAAGAAACTTTGACCCGGACCCTTGGCACCTAAAAAATTCGTGGGCTAACACACACGAAAAACTGACAAAATTGCCTAATTGCTATTGCTCGCCAATAAAATGCTCCTAAACCCCTCTAAAGCGCCGTCGGGGCTACTGGATTCGTTCCCCAGGTCATTACGGAGGCTACTATGTAAGAATCCAAGGAAATTCGATTCGGACCCCCGGCACTTAAAAAATCTGTGGGCTAACACATACGAAAAACTGGCAAAATCACCTAATTCCTATTGCGTTGCCAATAAAATGCTCCTAAACTCCTCTAAAGCGCCGCTGGGGATACTGGAGTCGTTCCCCTGGTCGTTACAGACGCTGCTATGGAAGAATCTAAGAAACTTTTACCCAAGCCACTGGCACCTAAAAAATTCGTGGGCTAACACACACGAAAATCTGGCAAAATTGCCTAATTCGTATTGCGTCGCCAATAAAATGCTCCAGAACCTCTCTAAAGAGATGCCAGGGCTACTGGAGTCTTTCCCTAGGTCGTTACAGATGCTACTATGGAAGAATCCAAGAAAATTTGACCCAAGCCCCCAGCACCTAAAAAATCCATAGGTTAACACACACGAAAAACTGGCAAAATCGCCTAATTCCTATTGCGTCCCCAAAAAAAAGCTCCTAAACCCCTCCATAGCGCCGTTGGGGCTACTAGTGTCGTTCCCCAGGTCGTTACGGACGCTACTATGGAAGAATCCAAGAAAATTCGTCCCAAACCCCCGGCACCCAAAATATTCGTGGGCTAACACAAACGAAAAACTGGCAAACATTACCTAATTCGTATTGAGTCACCAATAAAATGCTCCAGAACCCCTCTAAAGAGACGCCAGAGCTACTGGAGTCTTTTCCCAGGTCGTTATGGACGCTACTATGGAAGAATCATAGAAATTCTACCCGGACCCCGGCAGCTAAAATATCGTGGGCTAACACACAAGAAAAACTGGCAAAATTGCCTAATTCCTATTGCTCGCCAATAAAATGCTCCGAAACCCCTCTAAAGTGCCACCGGGGCTACTGGAGTCGTTCCCAGGTTGTTACGGATGCTACTATGTAAGAATCCAAGAAAATTTGACCCGGACCCCCGGCACTTAAAAAATCGAAGAGCTAACACACATAAAAAACTGGCAAAATCGCCTAATTCCTATTGCGTCGCCAATAAAAAGCTCCTAAACCCCTCTAAAGCACTGCCGGGGCTACTGGAGTCGTTCCCCAGGTCGTTACGGATGCTACAGTGGAAGAATCTAATAAAATTTGACCCAAGCCCCCGGCACCCAAAAAATCCATGGGTTAACAGACACGAAAAACTGGCAAAATTGCCTAATTTCTATTGCATCGCCAATAGAATGCTCCTAAACCCATCTATAGCGCCGTCGAGGCTAGTGGAGTCGTTCCCCAAGTCGTTACGGATGCTACTATAGAGGAATCCAAGAACATTCAACTCGAACACCCGGCACCTAAAAAATCCATGGGTTAACACACACGAAAAACTAGCAAAATTGCCTATTTCCTATTGCGTCGCCAATAAAATGCCCCTAAAGCCCTCGAAAGCGTCGCCATAGCGACTGGAGTTATTCCTAGGTCGTTACGGATGCTACTATGGAAGAATCCAAGAAAATGTGACCCGAACCCCCGACACCTAAAAAATCTGTGGGCTAACACACATGAAAAACTGGCAAAATCGTCTAATTCCAATCGCATCACCAATAAAATACTACTAAACACCTCTATAGCACCTCCAGGGCTACTGGAGTTGTTCCCAGGTCATTACGGACACTACTATGGAAGAATCCAAGAAAATTTGACCCAGACCCCCGGCACCTAAAATATCCGTGGGCTAACACACACGAAAAACTGGCAAAATCGCTTAATTCCTATTTTGCTGCCAACAAAATGATCCTAAACCCCTCTAAAGCGCCGCCGGGGCTACAGAAGTCGTTCACCAGGTCGTTACAGATGCTAATATGGAATAATTCAAGAAAATTTGACCCGGACCCCCTTCACCTAAAAAATCCTTGGGCTAACACACACGAAAAATGGCAAACTCGCCTAATTCCTATTGCGTCGCCAATAAAATGCTCCTAAACCACTCTATAGCGCTGCCGAGGCTACTGGAGTCATTCCCCAGGTCGTTACAGACGCTACTATGGAAAAAATAAAGAAAGATCGACTCAAACCCCCAGTACATAAAATTTCTGTGGGCTAACACACACGAAAAACTGGCAAAATTGCCTAATTCCTATTGCGTCTGCAATAAAATGCTCCTAAACCCCTCTTTTGCACCATTGGGGCTACTAGAGTCGTTCTCCAGGTCTTTACAGATTCTACAATGGAAGAAATCAAGAAAATTCGACCCGTACCCCCAGCACCTAAATATTCTATGGGCTAACACACACGAAAAACTGGCAAAATCGCCTAATTCCTATTGTGTTGCCAATAAAATACTCCTAAACCCCTCTATAGAGCCATCGGGGCAACTAGAGTCTTTCCCCAGGTCGTTACGGACGCTACTATGGAAGACTCCAAGAAAATTCAACACGAACCCTCGGCACCTAAAAAATCTGTGGGTTAACACACACGAAAAACTGGCAAAATCGGGTAATTCCTATCGCGTCGCCAATAAAATGCTCATAAATCCCTCTATAGCACCACCGGGTCTACTAGAGTCATTCCCTGGTCGTTACGGATGCTACAATGGAATAATCCAAGAAATTTCGACACGGCCCCTCGGCACCTAAAAAATCAATGGGCGAACACACATGAAAAACTTGCAAAATCGCCTAATTCCTATTGCGTTGCCAATAAAATGCTCCTGACCCCTCTAGAGTGCCGCCGGATCTACTGGAGTCGTTTATAGGTCATTACGGATGCTACTATTGAAGAATCCAAAAAAATTTGACCCGAACCCCTGGTACCTAAAATATATGTGGGTTAATAGACACGAAAAACTAGCAAAATTGCCTAATTTGTATTGCGTCACAAATAAAATGCTCTTAAACCCCTCTATAGCACCGCTGGGGTCACTGGAGTCGTTCCCCAGGTCGTTACGGATGCTACTCTGGAAGAATCCAAGAAAATTCGACCCGGACTTCCGACACCTAAAAAATTCGTGGGCTAACACACACGAAAAACTTGCAAAATAGCCTAATTCCTATTGTATCGCTAATAAAATGCTTCTAAACCCCTCTAAAGTGCCACCGGGGCTACTAGAGTCATTCCTCAGGTCGTTATGAATGCTATTATGGAAGAAATCAAGAAAATTCAACCCGCACCCCCGGCAACTAAAAAATCCGTGGGCTAACACACACGAAAAACTTGCAAAATCGCCTAATTCCTATTGCGTCGCCAATAAAATGCTCTAGAACCCCTCTAACGATCCGCTAGGGCTACTGGAGTCGTTCCCGAGGTCGTTACGGACACTACTATTGTTGAATCTAAGAAAATTCAACCCGCACCCCCAACACCTAAAAAATCCGTGGCCTAACACACGCGAAAAACTGGCAAAATCGCTGAATTCCTATTGCATCGCCAAGAAAATGCTCCTAAACCCCTCTAAAGAGCTGCTAGGGCTACTGGAGTCGTTCCCCAGGTCGTTACGGACACTACTATCGAAGAATCTAAGAAAATTTGACCCGAAACCCCGGCACCTAAAATATCCATGGGCTAACACACACGAAAAAGTGGCAAAATTGCCTAATTCCTATTGCACCGCCAATAAAATGCTCCTAAATCCCTCTATAGCGCCGCCGGGGCTACTGGAGTCGTTCCCCAGGTCATTATGGACGCTACAAATGAAAGAATCCAAGAAATTTAGACACGCGCCCCCCCCGGCACGTAAACAATCCCTGGGCTAACACACACGAAAAACTGGCAAAATCGCCTAATTCTTATTGCTTCTCAAATAAAATGCTCCTAAAGCCCTCTAAAGCGCCGCCGGGGCTACTAGAGTCATTCCCCAGGTCGTTACAGATGCTATTATGGAAGAAATCAAGAAAATTCAACCCGCACCCCCGGCACCTAAAAAATCTGTTGGCTAATACACACAAAAAACTTGCAAAATCTCCTAATTTCTATTGCGTTGCCAATAATATACTCCTGAACCCCTCTAAAGCATTGTCGGGGCTACTGGAGTCATTATCCAGGTCGTTACAGACGCTACTATGGAAGAATCCAAGAAAATTTGACCCGAACCCCCGGCACCTAAAAAATCCATGGGTTAACACACACGAAAAACTGGCAAAATCGCCTAATTACTATTGTGTCGCCAATAAAATGCTCCTAAACCCCTCTATAGCGCCGCTGGGGCTATTGGAGTCGTTCCCCAGATCATTACGGACGCTACTATGGAAAAATCAAACAAAATTCGACCCGGACCCCCGGCACCTAAAAAATCCATGGGCTAAAACACACGAAAAACTAGCAAATTGCCTTATTCCTATTGCGTCGCCAATAAAATGCTCCAGAACCCCTCTAAAGAGCCGTCAGGGCTACTGGATTCGTTCCCCAGGTCGTTACGGATGCTACTATGGAAGAATCCAAGAAAGGTTGACCCGGATCCCTGGCACCAAAACATTTTGTGGGCTAACACACAAGAAAAACTGGCAAAATCGCCTAATTTCTATTGCATCGCCAATAAAATGCTCCTAAACCTCTGTAAAGCGCCGCCAGGGCTACTGGAGTCGTTCCCTAGGTCGTTACAGACGCTACTATGTAAGAATCCAAGAAAGTTTGACCCGGACCCCAGGCACCTAAAATATCCGTGGGCTAACTCACACGAAAAAGTGGCGAAATTGCCTAATTTCTATTGTGCCGCCAATAAAATGCTCCTAAACCCCTCTATAGCGCAATTGGGTCTACTGGAGTCGTTCCCCAGGTCGTTACGGATGCTACAAATGGAAGAATCCAAGAAATTTAGAGACGCCCCCTTGGCACGTAAAAAATCCCTGGGCTAACACACACGAAAAACTAGCAAAATTGCCTAATTCCTATTGAGTCTTAAATAAAATGCTCCTAAATCCCTCTAAACCACCATCGAGGCTACTGGAGTCATTCCCCAGGTAATTACGGATGCTACTATGGAATAATCCAAGAACATTTGACCCGAACCCCCAGCACCAAAAAAATCCGTGGGCTAACACACACGAAAAACTGGCAAAATCGCCTAATTCCTATTGCATCGCCAATAAAATGCTCCTAAACCCCTCTAAAGCGCCGCCAGGGCTATTGGAGTCATTCCCCAGGTCATTACGGATGCTACTATGTAAGAATCCAAGAAAATTTGACCCGGACCCCCAACACCTAAAAAATCCATGGGCTAAGACACACGAAAAACTGGCAAAATCGCCTAATTTTTATTACATCGCAAATAAAATGCTTCTAAACCCCTCTAAAGAGCCACCGGGGCTAATGGAGTTGTTCCCCAGGTTGTTACGGATACTACTATAGAAGAATTCAAGAAAGTTTAACCCGGACCCCAGGCACCTAAAATATCTGTGGGCTAACTCACACGAAAAAGTGGCGAAATTGCCTAATTCCTATTGCGCCTCCAATACAATGCTCCTAAACCCCTCTATATCACCGTCGGGGCTACTGGAGTTGTTCCCCAGGTCGTTACGGATGCTACAAATCAAAGATTCCAAGAAATTTAGACACGGCCCCCCGGCACGTAAAATATCCCTGGGCTAACACATACGAAAAACTAGCAAAATTGCCTAATTCCTATTGAGTCTCAAATAAAATGCTCCTAAATCCCTCTAAAGCACCGTCGAGGCTACTGGAGTCATTCCCCAGGTCGTTACGGATGCTACTATATAAGAAATCAAGAAAATTCAACCCGCACCCCTGGCACCTAAAAAATCCGTTGGATAACACACACAAAAAACTTGCAAAATTGTCTAATTCCTATTGCGTCGCCAATAAAATGCTCTTGAACTCCTCTAAAGCGCCTCTGGAGCTACTAGAGTCATTCCCCAGGTAGTTACAGATGCTATTATGGAAGAATCCAAGAAAATTTGACCCGAACCTCGGTACCAAAAAAATGTGTGGGCTAACACACACGAAAAACTGGCAAAATCGCCTAATTCCTATTGCGTCGCCAATAAAATGCTCCTAAACCCCTCTATAGCACCGCCGGGGCTACTAGAGTCGTTTCCGAGGTCGTTACAGACGCTACTATGGAAGAATCCAAGAAAATTCGACCCAAACCCCCGGCACATAAAACATCACTGGCTAACACACACGAAAAACTTGCAAAATCGCCTAATTCCTATTGCTTCGCCAATAAAATTCTCCTAAACCCCTCTAAAGAGCCGCCGGGGCTACTGGAGTCGTTCCAATGTCATTACGGACGCTACTATGAAAAAATACAAGAAAATTTGAGTCAGACCTCCGCCACCTAAAAAATCTGTGGGTTAACACACACGAAAAACTGGCAAAATCGCCTAATTCCTATTGCGCCGCCAATAAAATGCTCCTAAACCCCTCTAAAGTGTTTTCGGAGCTACTGGAGTCGTTCCCCAGGTCGTTACGGATTCTACAATGGAAGAATCCAAGAATATTTGACCCGAACCACCGGCACCTAAAAAATCTGTCGACTAACACACACGAAAAACTGGCAAAATCGCTTCATTCCCATTGCCTCTGTAATAAAGTGATCCTAAACCCCTCTAAACCACCACCTGGGCTACTAGAGTCGTTCCCCAGGTCGTTACGGATGCTACTATGGAAGAATCCAAGAAAATGCGACACGTACCCCTGCCACGTAAAAAATCTGTGGGCTAACACGTACAAAAAAGTGGCAAAATTGCCTAATTCCTGTTGTGTCTCCAATAAAATGCTCCTATACCCCTCTTAAGCGCCGCCGGAGCTACTGGAGTCATTTTCCAGGTCGTTATGGACGATAATATGGAGGAATCCAAGAAATTTTGACCCGAACCCCCGGCACTTAAAAAATCTGTAGGTTAACACACACGAAAAACTGGCAAAATCGCCTAATTCCTATTGCGTCGCCAATAAAATACTCCTAAATCTCTCTATAGTGCCATCGGGGCTACTGGAGTCGTTCCCTAGGTCATTACGGATGCTACAATGGAAGAATCCAAGAAATTTCAACCCAGACCCCCGGCACCTAAAATATACGTAGGCTAACATACACGAAAAAGTGGCAAAATGACCTAATTCCTATTGTGTCTCCAATAAAATGCTCCTATACCCCTCTAAAGCACCGCCGGGGCTACTGGACTCGTTCCCCAGGTCGTTACGAATGTTACTATGGAAGAATCCAAGAAAATTTTACCCGAACCCCCGACACTTAAGAAATCCATGGGTTAACACACACGAAAAACTGGAAAAGTTTCCTATTGCGTCACCAATAAAATGCTCCTTAATCCCTCTGTAGCGCCGCCGGGGCTACTAGTGTCGTTCCCAGGTCGTTACGGATGCTACTATGGAAGAATCCATGAAAATATTACCCGCACCCCCGGCACCTAAAAAATTCGCGGGCTAACACACATGAAAAACTAACAAAATCTCCTAATTCCTATTGCGTCGCCAATAAAATGCACTTAAACCCCTCTATAGCACCGTCGGGGCTACTGGAGTCGTTCTCCAAATCATTATGGACTCTAATATTTAAGAAATCAAGAAAATTCGACCCGCACCCACGGCACCTAAAAAATCCGTGGGCTAACACACACGAAAAACTGGCAAAATTGCTTAATTCCTATTACGCCGTCAATAAAATGCTTCTAAACCCCTATAAAGCGCCGCCGGGGCTACTGGAGTCGTTCCCCAGGTCGTTACGGACGCTACTATGGAAACATCCAAGAAAAGTTGACCCGGACCCCCGGCACCTAAAAAATCTGTGGGCTAACACACACGAAAAACTAGCAAAATCTCCTAATTCCTATTGCGTCGCCAATAAAATGCTCTTAAACCCCTCTAAAGCGCCGCCAGGGCTACTGGAGTCGTTCCCAGGGTCGTTACGGACTCTACTATGGAAGAATCCAAAAAATTTGACCCAGACTCCCGGTACCTAAAATATTTGTGCACTAACACACACGAAACACTGGTAAAATTGCCTAATTCCTATTGCGTCACCAATAAAATCCTCCTAAACCCCTCTATAGCACCGTCGGGACTGCTGGAGTCGTTATCTAGGTCGTTACGGACGCTACTATGGAAGAAATCAAGAAAATACGACCCGCACCCGGCACGTAAAAAAAATGTGGGCTAACATACACAAAAAACTGGCAAAATCGCCTAATTCCTATTGCGTCGCCAATAAAATGCTCTTAAACCCCTCTAAAGAGCCACTAGGCCTACTGTAGTCGTTCCCTAAGTCGTTACGGACGCTACTATGTAAGTAACCAAGAAACTTTGACCCGGACCCCCGACACCTAAAAATTCTGTGGGATAACAAACATGAAAAACTGGCAAAATCGTCTATTTCCTATTGCATCGCCAATAAAATGCTCCTAAACCCCTCTATAGCACCGCCGAGGCTACTAGAGTTTTTCCCCAGGTCGTTACGGACGCTACAAATGGAACAATCCAAGAAATTTAGACACGGCCCCCCGACACGTAAAAAATCCCTGGGCTAACACACACGAACAACTGGCAAAATTGCCTTATTCCTATTGCGTCTCAAATAAAATGGTCCTAAACCCCTCTAAAGCGCTGCCGGGGCTACTGTAGTCGTTCCCCAGGTCGTTACAGACACTACTATGATGAATCCAAGAAAATTTGACCCGAACCCCCAGCACCTAAAAAATCCATGGGTACACACACGAAAAACTGGCAAAATTGCCTAATTCCTATTGCGTCACCAATAAAATGCTCCTAAACCCCTCTATAGCGCTGCCAGGGCTACTGGAGTCATTCCCTGGTCGTTACGGACGCTACTATGGAAGAATCCAAGAAAATTTGTCTCGGTCCCCAGCACCTAAAAAATCTGTGGGCTAACACACACGAAGAACTGGCAAAATCGCCTAATTCCTATTGCGTCGCCAATAAAATGCTCCAGAACCCCTATAAAGAGTCTTCAGGGCTACTAGAGTCGTTCCCCAGGTCGTTACGGAAGCTACTATGGAAGAATCCAATAAAATTCGACCCGCACCTACAACACCTAAAAAAATCCGGGGACTAACACACACGAAAAACTTGCAAAATCGCCTAAATCCTCTTGCGTCACCAATAAAATGCTCCTAAACCCCTCTAAAGAGCCGTCAGGTGTAATGGAGTCGTTCCCCAGGTCGTTAATGATGCTATAATGGAATAATACAAGAAATTTCTACATGGACCCCCGGCATCTAACCAATCTGTGGGCTAACACACACAAAAAACTGGCAAAATTGCCTAATTCCTATTGCGCCACCAATAAAATGCTCCTAAACCCCTCTAAAACGCCCCCGGAGCAACTGGAGTCATTCCCCAGATCGTTACGGACGCTACTATGTAAGAATCTAAGAAAATTCGGTCCAGACCTCCGACACCTAAAAAATCCATAGACTAACACACACGAAAAACTTGCAAAATCGCTTAATTCCTATCGCGTCGCCAATAAAATGCTCCTGAACCCCTCTAAAGAGACGCCAGGTCTACTGCAGTCGTTCCCATGTCGTTACGGATGCTACTACGAAAGAATCCAAGAAAATTGGACCCGAACCTCCAGCACCTAAAAAATCTGTGGGCTAACACACATGAAAAACTGGCAAAATTGCCTAATTCCTATTCCATCGCCAATAAAATGCTCCTAAATCCCTCTATAGCGCCGCTGGAGCTACTGGAGTCATTTCCCAAGTCGTTACGGATGCTACTATTGAAGAATCCAAGAAAATTTGACCCGAACCCCCGGCAACTAAAAATTCTGTGGGCTAACACACACAAAAAACTAGCAAAATTACCTAATTCCTATTGCGTTGCCAATAAAATGCTCCTAAACCCCTCTATAGTGCCGCCGAGGCTACTGGAGTCATTCCCTAGATCATTATGGATGCTACTATGGATGAATCCAAGAAAATTCGACACAGACCCCTGGCACGTAAAAAATCCTTGGGCTAACACACACAAAAAACTGGCAAAATCACCTAATTCCTATTGCGTCTCTAATAAAATGCTCCTAAACCCCTCTATAGCACCGTCGGGGCTATTGGATGTGTTCCCCAGGTCGTTACGGATGCTACTATGGATAATCCAATAAAATTCAACCCGGATCGCCGGCATCTAAAAAATCCATGGGCTAACACACATAAAAAACTGGCAAAATCACCTAATTTCTATTGCGTCTCCAATAAAATGATCCTAAACCCCTCTAAAGCGCCGTCGGGGCTACTGGAGTCATTTCCCAGGTCGTTACAGATGCTACTATTGAAGAATCCAAGAAAGTTTGACCCGGACCCCCGGTACCTAAAATATTTGTGGGCTAACACACGAAAAACTAGCAAATTCGTCTAATTCCTATTGTGTCGCCAATAAAATGCTTCTAAACCTCTCTATAGCACTGCCGGGGCTACAGGAGTCATTCCCCAGGTCGTTACGGACACTACTATAGAAGAATCCAAGAAAATTCGACCCGAACCCCCAGCACCTAAAAAATACGTGGGCTAACACGCGAAAAACTAGCAACATCGCCTAATTCCTATTTCGTCGCAAATAAAATGATCCTAAACCCCTCTAAAGCACCGTCGGGGCTACTAGAGTCGTTCTCCAAGTCATAACGGATGCTACTATGGAAGAAATCAAGAAACTTCGACCCGGACCCCGGTACCTAAAAATTTTGTTGGCTAACACACATGAAAAACTGGCAAAATTGCCTAATTCCTATTGCATCGCCAATAAAATGCTCCTAAACCCCTCTATTGCACCGCCGGGGCTACTGGAGTCGTTCCCCAGGTCGTTACGGATGCTAATATGGAAGAAATCAAAAAATATCGTCCCGCACCCCTGGCACCTAAAAATTCTATGGGCTAACACATACGAAAAACTGGCAAAATCGTATAATTCCTATTGCGTCGCCAATAAAATGCTCCTAATCCTCTCTATAGCACCACTGGGGCTACTGGAGTCGTTCCCCAGGTTGTTACGGACGCTACTATGGAAGAATGGAAGAACATTTGACCCGTAACCTCGGCAGCTAAAAAATATGCGGGTTAACACACACGAAAAACTAGCAAAATCGCCTAATTCCTATTGCGTCACCAATAAAATGCTCCTAAACCACTCTAAAGCGCTGCCGAGGCTATTGGAGTCGTTCCCCAGGTCGTTATGGATGCTACTATGGAAGAATCCAAGAATATTTGACCCGGACACCCGACACCTAAAAAATCTGTGGGCTAACACACACGAATAACAAGCAAAATTGCCAAATTCTTATTGCGTCACCAATAAAATGCTCCTAAATCCCTCTATAGCATCGCCGGGGCTATTGGAGTCGTTCCCCAGGTCGTTTTGGACGCTACTGTGGAAGAATCCAAGAAAATTTGACCCAGACCCCCGGCACCTAAGAAATATGTAGGCTAACACACACAAAAAACTTGCAAAATCGCCTAATCCTATTGCATCGCCAATACAATGCTCCTGAACCACTCTAAAGCGCCACCGGGGCTAGTAGAGTCGTTCCCCAGGTCGTTACAGACGCTACTACTGAAGAATCTAAGAAAATATTTGACCCGAACCCCCAGCACCTAAAACATCCGTGGCCTAACACACACGAAAAACTGAAAAAATCGCCTAATTCCTATTGCGTTGCCAATAAAATGCTCCTAAACCCTTCTAAAGCGCCGTTGGGGCTACTGGAGTCGTTACCCAGGTCGTTACGGACGCGACTATGGAAGAATCCAAGAAAATTCGACCCGGACCCCCGGCACCTAAAATATCCGTGGGCTAACACACACGAATAAATGGCAAAATCGTCTAATTTTTATTGCGTCTCAAATAAAATGCTCCTAAACCCCTCTAAAGCACCGCCGGGGCTACTGGAGTCAATCCCCAGGTCGTTACGGATGCTACGATCGAAGAATCCAAGAAAGTTTGACCCGGACCCCCAGCACCTAAAATATCTGTGGGCTAATTCACACGAAAAAGTGGCAAAATCGCCTAATTCCTATTGCGCCGCCAATAAAATGCTCCTAAACCCCTCTATAGCGTCGTCGGGGCTACTGGAGTCGTTCCCCAGGTCGTTACGGATGCTACAAATGGAAGAATCTAAGAAATTTAAACATGGCCCCGGCACGTAAAAAATCTGTGGGCTAACACACACGAAAACCTGGCAAAATCGCCTAATTCCTATTGCGTCGCCAATAAAATGCTCCTAATCCTCTCTATAGCACCACTGGGGCTACTGGAGTCGTTCCCTAGGTCGTTACGGAAGCTACTATGGAAATATCCAAGAAAATTTTACCCAGACCCCTGGCACCTAAAAAATCTGTGGGTTAACACACATGAAAAACTGGCAAAATTGCTTAATTCCTATTGCGTCGCCAATAAAATGCTCTTAAACCCCTCTATAGCGTAGCAGGGGCTACTGGAATCTTTCCCAAGTCGTTACGGATGCTACTATGGAAGAATCCAAAAAAATTCGACATGGACCCCTGGCACGTAAAAAATCTATGGGCTAACAACACGAAAAACTGGCAAAATTGCCTAATACCTATTGCGTCTCTAATAAAATGATCCTAAACCCCTCTAAAGCACCGCCAGGGCAACTGGATTCATTCCGAGGTTGTTACAGATGCTACTATGTAACAATCCAAGAATATTCAACCCGGACCCCGGCACCTAAAATATTCGTGGGCTAACACACACGAAAAAGTGGGAAAATTGCTTAATTCCTATTGTGCCGCCAATAAAATACTCCTAAGCCCCTCTATAGCGCCACCGGGGCTACTGGAGTCGTTCCCTAGGTCGTTACGGACGCTACAATGGATGAATCCAAGAAATTTAGACACGTCCCCCCGGCACGTAAAAAATCCGTAGGCTAACACACACGAAAAACTGCCAAAATTGCCTAATTCCTATTGCATCTCAAATAAAATGCTCCTAAACCCCTCTAAAGCGCTGCCGGAGCTATTTGAGTCATTCCCCAAGTCGTTACGGATGCTACTATGGAAGAATACAAGAAAATTCAACCCGAACCCCCAGCACCTAAATAATCCGTGGGTTAACACACACGAAAAACTAGCAAAATCGCCTAATTCCTATTGCGTCGCCAATAAATTGCTCCTAAACCTCTCTATAGCGTCGTCGGAGCTACTGGAGTCGTTCCCCAGGTCGTTATAGACGCTACTATGGAAGAATCCAAGAAAATTCGACCCGAACCCCCGGCACTTAAAAAATCTGTGGGCTAATACACACGAAAAACTGGCAAAATTGCCTAATTCCTATTGCGTCGCCAATAAAATGCTCCTAAACCCCTCTAAAGCACCGCCGGAGCTATTGGAGTTGTTCCCCAGGTCGTTACGGATGCTACTATACAAGAATCCAAGAAAATTTTACCCGGACCCCCGACACCTAAAACTAGCAAAATCGCCTATAACCTATTGCATCGCCGATAAAATTCTCCTAAACCCCTCTATAGCACTTCCGGGGCTACTAGAGTCATTCCCCAGGTCTTTACAGACGCTACTATGGAAGAATCCAAGAAAATTTGACCCGGACCCCCGGCACCTAAAAAATGCGTAGGCTAACACACACGAAAAACTAGTAAAATCGCCCAATTCCTATTGCGTCGCAAATAAAATGCTCCTAAACCCCTCTAAAGCATCGTTGGGGCTACTGGAGTCGTTCTTCAGGTCATTACGGATGCTACTATGAAATAAATCAAGAAAACTTGACCAAGAACCCCAGCACCTAAATAATCCGTGGGTTAACACACACGAAAAACTAGCAAAATCGCCTAATTCCTATTGCGTCGCCAATAAAATGCTCCTAAACCCCTCTATTGCACCACCGGGGCTATGGAGTCATTCCCCAGGTCTTTACGGATGCTACTATGGAAGAAATCAAGAAAATTCGACCCGGACCCCCGACACCTAAAAATTCTATGGGCTAACACACACGAAAAACTAGCAAAATTGCCTAATTCCTATTGCGTTGCCAATAAAATGCTCCTAAACCCCTATATAGCACCGTTGGGGATACTGGAGTCCTTCCCAGGTTGTTACGGATAATACTATGGAAGAATCCAAGAATATTCGACAGGGACCCCTAGCACGTAAAAATCTATGGGCTAACACACACGAAAAACTGGCAAAATTGTCTAATACCTATTGCGTCGCCAATAAAATGCTCCTGAACCCCTCTAAAGCGTCTCCGGGGCTACTGAAGTCGTTCCCTAGGTCGTTACGGATGCTACTATTGAAGAATCCAAGAATATTTGACCCGAACCCCCGACAACTATAAAATCTGTGAGTTAACACACACGAAAACTGGCAAAATCACCTAATTCCTATTGCATCGCCAATTAAATGCTCTTAAACCCCTCTATAGCGCCGCCGCGGCTACTGGAGTCTCTCCCAAATCATTACGGATGCTACTATCGAATAATCCAATAAAATTCGACACGGACCCCTGGCACGTAAAAAATCTGTGAGCTAACACACACGAAAAACATACAAAATTGCCTAATACCTATTGCGTCTCTAATAAAATGATCCTAAAATCCTCTAAAGCACAGTCGGGGCTACTGGATTCGTTCCCCAGCACGTAAAAAATCCGTGGGCTAACACACACGAAAAACTGCCAAAATGGCCTAATTCCTAGTGCATCTCAAATAAAATACTCCTAAACCCCTCTAAAGTCCTGCCGGGGCTAATGGAGTCGTTCCCCAGGTCGTTATGGATGCTACTATGGAAGAAATCAAGAAATTTCAACCCGCACCCCCGGCACCTAAAAATTCCGTCGGCTAGCACACACGAAAAACTTGCAAAATCGCCTAATTCCTATTGCGTTGCCAATAAAATGCTCTTGAACCCCTCTAAAGCGCCGCCGGAGCTACTAGAGTCGTTCCCCTGGTCGTTACGGATGCTACTTTGGAAGAATCCAAGAAAATTTGACCCGAACCCCCGGTACCTAAATAATCTGTGGGTTAACACACACGAAAAACTGGCAAAATTGCCTAATTCCTATTGTGTCGCTAATAAAATGCTCCTAAACCTCTCTATAGCGTCGTTGGAGCTACTGGAGTCGTTACCCAAGTCGTTATGGATGCTACTATGGAAGAATTTAAGAAACTTTGACCTGAACCCCCAGCACCTAAAAAATCCATGGGCTAACACACACGAAAAACTGGCAAAATCGCCTAATTCCTATTGCTTCGCCAATAAAATGCTCCTAAACCCCTCTAAAGCACTGCCGGGGCTACTGGAGTCATTCCCCAAGTCGTTACAGACGCTACTATGGAAGAATCCAAGAAATTTTGACCCGGACCCTCGGCACCTAAAAATTCTGCGGGCTAACACACACGAAAATCTGGAAAAATTGCCTAATTCCTATTGCGTCGCCAATAAAATGCTCCTAAACCCCTCTATAGCACCGTCGGGGCTATTGGAGTCCTTCCCCAGGTTGTTACGGATTCTACTATAGAAGAATCCAAGAAATTTTGACCCAAACCCCTGGCACCTAAAATATCTGTGGGCTAACACACACGAAAAACTTGCAAAATGGCCTAATTCCTATTGCATCGCTAATAAAATGCTTCTAAACCCCTCTAAAGCGCCACTGGGGCTACCGGAGTCATTCCTCAGGTCGTTACGGATGCTATTATGGAAGAAATCAAGAAAATTCAACCCGCACCCCTGGCACCTAAAAAATCCGTTGGCTAATACACATAAAAAACTTGCAAAATCGCCTAATTCCTATTGTGTTGCCAATAAAATGCTCCTGAACCCCTCTAAAGCACCGTCGGGGATACTAGAGTCATTCCCCAGGTTGTTACGGACGCTACTATGCAAGAATCCAAGAAAATTTGACTCGGACCCCCAGCACCTAAAAAATCCAAAGGCTAACACACACGAAAAACTGGTAAAATCTCCTAATTCCTATTGCGTCGCCAATGAAATGCTCCTGAACCCCTCTAAAGCACCTCCGGGGCTACTTGAGTCGTTCCCTAGGTCGTTACAGATGCTTCTATGGATGAATCTAAGATAATTTGACCCGAACCCTAGGCACCTAAAAAATCTGTGGGTTAACACACACGAAAAACTGGCAAAATTGCCTAATTCCTATTGCTTCACCAATAAAATGCTCCTAAACCCCTCTAAAGTGTCGCCGAAGCTACTGGAGTCGTTCCTCAGGTCGTTACGGATGCTACTATAGAAGAATCCAAGAAAATTCGACCTGCACCCCCGGCAGCTATACATCTATTGGCTAACACACACGAAAAACTGGCAAAATCGCCTAATTCCTATTGCGTCGCCAATAAAATGCTCCTAAACCCCTATAAAGCGCCGTCGGGGCTACTAGAGTCGTTCCCAAGGTTATTATGGATGCTACTATGGAAGAATCCAAGAAAATTTGACTCGGTCCCCCGGCACCTAAAAAATCCGCGGGCTAACACACACAAAAAACTGGCAAAATCTCCTAATTCATATTGCATCGCCAATAAAATGCTCCTAAACCCCTATATAGCACCGCCGGGGCTACTGGAGTTGGTCCCCTGGTCGTTACGGACGCTACTATAGAAGAATCCAATAAAATTTGACCCGAACCCCCGGCACCTAAAAATCTATGGGCTAACACACACGAATAACTAGCAAAATTGCCTAATTCCTATTGCATCGCCAATAAAATACTCCTAAACCCCTCTATAGCGCTGCCGGGGCTACTGGAGAGGTTCCTCAGGTCGTTACGGACGCTACTATGGAATAATCTAAGAAAATTCGATCCGAACCCCCGCCACCTATATAATCCGTGGGCTAACACACACGAAAAATTGGCAAAATTGCCTAATTCCTATTGCGTCTCTAATAAAATGATCCTAAACACCTCTAAAGCACCACCGAGGCTACTGGATTCGTTCCCCAGGTCGTTACGGACGCTACTATCGAAGAATCCAAGAAAATTTGACACGGACCCCCAGCACCTAAAATATCCATGGGATAACACACACGAAAAACATGTAAAATTGCCTAATACCTATTGCGTCTCTAATAAAATACTCCTAAATCACTCTAAAGCACAGCCGGGGCTATTAGATTCGTTCCCCAGGTCGTTACGGACTCTACAATGAAAGAATCCAAGAAATTTCGACACGGCCCCCCGGCACGTAAAAAATCCGTAGGCTAACACATACAAAAAACTGCCAAAATAGACTAATTCCAAGTGCATCTCAAATAAAATGCTCCTAAACCCTTCTAAAGTGCCACCGGGGCTACTGGAGTCATTCCCCAGGTCGTTACGGACGCTACTATGGAAGAAATCAAGAACATTCAAACCGTACCCCGGGCACCTAAAACTTCTGTCGGCTAGCACACTCGAAAAACTTGCAAAATTGCCTAATTCCTATTGCGTCGCCAATAAAATGCTCCTGAACCCCTCTAAAGCACCGCTAGAGCTACTCGAGTTGTTCCCTAGGTCATTACGGACGCTACTATGGAAGAATCCAAGAAAATTTGACCCGAACCCCCGGTACCTAAATAATTTGTGGGTTAACACACATGAAAAACTAGCAAAATTCCCTAATTCCTATTGCGTCGCTAATAAAATGCTCCTAAACCTCTCTATAGCACCGTCGGAGCTACAGGAGTCATTCCCTAGGTCGTTATGGATGCTACTATGGAAGAATCCAAGAAAATTTGACTGGAACCCCCGGCACCTAAAAAATCTGTGGGCTAACACACACAAAAAACTTGCAAAATTGCCTAATTCCTATTGCGTCGCCAATAAAATGCTCCTAAACCCCTCTAAAGCGCCACCGGGGCTACTGGAGTCGTTCCCCAAGTCGTTACAGATGCTACTATGGAAGAATCCAAGAAACTTTGACCCGGAACCCCTGCACCTAAAAAAATCCGTGGGCTAACACACATGAAAAACTGGCAAAATTGCCTAATTCCTATTGCATCGCCAATAAAATGCTCCTAAACCCCTCTATAGCACCGCCAGGGCTATTGGAGTCGTTCCCCTGGTCGTTACGGATGCTACTATAGAAGAATCCAAGAAAATTCGACCCGTACCCCCGACACCTAAAAAATCTGTGGGCTAAAACACACGAAAAACTGGCAAAATTCCCTAATTCCTATTGAGTCGATAATAAAATGCTCCTAAACCTCTCTATAGCACCGTCGGAGCTACTGGAGTCGTTCCCCAGGTCGTTATGGATGCTACTATGGAAGAATCCAAGAAAATTCGACTGGAACCCCTGGCACCTAAAAAATCCGTGGGCTAACACACACAAATAACTTGCAAAATTGCCTAATTCCTATTGCGTCGCCAATAAAATACTCCTAAACCCCTATAAAGCGCTGCCGGGGCTACTGAAGTCATTCCCCAAGTCGTTACAGATGCTACTATGGAAAAATCCAAGAAAATTTGACCCGGAACCCCTGCACCTAAAAAATTCCGTGGGCTAACACACATGAAAAACTGGCAAAATTGCCTAATTCCTATTGTGTCGCCAATAAAATGCTCATGAACCCCTCTAAAGAGCCGCCAGGGCTACCGGAGTCATTCCCCAGGTCGTTACGGATGGTACTATGAAAGAATCCAAGATATTTGGACCCGGACCCCCAGCACCTAAAAATTTTGTGGGCTAACACACATGAAAAACTAGCCAAATTGCCTAATTCCTATTGCGTCGCCAATAAAATGCTCCTTAACCCCTCTATAGTGCCGCTGGAGCTACTAGAGTCATTCCCCAGGTCGTTATGGATGCTACTATGGATGAATCCAAGAAAATTCCACCCGGACCCCCTGCACCTACAAATTATGTGGGCTAACACACAAAAAACTGGCAAAATCGCCTAATTCCTATTGCGTTGCCAATAAAATGCTCCTAAACCCCTTTATATTGCCGTTGGGGCTACTGGAGTCGTTCCTTAGGTCATTACGGACGCTACTATGGAATAATCCAAGAAAATTCTTCACGGACCCGTGGCATGTAAAAAATCCTTGGGCAAACACACACGAAAAATTGGCAAAATCGCTTAATTCCTATTGCGTCGCCAATAAAATGCTCCTAAACCTCTTTATAGCGCCGTCGGAGCTACTGGAGTCGTTCCCCAGGTCGTTACAGATGCTACTATGAAAGAATTTAAGAAAATTCGACCCGTACCCCCGGAACCTAAAAAATATGAGGGCTAACACACACGAAAAACTGGCAAAAATCGCCTAATTCCTATTGCATCGCCAATAAAATGCTCCTAAACCCCTCTAAAATGCCGCCGGAGCTACTGGAGTCGTTCCCCAGGTCGTTACTAACGCTACTATGTAAGAATCTAAGAAAATTTGACCCGGACCCCCGGCACCTAAAAAATCTGTGGGCTATCGCACACGAAAAACTGGCAAAATCGCCTAATACCTATTGCGTCGCCAATAAAATGCTCCTAAACCCCTCTATAGCACTTCCGGGGCTACTGGAGTCGTTCCTCAAGTCGTTACTGACGCTACTATAAAAGAATCCAAAAAAATTTGACCCGGAACACCGGCACCTAAAATATCCGTAGGCTAACAAACACGAAAAAGTGGCAAAATTGCTTAATTCTTATTGCGCCGCCAATAAAATGCTCCCAAACCCCTCTAAAGCGCTGCCGGGGGTACTGGAGTCGTTTCCCAGGTCGTTACGGACGCTACTATGGAAGAATCCAAGAAAATTTGACCCGGACCCCCACCACCTAAAATATCTGTGGGCTCACACACACGAACAAGTGGCAAAATTGCCTAATTCCTATTGCGTCGTCAATAAAATGCTCCTAAACCCCTCTAAAGCGCCACCAAGGCTACTAGAGTCGTTACAGACATTACAATAGAAGAATCCAAGAAAATTCGACCCGCACCTCCGACACCTAAAAAATCTGTGGACTAACTCACACGAAAAACTTGCAAAATCGCTTAATTCCTATCGCGTCGCTAATAAAATGCTCATGAACCCCTCTAAAGAGCCGCCAGGGCTACCGGAGTCGTTCCCCAGGTCGTTACGGACGGTACTATGAAAGAATCCAAGAAATGTGGACCCGGACCCCCAGCACCTAAAAAATTTGTGGGCTAACACACATGAAAAACTAGCCAAATTGCCTAATTCCTATTGCGTCACCAATAAAATGCTCCTTAACCCCTCTATAGTGCCGCCGGAGCTACTAGAGTCATTCCCCAGGTCGTTATGGATGCTACTATGGATAAATCCAAGAAAATTCCACCCGGACCCCCTGCACCTACAAATTCTGTGGGCTAACACACAAAAAACTGGCAAAATCGCCTAATTCCTATTGCGTTGCCAATAAAATGGTCCTAAACCCCTTTATAATGCCGTTGGGGGTACTGGAGTCGTTCCTTGGGTCATTACGGACGCTACTATGGAATAATCCAAGAAAATTCTTCACGGACCCGTGGCATGTAAAAAATCCTTGGGCAAACACACACGAAAAATTGGCAAAATCACCTAATTCCTATTGTATCTCTAATAAAATGCTCCTAAACCCCTCTATAGCGTCGCCGGGGCTACTCGATGTGTTCCCTAAGTCGTTACGGATGCTACTATGGAAGAATCCAAGAAAGTTTGACCCGGACCCCTAGCACCTAAAAAATCCGTAGGCTAACACACACGAAAAACTGGAAAATTCGACTAATTCCTATTATGTCGCCAATAAAATGCTTTTAAACCTCTCTATAGCACCGCCAGGGCTACTGGAGTCGTTCCCCAAGTCATTACGGACGCTACTATGGAAGATTGGAAGAAAATTCGACCCGTACCCCCGGAACCTAAAATATCTGCGGGCTAATACACACGAAAAAGTGGTAAAATTGCCTAATTCCTATTGCACTGCCAATAAAATGCTCCTAAACCTCTCAATAGCGCCGCCGGGGCTACTAAAGTCATTCCATAAGTCGTTACGGATGCTATAATGGAAGAATCAAAGAAATTTAGACAAGGCCCCCTAGCAAGTAAAAATTCCATGGGCTAACACACACGGAAAACTGGCAAAATCGACTAATTCCTATTGTGTCGCCAATAAAATGCTTCTAAACCTCTCTATACCACCGCCGGGGCTACTGGAGTCGTTCCCCAAGTCGTTACGGACGCTACTATGGAAGAATGGAAGAAAATTCGACCCGTACCCCCGGAACCTAAAATATCTGCGGGCTAATACACACGAAAAAGTGGCAAAATTGCCTAATTCCTATTGCACTGCCAATAAAATGCTCCTAAACCCCTCAATAGTGCCGTCGAGGATACTAAAGTCATTCCCTAGGTCGTTACGGATGCTATAATGGAAGAATCAAAGAAATTTAGACAAGGCCCCCTAGCACGTAAAAAATCCATGGGCTAACACACACGGAAAACTGGCAAAATCGCCTAAATCCTCTTGTGTCGCCAATAAAATGCTCCTAAACCCCTCTAAAGAGCCGTCAGGGCTTACGGAGTCATTCCCCAGGTCGTTAATGATGCTAAAATGGAAGAATACAAGAAATTTCTACACGGACCCCCGGCATCTAAAAAATCTGTGGGCTAACATACACGAAAAACTGGCAAAATCGCCTAATTCCTATTGCGCCACCGGAGCTACTGGAGTCATTCCCCAGATCGTTACGGACGCTACAATGGAAGAATTCAAGAAAATTCGATCCGCACTTCCGACACCTAAAAAATCTGTGGACTAATACACATGAAAAACTTGCAAAATCGCTTAATTCCTATCGCGTCGCTAATAAAATACTCCTGAACCCCTCTAAAGAGCCGCAAGGGCTACTGGAGTCGTTCCCAGGTCGTTACGGACGGTACTATGAAAGAATCCAAGAAATTTGGACCCGGATCCCCAACACCTAAAAAATTTGTGGGCTAACACACATGAAAAACTAACCAAATTGCCTAATTCCTATTGCGTCGCCAATAAAATGCTCCTAAACCCCTCTATAGTGCCGCCGGAGCTACTAGAGTCATTCCCCATGTCGTTATGGACTCTACTATTGATGAATCCAAGAAAATTCCACCCAGACCCCCTGCACCTAAAAATTCTGTGGGCTAACACACACGAAAAACTGGCAAAATCGCCTAATTCCTATTGCGTTGCCAATAAAATGCTCTTAAACCCCTTTATAATGCCGTTGGGGCTACTAGAGTCGTTCCTTAGGTCATTACGGACGCTACTATGGAATAATCCAAGAAAATTCTTCACGGACCCATGGCATGTAAAAAATCCTTGGGCAAACACACACGAAAAATTGGCAAAATCACCTAATTCCTATTGTGTCTCTAATAAAATGCTCCTAAACCCCTCTATAGCGTCGCCGGGGCTACTTGATGTGTTCCCTAAGTCGTTACGGATGCTACTATGGAAGAATCCAAGAAAGTTTGACCCGGACCCCTGGCACCTAAAAAATCCGTAGGCTAACACACACGAAAAACTGGAAAATTCGACTAATTCCTATTATGTCGCCAATAAAATGCTTTTAAATCTCTCTATAGCACCGCCAGGGCTACTGGAATCGTTCCCCAAGTCATTACGGACGCTACTATGGAAGATTGGAAGAAAATTCGACCCGTACCCCCGGAACCTAAAATATCTGCGGGCTAATACACATGAAAAAGTGGTAAAATTGCCTAATTCCTATTGCACTGCCAATAAAATGCTCCTAAACCTCTCAATAGCGCCGCCGGGGCTACTAAAGTCATTCCATAGGTCGTTAGGGATGCTATAATGGAAGAATCAAAGAAATTTAGACAAGGCCCCCTAGCACATAAAAAATCCATGGGCTAACACACACGGAAAACTGGCAAAATCTCCTAATTCCTATTATGTCTCAAATAAAATGCTCCTAAACCCCTCTAAAGCATCGCCGATGCTACTGGAGTCATTCCCGAGGTTGTTACGGACGCTAATATGGAAGAATCCAAGAAATTTTGACATGTACCCCCAGCACCTAAAAAATCTGTGGGCTAACACACACGAAAAACTGGCAAAATCAACTATTTCCTATTGCGTCGCTAATAAAATGCTCCTAAACCTCTCTATAGCACCTCTGGGGCTACTGGAGTCATTCTCCAGGTCGTTACGGATGCTACTATGGAAGAATCCAAGAAAATTTGACCTGGATCCCTGGCACCTAAAATATTCGTGGGCTAACACACACGAAAAAGTGGCAAAATTGCTTAATTCCTATTACGCCGCCAATAAAATGCTCCTAAACCCCTCTAAAGCACCGACGGGGCTACTGGAGTCATTCCACAAGTCGTTACGGATGCTACTGTGGAAGAATGCAAGAACGTTTGACTCGGACCCCCTTCACCTAAAAAATCCATGGGCTAACACAAACAAAAAACTAACAAAATCGCCTAGTTCCTATTTCATCTCAAATAAAATGCTCCTAAACCCCTCTATAGTGTCGTCGGGGCTACTGGAGTTGTTCCCCAGGTCATTACGGATGCTACTATGTAATAATCAAAGAAAATTTCACCCGAACCCCCGGCACCTAAAATATCCATGGGCTATCGCACACGAAAAACTGGCAAAATTGCCTAATACCTATTGCATCGCCAATAAATTGTTCCAAAACCCCTCTATAGCACTTCCGGGGCTACTGGAGTAGTTCCCCAGGTTGTTACAGACGCTACTATGGAATAAATCAAGAACTTTTGACCCGGAACCCCGGTACCTAAAAATTCTGTTGGCTAACACACATGAAAAACTGGCAAAATTGCCTAATTCCTATTGCGTCGCCAATAAAATGCTCCTAAACCCCTCTATTGCACCACCGGGGCTATTGGAGTCATTCCCCAGGTCGTTACGGACACTACTATGGAATAAATCAAGATGATTCGACCCGGAGCCCCGGCACCTAAAAATTCTATGGGCTAACACACACAAAAAACTGGCAAAATCGCCTAATTCTTATTGCGTCGCCAATAAAATGCTCCTAAACCCCTCTATAGCGCCGCTGGGGCTACTGGAGTCTTTCCCAGTTCGTTACGGACTCTACTATGGAAGAATCCAAGAAAATTCGACACAGACTGCTGGCACGTAAAAAATCTATGGGCTAACACACAGGAAAAACAGTCAAAATTGCCTAATACCTATTGCGTCGCCAATAAAATGCTCCTGAACCCCTCTAAAGCACTGCCGGGGCTGTTGGAGTCGTTCCCTAGGTCGTTACGGATGTTACTATGGAAGAATACAAGAAAATTTGACCCGAACCCCTACTACCTATAAAATCCGTAAGTTAACACACACAAAAATTGGCAAAATCACCTAATTCCTATTGCGTCGCCAATTAAATTCTCCTAAACC
The DNA here is from genome assembly GCF_947179165.1 of Solanum dulcamara. Classification (NCBI taxonomy): domain Eukaryota; kingdom Viridiplantae; phylum Streptophyta; class Magnoliopsida; order Solanales; family Solanaceae; genus Solanum; species Solanum dulcamara. The sequence continues at coordinate 621,892 of NC_077241.1, read as the reverse complement.
CCTTTATAGCATCGTCGGGGCTACTGGAGTCATTCCCCAGGTCGTTACGGATGCTACTATGGAAAAATCCAAGAAAATTTGACCCGAACCCCTAGCACCTAAAAAATTCGTGGGCTATCGCACACGAAAAACTGTCAAAATCGCCTAATACCTATTGCGTCACCAATAGAATGCTCCTAAACCCCTCTATAGAACTTTCGGGGTTACTAGAGTCGTTCCCCAGATCGTTACGGACGCTACTATAGAAGAATCCAAAAAAATTTGACCCGGACCACTGACACCTAAAATATCCGTACGCTAACAAACACGAAAAAGTGGCAAAATTGCTTAATTCTTATTGCGCCGCCAATAAAATGCTCCTAAACCCCTCTAAAGCACCGCCGGGGCTACTAGAGTCGTTTCCCAGGTCATTACGGACGCTACTATGGAAGAATCCAAGAACATTTGACCCGGACCCCCACCACCTAAAATATCTGCGGGCTAACACACACTAACAAGTGGCAAAATTGCCTAATTCTTATTGCGCCGCCAATAAAATGCTCCTAAACCCCTCTAAAGCACCGTTGGGGCTACTGGAGTCATTTCCCAAGTCGTTACGGACGCTATAATGGAAGAATCCAAGAAACTTCGACCCGCACCCCCGACACCTAAAAAATCTGTGGACTAACACACACGAAAAACTTGCAAAATCGCTTAATTCCTATCGCATCGCCAATAAAATGCTCCTGAACCCCTCTAAAGAACCGCCAGATCTACTGGAGTGGTTTCCCAGGTCGTTACGGACGGTACTATGAAAGAATCCAAGAAAATTGGACCCAGACCCAGCACCTAAAAAATCCGTGGGCTAACACACACAAAAATCATGCAAAATCGCCTAATCCTATTGCGTCGCCAATAAATTGCTCCTGAACCACTCTAAAGCACCGCCGGGGCTACTAGAGTCATTCCCCAGGTCGTTACAGATGCTACTATGGAAGTATCTAAGAAAATTTGATCCGAATCCCCGACATCTAAAAAATTCGTGGGTTAACACATACGAAAAACTGGCAAAATTGCCTAATTCCTATTGCATCGCCAATAAAATGCTCCTAAATCCCTCTATAGCACCGCCGGGGTATAAGAGTCGTTCCCCAGGTCATTACGGACGCTACTATAGAAGAATCCAAGAAAATTTGACCCAGACCCCTAGCACCTAAAAAATCCGTGGGCTAACACACAAAAAAAACTGGCAAAATCGCCTAAATCCTATTGCGTCTCCTATAAAATGCTCCTAAACCCTTCTATAGCACCGCCGAGGCTATTGAGTCTTTCCCCAGGTCATAACGGACTCTACTATAGAAGAATGAAAGAAAATTCGACCCGTACCCCCAACACCTAAAAAATCTGTGGGCTAATACACACGAAAAACTTGCAAAATCGCCTAATTCCTATTTTGTCGCCAATAAAATGCTCCTAAACCACTCTAAAGCACCGCCGGGGCTACTGGAGTCATTCCCCAGGTCGTTACAGATGCTACTATGGAAGAATCCAAGAAAATTCGACCCGAACCCCCGACACCCAAAAATTTCATGGGCTAACACACACGAAAAACTGGAAAAATCTCCTAATTCTTATTGCATCACCAATAAAATGCTTCTAAACCCCTCTATAACACCATCGGGGCTACTAGAGTCGTTCCCCAGGTCGTTACAGACGCTACTATGGAAGAATGCAAGAACATTCGACTCGGACCTTCGGCACCAAAAAAATCCTTACACTAATACACATGAAAAACAGGCAAAATTGCCTAATTCCTATTGCGTCTCCAATAAAATGCTCCTAAGCCCCTCTATAGCGCCGCCGGGGATACTGAGTCTTTCCCTAAGTCGTTACGGACGCTACTATTGAAGAATCCAAGAAATTTTGACACGGACCCCCAGCACGTAAAAACTTTGTGGGCTAACACACATGAAAAACTGGCAAATTCGCCTAATTACTATTGCGTCTCTAATAAAATGCTCTTAAGCCCCTCTAAAGCATCGCCGGTGCTATTGGAGTCGTTCCCCAGGTTGTTGTGGATGCTACAATGGAAAAATCCAAGAATATTTAACCCGGACCCCCGGCACCTAAAAAATCTATGGGCTAACACACACGAAAAACTGGCAAAATCGCCTAATTCCTATTGCGTCGCCAATAAAATGCTCCTAAACCTCTCAAAAGTACCGCCGGGGCTACTGGAGTCATTCCCAGTTCGTTACGGACGCTACTATGGAAGAATGAAAGAAAATTTGACCCGTACCCCCGGCACCTAAAAAATCTGCGGGCTAACACACAAGAAAAACTGGCAAAATCGCTTAATTCATATTGCGTCGCAAATAAAATGCTCCTAAACCCCTCTATAGCGCCGCCGGGGCTACTGGAGTCCTTCCCCAGGTCGTTACGGACGCCACTATGGAAGAATCCAATAAATTCCAACACGGACCCCCGACACCTAAAAAATTCGTGGGTTAACACACACAAAAAACTGGCAAAATCGCATAATTCCTATTGCGTCACCAATAAAATGCTCCTAAACCCCTCAATAGTGCCGCCGTGGCTACTGGAGTCATTCGCCAGGTCGTTACGGATGCTACTATATAAGAATCCAAGAAAATTTGACCCGAACCCCCAGCACCTAAAAAATCCGTGGGCAAACACAAATGAAAAACTGGAAAAATCGCCTAAATCCTATTGCGTCGCCAATAAAAAACTCCTAAACCCCTCTAAAGCGTCGTCGGGGCTACTAGAGTCGTTCCTTAGGTCGTTATGGATGCTACTATATTAGAATCCAAGAAAATTTGACTCGAACATCCTGCACCTAAAACATCCGTGGGCTAACACACATGAAAAACAGGAAAAATCTCCTAATTCCTATTGCGTCGCCAATAAAATGCTCCTAAACCCCTCTATAGCACCGTAGGGGCTACTGGAATCGTTCCCCAGGTCGTTATAGACGCTACTATGGAAGAATGCAAAAAAATTCGACTCATACCTTCGGCACCTAAAAAATCCTTACGCTAATACACACGAAAAACTGGCAAAATTGCCTAATTCCTATTGTATCTCCAATAAAATGCTCCTAAACCCCTCTATAGAGCCGCCGGGGCTACTGAGTTTTCCCCCAGGTCATTACGGACGCCACTATGGAAGAATCCAAGAAATTTCGACACAGACCCCCGGCACCTAAAAAATCTATGGGCTAACACACACGAAAAACTGGCAAAATTGCCTAATTCCTATTGCGTCGCCAATAAAATGCTCCTAAACCCCTTTATAGCGCCGCCGGGGCTACTACAGTCGTTCGCCAGGTCATTACGGACGCTACTATGGAATAATCCAAGAAATTTTGACCCGGACCCCCGGCACCTAAAAAATCCGTGGGCTAACAACACACACGAAAAACTGGCAAAATCGCCTAAATCCTATTGTGTGGCCAATAAAATGCTCCTAAACCCCTCTAAAGCGCCACCGGGGCTACTGTAGTCGTTCCCTAGGTCGTTACGGACGCTACTATAGAAGAATCTAAGAAATTTCAACACGGACCCACAGCACGTAAAAAATCTGTGGGCTAACAAACACGAAAAACTGGCACAATCGCCTAATTTCTATTGTGTCGCCAATAAAATGATCCTAAACCACTCTAAAGCGCCGCCGGAGCTACTGGAGTCGTTCCCCAGGTTATTACGGACGCTACTATGAAAGATTGCAAGAAAATCTGACTAGGACCTTCGGCACCTAAAAGATCCTTACGCTAATACACACGAAAAACTGGCAAAATCGCCTAAATCCTATTGTGTCTCCAATAAAATGCTCCTAAACCCCTCTATAGCGCCAACGGGGCTACTGGGTTTTTCCCCAGGTCGTTACGGACGCTATTATGGAAGAATCTAAGAAATTTCGACACGGACCCCTGGCACGTAAAAATTTTGTGGGCTAACACACACGAAAAACTGGCAAATTCGCCTAATTACTATTGCATCACTAATAAAATGCTCTTAAGCCCCTCTAAAGCGCCGTCGGGGCTACTGGAGTCGTTCCCCAGGTCGTTACGGATGCTACTATTGAAGAATCAAAGAAACGTTTACCTGGACCCCCGACACCTAAAAAATCTGTGGGCTAACACACATGAAAAACTGGCAAAATCTCCTAAATCCTATTGCGTCGCCAATAAAATGCTCCTAAACCCCTCTATAGCATTGCCGGGTCTACTGGAGTCTTTCCCCAGGTCGTTACGGACGATACTATTGAAGAATGTAAGAAAATCCGACTAGGACCTTCGGCATCTAAAAAATCCTTACGCTAATACACACGAAAAACTAGCAAAATTGCATAATTCCTATTGTGTCTCCAATAAAATGCTCCTAAACCCCTCTATAGCGCCGATGGGGCTACTAAGTCTTTCCCCAGGTCGTTACGGACGCTACTATGGAAGAATCCAAGAAATTTCGACACGGACCCTTGGCACGTAAAAAATCTGTGGCCTAACACACACGAAAAACTGGCAAATTCGCCTAATTACTATTGCATCTCTAATAAAATGCTCTTAAGCCCCTCTAAAGCACCGCCGGGGCTACTGCAGTCGTTCCACAGGTCGTTACGGACTCTACTATTGAAGAATCAAAGAAAATTTGACCCGGACCCCCAGCACCTAAAAAATCTGTGGGCTAACACACACGAAAACCGGGCAAAATCTCCTAATTCCTATTGTGTCGCTAATAAAATACTCCTAAACCTCTCTATAGCGCCGCCGGAGCTACTGGAGTTATTCCCCAGGTTTTTACGGACGCTACTATGGAAGAATGGAATAAAATTTGACCCGTACCCCTATCACCTAAAAAATCTGCATGCTAACACACACGAAAAACGGGCAAAATCGTCTAATTCCTATTGCGTCGCTAATAAAATGCTCCTAAACCACTCTAAAGCACCGCCGGGGCTACTGGAGTCATTTCCCAGGTCGTTACGGATGCTACAACTGAAGAATCAAAGAAAATTTGACCCGGACCCCCGGCACCTAAAATATCTGTGGGCTAACACACATGAAAAACTGGCAAAATCTCCTAATTCCTATTGTGTCGCTAATAAAATGCTCCTAAACCTCTCTATAGCGCCGCCAGGGCTACTGGAGTCGTTCCCCAGGTTTTTACGGATGCTACTATGGAAGCATGGAATAAAATTTGACCCGTACCCTAGGCACCTAAAAATTTCGCGGGCTAACACACAAAAAATTGGCAAAATCGCTTAATTTCTATTGCGTATCTAATAAAATGCTCCTAAACCTCTCTAAAGCACCGCCGGAGCTACTAGAGTCGTTCATCAGGTTGTTACAGACGCTACTACGGAAGAATGGAAGAAACTTTGACCTGAACCCCCGGCACCTAAAAATTTTATGGATTAACACACACGAAAAACTGGCAAAATCGCCTAATTTCTATTGCATCGCCAATTAAATGCTCCTAAACCCCTCTATAGCGCCGCCGGGGCAACTGGAGTTGTTCCCCAGGTTGTTAGAGACGCTACTATGGAAGAATGGAAGAAAATTAAACCCATACCCCGGCACCTAAATAATCCATCGGCTAACACACATGAAAAACTGGCAAAATCGCCTAATTCCTATTGCATCGCCAACAAAATGCTCCTAAACCTCTCTATAGCTCCGCCGGGGCTACTGGAGTCTTTCCCCAGGTCGTTACGGACGCTTCTATGGAAGAATGGAAGAAAATTCGACCCGTACCCCTGGCACCTAAAAAGTTCGTAGGCTAACACACAAAAAACTGGCAAAATCGCCTAATTCCTATTGCGTCGCCAATAAAATGCTCCTAAACCACTCTAAAGCGCCGCTGGGGCTACTAGAGTCGTTCCCTGGGTCTTTACATATGCTACTATGGAAGAATCATAGAAATTCGACCCGGACCCCCGACACCTAAAATATTTGTGGGCTAACACACACGAAAAACTGGCAAAATTGCCTAATTCCTATTGCGTCGCCAATAAAATGCTCCTAAACCTCTCTAAAGCTCCGCTGGGGCTACTGGAGTCGTTTCCCAGGTCGTTACGAACGCTACTATGGAAGAATCCAAGAAAATTTGACACGGACCCTCGGCACCTAAAAAATATGTGGGATAACACACACGAAAAATTGGCAAAATCACCTAATTCCTATTGTGTCATCAGTAAAATGCTCCTAAACCCCTCTATAGCGCCGCCGGGGCTACTAGAGTCATTCCCCAGGTCATTACGGATGCTACTATTGAAGAATCCAAGAAAATTTGACCTAAACCCCCGGCACCTAAAAAATCCATGGGCTAACACACACGAAAAACTGGCAAAATCACCTAATTCCTATTGCATCGCCAATAAAATACTCTTAAACCCCTTTATAGCGCCGTCGGGACTACTGGAGTCGTTCCTCAGGTCGTTATGGATGCTACTATGGAAGAATCCAAGAAACTTCGACCCGAACCCCGTCACCTAAATAATTAATGGGCTAAATCACATGAAAAACTTGCAAAATCGCCTAATTCCTATTGTATCTCCAATAAAATGCTCCTAAACCCCTATAAAGCGCCACCAGGGCTACTGGAGTCATTCCCCAGTCGTTACGGACGCTACTATGGAAAAATCCAAGAAATTTCGACATGGACCCCGGTACATAAAAAATCTGTAGGCTAACAAACACGAAAAATTGGCAAAATTGTCTAATTACTATTGCGTCTCAAATAAAATGCTCCTAAGCCCCTCTAAAGCACCGCTGAGGCTATTGGAGTCATTCCCCAGGTCGTTACGGACGCTACTATGGAAGAATCCAAGAAAATTCGACCCGGACCCTCAGCACCTAAACTATCCGTGGGCTAACACACACGAAAAAGTGGCAAAATTGCCTAATTTCTATTGCGTCGCAAATAAATGCTCCTAAACCCCTCTAAAGCGCCACCGGGGCTACTAAGGTTGTTCCCCAGATCGTTACGGACGCTACAATGGAAGAATCTAAGAAAATTCGACCCGCACCCCCGACACATAAAAAATCTGTGGACTAACACATACGTAAAACTTTACAAACTGCTTAATTCCTATTGCATCGCCAATAAAATGCTTCTGAACCCCTCTAAAGAACCACCAGGGCACTGAAGTCGTTCACTAGGTTGTTACGGAGGCTACTATGGAAGAATGGAAGAAAATTTGACTTGTACCCCTAGCACCGAAAAAATGTGTGGGCTAACACACACGAAAAACAGGCAAAATCGCCTAATTCCTATTGCATCGCCAATAAAATGCTCCTAAACCCCTCTATAGCACCGCCGGGGCTAATGGAATCGTTCCCTAGGTCGTTACGAACGCTACTATGGAAGAATCCAAGAAAATTCGACCCGGACGCTCGGCACCTAAAAAATCCTTATGCTAATATACACAAAAAACTGACAAAATTGTCTAATTTCTATTGCATCTCCAATAAAATGCTCCTAAATCCCTCTATAGCACCGCCGGGGCTACTGGAGTTGTTCCCTAGGTCATTAGGGATGCTACTTTGGAAGAATCCAAGAAACGTTGACCCGAACCCCCGACACCTAAAAAATTTGCGGGCTGACACACACGAAAAACTGGCAAAATTGCCTAATTCCTATTGCGTCGCCAATTAAATGCTCCTAAACCCCTCTATAGCACCGCCCGGGCTACTAGAGTCATTCCCCAGGTCATTACGGACGCTACTATGGAAGAATCCAAGAAAATTCGACTCGTACCCTCAGTACCTAAAAATTTCTTACGCTAATACACATAAAAAACTGGCAAAATTGCCTAATTAATATTGCGTCGCCAATAAAATGCTCCTAAACCCCTATATAGCGCCGCCAGGGCTCCTGAAGTCATTCTCCAGATCATTACGGATGCTACTTTGGAAGAATCCAAGAAATTTCAACAAGGACCCCCAGTACGTAAAAAATCTGTGGGCTAACACACATGAAGAACTGGCAAAATTGCCTAATTACTATTGTATCTCTAATAAAATGCTCCTAAGCCCCTCTAAAGCATCGCCGAGGCTACTGGAGTCGTTCCCCAGGTCGTTACGGATGCTACTATAGAAGAATCCAATAAATATTGACCCGGAGCCTCGGCACCTAAAATATCTGTGGGCTAACACACACGAACTTTAGCAAAATTGCCTAATTCCTATTGCGTCGGCAATAAAATGCTCCTAAACCCCTCTAAAGCGCCACCGGGGCTACTGGAGTCGTTCCCTAGGTCGTTATGGATGCGACTATTGAATAATCAAGAAAATTTGACCCGCACCCATAACACCTAAAAATCCGAGGACTAACACACACGAAAAACTTGCAAAATCGCTTAATTCCTATTGTGTCCCCAATAAAATGCTCCTAAACCCCTCTATAGTGCCGCCGATGCTACTGGAGTCGTTCCCCAGGTTGTTACAGACGCTACTATGGAAGAATACAAGAAAATTTGACCAGGACCCCCGGCACCTAAATTATCCGTGGGCTAATACATGAAAAAGTGGCAAAATTGCCTAATTCCTATTTCGTCGCCAATAAAATGCTCCTAAACCCCTCTAAAGCACCACCGGGGCTACTGGAGTCATTCCCCAGGTCGTTACGGACACTACTATTGAAGAATCTAAGAAAATTTGACCCAGACCCCTGGCACCTTAAAAATCTGTGGGCTAAAACACACGAAAAACTGGAAAAATCGCCTAATTCCTATTGTGTCGCCAATCAAATGCTCCTAAACCCCTCTATAGTGCCGCCAGTACTACTGGAGTCGTTCCCCAGGTCGTTACGGATGCTACTAAGGAAGAATCCAAGAAAATTCGACCCAGACCCCTATCACCTAAAATATATGTGGGCTAACACACAAAAAAGTGGCAAAATTGCCTAATTCCTATTTCATCGCCAATAAAATGCTCCTAAACCCCTCTAAAGCGCCACCGGGGCTACTAGAGTCATTCCCCAGGTCTTTACGGACTCTACAATGGAAGAATCCAAGAAGAATTCGACCCGGACCCCCGACACCTAAATAATCTGTAGGCTAACACACACAAAAAAATGGGAAAATTGCCTAATTCCTATAGCACTGCCAATAAAATGCTCCTAAACCCCTCTACAGCGCCGCCAGGGGTACTGGAGTCGTTCCCCAGGTTGTTACGGATGCTAATATGGAAGAATCATAGAAATTTTGTCCCAATCCCCAGGCACCTAAAAAATCTGTAGGCTAGCACACACGAAAAACTGGCAAAATCACCTAATTCCTATTGCGTTGACAATACAATTCTCCTAAACCACTCTAAAGTTCCGCCGGGGCTACTAGAGTCATTCCCCAAGTCGTTACGGACGCTACTATGGAAGAAAAGAAGAAAATTCGACCCAGACCCCCAGCAACTAAAAAATCCGTGGGCTAACACACATGAAAAACTAGCAAAATCGCCTAATTCCTAATGCGCCGCCAATAAAATGCTCCTAAACCCCTCTATAGCGCCGTCGGGGCTACTTCAGTCGTTCCCCAGGTTGTTACGGACTCTACTATGGAAGAATCCAAGAAAATGTGAACCGGACCTCCGGCACCTAAAATATCTGTGGGCTAACACACACGAAAAAGTGGCAAAATTGCCTAATTCCTATTGCGCCGCCAATAAAATGCTCCTAAGCCCGTCTACAGCGCCATCGGGGCTACTGGAGTCGTTCCCTAGGTCGTTACGGATGCTACTATGAAAGAATCTAAGAAAATTCGACATGGACCCCCGGCACGTAAAAAATCTGTGGGCTAACAAGCACGAAAAACTTGCAAAATCGCCTAATTCCTATTGCGTCTCAAATAAAATGCTCCTAAACCCCTCTAAAGCGCCACAGGGGCTACTGGAGTCGTTCTCCAGGTCGTTACGGACTCTACTTTGGAAGAATACAAAAAAATTTGACCCGGACCCCCGGCACCTAAAAATTCCGTGGGCTAACACACACGAAAAAATTGCAAAATTGCTTAATTCCTATTGCGCCGCCAATAAAATGCTCCTAAACACCTCTAAAGCCCCGCTGGGGCTAGTATAGTCGTTCCCCAGGTCGTTACGGATGCTACTATGGAAGGATTCAAGGAAATTTGACCCAGACCCCCCTCACCTAAAAAAATCTATGGGCTAACACACAAGAAATACTGGCAAAATCGCCTAATTATTATTGTGTCGCCAATAAAATGCTCCTAAATTCCTCTATAGCACCGCCGGGTCTACTGGAGTCATTCCCCAGGTCTTTACGGACTCTACTATGGAAGAATACAAGAAAATTCCACTCGGACCCCCAGCACCTAAAAAATCTGTGGTCTAACACACACGAAAACCTGGCAAAATCGCGTAATTCCTATTGCGTCGCAAATAAAATGATCCTAAACCCCTCTAAAGCACCACTGGGGCTAATGGAGTCATTCTCCAGGTCGTTACGGACGCTACTTTGGAAGAATCCAAAAAATTCGACCCGGACCCTCGGCACCTAAAAAATCCTTACGCTAATACACATGAAAAACTGGCAAAATTGCCTAATTCCTATTGTGTCTCCAATAAAATGCTCCTAAACCCCTCTATAGCGCCGCTGGGGCTACTGGAGTCATTCCCTAGGTCATTACGGATGCTACTATGGAAGAATCCAAGAAGTTTCAACACGGACCCCCGGCACGTAAAAAATCTGTGGGCTAACACACACGAAAAACTTGCAAAATCGCCTAATTCCTATTACGTCGCCAATAAAATGATTCTAAACCTCTCTATAGCTACGCCGGGGCTACTGAAGACTTTCCCCAAGTAGTTACGGATGCTACTATGGAAGAATGGAAGAAAATTCAACCCGTACCCCCGGCACCTAAAAAATCCGCGGGCTAAAACACATGAAAAACTGATAAAATCGCCTAATTCCTATTGCGTCGCCAATAAAATTCTCCTAAACAACTTTAAAGCGGCGCTGGGGCTACTGGAGTCGTTACCCAAGTCGTTACGGAAGCTACTATGGAAGAATCCAAGAAAATTTTACACGGAACCCTGGCACCTTAAAAATCTGTGGGCTAATACACACGAAAAACTGGCAAAATTGCCTAATTCCTATTACGTTGCCAATACAATGCTCCTAAACCCCTATATAATGCCGTTGGGGCTACTGGAGTCGTTCCCCAGGTCGTTACGGACACCACTTTGGAAAATCCAAGAAACTTTTACCCGGACCCCAGGTACCTAAAAAATCTGTGGGTTAACACACATGAAACACTGGCAAAATCTCCTAATTCCTATTGCGTCGCCAATAAAATGCTCCTAAACCCCTCTAAAGTGCCGCCGGGGCTACTAGAGTCGTTCCCTAGGTCGTTACAGACGCTATTATGGAAGAATCCAAAAACTTCGACCCGGACCCTCGGCACCTAAAAAATCCTTACGCTAATACACATGAAAAACTAGCAAAATTGCCTAATTCCTATTACGTCTCCAATAAAATGCTCTTAAACCCCTTTATAGCACCGCCGGGGCTATTGGAGTCATTTCCCTGGTCGTTACAGACTCCACTATGGAAGAATCCAAGTAATTTCGACACGGACCCCCGGCACCTAAAATATCCATGGGCTAACACACACGAAAAATAGACAAAATCGCCTAATTTCTATTGCGTATCTAATAAAATGCTCCTAAAGCCCTCTAAAGCACATCCGGGGCTACTAGAGTCATTCCCTAGGTGGTTAAATACGCTACTATGGAAGAATCCATGAAAATTCGACCCGGACCCCCGACACCTAAAATATCCGTGGGTAACACATACGAAAAACTGGCAAAATCGCCTAATTCCTATTGCATCTCTAATAAAATTCTCCTAAACCCCTTTAAAGTGCCGCCGGGGCTAATGAAGTCATTCCACAGGTCGTTACGGATGCTACTATGGAAGAATCCAAGAAAATTTGACCCGGACCCCCGGCACCTAAAACATCTGTGGGCTAACACACATGAAAAACTGGCAAAATCTCCTAATTCCTATGCATCGCCAATAAAGTGCTCCTAAACCCCTCTATATCACCGCTGAGGCTACTGGAGTCGTTCCCCAGGTTATTAAGGATGCTACTATGGAAGAATACAAGAACATTCGACCCGGACCCCTATCACCTAAAATATCTGTGGGCTAATACACGAAAAAGTGGCAAAATTGCCTAATTCCTATTTCGTTGCCAATAAAATGCTCCTAAATACCTCTAAAGCGCCACCGGGTCTACTGGAGTCGTTCCCCAGGTCGTTACGAACGCTACTATGGAAGAATCTAAGAAATTTTGACCCGAAATCGCAGCACCTAAAAAATCCTTACGCTAACACACACGAAAAACTTTCAAAATTGCCTAATTCCTAATGCGTCGCCAATAAAATGGTCCTATAACCCCTCTATAATGCCGCCGAGGCTAGTAGAGTTGTTCCCTAGGTCGTTACAGACACTACTATTGAAGAATCCAAGAATATTTAACCCGGACCCCCGGCACCTTAAAAATCTATGGGCTAACACACATGAAAAACTGGTAAAATTGCCTAATTTCTATTGCATCACCAATAAAATACTTCTAAACCCCTCTACAACATTGCTGGGTCTACTGGAGTCGTTCCCCAGGTCGTTACGGATGCTACTATGGAAGAATGGAAGAAAATTCAACCCGGACCCCCGACACCTAAAAAATCTATGGGCTAACACACACGAAAAACTGGCAAAATCACCTAATTCCTATTGCGCCGCTAATAAAATGCTCCTAAACCCCTCTATAGCGTCGTCGGGGCTACTGTACTCGTTTCTCAGGTCGTTACTGACTCTACTATGGAAGAATTCAAGAAACTTCGATCCGGACCCCCGGCACCTAAAATATGTGTGGGCTAACAAACACGAAAAAATGGCAAAATCGCCTAATTCCTATTGCGCCACCAATAAAATGCTCCTAAACCCCTCTACAGTGCCGCCGGGGCTAATAGAGTCGTTCCCCAGGTTGTTACAGCTACTAATATGGAAGAATCTAAAAAAATTCGACCCGTACCCCCGGCACCTAAAACTTCTGTGGGCTAACACACACGAAAAACTGGCAAAGTTGCCTAATTCCTATTGTGTCGCCAATAAAATACTTCTAAACCCCTCTATAGTGCCGCCGGGGCTACTGGAGTCGTTCCCCAGGTCGTTACGGACGTTACTATGGAAAATTCCAAGAAAATTCGACACGGACCCCCAGCACGTAAAAAGTTTGTGGGCTAACACAAACGAAAAACTGGCAAAATCGCCTAATTCTTATTGCGCCCCCAATAAAATGCTCCTAAACCCCTCTATAGCGCCGCCGGGGCTACTGGAGTTGTTCCCAGGTCGTTATGGACGCTACTATGGAAGAATCCAAGAAAATCGACCCAAACCCCCGGCACCTAAATAATTTGTGGGCTAACACACATGAAAAACTTGCAAAATCGCCTAATTCCTATTGCGTCTCCAATAAAATGCTCTTTACCCCCTCTAAAGTGCTGCCGAGGCTACTGGAGTCGCTCCCCAGGTCGTTATGGACGCTACTTTGGAAGAATCCAAGAAAATTTGACCCGGACCCCCGGCACCTAAAAAATCCGTGGGCTAACACATACGAAAAACTGGCAAAATCTCCTAATTCCTATTGCGTCGCTAATAAAATGCTCCTAAACCCCTCTATAGCACCGCTGGGGCTATTGAAGTCGTTCCCCAGGTCGTTACGGACGCTACTATAGAAGAATCAAAAAAATTCAACCTGGACCCTCGGCACTTAAAAAATCCTTACGCTAATACACATGAAAAACTGGCAAAATTGTCTAATTCCTATTGCGTCTCCAATAAAATGCTCCTAAACCCCTCTAAAGCGCCATCGGGTCTACTAGAGTCGTTCCCTAGGTCGTTACGGACGCTACTATGGAAGAATCTAAGAAATTTCGACACGGACCCCCGGCACGTAAAAAATCGGTGGGCTAACACACACGAAAACCGGGCAAAATCTCCTAATTCCTATTGTGTCGCTAATAAAATACTCCTAAACCTCTCTATAGCGCCGCCGGAGCTACTGGAGTCGTTCCCCAGGTTTTTACGGACGCTACTATGGAAGAATGGAATAAAATTTGACCCGTACCCCTATCACCTAAAAAATCTGCATGCTAACACACACGAAAAACGGGCAAAATCGTCTAATTCCTATTGCGTCGCTAATAAAATGCTCCTAAACCACTCTAAAGCACCGCCGGGGCTACTGGAGTCGTTCCCCAGGTCGTTACGGACGCTACTACTGAAGAATCAAAGAAAATTTGACCCGGACCCCCGGCACCTAAAATATCTGTGGGCTAACACACACGAAAAACTGGCAAAATCTCCTAATTCCTATTGTGTCGCTAATAAAATGCTCCTAAACCCCTCTATAGTGCCGCCGAGGCTACTGGAGTCGTTCCCCAGGTCGTTACGGACGCTACTATTATAGAATAGAAGAAAATTCGACCCGGACCTCTAGCACCTAAATAATCCGTGGGCTAACACACGAAAAACTGGCAAAATCGCCTAATTTCTATTGTGCCGCCAATAAAATGCTCCTAAACCCCTCTATAGTATTGGAGTCTTTCCCCAGGTCGTTACGGACGATACTATAGAAGAATCCAAGAAAATTCGACCCGAACCCTCGCCACCTAACATATCCGTGGGCTATCACACACGAAAAAGTGGCAAAATTGCCTAATTCCTATTGCGCCGCCAATAAAATGCTCCTAAGCCCGTCTACAGCGCCGCCGGGCTACTGGAGTCGTTCCCCAGGTCGTTACGGATGCTACTATGGAAGAATCCACGAAAATTTGACAAGGACCCCCAGCACCTAAAAAATATGTGGGATAATACACACGGAAAACTGGAAAAATTGCCTAATTCCTAGTGCGTCACTAATAAAATGCTCCTAAACCCCTCTACAGCGCCGTCGGGGCTATTGAAGTCTTTCCCCAAGTAGTTATGGACGCTAATATGGAAGAATGGAAGAAAATTCGACCCGTACCCCCGGCATCTAAAAAATCTGCGGGCTAACTCACACGAAAAACTGGCAAAATCGCTAAATTCCTATTGCGTCGCCAATAAAATGCTCCTAAACCACTCTAAAGTGCCGCTGGGGCTAATAGAGTCGTTCCCCAGGTCGTTACGGAAGCTACTATGGAAGAATCCAAGAAATATTTACCCAGACCCCGGCATATTAAAAATCTGTAGGCTAACACAAATGAAAAACTGGCAAAATCTCCTAATTCCTATTGCCTCGCCAATTCAATGCTCCTAAACCCCTCTATAGCGCCTCCGGGGCTACTGGAGTCGTTCCCCAAGTAGTTACGGATGCTAATATGGAGGAATCAGAGAAAATTCAACCCGGACCCCCAGTACCTAAAAAATCTTTACGATAATACACACGAAAAACTGGTAAAATTGCCTAATTTTTATTGCATCTCCAATAAAATGCTTCTAAACCCCTCTACAGCGTCGCCGGGGCTACTGGAGTCCTTCCCCAGGTCGTTATGGACACTACTATTGGAGAATCCATGAAAATTTGACCCGGACCCTCGGCACCTAAAAAATCCATTGGCTAACACACACGAAAAACTGGCAAAATCGCCTAATTTCAATTGTGTCACATATAAAATGCTCCTAAATCTCTCTATAGCACTGCCGGGGCTACTGGAGTCTTTCCCCAGGTTGTTACAAACGCTACTATGGAAGAATGGAAGAAAATTCGACCCGTACCCCGGACACCTAAAAAATCTGCGGGCTAACACACACGAAAAACTGGCAAAATCGCCTAATTCCTATTGTGTATCTAATAAAATGCTCCTAAACCCCTCTAAAGCACCACCGAGGCTACTGGAGTCCTTACGTACGCTACTATGGAAGAATCCAAGAAAATTCGACCCGAACCCCGACACCTAAAATATCTGCGGGCTAACTCACACGAAAAACTGGCAAAATCGCCTAATTCCTATTGCGTCGCAAATAAAATGCTCCTAAACCACTCTAAAGTGTCGCTGGGGCTAATGGAGTCGTTCCCCAGGTTGTTACGGAAGCTACTATGGAAGAATCCAAGAAAAATTTACCCAGACCCCGGCATATTAAAAATCTGTGGGCTAACACACACGACAAACTGGCAAAATCTCCTAATTCCTATTGCCTCGCCAATTCAATGCTCCTAAACCCCTCTATAGCGCCGCCAAGGCTACTGGAGTCGTTTCCCAAGTTGTTACGGACGCTAATATGGAAGAATCATAGAAAATTCAACCCGTACCCCCAGCACCTAAAAAATCCTTACGATAATACACACGAAAAACTGGTAAAATTGCCTAATTTTTATTGCTTCTCCAATAAAATGCTTCTAAACCCCTCTACAGCGCCGCCGGGGCTACTGGAGTCCTTCCCTAGGTCGTTATAGACACTACTATTGGAGAATCCATGAAAATTTGACCCGGACCCTCGGCACCTAAAAAATCCATGGGCTAACACACACAGAAAACTGGCAAAATCGCCTAATTTCAATTGTGTCGCCAATAAAATGCTCCTAAACCTCTATATAGCACTGCCGGGGCTACTAGAATCTTTCCCCATGTCGTTACGGACGCGACTATGGAAGAATGGAAGAAAATTTGACCCGTACCCCTGGCACCTAAAAAATCTGCGGGCTAACACACACGAAAAACTGGCAAAATCGCCTAATTCCTATTGTGTATCTAATAAAATGCTCCTAAACCCCTCTAAAGCATCACCGGGGCTACTGGAGTCCTTATGTACGCTACTATGGAAGAATCCAAGAAAATTCGACCAGAACCCCGACACCTAAAATATCCGTGGGCTAACACACATGCAAAACTGACAAAATTGTCTAATTCATATTGCGTCGCCAATAAAATGCTCCTAAACCTCTCTAAAGCGCCGCTGGGGCTACTGGAGTCGTTCCCCAGGTCGTTACAGATGCTACTATGGAATAATTCGAAAAATTTGACATGGACCCCCGGCACCTTAAAAATATGTGGGATAATACACATGAAAAACTGGCAATATCGCTTAATTCCTATTGCGTCACTAATAAAATGCTTCTAAACACCTCTACAGCGCCGCTGGGGCTACTAGAGTCGTTACCCAGGTCGTTAGGGACGCTACTATTGAAGAATGGAAGAAAGTTCAAGCCGGAACCCTGGCACCTGAAAAATCAGTGGGCTAACACACACGAAAAACTGGTAAAATCGCCTAATTCCTATTGCATCGCCAATAAAATGCTCCTAAACCCCTCTATAGCACCGCCGGGGCTACTGGAGTCGTTCCCCAGGTCGTTACGGATGCTACTATGGAAGAAAATTTGACCCGTACCCCCAGCACCTAAAAATTCCACGGGCTAATACACACGAAAAACTGGCAAAATTGCCTAAATCCTATTGCGTTGCCAATAAAATGCTCTTAAACCACTCTAAAGCACCACTGGGGCTACTGGAGTCGTTCCCCAGGTCGTTATGGAAGCTACTATGAAAGAATCCAAGAAAATTGAACCCGGACCCCCGGCACCTTAAAAATCTGTGGGCTAACACACATGAAAAACTGACAAAATCACCTAATTCCTATTGCCTCGTCAATTCAATGCTCCTAAACCCCTCTATAGCACCGTCGGGGCTACTGGAGTCGTTTCCCAAATCATTACGGACGCTACTATTGAAGAATCAGAGAAAATTCAACCCGGACCCCCGGCACCTAAAAAATTCCTTACGCTAATACACACGAAAAACTAGCAAAATTGCCTATTTTCTATTACGTCTCCAATAAAATGCTTCTAAACCCCTCTACAGTGTCGTCGGGGCTACTGGAGTCATTCCCCAGGTCGTTACGGATGCTACTATTGAAGAATCCAAGAAGATTTGACCCGAACCCCCAGCACCTAAAAAATCTACGGGCTAACACACATGAAAAACTGGCAAAATCGCCTAATTCCTATTGTGTCGCCAATAAAATGCCCCTAAACCCCTCAAAAGTACCGCCGGGGCTACTGGAGTCATTCCCAGGTCAATACAGATGCTACTTTGGAAGAATCCAAGAAAATTTGACACGGACCCCTGGTACTTAAAAAATCCGTGGGCTAACACATACGAAAAACTAGCAAAATCGCCTAATTCCTATTGCGTCTCCAATAAAATGCTCCTAAACCCCTCTAAAGCGCCACCGGGGCTACTGGAGTCGTTCCCCAGGTCGTTACGGATGCTACTATTAAAGAATCCAAGAAACTTTGACCCAAACCCCCGGCACCTAAAAACTTCGTGGGCTAATACACACGAAAAACTGGCAAAATCTCCTAATTCTTGTTGTATCGCTAATAAAATGCTCCTAAACCTCTCTATAGCACCGCCGGGGCTACTGGAGTCGTTCTCCAGGTTGTTATGGACGGTACTATAGAATAATGGAAGAAAGTTTGACTCGTACCCCCGGCACCTAAAAAATCCGAGGGCTAACATAGACGAAAAACCGGCAAAATCGCCTAATTCCTATTGCGTCGCCAATAAAATGCTCTTAAACCCCTCTAAAGCGCCGCCGAAGCTACTAGAGTCATTCCCCATGTCGTTACGGATGCTACTATGGAATAATCCAAGAATATTTGACACGAATCCCTGGCACCTAAAAAATCTGCGGGACACACGAAAAACTGGCAAAATCTCTTAATTTCATTTGTGTCGCCAATAAAATGCTCCTAAACCTCTCTATAGCACCGTCGGGGCTACTGGAGTCATTCCCCAGGTCGTTACTGATGCTACATTGAAAGAATCCAAGAAATTTTGACCCGAACCCCGGCACCTAAAAAATCTGTGGGCTAACACACACGAAAAACTGGCAAAATCTCCTAATTCCTATTGCGTCGCCAATAAAATGCTCCTAAACCCCTCTATAGCACCGCCGGGGCTACTGGAGTCATTCCCCAGGTCGTTACGGACGCTACTATGGATGAATGCAAGAAAATTCGACTCGGACCTTCGGCACCTTAAAAATCCTTATGCTAATACACACGAAAAACTGGTAAAATTGCCTAATTCCTATTGCGTCTCTAATAAAATGCTCCTAAACCCCTCTATAGCACCGCCGCGGCTACTGAGTCTTTCCCCAGATCGTTACGGATGCTACTATGGAAGAATCCAAGAAAATTTGACCCAATCCCCAGGCACCTAAAAAATCAGTGGGCTAAAACACACGAAAAACTGGCAAAATCACCTAATTCCTATTGCGTCGCCAATACAATTCTCCTAAACCCCTTTATAGTGACGTCGGGGCTACTGGAGTCGTTTCCCAGGTTTGTATGGATGCTACAATGGAAGAATCCAAGAAAATATGACCCGGAACCCCGGCACCTAAAAAATCTGTGGGCTAACATATAAGAAAAACTGACAAAATCGCCTAATTCCTATTGCGTCTCTAATAAAATGCTCCTAAACCCCTCAAAAGTGCCGTCGGGGCTACTGGAGTCGTTCCCAGGTCGTTACGGATGCTACTATTGAAGAATCCAAGAAAATTTGACCTGAACCCTGGCACCTAAAAAATCTATGGGCTAACACACACGAAAAGCTGGCAAAATCGCCTAATTCCTATTGCGTCTCCAATAAAATGCTCCTAAACCCCTCTTAAGTGTCGACGGGGCTACTGGAGTTGTTCCCCAGGTCGTTATAGATGCTACTATTGAAAAATCCAAGAAAATTTGATCCGAAGCCCCGGCACCTAAAAAATCTGTGGGCTAACACACACGAAAAACTTGCAAAATCTCCTAATTCCTATTGTGTCGGTAATAAAATGCTACTAAACCTCTCTATAGTGCTGCCAGGGCACTGAAGTCGTTCCCCAGGTTGTTACGGACGCTACTATGGAAGAATGGAAGAAAATTTGACCCGTACCCTCGGCACCTAAAAAATCCGCGGGCTAACACACACGAAAAACTGGCAAAATCGCCTAATTCCTATTGCGTCGCCAATAAAATACTCCTAAAACCCTCTATAGCGACGCTAGGGCAACTGGAGTCGTTCCCCAAGTCGTTACGGACGCTACTATGGAAGAATGCAAGATATTTCGACACGGACCCCCGGCACTTAAAATATTTATGGGTTAACACACACGAAAACTAGCAAAATCGCCTAATCGTATTGCGTCGCCAATAAAATGCTCGTAAAGCCCTCTATAGCATAGCCGGGGATACTGGAGTGGTACCCCAGGTCATTACGGACGCTACTATGGAGGAATCCAAAAAATTCAACCCGGACCCTCGACATCTAAAAAATCCTTACGCTAATACACATGAAAAACAGGCAAAATTGCCTAATTCCTATTGCGTCTCTAATAAAATGCTCCTAAACCCCTCTATAGCACCACCGAGGCTACTCGAGTCTTTCCCCAGGTCGTTACAAAAGCTACTATGGATGAATCCAAGAAATTTTGACCCGGACCACCGAACCTTAAAAATCTGTGGGCTAACACACATGAAAAACTGGCAAAATCGCCTAATTCCTATTGCGTCGCCAATAAAATGCTCCTAAACCCCTCTATAGCTCCGTCTGGGCTAGTGGAGTCTTTCCCTAGGTCCTTATGGACGCTACTATGGAAGAATGGAAGAAAATTCGACCCGTACCCCCGGCACCTAAAAAATCCGCGGGCTAACTCACACGAAAAACTGGCAAAATCACCTAATTCCTATTGCGTCGCCAATAAAATGCTCCTAAACCACTCTAAAGCACCGCCGGAGCTACTGGTGTCGTTCCCCAGGTCATTACGGAAGCTACTATGGAAGAATCCAAGAAAATATGACCCGTACCCCCGGTACCTTAAAAATCTGTGGGCTAACACACACGAAAAACAAGTAAAATTGCCTAATTCCTATTGTGTCGCCAATAAAATGCTCCTAAACCCCTCTATAGCACCGCCAAGGCTACTGGAGTCGTTTCTCAAGGTCGATACGGACGCTACAATGGAAGAATCCAAGAAACTTTGACTCGTACCCCCGGCACCTAAAAAATCCATGGGCTAACACGCACGAAAAACTGGCAAAATCGCCTAATTCCTATTGTGTCGCTAATAAAATGCTCCTAAACCACTCTAAAGCGCCGTCGGGGCTACTGGTGTCATTCCCCAGGTCGTTACAAAAGCTACTATGGAAGAATCCAAGCAATTTTGACCTGGACCCCCGGACCTTAAAAATCCGTGGGCTAACATACATGAAAAACTGGCAAAATCGCCTAATTCCTATTGTGTCGCCAATAAAATGCTCCTAAACCCCTCTATAGCTTCGTCTGGTCTAGTGGACTCTTTCCCCAAGTCGTTATGGATGCTACTATGCAAGAATGGAATAAAATTCGACCCGTACCCCCGGCACCTAAGAAATCCGCGGGCTAACTCACACGAAAAACTCGCAAAATCGCCTAATTCCTATTGCGTCGCCAATAAAATGCTCCTAAACCATTCTAAAGTGCCGTCGGGGCTACTGGTGTCGTTCCCCAGGTCATTACGGAAGCTACTATGGAAGAATCCAAGAAAATTCGACCCGTACCCCCGGCACCTAAAAATTCCACGGGCTAACACCCACAAACAATTGGCAAAATTGCCTAATTCCTATTGTGTCGCCAATAAAATGCTCCTAAACCCCTCTATAGCACCGCCAAGGCTACTGGAGTCGTTTCTCAAGGTCGATACGGACGCTATAATGGAAGAATACAAGAAAATTTGACCCGTACCCCCGGCACCTAAAAAATCCATGGGCTAACACGCACGAAAAGCTGGCAAAATCGCCTAATTCCTATTGTGTCGCTAATAAAATGCTCCTAAACCACTCTAAAGCGCCGTCGGGGCTACTGGTGTCATTCCCCAGGTCATTACAAAAGCTACTATGGAAGAATCCAAGCAATTTTGACCTGGACCCCCGGACCTTAAAAATCCGTGGGCTAACACACACGAAAAACTGGCAAAATCTCCTAATTCCTATTGTGTTGCCAATAAAATGCTCCTAAACCCCTCTATAGCACCGCCGGGGCTACTGGAGTCGTTCCCCAAGTCGTTATGGACGCTTCTATGGAAGAATGCAAGAAAATTCGACTCGGACCTTCGGCACCTAAAAAATCCTTATGCTAATACACACGAAAAACTGGCAAAATTGCCTAATTCCTATTGCATCTCCAATAAAATGCTCCTAAACCCCTCTATATCACTACCGGGGCTACTAAGTCTTTCCCCAAGTCGTTCCCCAAATTGTTACGGACACTACTATGGAAGAATCCAAGAAAGTTCGTCCCGTACCCCCGGCACCTAAAAAATCCATAGGCTAACACACAAAACAAACTGGCAAAATCATCTAATTTCTATTGCGTCGCCAATAAAATACTTCTAAACCCCTCTAAAGCACCACCAGGGATACTGGAGTCGTTCCCTAGATTGTTATGGATGCTACAATGGAAGAAACCAAAAAAATTCAACCCGTACCTCCAACACCTAAAATATTCGTGAATTAACACACACAAAAAACTGGCAAAATCGCCTACTTCCTGTTGCATCATATTTAAAATGCTTCTAAACCCTTCTTAAGCATCACTGGGGATACTGGAGTCATTTTCCAAGTCGTTACGGATGCTTCAATGGAAGAGTCCAAGAAAATTTGACCCAAAACCCTAGCACCTAAACAATCTGTGGGCTAACACACACAAAAAACTAGCAAAATAGCCTAATTCCTATTGCGTCGCCAATAAAATGCTCCTTAACTCCTCTAAAGTGCCACCGGGGCTACTGGAGTCCTTACCCAGGTTATGGATGCTAATATGGAATAATCCAAGAAACTTTAACTCGGACCACCAGCACCTTAAAAATTCGTGGGCTAACAAACACGAAAAACTGGTAAAATCATCTAAATTCCTATTGCGTCGCCAATAAAATGCTCCTAAATTCCACTAATGCACCACCTGGCTACTGGAGTTATTCCCTAGATTGTTACAGATGCTACTATAGAAGAATCTAAGAAAATTAGACCCAGACCCTCGGCAACTAAAAAATCTGTGGGCTAACACACACGAAAAACTGGCAAAATCGCCTAATTCTTGTTGTGTTGCCAATAAAATGCTCCTTAACTCCTCTAATGCGCCGCTGGGGCTACTTGAGTCATTCACCAGGTAGTTACGGATGCCGAAATGGAAGAGGCCAAGAAAATATGACCCACAACCCCGGCACCTAAAACATTCGTGGGCTAACACATATGAAAAACTAGCAAAATCGCCTAATTCCTATTGCGTTGCCAATAAAATGCTCCTAAGCCCCTCTAAAGTGCCGCCGGGTCTACTCGAGTCGTTCCCCAAGTCGTTACGGATGCTACTTTGGAAAAATTTAAAGAAAATTCGACCCTACCCCCCGGCACCTAAAATCTCCATGGGCTAACACACACGAAAAACTGACAAAATTGCTTAATTCCTATTGCATCGCCAATAAAATGCTCCAAAACCCTCTAAAGCTTTGCCAGGGCTACTAGAGTCGTTCTCCAAGTCGTTATGGATGTTGCAATGGAATAATCCAAGAAAATTCTACCCGGACCCCCGGCACCTAATCAATCTGTGGGCTAACACACACGAAAAACTAGCAAAATTGCCTTATTCCTATTGCGTCGCTAATAAAATTCTCCTTAACCCTGCTTATACGCCGCCAGAGCTATTGGAGTTGTTCGCTAGGTCGTTAAGGATGATACTATTGAAGAATCCAAAAAAATTCAATACAAACCCCCGGAGTCGTTTCCCAGGTCGTTAAAGAATCTACTTTTAAAGAATCTAAGAAAATTTGACCGAGACCCCCGGCACCCAAAAAATATATGGTCTGACACACACGAAAAACTAGCAAAATCGCGTAATTTCTATTGCGTCGCCAATAAAATGCTCCTAAACCCCTGTAAAATGTCGCCGGGCTACTGAAGTCATTTCCTAGGTCGTTATGGATGCTACTATGTAAGAATTCAAGAAAATTCGACCCTAACCCCCGGCGCCTAAAAAATTCATGGGCACACACGAAAAACTGGGAAAATTGTCTAATTCCTATTAAGTTGCAGATAAAACACTTCTAAACCCCTCTAAAGCACCATCGGGGCTACTGGAGTCGTTACCTAGGTCGTTACGGATGCTACTATGGAAGAATCAAAGAAAATTCGACTTGAACCTCTAGCACCTAAAAAAAGTCATGGATAAAACACAAAAAAAACTAGCAAAATCGCCTAATTCCTATTACATCGCAAAGAAAATACCCTTAAACCCCTCTAATGCCCCGCTTGGGCTTCTGAAGTCATTCCCTAGGTTATTATGGATGTACTATTGAAGAATCCAAAAAAAATTATCCCAGACCCCCGGCTAACACACATGAAAAACTGGCAAAATCACCTAATTCCTAATGCGTCGTTAATAAAATTATCCTAAACCCTACTAAAGCCCCACCAGGGCTACTGGTGTTGTTCCCTAGGTAGTTACGGATTCTAATATCGAATAATTCAAGAAAATTTGACCCATACCCCCGGCACCTAAAAACTCTGTGGGCTAACACACATGAAAAACTGACAAAATCGCTTAATTCCTATTGCATCGCCAATAAAATGCTCTTAAACCCCTCTATAGTGCATCCAAGGCTACTGGAGTCGTTCCCTAAGTCGTTACGGATGCTACTATGAAAGAATCCAAAAATATTTGACTCGGACCCCAAGTACCTAAAAAATCTGTATATTAACACAAAAGAAAATTTGGCAAAATTACCTAATTCCTGTTGCGTCGCCAATAAAATGCTTCTAAACACCTCTAATGCACCGTCGCTATTAGAGTCGTTTCCTAAGTTGTTATAGATACTACTATGGAAGAATCCAAGGTAATTCGACCCGTACCCCCGACGCCTAAAATATTCATGGGTTAATAACACACACAAAAAATTGGCAAAATCGACCAATTCTTATTGCATCGCAAATTAAATGCTTCTAAACCCCTCTAGAGTTGCTCCCTAGGTCTTTAAAAATTCTACTATGGAATAATCCCAAAATATTCGACCCGGACCCCGGCACCTAAAAATTTCGTGGGCTAACACACATGAGAAATTGGTAAAATTACCTAATTCCAGTTGCGTTGCCAATAAAATGCTTCTAAACCCTTATAATGTGCAGTTTGGGATACTGGTGTCGTTCCCTAGGTCATTATGGATGCTACTATAGAAGAATCGAAAAAAAGTCGAGCCTGACTCTCGGCACCTAAAAATATGTAGGCTAACACACACGAAAAACTAGCAAAATCGCCTAATTTCTATTGGGTCGCCAAAAAAATTTTCCTTAACCCCTCTAAAGTGTCGTCGGGGCTACTAGAGTCGTTCCCCAAGTAATTACGGATGATACTATGGAAAAATCCAAGAAATTTTGACTCGAACCCCTGGAACCTAAAAAATCGATGCACTAACACACACTAAAAACTGGCAAAATCAACTAATTCATATAGCGTCGCCAATAAAATGATCCTTAACCATCAAATGTGTTGTCGGGGCTACTGGAGTCATTCCCTAGGTCATTACGGATGCTTCTATGGAAGAATCTAAGAAATTTGACCCAGACCACCAGAACCAAAACAATCGATGCGCTAACACACACGAAAAACTGGCAAAATTGCCTAATTTTGATTGCGACGCCAATAAAATGCTCATAAACTCCTCTAAAGAACCTCCAGGACTATTGGAGTCATTTCCCAAGTCGTCAAGAGTGCTACTATAGAAGAATACAAGAAAATTTAACCTGAACCCCCGGCACCTAAAAATTCTATAGGTAATACACACGAAAAACTGGCAAAGTCGCCTAATTCCTATTGCGTCGCTAGTAAAATGCTCTTAAATCCCTCTAAAGTACTGTCGGGGCTACTGGAATCATTCCGCAGGTCATTATTGACGCTAATATAGAAGAATCCGAGAACATTCGACCCGGACTCTCGGTACCTACAAAGTTTGTGGGCTAACACACACGAAAAATTGGCAAAATCGCCTAATTCCTATTGCGTCGCCAATAAAATGCTCCAAAACCCCTATAATGTGCCGCCAAGGCTACTGGAGTCATTTTCCAAGTCTTTACGTATGCTACTATGGAATAATCTAAGAAAATCCGACGCAGACACCCGGCGCCTAAAAAGTCAATGGGCTAACACACACAAAAAACTGGCAAAATCTCCTAATACCTATTGCGTCGCAAATAAAATACTTTTAAACCCTTCTAAAGCTCTATCGGAGCTACTGGAGTCATTCCCCAGGTCGTTAAGGATGCTACTATGGAAAAATCAAAGAAAATTTGACTCAGACCTTTAGTACCTAAAAAATTCATGGGATAAAACACACAAAAAACTGGCAAAATCGCCTAATTTCTATTGTGTCGCAAAGAAAATACTCTTAAACCCCTCTGATACCCCACCGGGACTACTGAAGTCATTTTCTAGGTCGTTACGGATGCTACTATGGAAGAATCAAAAAATATTGACCCAGACCCCCGGCTAACACACATGAAAAACTAGCAAAATCACTTAATTCCTAATGCATCGCTAATAAAATGGTCCTAAACCCTACTAAAGCCCAACCGGGGCTACTGGTATTGTTCCCTAGGTAGTTACGGATTCTAATATCGAAGAACTTAAGAAATTCCGACCCAGACCCCCGGCACCTAAAAACTCTGTGGGCTAACACACACGAAAAATTAACAAAATCGCCTAATTTCTATTGCATTGCCAATAAAATGCTCCTAAACCCCTCTAAAGTGTAGTCGGGGCTACTGGAGTCATGCCCTAGGTCATTACGGATGCTACTAATAAAGAATCCAAGAAATTTCGACTCGGACCCCTGGAACCTAAAAAATACATGGGCTAACACACACGAAAAACTGGCAAAATCGACTAATTCATACAGCGTCGCTAATAAAATGATCCTTAACCATCAAATGCGATGATGGGGTTACTGGAGTCATTCCCCAGGTCGTTACAGATGCTTCTATGGAAGAATCCATAAAATTTTGACCCAGACCACCAGCACCTAAACAATCCATGAGCACACACACGAATAATTGGCAAAATCGCCTAATTCCGATTGCAACACCAATAAAATGCTCCTAAACCCCTGTAAAGCACCGCCGGGGCTACTGTGGCCATTTCCCAGGTCATTAAGAGCGCCACTATAGGAGAATCTAAGAAAATTTAACCCGACCCCCCGGCACCTAAATATTCTGTAGACTAACACACACGAAAAACTGGCAAAGTCACATAATTCTTATTGCGTCGCCAGTAAAATGCTCCTAAATTCCTCTAAAGCGCCGTCAGGGCTACTGGAGTTGTTCCTCAGGTCATTATTGATGCTAATATAGAATAATCTAAGAAATTTCGACCCGAAGCCTCGGCACCTAAAAGGTTTGTGGGCTAACACAGGTGAAAAACTAGCAAAATCACTTAATTCCTGTTGCGTCGCCAATAAAATGCTAATAACCCCTCTAATGTGCCACCAGGGCTACTAGAGTCGTTCTCCAGGTCATTACGGAATCCACTATGGAAGAATCTAATAAAATTTGACCCAGACCACCGTCACCTAAAAATCTTTGTGCTAACACACACGAAAAACTGGTAAAATTGCCTAATTCCTATTACATTGCAAATAAAATACTTCTAAACCCCTCTAAAGCACCGCTGGGCTACTAGAGTCATTTTCCAGGTCATTACGGATGTTACTATGAAAGAAGCAAATAAAATTCGACTCGGACCTCTAGCACCTAAAATATTCGTGGGATAAAATACACGAAAAACTGGCAAAATCGCCTAATTCCTATTGCGTCGCAAAAAAAATATTCTTAAACCCCTCTGATGCCCCCACCGGGACTACTAAAGTCATTTTATAGGTCGTTACGGATGCTACTATAGAAGAATCAAAACAATTTGACCCAGACCCCCGGGTAACACACATGAAAAACTGGCAAAATCGCCTAATTCCTGTTGCATCGCTAATAAAATGGTATTAAACCCTACTAAAGCCCTGCCGGGGCTACTGGTGTCGTTCCCTAGGTAGTTACGGATGCTACTATAGAAGAATTCAAGAAAATTCGACCAAGACCTCCGTCACCTAAAAAATCTATGGGTTAACCCACATGAAAAACTAGCAAAGTTGCCTAATTCTTATTGCATCACCATTAAAATGCTCCTAAATCCCTCTAAAGCATCGTCGGGGCTAATGGAGTCGTTCCCCATGTCATTACAGATGCTACTATGGAAAAATCCAAAAAAATGCAACCCATACCCCCGGTATCTAAACAATCTGTGGGCTAACACACACGAAAAATTGACAAAATTGTCTAATTCCTGTTGTGTCGCCAATAAAATGCTCTTAAACACCTCTAATGCGCTGCCGTGTATATTGTAATTGTACCCCAGGTCGTTACGGACGCTACTATGGAAGAATCAATGAAAATTCAACCAGTCCCCTTAGCACCTAAAAAATCCATAGGTCGACACACACGAAAAACTGGCAAAATCAGCTAATTCCTTTTGCATCGCTAATAAAATGCTCCAAAACCCTTCTAAAGCATCTTTGGGGCTACTAAAGTCGTTCTCCATCTCATTACGGATGCAGCAATGGAAGTTTCCAAGAAAATATGACCCAGACCCCGGCACCTAAATAATCTGTGGCTAATACACACGAAAAACTAGCAATGACGCCTAATTTCTATTGCATCACCAATAAAAAGCTCCTAAACCCCTCTAAAGTGCAGCTGGGGCTACTGGAGTCATTCCCTACTAAGGAAGAATCCAAGAAATTTCAACTTGGACCCTTGGAACCTAAAAAATCAATGGAATAACACATGAAAAACTGGCAAAATCGCCTAATTTCTATTGTGTCGCCAATAAAATGCTCCTAACCCCCTCTAATGCACTGCTAGGGCTAGTGGAGTTATTCTCTAGGTCATTAAAGATGCTACTATGGAAGAATCTAAGAAAATTAGACCCGGACCACCGACATCTTAAAAATCTGTGAGCTAACATACACGAAAAACTGGCAAAATCGCCTAATTTCTATTGCGTCGCCAATAAAATGCTCCTAAACCCCTTTAAATCACTTCTGGGTCTACTGGAGTCATTCTTCGGGTCGTTACAGACTCTACTATGAAAGAATCCTAGAAATTATGACTCGGACCCCTGGCACATAAACAATCTGTGGGCTAACACACACGAAAAACTGACAAAATTGCCTAATTCCTATTGTGTCGCCAATAAAATGCTACTAAACCCCTTTAAAGCACTGTTGGGTCTAGTAGAATCATTCTCAAGGTCGTGACAAACTCTACTATGAAAGAATTAAAAAAAAATCGACCCTAACCCCCGGCACCTAAAAAGTTTGTGGGCTAACATACACCAAATACTGGTAAACTCGCATAATTCTGATTGCGTTGCTAATAAAATTCATCTAACCCCCTCTAAAGCACCATCGGGTCTACTAGAGTCGTTTCCCAGGTCGTTACGGACGCTTCTATTGAAGAATCAAAGAAAATTCGAACTGGACCCCCTGCCCCAAAAACTTCTGTGGGCTAACACACACGAAAAACTAGCAAAATCGCCTTATTCATATTACATCGCCAATAAAATGCCTTTAAACCCCTCAAAAGTATTGGGGGGCTACTGGAGTCATTCTCCATGTCATTATGGACGTTAATATGGAAGAATCCAAGAAAATTCGACCTAGACCTTCGGCACCTAAAAAATCATTGGGCTAACACACAAAAAAAACTGGCAAAATTCCCTAATTGCTATTGTGTTGCCAATAAAATGCTCCTAAACACCTATAATACGTTATCGGGTCTACTAGAGTCGTTCCCTACGTTATTAGGGATGCTACTATAAAAGAATCCATGAAAAGCCGACTCGGACCCCCGGCACCTAAAAAATCAATGGACTAACACACAAAAAAAACTCACAAAATCGCCTAATTTCAGTTGGGTCGCCAATAAAATGCTCCAAAACCCTTCTAAAGCATTGTCGGGGCTACTGGAGTCGTTCCCCAGGTCGTTACAGATGCTGCTATGGAAGAGTCCAAGAAATTTCGACCCAGTCCCAGGCACCTAAATAATTCGTGGGCTAACACACACGAAAAACTGCTAATGTCGCCTAATTTCTATTGTGTCGCCAATAAAATGATCCTTAACCCCTCTAAAACACCGCCGGAGCTATCGGAGTCGTTCCCCAAGTTGTTATTGATGCTGCAATGGAAGAATCCAAGAAAAGTTGACTCGGAACCCCTGCACCTTAAAAGTTTATGGGCTAACACACACTAAAAACTGGCAAAATCACCTAATTTCTATTGCGTTGCAAATAAAATACTACTAAACCCCTCAAAAGAGATGTCAGGGCTACTGGAGTCATTTCCTAAGTCGTTATGAACGCTAACATAGAAGAATCCAAGTAAATTCGATTTGGACCCCTGGCACCTAAAAACTTTGTGGGCTAACACACATGAAAAATTGGCAAAATTACCTAATTCCTAATGCGTCTCCAATAAAATACTCTTAAACACCTCTAAAGCACCGTTGGGCTACTAAAGTCATTCCTCAGATTGTTACGGACCCTACTATGAAAGGATCCAAGAAATTTTGACTCAGACCCCCGGCACCTAAAAAATCAATGGGCTAACACACACGAAAAATTAGCAAAATCAACTAATTCATATTGGGTTGCTCATAAAATGCTTCTAATCCACTCTAATGTGTCGTCGGGGCTACTAAAGTCGTTCCCTAGGTCATTAAAGACGCTACAAGGAAGAATAAAAGAAAATTTGACCCGGACCCCCGGCACCTAAAAAATCTATGACCTAAAACACACGAACAATTGGCAAAATCGCCAAATTCCTATTGCGTCTCCAATAAAATGCTCCTACACCCCTCTAATGCATCTCTGGGGCTACTGTAGTCATTTCCTAGGTAGTTACGAATGATAATATAGAAGAATTCAAGAAAATTCGACCCCGACCCCTGGCACCTAAAAAATATGTGGGTTAACACACACGAAAAACTGGCAAAATTACCTAATTCCTATTGCATCGCCAATAAAATACTTCTAAACCCCTATAAAACACTGCTGGGACTACTGGAGTCATTCCCTAGGTCGTTACGGATGCT
The DNA here is from genome assembly GCF_947179165.1 of Solanum dulcamara. Classification (NCBI taxonomy): domain Eukaryota; kingdom Viridiplantae; phylum Streptophyta; class Magnoliopsida; order Solanales; family Solanaceae; genus Solanum; species Solanum dulcamara. The sequence continues at coordinate 590,686 of NC_077241.1, read as the reverse complement.
AATATTGAAGAATCCAAGAAAATACACCCCGTACCCCCGGCACCTAAAAACTATATGGGCTAACACACACGAAAAACTCAAAAAATCACTTAATTCCTATTGCATCGCCAATAAAATGCTCCTAAACCCCTCAAAAGAGCCACCGATGCTACTGGAGTCATTCCCCAGGTTGTTACGGATGCTACTATTGAAGAATCCAAGAAAAAACGAACCGAACCCCCGACACCTAAAAAGTTCTTGGGCCAACACACAAAAAAAACTGGCAAAATCTCCTAATACTTATTGCGTCTCCAATAAAATGCTCGTAAACCCTTCTAAAGTGCCGCCGGGGCTACTGTAGTCACTTCCCAGGTTATTACAGATGTTACTATGGAAGAATGTAAGAACAATTGACCCGAACCCCTAGCATCAAAACAATCTGTGGGCTAACACATAGAAAAAACTGGCAAAGTCGCCTAATTCCTATTGCATCGCCAATAAAATGCTCCTAAACTCCTCTAAAGCACTGCCGGGGCTACTAGATTCATTCCCAAGGTCGTTACAAATGGTAATATGGAATAATTCAAAAAAATTCACCCAGACGCCCGGCACCTAAAAATTCTATGGTCTAACACACACGAAAAACTAACAAAATCACCTAATTTCTATTGCGTCGCCAATAAAATGCTGCTAAACCCTTATAAAAGCGTCGATGGTGCTATTGGAGTCGTTCCCCAGGTCATTACAGACGCTACTATGAAAGAATCCAAAAAGAAATTCGACCCGGACACCCAACACCTAAAAACTTCATGGGCCAACACACACGAAAAATTGGCAAAATCACCTAATACTTATTGTGTCTCCAATAAAATGCTCCTAAACCCCTCTAATGCGCCGCCGAGGCTACTGGAGTCGTTCCCTAGGTCATTACGGACGCTACTATTAAATAATCCAAGAACATTTGACCCGGACCCTCGACACCTCAAAAATCCAAGAACATTTGACCCGGACCCCCGGCACCTAAACAATTTGTGGGCTAACACACACGAAAAACTGCTAATGTCGCCTAATTTCTATTGCGTCGCCAATAAAATGATCCTTAACCCCTCTAAAGCACCGCCGGGGCTACTGGAGTCGTTCCCCAAGTTGTTATTGATGCTGCAATGGAAGAATCCAAGAAAGGTTGACTCGGAACCCCTGCACCTTAAAAGTTTATGGGCTAACACACACTAAAAACTGGCAAAATCGCCTAATTTCTATTGCGTTGCAAATAAAATACTACTAAACCCCTCAAAAGAGATGTCAGGGCTACTGGAGTCATTTCCTAAGTCGTTACGAATGCTAACATAGAAGAATCCAAGTAAATTCGATTTGGACCCCTGGCACCTAAAAAAATTGTGGGCTAACACACATGAAAAATTGGCAAAATTACCTAATTCCTAATGCGTCTCCAATAAAATACTCTTAAACACCTCTAAAGCACCGTTGGGCTACTAAAGTCATTCCTCAGATTGTTACGGACCCTACTATGAAAGGATCCAAGAATTTTGACTCAGACCCCCGGCACCTAAAAAATCAATGGGCTAACACACACGAAAAATTAGCAAAATCAACTAATTCATATTGGGTTGCTCATAAAATGCTTCTAATCCACTCTAATGTGTCGTCGGGGCTACTAAAGTCGTTCCCTAGGTCATTAAAGACGCTACAAGGAAGAATAAAAGAAAATTTGACCCGGACCCCCGGCACCTAAAAAATCTATGACCTAAAACACACGAACAATTGGCAAAATCGCCAAATTCCTATTGCGTCTCCAATAAAATGCTCCTACACCCCTCTAATGCATCTCTGGGGCTACTGTAGTCATTTCCTAGGTAGTTACGAATGATAATATAGAAGAATTCAAGAAAATTCGACCCCGACCCCTGGCACCTAAAAAATATGTGGGTTAACACACACGAAAAACTGGCAAAATTGCCTAATTCCTATTGCATCGCCAATAAAATACTTCTAAACCCCTATAAAGCACTGCTGGGACTACTGGAGTCATTCCCTAGGTCGTTACGGATGCTAATATTGAAGAATCCAAGAAAATACACCCCGTACCCCCGGCACCTAAAAACTATATGGGCTAACACACACGAAAAACTCAAAAAATCACTTAATTCCTATTGCATCGCCAATAAAATGCTCCTAAACCCCTCAAAAGAGCCACCGATGCTACTGGAGTCATTACCCAGGTTGTTACGGATGCTACTATTGAAGAATCCAAGAAAAAACGAACCGAACCCCCGACACCTAAAAAGTTCTTGGGCCAATACACAAAAAAACTGGCAAAATCTCCTAATACTTATTGCGTCTCCAATAAAATGCTCGTAAACCCTTCTAAAGTGCCGCCGGGGCTACTGTAGTCACTTCCCAGGTTATTACAGATGTTACTATGGAAGAATGTAAGAACAATTGACCCGAACCCCTAGCATCAAAACAATCTGTGGGCTAACACATAGAAAAAACTGGCAAAGTCGCCTAATTCCTATTGCATCGCCAATAAAATGCTCCTAAACTCCTTTAAAGCACTGCCGGGGCTACTAGATTCATTCCCAAGGTCGTTACAAATGGTAATATGGAATAATTCAAGAAAATTCACCCCAGACCCCCGGCACCTAAAAATTCTATGGTCTAACACACACGAAAAACTAACAAAATCACCTAATTTCTATTGCGTCGCCAATAAAATGCTGCTAAACCCTTATAAAAGCGTCGATGGTGCTATTGGAGTCGTTCCCCAGGTCATTACAGACGCTACTATGAAAGAATCCAAGAACAAATTCGACCCGGACACCCAACACCTAAAAACTTCATGGGCCAACACACACGAAAAATTGGCAAAATCACCTAATACTTATTGCGTCTCCAATAAAATGCTCCTAAACCCCTCTAATGCGCCGCCGAGGCTACTGGAGTCGTTCCCTAGGTCATTACGGACGCTACTATTAAATAATCCAAGAACATTTGACCCGGACCCTCGACACCTCAAAAATCCAAGAACATTTGACCCGGACCCCCGGCACCTAAACAATTTGTGGGCTAACACACACGAAAAACTGCTAATGTCGCCTAATTTCTATTGCGTCGCCAATAAAATGATCCTTAACCCCTCTAAAGCACCGCCGGGGCTACTGGAGTCGTTCCCCAAGTTGTTATTGATGCTGCAATGGAAGAATCCAAGAAAGGTTGACTCGGAACCCCTGCACCTTAAAAGTTTATGGGCTAACACACACTAAAAACTGGCAAAATCGCCTAATTTCTATTGCGTTGCAAATAAAATACTACTAAACCCCTCAAAAGAGATGTCAGGGCTACTGGAGTCATTTCCTAAGTCGTTACGAATGCTAACATAGAAGAATCCAAGTAAATTCGATTTGGACCCCTGGCACCTAAAAAAATTGTGGGCTAACACACATGAAAAATTGGCAAAATTACCTAATTCCTAATGCGTCTCCAATAAAATACTCTTAAACACCTCTAAAGCACCGCTGGGGCTACTAAAGTCATTCCTCAGATTGTTACGGACCCTACTATGAAAGGATCCAAGAAATTTTGACTCAGACCCCCGGCACCTAAAAAATCAATAGGCTAACACACACGAAAAATTAGCAAAATCAACTAATTCATATTGGGTTGCTCATAAAATGCTTCTAATCCACTCTAATGTGTCGTCGGGGCTACTAAAGTCGTTCCCTAGGTCATTAAAGACGCTACAAGGAAGAATAAAAGAAAATTTGACCCGGACCCCCGGCACCTAAAAAATCTATGACCTAAAACACACGAACAATTGGCAAAATCGCTAAATTCCTATTGCGTCTCCAATAAAATGCTTCTACACCCCTCTAATGCACCTCCGGGGCTACTGTAGTCATTTCCTAGGTAGTTACGAATGATAATATAGAAGAATTCAAGAAAATTCGACCCCGACCCCTGGCACCTAAAAATATGTGGGTTAACACACACGAAAAACTGGCAAAATTGCCTAATTCTTATTGCATCGCCAATAAAATACTTCTAAACCCCTATAAAGCACTGCTGGGACTACTGGAGTCATTCCCTAGGTCGTTACGGATGCTAATATTGAAGAATCCAAGAAAATACACCCCGTACCCCCGGCACCTAAAAACTATATGGGCTAACACACACGAAAAACTCAAAAAATCACTTAATTCCTATTGCATCGCCAATAAAATGCTCCTAAACCCCTCAAAAGAGCCACCGATGCTACTGGAGTCATTCCCCAGGTTGTTACGGATGCTACTATTGAAGAATCCAAGAAAAAACGAACCGAACCCCCGACACCTAAAAAGTTCTTGGGCCAACACACAAAAAAAACTGGCAAAATCTCCTAATACTTATTGCGTCTCCAATAAAATGCTCGTAAACCCTTCTAAAGTGCCGCCGGGGCTACTGTAGTCACTTCCCAGGTTATTACAGATGTTACTATGGAATAATGTAAGAACAATTGACCCGAACCCCTAGCATCAAAACAATCTGTGGGCTAACACATAGAAAAAACTGGCAAAGTCGCCTAATTCCTATTGCATCGCCAATAAAATGCTCCTAAACTCTTCTAAAGCACTGCCGGGGCTACTAGATTCATTCCCAAGGTCGTTACAAATGGTAATATGGAATAATTCAAGAAAATTCACCCCAGACCCCCGGCACCTAAAAATTCTATGGTCTAACACACACGAAAAACTAACAAAATCACCTAATTTCTATTGCGTCGCCAATAAAATGCTACTAAACCCTTATAAAAGCGTCGATGGTGCTATTGGAGTCGTTCCCCAGGTCATTACAGACGCTACTATGAAAGAATCCAAGAACAAATTCGACCCGGACACCCAACACCTAAAAACTTCATGGGCCAACACACACGAAAAATTGGCAAAATCACCTAATACTTATTGCGTCTCCAATAAAATGCTCCTAAACCCCTCTAATGCGCCGCCGAGGCTACTGGAGTCGTTCCCTAGGTCATTACGGACGCTACTATTAAATAATCCAAGAACATTTGACCCGGACCCTCGACACCTCAAAAATCCAAGAACATTTGACCCGGACCCCCGGCACCTAAACAATTTGTGGGCTAACACACACGAAAAACTGCTAATGTCGCCTAATTTCTATTGCGTCGCCAATAAAATGATCCTTAACCCCTCTAAAGCACCGCCGGGGCTACTGGAGTCGTTCCCCAAGTTGTTATTGATGCTGCAATGGAAGAATCCAAGAAAGGTTGACTCGGAACCCCTGCACCTTAAAAGTTTATGGGCTAACACACACTAAAAACTGGCAAAATCGCCTAATTTCTATTGCGTTGCAAATAAAATACTACTAAACCCCTCAAAAGAGATGTCAGGGCTACTGGAGTCATTTCCTAAGTCGTTACGAATGCTAACATAGAAGAATCCAAGTAAATTCGATTTGGACCCTTAGCACCTAAAAAAATTGTGGGCTAACACACATGAAAAATTGGCAAAATTACCTAATTCCTAATGCGTCTCCAATAAAATATTCTTAAACACCTCTAAAGCACCGCTGGGCTACTAAAGTCATTCCTCAGATTGTTACGGACCCTACTATGAAAGGATCCAAGAATTTTGACTCAGACCCCCGGCACCTAAAAAATCAATGGGCTAACACACACGAAAAATTAGCAAAATCAACTAATTCATATTGGGTTGCTCATAAAATGCTTCTAATCCACTCTAATGTGTCGTCGGGGCTACTAAAGTCGTTCCCTAGGTCATTACAGATGCTACAAGGAAGAATAAAAGAAAATTTGACCCGGACCCCCGGCACCTAAAAAATCTATGGCCTAAAACACACGAAAAATTGGCAAAATCGCCAAATTCCTATTGCGTCTCCAATAAAATGCTCCTACACCCCTCTAATGCACCTCCGGGGCTACTGTAGTCATTTCCTAGGTAGTTACGAATGCTAATATGGAAGAATTCAAGAAAATTCGACCCCGACCCCTGGCACCTAAAAATATGTGGGTTAACACACACGAAAAACTGGCAAAATTGCCTAATTCCTATTGCATCGCCAATAAAATACTTCTAAACCCCTATAAAGCACTGCTGGGACTACTGGAGTCATTCCCTAGGTCGTTACGGATGCTAATATTAAAGAATCCAAGAAAATTCACCCCGTACCCCCGACACCTAAAAACTATATGGGCTAACATACACGAAAAACTCAAAAAATCACTTAATTTCTATTGCATCGCCAATAAAATGCTCCTAAACCCCTCAAAAGCGCCACCGATGCTACTGGAGTCATTCCCCAGGTTGTTACGGATGCTACTATTGAAGAATCCAAGAAAAAACGAACCGAACCACCGACACCTAAAAAATTCTTGGGCCAACACACAAAACAACTGGCAAAATCTCCTAATACTTATTGCGTCTCCAATAAAATGCTCGTAAACCCTTCTAAAGTGCCGCCGGGGCTACTGTAGTCACTTCCCAGGTTATTACAGATGTTACTATGGAAGAATGTAAGAACAATTGACCCGGACCCCTAGCATCAAAACAATTTGTGGGCTAACACATAGAAAAAACTGGCAAAGTCGCCTAATTCCTATTGCATCGCCAATAAAATGCTCCTAAACTCCTCTAAAGCACTGCCGGGGCTACTAGATTCATTCCCAAGGTCGTTACAAATGGTAATATGGAATAATTCAAGAAAATTCACCCCAGACCCCCGGCACCTAAAAATTCTATGGTCTAACACACACGAAAAACTAACAAAATCACCTAATTTCTATTGCGTCGCCAATAAAATGCTACTAAACCCTTATAAAAGCGCCGACGGTGCTATTGGAGTCGTTCCCCAGGTCATTACAGATGCTACTATAGACGAATCCAAGAACAAATTCGACCCAGACCCCCAACACCTAAAAACTTCATGGGCCAACACACACGAAAAATTGGCAAAATCACCTAATACTTATTGCGTCTCCAATAAAATGCTCCTAAACCCCTCTAATGCGCCGCCGGGGCTACTGGAGTCATTCCCTAGGTCATTACGGATGCTACTATTGAATAATCCAAGAACATTTGACCCGGACCCCCGACACCTAAAAATTTCGTAGGCTAACACATACAAAAAACTGGCAAAATCGCCTAATTCCCATTGCGTCGCTAATAAAATACTTCTAAACCTCTATAATGCGCCGCCAGGGCTACTGAAGTCGTTCCTCAAGTCGTTACGGATGCTTCTATTGAAGAATCCAAGAAAATTCGCCTCAAACCCCCGGCACCTAAAAACTCTGTAAGCTAACACACAAAAAAAACAAGAAAAACCACCTAATTTCTATTGTGTCGCCAATAAAATGCACCTAAACCCCCATAAGAGCGCCGTTGGTGCTACTAGAGTCGTTCCCCAGGTCATTACGGATGCTACTATGGAAGAATCCAAGAAAATTCGACCCGAACCCTCGGCAACTAAAAATTCTGTAAGCTAACACACATGAAAAACTAACAAAGTCGCCTAATTCCTATTGTGTCGCCAATAAAATGCTCTTAAACCCCTCTAAAGCGTCATCGGGGCTACTGGAGTCGTTCCCCAGGTCATTACAGACGCTAAATGGAAGAATCCAAGAAAATTTGACTCGAAACCCTGACACTTAAAAAATATGTGGGTTAACACACATGAAAAACTGGCAAAATAGCTTAATTCATGTTCCATCGCCAACAAAATGCTTCTAAACCCCTCTAATGCACCACCGGAGATAATGGAGTCGTTATCCAGGTCGTTACGGATTCTACTATGAAAGAATCTAAGAAAATTCGACTCGGACCCCTGGCATCTAAAAAATCTGCGGACTAACACACACGAAAATCTGGCAAAATTGCCTAATTTCTATTGCGTCACCAATAAAATACTTTTAAACCCCTCTAAAGTGTCGTTGGTGCTACTGGAGTCGTTACCCAGGTTACTACGGATGCTACTATAGGATAATCTAAGAAAATGCGACTCGGACCGCCGGCACCTAAAATATTCGTGGGCTAACACATAAGAAAAACTGGCAAAATCGCCTAAATCTTGTTGCATCACTAATAAAAAGATCCTAAACCCCTCTAATGAGCTGTCGGGGCTACTGGAATCGTTCCCCAGGTCGTTACAGATGCTACTATAGAAGAATCCAAGAAAATTCAACCCAGACGACCAGCACCTAAAAAATCAATGGGCTAACAAACACGAAAAACTGGCAAAATCGACTAATTCCTATTGTATCACCAGTAAAATGCACCTAAACCCCTCTAAAGCACCGTCGGGGCTAGTGGAGTAATTACCCAAGTCGTTACGGAAGCTAATATGAAATAATCCAAAAAAATTTGACCTGGACCCCCGGTACCTTAAAAATTCATGGGCTAACACACAAGAAAAACTAGCAGAATTGCCTAATTCCTGTTACGTCGCCAATAAAATACTCCTAAACCCATCTAATGAGTTGTCGGGTCTATTGGAGTAGTTCTCCAGTTCGTTATGATTTCTACTATGGAAGAATCCAAGAAAATTTGACCCGGACCCCAAGTACCTAAAAACTTTGTGGGCTAAAACACACAAAAAACTGGCAAACTCGATATTGTGTCTCCAATAAAGTGCTTTTAAACCCCTCTAATGCACCACCAGGGCTACTGGAGTCGTTCCCAAGGTCGTTACGAATGCTACTACGGAAGAATTTAAGAAAATTTGACACGGACCCCCGGTACCTAAAACAATCCATGGGCTAACACACACAAAAAACATGTAAAATCAACTATTTCCTATTGCATCTCCAATAAAATGCTTCTAAGCCCATCTAATGAGCCGTCGGGGCTACTAGAGTCATTCCCCAGGTTGTTACTGACGCTATTATGAAAGAATCCAAGAAATTCACCTCGGACCCCCGGCACCTAAAAAATCCATGGGCTAACAAATACAAACAACTGGCAAAATCGACTAATTCCTATTGCATCGCCATTAAAATGCTCCTAAACCCCTCTAAACACCGTCGGGGCTATTGGAGTCATTCCTCAGGTCGTTATAGATGCTACTATGGAAGAATCCAAGAAAATTCAACCCGAACCCTTGGCACAAAAAATATCCGTAGGCTAACACACACGAAAAACTAGCAAAATTGCCTAATTTCTATTATGTCACCAATAAAATGCTCTTAAGCAACTCTAAAGTACCGTCGGGGCTACTGGAGTCGTTCCCCAGATCATTACAGATGCTACTATTGAAGAATCCAAGAAAATTTGACTTGGACCCACGACACCTAAAATATTTGTGGGCTAACACACACGAAAAATTAGCAAAATTACCTAATTTCTGTTGAATCGCCAATAAAATTCTTCTAAAACCCTCTAATGTGTCGTTGGGGCTACTAAATTCATTCCCTAGGTCGTTACAGATGCTACTATAGAAGAATACAAGAAAATTCGACACAGACCCCCGGCACATAAAAAATCTGTGGCATAATACACACAAAAAACTGGCAAAAATGCCTAATTCCATTTGCGTCGCCAATAAGATACTCCTAAACCCCTCCATAGAGCCGTTAGGGCTACTGGAGTCATTGCCCAGTCATTACGGATGCTAACATGGAAGAATCCAAGAAAATTTAATCCTCCCCCTGTCACCAAAAATATATGTGGGCTAACACTAATGAAAAACTGGCAAAATCACCTAATTCCTATTGCATCGCCAATAAAATGCTCCTAAACCACTCAAAAGCGCTGCCGGTGCTACTGGAGTTGTTCCCCAGGTTGTTATGGACGCTACTATTGAAGAATCCAATAAAACGCGAACCAAACCCCCGGCAACTAAAAAATTCTTGGGCCAACACACACAAAAAACTGGCAAAATCTCCTAATACTTATTGCGTCTCCAATAAAATGCTCCTAAACTATTCTAAAGTGCCGTCGGGGCTACTGAAGTCGTTCCCCAAGTCGTTACAGATGTTACTATGGAATAATTCAAGAAACCTTGACCTAGACCGCTAGCATCTAAATAATCCATGGGCTAATACACACAAAAAACTGGCAAAGTCGCCTAATTCCTATTGCATCGCCAATAAAATGCTCCTAAATTCCTCTAAAGTACAGCCAAGGCTACTGGATTCATTCCCCAGATTGTTACAAATGCTAATATGGAAGAATCCAAGAAAATTCACCCCAGACCCCCGGCACCTAAAAACACTATGGTCTAACACACACAAAAAACTAACAAAATCACCTAATTTCTATTGCGTCGCCAATAAAATGCTCCTAACCCTTATAAAAGCGCCGAAGGTGCTATTGGAGTCGTTCCCCAGGTCATTACAGACGCTACTATGGAATAATCCAAGAACAAATTCGACCCGGACCCCCGACACCTAAAAACTTCATAGGCCAACACACACGAAAAATTAGCAAAACCACCTAATACTTATTGTGTCTCCAATAAAATGCTCCTAAACCCCTCTAATGCACTGTCGGGGCTACTGGAGTCGTTCCCTAGGTCATTACAGACGCTACTATGGAAGAATCCAAGAACATTTGACCCGGACACCCGGCACCTAAAGAATTCGTAGGCTAACACATACAAAAAAATGGCAAAATCGCCTAATTCCTATTGCGTCGCTAATAAAATACTTCTAAACCTCTATAATGCGCCGCCAGGGCTACTGAATTAGTTCCCCAAGTCGTTACGGATGCTTCTATTGAAGAATCCAAGAAAATTCGCCCCGGACCCCCGACACCTAAAAAGTCACTAAGCTAACACACAAAAAAACTAGAAAAACCACCTAATTTCTATTGCGTTGCCAATAAAATGCTCCTAAAGCCCCATAAAATTTCCAGCGGTGCTACGAGAGTCATTCCCCAGTTCGTTACGGATGCTACTATGGAAGAATCCAAGAAAAAATGAACTGGACACCCGGCACCTAAAAAAATTCATAGGTCAAAACACACAAAAAACTGGAAAACTCTCATAATACTTGTTGCGTCGTCAATAAAATATTCCTAAACCCCTCTAAAGTGCTGTTGGATCCACTGGAGTCGTTACCCTGGTCGTTACAGATGTTACTATGGAAGAATCTAAGAAAATTTGACCCGAACCCCCAACACCTAAACAATCCGTAGGCTAACACATATGAAAAACTCGTAAAATCGCCTAATTCCTATTGCATCGTCAATAAAATGCTCTTAAAAACTTCTAATTCACCACCGGGGCTACTAGAGTCATTCCCCAGGTCATTATGGACGCTTCTATGGAAGAATCCAAGAAAATTTGACCCGAACCCTCTGCACCTAAAAAAATTGTAAGCTAACACACATGAAACACTGGATAAGTCGCCTAATTCCTATTGTGTCGCCAATAAAATGCTCTTAAACCCCTCTAAAGTGCCATCAGGCTACTGGAGTCATTCCCCAGGTCATTATGAATGCTAACATGGAAGAATCCAAGAAAATTCGACCCGGAACCCCGGCACCTAAAACATATATGGGCTAACACACATGAAAAACTGGAAAAATAGCCTAATTCCTGTTCCGTCGCCAACAAAATGCTTCTAAACCCCTCTAATGCACCGCCGAAGCTACTGGAGTCGTTCTCCAGGTCGTTATGGATCCTACTATGAAAGAATCTAAGAAAATTCGACCCGAACCCCCGGCATCTAAAAAATCTATGGACTAACACATACGAAACATTGGCAAAATTGTCTAATTCCTATTGCGTCGCCAATAAAATATTTCTAAACCCCTCTAAAGTACCATCGGGGCTACTGGAGTCGTTATCTAGGTCACTCGGATGCTACTATGGGATAATCTAAGAAAATGCGACCCAGACCCCTGGCACCTAAAATATTCGTGGGCTAACATATAAGAAAAACTGGCAAAATTGCCTAAATCCTGTTGCATTGCCAATAAAAGATCCTAAACCCCTCTAATGAGCTGTCGAGGCTACTGAAATCGTTATCCAGGTCATTACAGACGCTACTATAGAAGAACCTAAGAAAATTTGACCCAGACGACCAGCACCTAAAAAATTAATGGGCTAACAAACAAAAACAACTAGCAAAATTGACTTAATCCTATTGTATCACTAGTAAAATGCTCCTAAACCCCTCTAAAGCACTGTCGGAGCTAGTGGAGTCGTTCCCCAAGTCATTACGGACGCTATTACGAAATGATCCAAGAAAATTCGACCCGAACCCCTGGCACCTAAAAAATTCATGGGCTAACACACACGAAAAACTAGCAGAATCACCTAATTCCTGTTACGTCGCCAATAAAATACTCCTAAACCCCTATAATGAGCCGTCGGGGCTACAGAAGTAGTTCCCCATTTCGTTATGGATGCTACTATTGAAGAATCCAAAAAAATTCGACCCGTACCCCGAGTACCTAAAACATTTGTGGGCTAACACACACGAAAAACTGGCAAACTCGATATTGCGTCTCCAATAAAGTGCTCTTAAATCCCTCTAATGCACCACCGGGGCTACTGGAGTCTTCCCTAAGTCGTTACGAATGCTACTATGGAAGAATTTAAGAAAATTTAACACGGATCCCCGGTACCTAAACAATCTGTGGACTAACACACACGAAAAATATGCAAAATCAACTAATTCTTATTGCGTCTCCAATAAAATGTTTCTAAACCCCTTTAAAGAGCAATCGGGGCAACTGAAGTCGTTCCCTATGTCATTATGGATGCTAACACGGAAGAATACAAGAAAATTCAACCCAGAACCCCGACACCTAAAAAATCTGTGTTAACACACATAAAAAACTGGCAAAATTGCCTAATTCCTATTGCGTCGCCAATAAAATGTTCCTTAACCCCTCTAAAGTGCCGTCAGGGTTGCTGGAGTTGTTCCCCAAGTCATTACGAATGCTACTATTGAAAAATCCAAGCAAATATGCCCCGGACCCCTGGAACCTAAAAATTTTGTGTGCTAACACACACGAAAATTTGGCAAAATTGCCTAATTCCTATTGCGTCACCAATAAAATGCTCCTAATCCCCTCTAAAGTGCCGTCGGGGTTGCTGGAGTCGTTCCCCAAGTCATTACAGACGCAACTATAGATGAATCCAAGAAAATTCGATCCAGACCCCCGGCACCTAAAAATTCTGTGGCTACCAAACACGAAACACTGGCAAAATTGACTAATTTCTATTGCACTGCCAGTAAAATGCTCCTAAACCCCTTTAAAGCACCGCCTAGGTCGTTAAGGACGCTACTATGAAAGAATCCAAGAAAATTCGACCCGGACCCCCGGCACCTAAGAGAATCACCTAATTTCTGTTGTTTCGCCAATAAAATGCTTCTAAACCCATCTAATGAGCCACCGCGGCTACTGGAGTCATTTCCCAGGTCATTACGGATACTACTATAGAAGAATCCAAGAAAATTTACCTAGGACCTCCGTCACCTAAAAAATCCATGGGCTAACAAACACGAAAAACTGGCAAAATCGACTATATCCTATTGCATCGCCATTAAAATGCTCCTAAACCCCTCTAAGGCACTGCCGGAGCTACTGGAGTCGTTCCCCAGGTCGTTATGGATGCTACTATGGAAGAATCCAAGAAAATTCAACCCGAACCCTTAGCACAAAAAATATCTGTAAGCTAACACACACGAAAAACTGCCAAAATCACCTAATTTCTATTATGTCGCCAATAAAATGCTCCTAAACCACTCTAAAATGCCGCCCGGGCTACTGGAGTCGTTCACCAGGTCATTACGGATGCTACTATTGAAGAATCCAAGAAAATTTAAATTGGACCCACGACACCTAAAATATCTGTGGGCTAACACACACGAAAAATTAGCAAAATTACCTAATTCCTATTGAATCGCCAATAAAATGCTTCTAAACCCCTCTAATGTGCCGCTGGGGCTACTGAATTTGTTCCCTAGGTCATTACGGACGCTACTATGGAAGAATACAAGAAAATTCAACACGGACCCCTGGTACCTAAAAATCCGTGGGATAATACACACAAAAAACTGGCAAAAATGCTTAATTCCATTTGCGTCGCCAATAAAATGCTCTTAAATCCCTCTATAGAGCCGTTAGGGCTACTAGAGTTATTGCCCAGGTCGTTACGGATTCTAATATGGAAGAATCTAAGAAAATTTGACCCGCCCCATGGCACCTAAAAAACATGTGGGCTAACACACATGAAAAACTGGCAAAATCACCTAATTCCTATTGCGTCGCCAATAAAATGCTCCTAAACCCCTCTAATGCACCGCTTGGGCTACTGGAGTCATTCTATAGATCATTACGGATGCTACTATGGAATAATCTAAGAAAATTTGACCCAAACACTTGGCACCTAAAAAATCTGTGGGCTAACACACACGAAAAACTAGCAAAATCGCCTAATTCTTAATGCATTGCCAATAAAATACTTCTAAACCCCTCTAAAGCGTCGCCGCGGCTACTGGAATCGTTACCCAGGTCGTTACGGCTGCTACTATAGAAAAATCAAAGAAAATTCTCCCTAGACCCCCGGCACCTAAAAAATCCATGGGCTAACAAATACGAAAAACTAGAAATATCGACTAATTCCTATTGCATCTCCAATAAAATGCTCCTAAACCCTCTAAAGCGTTGTCGGGGCTACTGAAGTCATTCCCTAGGTCGTTACAGATGCTACTATGAAAGAATACAAGAAAATTCGACCTGGACCCCCGGCACCTAAAATGTTGTGGGTTAATACACACGAAAAATTGGCAAAATCGCTTAATTTCAGTTGTGTTGCCCCTAAAAATCCCCAAAATGTTGTAGAAGCTCCGTCGAGGCTACTAGAATCGTTCTCAAGTAATTACGTACGCAATTAAAGAAAAATACAACAATATTCGACCTGAATTCCCAATACTTAAAATATCTATGGGCTAACGTACAAAAAATTGGCAAAATCGCTTAATTCCTATTGTGTCTCCCATAAAATGCTACTAAACACCATAGATTAATGGATTTGTTCCCAAGATTGCTACGGACTCTACTAAATAAACATCTAATAAAATTTGAGCCACACCCCCACCACCTAAAAACTTTATGAGCTAACACACGAAAAAATAGCAAAATCTCCTAATTCTTGTTGCGTCGCCCCTAAAATATTCTTAAACATCGTAGAAGTCCCACCGAGGCTACTAGAGTCATTCCACAGTTTGTTACGGACGCCATTAAAGAATTAGCCCATACACAAAAAATTAACAAAATTGTCTAACTCCTGCTACGTCGATCTTAAAATGCTTCAAAACGCCGTAGAAGCCCTCCAGGGCTATTGGAGTCATTTCCAAGTCATTACAGACGCTACTAAAGGAGAATCCAAGAAAATTTGAGTTAGACCCAGGCACCTAAAAAATTCAAGGCTAACACAAACGAAAAAGTGACAAAATCGCTTAATTCTTATTATGTAACACAAAAAATGCTCCTAAACACCGTAGAATCCCCGTCGAGGCTACTGAAGTCATTCCTAGATCATAACAGACACCACAAAAGAAGAATCTAATAAAATTCAACTGGACCACTGGCACCTAAAAATTCGTAGGTTAATACACACGAAAAACTACTAAAATTGCCTAATTCCTGTTGCATCGCATAAAAAGCTTCAAAACACCATAGAAGCCCCGCTGAGGCTACTAAAGTCGTTCTCAGGTTATTACGTATGCAATTAAAGAAAACTACAAAAAAATCGACCTGAACTCCCGGTACCTAAAATATATGAGGGCTCACACATAAAAAACTGGCAAAATAGCCTAATTCCTTTTGCGGCTCCCCTAAAATACTACTAAAAACCGTAGAAGACCCTCCTGGGCTAATGGAGTCATTATCCATGTCGTTAGGACACAACTAAAGAACAATCCAAGAATATTCGAGTGATACCCCCGACACCTAAAATATTTGCGAGCAAACACACGAAAAACTAGCAAAATCTCCTTATTCTTATTGCGTTACCCCTAAAATACTCCTAAACATTGTAGAAGTTTTACCAGGGCTACTGGAGTCATTCCCTAGGACCTTATGGACTCCATTAAAGAAGAATCCAAGAAAATTCAACCCGAATCCCCGGCATCAAAAAAACTCTATGGGATACCACACACAAAAAATGGACAAAATAGCCTAACTCTAATTGCATCGCCCTTAAAATGCTCCTAAATGTCGTAGAAGCCCCGCCAGGGCAACTAGAGTCGTTCTCAAGTCATTACGGACGCAACTAAAGAAGAATCCAAGAATATTCAACCCGAACCCCCAGCACCGAAAATCACCTAATTTCTGTTGTGTCGCCCCTAAAATGCTTCTAAATATCATAGAAGCCCTGTCGGGGCTACTAGAGTCATTCCCCAAGTCGTTATAGACGAAACTAAAGAATAATCTAAGATAATTCGACCCGTACCCCTGGCACCTAAAAAATCTTTCTGCTAGCACGCATGAAAAACTGGCAAAATCACCTAACTCCTATCGCGTCGCCCCTAAAATACTCCTAAAGGTCGTAGAAGCTCCGCCGGAGCTACTAGAGTCGTTACCCAGGTTGTTACGTATGCTACTAAAGAAGAATCTAAGAAAATTTGACCTGGAACCGCGGCACCCAAAATATCCGTAGCTAACACACATGAAAAACTGGCAATATTCCTATTTTTTGTTGCATCACTCTTAAAATGCTCCTAAATGCTGTAGAAGCCTCATCGGGGATACTAGAGTCATTCCCAGGTCGTTATGGATGAAACTAAAGAAAAATCCAAGAGAATTCAACCCAAACCCCGGCATCTAAAAAATCTGTGGACTAACACACACAAAAACTGGCAAAATCGCCTATTTTTTGTTGTGTCACCCCTAAAATGCTCCTAAATGTCGTAGAAGCCTCGCTGGGGCTACTAGAGTCGTTCCACAATTCGTTACGTATTCTACAAAATATAAATCTAAGAAATGTCGACCCTGACCCCTCACACCTAAATAAATGTGGGCTAACAAACACGTAAAATAGGCAAAATCACCTAATTCGTGTTGTGTCGCCCTAAAATGCTCATAAATGTCATAGAAGACTTGATGGGGATACGTAAGTCGTTCCCTAGGTAGTTACAGACACAACTAAATAAGAATCCAAGAGAATTTGATCCGGACCCTGGCACCTAAAAAATTTGTGGGCTAACACATGAAAAACTGGCAAAATTGTCTAATTCTTGGTGTGTCGCCCCTAAATATTCTCCTAAACACTGTAGAAGCCCCGTCGGGGCTATTGGAGTCATTTACCAGGTCGATACAGATGCTACTAAAAAAAGAATACAATAAAATTCAATCCATACCCCCACCTAAAAAATCTGTGGGCTAACACACATAAAAACTAGCACAATCGTCTATTTTTTGTTGTGTCGCCTCTTAAATGCTCCTAAACACTATAGATGCCCCGTCGGGGCTACTAGAGTCTTTCCCAGGTCGTTAAAAACTCTGATAAAAAAGAATCCAAGAAAATTCGACCTGGACCCTCGGCACCTAAAAAATCTGTCGGCTAACATATACGAAAAACTGGTAAAATCATCTAATTCTTATTGCGTTACCCCTAAAATGCTCATAAACGTTATAGAAGCCCAACCGGGCCACTAGAGTCGTTCCCTAGGATGTTATGGACGCTACTAAAGAAGAATCCAAGAATATTTGACCCGAACCTCCGGCACCTAAAATATCCCTAGTCTAACACACTAAAAACTGATAAAATTGCTTAATTCTTATTGCGTCACTCCTAAAATTCTCCTAAACGCTGTAGAATCCCCTCCGGAGCTACTAGAGTCGTTACGGAATCTATTAGAGAAGAAACCAAGAAAATTCGGCCCAGACCACCGACACCTAAAAAACCCATGAGCTAACACACATGAAAAACTGGTAAAATTGTCATATTCTTGCTGTGTCGCCCCTTCTGGTAATTTTTTTATTAAACATATATGTGACCCTCCATAAGTTTCCAAGGAATCAATATGTATAGACTAGAGACGATCCACGGCGTATTCATAAAATTTAGGGGCCACATAATCGAAATTAGATAATTTTCTCATTTTTTGTGTGTGTTAGCTTATGAATATTTTGATGAGCGGCTTTGAGTCAATTTTTTTTAAAAACCTATATGGGACCCTCTGTAAGTATCTGGGGGATCATTAGGTATAACATCGACACGATCCACGGAGCATACATAGCATTTAGGGGCCACACAAGTAAAATTAGGTAATTTTCTCATTTTTCGTTCGTGTTAGCCCATTAATATTTTGGTGAACTGACTTCTAGTAAAAAAAATCTGAACCCTATATGGGATCCTCCGTAAGTACCCGGAGATCAGTACAAGCAGTCTTGACACGATCCTTGATGCATTCATAACATTTAGGGATGCACAAGCAGAATTAGGCGGTTTTCTTATATTTCTTGTATGTTGGCCCATGAATATTTTGTTGAACTGCTTCCGGTCAATTTTTTTCTGAAACCTTTATGGGAACCTCCGTAATTCCTAATATATTTTTACGTGCAGTATCGGCACGATCCACACCGCATTCATATCATTTAGGAGGCGCCAAGCAGAATTAAGCAATTTTTTCATTTTTCATGTGTATTAGCCCATTAATATTTCAATGAATTGGCTTTCGATTAATTTTTTTATGAAATCTTTATTGGACCCTTCATAAGTATTCGGGGATCAATACTTGCATCCTCGATAGGATTCACGACGCATTCAGAACATTTTGAAGTAGCACAAGCAGAATTAGACGATTTTCTCATTTTTCACATATGTTAGCCCATTAATATTTTGGTGAATTGTCGCAGTCAGTTTTTTTTTTGAAACCATTGTGGACCCGCAGTAAGTACTATGGGAATCAGTTCGTGTAACGTCGGCACTATCTATGGTGCATTCATAATATTTATGGGTCGCAGAAACTGAATTAGATATTTTTTCTCATTTTTTGTGTGTGTTAGCCCATGAATATTTTGGTAAACTGCTTTTCGATAATTTTTTTCCTGAAATTTTTATGGGATACTTCATAAGTACTCGAGGGATCAGTACGTGCAGCCTCGGCACGATCCACAGCACATTTATAGCATTTAGGGCCACCAAGCGGAATTAAGCAATTTTCTTATTTTTCGTGCGTGTTAGCCCATGAATAGTTTGGTGAACTGGCTTCCGGTCAATTTTTTTCTGAAACCTTTATGAGACCTTCTGTAAATACCTAGAGAATCAGTATGTGTAGCTCAGAATGATCTACGGTGCATTCATAACATTTAGGAACCGCACAAGCAAAATTAAGCAATTTTTTAATTTTTCGTATGTTTTAGCCCATTAATATTTTGGTGAACTAGCTTTCGCTCAAAAAAAATTCAAATCATTTGGGACCCTGTTTAAGTACCCGGGGATCAGTACTTGTAGTTTCGATAAATACATGACGTATTCATACCATCTAAGGACCGCACAAGTGGAATTAGGTAATTTTCTCATTTTTCATGTGTCTTAGCCCATAATATTTTGGTGAACTGGCTTCCGATCAAAAAAAATTCGAAACCTTTATGCGACTGTAACATCCCCTAAAAACGTTGTATACGATGTTTCAATTTTTGCCTAAACATGATACAGCCTCTGTATTTTGGTCATAACTTTTCATAGGAATATCCAAATTGAGTGATTCAAATTTCTGGGTAACCACAAGATCATTACCTACAACTTTTATGAAGACCATATTTTAAGATTCGGAGGTTAAGTAGGTCAAATAAATTAATCTTTGTAAGGTAGGATGCTGTGACGGAAATGAGTGTTTATAGAAGAAAAATCATATCTCACTGTAGGTTTATCCAAATTGGTTGATTCTTGAACGATATGAAACTAGACTTCCATATCTACAATTCTTATGAAGACACCAAATCCTAATAAGGAATTTATCTTATTCAAACGTAGCTCCCAAAAAGAGTATTCTGTCAAAGATAACTCATTTCACCTACCATAGAAAGATCTAGATACATTTGACATCACTCATGACATAAATTGTCCTCCATTTAACATCATCCATGACATCAATATATTCCACTAAATTTTCAGATTTTTATTTATAATTATTTTATTTATTGTTAGGTCATCTTTCCCACCTATAAATACCCACCTTATTTCCTCATTTTATTCATCAAGCTTTCTCAAGCAAATCTTCTCTCTATACACATTCTCAAATATAGTTTTAGTTCTTAGTAGTGAAGAAATACTATTCCGGTGATTCATATATTTCGGGTAGTACACAAACGTTCCGGCAAGGAGAGAAGCTAGGACTCAAGAGTGTTCATTAAGTCTTCCGGTACCAACTAAAGCTTCGGTTTCCAGGTATGTAAGGCTTCAATGAGAGTATTCCTTCCACTCTCATGTCTAAATTATTTTGATTATATGATAAATTATATTTATTTTCTCTAATCTCTACTCTAAGTTATGTGGGTATTTATCCATGGGTTCTTCCACCCATGTAGTCCAAAAACTCTTTCAATTAAGTCTCTTGATTTCAAGTAATATTTTCTTATGGTAATTCTTAATTTTACTTAAAAATATGAATCATGGTTAAACTAATGATTATTGCTCTATTTTGATGCAACATAATTTCATATGTATGAATTGATGGTTTACAAGTAATTCTTTTATTTATCTATTTAAAGGTTCTTGAAATTCATGGTGGGTTGTTTAAAGCATAATTTTTAATTAATGGATTTCAAAGTATTTATGTATATTTATTTACATACATATTTACAAGTTGAAGTGATTTGAACCCACTTAGTTTTACTATGTTTTTAATAAAGTTTGACTTGAAAGCTTTGACTCCAAATAAATATTTATGAAAGTAATATCTATGATCAAAAAGGGAGTCTTATGAAATGAAAGAATGATGAAATGATATGAATCATGGATTCTTTATGCAATAAGGACAATTCTTGCATATTTGAATTATCAAATGTTTTAATGAGCTATTCTACCGAATATGATGTTTGAATTCTCAAGTTATATGCTATGAATATTTTGAAGTATTAAACTATTCCGTGGGATTGACTTAGCACCGAATGAGGCATTGAGGTGGGATTCGGTAAGGGAATCCTAGTAGCAACCCCTTGTCTCATTAACTATGTGCCAACATAGGAGCCCTTGTAGGCTTAGGCTAATGGATCCATAAATAGCCCTTAAAGTTAAAGTTAAAGAAATGAATGAAGTTGACAGAGTTCTACCTGGCAAGTAGTCTCCCCGGCCAACGTAGGGGGTTATATTGGATTCCATGTAATAGCTCGCATGGTCTTAAATGTCGGTTATGGTTAGCTTCCCACAAAATGAATGTTTTAAAGGATATCCATATGATTTATTATGCATGTATTACATTATGTTCCATATTACATAAATGTTATAATATTTTCTCAATGTTCATGCATCCTTACATACTTAGTACATTCAAAGTACTAACGCATACTCTTTTGCCTACATGATATCACCATGTAGGGATCGGTGCTCCTCCTCGTTCTCCTCCACGTGGCTAGTTGATATTCCATCGAAGACTACTTTTGGTGAGTTCCCATGTTCCGGGAATAATACTCCTTTGTCTTTCTAGCTTATGATATGTTAAGATATTTTATTATGGCATTTCTTCTATTATGATTGAGGGTGAGCTAGGAACTTGTCTTAGCCCCATTAAATCTAATAGTTAGAGGTATTGTTGGACATATGTAAGTTGAATATTTATTATTATGATTTCCGCTTGTCTATTTATCATCATTACCTATGAAAGGCTAAAAGAATGCTAAGAGGCTTGTTTGAGGTACTTTCGGGTTCCTCATTCGCTATGTCACATCTAGGCCCTAGGCTTGGGTCGTGACAGCGACCCTCCGTAAGTACCCGGGGATCAGTTCGTGTTGCATTGGCACGATGCATGACGCATTCATAGCATTTAGAGATCGAACAAGCGGTATTAGGCAATATTTTATTTTTCGTGTTTGTTAGCTCATGAATATTTTGGTGAACCGACTTCTAGTCAATTTTCTTCTAAAATATTTATGGAACCCTTCGTAAGTAACCGATAAATCAGTAAGTGTAACCTCGGCATGATCAACGACGCTTACGTAGCATTAAGGGATCCTCTGTAACGACCTGGTACAACAATACGTATAGACTCGGCAAGATCCGCATCATTTTCAAAGATTTAGCGACCAATCAAAAGAAATTAGATGATTTTCTCAGATTTTTGTGTGTGTTAGCAATGCATTTTTTTGGTGATATTGCTTCCTGTCAATTTTTTTGCAAAATATTTATAAGATCTATTATAATAAGTTGGGGGAACAATACGTGTAGATTCAACATTATTAGCGTCATTTTTATGGCATTTAAGCACTAAAGAGGATTTAAGCGATTTTCTTAGTTTTTTGTATGTGTTAAGTCATGAATGTTTTGGTGATAGCGCTTCTGGTCAATTTATTTACAAAATCTTTACAGGATCCTCGATAATGACATGGGAGAATAGTACGTGTAGTTTTAGCTGATCCGCGTTATTTTCGTAGCATATAGGGACGACCACTTAATAGAAATTAAACGATTTTCTCAATTTTTTGTATGTGTTAGTCTATGAATTTTTTAGTGATATGACTTTCGATCAATTTTTTTTTGCAAAACCTTTATAGACCTTCTGTAACAACCAGGGGGGACATTATGTGTAGTCTCTTCATGATACATTAAGGAGCCACTCAACATGAATTAGATATTTTTTTAAGTTTTTCGTGTGTGTTATCCATTAATTGTTTTGTGATATGACTTCTCATCAATTTTTTGTAAAATATTTACAGGACCCTCCGTAATGATCTGGGAGAACAGTGTGTGTAGTCTCAGCATTATCCCCGCTATTTTTTAGCATTTAGAGATAACGAAATAGGAATGCAGAGTTTTTTTCTATTTTTCGTGTGTATTAACCTTTGAATATTTTATAAATATTATCATTTGAAATTATTTGACACTGTAATTTATAGGACCATTTTTAATTACCTATTGAATGATATTAATAATTTCTATAAGATCTACACCACTTTTTTAGTGTTTATGGATCATGAAACAAAAATTCAATATTTTATCTTAATTTTTGTGTTAATTAGCTTTTGAATATTTTGTAAATATGACCGCTCGAAACTTTTTGAACCCATATTTTTACGATCATCCGCAATTACCTATTAAATGATATTTTATAGTTTCTATAGGATCCACGCCAATTTTTTTAATCGTTTAAAGATCACGAATTCAAAAAAATTCTCAATTTTTCGTGTGTATTACTCTATCAATATTTTGTAAGTATGTCCGCTCGAAATATTTTGACCCCAAATTTTGTAGGACTATCCGTAATTACCTAATAAATTATATTCATAATTTTTGTAGGATTCGTGCTCCTTTTTTAGCATTTCAGGGTCACGTAAAAGGAATTCAAAGTTTTTATTAATTTTTCGTGTGTATTAACCTATGATATTGTAAATATGACCGTCCACCAGAAGTGTTTGACTCCTAATTTTTTAGGACAATCCGTAATTATCTAGTAAATGATATTCATAGCTTCTGTACCATCCACGTCACATTTTTAGCATTCACGGGTCACGAAACAAGAATTCAATATTTTTTTAGTTTTCATGTATTAACTTTTGAATATTTTGTGAATATGAGTGTACGAAACATTTTGATCTCATATTGTATAGGATCACCCATAATTACTCAGTGAATGATATTTATAACTTCTATAGAAATTCATGTCATTTTT
This sequence comes from Solanum dulcamara, assembly GCF_947179165.1. Taxonomy (NCBI): domain Eukaryota; kingdom Viridiplantae; phylum Streptophyta; class Magnoliopsida; order Solanales; family Solanaceae; genus Solanum; species Solanum dulcamara. The sequence continues at coordinate 566,886 of NC_077241.1, read as the reverse complement.
TTAGCGTTTCGGGGTCACAAAATAAAATTTTGATATATTTCTCAATTTTTAGTGTGTATTAGCCTTTTTTGGGTCAAATACTCAAATATTAGCCTTTGAATATTTTTTAAATATGACCGTTTGAAATATTTTTAGGAATATCCATAATGACCTAGTAGACCATTTTCATAACCTCTACATGATCTACGACATTTCTTTTAGAATTTGGGGGTCACAAAACAAGAATTCAATATTTTTCTCAATTTTTCATGTGTATTAGCGTTTGAATATTTTATAAATATGATCGTTCAAATTTTATTTTTTTAAGGATTATCCGTAATGACCTAGTAGACCATTTCCATAACCTCTACAGAATCTACAACATTTCTTTTAACATTTGTGGGACACAAAATAGGAATTCAATTTTTTCTTAGTTTTTTGTCTGTATTAGTTCGTGAATTTTTGCGATATGGCTGACTAGCTATGTTTGGCCAATATTTTTAGGGCCACCCATAATGACCTAGTGAATCATACCTATAGCTTCTAAAGAACTCACGCCACATTTTTTGAAGTCACGAAATAGAAATTCAAAAATTTCTCATTTTTTTGCGTTCGCTCATAAATTTTTGGGTATAAGAGCTTGTTTGGATAAGCTTTTTTTAAGGTGTTTTTTTAAAAGTTGGAAATCTCATCTTTTCACTTTCAGCTTTTTAAAGTTATTTTGCCTTAAAATGAGTGTTCAAAAGCACTTTCTTCATTTACTCAAACGTCATAAAAGAGCTTAAAAGTTATTTTAACTTTAAAAGTACTTAAAATAAGTTTATCCAAACAGGCTCTAAGACTGATCGGCTATGTTTGGCCCAAAATTTTTTAGGATCATAAGTAATGACCTAGTAAACCATTCTTATCTATACTATATTAAAAGCATGAATATCCTTAATAATATTGATTGAACTTTTTGCCATTCATTAAAAAAATTCGCTTTAGATAAAATCGTCTTTTCATCATTTTCCTTCAATTATTATTAATTATTGAGTAAGAATAAAATTTCTAATGACAAAAAAATAAAAAAATAAAAATACAAATAGGTTATTTGAGATAGAAGTCTTCTAAAATTAATTTTATTCTAAGACAGTGCAAAGAAAATTATTTGAGATAAAATAAATCTCCTAAAATTACTTGTACTCTAAGATTAATATTTTTGGTTAAATAACAAGGAAAAAAAGTTGCTAATGAAATCATTGTTGGTATAATAATGAGGCCATATTCGTATAGGTTTAGTTTATGAACCCATGTTATTTTGGTAAATTATTTATGGAATAAAAATAAAAAATTCCATATTGAAGTATCTACTTTTTGGAGAATTTTTTTTTAACTTTTATAAATTGAGTATTTTTTCTTTTATTATATAATAGATAAAATAGTCATTTATTATGTTATTTAATTATTTTTTAATATTTAACACTTTGAAATCAACTCAAATTCAAAAAATATGTTTTGCTATAGGTAATGGTTGAATTTCCATATATAAACGTGATATTCTGAATATGAAATCAATTTAAATTAAAATAATATCCTTTTGTTGGACCAATCTACATCAACCAAATAATGATTTTAAATAAACACACAATTCTATATTACATAGGATTTTAAATATCCAAATAATATTTTCTTTATTATTAGATTCTTACCTCTTTCTTTTTTCGTAGTATCCATAATTAGGATTCTAAATAAACAACAACTCTCTATTACATCGGACTTTTAGTTTATAAACATATTTTCTTTATATTTGCTTTTTTCCTCTTTCTTCTTTTGCAGTATATATAATTCATTGACCATAATTAGTAGAGTTTTATATAAACACATAATTCTACCTTCTTCTTTCATTGCTTATAAAAATAGATATCACATGTTTTTATTGCGTTGTTCGGATTTGATTTTACACTTCTTCGACATATTTGTAATTTTGGCCTTTTTATTCAACTTTAGTTTGTTGAGTTTTCATATTAATTTTCATAATGACGTTCTAATTATGCAATTGAGGCTGCAAGTGATATTAAACATTAATTTTAGGTTAAGATTTGAAATTTACTTTCTAGGCATATCTATTTTATTTGTGATTCAGTCAACAACTTCTTATTTTCATCTTCTTTATTGCCTCTTTTAGTTGATAGCACATAAACTACACAATATGGAAGTAAACACATGCCTTTTGCTTTTGATTTAAACGAGAGAAATTTAAAGGTATGTTTATGTAGTATAATTTTGTATTACTTTAAATTTTATTTTATAGCTTAATAGACATTTTGTGAATATTAACTCAATTAATATCTTATTACTATTTCTAAAAAATATATTTTAAAAGTGAAAAATCTCATTAACATGTTTGTATATTTTAAAGTTATTTATTGTTAGAAAAGATCAGGAAAAGGTAGCGAAATAATACTATTATTTTTTTGATATTTTGTGTTCTTTTTTTTTTTCAATTATGTTATAACAACATTATTCTTCATTAGTGTTTTTTAGGTGGCACTATTATTTATCGAAATCAAGCTAGCTGAAAGAGTAAAATCTAATGTAAGTATATTAGTTTATATATATAACATATAATGTAAAGTCTCTTGGTAGATAAATTTCAGTTTTTATCCATTGCAGCTTTGGATTGTAATCTTTTGAATTACCAAAATCCTTTCTGTTAATATTAATTTGTTACAAGTAGTTGTGTTATATTATTATGTTCATATATAATGTAGCTTGTTTTTCTCTTTACCTTATTGTTTAGGCTGTGTTTTTGTGTATCAATACTAACATAATTTTGACTTTGGATATTAATGATGAATTTTGTTCACTATATTTAATTTGCTCTTAATTGTTAATGTGATGGTGAGTTATCATGTTCCTCTTTAACTAAACTTTTTATCTTAAACTTTTTATGTTATTCTAAAAAAAAAATGTACTTAATAATATAGCCCACACACAATAAGTTATTATTTATATATATATTTACTATCAATTAACGCAATACACGCGTGTAAAACACATACACTTAACTAATAGTATTTTAATGATCCACACCTCTCTTTTTTTAATATTTAGGACAAAATAAAAATTGAGGATTTTCTAAAGTTTTTTTTACCCAAATTTGTCTAGGATTATTCATAATGACCTAGTAGTCTATTCCCATGAAGTTTTGGGAATATAATTGATCGAATCTTTTTGATATTAATATCTTTTGGACCAGTCCATCTATAATGAGTAAACGATATTCAATTAATTCATGAATTTTTGAAAATATGATAAACAAATCATTACTAGAATCAAGACGAAGCAGAAAATAAATCTTCCAAAATCTACGACGAAACCGAGCAAAGGGACTTTATGATGCTTTTGATCCCTCAACCAAACTCATTTAAAACTTGTTCAAATCCTCTGTAACCTCCCAAACTTGTCCAACAAAGAAGCAGAATTTAACCAGCTAGCTAAGTATCACTTATGCTCTTATCGATTCCGATCAAGTTGAATTAAGCCCTATATATGTTATTAGTTACCCATTTCAACTATTAAAACAATCATATGGAAAAATCAGGGAAAAAACGAAAAAAGAAGCAATCAACCAAAGTGTTGATGAGACAAAGAGAATAAAAAACTTGAGCTACTCCCAATACTCAGAATCAAGAAAAAGCAGAAAATAAATCTTCCAAAATCCGAAACCTAACAAAGTTCAATTCTTTATCCACTCAAGTACTTCTCTTCACCGTCTTTCCTATCCTTTTGATCGTTATCATATTCAGACCCATCACCATGCTCATATTGAACTTCATACCTTCCACAGCAGCTATTCTTAAGTATTATACATGATGTAACCTATCATGCCGAGACTGATTGACATACTCAAATTCTCCAACAAATAAGTAGAATTAGACTAGCTAGCAAATCAACCAATTTCAACTACTAAAACATTCAAGGAAAGATCAACTGAAAATGAAAAGAGAAGCAATCAATGAAGGTTTTGCTCAGAACATAAAAAGGCTCTATTGCATAAGTGGTTGAAATTCCAAACTTAAGTTAATCCCAAGACTCAGAATCAACAAAAAAGCAGAACATAATACTTCAAAAACTAGCATGAAATCTAACAAAGTTCAAATTTTTACTCACTCCAGTACTTCTCTTCACCATCTTTATGATCTTTTTGATCGTCGTCATCTTCAAATCCTTTAACCAAACTCATCTTAAACTTCTTCACATCCTCCACAGCTGCATTTCTAAACATCCCAATATCTACTGCTCCTGAAACCATATGGTACCCTCTTGATTTCAAATTCTCAGGACTATCATGGGGCATTGCAAATCCAGATAAATACGTCCCGCCGTCAACTGGTTTCTTCTTCAACACTCCCTTCTCAGCTACATTCATCATCTCCTTCACCTTTTTATTCCCTGGATCCCACAAGTACCCTAAACTCGCACTCAAATCCAATGGTCCCATTTGAATACAATCAACCCCTTCAACTGCTGCAATTTCTTCAATCTTCTTCACCCCGTCTACACACTCTACTTGACACATGATCAGTAGATCATCCTCGTAATTACTCAAATACCCTTCATCAATTCCGTAGCTCGAAGCCCGAACAACCGTGTGAGCAGATCCACGTACGCCATTAGGCGGGAAACGACAGTAAGACACAGCCTTTCGGGCTGATTTTGGGCCGTCAATCATCGGAAACATAATGCCCTGCGGACCGAGATCGAGGGCTTTTTTAGCCCAAGTAGCGGAGGATTCCGGGATACGGAGGATAGCTGGGGTTTGAGTAGCGGCTAATGCATGAAGACAAGGGAGTGCATCGGAGATACCTCCGTGACCATGTTCCATATCGACGACGGCGAAGTCGTAGCCGGCGAGTCCGGCGATCTCAGCGAGGGTTGGAGAGAAACTGAGGAGGAAAATACCGTAGAGGGTTTCGCCATTTTCCAAGCGAGTTTTGAGGGAGTGTGTCACTTCGGCGGAAGCGGCGGTGGCGGACGAAGATCGGCTTGGTAGGAAGGGTTTGAAATTTGGGTTTATGGTTTTGAGGGTTAAGGGTTTTGGAATTAGCGGAAGCAGAGTATGGAAAGAAGGAAAAATCGGCGAATCCGAAGGGAAGGATTTCCTAAGAGTTGATAGAGATGAAGAAGAGCAAGAAACACCGGCCATGGCTGCCATTTTTGGTGTCAAGAGTGTTGGTCAATTGGTACGAATAGGATAATATATAGTACCAGCTTACGTCGAGTTAAAATACTGATTTATATATTAAAAATGACTATGTAAATGAATTAGAGGAAATGTGGTAAAATTAATTTATTCTTGTTAAGTTTAAATTTTAAATCACTTCATTGGTAAAATTAATTTATTCTCGTTAAGTTTTAATTTTAAATCACTTCATTGAAATAATAAAATTGATAATACTATTCTTCGTTGAGATAGAAAAAATTATCATAGTATTATAAAATAAACTAACCTAATAAAAAAAAATAAAAAAGACAATAAGAGAAAGAGAGAGTTAAGAAGATATTAATGCGTATTATTTTCATTCTTTGGCATGGCTATTTATAGCCAAATTTACAAAGTTAAAGGATGAATAATTGAATAGGGTAAAAGGTGATTAATTGGGTTAATTGGGTTAGGGAAAAAAAAGATTAATTGGATAAGGGAAAAAGGGTGAATGGACATCCACCATATTTATATCATAACACTCTTCATTGGATGTCCACGTGTAATGTGTCTCATTAAAATTTTTACAAAAGACAATATATATATAGTTATCCTGAATACTCATAAATATTGTGCCTCATTAAAATCTTAGTAGAAAAAATCTAGTGGAAAAAAGCCTAGTGAAGAAAAAAAGAGTACATACATCTGGTAATACGCCTTGAGTGTTGTCTCGTTAAAAACCTTACTAGGAAAATTCAGTGGAACAAAATATTGGTTAAGAAAAAAAGAGTACATCGCGTATTTTACTCCCCTGATGAGAACATCACTTAATATCTCGAAGACGACACATTCCAATTTTGTATCTCATTTTCTCAAAGGTTGAAGTCGGCAATGTCTTGGTAAACATATCTGCTAAATTGTCACTTGAACGAACATGTTGGACATCTATTTCACCCTTCTTTTGAATATCATGAGTAAAAAAAAATTAGTGAAATATATTTTGTTCTGTCTCATTTGATGTATCCTCCCTTCAGTTGAGCTATACATGTAGCATTGTCTTCATACAATATTGTTGGAACGTCTCTTTTTAAAGAAAGGTCACACGTTTCTTGAATGTGTTGAGTTACTGATCTTAACCAAATGCATTCTCGACTTGATTCATTAATGGCTATTATCTCTACATGATTTGAGGAAGTGGCAATCATAGTTTGCTACCATAGTTTACTTTTTTGAACGTCATGATATAGCTGTACCACTACACGTAAATAAATAGCCTGTCTGCGGTCGATCTTTATGGGGATCAGACAAATATCCTGCATCTGTATAACCAATCAATTGTGACGTGGATTCATTTGAATAAAACAATCTCTTATCATTGGTCCATTGGAGGTATCTGAATATATGCTTAATTTCACTCCAGTGTCTTCGTGTTGGATAAGAATTAAATCTTGCTAACAAGCTTACAGATAAAGCTATATCTAATCTAGAATTGTTAGCAAGATACATTAATGCACCAATTGAACTAAGATATGGTATGTCAGCACTAATAAGTTCTTCATCATTTTCATGAGATCAAAACGGATCTTTATTAACATCAAGAGATCTCACAAACGTTAGGGTACTCAATGGATGTGATTTATCCATATAAAACCTCTTTAAAATATTTTCAGTATATGTTGACTGATGGACAAATATCTAATTTGCAAAATGTTCAATTTGTAAACCAAGACAAAATTTTGTCTTTTCGAGGTCTTTCATTTCAAACTCTTTTTTCAGACATTTTACTGCCTTTGAAAGTTCTTCCAAAGTTCCAATAATATTCAAATCATCAACATATATTGTTTTTATGATAAACTCATATTCAGATCTTTTCATAAAGACACAAAGGCAAATTGGATCATTTATAAACCCTTCTTGTAGCAAATATTCGCTAAGATGATCGTACCACATGCGCCCTGATTGTTTCAACTCGTATAAGAATTTTTGAAGCTTTATTGAGAAAGTTTCTCAAGAATTCTTGTATGCTTCAGACACTTTGAATCCTTTGGGAATTTTCATTAAAATATCGTGGTCTAATGAGCCATATAAATAGGTGGTGACCACGTCCATTAGGTGCATTTCAAGCTTTCCATGAATTGTCAAATTCATTAGATACCTGAGGGTAATTGCATCCACCACAGGAGAATATGTTTTCATATAGTCAATGTCAGGCATTTGCGAAAAACCTTGGGCTACAAGTCATGCTTTATATCTTACGACTTCACCTTTTTTATTTCATTTACGCACAAAAACCCATTTGTACCCTACTGGCTTGACACCTTCAGGTGTTCAGATTATTGATCCGAAAACTTCATATTTTCAAGTGAAGTTAACTCTGTTTGAATTGCATCCTTCCATTTTGGCCAATCATTTATCTATCTACATTCATCGATAGATTTTGATTCAAAATCCTTATCTTGTTGCATTATTTCAATGGCAACATTATAAGAAAAAATATTATCGACCATAATATCATTTCAATTCCACCTTTTTCCTGTCGAGACAAAACTTATTGAGATTTATTCATTTTTATTATTTTCAGGTACTTAGACCTCCTCGGTGGTATCACCATTCATTGTGTTTCTAGGCTCTTCTTGAGCAATTGCCTCCAAATTATGATCATCTTGATCATTTATTCATTTTCTTTTTCAAGAATTTTTATCTTTGGAACCAATTGGTCTTCCACATTTTAAGGGTGGCCTAGACCCAATTGCCTGAATAAGTTATCCTACCGAGAAATCAATTCAAACTTGAGCATTAACAGCTGGGATATGCGATTTAGTAACCCGTGGAAGGTTAGTAAATGCATTCGGTAGTTGATTTGCAATATTTTGCAAATAAATCAACTTTTGAACTTCTTGCTCATATTGATTTGTTCGAGGATCTAAATAAGATAGTGATAATGAGTTTCAATCTATTTCATTTTCCAATTGCTTATGTTCTCCCCCTAATGTTGGGTATACTGATTCATTAAAATGACAATCAGCAAATCTTGTCATAAATAAATCTCCGGTCATAGGTTCCAAATATTTTATAATAGAAGGAGACCATACCCAACATATATTTCAAACCTTCTTTGGGGACCCATCTTTATGCAATGCGGTAGAGCAATTGGGACATATACCGCACATCCAAATATTCTAAGATGGGATATATTTGGCTCTCTTCCAAAAGTCAACTGTAATGGGGAAAATTCATGAAAATTTGTTAGCCTTATGAGCACAAGTGCTGCTGCATGCAAAATAGCATGCCCCATACCGAAAGAGAAATTTTGCCCTCATTAGCAATGGTCTAGCTATCAATTGGATGCATTTAATCAATGATTCTGCTAGACCCTTTTGAGTATGTACATGAGCGACCGGATGCTCAACTTTTATTCCAACCGACATACAATAATCATTAAAGAATTGAGATGTAAATTCACCAACATTATCACGACGAATTGTCTTTATTGCATAATATGGAAATTGTGCTCTTAACCTTATAATTTGAGCTATCAATCTCGCAAAAGTCATATTGCGAGTTGATAATAAGCACACATGTGACCATCTTGTAGATACATCTATCAAGACCATATAATATTTAAATGGTCCAAATGAAAGGTGAATTGACCCACATGAAAGGTGAATTGACCCACATATATCACCTTGTATACATTTCAGAAATGCAGGGGATTCAATCCCAACCTTAGTTGCTGATGGTTTAATAATCAGTTTTCCTTGAAAATAAGCAACACAAGAGAATTTCTTAGATTGAAGAATTTTCTAATTCTTCAAAGTGTATCCATGTGAATTCTCAATAATTTTGCGCATCATATTAGACTCGGGATGGCCCAACTGGTCATGCCAAATGATAAAATCACTAGATTCAGTAAATCTCTTATTTACTATGGCATGTGATTCAACAATACCAATATTTATATGATACAATCCAGAAGAAAGTGCAGGTAATTTTTCGTGCACAATTTTCTTCTCCGCATTTATTATAGTCATATAAAGGTATTCAACTTTTTCTTCATTTGCAGTATCAATATGATAGCCATTTTGGCGAATAACCTTGAAACTTAACAAGTTTCTTTAAAACTTACTACAATACAATACATTATCAATTACCAATATCGTTCCTTCAGGTAGTAATAAGGCTGCTCTTCCAAGGCCTTCAATCAATTTTGTACTAACGGATATTGTATTGACATAGACCTTTTTCATAATCAAATGACAGAAATATTTCTTTTCTTTTATGAGTTGTGGCACTATCCAAAAGACACATATCTCAATTACTCATCTTAGATCCAATTGAAGATTGAGAAATTTATTTATCTTCATAAAATAAAAATACATTATAAGAGATAAAATAAGTAACAATATTGTTAGAAAAACATAAGTCCTCTCTTTTTTCTTTTCTTTTAAACGTAAAAACATGATAATCAAAAGTACATAAAAACGACAACATATTGTAAGTCATATAGTGAAATTAAACATCAAATACAATCCCTAAAGAAGTCTTCAACCTCCAAATGAGTAATAACATTGAGGTCATTAAAATCGACATCCTTCAAAGCCAGATTTGCTTTAATATTATCATTATGCGAAGATCTTGCGTCAACATTATTTTCAAACGCCAAGTGTGACTCTATTCGAGCATTAGAAGAAGAGGCACCACCTCTATTTGTCTTTCTTTTGAAGGAATTTTGATAAAGTCTTATAAAATGCTCAGGCGTCCGACATTCATTTTTCCAGTGGCCTTCTTGAAGACCACTTTGAGAACTCATATTGTTCTCCCTTTTATGTTGACCACTATCACGACGATTATTATATCGCCTTCTGTCATTGTCACGTCCAAGCACATTATTGTGACCTTTTTTTATTTTATCTTCTTTTAGACTGGCCATGTGCTTCTACCACATTTACTTTCGATAACGGAGCAGTTTCAGTGGGACGGGCTTCATAATTTTTGATTAAAAGAGCATTATGTTACTTAGCCCTAGAAGACATGAGATCAATTCAGATTATTTTTGAAAATCTTTTTCACGGTATTGCTGCTGTAATATCACATTAGATGCATGGAAAGTAGTTAGTGTCTTTTCCAACATGTCTTCATCATTTATAGTTTTCCCACATAATTTTAATTGGAAAGTTATTCTAAATACATCAGAATTATACTCAATTATAGTTTTAAAATCTTGAAATCGTAAGTGCATCCACTCATAACAAGCCCTTGGCAATACCTTTGCCCTGAGGTGGTCATACCTCCCTTTTAAACCTTTCCACAATTCCAGTGGATCTTTCACTGTCAAGTATTCAACCTTCAGACTTTCATCTAGATGACAAAGGAAAATTATAGCCTTCATTTTATCCTGACTTGATGTTTTATTTTCTTCGATTATAGCATCATCAAGACCCTTAGTGGTAAGGTATATTTCAGCATCAAGTACCCATGACAAATAATTTTTGCCAGAAATATCAAGTGCCACAAACTCCAATTTTGACATGATGAAAACTGAGATACAAATTAATTTAAAAATAACAAGAACAAGGAACCTTTGTCCGTGCATCAAAAAGACTATCGCAATTTCAGTCGTAATGAGACTGTCCCTATCACTACCCTTCATCAAGCTCAAGAAAGACTATACAAAAACTCCAACAGTGGCAACATGAGCAGATTAAGCTGAAAGTTCACTTTCTCTATTGATATTTGTTGAGCCCTCTAATTTTTTCCATGATCTGGTCAATAATGTCAGTAGCAATAAGCCAGAAGTTTGGCAAGCTAGTCCACATATCAAGCCAATCCATAAAGCCTGCATCATATTTTTATGAACTCACAATTCAAAAAATACTACAATAAGTTCAAGGTTGAATTCATCTGAGTTAAAATCCTGAATCTGTCTACACGATAACACACATAAAGCATGGCTGCACTTGATTTACCTGAGCATGTAGGCTGAACTTGAAAGCAACAAGACCTGCTATTGGTATGCCGATGAAATAGAATGCTGCCAAGTCGATGCATACAGCACAACGCTCCCACCCGCATCCTCTAACCACCCCTGATCAATCCAATGACAAGGTTATTAAACTTATTTTGAATGTCAAAACTAATATACATATATATATATATATATATATATATATATATATATATCCGCATATTAAAGAAATACAAATCTGACCTGATAAATTTCCTTGAGTGAATTCGAGTATGAAAGATATTAAAAGAAGAGGTACCATGGAGACAAATTTGTTAATTATCTCCGCGCTATCACTGAAGAAGCCAGCCCAGGCAATATGATGATTCAATAGAGCCAAACAAAGAACATATACTAAAACAATAGTCTGCTTGAAAGCAACAGCCACAACATGTTTAGCTCCGTCAGGATTTCCAGCTCTCAACTCCTTTGCAACTCTGGTGCTGCATATATTATAAGAAGAGGATTTAACTTGCAGACATGATTTATAATGTAATACTTCCTCCATATCAATTTGTTTGTCTTAGTTTGACTGAGTACGGAGTTTAAGAAAGTAAAGAATACTTTTGAATCTTGTACTGGTCTTAAGCTAAAGATATGTATAATGTATCAAGATACTCTCTAATCTTACAGTAGATTACCTTACACCTACACTTGTACCGGAAAATAACATGTGGGCAATGGCTTGGGTATTTACACTGAAAAGTCGCAACCAAAAAAAATTGTCAGCCTTGATGAATGTGAAAATGTGATATATGGTGTAAAGCAAAGAAACTTTACCTCATTGCAATTATGGAAATAGATGTTTCCGGGTTTGGCATCAAACCAGCCAATAACACAAGAATCTCATAAGTGCAGTACTCCAAACTGTGCATATACATGTACATCATCATCAACAACGACAATAATAGTGTAATTCCACGAGTGGAGTCAGAGGGAAGGATAGAGTGTATGCAGACTTTACCCTTAGTAGATAGACAAATTGTTTTTGATAGAATCATAACAACAACAAAATGGAGAGCAGTACACAACATAGAGAAGAAAGAAGAGTAATGACAACGTATAGACTCACTAGACGATGGCAGCAGAGGGCAAAGCCAATTTCAAGTTAGTAAGGATATGATGAAATGGCTCGAATGAGAAACTGTAATCCCAGGTGATATGTTTTAGTGCATTTGAGAAAAACATGAATAGACCAAAGATGATGAGTTGAATCCAAATGGAAATGGATGTTGCTAATGATGCTCCTTTTAAACCAAGACTTGTCCAATGAACTAAACCATAGGCAATAATAGCAATGTGTATAAGTAAAGATAGGAGTGAAAAGAAAAGCATAGGGTCTAAAATTGATTGTGCCCTAAGAAATCTCAAAACATTTTGCAAAAAACCATATCCAAACAATCCAGGTATAAGAAACTTCAAAAACACTCCTGCTTCTTTAGCAATGTGATGATCCTGATGAAATAAATGAATGAGAATTATATCTGAATACCACCAGAGAAGAGTAAATTATGTAAACAAACACAAATGTAGACCTTATTATATTGGGGAACACCGAGTACCCATGAACGATAGATGGTTAAGAGTTAATAAACCCATGGGTTATTGACTTGTCATTTACACAAATGCCCCCTATTTTGGATAGTCTTTAGGTTTTGTCATCCAACTTTGTGTTCATTATTTAAAAATCATTTAAATTTATCTCACCTATCACAAAAGTAACTTTGTTAAAATCCAAAATATGAAGTCTCGTCGAGTACAATTATAAACTGATAATATTTTTTGTAATAATATTGTTTTCTTGTGTGTGTAGCATCTTTGCATAAATTATAAGACTGTATAATTGGTTCGTTGATAAGGATTCTTGGTCATTTTTTCATTGAGCTACTCCGATCAAGCAGCAACAACTCAACCGACTAGTAATAATATTATCTGTTTTGAGCCTAAACTTGCACGGCCTTATATATATATATACTAGTTTGAGAATGTGTGTTGCGAGTTTATCTAAAATACTTTATATAAATTTTATATTGCAAATGACATATTTTATCTCCTTCATAGCTTTTTATTAGATGATTGTTATGTTTCCACTTTTTAATATTTGTGTGAGGGGAATTAAACACCGTTAACTTCATAAACTTTGTAGCTTTCACATTATATAATTGATCAATAGAAGATAGCCATCCACATCTATTCTTGGGTTACGTTTGATTTCCTTATCGTTTACTTTCAATTCCACTTATTTTTGAATATCTAACTACTTCAAAATTTCATCATTTCCTAAACTTGAGAGACATAGTTAAAATGTGTGACTGATATTTGCTCGACTGACCTTTTAACCTTGTTTTTGCACATTTCTGTTATAACTAATACTAACCGTTTACTCTTCATTTTCACTTTCACGAGATAGTCCATTTTTTTTGAAGAGAAGGCTTTCTGGGTAGGCATATTCTTTTAATTTGTTCTTTGTGATATGGATGTGATTAATTCATACATGCATATAATCATTTTGATTGTTAGATAGTTTTATCATCTGTTCTTCGTTTCTTTTAATGGTGAGTTTTTGTGTTTAATTCTGTGTGATTATCTGATTCATATTTTTCCTGAAGGATCAAATCTCACTGGAGAGATCAACACTTGAAAAGAGCCTGTAAGATTAATTCTTCGTTGTTTTAGATTTTGTTCTATTCTCGAGTCCTGACATTTGTTATATTGATGCAGAAATCTGCATTCTGGAGAATCTTATAATGATGTAAGATATATATTTCTTGTTCTTTCTGATTTTCTTTTCCAAGCTGATCATGATGATCATTTTAGTCCTGAATGCTTTCGAAATTGTATAAACAACTTATGGCCCTACTTGCCATTTAATTAATTATGTATTTCGTAATAATCAGGATTGAAACTCTACTGAGCAAACAAGAATTCATTCCTGATTGGACTGGAAAACAAACAGTACTGGACAACATGAGTTCATTGCAGTCTCTTCCAATTAGTGCACCTCAAGGTTAGAGCATTTCTCATTTTGTCTATTACTGAAACTATACTAGATTAAATTTTTTAGGTTACTTTCGAATAACAATTTTGTTGATACAATCTTTCCTATGTTCTTGGACAATTATGAAGTAGTTGTGTGTTATCCTTTCCCTACTTAAAAACTGTTAATTCTGCATGTTTGTTGTAGTAATTCATCCAGCATTAATGTTTACCCTCTACATCTAGTATCAAAGTTGAGGTTTATGAGATTCTGCTATCATGAGTCATAAAATCTCTTCTCCAGTGAAATAGCTTCTGTGAAAATTATCCACATTTTAAAAGAGTTTTTCTTTGTTTGTTTTGGCCTTTTGTTTTCCCATTCACCACGGGTTCTTTAGCTGCTCAATACGATAGCCTCGATTCCTCCAGCAGTCCACTAATTTCCTCATGGAAAATGTCAAAAAGAAGAAGTTTGTCCAACAAGTGCAAAATCCCAATATGTGTAAAATTCTATACAGTGGCCACAAGCCACTTCAGTCTTGTAAATCTGCTTGGTGAAGGAACACTTGTTATTATTTATAGATCAAACATACATCATGGACAGGTATCACCTAAAAGCTTTTTAAGAACTTTGTTGTAATTAACAAATGAATGTTTTTTACAAAGTTTTCGTACTCTGCTTGCTTCTTTATTTTGTGCAAGATTCTGGCTGTTAAGAGTACTGTAGCCCTCTCCATAACTGATGAAGAACAATTTATGGAAGTGACGCGAATCACATCCCCTTTGAAACACTCTAATATCGTTGCACTTATTAGCTATTTTGTGGGGCATGGAAACCACCTCCTTGTGTATGAGTACATACGGACTGTGACACTTGATGATGTCCTGCACAATGTATTGTGCATGCCTCTGACTTGGAGCCTCCGAATCTGCATTGCTCGGGCATTGAAGTAAGTACACAACACTTGCTTTGTTTATACTCGCAATCTTCTATTCACCTGCAATAGTTTTTGCACCATGGCTCACTTTTTTGTAATTATGACTGCAAATATAGTAAGGTGGATGAGGATGAACTTTTGCTTGCCTTTCGTGTTTATCATGGCTTTAAATAATTCAGCTACTTACACACGTTATGTGTGCCTCCCACCATCCATAGCAGTCTAAAGGCTACCAGCATCTATCTTAACCATTGTACTTGTGATTGCAGACTAACTACCTTAAAACCACTGGCCAGCAACGGTGCTCTAATCAAGGTACACTATTGTTTTCACTTATAACCTTTCTTCACTCATAACTGTTATGAGAAATGGTAAGGAGACTAGAAAAAACACAAGTTTTTCCAGATACTCACAACCAATTATTGTCCTTGTTAATGTTGCAAGACAAGCTTCCGCAGACAGTGGAAATTATGTGCCTGAGCATGTCAAACAGGGAAGTGACAATCCAAAGGCTGATATCTCTTCATTTGGTGTGCTGCTTGTTGAGATTTTAACTGAAAGGCAGCCTTTTGGCAGGTTTATATACAATTTTCTCAAAACTAGTTCAAAACCATAATCTTGTTACTAATGTTTCATTTTTCCTATTCCTGATGCAGTTCAAAACCAAAAGGAAAGCAGTCACTGGTGGTGTGGGCTTCTTTCAAGCTTCATGACAGTGAGTCTTTGTTGGATATGGCTGATCCAATCATAAGGAGAACAAGTTCCACTGGGGTTTCTTCATCTTCTGAAGGTACTATCTCCCAAGGTGCAAAAACAGAGAAAGAAGAGGACAAGAAGGAGGTAGAAGAAGAATCACAAGAAACCCTGGATGAAGATATCAACAAACTGATCAACAGGGAGAAAAAGACAAAGAAGACGGAGAGGAAAAGGAGGAGGAAACCAAAGATGAAAAGGGAGAGGAGAAGAAGAAGAAGAAGAAGAAGAAGAAGAAGAAGAAGAAGAGGAGGAGGAGGAGTAGGAAGAAGGAGAGGAGATACAAGAGGAAGAAGAAGAAGAAGAGGAGGATATAGAAGGAGAGATAAAGGAGGAGAAAGAGGAAGAGATACAGCTGGAGGAGAAAGAAAAAGAAGAACAACAATCACTGCAGATTGAAGTTGAAAACAATGCTGGTGATGCAGGAAGGGAAGAGGGGGGAGAGGAAGAACAACAACAAGCACTGCAGATTGAAGTTGACAACAATGCTGGTGATGCAGGAAGGGAAGAAGAGCGACCACATTGGCTTCGTAGAAATTTTTCCCTAATAGCTATTGCTGCTTTCGGGATATAATTTGTTGGAGGAACAATCAATTACTTCACTCAGATGTATCTTGGAAAAGGTATATCCTTTCCAAACTGGTAGAATCACTGTTATGATCGGCTTGGTGTGTTGTGTATGGGGTATTGTGGAGGTGATGTTTGGTTAATTAGAGGTTAGGGGAGAAGCGGCATAGTGTCATTTCTAATGTCCCGGACGAATATTCTCTTTTATGTTGTTCCTCCTCTTATGTCTTCCTATTTTCCCCATTCGTTATGTGTTTTTCATTGGGTTGATCTGAAATAAATCTAGTTAAACTCTTATGGTGTAATCTTACTATTTGCCCACAACAGCATCAAACAGATTTTCCCCGACAGAAGGCATATCTAACGAACAGCAAGCAAAAGATCACCTTCCTTCACCAACACATCTCACGTAGTTTCTTTTTTTGCCAACCATGCAGCAACTTAGCTACCTTGAGAGAAGGAAGATAAAAGCTCAAAGTATCGCATCTGATATCAGTATCTAACAATGCAAACCAAACGAAACGACGGAGCTTAAATATTTCTTTGTGCAATGAAGTTTTCATTTTAACCTACCTACTTTAATGCTATCTTTTATACTTGACACTTCTGGGCTTCTGGCTCTCCCATCCTATAGATGTCTTCCAAACAGATCAAAGTTACATTTAGCTCAGTGCGAGCTGAGTCAAGTGAATTTGATGGCAGCATATTAATCTAATATCATTCATCAGATTGACTATCTTACTCAAGCACAGAATAAAGCAACACCAAAAAGATGAAGCTTATTCCTTCAGAAATAGACAATTCAGGTAACAGTAATTCCATACAATAAAGAGCCACTCTCAAAGAAATGAAACCATTATCTGACCTTCTTTGGCAGTCTCCACCAACATTACAAATAACCACTCATTCCATGGTTAAAAAATCAAAATACGGTTCTACCAAGACGTGGTAGAAAAAGGACGAATGCGGGAAAATGATGATGGCCCTTGAAGGTAACTGATGTTCATCTGGTTAGATTCAACTTAAGAGAAAACTTTGGTCAGAGGCAAAAGTAACTTGGCTCCAAGGGAAACTAAAACAGTAAGTCAGACTTAATCCTTGAACCATTACCCAAGATGAACTTCATCAAGATTGAAAACTAGCCTAATACAGAGCGGTTGAGAAACCGAAAGAAGTAAGAACATAATGAGCACCCACTTTTCAACTTGGTAAATCATCATCTTATATTAGACCACTTTCCACTAGTGTTTACAATGTCAAAGACAGCAGTATCATGACAGATAATTTGATTGTCACACATTTCCGTGTTATCAAAAAGATAACAGGTACACACCACGATGTCATTACACGTATCCGAATTATACAATGTAGTATTTATAAAGTCATCACTAGTACCATACTTGCCAAAATGCAAGGTCAAAAATACGGCTTGAATAGTGATTTTTAATAAGACTTACTATAAGCATCTGTTTGTGTCACTAGGTATACAATATAAACAAAATTACAGCTTAATGGTGCATTCAAATTACAGAATAAAGTAGCTTTCGCCCCAGAACCCTCCGCAGCTGGGCCCCCACCTTAGGGGAGACCGACCAAGAGGGTCTGCGCATCACAAGGACTATAGTATTTTCCAGCATAAATAAAAATAAACTTCTGGCACTGGAGACATGGACTGCACAGAAAGCTTGTTTTCAGCTCGCACTCACTAAATAAATGAAGAAATTCTCTACAAACTGATGATCTTGTTTATTCATCAGTTGGAGCTGGATTATTCCACATTGAGCTTCTATTCATCGATGAATTTTTCCAGCCATACGAATAGTGAACTCGGCTCTGTCCTATATAACTCAATCTACACAACCAAACAAATGTGTCTGAGTTGGGCATTCAACTTGGATTAAAGAATTTAAAACTCTGGCAGCAGTAAACATCAAACAGAAACCTGAATATACACATTGTTAATACTTCAAGGCGATCTTTCAGCATCAAGATTCAGATTCTCTCCTGTTCCAATCTTCCCCCTGACTTGACATGGCATTTAGCCGCTGTTGCAACTGGCAGCAGTAGAAAATCATGTTATGAAATGAGAATGCAATAAGATACCGTGAAGAAACCTTTATCCCATCCCTCTGTGCTTCCCTTCATTTTTCCTTCAACCTTTTTTTTTGGAGGTTTGTTGAGAGAGAATGCCACTGGTGATCCTAATCCTGATAGAATTTAGTTCGTAGTCTCTCTTATAGTTTATTTCATTTTTTTCAATCCACTCGAAATGTTAGATGACCTATTTGCATTAAAGAAACCGATTAGGTATTCACCTGCATGTATTTAAGCTTTTCAGTAGTTAATTCATCCGTCAAGCTACTCATCCTGCACAATTGAGGTAAGATCAGTTTAGGGAAAGGTCTGTATAAAAGAGAAGCATGACAGTAAAGTTGATCTGAGTCCACAGCTAGCTCACCTAGCTTGAAGCTCGGATATTTTGACTAGCAGCATGCGCTCCCTCTCAGAAACAGCTATATCAACCTGAAAAATAGATGAAACTCTGAAATCTTGACGAAAATGAATGTGACAACAGACGATTTGATGACTGGAATGTCTTGGTAGTATCCAAGTAATAAATATAGAGATATACATGATGAAATACTTCAAAAGTACTTAATATGAATACTTCAAGGCACTGAGATTAAAGTTCATACGAAATTGTCAGCAGCAGTTACCTAATATATCAGTTAATTTAGTTGCTTATGGAATAAAGGCTAAATGAAAATCAGGTAAAAGATGAAATCAAACAACTGCTGATAGAATCTATAGAGTAATTGGTCACAGAGGTATCACAACTACTGTGGGTGGGGTGCAGGGGTGGGGCAGGGTGGGGTGGGGTGCGGCTGGGTGGTAGCGTGGGGGACACCCACCTGTCAAATGATACATTATGCTATGTACTGCAATGCATTTGCCATTACTAATAAAACGTCTTCTCTTCTCTGTCATTTGTAATAACAGTGGTCTAACACTTGAAGTTCATTTGTGAGTGGTACGAATATCATTAAAAGAAACTTGAAATATGACGGGCAGATATTTAACAAGTTAAGCCAAATTTATAATCAATAAGACGGTAAACAGATTATCCAATAATCCAAAGTTTTATCTTACTTGTTTAACCAGCTATTTAGACATCATTGAAGGAAATCAGAGCATTATATCTGGTTGCAAACTCTAGTTGGGTTTAGGATGCGAACGAAATACTTTTAAAGGGTAAAGATAAAAAAGGGGCAAAACAACTCTAATAAAATGAAAGGGTGGAAAAGATGGTATGAGTTGTACCTGACCAATTATCAGGGAGTTCGTTGCCTTGAATACTATGTCATGAGTACAAGGAAATTCATCCAAATAATTTAGAAGCGCGTGCTACTTGGGTATATTCATAGTAGTACAGTTTAAAAGCATGAGATAAGACATCTATAGTTCATTATACAAGAAACAAAGTTTTTAGCTAGAGACCTAACTACTGGATGGTGTTGCTGTCCTGCGACATGAGATGGAAAATCTTGAACATGAGCACAATTAACTTGAAAGAAATCAATTTCAGTTTAGTCATTTTTAAAGGGCATATAGTTTCTACAGACTCTTCCGAAAAGCATATTGTAGAAAGCAGACATGTACTTACACATCCATTATTCTCTGCAACACACTGTTGAGACGACTTTCCATGTTGCGGAGCTGAGATAAACCAAGAAATTCAGAGTATTGCAGAAACCATATTACCATTAGAACACGTGTTCTCTACACAATAAGATTAGACATATCTTAAGATTTTTACTCACCATCTCCTGCCTCGGATGGTTGCAAGCTACTCAACAGATTCGCAATTAGATCCTAGTAATAGAAAACAGTAGAAAGAAGGAGAGATTCACTTTTCAATAAGTAGAAATAGGAGTCTGTTAAAAAAATGGATAAGGGACTTTTTATTCTTCTGTTTTTTTATTAGGAAAGGAAGGCATACTGAGGAAGTAGTCTTATATTCCTACCATAAACTTGACATATTACCTGTTGGATTGATGTCTGTTGAAAAAGATTTTGTAGGTGAGGCATCAGAACTGAGGCAGGAATATTATCAAGGCCAAGCTCCTTTGGTATTCGACTGGGAGGCTGAAAATTGATGAGCAATATCCTACCATTAGATCCATTAATTCTTTTTCTTCTATTTTGTTTCAACTTGTTTAAGAAAAATGGAGCTTTGATATGGGGAAGGGAAGTTTTTTATTTTCTCATATCATTTAGCCGTGGTTTTTAAAGAAAGGACCAATTCACAAACCATCAGTTTAGATTCCAATATCCAGTCTCCAACACTAGCAGTCTTCTTCAATTGTGACCCCTGGAGATCAAATGGATCTTATGTCAAAGATAGTACAGGATGTAGATTGTCTTGTGTTAAAATATAAGGCAATGCTACAAAGCTTACTCGACAAATTGTGGAGAAACTGTACACGATGCAATATCTTAGCATACATATTGTTTTAACAGAAATGGCATACCTTTACAAGATCTACATTTTCTGATGTCACAGAAAACCTCCCTTTTATTTGAACCAAGTTGGCCGTGGACTTGTCATCCGAAGAATCTTTGAAACCTGGAGAGAAATAATAATTATTAGCATAAAGCAAAGTCCAGCTTCAGTTGACATGTGACTGGACAAAGACTATCCCTATAATACACAATAAAACAACTTGTGCGGAATGCATTAATACCCCCAGATGAGTTAATTGGGGCTGATTTACTATTTGCTGAAGCTCGGTTTGGAAGCATTAGAGGGCCACTAAAGCTGGGCGCCCTTCGTACTTGATGAGCTTTTTCTGCTTGTTGGTTTTCAATCTTACTTCTGTTGCAGAAGCACAAGTGCACAAGTTACATGAGACTAAGTTCTCATTTAGATAACATGGAGCAAAAGTGCAAATAAAAAGCATCTAAATTTAACAATTTATCATACTTGCTACGCACAACGCAGTGAGAAAACACAACAGATAACATCCTATTGAACTAATCCCTAGTCTCAATATTAGCCTCATTAAGAAGTTACCAAAGCGCTAAACATAGACTATGAGAATTCTTTATCTGTTAGTATTCTTTTTTTTTCTTCAAAATAAATGGAGTAATTATCTGATAAAGAAATGGATAACTGACAAGAAAGATGGAAAGAAGACCAATTTCGAGCTTATGGTTCGGAAAGCTTCAGGCACAAGGTAATTTCGATAAATTTCTTTCGGCATAACAGCTGATTACATAAACTGATAGAAACAACTATTTGTTCCGGAATCATCAGATTTAAAATTGCCTTGGTGAAACACACGATACAGTAGATTAAACAAAACAGTATAAGACCTTTCAAAGTTTCCAGCTCTTTCTGATGCCGAATGACTTAACTCAACACCTGGCATAAGTGGTCCACTCTGACTTCGACAAGCTTTTGCTGTTTGACATTTACTCTTGGCTTGCACTGCATCTTTATCTGAGGTAAGGGGTGGCAGCTCTGTTTTTGATGAATTCTTCCTCAATCCGCCTTCCTCCTGATGGTCGGAATCCAGTTTATTACATTCCAAGTCTTCTCCCTTCTTTCTCTGGCATTCAGCTAATCTCACTTCACCAACACTTCCTTGCTCACTGGAAACAGAAAGTATTGAGGGAAAATTCAATAAAAATTGACTGACATGACAATTACTTATGATGATATATAAAAGAAATGGTAGTGTTTCTCATATGATACCCAATCTATCATATTTGATGTTGATGACAACCTTTCTCATATTTTCTCCTGGAGACAGACATGCTTATGCTACCTTTGAGAAAAATAATTATTGTCGACAACAGAAGATATGAACCCCTAGGAAAATACACATCATTTATGGAAGAACTCGAGCTCATTAATATTTGACGTTCAAACCATGATCAGATTTCCTCACTGCTATTTAATGCTACAAAAACATCAGAAACTAACTTGGTATTTCTTCTACGATTTGTAAATTACAAGTGACTGACTCATAGTTCACTTTGTTAAGCTTAAAGAACTCAAGCTCATTAATACTTGAATTCAAATTATGATCAAATTTCCTCATTTCTAATTAATGCTACAAAAACTTCAGAAACTAACTTGGTATTTCTTCTACAATTGGTATATTACAAGTGACTGACTCGTAATTCTTTGTCCTCGCCTAACTGTGTAACATGGAGTAGATACAAGGGTAATTTCTACAGTCGCTGAAAAGAAAGTGTCGTATATACCTGGAAATGATATCTTGTTTTAAGGATGATTTTCCAGCATTTAGAGCAGAAACTGAATTCTCCTGCCAATATACAAACATTCTCATGACCGGAGATACTAGGGAGCTAAACTAGATCTTTAAAAATCCAAGAATGTATTACTATTTGTTGCAGATACAACAACAACCCAGTGAAATCCCACAAAGTGGGGTCTGGGGAGGGTAAAGTGTACGCAGACCTTACTCCTACCAAGGTAGGACGGTTGTTTCCGAAAAATCTTCAGATCAATAAAAGCATAAAAGGAGGTTTTGTTGCAGACGAATAACTTGAAAATATAGCTCAAAAGGTTTTTTTAATATAACTCAAAACTGCATAAAATAACATTGCTAAGGACCTTGTAGTTCATATAAGATTTTATGCTTTCATCTTCTTCCCTAATCTCCGGTATTTCGTCATCATCTTGCACCTGCCACAGTGAAAGTGAAGTCAGTCTTTTTTGAGTTCAGAAAACACAAAGAACAAGTTGTAATTATCTCTATCACTTTCTAGATGTCTTTTCATGTACATACCATTGAAGCTTGAAACTTCAAATCCTCCAGATCAAAGTTCCAGGCACTAACACCTCGTTGGTATTCACTCTGAAAAGAGCACAGAAGATATTAGAACAGAACAAATATCAAAGGAGTCAACCATCCTGTTTATATTTAATTTTAGGAGCCACTGGGAGAGAAATTAAGAAATTATACGCTAAAATTACTAGTAGGCAAAAGCAAACCACCTCAAAAGGACAATTTCTTTGCTATTTATGTCAAGAATTGCCCTAATCTTAGGCAGAATACACGTATGCAACCATTTCAGCCAAGAACATATAGCAAAAAGAACAGAAATTAAGCTTCAGATAACAAATAAATGCATGGCACTGAAGAGTGCCTTTCTCAGCCTTTTTTGGCTAAAATCAAGTGTAGCATAAACACAAGAAACTGAAGATGGTCTAGCTTATAAGGCAGAAAAGTACCAAAAGAAAAGCTTCAACAGAGCTTTACAAAGAGAGCAGCAAAGTAGCAGATCTCCCCTTTTTGGGAAGTTGAGAACAACATGACACAACAAAATGCCATCAATCAACAAGTGCCTGAAGCAGTTCCACAGGAAACAAAAAACAATTGCCTCAAACCTGTGATATTGCTTCCTGCTCGGATGAAGGCATTTTCTTCGAGGCTAGTTGTGCAGCATCTTTAAGCTGCAGTAGTTCCGTCAAGGAAAAGTTAAACGATGCTAAACAGGAAAAAACTTAGAACTGACCAATATGAGATACCTGGAGGATTTTTACTCGGCTCCCTAGCGATGGTAAGTCGGCAAACAGTTTCTTTATAGAAAGCTCGGAAGGCTTAACTTTTTTGAAAAAAGTGTGCTTCAACAATTTTTCAGCAGTTGGCCTTTTAGTTTGATCTTTCACCAAGCACATTGCAACCATTTCCTTGAATGACTGTTATAGAATTAAAATGTTTTGGATTTCATACATTAAAAGAACACAAGCATTGAACCACACTCTAGAACAAGATCATCAAAATATATCTATCATGTAAATCAACCAGTGCAAACTAAAAAGACTACCTTTGAGAATTTCTTATCACGGTCATAATCAAGTCCAGGAGGAGCACTGTTTATGGTCATCAGCAGAACCTATCACAGAAGAACCAAGGTCTCTAAGTTCATGTAACACATGTATAAGCATATCACTTGAAAATATATATATATATATATATATATATATATATATATATATATATATATATTATAACAACTTGTATTAACAGTAAAACTCTGCTACAAAAGAGGCTGAGTTGTGATCTTTACAAACAAAAGTATAAGGGCGCACCTAACAAAAACTTGCACTTTTCCGATTAAATCTACCAGTTCTCCTATCTACCCCGACACATTTTTTTACACCAAAAATAGAAAAGACTAAGACAATTCATCCTAATTTTCTGAATAGGACTGCTAGTGTGCTCAAAATATCTAGAGTTCTTTTCCTTCCATATTATCCACCATATAGCAAAATGATTATTCTTGAACACTCTTGAAAACTATATACCTTCATTGGAGGGTACTTCGAAAATGGTGCATGACCATGAGCCAGCTCTAAGGCAGTTATTCCAAATGACCAAATGTCAGCCCTGTAGATGGATGATGAAAAAGTCATGCCTCTCAAAATGTAAAGCAGTCCTGGTAATTATCAGAAATTCTCTCTGAAACCATAAATAAATAAATATTTTGGAAGACATATCCACACAAATGTTTTACTTGGTCAAACAAATTGTAATATTTTAATCAAAGTTCAATATCACATCTTAACAAGGTATGCAAATGTGTGCGGTGCTACAGCACCAAGTTTATACAGCGACAAGAAAACTCACTTGAAATCATATCCAGTTCCAGGCTGCAAAACTTCTGGTGCAATCCTACAAACTCAATTGAAACAACAATGAGAAAACAGAAAACATTCAAAGAAACAAAGACCGTTGGCGAATCGAGTAGTAAGATGCTTATATACTCACCAGCATGGAGTTCCTGTAAAGGTATTTCTAGAGCGCTGCCTGTCACCACTGTCAAACATGCATGCAGAAACACCAAAGTCAGCGAGCTTTACTACCCCATTAGTGTCCAGCAATATATTCCCAGCCTGGAGTGACACCAAATGTCAGAGAACAAACACAAATATCACCAGTTGAGGAATCAGCATCAGGAGGGAACAACAGTTCTAATAAAAACCTTAACATCTCGATGAATGTGCCCATGTTGATGGAGATATTCCAAAGCCTTGAGAGTATCTTTCAAGATAGAACCAATAACAGCCTCCTCAAATCCATCTGGATATGCTATCTTCATGAGGTGCAGACAAGAACCCTCGGCCATGAAGGGCATCACCACCCAAAGGTAGTGATCAACAACGAATGAACAAAATGCTTTTATTAAATTTGGATGGCCAATTAAACTCATTGTTTGAGCTTCCCTACGAATATCATCCTGTGAAAAAAGTATAATTTGTTTTCAAAAAACGTATAGAAACAAAACTATACACAAATAAAATTGTAATTTTACGAGATTGCTTTAACATGACACCTTAACTGCAAACCATAAGAAGTCTTCCTTTGCAGCGTTTACTCAAAAAGGCAAAATGGTGTGTTTTCCAAAATTGGTTTTTTAGTCAGTAAATGAAAAGCAAAAAGTGTGTGCAACAACAAAGAACCAAAAGTCAAGGAAAAGTATAATGCCTCAACTTATAGAAAATCTGACAATCTCCTCTTTCTTTTTGGTAGGGGGGAGGGGATCAAGTATCAAGAGGCACAAATGTGGCTGTTGTTATGACATGGAATGCAAAATTTTAAAATTAAATACCACATATATCGAGCAGCCTATTTCTTAAGATGATGGAAAGGAAATCTCTGTATGAAAGATGGATACATCAAACAGAAATTTTGCAAGAAACTACTGCCCAAGTGTAACAAGGGCATACCCTTTTTTGCACTTTCGTACCAAGCAATAGCTTTAAGTGTCACAGGGAGGAGGTCCAACTGTAGTTCCTTAATTGAGTATGGATAAGAGTCCAAATGGTGAACATCGAAAGTAGAGTAGATAGAATCTAATAGCAATATATCATAATGAGGATCAAGTGTATTTTTCTATTTTTGAAATGGTAAGTATTACTATAAACATAATAGCACAAAGATTTTGCCTGATACATCCCAAAAAAACAAAGTAGACTCTGACTATCTATGTAAAGATTCTATAAACTGTAACATGAAAAAAGAATCAAGTATTCATGTTATGATATAGTGAAGTTGAAAATGGAAAATGGATTTTGCAGAGATTTTAACCCGAATGATACCTTAACTTTATGAGCAATCTTGGTCCAACTGATGGAAACTCCCAGAAGGAGCATATAGAACTAATGCAAATGTCATCTCTTCCACGCATCCAAGCTAAATAAAAATCACAAGCAGGCCCAATTTCATTTTGCTCCTCAATGGCGGTATATTTTTATTACAGATAAACTCTACAAAATTTATTGGAAGTGATTCTCTTGTTTGGATTATTTTTTTTATGTGTGACTAGTGCTATAATTGGAGGACAAAATGAAGCTGATGAAGATCTCTATTGTGGTCACTGTAACCTAGTCATGTCAAAACATGGGGATTTCTGTCATTTATAATGACATTTTATAGCACAGAATTCTTTATCGAAGATGCCAGTTCTGTAGATAACTTCTATAATGCTTGAAGATTCCGGCCCTGAAGACAAGAAAGGCTAATTCCAAAGAGCTTATTCGTCTAAGACATCTTTACCGAAAGAAAAAAAAAGACTGAGCTTCATTACTCAAGAGGTTTCATTGAAGATTATAGCTATTCTTTCCAGAGTGCCCTCGAACTGGAAGAGAACAATGGAGATTAAAAGTAATGTTATTCAGATAGGCATAGTAAACCTGAATCTTCCAAAGGAGTTCAAGAGAAAAATAGATAACATCCGAACCTGCAGATATTAGCAGCTCCAACCACTTCAGATATGAACTAGTTAAATAAACTATATTTCAAACTCTGTCGCATTGCCCCAAAGTCGTGCATTTTGTATACTATTCCAAAAGTAGATCTAAGCCAGCACATAAGTTAATATGACAACTACACCCATGCAAATTTAATGATTCAACTAACAGTTATCACTTGGAACTCTTAGGAAATGAAGCTTGTTACTTAAGCCTCTTGCACACTACAACAATAACACACTACAAAGTTGAGCCCATTTTTTAGCCAAAGCTAAGAAGCAAACCACAATTCCATACTGAAAACTTCTAGCCCTCATTTCCCCCAAATCAAAAAAAGAAGCCTTCATTCAACTCTGTGATCTAAATACACCAAGTTGCAACCCAATCCACTCCGAAATACTTATACATATCTACACAAATCATTTAGCAAAACATCAACTAAACGAAAACCAATTCAGAGGCAGATCCACTATACAGAGAGATGATTCCTGAACGGATGCAGTCTATTACTTTCTCAATTTTTCTATTTTAGATGATCCGAGCTTCGAAGAGCGGGATCGATTCTACCTACTATAAAGAACTACATCTACTTCGGAGTCAAATCAAGTCAAGTCACATTCAAACTCAATTCCACATACATAAACAACATAATTACACCTAATTTTTCGTTTAATAACATCAAAAATCCACTGTTTTCAAGCTTCAATGAATAGAAATTAATTAATTCAGCATCGAAGAGATAAGAACAAACCAGATTGCTATTACAGCGATCGAGATCCAAGCACTTTACTGCTACAACTTCATTGAAGGGTATATAGATCGTTCTATACACAGTTGCACTTGCTCCATATCCAACTTCTTCTAGAATCTTATAATCGCTCGGATTCACCGAGTAACTTTTCTGACCGCCGGGCATCGGAAAACCACGAAAATCTGATCGGAAAACCAGTTTGAGTTCACAACACTTGATGAATTGTTTTGAAAAACGAAATTATTAGCTTTCGTTCGATATTATTCAGAAATAATATTTGATTTTGGTTTCTTCTTTATTTTTTGTTATTTTATTTTTATTATTATTTCAATTTTACGTGTTATCGGTTGACAGCCATGAGAAGGGAAGCTTAGGGAGCGGAGGAAGACGTACGGGTTATGAAAATTGGGTCGGGTCGGACCTTTAGTACTGCAAGTATGATGACGTGGAGAACCGTACGGAGGTACAGTACGAATACGGGATGATGACGTGGAGACCCGTGCGATGGTACAAATACGAATACGGATCCGGGTACTTATGCTGACTTGGAGAAATGCATTTAGCTTGTGATGATGATGATGACGACTATTTTTGTTTTTATTAAATTTTTCTTGTTGTTAGATTTTTTGTTTTTGAGTGACACTCCACCAAAAGCTGTCGATATTTTTTTAATTAATTTTCTTGTTGTTAGATTTTTTTTATTAAAAAAAAATATTATAAGAATAAATTGTCACTTTAGTTTCGTTTACGGAAAAAAAAATGACAATTAATTTAATAAATCTATTTATTTAAAGAACAGATAGAATTTATATGTTTTATATTCTATAATTTCAAAAGATTTGACGTAAATCTTAGAAATCTGACAATATTTCATTTAGGTTAATATACTAAATCAAAAAGATTAAATTAAAATTGAATGCTAATATTAATTGTGCTGAAATTATTTCTTACATGATAATTAATTTAGTGAATTAAAAACAACAACATTGCATAATTGATTTCTAATGAATCCTATCAAACGAAATCTTAGTGTGATATTGTAGCAATTTTAATCTCCTCCACATCTTTGCATTCTTTGGCTAGCTCTAGGTAAAAATGTCAGCCAAGTAATTGGCACATGGGCTGGACCACCCATACAATTTAAGTTGTCCTTTAATTTCTAGCTACTCTTTTTATTTAAACAGTAACATGTCATAAGCCTCATTTGCAGTCTACAAAATTAATATTATGGCTAGTGATCTGCAAAAATCAATTCATGAAGATGAACGTGCCGAAGAATGCTACAGCCTTATCGTAAATCTCCTGCAAGACTCCGGATTTCCAAAAGGAGTGCTACCACTTAAATACCTTGAAGAATTTGGCTATGTTCGCAAAACTGGATTCGCTTGGATGAAACAAAAAGCCCCTTACGAGCATTATTTTTCTTCAATTAAAATGCTCGCTAGCTACGCGATGGAGATTACTGCATACGTCGAGAAAGATATATTACATTTTATTTCATATAAAGATTTAAATTGTTGGAGATAACCTAAAAAAAAACTTTGGGTGTATGTTGTTGAGATGAGCATTAATAAAGATTAAAACAAGATTTATTTAAAAACTTCTATGGGAATTGGAAGGTCTTATCCCATTACTGCTTTTATGACTGATGAGGAAAAGGGTAAAAGTTAACGCTGGATAAACTTATTTTAAGTATTTTTTAAGTTAAAATAGTTATTAAGCTTTTTTATGGTGTTTTGGTAAATGAAGAAAGTCCTTTTGAACACTTATTTTAAGACAAAATAGCTTTAAAAAAACTGAAAATAAAAAGTTGGAATTTCCAATTTTAAAAAAAAACTTATCCAAACAGGCTTTAAGTATTGTATAAGATTTGGTTCCTCTCTATTTTGTGTTATCTTCTTTTTCTTCAAGTTCTTACTTAAACGAAAAACATATTTCTTTTTTTGAAATTAATGATTTGAATTTAATGAAGGAAAAAAAGTTTATAAATATTCTTCTTTCATCTTTTGGTCTAAAAATACTTCCAACTTATTTATTTGGCTCAAGCATACCCACGTATTGAAAATGGTTCAAAAATATCCTCCCTCCACCTTTTGATCTAAAAATACTCTCAATCTTTATTTTTGATTCAAGAACACCCCTCTTTTCATCTTTTAGTCTAAAAATATCATCAACCCAAATTTAATTAAATTGAATTCTTTTACTAATTAATTAATTATTTTATTTGTTCTAAAAGATAATTTTTTTCAGCTCGGTACCTAAAGATCGATCATTTCAAAAATTAACAAAGATTAATGTCTATTAATCACACATGCAAATATATGTTCTTTTTATGAGCCAAGTTTTTTATTACATGGTTTTAAAATATGAAGAAAGAAAAGAAATAGACACATGAAAAAGTCAAAGAATTCAATATTTAGATCATATTTATGTACATAACAAATAATTTTAATATATATATATATAATGTAATCTTTTGATACACCAAATGACAATATTAATTAATTTGTACACCCTCTTTGTGGATAACACATATATGCAAGATGGATTTAAAATTTAGATTCTATGAATTCGATCAATCATTTGAAGTTCTTCACATAATTCATTGTATTTTTTTGATTTATGGCTTATATCGAATATTTGTTGTAATTTTAGTGATACATAAATTTCATAGACCTAGGATATATGGCCAATTACCTCATGGAAAGATCGATGTGCATAGACCAAGTGAGTAGGGATGCATTTTATAATAGATCGCTTGTGGAGCCTGATAAATCCAGGTTTGTATCATACTCTTCTAAAGAAAACAATACTATAGCAAAACATGAAATTAGATATGTAATGTATCGATAATTCCTAACTAATCTATTGTCAAAACATCTTGGCTAATTGGTTTTTTTTTATAATTCATTGCTAATCAGTAGCTAAATAGAATTAGCATGAATTTTTTACAGTTTAACTACAAATTTATTCCTCGTAAATTTCTCATTTTCTAGTAATCAACGTCATAGCTAGCTGAAAGGGGGCCGCTTTATAGACCTAATTTGCGACTCTCTAAATTCTAACAAGTGATGGCCATATCCCTATGCCAAATAAAAATCAAAACTTTTAAATTTGTGGTCTTAAATATAAATTTAAATGGCTATAAAAATATGTCATTAAACATAAAATAAGAAGTTTAAGGTCAAATAGTTTATAAATAAAAAAGATATTATACTTTATCTAATGAATTAATAAGGAAATAATTTGATACAAAATAAAAGAGTGTAAAATTAGAGAGTAATATATATGAGTTAAAAGAAATAACATATTAATGCAACAATTTCATGGTTGAACGTTCAGTAATTAATTCGATCGAAAATTGTGTTATAGAGTTAGATCTTTTTCAAGTGGCACCTATTCTAATTTCTAACTTGAGAATTAATTGAGAAGAAATTGAAAACTGCACCCCAAAAAAATTCTTTGCAAGTTTGGCAGAATAGTGAAAAATTCTTTTATATTAACTATGCAAATTCTAATTGTAGGTACCAAACTATAATGCAATCTACCATATATTGCATGTGAGAATTATGTATACATCTCTTAATTTCTCTTTTAGGTTTATACTTGCACGTAAGAACCATTAGAATTAGCTATATTGTCAAGCAGAGGTGGCAAATCGATTCATTCAAATCTATCCAACATATAAATTGTACAAAATTCATTAAATATTTATACATTTTTAACAATAAACCAATTATTATTTTATATTAAAACGATTATTCAAGAGCTTGATCAAAAGCCTCTATATACGTACCATCAATAAAATACTATTATAGTAAGACTCATAATTTGGCTCCTAACCATCACGTTCGCCTTTGTTTAGGAATGAAACCTATTTTTTCATTTATTTTTTTTCTTCGGATATCTACACACACAACATCAAAAACAGAAAAATATAAGTAAGTAAACCAAAATTCGAGAGGCTTTTTTTCAAATTTTTTTTCTTATAATTCATTACAAATATTATTTTAGTTGTATATGACTTTTTTCACAAGAATTATATAAAAACAAGTTATATATAAAGCTTGCATGACTATTATGAAGATTTATCTAGTGAAGTTTGATTTGATGATATAAAAAATATTATTGAACAAAACTTATAGCCTGTTCGCCAAGCTTTTAAGAAGTTATATAATAATTGAAATGTTTAATCAAATTTTTTTTGAGATACTATATAATGCAGTGTGTTGTTCTATACCATTCTTCTATCCTTCAGCGGGAAACGATCGCATTTATCTTTCAGTAAAATCAAAGTGACTTCATCTTATATTTATGGCGGGTAAGTCGGAACAAAACGCTGTCGTTTTAGACAAGCAGAGACCGGCGGAGGCTCAAAAACCAATGAAGCACCACCTCATATTGGAGGATCCAGCGGCGGCGTTAGCAAATGTCCGCCATGAATTCGGCGAGCACGGCGGCGTTAACATGTCCATCGAATCCTCCATTACTTTCACCGTCATCGAGCCGGAGAATTTAAGCCGAATGTTCGCCGGCGAAGTCGGACCTGATCACGATTTCTTCATCTATAGCCGTCACTTCAATCCAACCGTCCTCAATTTGAGCCGCCTCATGGCGGCTCTCGAGGGCACTGAGGCTGCTTACTGCACGTCTTCTGGTATGTCGGCGATCTCGTCGGTGCTGCTCCAGATTTGCAGCTCCGGCGATCGCGTAGTGGCTTCGCGTTCGTTGTACGGTGGGACATATGCTTTACTCGCGCATTTTTTGCCGAAGGCGTGTAATATAACGACGTCGTTTGTGGATATTAGGGATTTGAACATGGTTGAGGAAGCAATTGTGGAAGGGAGAACGAAGGTGTTGTACTTTGAGTCAATTTCTAATCCGGCGTTGATGGTTTCCGATATTCCGGAGTTATGCAGGATAGCGCACCATAAGGGCGTAATTGTGGTGGTGGATAATACATTTGCTCCGATGGTGATTTCTCCGGCGAGATTGGGCGCCGACGTCGTAGTACATAGCATTTCCAAATATATTAGTGGTGGTGCCGATGTTATTGCAGGTAAAGTCGATGTATGTAACTTAAACTAGTTAAAATTCTGTGTGTGTATCAATAGAAATTGAACATTATTTTATTTTGTACACAGGTGCGGTTTGTGGACCGGCAAGTCTGATTAACTCCATGATGAATCTTCGTCAAGGGGCACTTATGCTACTAGGCCCAACCATGAATGCCAAGGTTGCGTTCGAAGTTTCACAGAGACTTCCTCACTTGGGCCTAAGAATGAAAGAGCATAGTAATCGAGCTCTTGTCTTTGCTACTAGAATGACCAATCTTGGGCTCAAAGTAATTTACACAGGCTTAGAAAACCACCCTGATCATGCCCTTCTCAAGTCCCTAGCCAATAAAGACTATGGCTATGGGGGAATTTTGTGTGTTGACATGGAAACTGAAGAAAGGGCTAATAGTTTAATGAATGTTTTACAAAATTGTACTCAATTTGGGCTTATTGCTGTGAGTTTGGGTTATTACGAGACACTCATGTCATGTTCGGGCAATAGCACAAGTAGTGAAATGAACAATGAAGAGAAGGAATTGGCTGGGATTTCGCCTGGATTAGTGAGAATGTCAATTGGCTATAATGGTACATTGGAGCAAAAATGGAGCCAACTTGAGAAAGCATTGTCCCAAAATGCAATAGAAAATGACCTTACAGAGATCTCTGAGACATTGTTTCGTAGTGTTATTTTCCCTCGTGATTTATAATACTACAATTATCTCCCTGTAACGATTTATTTAATCTATGATCATTAATTTGAAACAATTAGAGCCCAACTAATTTGTCCTTTTTCAATATTCCCTTTTGATATAATTGATTTGCTAACATTTTTTTTTACAAGAAACACAATACATAAGCTAATTATTATCTTTAATAAATTGATCTAAATAGTTGTCAATCCAATCAAACGTAAACAATGAATTCGATCCGCTATTTAGTTAAATGTCCCATTTATCTTTTGACGTATGGACTATGTTGGGTCCTCATATTCTAAAAGTTTGGCCCAAAAGCCCAGCCATTCCGAGCCGAACGGGTTTCAGTCACCACTAAACCCTACATATAAATTTTTGTCAGCTGTGGGGAGAAGCTGAAGGAAGAAGGCGAAAATGCAGATATTCGTGAAAACTCTGACCGGTAAAACAATTACTCTGGAAGTTGAATCCAGCGATACCATCGACAATGTTAAAGCCAAGATACAGGACAAGGAAGGTATTGAAATATCGTGTTTTTGAATGTATAAGCTTTTCTATTGGCGTAATTATATGATTGTTTTTGTATAGAATTTGTGCTTATATGTTTTTCGGTGCTTCAGGAATTCCACCAGACCAGCAAAGACTGATTTTTGCTGGTAAGCAGCTCGAGGATGGCCGCACTTTGGCTGACTACAACATCCAGAAAGGTCAGTGAGTTGTGGCTAAGCCTATTTAACATTCAATTAATAGAATTGTAAAATTTAACCAACTTAAATAAAGAATAAAAACTACTAATTGTATCTATTAGCACAAAATATGTGCATGTGCGGAACCAGAATTATAAAAAATATATATAATTTTAACTATGTTTAAACAATGTAATCTTTCGTTTCCGCCCATGAATATGAGTATTAGCTGGTTGAGTCAAAATTAATAGAGATGTTAAGATCACAGATGTGAAAGTTGAATGATTTGATTTTTTTTGTATTTCATAAATGCAGAATCAACTCTACATCTGGTGCTGAGGCTCCGTGGTGGAATCATTGAGCCATCGTTGATGGCTTTGGCTAGGAAATACAATCAGGAGAAGATGATATGCCGCAAGTAGGTTTCATGATAAAATTATAAGTAGCTTTTTTTTGGGCTATCTCTTTCATTATGCTTATGAAGATAATAGTGAGTGCTAATATTTTGCACTTGTGATATATTGGGAATCTGACATGCAGTTTTAACATTGTAAACTATTATTTGGAACTCCTAGAATGAGATTCCCCTTAGTAGCAATGTAAGTAAGGAGTATTGAGAGGACAATTTGTGGATTAAAGCAGATAGTGCTTGAGTAAGATGATTGTTACTGTTCAAGTGTTATCTTGGATATTTGCCTTTAGGAGAAGAGGGGAGAGAAAAACATGTTGTCAAAGTATTTCCCATAACATAAGTTAATTAAACATTAAAGATACAAATATTCATTCCATGGTGTTGCCCCTACCTCACCCCCACAAAAAAAATTGTGACTCCATTATATCGTTGGATATGCTTTTAGATAGTATGCTTGGCAATTAAATATAAGTACATTCTCAAGTTTCTAGCAATTGAATACAAGTCATTAAATCTCAAGGACAGGAAGTAAAACACTTTTGAGTTATAATTGTGAATACAAACTGTATTAATACACGATATTTTGAAATTATATCAATATGTGATTCATATGATTTGAGTTGTTGCATACTTTATGATCAATGTGTAGGGTTGTACTCGATGAGAGGCTATATACAGATGTATAACGTTTTAGCTCACACAACACACTGGTGGCATGATCTTCTTCCTCTGATGATTGATTGTGGAGATCAGATGATAATATGTTTCTCATTTCAGATGAGCACACCGATTATGTGTGAGTGGAAGATGTTAGAAATTAGAATTCACCTATAAGGGTTGCTTTTACGAGCCTACTAGGGTAAATATATAGCCCGAGTTTATTCTATTTAAGTAAATCTACATTGTATGACAGAGATCTACGAGAGAGAATTCTCACCCTATAATGACCTTATGTCATTGCTTATGCGACATAAGTCGATAGCTTTGTTACCAATGAAATAATCATTAACACATTAATCTATACAAAGTAGGCAAGAAACAAGAACTTTAGGGTATTCGTGTAGTGGATGCAAATAATTTAGGATGAACCGCGGATGGAATTACTTGTCCATGCTGGTTGTCATGGTAAATTGGAGTAGACTCTTATGTCACAGTCCAGACCCAGTTTGATTGTGAGAGTAGAGAACATGGAAAATTTGAGAGTTCTATCTCTTGTACATCTCTAAGTCGTACATTGTAGGTGTACTATCGAATATATGTACCCTAATGTGTTTTTAGAGCACCCCATATGGGTGGACTCTAATTTCCAACATTTGAGTCCCATTCTTATACAATCCTTTCTTTGTCTCCACTTCCACCAACCCTTGACCTAGCTCTTGTCTCTTTCTTTCCTTTTCTTTTTCTTCCACCTCCTCCCCCTAACATTATCTTCTCCTCGCTACACCACTGTCCCATAATCTCTATGCTCAGCAGAATTAAGCCACCACCCCATAGTGTTAGAAATTATGTTCTTTTAAAATTTATTGGAGTTAGTTTTCATCTTTGGATCTCTGTGCTTTTCCCTACAGTAGCAACATTGTAGGCTAGATTTTCACCTAATTTGTCATGTTCAAATGATTTCATAAACATTGAACTTATCTAGCAATTGCAGATGTTCCATGTTTAGTTGGTGTTATTGTTTTTCTGGATACTTTGTACTATTTGATTTGGTAAAAATTGTATTTTTATTGTGTTCTGCTCATAGATCATTTTCTTCTACTCCGCCCGTTCAATTTGTTTGTCTTACTTGCCTTTATATTGTACCAAAGATGCTAAACTCCAAGATTCTAGCATCTGCCTGGGTTTCGATGGTTGTCACATTGCATCCAAGTTGCTTCACTACTCGCAGAGTTGATGGATTGCTGACTACTAATGATTGCAGGATTAAAGTTTTTAGTGTTTGCTTGCAAGGTTTCCAAAATTTTAGTATCACACTCCTTTTTGAACATTTCAGAAATTTTCGGTTGCTCCTTAAGTCTGTCAAAGTTCTTGCAGGTTGAGATAGACCTACTTTGGATGTTCATTGTTCAAAGTGGGTAAAATTCAATGGACCAAATCTAGTGACTTTGCTTGTTTATGGCCCTAGCAAAACGAATTCTTCTCTTTTAACATGCTGATATCTAATTTTATGTCGGTTATTTCCATCTGACCGTTAGCTAATAATATGCATTATCATCATGCTTTCCTTGTTCTTTTTCTTTCTCCTCCGATAGTTGTTTCTAATGCATGCCTTGTTAAAAAAATCTAAAGGTGCTATGCTCGGTTGCATCCTCGTGCTGTCAACTGCCGCAAGAAGAAGTGTGGACACAGCAACCAGGTTAATCTCATCAAATACTTATATTTTACTCTGTTTCCTTTGATAAATTGACATTTGATTTAGCTAACAACAATGATTTGTTTTTGGCGATGCAGTTGAGGCCTAAAAAGAAGATCAAGTAGATGCTGAATTCCTATTGCTGCCGACTTGTAGTTGCTCGGATTTCCTTATCAAAAAATATTGTACTTGGATTTATTGTTGGCTTTCCTGTTCTATTTACCCTTTAGAGATTGATTTGACTTGTATTTGGAAGGTTTATGAAGAGTTTTTGCTACTTTGATAGTTCTTGCAGGTTCCCAATTCCTTTCAATTAATTAGCTTTACGTTCTTTAAGATCAGCTCAGTGTCAATGTGCAATTCTCAGGCTATGTTGTGAGATCAAAGCAAGTAGCACGTAGTCATTGCTAATTTGCTATGTTGTTTATGACCTATCAACACACTTATCTTTGTTGCTGTTGTACTAGATACGAGGGAAATAGTCATGTATTGCAGATACGTGCGAATCACATTAGTTACATATTATTCATTTGGTCCATGAACATGCTGATCATCCGTGCTTGACAATCTGATGATGATGAAACAGTTATGTTGATTGACAATCCATTGAATAGTGTATCCCAGTTATGATATATATTCTGATTCTGATTACTGAATTCACTAAAATGTGCTTATTTCCATGTGCTACGACATGAATAG
This sequence comes from Solanum dulcamara, assembly GCF_947179165.1. Lineage (NCBI taxonomy): Eukaryota > Viridiplantae > Streptophyta > Magnoliopsida > Solanales > Solanaceae > Solanum > Solanum dulcamara. The sequence continues at coordinate 529,042 of NC_077241.1, read as the reverse complement.
AATCTAGTGAATGTAGAGGTGTAAGTGTAACAGACTTTTGACTATATATTACTCCCTCCGTTCCAAAATAGTCATTTTAGTGGAAACAAATTAGTTCAAAATAAGTATTATTTTAGAAATTTCAGATAAAAGTTGGTATGTTTTTTCAGTTATATCCTTACCCACTCCATCTTATTAATAATGTTTAATTTTTAAAAGATGTTTATTAAATAGAATAGTTTAGTAAAATACATATTATATTTATTGATATTTATGAATGTGATTTTTACTAGGATGACATTTATTTGGAGATGGAGGGAGTACTAAAGAATTAGTATAGTAGATTGAATCTAAGAAAACTTCTTTGCGTTTAAATGCAACTCGCTTAATTTGCTATATCTATATTCTCTCTTCTCCCTCCATTTCAAATGTAGAACTAAAATTTTTACTAACAGAATTTAAAATATAGCTCCTAGAGGCATATGTTTTAATACCAATTTATAATCATCGAAGGTTATGATGCGATGGATAATATTAGTTTGCTTTGTTTCTAAATTTTCTCATTTGTTTGATAAAAAAAAAAAGAATCTTCTCTATCTTATTATTACTCAATATTAATTAATATAAAATATAGTGTAGTTGAAATATGTGCACAAAAAGGAGTAGCACTAAGTATTATTTTAACTTTTCAACTACACCCAGAGTCCCAATACACCTTTTCCTAACTAACAACTTTATTATTGGCACATTATTCCCAGAATGATTAGAAACGTCCAAACTAATCAAAATGTTGATTGTTGTGCTTTCTGAATTCATTAATATAACTATATTTAATGTTTTTTCATTCTGTCATTCATTATCTTAATTTTAAAATAAAATGCTAAATTAAAGTGATGATAGCGATAGTAACACATCTGCCTGGCTACATTGCTCTAGTGTACCAAAGAACTTGGGGCTCCTTATAAGATTTTGACAATTCTTTCTCTTTTGAATTGGTTTTTGATGGGGTATTAATTAGGTCAGTAGTGGAGTCACATATTTATAAGGGGTATCGACTGCCTTGAAGCAAGACAGAGGAGTTTGATCAAATTGGGCGTGGAACGACTTTTTTAGATTCTTGGTTTTAAGGCAATAGAAAGAGAGAAGGAAAAAAACTCCTGCCCCAAATTAAGGGATTCGACGACTTCATCAAAAATTTCATTGTGTAGCTAGGTAAAAGTATTCTAACATTTATATACATGTATATATATATATATATATATATATATATATATATATATATATATATATATATATTAATACTTCTATTGGCTTCTACGCGATTTTAATTCTTTATATTTTGACATTTCTAAATTGAAATTCTGGCTTCACAACTGAGTTAGGTCTTGCAAGGCCTAATTTGATATGATATTAGAACCAAATCCATTAGGTCCGATGTGGGGCACTAAACCGTATGGAGTATATGGATCCCAAATAAAAAAAATGTTCAAATTTGGGCGTGAGGGGGTTGATGAGAATGATCCCACGTTAAATCGAGACAAAGACTTAAACTTCTTATAAGACTTTAACAATTCTTATTCTCTTCGAGTTAATTTTGAAGTGTGAATTATGACTCAGACTTTAAAAAAGAATGACAATTTGTTTTTAAAAGGAGTAAAGGACAAATGAATAGCTAGTTACAGCTTGCAAAAATTAAGGCATAGTTTGTGTATGTGAAAGAGTGGGTAGAAAACAATGTGAAAATGTATAGAAATAAGAGAAATGAAGTCAAAAAAGTAGCTTTGGAAATTTCATGTTTTCCAAGTCACAAAACCATATGTCATAACTAATCAATTAATAGTAGTAGAAGTATTAAATCACTGCAGCATCTTCACCTCGAGTCAATGGTAAATTAAACAAACAGAAAATTCTACTATTCATATTAAGAAATTAATCCAAAATATATAAATCAAGTCGTGTCACATGTACTATAGATTACAATTTACATAATTCTAAATGTATGTGGTGTTTCAATTTCAAATATATATACACATCATTTTGTTAGTTAAATATAAGCTAACCATTTATGTTATTTGAAACGTGAAATTCACAAAATATTAATAGTTCAAATATGTTTTTTATTATCAACTAATCTTAGACAAACTATGAAAATTAGGATGGTCAATTAAAAATAATATGTCTAAAAGCTAAACTATGTATTATAAGTGTTGAAGTAGATTCAAATTCCAAAACAATCTTGTCATGACCAGAATAGGCCAAAGCAATCAAGTGGCAAGGATGTTTCAATAATTAGCCTAATGTGCCATTGTGCACACACAAAACTTTAGGGTAGTGGGGGTGGGGGGTTCCACAGTAAAAAGAAAAGAAAGGTAGCAATGACAGAGTTAAAAGGAAAAACATGAAAAAGGTTAGCTACTCTAAAGTCTATACTATAAATTTGAATGAATGAATTGTGTCCATCTTTCACTTTTCATGTTGACTCCTTAAAAGTTACACATCGTCTATTGTCTAAAAAGATGGGAGTATCTACTCTCTATAACTTCAAAATTCACCATCCAACGATGCGTATCATGGATAGAGATGCTTTTTTTTTAATTAGAGATTTTGAATTCGAGTTTTATATATAGAAAAAATCTTGATAGGAAGCGCTTCACTTCGAATGGAGCCTCGACGCGAATTCGAGTATAGTCGAGCTCCAATGCGGATGTCTGACATCTAGCGAGAACAAAAAGAAAGCAAACACTTCAAAATTCATGACCAATATATATCATCCTTGATACTCACTCTGGCTCATATTAGATGAGTACATTTTATTTTACATGGTGATTAAAAAATCATTTACAAATTGTTCAACTTTACTATTTTGTCTTTGTTCATATTAATTAGCCTTTGAAAAAAAAATTCTTGGATCTTCAAAATTTATTTAAACTTTCAAAGACCATATTGTTTGTAGAGGTAAAATAAATTTTTTTAATTAATTCTATCATAATTTAAAAAATTATTAAATAATATGAGATAAATATTTTTAATAAAATATTCATCTAATATGATACGAAGGAAGTACATTTTATCTTTTCCATTTGGTAATTTATAGGCCATCACATTGATTAGTCTAGCTTCACATTTTATCATTAATTAATGTTAAATCACACAAATATCTATGCAATATTTTCAATCACAAGTTTCAAAAAAAAAATCATCCTTTTTAAAATTTTCTACTCAATCAAACATCACCACATAAATTGAATGTTTTAGTAGAATGTCTTTTTTTTTTTAACATCTTTTCACATGGCATGTTTTAGTCAACAAGATTAAAAGACATTTTTATACATTTGATATAACTTTAATTTAGAACTACAAGATTAAAAAATTTCTTTATTTTCTTAAATTCCATGTCAAGTCAAATCAAATAATTCTTTTTGAAATGAAAGGAGTACTTTAAACATAAGTTTTTATTTTTATTTTTATTTATCATTTTTAACATATTAAAGAAAAATAATTTTTTATTTTACTTTCAATATTAATTATTTAATTTTTAAAAGTAAATCTTAAGAGCCAAGATTATACATTATTTTTATTTATTTATTAACAAACGTGTAAAATCTAAAATGAATAAGTAAAAGCCAACTTGAGAAAAGTATAATAGTATCAGTAAATGAACAGTTGTAAAATGTGTATGTCTTCGAAATTTTCCCCCGCAAGCTTAGAAAAATGAAGTTACACTCTGCACGAGGCTTCCCTTTTTCTCATCTTACCCTCTTTTTTTTTTGGTTGCTATTTTTATATTTACAAAAATATAATTTTATGCTTCTTTTACCTAAAACATGTAAATTTTTGCACATCTTATTTGTCATATTACTACGTAAAAGATTCTTTTATTTTGTTTGCAAGTTTAGTTTTTACCCAATCTTCTTCCTGATATTAGTATTTGTCATTTCATTGTCAAGTTTACGTATTTATGTCATGACTTAATTCTTTGAGATATACATCTACTTCATTCTTTCTAATTCCGACATATCACATTCGTCTTAATTTATTTGACATATATTTATATTTTAGAAGTCAAAACAGTTTTTACTTTACCGCAATTTTTAATTTTTAATTTGAAAATTCAGAGTGAATTTTAAATTTTTAAATCAGTACTAAGCCAATCTTATATAAACGTATTTTTTTCTGAAGTAGTTCAGATAAACACCCTCCCTCTCACTTGGATCCACCACATAAATAGTAAGATGGTAAATATATATTAAATATTAAATATTTTAAATTAAATTTCTAACTTCGCAACTAATAATATAACATCGTGCGTGGTTAATATCATGTTGGGGTAAAACGAGATTGAGACATAAAGAAAGAGAGTTATTATTTTTTTTGGAAATTGGTCGTGGTCATTTCAGGATTCAAATATAACTTGTTATAGTTGTAGGCATCATGGCATATTCTCCCTATTACCCCGATTATTTTTACTTATCCACTTTATACTTTACATATTTTTTATAAAATAATGATTAATATAAATATTTTATCACAATATTTATATTAATTGATATAATCTTATGTCTTAAAAAATACGTAAAAAATAATAATTCATATATTAAAAATGATAAATAAAAAATTATTTTTAAAATATTGAACAACTATAAATGAATGGAGGGAGTATGTTGGCTATGCTTTTATGACTTACTTTTGTCCTTTCTTTCTTTCCTCATCCTATATTTATTAACCCATTCATTCATTCATTCTCACACAATATACTTACTATACTTTCTTTCATCTACCATTTTTTTTTATAAATTTTCTTCTCCCATATATCTGTATATTAATACAATTCACAACAATATGAAGTAAAAGAAGAAGAGAAGGAGGAATTAACAATTTTTGTTTTGAGGGGAATGTTGTTTGGCTCGAGGCCACCAACTTCATCTAATGTGTACAATTCTTGTTAGTGTCGTCGGACCAGGCTTCATTCCCCCCAAAATCTCGCTTCCTCTTACAATCACACAAAGGCGATTTCACGATTTGAATTCCACGAGGTGAGATTTTTCTCGCTCAATTCATTGTACTTTTGAAATTATAGCTCAAACTATAATACTAATTTGCTGAATTTTAGTAAATTTTCTCCATACATATATATATTTTTAGTATGTTAAAAAAAAGGAGGGAGTGGGGGGGTGGAGGGTTAAAACTCCCCTCTAATCTCGTGGATGTAGGTATGTATATATGAATCTGTTGAAGATTGTGACAATTTTATCTAAAATGTTAAATTATTAATTAGATAGAATACATTTTTATTTATTAATTATATTCTCAATGTGTCTCCTCACATGTATGCGTAATTTTCTTTATAGGCCAAACAAATGGTTATAGATAACACATACACTTTTATTTTTTTAATATATTTTCAATATGATCATACAACTTTTCTACAGTAGGATTACATATGTTCGTTTATGCCCTTCAGTTCTTTTTCCATTGTGTTCCACACTTCTTGCTATAAATGTAGTATCGCAAACATAAATTTTAGTATGTCTAAGATTTAATAATTTTTTTTATTTATATAGTATAGTATTAGAGTACTTTTTATTTATACGATATAACTTTCTACTGATTACCCATATTATGCCACTATTGTTATATATATTGATTGACTTTTAAAAGTATCATCATTACATTCATGATGATCATTATTCTTGTTAGGGTTTTCTTTTAAAGTTGCCACACGTGAATTAGATTTCTTGGGGAAGTCTATGAGTTTATAACACAATAATAGAAGCATTTTCTATATATAGTCATGATAATATATCACGTTCTTATGTCATTTTTGCTTTTTTTTTCTTGGTGATAAAAATATGATAGACTCAAATAAAAATAAAGTCTGGCGTATATTCTATTCTTTTTCGACTTTATTTATATTGTCTACAAGATTTAGTGACATCATGATCACTCAAAAGATAGATTGACATAAAAAATTTCTTGAAATGAAGAAAAGGTTAAATTAAGGGAGGTGAAAAGAATATATCCATTCTAAGCTTTTGCAAAGGCTAGCGTACGTTTTGAGAATAGTCAGAGAATAATTTTTCAAAAGCTCTTTAAAATTGTGTTTGAGAAGTTACACATATAAAAAAGGAAATAAATAAACAAATTATCCCATTTGCACAGCAGGCCCTTAATAAGATCATGATTCATAACACTACAAATAAATATTTATCTTGATTTAAACTAAAGTTTCAAGCGTTCTTATTATTTTCTTAAATTTTATGTTCAGTTAAATAATGTCATATAAATTGAAATAGAAGAAATTATAATTAAAAGATTTGTTTGATAGAAAATACATTAGGTTAAGTTCAAATTTTAAAGTTTGAATAATATATATAATAATATAAAATTGTATAAAGCATTTGTGAAATAATTAATGCTTTAGAAATGGAGGGAAAGTAATAGTGATGAAGTGATCCTCTTTCTTCAAATGGAAAATGACTTTCCTAATATATATAGAAAAAAATTTTGCGAATGTGATTTCTAGTTCATTGTTTTTTTCATACTAACTTATAATCTATTACCCCAAATCCTCGCTACCCCCATTTCCCATCTTAATCCCAATTTCTGAATTACATATAAATGATTTTGTGATAATATTTTTACTTATTTTCATAAAAAATATTTTCATAGAAAATATAGTACATGCACGGATGCTAAGGTTACCTAGAATTATGATAGTAGTTTTCATATATCCTTTCCATTTTATGTTACTTCACGCTTGTTGATCTGATACATTCCTTAAGAAAGTTCTAACTAGAGATATATTTTTATTAAATCAATTTTATTGAAGATGTTTTGAAACTCCAAATTTGACTATTACCACTTTATATAATAGTTATTTAATATATTAAGGGTAGTACGACAAAAAAATGATAAAAAAAATTCTTGATTTGCTATATTAATGGACAAGTAAAATAAAATATTTTTTTTAATATAAAAGTCAAGAGGCTCTTGCAAGAAATCTGTGGACAGGCAAAAGAACTTGTTGTCCGTCAGGCAGGAGCGTAGGACGAGCTGACCACCGGTAGCGAACGCTTTTGCAAAGATTTGAAGGTAGACTCCCTGCCTTCCAAAGGTACCGGACAGGCCAGACGCAGCAGAGCGATGATCGTAAAGGCGGATTGAGCCAATTTTTTTTTTCTGAACAGTCTCAACGTCCAAGCTAAACAGGAAGCGAACTCAAAGCGGGTCCGTCTATCATGACTTCCAAAAAGTATTGAATGATTCCGAGCTAGATTTTGATTCTAGGCGGGGAAGATTTTCTGAGTAAGGACATTAAACTCTCGGATGAGACTAAGTAGCTATCGACCGTTCCCTCCCCTTCATCAAACTCCGATTCATATTTTTTATAAAGAAATCTCTGATCAAGAATAAATCAAGAGCTGATCCGTTGCCAATTTTAAATCAAAAGAGAAAGAATTACGTTGTAAAGTGAAACGGTGTACGTAGTATATTTTTAATTGTTTTAGAAAAGTAATTCACACACACATTGTCACCTTTTCCCATTTTCAGCTTAATTTATGCTGGAAAACTTTACATTCCACAACCCGGACAAAAAAAAAAGATTTTCTATCCCCCTCCCTTTTAAAATATAACACTTACAATATTAAATAAAAATAAATAAATATAGAATATTATATATATATATATAAATACTCCTCATAATCATCCCCCTTTTAAAATTTGTCACACTTTAGTTTTGCAGGAAGAAAATTACGCGAAGAATAACCATCATATTTAACTTTTTTTTTCCTTTTTGGGAAAACCATAAAAGAAAATTGAATATAAGTAATAGATGCAATATTTTTCGTGCTTAAAGTTGTACATAACTTTGTGTGTCTATATGTTTATATAGACAAACAAATACAATGTGTTTGTGTAACAATTGTTATTTTAGTTTTTATTCATTTTTATGTTTTCTCTTTAATGGTTGTAGATTTGTGGTTTTTATAAATAATAAATATAAGAAGGGGATAAATTGGACTATTACAAAAAATATATATATATATTTGCTGAGTTTAGCAGCACAATCAATAGCTACCATTATATAACAAAGAGAGGTCAGCCCACTTGCAAAGCCCATTTCAAATTTTAATGAAACTCTGTTGGGGATGAATAGGATCTTTATTTAAATTTTGTCACATTTTAAAAGATGGGAAAATTGCGCGAATAAGCAAATAAATATTAATTACTTAGTTAACATAGCTATAATTTAGTTCCACTAACATTCGACGTTAATTACTATTTTATTTTATATAATTCGTGCGTTTGTATAATTTGAAATTTGTATAATGTAATTTTGTATAATATAATTTGTATAACTGTTTAAATTTCAGATGTGTGTATTTGTATAAATTCGTTATTTTGATTTTATACAAAAATAACTCAATTGAATTTATTTTACTCTTATAAAAAATTATTTACTATTTATTTTTATAAGACTAATCAATTTTATTAGGAGTTTATTATATTTTAAAATTTTAATATTGGTTACTATTATTTTATATAGTTATTTAATAATAAAAGTAATATTGAAATATTAAAATAGATAAATAAAATAATAAAGTGAAAATCATTAAATGACAAGAATAGCCCTCAATTCAATATTAATTAAAGGAAGCACATACGTTGACGGCGACGTATGTGCTTATTCCCTTGTTTTAATAGTTAATATTCATAATCGATGCATTGCATGAGCAGCCTTTAATTACCATCAAGTGATGGTGACACGGTTTTTTTTTATAGGTAATCCTTCACTGGCAGGGTTGAAATTTAATTAGTTAGGTTCTATGTTATAATCATTAGATTCTAAAATTCAAAGCTAGTGTGAAGATTAGTTTCTAAGTTTCATATTTCGAGATTTCTTGTATTAAGAAAAAAAAAAAAACTAACGCAACATGCCTGCTTCCTAGATTAGGGCAATTTAGTTATTTTGTATTATTTTTTTAATATATTATATATTTAAAAATTACATAAAAAATATTATAAATGACAATAATTAACAATTTAAAATATTTAAAAGATATATAAAAACTCGATTAACCCTCGAAATTCTATTGGTGCCACATAAATTGGGATAAAGGAAGTAACATATATTATTTGAAATGACTAAAAAACACTATAAATCATAATAATTAACAACTTAAAAGTTTAAATGACATAAAAAATTAGGCTGAATTTCGAAATTTATCAGTGTCATATAAATTGAGATAGATGAAGTAACATATTTTATTTGAAACTGACGTAAAAAGTATTATAAATCACAACAATTGACAACTTATAATATTTAAAAGACATATAAAATTTGGTTGACTCTAAATTTTTTATCAATACCACATATATTGAGACAAAATGAGTAATATGTATTAACTAAAAAATATGTAAAAAGTACTACAAATCAATTAATAATTTAAAATATTTACAAATCATAAAAAACTTTAATAGACTCTCAAAATTTCATTTGTATCACATAAATTGAGAGAAAGTGAATAACATATATTGAGCTCGTGCTAGCACAGAATCCAATGTCTAGTACTACTACAATTGTCAACTAATTAACAAAAGAAATCTCAATGAAATTATGACAACGAGAAATAGAAGACAATCCATCATGATTTTCAAATGTAAACACACTCTTTATCTCACGATTTAATGATGGAGCATGATTAGAATTTTGATACAAAATCCAAAATTTCAAACACAATAAAAAATGCTTACAGATATAATTAATTAGCAGCCTGGAGAGAATCAAACATTATATGATTTAAAGAGACAAACAAGGTTTGATTATTGGTTAGCAAAATTAGTCAATTATTGACATATTAAGAAAAAAAGTTTAGGACATAAATTGAATATCAATTTCCACTTTTATCTTTTTAGTTATTCTCAAACTATTCTTAAAAATATAAATAGTTCAAAATAAAATCATATATATGAATAACAAACTCTCTTGAAATTATGACCTAGAAAATGTGAATGAGAGATAAAAATAAAAGAAATTTCCAATAACTCTCTTGGGCTTTGAATAATTCACTGGATTTTGCAAATTAATTAAAGGGGTATATCCTATTTTAATTGGGATCATGCTTTTTATCCGGGAAATGGTCAAATTTGTCCTTGTACTATACCCCTTCGGTCTATTTTTACTGATCCAGAAAACTAAAAATAGTTGTTCAACTTTAATAATTTGTTCAGTTTGGAAAATTAAGAAATAATTTATCACTTTTTGTCTATTTTATCCTTGCTATTAATTAATACTATTTATTTTAAAATATTTAGATGACTTATAATTAATAGAGATGATATAGTAAAACTATTCCTTTATTTATTGTTTCTTGAGGAGAGTGCCAAGTTAATTTGTTTTTCTCTTTTATGATATTTTTGGCCTATTTATGCCCTTACTGTTAAAAAAATTATTTTATATTTATTTATTTATTTGTAGAATTATACTGATATTGTTATTGTCGTATTATAAGTAACAACCCACCTAGGCGCCCTCTACTGCATGAGTATGAACGTTCTTAGAAATAGTTATATTAGAAAAATAATCAAGTTCAATGAATGATTTTGAGCTATGTACTATCATTTGAAGAAAAAAAAACAAGACATAAACCAAGCAGCCCACATGAAACATATTGATTAAACAGTTAAATCCGATTATTTTATGTGTTCCCTTACATGAGACACTACTATGGGGATAATTGATAGGATCTGATGCTTATACTTATCTTAATTAGTAGTATTAATTATTAGGTTAATAAATGTGTTTGAATCTAGCAATCCCCCTCCAAAAAAATAAATAATATTTCAGATATATATTTGTACTTTAATTTTTAATATTTTTATTAATCTGTTCAAGTTGAGGGTTTATCAGATACAGTTTCTCTATCTCTATGAGATAAAAATAAAATCTGCGTACAATCTATCTTTCTTAGACCTCATATATTAATATATTAGTATTGTATGTCTAGTTGTTCCGGTTAAATTAATCGACCAGACAACTTTTTCATTTTAATGGAAGCATTGGTGTCACTCTCAGGATTTTCAGATAGTCTTCAACTTTAATAAATTGTTTTTCTTCTCTCTTTTTTTTTTTTGAAAAAAAACAATCTTAAAAAGCAATTAATACACTAATTCAGACACATGCATATAATATATCCACAGTGTGGGTACAGTCTAACATGCATAATTCAACGAATTATATATACACATAGAAAAGGGGAAAAATTCAACGAATTATATTTACATACAGTGGCCAAGCAAAGAAAGTGGTTTTGTGCATCCAAGAGTGTGACCAATTGGTTGATAAAGTGGTTGAGAATTTTAATGTTTCAGGTTTAAAATTCAGCGGAGATCAAAAAAATATTAGGTGATTCTTCACATATGTTCTAGTTTTGGTGGACAGAATTACCTGATACCCGTTGTTAATGAGAGGTGGCAGGTGAAATTAGTCGATGTGCGGAACAGCTGGTCTGAATACCACAATCATAAAAAAAAAAACTACTTTTACTCAAGTATATCTTTAACGCATCTTCTTACGTTTAAACATAATTTCTTTTAATGAGGTTAACACGTGAAAATTCTGTCTGATTAATTTATTTACACGATAGAAGTCAATTTTCAAAACATGATGGTTGGGGACCCCCCAATTTTCCTCTTGTTGATTAACAAAGATAACATATTCCTTAGTCATAGAAAATGGAAATTGTCCCCATATTTCAGCTTTAACATAAATCATCATACCTTTTGATTTGATTGAAGTTGATTTTTTTCTTCTTCTTCCAGAAGCACTATACTAGTTACACTTTATTTTTTAAAATTAATTATAAATCAAGCTACGTAAGTTCTTGGTATATATATTGGTCATGTAAGAGAATAATTAGTTAGTTGAATGAAACACATCCCAAAATCGACAAGAATCCTATTATAGATTGAGTGGACTAATAATAAGGAATAATTCAGCATGCCCTATATCATTAGCAACTTAATTAATTATATCATCAAGTTGCTAAATCTGAAAAAGTTGGAGCATTAATATATATTTTTAATTGAGTTAGTGAAAATGAATGCATTAGATTTCTATGGAGATTACTGAAAAAAAAAACTGGATTTGGACGGAACAATTCAAGGAAAGAGAAAGGAGATAACATGATGAATTTAATTATTAATTAAAATAATCATGGACGGAGCAAAGTGAAAATGCATCCATTCACATAGAATTTAATTATTAAAATAATCATGACGCTACTAACTACTCTCAAATCAGAAATAATATTCAGAAGAAAGAAGAATCAAGTAATATAAAAAATTATACTCATAAATATTCATCAATAAAATCTCTGTTTCGTGCCACGCAGTCTAAGTCCTCCAAAGACTTCTTTTGTGAATTGTTGTTTGTATGATAATATATTTTTTATTAAAAATTACATTTATAAATATAATTTCTATTTATGAATATATTATAAGTTGAATTTATTTGCTAATACTTATGTTTATTTATATTTTGATTTCTTTTAAAATGTCCACTCCACTACTAATTAAATTATATATTTTTAATTAAATAGTTTATTACTCACTTAAAAATTATATTTTATAGTCAATTAACATGTAGATAACTTTAAAATGTAGATAATTTTAATAATAAATTTTTTTACTTTAATAAACTTATTTATTTTAAAGTTAAATAAGATGAAAGTTTTATTTTTAAGCTACATAAGATGTAAATTTTATTGAAAGCTAAATAAGATGGTAGTTTTATTTTTAAGTTAAATAAGATGAAAGTTTAATTTTAAAAACACACGGCACAAATGCATGCACCAAATATTTAAGTTAAATAAGATGACAATTTTATTTTTAAGAATGAATAACTAAAGCTTGCAAAGAAAATGTAAAAAATAAACTAAATAAGGTAGAGGGTATTTTTGTAAACAAACTACTTATTCTTAGAAATTATGCAAAGAATACAATTTTGAATATGACAAACCAAACAAGCATAAAAACTACTCTCATCATAATTTATCTCAACTAACATAACTTATCCTACCATAACTAATCTCATCATAACTTGTATCCAAACCAAACCAAACGACCCCTTAATTGTTCAATAATTGACATTTAAAAAAATTATACTGTCTACGTAGTAATTTTTTTTTTCATATTTTATTTTTTAAATATAAATTTTAAGTACTATACAACTTAAAAACCAGACGCACTAGGAAAAGCAAACACAAGGCGCAAATAAATAATTAAGTCAGGGCACTTGCATACCTTTTTTGTTTTAAAGGTCTATTAAATACGCGTATGAAATCAATTATTGCTAAAAGATTCCTCCTTTGGCTTTGTTAGTGCAATAATTTGTTATATTCCCTCAAATTCTTCATATATAATTATAATGTTTTCTCCTTGTACGTATCAAAAGTACTTCTTTTAGGACTATAGAAACATATTATTAAAGATTAAATAGCAAATTCAAAATTTAAAAAAATGAAATTTAAAAATGTGTCGCTCTTTGTTTTAAAAAAAAAACCAATCACACTATTTTCTTATTTTATTTGTTTGAAAAAGAAGGATACACACCTTTCTAAATTTGAAAATCATTAAAAATTTTCATTTTACTTTTAATACCAATCTTTTATACATACACAAATGATATGTTATGTTTAAGACCAAATTCCAAAAGTATTATAATAAAAATATTATTACTCCGTATAATATTATATATTTAAGATAACAAGTTTAATTATATTTTAATTAATTTTAAATTTTGTGTCCGATCAAATTATATCATATAAATTGAAACAGTAAAGAAAGAGAATATATAAAATGGAATAAAGGTTCATAAAAGGAAAAAATCTAAAATAATGTTAAGACCACGTGAAAATGGTGCCACTCCTTCGATTTGCACGTATATTTAAGTCTTGACTAACTTTCCAAAAAATAAAATAAAATTGTAGTAGTTGAAATTTGAAAATGGAAAATTTAATTTCTACTTCATCAACTCCTTCACAGCCAAACTCACTTCAAAAAATCCTTCAATATGTAATCGACAATCGTCAAGAATGGTGGGTTTATGGCATATTCTGGCAAGCATCGAAAGACGTGAATAATCGTCTCATTTTATCTTGGGGCAATGGCCATTTTCGCGGAACTAAAGACACAGGTTCCTCGAAGACAGACCATGGCCAATATCATCAGCTTCAGAAGAAATTTGGTTTCGATGGTATTAATGATACTAATAATAACGTTACAAATTTAAAGTGGTTTTATATGGTATCTATGCCACAATGTTTCGTGGCCGAGGATGAACTCGTTGTACGAACTTATGCCTCGGCCTCGCATGTGTGGTTAGCTAGTTATTATGAATTGCAACTTTATAATTGCGAAAGAGCTAAAGAAGCTGATTTGCATGGAATTCGTACGATTGTGTGTATTTCTACACCTACTGGTGTTGTTGAATTTGGTTCCACTGATGTTATTCAAGAAAATTGGGAATTTGTTCAATTCATTAAGTCTCTATTTGGATCAAACAATAACATGAATACGACTTCTCATCTACCCGTCAATCAAGGTACGTACATACATATTTCGACCTTTGATGTAGCATCTGATGAATTATCTAGTCGTTTTTTAATTTATATGTTTCATTTAAATCGCACTATACAAAAATTAAGAAAGAAATGAAGGCTTTTGACTGATATAAAAACTCATTAGTCTCTATTTGGATCATACAATAACATGAGTACGATTTCTCATCTACCCATCAATCAAGGTATTTCGAGTGAACTTGATTTTGTTTCAATTACATTATGTGATCATTTTAAATTTGAAAGATGATAGAATTAATTAGTACATTTTTAACTATTTAAGTATATTATGTCTAAACATGCTTCTTTACGTGAGTTTGAACATTAATTCTGTTTCACAGTCTTATTTAAAAGGTTAAATTTGTTCGAGAAAAATACACTTTTAGTTAATTAATTACATTATGTCTGAACAGTAACATTGAGAGATCATCAGAAGGTTGTAAAAGATGGATCACCCCAACAAGAAGATAGAACAATGAAGCAAGAAATGTCTATCAAAAATCTAATAATTGAATCGGGCGATTCAGATTTTGAGAACGATGACTCTTCAACGATGAACAATGTTGTCAATCGGTCAATAAAACGAGGAAAGAAGGCTGATTCGAGCAGTATAGGACGAGAAATGGCAATGGATATTCACGTAGAGGCTGAGAGAAAAAGAAGGGAAAAATTGAACCATCGATTCTATGCTCTACGGAGCGTAGTACCGTACGTGTCCAAAATGGACAAAGCTTCATTACTAGGTGACGCAGTTACTTATATCAATGAACTCAAAGCTAAAATCAAAAATTTAGAATCTAAATTAATCGAACCTCATAAAAAACCTATACTTATGGAGCAACACGATTCTCATAGTGCGTCTTCCGTTGTAACTGATGGGGCAAACAATAAGTCATTATTTTCAAGGAGAGACATTAACGGGGAGCGAAATGGGATGGAAATCGAGGTGAAAATTATAGGATCGGAAGCTGTGATTCGGGTTCAATCTTTGGATATGAATTATCCATGTACGCGATTGATGAACGCGATGAAGGAACTAGAATTTCAGATTTATCACGCAAGTGTTTCCAGTGTTAAAGATTTGATGCTTCAAGATATCGTGATTAGGGTTCCTGAAGAGTTTTTAAATGAGGAAACGTTGAAATCCGCTGTCGTTACAAAACTAAGTGTTATTGAGAATTAATTTGTACGTACTAAGCATATATTATTCAGTTATTATTTGTGTAATT
This sequence comes from Solanum dulcamara, assembly GCF_947179165.1. NCBI lineage: Eukaryota > Viridiplantae > Streptophyta > Magnoliopsida > Solanales > Solanaceae > Solanum > Solanum dulcamara. Next base: position 513,213 of record NC_077241.1, on the reverse strand, counting down.
TAGATCATAATATATATATATATATATATGTATGTGTGTTCGTTTTTCTTTAATAAGCATGTATAGTAAAAAAGAATCATCTCTTTAGTTTATATATACATGTAATAAAGAAGAATAATCATTAATAACAAAGTGCAAAACAGAATTTATCAGTCCAAATTACGGATTACATGTGAAGAAATTGGTTCTTACGTATAAGTTACTCCCTCCGTCCCATATTAGATGAGCACCTTCTATTTTATAAGATCATTAAGAAATCATTAATAGATTGATCAACTTTACTATTTTGCTATTTGTTCATATCAAAGCAATAAACATAGAGTGTAGAAATAACTAGGATAGAGAAAAGTTTACATTCAAAAAACTAGTAATGAGGTAAAAGGGATTTCTATTAAAAGGGATTTTTAATTTTATTGGACTTTCTTTATGTAAAATGGCCCAAGAGAAATAATTACAATTAAAAGGGAAAAAATTGGCAAATAACTTACTTTTCTGATCACTATTTAATTTTGGAATAATTATCTTTTTAAGGGCTTTTTATAAAATATTTATTGCTTTAAATATAATTTTTATTTATTATCTTGATATATCGTATTTAAAAAATATTTACCATTTATAGTCACTGTCCTATGTATTAAAAGTGAATTATATATGTAATATCTATATGTATTAAAATGTATTATACTTGTTTTGCTTTAAAAAAAGAAGCACTATGTAACTAAAACAAACTATGCATGTAAATTGTAATATAGATATATTAAACTGTGTATAAAAGTAAATTTTGTATGCAATATATATGTATGGTAAGCGTCTCAAAATGTATTAGGCTTATTTTGATAAATAATCAGCACTATATATTAAAAGTAAATTATACTTGTATTGAAATTATATAGTTATAAATAATAAATATTTTCTAAATATGGTACATTTAGGTAAATTTCCATTTAATCATTAGCCAATTCTTAATGTTAAATTAAATTTATATCAAAATATCTCTAACTAAATACGAAAAATACCAAAAAATTATTTTACTAGAACTAGAACATTTCTTTAACCTCCAAAGGTGGAGATTAGGAATTGCCTAGTCCATATATTGAATATTGATAGTAGTGAAAATACATAATTGGTGTGTGTTGGATTTTTGTCCAAATTACCCTAGAAATAAGAAGGATGAATAATTCATTCTTATATGAAAAATTCTCCACGCAAAAATAACGTGTGTTTGGGCCTGATAATTTAGTATCTTCTAGGAATTATCTTGGAGTTCAAAATCAGAAGTTTGAACTCCACATTTTAAACTTCGAGAAATTTATAAAATGATTCTGTTTTTTTATATGTAAAAATGAAAAATTCTGATAAAAAAGACATAAAACTAAAAATATATATGTAAAGGATTATAAAACCAAAAATCGCCTAGGATTTTGATGTACCCTAGCTAGTATAATTTTTGTGATATAAGGCTAGAGCCTCCTTCCTTTACTTTAATAGCACTAATTGTAAATAGCTTTCCTTTTTGCTATTTGAGGTGTATGATAAACAATTATCCTACTAACTAGTTCTTTGATTGACTAATTATTATGCCGTCTTTAGCAAAATTAGGAATGTAGGTTTGGTTTATGTCGCCTTCTTTATATTTTTCTTTTTGTTATTATACTTTTTTCGTCTTTAATGACTTGACACATATCTTAAAAAATAATAAATAATTAGAGTAATATTATTATATTATTCTTTGAATATATCATATTTAATTAATTGATTTTTTAAATTAGAAAAATATTATTGAATATTTAATTTTAATATAATAAAAAAATAAAAATGGACGAAAGGAGTAATTAATATACGTGTTAAGGCTCAAAGTCAAATCCCACATCAGTACTCTAGAAAGTGAAAATCTGAATAAATGATTTTTTTTAAAAAATAAGTGCCTTGAAATTTGAAGAGGTACCATAAGTGGAATAATCCTTTAATATTATAAATAGGGTGCTTGATTTCGTTATATGCCCTTAAATGATCATCACTTAATTAAATAATTTTTAAAATTAAGTTATAGTTATTTGCTTCCTTGAAAGTTGGATCGCATTAGAAAATAATGGAGGCAAGTAAAACTATTGAAGATAGACTCCTTGACTTCTTGTTAGAAGTCACTTTTAACTCACTGCACCAAAAATAATTTTTAACCACAATCAATTTAACGATCATAGCTTAATTATCATTAAAAATATATTTTAAAGGCAATTAACATTCTTTATAAATATTTTTAAATCTAATAACAATTAACTATTGTCAATAAAAATTATAACTCTCTTCGTTAATGTACATATTTGTTACCGCTAAAAATTATTTTTATTATAGTGATTAGGGACGTACAAGGCAAATCGATAAACCGTATCAAATCGACAAACCGAACCAAACCGGAAAAAAAACCCGACTAGTAATTTGGTTTGACTTGGTTTGGTGTTTGGAAAAAAACCCCGACCATTATAGGGTTGGTTTGGTTTTAACTAAAAAAGTCAATCCAAACCCAAACCGACCCGATTATAGATATACTACTTTTAAATTATGTTATACATAAAAATATTTATTAAAATATAATTTATAAATATTTTTTTTAAAATTTTTCATAATTTTTGTTTTCTTTCTTACATTTAGATTTGGACTTGAGAAGCCCATCTAAATAATATACAAAAAAAATCCATCTTATAAAGTTAAAACTTCAAACAGTGTTCTGCCTCCATCTTATTACATAAATGTACTACATTAAGAAAATATTTACTATTTATAACAATAATATTTTTTTTCACTAAACACTTATAATACAATTATAATACAATTTTAATACATATTAGCGAGAATAATTTATAAAACTCATGTAATACAACTTTTATTCATGAATAATTTATTTATCACATACTTTAATACATTTATAATACATTGTGTCAATTTCTTACCAAACAAGTATAATATATTTTAAAATACTTATAATACATTTATATTACATGCACAATTCACTTTTAATACATAGTAGATATATCATAATATTGCTAGATATTGCTATAAATCGTAATAAATAAAAAGTATCACTAAAATCAGTAATTATTTATTAAAAAGTATTTTTTCTAGTAATTTTTCCTTGATATTTTGTACTAGAACTCTTTTTAAGAAGCACTGCTCTGTGCTTTTTATTAGATACTATAAAAAACCCGAGAAATCCGAAAAAATCCAAAAAAACCCGAAAAATCCGAGAAAAATTGATATCGAAAAACTCGACTTTTATTGGTTTGGTTTGATTTATAGATTTAATAATCCGACACAAATAATTTGGTTTGATTTGTAAAAAATCCGAATCAACCCGATCCATATACACCCCTAGTAGTGATCACTTGATGGTGCAAAAAGTTTATATGCACAGAAATTAAACTCTAAGAATTTCAGTAATAAGATCACCTATTTGTGCACCTCCACTGGCCAATGCATCTATTCTTCAATTATTTTCCACCATGTTATTATTAGAGTACTATATAGTCTACTAATCTTAATTTCTTAGCTGGTATTAATGATGAAAGAGCTATTAATAGCATTGCCAACTATAAGGTCTTTTTTAGCCACGGCATCCCAAATATATATAGAGCTCTCATCTATTTCTTCACTTTATTATATATATATATATATATATATATATATATATATATATTTCATGCATGGATTTCTTAAATCGAATAAAATTACATAAAAATCTACTGTTTTATTATAATAACAATCGTAGGCAACATTTTTAATGGATCAAATTAAGGTCTGATAAATCTAAGAAAATGAGATGTTCACACATTCCAATAATGATAGTACTGATATAATATATTTTGTGGCCCCATATCAACCCAAAATAAATAAGGAAATGAAAACTAGCCCAATAAAGCTTTCACTATATCCAAATTAATTTTGCTTCATTGGATATCGTTTTTAACTTATGATTTTTTTAAAAAAAATGATGGTACGTACGTACATAACGAGTAATGACATTTTGTTTAGGATCTTGAATTAATCAATTACTTATGGAATTATTATTCCAAATTTCTTCAAGTTCTCTAGCAAATGCTTGTTGTCTTCCTACAACAATGGTGATATGATCTTTGTTCTTGACAACGTTAACGCGAGCACGAGGAATTCTGGACTGTACGTTGTAGCTGCATTCAACGGGGATAAGCTCATCGTCTTCACCGTGTATCACTGTGACTTTGCATTTTAGACGATTTTTCACCATGTCTAAGTATCCTTCTATTTTTCCAGCAGTACCACAAATGATGTTGTGTAGTGTATGCCATGCTGCATTGTGTGTGTGACAGCAGAATCCATCTACTAAGTATGTTTTTATCCTGTATATATTTAACATCGATCGATCATTCTCACGATAAGTAAACAAGATATTAAAATAAAAAAGGATCTCGATGCATGACGCATTTTGTATTTACTTGGTCCAGGGTATTGGATGTTATATCACATATTTTTTAAAATTCTAACACGAGAGTGAATGATCTAACATTGCGTTCAAGAAACTAATGCTATAGAATAAAAAAGAGATTCATGACTAGTACAAGTTCTATGTACTTATACAAAAGATATTTATGCAATCACTTACTCATAAAAATTTACAGATGAATTTCAATAATAAACATTAGTAGTTGGTAAGTTTGTAAAAATAAGTATATATCCTATTATAATATGTTAAAATAATACCGACAATATAGATCCAACAAGTTTTTTTTTTCCATGTGATTCTTGTAATTCCACTGTCCTACGTTATTATTTGGGTCAATGGTCAAGAACCGACTTGGCTGACAATTTATACGGATTGATTAATTATAGAGAATGAATGCAAAGACAACCAATCACAAATCAACCATTAATTGTGACAAAAATAAGGAAATAATCTTTTATGATCACTTATCAATTGAATAAAAGAAAATAATTCTTTCCGATTTTATAAAAATAAAAATCTCTAATAAAAACAAACGATATAAGATAATCTAACTAGGTGGCATGAATGACATAATAAAATGTTTGACCAAGAAAAGAAGGATGGTCATGCCCAAAAAGGAGGAAAACCAAAACAGAAAAAAAGGGAGTTGTAGCAGTAGATGCAAGTTGGTGGGGCGTTGTTTGATTTAAGCAACCTCCATTATATCATTTTTTTTTGGCATGGACACTTATTAGAAGCAATGTATAGAGTTATGAAGGAGGTTGTTGTGTGTTGCTTCCTAATTTAATGCAAGGATATGGTGTATTGGGTGTACAAATTAGCTTTCACATTGGTAGGAAAAGAAAAGAAAAAAAGTAGTTATATATAACTAAGGTGTATTAATATTTTTATCAATGAAGTCTTTTAGTGTTATCAATAGTGCATGCATGGTCCAAAGTGAATAATATCATATCATGTAAAGAACAATTTTGGATTGACTTTACTCAACTTTGTAAAGATATGATATCTGACCCTATCTAACTCAACCTCAAAAACTAGTTTATAAGGAGAGGTTTGTCCAAATCTATATAAAGAGACCAATTTTCCATCCCTCTACCGATGTGAGACTTCTTAACACTCCCACGCATGCCCATACCTCAACTGGAGCGTGAACACTTATAAATGGGGCCCAACATCAGTGAAAAATAAATTGGGATGAATCTGACTCTGATATCATGTAAAAATATGACACCTGGGCCTAACTCAATCCCAAAAGCTAACTCATGAGGGGAGGTTTATCCAAGTGCATATAAGGAGACCAATTTCCCATCCCTCTACTGATATGAGACTTTTTAACAAACTTAAATTAATAGGTTTAAGCTAATGAATCCGCCGTATTGTACCTTTGCCGTCCTTCAGCCCCTCTCCCACCCTTTCTATCTATCATTAGAAGTAGGGCGGGTGGCGTACCGTACTAGTATGAAGATTATAAAGTGATGCATAAGGTAGTTTGGACAATAAAACCTAATTAAATTAGAGATTTTGACAAAGACAAAGGGATAACAAAATATATGGTTAGTGTTGGTAGGAAAAAAATTGCACAATATAAACATACACACACAACACATAACACACCTGTTTCTGGTGAGGAGTTTGGTGAGAAACTCCCATAAGCGATGGTTCTTGCAGATGAGTAGACAAATAGTTCGGCTAACATGTTCATACCAACAAGCTAGCGATGCCCCAAAGGCAATCACTGGCCATACTCGTCTTGGCGCGATTCTTCTCATCATATACTGCGTTGCTTGTTCTCCCTTTGGCGTTGGAAAATATGGCTATCATTTTGTCATAACAAAAGAAAAATAAATGACATCAATCACTAATAAAGTCGTATGTGAACTCCTTTAATATTATGAGGTGGATTTGAGATTTAAACTTTATTACTACTAAGGACAAATTTGGATATGTTGGTGTCTTACCGGTGCAAGTAAAGTGAGGGATTTAACTAAGCCAGGATGCTTTACAGCGAGTGCCAACGCCAATATGCATCCCAATGAATGTGCCACAATGTGGAAAGATTTCACCTTGTATGGCTCTAACACTGATTTTTCAATCATGTCCAGATGCTCTCTTAAGGTGTAAAGTGATTCATTTGGCTTCGGACTTCTTCCAAATCCTAGTAGATCCACTGCAAATAATCGATACCTCGATTTTGTAGCCTTTGAAAAGTTTGGAAACAGTGTCTCTGTCCAAAATTCTGATGATGATATGAACCCATGTATGAAAATCACATTTTCTTGTACGTTCTCTGTATTTTTATTAACACAAATAAAATACGTTAAACTATCACAAAGGTACTAATTTTGTTCAAGATAAGTGTCGTTTTAGTAGCATTATTACTTTTTATTTTTGAAAATGGAAATGGGGAGAAAGAATAAATTCAAGTAGTCAACCAACTGAATTACTAAAATTTCTTTTAGTAACATTGGCTATTTGACTAAATTACTCGTTATATTTCCTCAAATTACCTTTCATCTTGAGTAATAGTAGATTTTGAAAAAATAGTAATGAAGGCCTTTTTGATTTTCTAAAGCGACACAGATTCTGTATCAAATTGATTTGGTTAAAACGACACTTATTTTAGGTGAGAAGAGTAGTTTACTTATCATACATACCTTTGGCACCATCAACATGTACAAAAAGTGAATCTTTGCAAGAAGCAGTCCAAGAATTACAAGTTTTACAATCACAATCCGACCATCGTGGAATGGAATGTGATTTCTGGCCACCAATTTTGCCTTGCAGCATTTCGACAATGGTTGAGTTAACAGTGAAAGTTGAGCGCAGAGTTCCCGTTTTCAAAGTTGGGGCATTCTCTAATTTAAGCCTTTTGAGCTCATTCACTGTGTATTTCGACACTTCAGATACTAGCGAGGATCGTGTGTACAGTGTGTCTGATATCTCTTCTAGCTGCAATTTATTGCGGCTAGAAGAAGAAGAAGAAGTCAGACACACAATCTTGGTCTCGGAGACCATGATTGTGCCACCGCTCATTATGGCTTGTTTAGCTGACGAGCAGTAACAGGACTTCCACTCTGCTTCGACTATAAAATCAATTACTCTGTAAGTATAACATAGCAAAAAATCAACAACGTCAAGGACTGTGAACACAAAGAAGCTGATGACTTCATTCAATATTCTGCCCGCCATAGTGAATGTTAATTTGGTGTTTTTCATTATCGACATATTAATTTGTCTGAAAAGAGTGAAATTGGAGGGTGTCAAGATTCACAAAGATTGTGTTTTTACCCTGCTTTGGTATGTCACAAAGATTATGTTAAAGTTCCTAGTGCCATTAGATGTTGCAAAACAACTAATGACACTAAGAATACAAATACAAGAAAAAATAATAATCTCACAATACCATAAAAAGGAAACGTATTATGTTGAGAGAAGTTAAGCAAAATAGAATACATATATAAAATGACAACAAAATGTTGTTTGTTTGGATTTTATTGGAGGGAGGATAACGTGTGGGTTTGGGTTGTTCTCTCTTTCAAAATTTGGTGGGAGGAAGAAAGAGGGATAGACAAATATAGACACGTAAACAAATGAGTGAACTATTAATGTTACATTGAAAAAGTTTGCTAGAGACTAACAAAACAAAGTTTGGTGGTGGTTGAACCTCTCAGAGAATAACATTAGGATATTATGCAGATAGGAGAAATGCAACTACCAACAAACTTGTGGTGTAGTGGTAAGTACTCATTCATTCTTAATTAGAGGTGTCTCGAATTCGAGTCCCCTGGGTACAAAATCACCTTTGTTAGGGAGCATTTTAACCCCACAATGTTGGACTTTTTTGTGCGAATTCAAATTTAGTCGAGCTCCAATTAGGATACCGTACACCGGATGAAAAAACCAAAAAAAGAAAAAAAAATGCTACTAACTTTTTTTTTTGCCTATTATTATTATCATTACCTGCTTTGAAGTTAGATTAATTAAAGGAGGGTAAAATGATTCCTATCAATGGCCACTCCATTTTCAGAACTCGAAACTAAGATATTTAGCTAAAGAGGAAGGAGTACTTGTTACTCGATCCACCATAATCTTTGACCCATAACAACATGTAATTCTTCATAATAAATGGTTTAATTTATATATAACTTGAAGAATATAGTGATAGCCTATTATAACCAATTAAATCGTTCTCTACATTGTTAATGTATGTATAACTTAGAAATACATATTGGAATCTATTTTGTTAGTTAGAATGATGTAAAGTGTTTCTACAAAAATTCATTCCAATAGCTGTAATAAAATTAACTTATGAGCTTAGGTTATCCATATAAACACTCACATTTTATCCAAGGGAGCACTAAATCGCTATGACTTGTAGCATAAACTTAGACAAGTTGGAGAATATAAAACATAAAGTTATTCTTACAAAATAACTTAGTATATAGTAAAATTCTTAGATGAACAAGTTCAAATGAACCACTTGCGCCCTTAAAATAGTAAAGGGTCTTGCTAATTTTATTTTTTGAGTTTTCCACTCGGTGTTCAGAGTCCGTGGAGCCCTAACTAAACTTGAACCGAAAACCTTTGATTAAGGGTGAAGCAGTCTCATCACTACACCACAATTCCACGTTGGTTTGCTAAAGTTTTGTAAACAATGGGATGAGCCCTCCAAACCTGCTTGTATTAATTGCTAAGTATCCCCAGCCACATGAATTGGCAGTTGCCATCCCCACAAACTGCAAAAGCCAGCCCCACACAACCAACCCGACCCAAGTTATAAATATTGTAGCTTGTTGACTTTAAAAGGTTTCATTTTGTGAGGAATCTAGAAGCAATAATAAAACTATTGTGTAATTTATTATATTTCAAGGGATCGAGTTGTAGATCAACCATTGATGCTTATGTTATAGGCCACTGCCTATACTGTTACTCCACTCGTCCATCACTGAACCCTACATAAATACGGAATACTTTGTGCAAGAGACTCTATTTTATATCCTGAGTTATATTTTTCTTTTTTTGTATAACATGATGGGAGTACAAAAGTTTTAAATGACTTTCTTATGGTACTTTTCACAAAGATCTTTTACTATTTCTATTTCTCCTCTTAGATAATACTTCCTTAGATACATTTTATGTGATTTTATTTAATTAAACACGTAATTTTTAAATAATAGACTTTTGAAACTTGTAATCTTTACGAATCATGCTCATACTATAACGTAGGATACAATCGATGGCACTTATTGCTAGATTTGTATGAAAGCAAAATATTGGGAGAAAATAGAGAGTCTTGCTCTTTAATTAATTTCACAAATTAAAACTTGTTCACTTATTTTCTTGTGGTGAAGAGGGAAGCTGAATGTGAAGGGGTCCTGTTTATTAGTGTTTTAGGCAACTACTGGATCTCACCAAATTCTACCTTTTATTAATGGCAGGTAGCTAGCTAGACAATTTGTTTGGCTCCTGAAAGCAACTTAACTGTTCTCACATCATTGCCATTTTTTTTAAATAAAAAAATATTATTCTATCAAAGTATTTCGAAAGTTTTGTTAAAAGCTGTCTTTTTCCATCCAATATAAATATAAATATTTTATTACTTCGTCAATAGTATTCGATTATGATGGATTGGTGTGGGGTGGGATGAATGGATTTTTCAATCTTTAATAAAGCGTCTCAAGTTTTAAAGGTGAAATTGAGAAATTCTTGATATAAAGTGTTTATCTCTTTGATAGCTCTTACAAGGCTTGAATTTAGATTAACCAGTACTAGCTAGATATCTAGAGGCAGATCCACAGTTTAACCTATGGGTTCATGTTAATTTAGTAATTTTTGCCCAAATTCTAACATGACGTTAGATATCAAATTTTGAAGATCATAATAATGACCATTTCAAATAGCTTCACATATGACGTTGGATATAATAAAGTATCAATTTCATAAGATTACAATGACCATTTCAAAGGTACTAGTACAATGTTAATTATTTTAGCAAGTCATGCAAAGTGCCTGACATTTTACCACTTCAACAAAATTATTTAGGATATATTTATATACTTGTTGATATTTATATGATTCTTGTAATATATAGTAATAACATAGTATATAGAAACAATGTACATCCTTCATGATCTTGCAACTTTCACTATGACAATACTAATATTGATCATTTTCCAAATGTTTGATGTATTGCCCTTTTGTTCCTCTGCTTCAACTGCTACATTTGTGTTTGGAGATTCCCTGGTTGATGCTGGAAACAACAACTTCTTGTTTAGCCTCTCCAAAGCTAACTCTCCTCCATATGGCATAGATTTTAAACCTTCCCAAGGCAAGCCCACCGGAAGATTCACCAATGGTCGCACCATTTCTGATATTATTGGTAATTTTGATACTTAGCTTTATTCATATTATTCAATTTAAGTTCTATATACTGATCAGAACGTAAAAAATATTTTGAAATCAAGTCACTTATAAGCTAATCACATGTAAATTTCTATGATAGGCATCATTTCGTGGTAACTTGATAAAGGTAGGAATTAACCTTGCAATTACTTGTTAAAAAGTTCGTAAGGCTTGTTGGAAAACCCGTTGTCGGACAGGAAAATTCTTACATTGTTGAGGGATAAATAAATTCGATTTTCTCAGTGACCATAGCTTAAAACCTACCCCTCTCATCCCAATTTATGTGACACTATTTGATTGAGCACGAAATTTTATGTGGCTATAAATCATCTGATTTAACAGTAAAATGAGAATTTTAAAGTTAAATTATTTCTATTTTTTTTTAAAAGAACAAACTAAAAAGGGTGTGACAATTAGCTAGATACCTTGTTGGTCACTAAACAATCTTTTTATTTTAGGTGAAGCTCTTGGAGGTAACTCATTTCCTCCACCATATTTAGCACCAAATGTGGAGTCAAATGCAACACATATTGGAATTAATTATGCTTCAGGTTCTTCAGGAATTTTGGATGCAACCGGAACTCTTTTTGTTAGTACCAATCTATTTATTTTAACATGTTATAGCAGGTAAAAATATTTTAAAATTCCGATCGATGAGTTACTAGCAATAATAGTGTATATTGTTGCAGATAGGGAGAGTGCCATTAAGTGAACAGATTAGCAATTTTGAAGAAAGCAGAAGATACATTGTGAATTCAATGGGAGAGGAAAATGCAAAGAAATTCTTAAAGAAAGCAATGTTTTCTATAACAATTGGGTCTAACGATTTTATAAACTATTTCCAACCATCTATCCCTTTTATGAGTGATGAAAAGGTTTCTCCAACCATATTCCAAGACTTCCTAATTTCTAACTTCTCTATGAACCTTCAGGTGCGTTTCAATTTGTTTGTCTGGTTTTATGGTGACACGAAATTTAAGAGTTGTCAATTGGAAAGTTAGAATTAAAGAATTGTCAAAAAGGAAAGAGAAATATTAATTTTGAAATGAACTAAAAAAGAAAAATAAGATAAACAAAGAGTAACAAAAGGAGTATTGTATTTTTTCTTTCCAATTTATGTGTGAACATTTTCTTTTTTTGAGTCTATTGCAAAAACAATACTCTCCATCCATCTCAATTTATGTAAAGAAAATTGAAGTACGAGATCAAAATACTTGATTTTTGATGTAAATTTGGTTCGTAGTTCGAAAAATAAAATTTACAGTCATATTTTTTTTCAAAATACTTAAAAATAAAAGTTTGATAAGTTGTAGTAAAAAAAAAAAAACTGGTCGACTCTCCAAATGTTTATACCTTTACTTAAAATGAGACGGAGGGGCAGCAATTTTCTGAATTTGAAAAACAATTTAACTAAAAATTCACTTTTTACCTCTAATAAGTTTCAAAGCTTTTAAAAATACACACACACAAATTATATATGTCATCTTTAGGATCATAAATTTGAATAAGTGTTTTAGCTAATTTTCTAACCTTTTTTTAAATAATTTTTTTTAGCGACTGCATAAATTAGGGGCTCGAAAATTTGTAGTAGTTGGAGTTGGACCTCTTGGATGTATTCCATTTATTCGTGCTATTGGATTAATATCAAAGGGTAAATGCTCTGTGGAGGTAAATACATTAATCAGAAACTACAATAAGAAACTCAAGATGGAGCTACATCGATTGAACAAAGACATGGAACCCAAAGCCATCTTCATATATGCTAATTCCTATGATGTTTTCAGAGAGATCATTTTAAATTATAAACAACATGGTACGTCTTTTTGCCATTGAATTGTGTGACCATCTCATTTCAGAATGTTAGCGTATACATAGTACTCTTTATTTACAACATTATGTTTTTAATATGACGTGTGGGCTTGGTTGTTTTTTAATTTATTTTGAGTTGTGCACATGCAAATTCATTATAATGGATGAGGGTGAGACTCGCACTCATAACTTGTTACCTGCTCTATTAACATGTTGAAGTAAGATTGACTCATCTAAAAGTTGGTCAGACACTTCAACACCATTAACTAGAGGCAAATCTAGCTTTAAAGTAGTGGATTTCTGAATTGCTCAGACACTCCAAAAATATTGTCGCACCTATATTGGATCCTTCAAAAATACACTATTTTTTAAGGATCCGGCACGCAGCTGATGACAATATTTTTGTTGAGTCCGTGCAACATAGATGGATTCACGTGAGCCCAATAACTTTTGTCCAAATTATGTATTTGTATTAAGAAAATCAATAACTATTGAACTAGAAATCCAATTTTTATCATATACTTCAAATTCTGAATCCGACCCGATGAGCGTTTAATCATTTAATAACATTAATGTTTTGTTTTGTGAAATTTTTAGGATTTGAGAATGCTGATGCACCATGTTGTGGAGGATATTTTCCACCATTCGTTTGTTACAAGGGGAAAAATGGGAACACAAGCTCTGTGATGTGTGAAGACAGAGGAAAGTATGTGTTTTGGGATGCTTATCATCCAACAGAAGCTGCTAATGTTATAATAGCTAAAAAATTCTTGTATGGTGATCCTACTGTAATTTCTCCCATTAACATTCTTCACCTTCACAATTATGCTTCCTAGTATTGGAAAATAATATATATTACTTACACTTGTTGCTACTACTTATCTAATTTGTTTAATGTAATTAAGTAATTAAAGTGTTGTGATTGCGTATTTTAGCTTATGAAAAAGAATTAGGTCCACTTATAAAGAACATGTCGAAGCATAATATAATTAAGCAATTGATATTTTCTTTTTGTTGTTATCGAAGCTTTTAAATGAAATTGTCTGCATAGTTGAATGAATTGCTTAAGCTCTCATCCTCAAAAATGACAAAAATTGAACATGCTGAGTTGGAATTAGTAAAAGAGGAACAGTATATTAATTACACCAAATATTAGTGAATGTGAGTGCTAGTCAACTAGATGTTTAGCTGTTGGAAGTTGCAATTAAATAGCTCATTTAAAAGAAGAAAATTAATACTCCATGTGTTATATAGGAATAAAAGTGTCATTTTTCTAACAATTTTAAGTTTTTTTCCACAAAATTCAGGATTGTTTGATCAAATATTGTTTTATTATTAGGACTCAGATATCAATCAGAGAACCTATAGTGGTTGGCTGGCATGTGAAAGATGACCTGCTTTAGTGTCACTAATTTATTTCATTTATTGCCCTGTTTCTGTTTTTCTTTTCCCCAATCTATTTATCAATTTTCACACTTAAACATTGTGTTACGGACTGATTTAAGAGTCGAATTTATCATTATCTAAATTGTATGATTCGAGGAAATTGTTGTGGACATGCGGTATGAGTGTGCATATACAATTAGAGGTCGTTATAATCATAGCGATCATACGTGGAAGGAATAAGATTAACAGATTAAATTATTTTGGTAATATATAAAAAAAAAGAAGTGGAGATATGGGTGTATCGAACCCCATATCTCTCACATGTGAGCTACATCCCCTTTTTGATAAAGTGAAACTTTAATTATTTAATTTCTTGTGAAAAAAATGAGAGGCTGCTAAACACTTTTAGGTAGATCACATTTATGTGGTCACAAGTTGTTGTGTGCAATATTGAGCATTGCTTGGACTGTGGAAGTCACACGATAATGCATCGACTAAAACACTGAGAACACATAGCTAATTGTAAATTCCGTGCTAATTCATGGTGCTACTTAGCCCATCTTTCATCAATTATACCTTTTATCGCTCACAAAGTCAAAGCCAAAGCCAAAGCCAAAGTGAGAGACGACGATGTGTTAAAATTGGTATCCGATGTGGGATAGCGGAGCCATCAGGGAAACCAGCACCATTAGGCCAGAAAACAAAGTACAATGATGGATTGTTTGAGAAGGCATTCATGGCTCTATTCGCACGAAAGATGGAGAAGTTTGGTGCGAATAAAAAAGAGTCTGATGAAAAGAAGAAAGGTTGGTTTGATTATAATTACGATAGTTTTGTCGATGTTTCGAGGAAAGTAATGCAGGGGAGGTCACGGTTGCAGCAGCAGCAAGTTGTTCGTGAAGTCCTCATGTCTATGCTTCCTCCTGGAGCTCCTGCTCAGGTACTAATTACTAATATTTATACTTGTAAAAAGCTCAATTAATTCACATATGTTTGTTGGATGCTGCAGTTTAGGAAATTGTTTCCACCAACCAAATGGGCAGCAGAATTCAACGCTGCGATTACTGTGCCTTTCTTCTTCTGGTTAGTTGGTCCTTCTGAGGTAAATTAATCAAACTACATATTGTATTTTGAATTTTGTATATTTACTAGCTTCTCATTACTAATTTTATGAATAAGGTTGTGGAAGTGGAGGTAGATGGGGTGAAACAGAAAAGTGGAGTTCACATAAAAAAGTGCAGGTAGTAGGAATGTTATTTTAATGTGACAAAAATAATTGTGTGACTTTACTGTTATAAAACGAAAAAAATAATATGAATTTGTTTATGTTATCGAAGGTATTTGGAAAACAGTGGGTGTGTAGGAATGTGTGTGAATATGTGCAAAATACCAACACAAGACTTCTTCACAAACGAATTCGGACTTCCATTAACAATGAATCCAAGTAAGTGTTCTTCTACATTGTTAGGCTAGATCACTTTTTGGACATGGAGTAGTATATATAACATTGTCTAACAGATTTTGAAGACATGAGTTGTGAAATGGTTTACGGACAAGTACCACCGCCATTTGAAGAAGATCCTGTCTCTAAACAACCTTGTTATGCAGACATATGTAAGTTTGACACACTTAATTCCTTCTTTTTGGGGAGTATATGACTAGTTACTCGTCACAAATAAGTTATATTTATCTGCGCAGGCACCATTGCAAATCCCAGCTCAAATGTCTGTCCAAAACTCAGCGCTAGTTAGATGAAGATGGTGGAAAATTTTAGTATAGCACATGCCTTTTTTGCATTCAAGTCCAATATACGTATCCATACGATCAAGAATATATATATATGTGTGTATTTATATGTAACACTTGTAATTATACATTTGTTTCCGGAAACACTTTATATAAAGTACAATGTCAAAAGATTGAAATATATGACACTATTTTACTTTTATTTTATTTTAAAAAATGAATATTTTACCTAATCTAATTTGTGAATAATGTTTAACATTCTCCTGTTGACCATGGATTTCGAACGGGTGACACAACTGAAAAATAGTTTTAGCCTCATACATCCAACTAACTGAACTAAACATAACTGCATTTTCCTATTCCTATTTTCCTTAGACAATACTAATTCCATTTTTCAGAACAGAAGGAGAAGTACATTTTGTCTCTTCTCTTTCTTAAACTCCGTATACTACACACAACAAATTAAAATAGTATGTAAATATCAAGAATTCTTTGCTATTTTGATCGATCCAACAATGTCGTTCCCAAAAGTTTTCTTTCTATTATTCCTTTTCTTTGTCACATCACTGTTTTATTCGCCTTCTCTAGCTGAAATCAGATCCTCTGAGGTTCGTTCTGATGATCGTCCCATTATACCATTCGATGAATTTGGATTCACCCATCGTGGTAGATTGGAACTCAATGTCTCAAAAATCTCCCTTGGTGTCCCTAGCAATCCTGCAAGTCTTGATCTCTCCAAAGTTGGATTCTTTCTATGCACTCGCGATACGTGGATGCATGTTCTTGAACAAATTGAGGATGCTGAGATCACCTGTGCAGTCCAATCTGATATTGTCAAACTTGTCTACACATTCGACAAACTTCGTGACAATTCCTCTTTCGACACACTTTTTATGGAGACGGATGCTGATCAATATTCTCTTGTGTTTGCTAATTGTTGTCCCCAATTAAAAGTTTCTATGACCGTTCAATCTGCAATGTACAATCTTGATGCTAAATCAGGAAATAGAGACTATCTCTCTGCTGGAAAGGCCATTTTGCCTAGGATTTATTTCGTGTTTTCGCTTGTTTATTTCTGTTTGGGCATTTTTTGGATATTTTTGTTGTTGAAGAAGCGACTAACGATTCACGCGATCCATTTCTTCATGTTGGCTGTAATCATATTGAAAACCCTGAACTTGCTGTGTGAAGGAGAGGATAAATCTTACATTAAGAGAACGGGTAGTGCTCATGGATGGGATGTACTGTTTTATATTTTCAGTTTTTTGAAAGGGATTATGTTGTTCACGTTGATCGTGTTGATTGGGACAGGGTGGTCATTTCTCAAACCTTATTTGCAAGATAAAGAGAAGAAAGTTTTGATGATTGTGATACCACTTCAAGTTGTAGCAAATATAGCTCAAGTTGTGATTGATGAAGATGGGCCTTATGGGGATGAATGGGTGACATGGAAACAGGTGTTTTTGCTAGTTGATGTGATTTGTTGTTGCGCGGTTCTTTTTCCTATTGTTTGGTCAATTAAGAATTTGCGTGAGGCAGCTAAATCTGACGGGAAAGCTGCTGTGAATTTGATGAAATTGACACTATTTAGGCAGTACTATGTCGTGGTTATATGTTATATTTACTTTACAAGGGTTGTGGTCTATGCTTTGGAGACGATTACATCGTATAGGTATCTATGGACTAGTGTAGTGGCAGGGGAAGTGGCAACTCTTGCTTTTTATTTGTTTACTGGATTTAAGTTCAAGCCCGAGGTACATAATCCGTACTTTATGATTGATGATGAAGAGGAAGAGGCTGCTGCTGAGGCGTTAAAGTTTGGTGACGAGTTTGAATTGTGAGAAAAATTATTCTTGAGATTACATGATCTCATGATCAGTTTTGAAATGGTTCAAGTGATGGTGACTATATATTATAGTGCACATCTTGTAGATCAGTTTTACTTTGAAGTATTGTTTAATTTAATTTCTGTGTTGTCAATTTTGTGTCTCTGTATTTGTATAATTAACTTGAGCATTTTGTCTGGAAAAGAACAACTGCTCATCTGTGAATTAAAGTTGTAGCATTTGATATTCTTTTTTTTTTTCCTTTGAAGCATTTCACATTCGAACGTGATTTTACAATTATTTGTTATCTACAAACTAAAGATTTATTCAATATGTTAAGTCAGATTCATAAAATTATAAAATATAAACAACAAGAGAAAAAGATAAAAAGGTTTTAGAGGGTTATATAAAAATCAAGTATACATGGGATCAAATTGTCAACAATGTAATAATGAAGAAAAGGACGACAAAATCAGATGAATTATAATATATAAGCCTATCAACTATATTATCAAAAAAGAATTTTCATGTGCTTAGCCTATGAAAAAGAACTACAATATGCACACATGTACTATATAAATCAATAAATATGAAATAGTTAATTATACGTATCACTAAGTTGTATATAATTAAGCAATACAATGATCATGGGGGACAATGTTTAGTATGTATTAGGAACGTTAATACTCAAAATAGTGTACATCGTTAATTATACGCATCACTCAAAGTAGCATACTATCCTCTATTGACCTAAAGTAGCATACTATCCTCTATTGACTTAGAACTAGGCTCGTACGTTCTGTTTTGGATATAGTATACTGTTATACAGTACGTGTTTATCTTAGTATGATTCATACGGAGAATTGACTTAGTGGATCAAAGGTTGATGATGATTGCGTATAGCTCCAAAATTCAACATCATCATCATTGGATCGAGTAGTATTATTGTTGGTTGGTACTTGGAGATGGTCATTAAGTTGAGAAGCCACCAGGGCTAACCAGTCACAAGTAGGTTCAATAATTTTTCTATCAGCCTCCTCCTCATCCTCTTGGTAATTATTAATCATGCAAGAATAATGTCGATCCTCTGTTCCTGTTGACATGATGATCATCTCATCAAAGCTGCAATCTTGATGATGATTTACCAGCTCTGGAAGGTGTAGGAAACTACCTTCAATATTATTAACAAATTGAATGTTTGTGTTGTCGTTGTTGTTGTTGTTGACCTCCTGGATATAGCTGTTTTTGGTTTCATGTTGTTGTTGTTTGCATGATCTTCCCATGTACATGAGTATTTGATCAAGAACACCGTCATGATTGCTTGAATTCTCATGAATAAGTGTTTTAGACACAGCAGAGGAGCTTTGAGGGATTTCAAGAGCACTCTTCTTCTTGAAAACACGGCAGACCACCCAGCTCTCTTCCGGAGCAGCTGATTCTGAGGCCTGGATGTTCAAATTAAATGAGTTTAACTTACATCAACAGTAGATCAGATATATATTATTACGGAAATTCATCATAAATAGATAAGTCTTACAATCCTCCTCATTTATTCGGATTTGAGACCATTATACTGATGGTGACCCTCATAAAAAGTACTTTTAATTTTCATAATCTTAAAAATAAGACAAGTTATATACTACATGATAGGTAAGATTGAGGGTACGTACACAAAAGTTGAGGGCGGCCTGATGTTGGGGTGTGGAGATGTCGTCAAGGCGATATTCATGCATGATCCAATCTAATTTGAGGCCATGAGGGGCACGTCCTTTATAAAAGACTAGGGTTTTTCGCATTCCTATTCTCTTAGAATTTCCGTATATCACTTTGTCTCGACCCGTAGCCTTCCAGAATCCAGCAGCAGTGGCACGATTGGTACGACTCCCTGACGGATACTTCTTGTCCTTATGACTGAACAAGTACCAATCATTTTGTGGTGTCGATCCTATTTTGCACTTTTCTGGCACATAATAATTAATGTGATTTTCAGAATCGATTAATAGTTACTAGTACTCTCTCTGTCTCAATTTATAATGACATATTATTGATGAATACACTAGGTCTCACCTTGAATGTCCCATGGTTCGATTTTGTTGAGGTCTACTTCACGGATTACGTCAAGATCAATTTTTTCGTTAGCGATCTTTTTTCTCAAGTAATAGTGAAGGAGCTCTTCCTCAGTTGGATGGAAACGGAAGCCAGGAGGTACTTGTGATTCACCATTTACGGATAGATTCATGTCTTCGTAAAGATAGTTGGCTAGACTAGGAGAAGAGGGACAAGGGAAAATTGGCCTTGGTTTCCTTAAATGGTGTAGAGAAGAGAGTTAGAAGATTATTGAAGAAGTGAGGTAAAAAGGGAAGAGGGGAAACACCATCATTTATATGCACAACAAATTTGGTTCCAAAAATGCATGAAAAGGTTTGGGGGGAATAGTATGACTTGCTATATTTATTTATTTTTCATTCAACTACTTACCATTTGAGTAACTCTTCTTATCTGTTTTACTATATGTAATTATTGTTAAATTTAGATCTTAGACCTAATTCACATTCTAAAAGAATGCTCAAAGGGAAGAGAATTGTCCAAACCTTATAAGGAGTCCACCCATTTCATTAACTATCAATGTGAGACTTTTGTCATTCTGCTTTGGGTGAGATGAGTCCTGCTCTAATAACATGTAAACTAGCTCAAAGAAAAAATGATTGTTCAGCCTTTATAAGAAGTCCTCCATTTCATTAAGCACTAATGTAGAACTTTTGTCATTCTTCAAGATTAGTTTTGGCGACAAAATCAACCAAACCCATAACAATTAAAAAGAAAAATGTAATTAAGTAGACTAATAGGCCAGATCAAAAGGGTAAGGTTGTGGGCCCTACTTAGGTAGATTACAGGGTCCCTCAATGGTGGGGGTAACCCTGCTTCAACAAACTATGACCCCCGACCTTAAAATCTCTTAGAAAAGCTCCCTTGAAACCACCAATATCTTAAGAAAATCTCTCTTCCCCTCTCTCTTGTTTTATTTTATCTTTAACATATGATATTCGATGTTTATTGTTCCGATTAATTAAAATTTATATTGGTGTGAAAAATTCATTATAAAGGAAAAGCGTTTCTTCCTATTATAATTTTTTTTTTTGGACAATTCTCTTCTTACGAGCTAATTTTTGGAATGTGTATTAGGACCAAAATCAAATTTGACCAGCAGAGTTAATATCTTTTGTGATGTAGTTTCACAATGGCTCAAATTCGAAATCACTAATTAAGCGCAGAAGGATAATATCCATCACGTCATACATATTGTTGGTGATTGTCTGTCTCTTTCTACATCCATCTCTCACTTTACTCGTGGAACTAACACCAAAGACAAGGAGAGATAGAGAGATGGGGTCGAAGCATTGCGCTTTCTAAATTCATGATAGTTTATCACATTATTATAGAGAGGGTAATTAATAAAGATACATATTTCCTTTCATAGCTATTTCCACCTTCGTTCCGATTCAGTCACTGCATCATCATTTTGTTGACATCACATTCTTCATAAACTTTCTTGGTAAAAAAGATTGATCTAATTTGATTTGATACGAAATTTTAAAAAAATAATGATTCAATCTTATGATTATAAATTAAAGTTACATTAAATATATCAAATGTCCTTTAATCTTCTGATTTTAAATATGTCGCGTAAAAAATTAAAATTAAAATATTATCAAAAAAAGAAAGGAATAATGAAACAGAGAGGAGTATATATTATCATATTCATCAACAATAGAAAAGGGGAAAAGGACAAAAGATTATGATGCTCAATCGCTCCGACATAGTTTGGCGAATAGCGCATTGACAAATTAAGTATTGACGTATATTGATGATTATGTGTGTGTTTATTTTCAACTTTATCACAATCACAATGTATTAATTAATAAGAACAACTTAACACACCACTGAATAAGTCTTAAGCTAGCACTGAGAATTAATTCTGTTATGATGTCCATTCACCCTTAATGATGTTCCTCTCTTTTTCCTCTCAAATTCAATCTCTAATCATTGTCTTTTGGAGCCATTAAATTGACAATCCAACCACTTCCTTTTTCAAACGTTTGAGATTTCAACTTGAAATTTTATGATTTTTGGTCCATTTTATTAATCACTAAATCACATTTTTAAAGTGCTGATTTTACTATTTTTATGGTACGTGACATCTATTTCTTTTTTTTTTATATGTTTTTTATATTTAAAAATGATTTCGGGTGAAACTTTCTTATATTTGTCCTTACTGAAATGCACTAAGAGAGGAGGGAGTATTACTTTCACAAAATTAGCTCACAGCTAACTAATAGTCTAGAAGACTAATTGATTCTACTAGTAGTTGTAGTTGGTTAGTTGTTGACTTCTTGCTATTGATTTTACTATTTACCATCCTAATTGGAATATTAGTGACGTTTGTTATTTCATATTAATTTAAGCTTTGTGATATGACATAGTATGACGAGACCATCCATAGATAAAAATAACCATGAGGAAATTAATATATATATTTGGAGTAATGTATTAACTATTTATCATTTTCAATACGATGTTTGCATAACAAGCAATGAATTATCATCACAAATACAACAAACTTGTAGTGTTCATCAACATAACAACCAACTATTTGGCAACTAATTTTTACATTTTCTAATTAATCAAACAATGTTAATAGTTAATACAGTAGGTAATCAAATTTCAATGGGCTACTTCTTGTTGAGCGGCAGCAAAAGTTAGCACGGAGGCATGTCCAATGGACGTGGCAACAACTGTTCTTCAGGGGTTTCGCCTTCTCTCACAATGAATACCGTGTCCATGCCCCATGACAAATGACGTTCTAAATGGCAATGCATAAACCAAACTCCTAATGAAGCATAGGAAGACAGAGAATAAGTAGAGAAGAAAAAAACACCAAATTTTTAATTGTACTAGTAAAAAGGTGGAAAAAAACGGAGACTTGCCCGGGGTTGTCTGCTTTGAATCTAATGGCAGCCCAACCCCTTTTAGGAACAGCAACAGTGTTCTGTCGAGGAGGATCAACAAGATTATAGTTCAGAGGATCCAAACTCTCGTTGAAATTTCCGAGTCCCATTCCAACAGTATAGAAACTAAATCCATGAAGATGCATTGGATGGTCTATGCCAGTAGCCACATTAGTCCCCTGAAAAACAACCTCAACTGTCGGGTTATATTTCAACACGACTACATGTGTTCCGTTTTCTGGTACTTCTAATTGCAAAGGCAGGATATCCGCGGTGTAATTAAATAAATATGGTGGAAACATTGGAAAATTCTTCCCTAAAGGTACGCCTTTTACATTGTAATAGTAGGATTCTAAGATGTCAATGGTTGGAGCGACAAAGCTTATGTTGTTCATACTTGCTGAGAATCGCGTTCCATTAGGTCCTTGGCATGTGGAATTGGTGCCATTTATAGGACAAGGGTATGTATTTATTGAAAGTGTTGAGATCAACCTCTCTTTCACTTCAATCGGTACGGATATTGGGTGGTCTTTTGAATCCAAACTTCTAATACTAGCACTAAAATTAACAGCTGCTAGAGTATCATTATAACTAGGTAAATAAGGCGAAGAAGACAGATCAAAATATTTTCCTTTGTATTCCACTATGGCCGTGGCGGTTGTGTTGTCAAAATTGACATTGACACCACTGGAATAAGCTCTAGCTGCCATGTAATATCAATCGGGCTTTTGGTTAGCCTCCAAAATACAGTCATAGGTTTGTCCAGGGCTTATTGTGATAAAATCCCTTGACAAGGGCTTAGTGTAGCTTCCATCTGTTCCTACTACTGTCAGCTTGTGCTCTGCTACTGCAAAGAAAAGCATTTCATTCATCGCAGAATTTATGATCCGAAGTAGATTTGTCTTGCCATACTCCACCTCTAGCTTGAACGTCTCTGCAAAATACAGAAAATAGGAAAGGTCACAAACTGAAAATCACAATATCGACAACACAACCTTTTGTTTCTTCTTTACAATATTCTTACCATGCTCCGAGCAAGGGTAAACATCTCCTGGCTGACCATTTATTGTGTAGGCATCAGAATCAATTGGCTCACCTCCTGAGGTAATAAATTGTTCATATACCAACATAACATTTTCCTTCCACCACTCCCCTATGAATCAAAATAAGACAATAGGTGATCAAATTAAATCGGAAACAAGATTGTTTAATTAACGAAGGGTTAGTTCAGCAGCAGGTTCGGGGAAAGGATAGTGAGTACCAAGTTTGGGATAAACAACAATGGCACCATGAACCGTGGCTCGATCCCATTGGCTGTGTGCATGCCACCATAAGGTGCCTTCCTCATCCGAAAAGATCAACATTTGCCTGAATTTTGAACCTGGCTGGATTGGGCATTGAGTTATGTATTCCGGTCCATCTGACCATGGATGTCTAGGTTGTTTTACTCCATACGTGCAAATGTTCAAAAATTTTAGAATTTATATTCCAAATAATTAAACTTAAAAAATTCCAAATATGTATAGTAACACCAGTGAATGGTTATGTTTGATTTCCCTTGATTGTAGACATCCACAATGACAGTTTCTCCTTTATGAGCATAAATTGTTGGTCCTGGAAATTGTCCATTCACAGTTAAGATGATCTTTGATTCACAGAGCCTTTGAAATGAAGCTTCTTTCACCTGTAATGTAACATTAGCCAATATTAAAGAATCCTCACAATCTCACATCTTACTTTCGTAGGCACAGTTTAATTATTGTATGAGTAGTACTAATATTTTATTAATCTTCTTATTGAATTTGAGTATGCAAGTTATCTCTTTAATATACAACTATACAAGTAAAACGACTCTGTTGCTGTGGAAAAATCTTCACATAAACAGGGCATATCATATGGCGACTAGGGATTCACGACTAATTGTTTTTACTTGCGACCTTAGGGATGTTGCAAGTACTTCCAATCATGAATGTTTTCTTTTGTGACAATGCCTGAGGGTTGCCACAAATATACACATTTTGTTACGACTAAACATGCCACAAAAAGTAAACAAATACGGGAAAAATAATAATCATTTTAGGTATCACAAAAAGTGTAATTTCTTCTAGTAAAGATTCAAAATATAAAGAATAGACGATGTAAGAAATATCACAAGTACTTAATATATAGAATGCGTAGATCATGTTTAACAGAAGTCTTTGAGGGACAAAATAAATACTGTAAATTTATAATGTTGAAGGGAAGCCTGAGTATAGTGGAAGCTGATTGCAAACATGAATGCTAGAATACATGCTTTTAGAACCTTTCTTGCAACATACAAATTGACAATAACCTTCATCATAATTTTCACAAAAAAAATGTTAAGATGCTGTACGTACTGCGTTAATTATGGGTTATCTCTTGTTAAGATATTCTTAATTTATAGATTAATGCGGAAGTGTACAAATAGTATGAAAAAAGTTTTAGCTGCTATATTACCTGCATTTGAAGATGATTAAGAGTAGTAATTAAACAACTAGCGCTTGTTCAATTGAGTTAATGATATAATTCGGGCATATAACTTCAAGTGCATTGTTTTATCTGTTTTGAGTTTATATGTTCCTGAATTGAAAATGCTTCTGTTTAACTTAAGACTTATTACTAGCCAACCTTATGTGAATTCAGTTGAGTATTTATAAATGTAGCTCACTTTCATATTTCACTTTGCAATGCCAACAATCTTTTTTGGGCAATGTTTGAGTCCATTTGAAGGAAGATGGTTAATTAGGCTTTCTTTAGTTCTAAAGAATATCCAATTTTCACATCTTCATATTCTCCATATTTAAAAAATAACTACACGCTCGTAATAAGTGGAACTGAGTAAAAAAATATTAGAGCAGATAGCTTTAAATTTCATTGCTAGTGTAAAAATTCGTTACACTAGTAATGTATATAATTAGATCATGACTGAAAAATATGTCTTAATTCATAAACTCATGTTTCATTTCCAGAGTACCTTGAATCATGATTTTTTTTCTTTTCAAAAGGAAACGTGCTTTTACTATTGTGGAATTTTCATAAATAGCTTAGTCCTAAAATTTAATAGGCCGAAATAAATACAGTTTAGGTAATTACATTCCGTAATTGTAGCTATAACAGCTGTTTGTACAATTCGCATATTCGTTTGTATAATTTGCTGTGAATATACAAATCCGTTTGTATAATTCGCTAACAATAAACAAATAGGGTAAGTATATACAAATTATGTATCTATACATTTTAGGAATTTTGCAGAACTTATATAAACCAAATGTAGCAATATTATAATTATATACATGCTAGGGTAAGCACATACAAATTCTGAATTTATTCAATTAAGAAATTCTAAATTTATACAAATAAATTCTGAATAACTATAACTATGTATATTAATTACTGAAAAAGTGTTAGCGAAAACATGAAAATAAAAAGAACAAGGAAGAACAATAATATTTAACGTGGTTCGGATCAAAATGATCCTACGTCCACCAGAGAACAACTGCCTTTATATTAACAAAGAAATGGGAGAGATCCCAAATACAACTAAGAGAATTGCTCTATGAATTCTCTACTCTTCTAATGTATTTTGCAAATGCCTTAGAATATGAGAATACAAGAGAAAAATATTTTTGAGGTGTTTTTCAAATGAATCAAGAGCTACCTATTTATAGGAATAAATTCTTGGTCTTGATGTCATTCATGACATCATATTTTGTTATGATATCAAAGTTTACCAAACTTTCACCTATTAAGTTTACCAAAATTTCACATAACTTTCACCTATCAAGTTTCCTACATTAAGACTATCTAAAATCTTGTCAATTTTAACAAAAAGGTTAGTGCGAGTAGAAATTAACTTAAACTATACCTATGTATGTTAATTAACTAATATATGTTTGCTAGTTGGTGTCATTTTCCCTTTACTATTTGATACAAGTCATCTATCTCTAAACTCTTTAGACATTATTTTTGAACTTTAATACTTAAAATATCACTCAATTTCTATTTCGTATAGTCTATTAGACCTAATACAAAATAATCTTAAACTGAGTTGAAATGAGGCTGCAAGCTCTGTTTTATAGGAGTCCAGTGAAATCGACCTATATGCTTTTCCCAGGACTACAATTGCAAGAATATAAGCAATGAAGATGAATAAATTAAAAAGAAAATGGATGGTAATTATTTGTCACTGTTTCTCTGATCGTCGTCTACACTTTAAACATAACAAACCTTTCCCCAGTTCCCCATCATATGATGAAATTGGGATGTCTAATTGAAAGTAGAACAGAAATAAAGTTGTTACCTTGTAATCCCCGTGAAGATGAAGAGAAGGAGGAGTTATTTGAAAGTCAAAATAAATTGAAAAACGTAGGAGATATTTTTTTGGACTAAGCAAAATGACCACTTTACCCTTGATCGTTCGAAAGAAAGAAATAGCACAAGTAAAAATTCCTTCTTCCGGTTCTCCCTTCTCTGTTTCCTTCCTTCATTCCTCCTCAAAAGCAAACGGCTCAGGTATGCAACTTTTTCCCCTCTTTGGGTTTCTTCTTTCATTCTCCCCTCTCTGTGTTTATTACCAAACTTCTATACATATTTTGTTCATTTAATTACTAACATTTGTTCTAATAGCTAACGTTTGTAAGCCAATTAGATAATAATGATTAATGGGTTTAAAGTGTAATGACCGTTAGGTCATTTTGAGAACGAGTCCTACTCCATTCATACGAGATTCTTCCTGTAAAATTTTAATGGGTTATTTGGACTATTCGATAACTTCGGTTAATTAGTTGATGGATGATTTTAAATAATTAATTTAATTGATGGGCTACATTGTTAACTTATTTAATATCACTTTTCTTATATTTATTAAAATAGGTTAGTAGGGTTTTTTACTTTAGTACCGTAATTATTTAGAAAAAGCAGAAAATAAATAATAATAAAAGAAAAGAAAATAAATAAATAAATATATATATATATATATTAAAGGGCAGCCCGGTGCACTAAGGCTCCCGCTATGCGCAGGGTCCGGGGAAGGGCCTGACCACAAGGGTCTATTGTACGCAGCTTTACCTTGCATTTCTGCCAGAGGCTGTTTCCAAATATATATATATATATATATATAAAATCTGATGGCATTAAGCCATCAGATGTGAGATAAAGCAGTGGTGGCGTGAGAAAGCTGAATGCAGAAACAGAAAAAAAAATACGGAGGAAGAAAGAAAAGAAAGGGGAAAAGAAAAATAAAGGAGAAGAGGAAAAAAGAGATTTTCATTCCAAAGCGTCAAGGTAATTATTCTCATCCTTTCCATTAAAATTTTATGTGATTATGAACATATTTTTAAGGTATATTGGTGGAGAAATAATGCTGAAATAAGAAAATATGATCCTAAGGTTTTTCACATAAAATATTGATTTAGGGGTCGAATAACGATTCATTTTAGCTGAAATTTAACATGTGAGTTTATTTTATCATGAGTGAACATAATCAGAAAGAAAATTTTAGATTTGACTTCAATGACTTGAGATGACTTTTTGACTCAATTTTTTATCCGAAAATAAATATAGCAATATGGGTGTCATTGAATTCGTATTCTTATGAAGATTATGTATTTGAACAGATTTTGATCGTTAGGAAGCGTTATGAAATGCTCAAAGTTTTAAAGTGATTATTCAATTTAATTGAGGTTTAACCCTAGTTTTGAAATTCAGAAAATATGGGAGTTGACATGTTGAGTGGCATCAAGATTAAGAACTTGTTTATAGATTTGCTTAAATTTTTGGGTCTAGGCTAGACATATGGTAATAAGGGTGTTGTTAGTTTCGAAATCTTATTGTGATTATTTATTTGACTAGATTACATTGATTTGGAGGCCCAATGAACAGGGAAGACTCAAGTCCCGAAGTGATTGCTTGATTAATTAAGGCAAGTGAATTTCTAAAGCTTAGTTTAAGCTTGTAGATGCTTGTATTTCCGTGTTATGTGTACTGAGGAGTAATGAGAATTGAACAGGGTTATTAACTGTATGATTGGCCTTAAAAATGAAGATGAGGGGTATAAAATGGTGATCTAATGACATGTATTGGTGGGATTGATATGTTGTAATTTTGGGTTTATTTTGGACATGTGAAATGACTATGTTGATGTGAGATAGAAAAATTATTGTTGTTGTCATATTATTATCGTGAATTATTTGAATATGAATTGATTGCATTGGTTCTGACATATTGTGTTGAGACTAAAAATAATATGAAACAAAAGGGGTCGGGCCACACGCTCTGTGGCAGGTATTATGAAACAAAAGGGGTCGGGCCACACGCTCCGTGGCAGGATATGTATATTGAGGAGACGGGCCACACGCTCCGTGGCAGGTTACATGGATAGAAATGTCCCCCATGGGTTCCGGACTGTAATTCAGAGGATGTGTATCGATAGGACAGACATGCATCATCTCATTACATTGCATCACATTTTGTTGATATTTGTGAATTCATGTTACCCATTTATTGCTCTGTATATGTTGAACTTGACTTGATATGAATCATTGATGAGTATTCGTGGACTGTATTACTGTTATTATTGTACAAGTGTAGAGTCTCAATTGGGTCATTGTTTAGTATGCCCAAGCTTGACAATAGCTGTGGATATTTTGGATTTGTTTTATGCAGGTTGTAGTTAAGGAGATTCGATTGGGAGGATAAGAGTACTTGTACCTATTGAGTTTTGCTTAGTTTTAGTTGTCCACTTGCTGAGTACCGTGTTGTTTGGTACTCACCCCTTGCTTCTACACTTGTGTAGGTTGTGAGCCCAGACCTGCTTGATCTCCTACTGTTTTCTACTACATCCGAGGCTATCATTTCGAGTGTTGAGGTAGCTGTTACATCCATCTAGCGGACATCTCTTACTCTTTAATATGTTTTAGTCTTATTCTAGAGACAAAGAAATTGTGACTGTATTCTCTTTCGTACTTCGGTAATGTATTAGTGGCTTGTACACATGACAACCAATCTTGGGGGAATTTGAGTTTGTTTTATGTGTTTTTGATTAAGTTAAATTTTGATTTATTTTGTTTCCTTCCGCATCTACTTTCCGTTGGATATTAGGCTGGCTTGTTCGGTGGATTGAGATGAGTGCCATCACACCCGGATTTGGGTCGTGACATAAAGTTAAAAAGATTAAGAAATTTATGCTGAAATTTTATGAAATTCTTAATTCTCTTCAAGAAAGTCAAATTTGTCGTTAACGTTTTTCTAATAGGTCGTAATGATCAGGTAACCAAATTGGTAGTTGACAATAACTAATTTGGAATTTAAATATTTAAAAATTTCACCCCGTATAAAAGGAGTTGTGCCTGGCACGTCTAAAGGTTTTAATTTGCATTGCGTTAAGAGTATGAGGGAAAAGAAAAGAGAATGACTTGGGAACCTTATCGAAACCTATTTAATTAATGGCTGTACTCCAAATAGTTTCTTTTATGATACTTCTATGTAGTTTGATATTTAGCTGACTAATCACTCCCTTTTGGTTCAATTCTTCAAATTTATTTAGTAGGATGTATGAGTTTAATTTTCTAGTTTATGCGATCAATCATAGCTTTCGAGAGGTTTTGGTCCTTGATTAATCTAGAATAAATTAAAATGTAGTAAGAGTTTTTGAAATGAAATTACGTAAAACGCAATTTATATCTATATAAAGTTTGGTACATAAAAATTTGATATGGCACCTCTTATCATCAGAATACACAATTTTTCCTTTACCTCATTTTTTTTTTTGATTGTTAACCTTTATTGTCCTATTTATGTTCTATATATAAAAAACTGAAGAGACACTTATATATTCACTTCTACTAATAACACAGTTACACCCTCGTCTCTTCCTCATCCTCAACACGTTCTAACAATTGTAGTGCTCGATCATAGACATAGAGAATAAAATAATAAAAAACATACAATTCTCTTTTGGATAAACTATTTTTGGCAATTCAGTATACACACTCAAAATGATAGATATTATCTTTATTAA
Organism: Solanum dulcamara; assembly: GCF_947179165.1. Classification (NCBI taxonomy): domain Eukaryota; kingdom Viridiplantae; phylum Streptophyta; class Magnoliopsida; order Solanales; family Solanaceae; genus Solanum; species Solanum dulcamara. Next base: position 482,526 of record NC_077241.1, on the reverse strand, counting down.
GATAGTTCACTACTATGTGAAGTACGAATAATTTATCTAGCTTTTAAATTAAAAAAAATATAGTACACACAACATCTAATATTAATCGAGATGTATTTCGTCTCAATGAATAATAATTCTCATTGAAAACTGACGCTCCCAGCGTTTCACTCTTTTACGAAAACAAGGGAACTAAAGTGTCCAAAGGATTTGAGTTTCAGTTCATACATCATCACACCTTCAATTATAACAAACCAGCCCCAAAGACTATACTCCTTAACGACAAACTTTACCGCCTTCCTCCGCCCCACCTCACCGGCGACGGCCGCAGTGAACTCACCTCTCCCAAAATCCACCCAACTATATTCCTTAAACCTAGTAGCTTCTTCTTTTCCTCCATAGAAAATTTCCACAAGAATAAGCATCACAGAAAAAATTAAGGAGGTACTAGAAACCCACAAAATTAAGGCTTAAAATCTTCAAGATTCAGAGTGGGGTTTGCAATTTGGATTGAGTTTGGAAGATTCAAAGAGTTGGAAATGCATAAATGCTTGCTAAGGTAAATATAATTTGTAGTTGCTTTCAGCATTTCTTGGTTTCACAGATAAATTGAACTGTTTCCTTTTTCGAACTGCTTTGAACTGTTTTTCCTCGAGCCTGTCTTTTAGAAACAATCTCTCTGCCTAGTAGATAGTAGTAAGGTCGTACATCTACCCTCCCAAGACCCCACACCCCACTTTGTGAGATAACATCGGGTATGTTGTTGTTGATTGAAACAGGCTTAAATGGGTTAAAAGGGATTTATCGTGTTGCGGTTTTATAGGCTTGTAGAACTACTTTTTGGGTTTTGAAGTGCTGCTTGTATCTGTTTGATTTCATTAGGGAAGTTGAAATAGTAGAATAATGTCATTAGAAATAAAGGGTGAAAAGATGGAATTAGAATCCTCCACTTTTTGTTGTCATATTCAAGTTGAGCACAGATTAACTCATACATCTTTGGGCTTAGTTAAACTTAGGTTCAATCTTTATCGGTGTAATATGGAAATACAACAACATATTAACTGCTTGAGTGTTGAGGGATTATTTGCTTGATGTGGTCATGCATCAGCAAAGAAAAGGAAAGGAAGCATGTCAATGTAAAGGAAAAAGATGTGGTCAATACTAGAATAGTTGCCGAACAACAATCATTATATCAGTGGCATAGGGAGAGGGAGAGGGATTAAAGGTAGCACCTTTAAGGCATTCAAACTTTGATCTAGCTATCAACCATGACAAGAAACAACAGAAGTAACCATAAGAAATAAAGCACGAAGGACTGCTCGAAAGATAGGAGATTTAGTAGAGAAAGGACCTAAAACAGAGATCAGGATGTTGCTGAGAGTAAGAGATTCTTCGGGGAGATGAGAGCATGATGTGGTTGAGCCTTGATTATTGCACTTTATGAAAGGAAAAAGAGTTGGAAAATAATTTTCCTCTTTGTGATCTGAATGGCATCAGAACTGATGGAAAAGAGTTTGGGAAATACTCTATTTTTGCTATTTTTTTTCTGTGAAAGAAAATGATTTTTTTGCTTGGTATTGATCCTTTCCCTTTCTGAGTCATCATTTGCACGAAATTAAAACTCTAGGTGGGCAATGTGCTGTGAATTTGCAATCATCAAGTTAATCTTTTGGTGAAATTAACAGGTTTTCCTCTCTTAGAAAATCGTTTTTTTTGGACAATCGTGGTTGAACGTGAATGGAATTGGATTGGCAAATTGAGTTGGATTAAGATTTGATATTGAATTGTGGTTTGTGAACTGAATTTACCAGAGATTGATGCTATCATTCATTTTGTTCACTTTATAAAAACTCATCTGAACGATTGTGAAGTAAATTATGTTCGTAATGATAGTTTGATACTAATTAACCATATTTTGTGATTGTTTTTTATTTGTATTTTAAGTATATTGTTTGGTTTTAAGTCGTTATGACTGGTAAATGCTGTGGAGCAGTGGGACCCTAATTCCTGTGTCTGCTCTTTCTATTAAATTTATTTGAATTTTTGTAATGCACATTATCAATCTGAAGTTGGTGTTTTGTCTTATTCTTGAATATTTTAGGAAAAGAAATGTCTTTGCTTGCAATGACGGAGCTTAGATTTGGTTACTGATAAACCAAATTGGAGAAGCTATCATGACAATTCTTGAAGACGTTCTTGAATTACATGTAATGGCTGAGTTCTGAAATTTCTGCACTGCCCATTTGAAGGTATGCTAAAAAGGTCGAAGCTTTTAATTCACATATGTGAAGAGGTAGGATCTCTGACTAGGAACCCTACTTTTGCATTTTGTACTTGTGTGACTGATGACAAGTGTGATAATGCTAAAGTCAGGGGCGATGGGTCGGAGTCTGAGAATGAATGGGAAAGATTGCTTAAGCCTTTTGACTTCAAACAACTCCAAAGATCACTCAATAAAATTACCCCGTATCAGCTCAATAAATTATTGGCACTGCCTTTGGATGTACCAACATCGATGGAGCTATTCGAGTGGGCCGGTAGCCAGATGAGCTATTGCCACTCATTTGATGTCTACTATACTTTGATTGATAAACTTGGTGCTGCCAAGGAATTTAAGATTATAGATAGATTGTTATTACGGATGAAAGATGAAGGAATAGTTTTCAAAGAGTCCCTCTTTATTATGATAATGAGGCATTACGGAAGAGGTGGTTTACCAGGGCAAGCAACTAGAATACTTTTGGATATGTGGAATACTTTCTCTTGTGAACCCACATTTAAGTCATACAATCAAGCGTTAGATACTCTGTTAGCTGGAAATTGTCCCAAAGTTGCTCCAAATGTATTTTATGAAATGTTGGGGAAAGGTATTTCTCCTTCTGTATTCACTTTTGCTCGAGTGATACAAGCATTATGCATAATCAATGAGGTAGACTCTGCTTGTTCACTTCTCAGAGACATGACAAAACATGGGTGTGTACCAAATTCAGTTATTTACCAGATTCTTATTCATGCACTTTCAAAGTCTAATCGGGTAAATGATGCGTTGAAACTTTTGGAGGAGATGTTTCTTATGGGTTGCATACCCGACGTCAATACTTTCAATGACATTATCCATGGGCTTTGCCGAGCTGATAGGATTCATGAGGCTGCAAAACTGGTTGATCGGATGCTTCTTCGAGGTTTCACCCCTGATGCTATAATTTATGGCATTCTGATGCATGCTTTATGTCGAACAGGGCGAGTAGATGAAGCAAGGGTTCTTCTCAACAAAGTACCTGAACAGAATAATGTCCTCTTTAATATGTTGATCAATGGCTATGTGACTAATGGACGGTTTGATGAAGCAAAAGCCATTCTGAATGAGAAAATGTTGATTAAAGGTTATCAACCAGATGTTTATACATACAACATTCTAATTCGAGGTCTTTGCAAGAAGGGAATTTTGTGTTCGGCTCATGAAGTTGTAGACGAAATGTCATCCAAAGGTTGCCAGCCCAATGCAATTACATACACAACCTTGATTGATGGCTTCTCCAAGGCTGGCCGTCTACAGGAAGCTTATGACCTTGTTACTGAGATGTCAGCAAAAAGTCTCAGCCTAAATATAGTGGGTTATAACTCTCTTATATCAGCTTTGAGTAAACAAGGAATGATCCAGCAGGCATTAGAAATTTTTGGTGATATGTCAAGCAACGGATGTAAACCAGACATTTTTACATTCAATGCTCTGATTTTAGGCTTTTGCAAGATTGACAAGATGGATGAAGCTTTGGGGATATACCGAGATATGTTCTTGGAAGGAGTTATTGCCAATACAGTTACCTACAACACTTTGATTCATGCTTTCTTGAGGAAAGGTAAAACCCAAGAGGCGCTTAAGCTTGTAAATGATATGTTATTCAGAGGATGCCCCCTTGATGAGATCACATACAATGGCCTCATAAAAACACTTTGCAATGATGGAGCAGTTGAGAGAGCACTGGGACTTTTTGAAGAAATGATGAGAAAGGGAGCAAAACCTAATCATGTAACGTGCAACATCTTGATCAATGGCTTTTGTAGAGTAGGTAAGGTTCAAAATGCCCTTGAGTTTCTGAGAGACCTGATACATCGTGGATTAACACCTGATATAGTCACATATAACAGTCTAATAAATGGCCTTTGTAACAATGGTCGAATTCGAGAAGCTCAGAACCTCTTTGAAAAATTAGAACTTGAAGGAGTCTGTCCTGATACTATCACTTATAACACCTTGATTTCTTCCTATTGTAAAATGCGCATGCGTGATGATGCTTACACCCTGTTTACTAGAGGCATAGCTGTTGGTTTCATTCCCAATAATGTCACATGGTACATACTAGTTAGAAATTTTGTTCGAAAGAGTTATGAGTCAGTTACTACTTTGACTTAAATTATTCAATATGAGTAAGAACTGACATTTTTGAATAAGATTATATTCGTGTTGTTGTTGTTCTTATTTTTATTGATCTTTTGTTGTCCATTAACATATTTCAGAAAATTGTCTTGTGATCAAATGTCTTTATGTTACCAAATAGACGACCATGACATTTTACGTTATATGCTTGTGTCTTTCTTTTTCCTTGATGCTTTTGATTCGTATCTTTGAGGTCCAGTAATAGAAGAGTTCTTTGTGATTTTGTGCAAAGTATCTTGTGAAACTTGAACTTTTGTTATAGCTAACATTGTTTAGCTAATATGAAGCAAGCCAAGGATAATTATTGGGGTAAACTAGAGCAATTTTTTCTGTCCTGATTTTTGGCTGTTACTAAAGAATGCAGAACTGATTTTTCTGCGTGGATAGTTGTATTTTATTTGGGATGTATCAGATTGTTCAATAAGACAAATTACATAAACATATGGTCTACCCTGCATGGCCTGCATTTTCATCGAGAATTAACCTTTTGGGCAGTGTCTGCAACAGTGTTAGCTTCTCTATAGCAGTGAGCAAAATAGAATTGTCCCTTCTCTTTCAAATCTTCAATCTTTTCTATGATGCTCCTAATTTGCCAGTGAGAAGTCATTTTCTTGTTGATGGAGTTGATCACAATCATCGAGTCAGATTCAATTATAACATTCAGGATCCCATTGTTGATGCACCAGTTTATACCAATTAGAATAGCAGAAGCTTCTGCGAAATTGTTGGTACAATTTCCAAAAAAGATCTAAAAGCCATGACCAAATTCTCATTATGATCTCTTAGACATCCTCCTCCTCCACTCGCTCCAGGATTACCCTTAGAGCATCCATCTGTGTTAAGCTTGTAGTCAGGTGGTTTAGCCCATTTAATCGGAATGATTTTTAGAATAGGTTTGATCCTTGTCAACTTTTCCATGAGGGGGTTCCAATCAAAGATATGAGGAAGGTTAAAGTGAACTCTTACAAGGAGCAGCATAGAATCTTTGATAAGGTTAATAAGCCTATAGGAGAACGTCTTTTCTTCTTCATATCTGAATGCACATCTTTTCTTCCAAATTTCCCAACAAATATCCCAGATTCTAGTAGGTTGCTCTCCTTGAAAGAAAATATGTTCAATGTATTCAGGCTTAGGTGTTTTGCAACAGTGGCAATTCGAAAGGCCCGTGAATCCAAACTTCTTAACTGCATCATCAGTAGGAAGTCTTCTATTAAGGAGTCTCATCATGAAGAATGAGACTTTGAATGGAAGTGTTTTGTTCCAAATTCTTGAGGCAGTGAATGTAGAACTTCGAAATTGCTTGAGATTTTCCCATGCAGACCTGCAAGAAAAGTTACCGGCATTAGTAATAGTCCATATAGGATGATCTGATACCTGTTTAGTTGGGACACTAATGTTGGTAATTCTCTCAACCCATTCTGCAGGAAAAGCCTCTGTTAGTTTATTGTGATCCCAGGCATTATGTTGAGTAAAATCTCTGACTTTTTACATATTGATCTCCCCATTGTGAGCTATTCTAGCTAATGGACCTTGTCCTATCCAGTTGTCCCACCAGAATGAAGATGATCTCCCATTTGATATGGGCTTCAGCTTCTTCTCTGATTTCCATCAATCTCTTCCAAATGTGAGATTGTCCACGCTTCCAACTAAGTTGATTGGGATGTGCTTTGCTGCAATATTTTGCAACCAAGAAGTCCTTCTAAAATTCCACCAAGCTTTAGTTGAAAATGCTTTGTTAATGTCATGAATAGAACGGAAACCTGCACCTCCTTGTTCAGTGGCATAGCAAAGAGAATCCCACTTGAACCAATGATGCTTCTTTTCTCCGTTAGTGTTCCCAAAGAAATTAGCACATTGGTTTTCCAAAAGAGTAAGAGTGGACTTTGGGGGATTAACAGCAGAAAGAATGTGCATTGGTATGGAATAAAGAACAGCTTTAATCAAAACTGCTTTCCCCCCAAAAGACATCATCTTTCCGTTCCAACCCTGAATCCTTCTAGAGACTGGGGCAGAAATGTCATTGAAATACTCCACCTTCTTCTTTCCAATGTAAATTGGTGCTCCAAGATAAGTAAAAGGAAAATTACCCTTGACAAAGCCAGTGAGCTTGTTAATATCATTAGCCACTGATTCCTTGGCTTTAGGATGGATAAAAAATTGAGACTTATGTTTCAGAAGAGGTAGGTGGTTTGGACATGTGAAGAGGAGAGTCTCAAATGCACCAGTGCGGAGATGTGAGAGGCTGGCCATGGATTGTTTCAGAAGAGGTAGGGGTAGGCCGAAGAAATATTGGGGAGAGGTGATCAGACAGGACATGGCGCATTTACGACTTACCGAGGACATGACCCTAGATAGGAGGGTGTGGAGGACACACATTAGGGTAGAAGGCTAGTACATAATGGTTTTATTCTCCCTTATTCGTAGGCGTATTAACGCACTATGATTTCTTGTACTCTGATGTATGCTATTTATGGTATTTATGTTATTATCCAATAATAATATCTACTGTTTTTGTGCTTTGATTATAATATTGTTTGGACCGTTTTCGTCATCTACTTATTTATTCTAATATTCTTGTCTGACCTTTTTCTATGCTTTTATTGAGCCGAGGGTCTTTCGGAAACAGCCGTCCTACATTGGTAGGAGTCAGGTCTGCGTACACTTCACCCTCCCCAGACCCCACGATGTGGGATTTCACTGGGTTGTTGTTGTTGTTGTATGTTGATTAATCACCTGGCCTGACATGTTAGTATAATCATTTAGACATTATATAATAATTTGAATTGAAGTACTGTCAGTTGAACTGAAAAGGATGGTATCGTCAGCATAAGTTAAGTTAGTGGTACAAGGTCCCTTTTTACACATCCCATAAGATTTGAAGTCAGGAGAACGAGTGATACCATTAAGCATTCTAGAAAAAAATTCTGAGGCTATGACAAAGAGAGATGGAGAGATAGGGTCTCCTTGTCTTAAGCCTCCAGAAGATTTGAAAAATCCATATCTAACACCATCTACGGCCACTGAGTACCAAACATTGGTAATCAATCTCTGAATGAGCTTAATCTAATATTCAGACAACCCAAGTTTTTTCATGATTTGCCAAAGGAACCTCCATGAAACTCTTATCATAGGCTTTAGACATGTCCAGTTTAAAGATGACATTTAAACCCTTCTTGTCTCTGGTCATGTTATGCACCATGTCTTGTGTTAACATGATGTTATCAGTGATGGCTCTACCTTTGATGAATCCAGACTGATTAGGAGAAATGATTTTAGGAAGAATAGAAGTCAGTCTGGTATTAAGCAATTTGGAAATGATTTTGGAGGAAACATTTGCAAGGCTGATAGGTCTAAGCTCAGAAAGAGACTCAGGGTTGTCTACTTTAGGAATCGTGACAATGCAAGTGTGAGTCATGTATCTAGGTAAATCATTTCCAGAGAAGAAATAGCAAACCATATCCAGTAGATCTTGAGCAATGATGTCCCAAGAATCCTGGTAAAAAGCCAGCGGTAACTCCGTCAGGTCCAGGAGCAGAGTTTGGATTAAAAGAAAAGACAATATCTTTCAGTTCTACAATATCAGGCACTCTGGTAAGATGATCATTATCCTGCTCGGAGATCACACTTTGAATACAATCCAAGCTCCTAATATCCTTAACTGAAAAGATTCTCTTAGAAAGTGACAGCCTCCCGGCTATCTGATCCTCATCTTCAGTCCATTGTCCTGACTTGTCCTTGATCCTGTGAATATTAAGCTTTCTTCTTTTTCGATTGACCGAGGCATGAAAAAATTTAGTATTGAGATCACCTTCTTTAGCCCATTGAAGGTTTGCTTTCTGTCTCCAATATGATTCTTGAATTTTCAGGTGCGTTGTCAACTCTGCCTTCTTCTTGTTCAACTCAGCTCTAGATTGATCATAATTAATGGTTAAACAATTTATCTTCTAGAATGACAATCTCATTTTCCAATTGTTTTGTTTCCGTAAAAATATCTCCCAAAATACTTCTGGACCAAATCGAGAGTTTAGAGCATGTCTATATAAGCTTCTGATGGAACTTCCAGAAAGGGTCTCCAGTGATATTCCTGCTCCATACCTCTTGAACGATACTATTGTACCCATCTTGTTTAGTCCAAAGATTCAAAAACCTAAAATACCTGATAGAAGGAGCTTTGGCGGTAGGAACTCTGATTAGTACAATCCAGAGAATCATTGCAAAATAACCAAATTTTGTTGTTGATATTGTTGAATGCTTGAGAGAAGCCCAAAGTTCTTTTATAATTGTGAAGCTTGTTACCCTTAGCTTTAGGCCCCAAAATAGAGTTTTTGGCCAAAATCATCCTTAAACTATACTCCAAGCTTAGATTACATATTTAAAATATTATTCTTCGCAAAAAAACATCCTCCAAGTATTTAAAATTTAACAATTTTCATCCTTCTGCTAGAATTTTTTAGAAAACTAACAAATCCTACAGAAATCAAGTCACCCATTTGTATTTTTATTCTAAAATATGCCAAAAATATTATCGTGAACTTTTTGGACAATTGAGTTTAACATTATGCAAAATCTTTTAATTCATAGTTTTTTCCATTTATTTTTCATGTGATTTAATATTAAAAAATTACCAGTTGAAATATGTTTCTTCTCAACTGAATCTTCTTAAGCGGTGTTTGTAGGAGACTTCCACTTCTAATAATGGAGAATGAAACTCAAATGCGAGACATAATCAGAATTTTGATTAAAAATTCGAATGCGAGACATAAATAAAACTTTGATCACCTTAATATCATATTGCACCGAAAAATTATTGATCTAACTACAATTTGACTTTAAAAAAGGTGAAGATAATTAAGCTCCATCTTCTTTCCGTTGGTAAAAGAGAAGAAGAGCAGATCATGTATCCTCACACCTTCCTAACATTTTTTGTTTTAGTAATCAATGGTGTCCACGATTTTTAATATTCTTTTTTTAGGAGCTTTTTATAGAAGATAACGAATTATGCAGAAAAACTTTTTGTTCACATGAATTGCACATGTTTTTGTAGGATCCCTTAATTTTTTGACAATATCTAACTGAAGGATGAAAATTGTTAACTTTCAAATATTTGGAGGACGTTTTCTGTAAAAAAAAAATATATTTTAAGGATGTAATTTAAGTTTGAGGTATAGTTTAAGGATGTTTTTGACCAAAAACTACTCCAAAATAGCTATAATAGAAATATTATTGGACACTTTTAGGAATTTCAGTCGATCCATATAAGTGTACTAATCATTGAGTGGTGAGTATTTGTGCTGAGAGCTTAACTCTTGATCTTGTGTTTGGGGCAGATATAACTCCTCGGTTGACATTGTGATTGACCGAGGGATGTGCTCTTCTAGGAGATAAGTTATGCCTTTTTGTGATTTCTTCAAAAGCTTGTGAGACATTGGGGTCAGAATCATCATGAGCGCTAAATGTATTCATAATATGATCTTCAGATTCTTCTTTGCCATCTTCACCTTGGGCTTCAATCTCATCATCACTAGTATATGCTTTCTCCTCTTCAGTGTCCATGTCTATATCTGGGGGTTCTGTTTCTCTTTCATAGTTAACCATTTGTTTCATGTTGGGAATGTAGTTATTCTGAGATTGTTGTGACACAGTTCTTGCAGGACTAGTGGGACTGCTATATTGAAGATTTTGGAGATCTTTCTCAGGAGATTCAAAATCGTTTGTTGCTCCTTGTTTGATAATGAAATCTGAGATGAGACAGATCATGATTTTTAAAATACGTGTGTTTTTATTTTCTGTTCTTTATTGTTCTTGCTGTAGTAAGGGACCAGATTGAACGATAGTTGTGTGAGCTTACAGGCCATCACTTAATTTTATAGCTATTAGTAAAAAAGATCAATTCTACATACGGTTATAGAGTTGATTAAAAACAATAACTACACACTCATAATAACAGTAACATGAAAAATAGTACACCATACAACTTTAAGCAATGTATATAATTAGATCCTGACTGAAAATATTTTACTGGAAATTTGGCTTACATCATAAATTCATGTTTCATTTCCGGAGTACCTTGAAATATCACTCAAAGTGTTATTTCATGTAGTCTATCGAAAGTAGTGAGGGGAGTTAAGCTGGTCGACTCTTTGCCTATGACTATAATTGTACACATGTAAGCAAGGTTGCTACAGATACTACCTACTTTTTGGTGGCGACTTCTTTCCTTATCGTGATCGCTACAAAATTTCAAATTCGTCACAAATACATCTTTGGTGGAGGCTTTTCTTTGTATTTGTGGACAAAGGAGACTGAAATTAGAGGTATAATTCAAACATCTGCTAGCTCTCAAGAGGCAGATTTCAAACAAAACACTGGAGAATTAATGAAGATGAATGAATTAAAAAGAAAATGGATGGTAATTACTTCATTCTCAGTGTCACAAATAATAGATACATTTTCAGAAAGGAGGAGTATGCTTAAGAATACAAAAGTCTTCTAGCAAAGCTTCACCATTTCCAGAACACATTAGAACCACACTTGTATTTGTCCTTGCCTTCGCACTCCAATGCCAAGTCGTCACTTATAAATGGCACTTTCTGAATTTAATTTGTAAACACACAAATATTAGCAGCATATCATTTAATTTGTTCAATAAAAAGGGTTGAAATTATTACCTTTTGCTTGGCTAGGTCTTGGCATCCGGTGAAGTTCTCGGGGAACTTGCAAGTTCCAAACTGAACAGTGTATGCCCTTGCAAAGTTTGCACCACTTGTCGCCAACCTCTTCTTGTCATTCAATTCCTGTATATATCGAAAAACACGTTTCTTATAAGTTATGTAAAATTAGTTCATGGCCTAACTCACCCAAAAGTTCGGAACCACCCATCTAATTAGTGAGACTTTTTCATTTTTTAACAAGTTATGATCCGGAGTAATAATATATATATTCGAAAATGAAAGGGACTAATTAATACTCTCTCCGTTTTAAAAAGAATGACTTAGTTTGACTTGACACAAAATTTAAAAAAATAAAAAACACTTTTGAATCTTGTGATCTTAAATTAAAGTAATGTTAAATGTTTTTAATCTTATGGTACTAAACATATCAGGTGAAAAACTAAAATTAAAGTGTGTGCATTTTTTTTAAGCAAACAAAAAAAATGTCATTCTTACCTTGTTGGCTTTGCTTTTCTCAAGATAGTCGTCGATGACGCCAGCATTGGCAGAGGAAGCAGTGGTGAAAAGGGCAGCAGCAAGGCCAAGGAGAGCCACTCTTCTTCCGGCTGCTATTTGGTCATTGTCCTGGTTAGAGGATTGTTGTTGAGCCTTAATGATGACTGGCAATTTCTGAAGTGATGGGGAAGCCATAGAAACGGCATATTTTGATGTGAGTTCAGATGAACCCATGCCAGACACAGCATAGCTACATGCCAATACACTTGAGTTCATTGCTGCCATATTCTACTATAATCTTGGATCTCAATCACGATTTTTTTTTTAATTTGATACACTTTTTAATTATTTGTTTTGGTGATGGATTTTGTTATATTGTCAACATGGATAGTGAGTGTAATATAAAGTTGTGGTAGGAGTGTGGATAAGGTGAGATTGCCTCACTCCCTATTGGCTAACTTGGTTTCTTCTTTTAGTATGCATCCACATGTGTGGTGAACATGAGCCATTAAGAGTGGATCAATATCTGAATAGGCATAATGCATAACCGCATCTCTTATCTTGACATCAAATCATATTTATGTTGTTAAACTTTGAGTATGCATAGTTAGTCACTAAAACTTGTATAAAATTAAATAAATAGACATATTCTTTCTACATGGTGTCCGACATGATAATTTTGTATCCTACATGGCGTCCTACGTATATTATGTCACGTGGGATCCGTATGTCTATTTGCTCAATTTTATATAAATTTATGTGCCTACTTGTGCACACCCAAAGTTGAATGACATAATATCAATTGAATTCAAGTTAAAGGGCATATTTATGTATTATGTCATCCGAATATATGTTTTCTTGGAATTTATATTCTTCTGCAAAGGCAAACCCAAAAATTTGAAGATTCTGGATACACTAATTGACTTATAATAAAAATAGTAAAATGGAGTGTTGGCCAGGATCAACCCCTGGTTGCAGGCAAGGGCGGCGCCATTATCTTCGGCGAGAAATTATACTAACCCCAGGTTGCAGCCTTGTAGGGGTAGATTCTTGGACTTACACCAGCGGACAAGGTGCATTTCTATGCCCTCTAAGGTTGCACTATTTGTTTTCCGAAGTTAACGGCTGCACATGTACCCCACTTATACATGTGGATCTGCCTTTGTCTGGCTGTTGAATCAATAGGTAAATAATTGTGCATTTCCAAGGGATGTTCTCCTACTTTTTTAATTAATGTAAAAGTAAATAACGACAAATAAAATAATTGAGAAGCTAATTAAAATTTAATCTATGTAATTTTTAAAACTTGAGATCTTAAACATGTCCTTATAGTATTTACATACCATAATATTTGCCTTATTTTAAAAATTTTGAAACTTTTATCTTAAAACATGTCATGACTAGAGGTGTGACTATGAAAAAATCTCATTACACTAGTATAGTTTATAGGCATGTACTTATTCTTTTTTTAAAAGAGTGCTACAAGGAAATAGTATGAACAGAAGAAATATTATTCATCATCTTTTCTGTAAATATATACGTAATTAATTTCAAAGGAAGTTAAAGACAATGGTCCAAAGATCTCCAATTTGATGTTCGACATCTTTTTACTAATTTGAACCATGTAATCAATAGCTTTTTAGTGTTCATGACTTCATGTATTATAATTTACACCTATAGTTATTTTCAAGTAGAACAATGTGTGAACTGTGAAGTGGCCGCGCTAATCTGAAAACAAATTAATGGAAGATACTAAAAGAAGGAAATTAAAGGGCAGAGGAAATTAAGGCTTCAATGTAATACCCAACCCACGCGTGGGTGCTTTTAAACTTAAATATCACAATAACAATAATCACATTACGAAACTTCTTGATCCCCAATTAATTCGATTCATTTCATATACATACATATCTCGATCGTGTTCTTTCTTTCTTTCTTTGAGTCCAAGGTACGAAAGATATCAATCATTTGAGTTAGTTTTCACTTCCGCTACATTAAAGTCTTACTCCATATGATACATTTGACTAATTATGTAGTTTCAATCTATTTTTAGTACAGTAGAAAGTAGAAACAAGATGAGCAATGAAAGAGGTGCCCCTCGTTTGAATGAGAGGATCCTTTCATCTTAGTCCAGACGATCTGTTGCTGCCCATCCTTGACATGACCTCGAGATAGGTACACGTTTCATTTTTTTTGATTCTTCAGTGTTTTCATGTACTAGCTATTTGGTCTCATTCTGCTTCTTCAATGATCGATAGCTATATATGTACTAACGTTTTCAATGTTGTGAGTACACTAAATTAATTCACTCCGTCATCCCGTGACATATATATATATATACACATTGCATCAATCGCTTTACAGGTAATTGAGATAACAAAAGGAAGAAAAGTTAAGTATCACGTACCGAATGCTAGCTCTTACCATATTGTAGATATATCTTAATCCTTTTACGCGTATATATGACTTGCAGGTTGATCGAGAGCTATATTCATCAGTAGTTTACCCTCAGAACTATGGCTTCATTCCTCCAACGCTATGTGAAGATAGTGACCCCATGGATGTATTAGTCCTCATGCAGGTTCATTTCTTCACAAAAAACAGAGCAAACAGGGGACATATATACTATATAATTGAACAAAAATGTACTTTTTCCCAACAGGAACCTGTCCTCCCAGGTTGTTTTCTTCGAGCTAGAGCCATCGGACTAATGCCTATGATCTATCAGGTTTCTAATTATATTTATCCTTACAACTAATAAGGATCAAATTAGAGACTAATAACAAAAAATAATTCTTAATTTAATTATATTCAGGGAGAAAAGAATGATAAAATTATAGCAGTATGTGCTGATGATCCAGAATATCGCCACTATACTAACATAAATCAGCTTGCCCCTCATCGCTTAGCTGAAATTCGCCGATTCTTTGAAGGTTGTATGCTCTTTTAATTAAATTATATATTTATTTATGTGTATCTCTCTATATATATGTGCAAGTGACAATTATTTATGTTAGACAAGAAGAATGAGAACAAAGAGGTTGCTGTTGATGAGTTTCTCCCATCAAATACGCAGGTTTTAATATTGAAGGATTGCACTTGAGGGAAGTGATAATGCTATGGTGAGAGACAAATGTTAAAAAAGGAATGAGACCATACTATAGAGCTATCCCTAGCTTTATAATATGAGAACTTTGGAGAAGGAGGAATAGAATGAAGCACGAGGGAAAGAAGACATCAATTCAGAGAGTTATTCATAATATTATCAGAAACATTTTCATGATGATTTAAATGTGGAAGCCTAATATGAAATGTCCTAGTAATTGGCTAGATATGATTAAAGAATTGGAAGGTTATAGTCCCAAAATGAATCTAACAAGAGTATTGTGGGATTTTCCACCAGTAGGACGGCTAAAATACAACACAGATGGGGCTTCGAGGGGAAATCCATGTATAAGCTCATATGCCTTTTGTTTGAGGAATGAAAGTGGGGATTTACTGTATATAGAGGGAGCTACTATTGAAAACACCACTGACACTGTAGCAGAGGCGAAGACGATTCTAGAAGCATGTAAACATATCAGGCAAGAACAACACAATAATATAATCATTCACACAAACTCTGTGCTATTGTACAAGATTCTAGAAGGAAAATGGTCATGTTCCTGGATAATCACAGAGATGGTGACAGAAATCAAAACATCCTTACAGGACAAACAACATACATTCCAGCACATTTTCAGGGAAGGAAATCAACTAGCAGACTACTTGGCAAATATTGCAATCGATAAAGGAGGGTGGAACTACCAAGATTTCAGCTGTTTGGAAGTAGCAGGAACTACCAGTTATAAACTAAAATGTCCCTATTTAAGAGTTACTCCAACAAATGGATAGAGAGGACAGGGAGGTTCAAAGTGTTAAATGTTTTGTTTTTGGTTGTTTGTTTATTTCTTTCCTAGTCGATTGGGCCATGTAGAAAATGAGCTTTGTCCGAGATGGTGTAAGGTAGTGTTTATACTCATTACTTCATCAATAAAATACCAAAAATTAACCAAAAAAAACCCCATCAAATACTGCTGTTGAGGCCATCCAGTACTCTATGTAAGAATGTAACAGTTGTCTACATGCTACTACTAATTATATATGTTCAAAAAGAGGTTTACATTCGTACTACAGTTGTGCAGGGACCTTTATGTTAAATATATATTACAGACCTTGAGGAAGTAAACTCATGTTTCATATATGGGAAGTGAAAATAACAACAACAACATACTCAGTCAATTCCCACAAAATAGAATTTGGAGAAGATTGAGTGTACGCAGACCTTACAACATATACGGGAAGTGATATATCATTTAAATAGGAGTAATTTTGTTTTACTGCCATTGAGATGTGCATGCTAAGAGGGATCATCTTCTTGATTATTATTTTTTTTTACCTTTTTTCTAAATCAATGCTTGTATCTCTTTTTGGTGTATATTAATCTCAAATTCCAATCTTGTTTGAGTTAAAATTCTCTTCAATTAATTACCCTTTTTTGAAATAAAAATAGATTGCAAAGTTCAACATTTGGAAGGGTAGTTAAACAACAAGAGATCAGCAATGGACCAACCTCAGATGAGCCCAATAAGAAAAAGAATCCATTAGATGGGCCCAATACGATGGTCATTTCCACAAATAACATAACATTAATTAGAGGAGAAACTACTAGACATGCATCCATATCATATATATTAATTCTATCTATACTTTTAAATAATTATGTATTTTACTACTAAATAAGAGTTTTCTACTATATATTGAGGAAAATACACGTAGATACATGTATTTTTGCTATCAGATACACAAAAATAGGGAGAAAGGTGAGTGAAATAGGGAGAGAGACAAGCGAGATAGTCATGTATCTCAGATACATGCTAATCACACTAGATACACACTACGCATATGTAACACCCCCAAAAATTTTCCCTAAGATTCGGACCTTTCTTGTATTCGTGTAGGGTCGAACTCAATTATTGTGAAGCGTGGGCATGAGTTAGGATAAGTTCCTAAGTAATTAAAGAGTGTTAGAGGTGATGTGGGGTCATAAGGGATCCTTAGAGCCAAGCTAAGTCCAAATGAATTCGTCTTGGGTAAGTTGTATAAGGAGTTTGTATAAGGGTCGACTTCTAACGACCATATCGTTTGAAATATGATGATCTGGATGGTCCACGACCTATTAAATTAAAGGTCGTCGAGTCTTCTTTCCAACGCCACCAAGAGTATAATTTTTGGAGTTCGGAGTCAAAAGATATGACGATCCTAAGACGGACGGGTACTGCAAGAATTTCAGGCCTGAGCGGTGACTGCAGGAAACCTAGGCTTGGCGCCGCAGTGGCGCGACGCGCCACTATCGTGCCAGGAACAAGCCTCAGTAGTTTGGTCCCTGGCGCGGCGCGCCACTAGGAGATGTGCAGGGTTTTTAAGCCTATTTTCCAGAATCCAGAAAATATGGGCTTGGCGCTGTAAGGGCGCGACGCGCCATTATCGCGCCACAAAACAACCTCAGTAGTTTGGTCCTTGGTGCGACGCGCCACTATCATATGTGCAGGTTTTAAGCCTAAATTCGACTTGGCGCCGTAGTGGTGCGACGCGCCACTATCACGCCAGGAGCATTTTTAGCCTATTTTCCAGATTTTTGGAGAAAGGGCAATTTGGGTATTTTCCCAAATTATATATACACCATCCTTGGACGTTTTGGGACCATTTTTCAGTCCCTCTCTCTCTCTCTAAAAGCCCTAATATTTTCCCTCTCTTCTTCTTCTTTTTCTTCTCCAAATCCTTCTCCAACAAAGGGTGCCTTCAAGAGTTTCAAGGATTCAAGCCTTCCATTGAAGACCTAACATCAAGGTTTCTTCAAAGTTTTCAAGCGAGGTATGTAAGGCTAACCTAAAATATGGATTGAGTTCTTTCATATGCCCATGTATGTGTTGGATAGGAGTTATGAAAGATTTGAACTTTTTAGGATAGTTTTCTTGAAACTTTTCCTAAACCCTAGAATATCTTTATGTACTAGAAATTGATGGATGATTTCATGACTTGATTATTAAATAGTCAACTTTTATATTATTGACTACAAATGTATCTTTGTATATAGATTTATAGGTATTGACGATATTCTTGAGTTGAGTTTTGTTGAGAGTATGGATTCATGTTTCATTCACATGAACCCAAGATGAGATTTCTTTTGTCATAATTGTCTTGAGGTTGAGGTGGATGGTTTTGTGTACATATGTATTGATT
This sequence comes from Solanum dulcamara, assembly GCF_947179165.1. Lineage (NCBI taxonomy): Eukaryota > Viridiplantae > Streptophyta > Magnoliopsida > Solanales > Solanaceae > Solanum > Solanum dulcamara. The sequence goes on along the minus strand of NC_077241.1, from coordinate 464,661 downwards.
GGAATGAAAAGAATGAATTGGATAATTAAGAATGTCCCTTTGTTTCTATAAATTTAACACATGACTAAAATAAGGATTTTGGAGTAGATGTTTGACGATTAATGTGATGATGATGTTTGATAATGATGTGATGATAATAATTGATAATGATGTGATGATAATAATTGATAATGATGTGATGATAATAATTGATAATGATGTGAATGATGATGTTTGATAATGATGTGATGATAATAATTGATAATGATGTGATGATAATAATTGATAATGATGTGGATGATGATGTTTGATAATGATGCGAATGGTGATGTTTGACGATGGTGTGAGTGATGATGTGAATGGTGGTTATTTACCATATGCAGAATAATTGATGAAGAGGTTATGTTGATGAGGATGTTGTGTGATGAAGTAGATTAGAGTCTAATGTGATTATGTGACATGTGAATTGCATAATTCGAATTGATTGGAGTCTTATGAATGTTTTGAAAATAAATGATCTTTTGAGAAGGAGTTTTAAATAAATGATTTGTGAACCTTTTTGCATAAACTATTTATACACTATTTTGGGTCTAAAGAATGATTATTTTCATCTATGATTTAAAAAGAGTTTAAGCATGAGTTGAGTTTGAGAAGTATTTTAATTATTTTTGAACACGAGTATTTTGAGTATAAATGAGTTGAGCATTTCTACTTTAAAAATGTCGATTTTTGAGATTGAGTCGAGATTGTATAACTTTTAAAGAGAAGAGTTTGATGATTTGAGATGAGTCAATTTGAAAGAAGGTCCAATGAGGCCAGATTTGAGTTGAGTTTTGAAAAGAGTCTAATGAGACTTTTTGAATATCTTACTCACTTGATAGATATGAGTATATTGAGTCTTGGAAGGAGTATCGAGCACCGAATTGGGTAAGAGTATAGTCCATACTCGAACTAATAAACTACGTCGCCAAACGTAGGAGGGGATGGAACCGTTAAAGTCGGATGCTTCCCATGGGATCGAACCGTTAAAGTCGGATGTTTTCCATTTTATTGTCCTGACATTATAGGACTTGGTTGGATTGGATCCATGATTGGTTGAGCGTTCATACCCTGGAAAAGTATGGACGGACGTGGCAACAATGTCGAATTGTTGTACTATCACTCGCTCATATGGTGATAGTTGTCGGTTAGAGAAACTCCCAAATTGAGTGGATTATGCATGATATGATTGGTTTGACTATGATTGTATATGAGTGAGTTGAATCGTAAAACATTGCATAATTTAATTTGCATATTTATTGAGTTGAGTCCTTTGAGTTGATTGTTGAGTTGATTGTGTACGATTGGATTGGATTTGATGATGTGTGATAGATTGGATTAGATGATATGTGATTTGGGTTGAATAGAATGGTATGTGATTGGATCAGATCGGATGGTATATGATTGGATTTGAACTGTATTGTACATGATTGGATTGGATTGGATTGTATGGCGTGTGATTGGTCTTTGTCTAAATGTATTCTTACTTTAGACTTATGATACTTTGACTGAGTCTCTCTTATCTTTATGATTTGAGATATTTGAACAAATATTATTCTTCCTTGAGGTATGTTTCATTCCGCCATATTACATACTCGTACATTCCATGTACTGACGTTCATTTGGACCTGCATCATTTCATGATGCAGAGACAGATTTAAGAGATCGTCAATAGAAGCACCATTGAGGATCTATACACACTCAGCGTATTGGTGAGTCCTTTCCTACATCCGGAGGACATCGCCTATATCATTTTTGCATCGAGTTAGCCCTTTTCATTTTGATTTGAGGTAGCCATGAACATGTCATTGGCACCAATTAGATAGTAGTGATAGAGGCTTCATAGACTAGATAGTAATGGGTCGATTGAGTATTTCGTTCCTTGAATTATTCTTGTCAACCTATTTTTAAATGACAAATATCGGAGTTGATTTGTTGGCCCATGACCTTTATTCTTTGAGTTAGATTGACGATTTGAGTTGCCCGCCAAATATTCTCTTTATTTTAAGTCTTCCACTGATTGAATGGATGAACGGATGTCTGATCAGGCTATATGGTTCGCTTGGGAGCCAGAAATGGTTTCTGTGTGCCGGTTACGTCTAGGGTACCCTTCCGGGGAGTAACAGAATGTATATATGTATCTGGTGTGATTCGTATGTATCTGAAATCCCAAATACATAGGAGAGTGGCAAGCAAGATGGGAGGGAGGTGAGCAAGATTTGTTTATGTATCCCAGATACATGCGAATTCACTTGAATATAATGTATCTAGAATAAATTACATCTAATTTTGACCCTATGTATCCCGATATACATGTATCTGGACGTATCTGGATGTACCAAAATTTGATAATATTTGTAATATTGCAAACTGAAGTGTATCTAAGTAATTAGCTCCTAAACTAGTGAGATTTTTGTACGTTTCCCTTGATTAGAAGGCTTCAAGAGTCAAGGCATAACATGCCTCGTCTAAATTCTAGTCCATATTAAGTAAATTGTTGTGTAGTTCAAAATAAATTATTTTTTTAAAGTTCAAGTGAATTATTGAGACTTTTTTCCCTCCATATTTATCCTTCCTTTTAATGAGATTCTTAACTATTTTTTTGGGAAATAATTTAAGAATAATAGTAAAAAGTAATCTTTAATTTTATTTCCAATAATTGAGTTAATATTGTATCTAGTTATATGGATATTAATAAGAGTTGGCATTGATTTGACAAGTACGTACCATAAGCCCTTTTACTTGAATTAATTAATTCATTCAAGAATTAATATTTAAGCCAAGCCACTTACATTGGAGTACTTGAATAATTACATTAACCCATTGTGATGTGATTTTTAGGTACCCTTATTGATCATAAAAACCGTGTGCATTTAATACTACTAACAAGTCAACTCAATAATGACTTCTTTCAACTAACGTACTATTGTTGTTCAAAGAATTAGCAATTTATATATATAGTGCCACCCGGTAGGATAGAACAGATCCTCACTTTTTAGTTTCTTTAATTTGGAATATATATACTACTATCTTTATATCGATCAAAGAAGAATATAATACTATCAATAAAATTCTCAAACTAGCTCTTATAATATAATTTGCACCATTATATTGTTTTTTGTTAACTTAGAGGTGAAATATTTTAGGTGTGTGATGTCGTAGTTTAACATAATGTTGTACTATTTCTGTCTCACCCGTATATATATATATATATATATATATATATAGCACTATAGGGCTATAGGCTACGCACCACCTACGTACCTTAGCTTGCCCAATTTCTCAAAAACTTAATTCAAATAATTGAGTAGATAAGAGCATCAAAATAATAATTATACATATGGAGAGAGCTTAATTAATTAATATCCCTGAATAAATCAACTACTTTATTTAGCCTACATAGGATAAATATTATAAGTTCCTTTTCACCCTAGCTAGTCACTATTTTGTCCACTAGCATTTCATAATCTACATCAAATAGCCTCTTTTAATTTTATATATATATAGGCACGCACAACAGATGGAATGAAAAAGTTACCTTTATTGAACACTAACGACATGTCATCGTCAAATTAAAACACATCTGATCCAATTTGAGACCCTTGCATCTGGTATCACTGTATTTAATTACCATTAAATATATTTTTTAAAATAATTAATACTCTTTATAAAGATAATTGATCAATTATTACTGATAAAGGCTTTAACACTTTTTATTAATAATAAATATAATCCCCAATATTTTCAGAATTTGGTCATATATTCCTCTCAGTTCCGTCTTTGTCTCATACATGCATCTTTGAAAAATTAGTTCAATACCCATTTGGTCCAGGGTATTTATCTCCTCCTATCCCCCCCCCCCCCCCCTCAAAGGGCCTCTTTAATATATATTCTTTTATATAATCAAGGAAAAATGACATATTATCAAACTTTGATCAAAGACTTATTTATGTCATTCGTTAAAAGTTTGACTCATTTATGTCATTTTCGCTTTGATGACATATTTGAACCTTTTTCATTTTAAATAATAATTTAGTTAATGACGTGACCGAATTATAATTGACCACGTGTTCAAAATAGTTTTGCAAAACGAAAAATATTTTTAGTTTACAAATAATGACATGAATAAACTTTTTCTCAGACGAAAATGACATAAATGGGTCAAACTTTTAACGGATGACATAAATGAGCCTTTTCTCAAAGTTCGATGACATATTTGAACCTTTTCCCTAAAATCAACAAGATATTGATTCTTTTCCCAATTATCCCTTATTTAAGTAAGTAATTTTTTTACGTAATCAAGAAAGTATATTAAATATATACTCCCTCCGTTCAATCAAGAGTTAACTCTTTAACCGATATTTCTTTTTATGTCTTTTGATTATTTTAAATTATTACATATTGTGATTTATGTTATTTTTTGACGTAGTTTTCAAATATATAAATTTTGTTCTTGAAAATAACTTGAAGCCTATATGTCCAAATTCACGGTTAAAGTTTAAATATTTGAATCTCAAAATTCTAACTGTATCACATAAAGTGAGACAAAAGGAGTAATATTTAACCTTGTGCCATAAACTTAAAAAAAAATGCATGAATTATATGGGGTATATAGTTAGGTTGAAACTAGAGCATGCAAACTCTTTCATCTTTTCTCATTCTGTTTAGGTGTGTTTGTAGAGAATTAATTTCTAGCTAGATGGGTATTTCAGCAACTAGGTGGTCCTCTCTGTAGCAATGCAACATTAATGAGTCCACTCATATATACCTTTCCATTCACCTAAAATATATACTATGTTTTCAAGATAAATTTTTAAAAATAGCTCAATACATTAATCTTTCGCTATGCACGGAATTGGGAAAAGACATATTATTGTAGAAGAAGTAGTACGTAAAAGAAGGAAAAAAGGTATTTGGTCCCCAATCTACTTATTGAATAGATTTATCCCATTCTCTATGTGCATTGTCAGTCCACCAATTGCATTAATGATCACAATATTTTCGCATTTTTTTCCTTTTAGTTAGGTTTATTAAGCTGTTTATATTTGGTATTTGTTTATTTTTTTTAGCTGTTACCTTTTTTTGGGACTTTGGATGTAACCATTAAATTTAGAAGCTCATGAGAGTGATAATAATACCGCTTGAAAGATAGATAAGAGACGACACTGTTCACTATAAGAGGTTGTTTGGTTGGGAGATAAATTATGCTCATGTTATTTTTTAATGGATGATTGATTTGTTGTATTAAAAATAATATGCATTGTATAATTTTTTTAATAAAATTCTTATAAATCCGTTAACCAAATAATCCAGTAATAATATAACACATTAACAATTTTTAAAAATTTAATTTATTGATCTGTTCGATTTTTACAAACCCCTAACTACAGCCCATTAAATGAGCAGATTTAAGTGCAATGTGAGAATAAAACATTGTACGGTCTTTCCTGCAGTGACGTGGAGTAAATAGTCCAAAACATTTTTGATCGGTACAAGATTATATATTGCTTGGAGGAAAACCTTGTGTAATGTAAACTAAAACCGATGGACTTTTACTAATTAATATTATTCATTTTACCCATAACCCTCTCTCCGAGAATCAAACCCGCGACCATGGGCTCAATCACAAGTACCTTATCCACTGATCCATAATCTCCATTTGTTAAGGGGATGCAAAAATAATATTTGTACATGAATAAAAAAAATTACAGTATATATATATAGTGCAATTTTCCGACGAAGGGGGTTCGGTTGCCACCCCTCGCACCCCTGTAGCTCCGCCCCTGGTACTACCTACGTACTTTGGCAGAAAATTATTACTAATATTATCTCAACTGCAGCTAGTATCCAATGCCTACTTACCCTAATTATATAAGATAATTATATATAGGCTAGTTGCATAAATTAGGAAGAGAGTTAGAGAACTGATTAGCCTCTTGTTTCATAGGCCTTAGGCAGAAATGAAAAATATACCACTCCACCAGTAATGTCCACTGTTATAGTGAAGATCCATATATATGTAAAATAAATAACATATAGAAGTGTATTTTGATTTAGAGAGAAGTATTGAAAATATCGGTGAACTTGACGGAAATTATTAGTTTCGTCCACAAACTATTGACGGCTTAAAAACACCTTTCTATTTGACTAACTAAACTTAGATACACCTTCGATCTGCCACATGACATAGCACGTGGTCTCAAACTCTTTTAAGAACATGAGGCTTTTAATAAAAAGCGAGAGAACTGTTGAAAATACCCTTAAACTTGGAAAAAAATTAGGGGTGTATTTCACTCGTGTTGAAAGATCAGAGGTGTATTTAAGTTCAGTTAGCCAAGTAAAGAAGTGTTTTTAAGACTGTTAATAATTCAGGATGAAACTAATAATTCAGACCAAATTTAATTTAAGAGTGTTTTCAATACTTTTCTCTTTAATTTATATATACATAGGCTGATGAGGAGGACAAGGACAAGCTCCTCGGGAACCAATCAGATTATTGGTAGGGAAGGAAGGAGAAAAAGAAAGAAAAATTGCCTAACTTGATAAGATTATTCCAGGAAAATCACCACTTATGATATGAAAGTTATCATCATCTCTTTAGCTGCTTAGGGTTTTGTGTGAGAGCTCTTTCAAGTGATCTCAACCCTAGAACCATTAATTTAACAGAAAATTGCCCTTTTTTTTCGTTTCAAGACATCATTTTCTAGATCTTATACCAAGTTTGGTCATGAATTTCTTTGGTAGTAGTACTAAACAGGAAGAAGCATCCTCTTCTTATCACAACCAACAGCAAAAAAGGCCCAGCAATACGGAGCTTATGTTGATGGATTTTTCGCCTGCAGAAGAACATCATGCCATGATTGAGAGGGAACATATGTTCGATAAGGTAGTTACTCCTAGTGACGTTGGCAAGCTCAATCGTTTAGTCATACCCAAACAGCACGCGGAGAAGTACTTCCCTCTTGATTCCTCCAGTAACGAAAAGGGGGGACTCCTATTGAGTTTCGAAGACAGTAATGGGAAGCCTTGGAGGTTTAGGTATTCGTATTGGAATAGCAGCCAGAGTTATGTAATGACTAAAGGATGGAGCCGTTTTGTGAAGGAGAAGAAGCTTGATGCTGGAGATATTGTCTCCTTCCAACGTGGAGCTAGTGAATTGGCTAAGCATCGTCTCTTCATCGATTGGCGCCGCCGTCCTCATGACATCATGAATAATCACTTTATGTTGCCGCATCATTTTTCTGATGGCCGGATCTTCCCTTTACAGCCTTACCCAACAACATATTCTCATAATAATAATAATTTGCTGCTGGAAGGAGGTAGCTATATGGGTCAGGCTCCGAATTGTTATAATCCTCCACATAGCTACATGTATGGAATTGGCAACTCCAGTACTAGTCCTAATTACTACATGATGAGCACTAGTAATAGTACTGTGGTAAATGCAAACCCTTTCAATAATGGGATAAGATGGGGAGATTGTACTAGTCATGTTGTGGAGCCAAGGGTGTTCGATTCGGTGCCAGTGGTTCAAGGTAAAGTGGAAGCAAAGCGATTCAGGCTGTTTGGAGTGAATATGGACTGCCCCATGGATCACCCTGACATCTCCTCTATCCCCAAAACAACAACAACTACTACTTATTCTCATTTTAGCAACAAACCAATGCCCTCTGAAGAATCATCTGAAAAAGGCAAGTCATTCGATTTGGATATTTGAACTCCCGTTACTATATTTCTAGAGCAGAATCAATGTGCATATAATAATGTTTTTCCCCACCCGGAATGGACCAAATTACAAGTAAGGAAGAAAAAACATTAAAAGTATATATTATGCAAAGGAGGACGAAAATAGCACATTCAGTGCAATTCACAGATGTTTATGACAAGTCTTTGAGATAGAAAGATTACTGATTTCAGGTTCAATTTGTGTATATTTAATACTACTCTACTTGATATTATTGCTAGATCCTCCCAATGCTGGTCATATTATTTTTGATTTCTTAAGCGCAGGACATGATTTGACCCTCATTATCTAACTTAGTAATGCCGCAGTTTTTCTTGATGACATATAAAAACATAGAGGAGACTAGACCAAATATACACTATGGATTGGGAGCCTTATTTCTCTTTGATTTAATAGCCGTATCCCAATATGCTAATTTTCCAACAATAATTTTATATGGTGCAGCCCAATCTCATATCAGGCTGATGAACGATAATGGCCATGGAAGGAATTGATCAAAGTTGAGGTCTTTTTTAAAATTGAATTGTGGGAGTATGTTATTGTTGTTGGAAATTAGGTATTCTTCTATCATGTACCTAGTCTATATCTTATTTTAGTTCTTTTCTTCCCCTCTTTCCTAGTACATGAATAATAGATTATAGTAATATTAATTTTCTAATACATCAACTTTCTTCTTTTCTTCTTCCAAAACAAGGTTTACATTTTTAACAATCCCCTTGAATCTTGTGGAAGGAATTCACAAAATATTCTTCTATTTCTCAATTCTTTCTTTCTCAATTTTTTTATGATTGCACATCAACATTCTTCTAAAGAGTTTGAATGATTTTCATCCCCGTCTTCTCAACTTCTAATGATCTTCTCAAATCCTCATGATCTTCTTAGAAAATGTTTCCTTCTTGATATTAAAGTTGTCATTTTTACTGATTGTGTTTTAATAGGTGCATCATTAGTTTCATCAAAACATTTCTCTTTACCAATGCTCTCCTCTTTTGGAAATTTCTTAATAGCATAATGAATTTTTCTTCATCATTTTCTCAATCATCATATTTATTATAAAAAACTTTTTAGGTTTTATAACAATATATAATATTTTAGAAACGTTCAATTCTTCAGGAATCAATTCTTTAACACTAGATAATTTTTCATTTTCTATTAAGATTTTTAGAATTTTTAAATTCACTAAAGTCCCGCAAGAGAACCTTGCTCTAGTAATCACTAATTTTCTCTTCAAAACAAGAGGAGAAAATGGTTCTTCTTTACTTCTCTGTATTTCTTTATCAATTCATGATTCTCTTTGAATATAAGTGGACTTCTAATGACTTAACTTACATTTTGGCTTATGTACATAGGTATTTACAAGTATTCTTCTAAGTTGTATAAAGTCGAGGGCATATATCTTAATTTAATTATTTTCTTCCCCTCTTTTCTAGTAAACGAATCATAATATTAATTTCTTGTATATGAACTAAGAAAGTTCATGCATCAGCCAAATCAACAACTCTTTTCTTCTTTCAAAACATGGTTCACATTTCAATAGTAGTTGTTTTTTATTTTAAAAAAAATTATTTGGGGAAAGAGGAATGGACAATGAAGGAGGAGATTATAAGCTGGAGAATCGAATTCTCATTAATAAAATAAAAATTTAGATAGTCAACTATCTGCTTTAAGCCACATACATGCCCCTCCTCCTGAAATAATTGGTCCACTTTAATCATCGATCAATTGACTCTGAATAAACTCCACTCCCGACATTATTTGAAAGCATTACAATTCTTGTATAAAAAAAGTTTCTTAAAAAAATGCGTAATTTTTAATTTTAAATAACAAAATAATGCTTCCTCCTACAATTTGAGATCCCAACTCTATAAAAGCTTTTCATTACATAATTAATAATTAATATTTTTTAATATAGAAATATAATGAATGGACTAAAAAGAAAATAGTGAGACACCACGAAAGGAGTATTTAATCTCTATTAGGTTTCATGGATCTGAGCTAATTGTGTGTACTGATAATGTATAATGAGACACATCCATATGCGAGGTCCACCCAGCTAGCTAGTCTCATTTTAATTAATAATATAGGAATAGGATAGGATAGGAGTAAGCAATAATTTATTTATTACATAGATATGGATCATACGTTTTCCAACTTCATGCCTACTTTGAAGCAAAGCCAGCTAACCAGATTAATTAAAAAGTCCATAGATATTATTGTTGACATGGCACACATCATATATATAAACTATAAAGAGTAGGCCGTTCAAAATGAACTGAAATTGATAACACTAATCAAAAAAAAATTATTGGTTTATTGATAATAGATTATCGGTTTAGTGGTTTTGGTAACAGTTTTGATTATTTTTATTATCCGGTTATCGATTTTTAACGATTTGAAGTTTTTTTTTAACGGATTAACCGATAAATCGAAAGTAAATTAATAAATTATATTTATACCATTTGGTATATAAATTCATTGACTTAGAATTTAGTTTCATATTTGTATTTTTGGTTGTTTCGAACTCTCAATTATTCTACAATATTCAAGTATTTGCTTTTGAGCAAGATGCGATCTGTCAACTCATGTGCAATGTTCATTTGGTTTGTCACCTTGTTTTAAAGTGATTTTCTTTATTTTTTTGATCAAATCTTAAGTTAATATCTTAATGATTCTACAACAATTTAATATGTATACATATTGATAACCGATAAGTCGATCTGACAAACTTCAAAATCAAACTGAATCAGCCGATACGCAACCCTGATAAAAGAAAGAGTGATGGCAAAAAGCTAGCTTCTTACTACTAGAGTACTTGGGTGGCAGTTAGTGTGCTGGTTTCTGGGCAGACAAACATAACTAAAGCAAACAAATTAACTTTATTAGTGATGCTTTAAAATTTAAAATTTGATTATTATTTCCTTCGTTTCATATTAATTGAATTTGTAAAGCAATACATATCTATTAAGAAAAATATTTAGGACATAAATTAAATATCACTTTCCACTTGCGATCTTTTAGTTATTTTTAAATTATTCTTAAAAATATAAATAATTCAAAGTAAAATCATAAATATGAGCAATTAACTCTCTTGAAATAATACCCTTGAAAACGTAAACAAAGGAATAAAATGGAAGAAATTTTCAACAACTTTCTTAAACTTAAAACAATTCACTTATTTTATACATCGAAAAAAGACTCAACAATTTAATTAATATGAAATAGAGGGAATATTATTCATATAATTATTTAATAATAAAAAATAATAATATGAAAAAAAAGTGATAAAACTCTTTTATTTTATTTGGTAAAATGTATATATTGCATTGCAGCAGATCCTGGAAAACAACCAAACTCAAAGCAGTTATATTTATTTATAACAGTACGAGCAGTGATAGCAACTGTTCGAGCTACGTTCCATATATAACAGCCGTAAAGATAAAGACGAATTATCATATTATGGTCCAAAGTTAATTGGTGGGCCTGGCTACCTATCAACAATAGTGATCATCATCACATACACACACAAACCCAATTGTTTCGTCCGAGTTTTAACTGAATGAAAGCACGCCGGCCTTCAAAAGTTTTATCTCCGAATACTAATTAATGCTTATGTAAAGTATCAAGAATATATCTAATTTTTTAAAAAAATTTCATATCTATATTATTGATAGTGTGAGGAAAACAGTAGTGATTTGAGTTATATATGGAAATGGCACAGACTGATTGTGTTCAGAATAAGTAAACCAAAAACAGTAAAGTAGAAATACTTTTTAAAATGGAAAAAGAATTATCTAAGGCACATAATTCATTGTGTATCCATAAGAAATTTAATTTCATCATTATACCTGTGATTGTTGATTATTTCTTAAAAAATTAACGATACCTCAAACTTCAGTAACTTAAGCAAACTCAAAAATCAACAACGAAATCACACAAAGACTTTACTTTGCTTGTAAGAAAATATATTAAAAAAAGAAGAAAATTTGATTCAGGAAAATGAGAGAAAACTCTTTAGTATAGCCAACAAAAGGTAGTATGAACATGTACTTATTGTGTTTTATCGAAAAAGTCACAATCCTTTGGATTTCAATCAATTCACACCTTTTAAAACCCAAGACTTGGGGTATATGTGGGTGGTGATCTGAGTTATATATGGAAAGGCCAAACGCGCCTATGTGTGTTCGTATACAAACATCTGATCCAGTCAACATTAAGGTGTGTTTTTCAAATTAATGAATGATAGTTTAAATATTTTTTTTCATAGTAACGCGTATACACTTAAAAGCTACTAAATACCGAGCTAGCTAGTTGAAAAAAGAAAGAGCTATATATGTGTAAATGGTGAGTAAGAGAGAGCAGACTAGCATAATAAAGGAGGAAAAAGGGTAGAAGCAGAAAGGAAAAAGGGGTCGTGATGTGGGTTAACATATATGGAAATGGCACAGACTGGTTGGACTTGGAGACTGAACAGACAGGAAGTGAAGTAGACACAACACGAGAGTTGTAAGGAAATGATATATATTGCACCAGATCCAACAAAACAACCAAACTCAAAACAATTACTCCATATTTATTTCATTTCCTCACACACACAGCTTCTTAACCCTAGAACTATTAATTTAACAGAAAATCAATTTTCTAGATCTATCTATACAAAATTTGATTATGAATTTCTTTGGTAGTAGTACTAAACAGGAAGAAACATCCTCTTCTTATCACAACCAACAACAAAAACGGCCCAGCAATACGGAGCTTAAGTTGATGGATTCTTCGCCTGCAGAAGAACATCATACCATGATTGAGAGGGAACATATGTTCGATAAGGTAGTTACTCCTAGTGACGTAGGTAAGCTCAATCGTTTAGTCATCCCCAAACAGCACGCGGAGAAGTATTTCCCTCTTGATTCCTCCAGTAACGAAAAGGGGGGACTCCTATTGAATTTCGAAGACAGTAATGGGAAGCCGTGGAGGTTTAGGTATTCGTATTGGAATAGCAGCCAGAGTTATGTAATGACTAAAGGATGGAGCCGTTTCGTGAAGGAGAAGAAGCTTGATGCTGGAGATATTGTCTCCTTCCAACGTGGAGCTAGTGAATTAGCTAAGCATCGTCTCTTCATCGACTGGCGCAGACGTCCTCATGACATCATCAATAATCACTTTATGGTGCCGCATCATTTTTCTGATGGGAGGCTCTTCCCAGCTTTACAGTCTTACCCAACTACATTTTTGCATAATAATTTGTTGCTGGAAGGAGGCAGCCAAGCTCCTAATTATTATAATCCACATAGCTACATGTATGGAATTGGTAACTCCAGTAATAGTCCTAATTACTACACGACGAGCACAAGTTTGAACAACAATAACAGTAGTGTGGCGGTAAATGCAAGCCCTTTCAATAATGTGATGAGATCTGCTGCTCCCCAAGGTGTACTTGTGGAGCCAAGGGTGTTCAATTCGGTACAAGTGGTTCAAGGTAAAGTGGCAGCAAAACGACTGAGGCTGTTTGGAGTGACTATGGACTATCCAATGCCCTCAGAAGAATCATCTGAAAAAGGCAAGTCCTTCGATTTGGATATTTGATCTAGCGGAATCAATATTATGCATATACAAAATGTTTCTCCCCACAGAAGGGACCAAACTATTATTAAGGAAGAAGAAACATTATTGAATTAAGTCAAATTTGGGAAGGAGAGCACATTGAGTCCAATTCAGTGTTCATTTGAGATAGAAAGATTAATAATTTCAGGTTCAATTTGTGTATATTTAATACTACTCTAGTCAATTGAGGTCGATGATTAAATACTATTGCTAGATCCTCTGAATGCTAGTTATTTTATGCTTGATTTCTCGCCCTGCAGCAGTTGACCCTCATCTAACTTATTATTTTTTTCTAAAAACATATTGAAATTGGCTGTTGACATACAAAAACATAGGGGAGGAGAGTAGACCAATAAACCCCTATGGGTTGGGAGTATTGGGAACCTTAATTTTCTTTGTTTTAATAATTCATAAGGATCTAATAAAGATCCATCACTCACTGATTTCATTTTCTCTTCTTCCTGATCATCAAGTTCAAGTCTTGGCAAATCTTCTTCTTGACATCTAATAATTATGTCTTTCCTCGTGACTTATATTATATAGTATAAAAGGTGTATCTCAGCTTCATATCGATCAGGCTGATGAACAATGATGGTCATGGAAATAATTAATCAAAGTTGAGGGTTTTTTTTTAAAAAAATTAAACTGTGGGATTATATTAGGTATGTTGTTGTTGTTGGAAACTCAAGGATTCTTCGTTTCTTCACTCTGCTTGGTTTCTTAATTAATGATTCTCTTTGAATACAAGTGGACTTTTACCAACTTGACTTACATTTTGACTTGTGTAGATAAGTAAATTATGTATTCTTCTATCAAGTTTAGTACATGCATCTTAATTTAGTTCTTTTGTTCCCCTCTTTCCCAGTACATGAATGATACATGTATCTTAATATAATTTTTTCGAATACATGACTAAGAAAGTTCATGTATCACACAAATCAACAACGTTTTTTTTTTGTGGTTGGAATTCACAAAATATTCTTCTACTTTTCAAATCTTTCTTTCTTAACTTTAATTTTTCAAGTTTACACATCAACATTCTTTTTGAGAGTTCTGATGGCTTACATCTATCAGAAGATCCTCATCTTCGATCTCATCAAAACATTCCTCTTCACCGATATTGCATGAGGAGTTCTTCTTCATCATTTTCTCAATCATCATATTTGTTATAAAAAAAACTTCTTAGATTCTACAACAATAGACAGTACTTTAGAAGTGTTCAATTGTTCATGAATCACTTCTTTAAATTTTCATCAAAACTAGTGTTATTAAATTCAACGATATGCTTTCTCATGTTTACAATCATAATCATAATGATCTCATTTGAGTCACTTTCTTCTCAGAGTTTTTATTCATCTTTCTTCGAACTCGACTTGTTCTTTTCCTTGGGAAGTGGTAAATCTTCATTGCTCTGATAATCATTCATTTTCTCTTGAAGACAAGTGAAGGAAATAGTTCTTTTACTTCACTCTACTTGCTTTCTCAATTAATAATCCTCTTTGAATACAAATAGACTTCTTCTAACCTAACTTACATTTTGGCTTATGATTTATGAACATAGGTATTTATAGCTATTTACATTTTAGTATGCATAATGAAACGCATGCATATGCATGGTCCACCCTCACTTTAATTAATATAGGAATAGGAATAGGATAGGAGTACGTAATAATTACATAGATATATGGATCATACATAGGTTTTTCAACTTTATGCCTACTTTTGAAGCAAAGCTAGCTAACCATATTAATTAAATATTAATTAAAAAGTCTATACATATTATTGGTGACATGACACAAAGTGATGGCAATTAAAAGCTAGTTAGCGTACTCTGGGTGGCAGTGACTACTGTATGCTGGTTTCTGGCCAGACAAACATAACGAAACCTTTTTTGCTGAGCTTTCACGTTTTAGTTTAGTGAAAACTTCTACATACATATCACATATATGCAGCCTTATTAGACAACTTTTCTTCTCATCACTCGTATATACTTCTTCTGTTTTAAAAAAATGAAATAGTTTGATTTGACATACAATTTAAGAAAATAAAAAAAATAATAATTTTATAATCTTAAATTAAAGTTACGTTAAATGTACCAAAATATCATTTAATTTTATGACCTTAAATATGTCACGTGAAAAGCTGAAACTAAAGTATTACATTGCCAAATAAAAAAGGAATCATTCATTTTGAAACAAACTAAAGAGATCATTTAATCTTGTGATTCTAAATTAAAGCTGATATTTATATCCATCTCTCACTAATACAAAAATGGCCATTCTTCAAAGTTTTATGGTTAAAGATGCAATAATATAATATAACTTGGCACATCAAAATGAGCTATGTATAATTTATTATAGGCGTAAAAAGACAAAAGATTCATAGGCGGATAAATCATAAGTAGCTTAGGTCAATTTTGATTGGAGAAAAAAGAAAGAAGAAATAAAAGTTTTCTTTTTGAGTACTTTTTAAACTTTTTGTGCATTGGCAGTACGTATATGATTGTTTTATATCATCAGATCATAATAAGCTGCAATTAAAAAAAAAGACTTTCTATAGCAAGCTTACTTGCATCTTAAAGAAGTAATTAAACAAAGTGATTTATTTATGTATACATACAAAAATAGAAAAACAAAGAATAAGGATAAATATCTTAAAAGGTAATGAATAGTAATAAAATAACAATTGTAATATGTAGAGGTTATTAGCTAAGGAAAAGTGAAAATGAAAAATTCAACCGCAGCAGTCACCAAGACAGCTTATGGGCTAGCACCTAGCAGCATAAAGACAAAAATCAACACTTTTAGCTATAGAAAGTTACTGTGTTACAAGTAATTTTGGGAATAGAGACTGTTGAATATAGATATCAAAGCTGCAAAACATGTCAAACTGCACACTGCATCCTCAAACAAAATAAATACAATGGGTAAAAGTAAGTTCACACTCAGGAATTGTCATTTAAAAATACTGGCTGGATAAATTTCAACGTTTGAGGGTGTATGAACAATTTCCTAGTTTTGTATCAGTAATCCACTTCCAAGTATCTTTCGTCTATACCGTAGGATGAAATCCAAGACTGACATTTCCTTCTAACCGGTGCACTACTCTTCTGGTACTCCGATCATGGCAGAACTCAAGGGCAAGCCGAAGAGCTGTTCCGAGTCCCAGCACAACTATTACCCCTGCACATTGGTTCTTGCTTTCAACATGACAAGGAACACTTTAACAGTATCTAGTGTCCAAGTTTTGACAACAAACAATTAATGAAAAGATCAAGGGCATGTACCGATTATGATGTTCACAGGCAGTGCAGAGACTCCAAGCGTGATGGATATTAACACATCCAGAAACAGACCACCAATGAGGATGCAAAATGCTACCCAAAGTGGATTAAGACAACCCTGTACAAACTGACTGATTTTAGAAGTAATACAGAAGTCATCGACTTCAAAGCAGGCGCTTGGGAAAGTGTAATGTTCCTTACTCTATCCTGCTCTTGGGAAATATTCGTCCCCCTAAAAGAAGGATCGACTCTCCAAATCCAGTAACTTGTCTGCCATCCATAAAATGATGAAGTCAAAACGTAATTACAAGAGTATCTATCCCAATAATTTGTAGCTAACTAATCTTTGAGATTATATCCTTTTCAGAATCATATATATATAAGAAGATTTTGTTTCATAGAATAATAAATGTCATGGTTTTCCACTAGATCTCTATATAAATTTAAACTTTGCTCAGAGATTTTAATCAAATATTTGGAACAAGGGACTACCTAAATAAGATCCACCAATTAATTTTATACTCTGACACAGGAGAATCTGGATCCACATTATTCATTTGATTTCTA
The DNA here is from genome assembly GCF_947179165.1 of Solanum dulcamara. Taxonomy (NCBI): domain Eukaryota; kingdom Viridiplantae; phylum Streptophyta; class Magnoliopsida; order Solanales; family Solanaceae; genus Solanum; species Solanum dulcamara. Next base: position 447,451 of record NC_077241.1, on the reverse strand, counting down.
ACCTGATGTAACAATTTAACTCAGTAGAATATTTGTTACAGAAAAAAGAGGGCATGTCCCTATTTTTGAAGCCACAAAAACTAAAAAGGGAATAACTGAAATTACTATGTTATGGACATGGACATTGAGCCTAACTCAAAAGTGTAAAACTCACAAAAACAGTCAAAAAATTCTCTCTAGAAACATAAGCTCTCTGTATACTTTCGAACATTGGTCCTTAACAGTCACTGCGAACCTCAATTATGAAGAGAACGCAGGAAAAAAAACCTATACAACAGCTATTAACCCCTCTCCGAGTACTAATCCGACTAAATCTCCGACATGCTTGAAATCAGTGGTTGCCAACCAGACCACTAATAGTGATTACTTTGGAATCACGGCCAAAGAATGGTCGACTAGCAATTGTAGGCCCCAAACTGAAAGACTTGGATCATAATTCAAAGAACTCTTTCCGATTAAGGGGTCTGCTAAAATTTGAGTCTTAGATAACTACAAAGTGTTTCTTGATTTTACCAATGAAGATGATTTCAATATGGCATGGATCAAAATCGACAGATTTGCAAATGTAGTTGCAGAAGTGGTCTCCGGATTTCAAACAGCTCCTGTGTGTGTTCTGCTTCCAGGTATCACCTTTCACCTCCACACATGGCATCTTGTACAACAAACTGTTAGCAATGTGGGAACTCTCCCGAGGAATCTTAGAGTCCGTTTGGATGGGCTTTAAGTTGGTCAAAACCAACTTAAAGCCCTTTTTTGGCTTTTGGACGTGTTTGCCTAATGCTAACTTTAAGCCATAAAGTTCTTAAAAGTCAAAAATGAAAAGTTAGGATTTCTAACTTTTTTTTCCTAAGTGCTTAAAGCCATTTTGTTTGACCATGGAAATTACTTTTATATCCCTTATATTTTAACTAAATTCCCAAACTACCCTTTTTATTCTTTTAACCCTAAAATTCAAACACTTATTTTCAACATAAGCACTTTTTTATCCAAACACTCAACTGCTTATTTATAAAAATAACTTTCAGCACTTCAAAGTTCTAAAAGCACTTCATACATAAAAGTTACTTTTTTTAAGCCCATCCAAACAGGCTCTTAGTAGCTCAGTTGGTTGACTACCTAAACTCTCACCTTGTTAGTGAGGGTTCGATTCCGCACATTGTAATCCCCTCCCCATTTCCTCTTTCCCTACCCCTATTTTAGAAAAAAAAAATGTGGGAACTCCCCTCGCCCTAGATGCTGCTACATTTGGTTCAACTAGGCCAAGTATGGCTAAGCTTCCGATGGAGGTTGATTTACTTAAGAATCTGCCAGACTCTGTTTATGTTGGCCTGGAACATGAATCCCTGTTAAAAGGTTATTATCAGAAAATCGACTATGACAATATACCAAAGTTTTGTAAGCAGTGTATGTAAGAAGCTAGGTCATAACATATTGAATTGTAGAGTTGGAAAGGATTAGAGACAAGGATTCTAAAGATGCTGGAAAAATCAATTAGGGATGAATGTTATGCTGACTGAAGAGGGATCAGATCAAACCAAAAATTTGGAACAAAGTGAAGATAAAGGAGAGGTGAAAAACAATGAAAGTTTAGGCAAGATTGGGTAGATTTCCGAGGCAGTGAATAAGAATGAAAATGGGGATGGATAGAAGCTTGATGCTGAGAACAAAAAAGATGTGGGCATGGAAATGAAAACTTCACATGGCCATGATGGCTAGGCAGAACATCAGCAAGAAAAAAAAAACCAGAAAAAAGAAGGTGCCTACGAAGAAAGGCAATGTTGTTTTTCAGCCAGTTATAACTCATAACAAGTCTAGGACTGCTACATTAGAAGCTAATTCTTCCCAGTCTTAAGGGTAAGAATGACACAGCTGGATCAAAATGACCAAAATGACGATAATGCAGTTAACATCTCTGCTGATCAGAAAAAAGGTTATGGATGGGCCAGAACTGAGAATCATGTTGGTGAAGTCAATGCCAGAACTAATAAGGTAAGGACACAACAGAACAAGGAAAAATGAAGAACAAAGAGCATAGCATGAAAGGAAGATCAGAAAGCAACTCTAGGCATGAGATCACTAGAAAATCTGATAATAGTGAGGATAGCTTAGTGAACACTTATCAATCTGATAGTGAAGGCACTGGTCAACAAAACAAAATTCAGGATGATCTCAATAATATTAATCTATCTACCAGTCTTGCTTCAGAACTGAAAAACCAAGAACCTATACAGTTGGTTGTGGACCTTAGGTGTGATCCAACTACTGAGAAGTCTGTTGAGCAATATGAGGAACAAAATGTGAAGCTAAATTACCTAATGACTGTATACAAGACAACTTCATGCACAATGAGGAGACCAAGTCACTGGAATCCAAAATTGATTTTTCTTCAAAAGAAGAAGCAGATCATATCTCTGGGCGAAGACAGGGAATACAACAACAAAACGAATGACATACAAGGAAAAAGGGGAAGAAGCACATAAAGAAAGAAAGGCAACAAGCTGAAAACAAGGCACACAGCCTCATCAAAAAAGGAGGACGACAGACAAAATAACACTAGCCAACCACAAAAACACCCAAGGGAGGCAGGTGCAGTCAAATGCTCAATTTCAAAAACCTGTAAGCTGAAAGGCGAGAAGGATATTCATGCTTAAAAAAACCAGTCTAGCTTGAAGGCTGAAGCACCCAGTAATTGCTTCAAGAAGAGAGCAAAAAGCATGCATTTTGAACCATATCACATCCCCGATCTGATGAAATAGGATGATATTGAGACGGTATTACTAATGTTTAGAGAGATCCAATGTCCAGCATTCATCCAAAAGCATTGCTATCCAAACAAAGATAGATACTTACAGATGCATGAGACTCAGGAGATGCCACATTTACAGCTACTTGCCTGCATAAAATAGCAAACCTACATCAGTATACAGTCTTATAGGGAAAAACAAGATTAAAATGCACTTAGTCTACCACTTACTGGCATATTTCACATTTATTTGAACCTCTAGTACTAAACCATGTTTCTATGCATGCCTGGTGTGCTTTTGCCAATCCACCACGACAGTGGCATCCAAGATCGATCAATTCCTCCTCCTTTTCCTCTTGACATACTCTGCAAGAATATCACAGAATGCAAAAAAAATTAACTTTAACGATTGGTACTCTGAATATGGAAATCAAAAAATAAAAATAAAAATAAAAACAAAAAGATTGGCACTCTCAATATTAAATGAAAAAATAAAGGTCAGTTTGCTGTAGCAAGTTCTGAATGATTACCAACTAGAAAGCCATAAAGTATATCAAATATAAAAAAAGATACTGCCTTAAAAGGTCCTTCTCTTTTGCAAATCTCAGAGACTTAATCAATCAGGATTTGCTAGCCTGTTTTAATTTAGTTATGGACATCAAGTTGATTCTTTTTTTTTTATAAATAAAGTGGGCACTGATTCAAATATAAATCCTGTACGAATTCCGATCTCTTACATATTTCGATGTTTCCTTTTAAATTTTTAATCCCTTGTTAGTTATGTGTCGTACTCTTACCATTCAACTTCATAAATGTCATGTATAATGAGCACTACCACTACTTGGATCATGATTATAAAAACACATCAAATTCACAGCAGCTCATGATACAGAGCTAAATCCTAGCAAGAACAAAAAGGTCATAGTGTCAAAAAGGAATAAGGTATGGGACATAGTGTCATAAGAACACAAAGTCCAAGCGATATTGATCAATAAGAAACTTCTGACATGATTACAGAAATAGATTTCTTTATAACAGCTCTGGAAGAAAAAGCTAAATCAAGGTAGAACAAGAGATCTGCCAACAAATTGATGGTCCCTAGTTATTGAAGCTAGAATCTCCCTAGTTCACTTTCAGTATAACAACACTTGTGGGAATAGCCTGATCACACAGATTTACATAAAATTGATGGCCCCTAAGCCCAAAGTCATGTTGAAGAATTTGATGTACCACAATGCTGCCAGACCAAAGGCTAAATTCACACTCTGCTTCAATTACAAGATAGATCGCTGACCATAGATAGATTGCTAAAATGGGGAATGCCTGTTTCTTTACACTGTCCATTATGCCAGATGCACAATGAATCAAGAGACCATTTTTTTGAGAAGGTAACATAATGATTCAAGAGACAATTTATTTGTTTTCTGTGATTACGGGAAGCAGCTTAGGGAAAAACTTCAATACTGGAAAAAGCTAAGACATTACAGTTTCACTCTTGGGACCAGTATATCAATGAAGTCATAAGGTGTGCAAAAGGGAAGACACAAAGATCTCAAATCTTCAAGATGGTTTACTCTGGGTTTGCGCATAGCTTGTTGATAGAAAGGAAAATGAGAACTTTTGAAAATGTCTGTCGAGACCCTGAAACTATTGTTAGGGAAATAGCTTATGTCTTCTGTGTTAGGGCCCCCCTCAGGATCAGTTCTATTATGTCTACTTTTCTGTTTTAGCCTGAGTATGGAGCTCTGTTGCTTATAATTTTGATAGTTTGGCTGTGTTTAGCCAACTATGGTTCTTGTAACTGTTTTCACTGGTGATTAATGAGATCGATAGTTACCAAAAGAAAAAAAGAAGAGATCTTCCAAGAAGGTCTGTCTCACCAAGCAAGATTTCTTCTTTTTCGGCTATTCAATTCGGATGTGGCTACAATGCAAACGTTGCACATAAAAAGGACTAAATAAGGATCAAAAAGTTTGAAAAATATAGAGGGTTGATACTAAAACTTTACATGGAGAAATCGGTAAAGAAATATATCAAAAGTCATAATCTTTATGCAAGTAGAAGAGCTAGAAACCTGCATTGTTCATGAAAACTATGATTCCTGGATAAGTAAGGCTTCTTAGGAGACTCTACAATTGCTATTTTCTCAATGGTGGAACTATTCCCAACTGGGTCTGTGGTTAATGTGGTAGCCTGGGAGTTTAGTGATTCGCCTGCAGAAACCACTATGGGTGATTCGTCTGCAGAAACCACTATGGTGAGTACAGATTGATCCACTCTTTCGGCAGCTAAGTCATGATTGCTGGCCTCCGCACTCTGCTTTTCAATATCCGATGGATCATCACAGTGGCCACTCAGGACGGTACTATCATGCCGGACTACACCGACATCTTGCATTGGTAACAAATATAAAGGGATCAAGCCGACGCGTTGCTATCCTTGTTGAACCGTTTTTAACATTCCTCCTATACAAAACAAGCTGAGACTCAATATAAAGCTGAAATTATTTTGTTCATTATACCCTATCCCAAGTAATGAATACTCAGCCTATACAATCTTAATCAAGTTAACAATTTGACTTGTTCAAATGCAAAATTCAGTTTATTCAAAGAGGAATTTAATGAGAATTGAAACCACATGAATTCGTTTTTACATGGACGAAACTTTAAATAAAGGGAGTACATTTACATATACACACACATGCCAATATGTATCTAGCTTTGAGGAGAAATCAAACCTAGTAAACAATGAACCAACTTATGTACAGAAACGGAAATTAAACAAAAAAAAGAAGAGGTTTTGGACAGCCATTTGAGCAGAACCCACATCGAAAACAAGTAGAATGAAAAGAACCCATCTCAAAATTCTCCTTCAGTTATCAATTTTCATAAAAATCCCCCAATTACATAAATTATTGTTTTAATCGATAGAAGCGAGCAAGAAATAAAAGGAAAGTACAAACATTAAGACAGAGAAATGTTGGCACAGTGAGAGAAGACCTGAGAGTAAAGACGGCAGCGGTGAGCGTTGGACCGGACAGACCTGCAAGTAATATTTTTACGACTCACTGCTCGCTCTTATTTTATGGATTTAAGATACTCCTATTACTTAACACATCTAATTCAAAAAATAAAAAATACTATGTAACTGAAGTTGATTAATATTTTAAATATTCAAAAACAAGATTTAAAGAATAATATTCAGAAAATATTTTAAAAAGTTACTACTCCCTATCTCCCATTTTATATTTCACCCTTTTTGTTTTTAGTCCGTCTTAAAAAAAAAACGTTATCTTAATATGATTAAAAATAATTTAATTTTAAAATTTCTCTTTAACTCCTACATCTCGTTTGGATGGTTGTTACTTGTTGTATTGTATTGTTATTTCAGATATAATGTTTGTGTTTGATTGTTACTTAAATTTCATTATATCGTACGTACCGTTTAAATTTATCATTAAGAAACGATAAAAAGTCTCATTTTGTATAATCATCGATTTGGTATAATCGCATCGTTATCTTAATATTCTTTTGTTATTTTGTCTTTACTTATCATTCTTTATTTCGCATTTTCATAATAGCTCTATTCCGTATTTGTTTTATAGATTTATCATTCAAATTGATGATGTATGACACGAAGTAACGATACAATATATCTAAATATTGTATTCATTAAAATAATATAGTTCAATACATTACAATATAATATGATATCATATATTATGAGATAATACGTAACAACCATCTAATCTAATATTAGTGAAATAATTTATAAACACACAAATATCTAAAAATTATTTTATGTCTTTTATTTTTTTAATTATTGTGGCAAAAATCAAATGGTAACAGTATAAAATGAGAGGGAGAGATCATATTAAAAAGAGAGGGAGGAAGGCAAGATATATTTGTAGTGCTGCTCTTATCCACAAGTGCAACAGAACATAGAGATGAGCAGGCTTAGTGTTGGTGTATGCCGCCCATCGGTGAACGTCCTATTTCCTATTGGCAATGAAAAGGCCTTTTGCTCTATTTGGGATTCGAGAAGAAAGGCGCATTTGAGAAGAAAGACGATCATACAGTGCTGCTCAGCAGATTTCAGGGTCCTCACTTCTGTCACAAGTAACTATAATAACATTGTAATCCTCGACACTCCACAATCACGAGTCCTGCTTCTCGACTCTTCCAGTATGTTCCTTCCTTCCTTCCTTCTCATCACTTACACTCATCCAATTTTACAAACAAACTCAATTTTCTATTTTGTTGGGACAGATAATGTGCATAGCATCCTTCACAAGGGAACCAACTGGACTGATGCATATTGGGTAAAATGCCAACTTGTCTGATTTGGGCATTATTCAATGGTTTAGGGCTATTCATCCCGAGACAATGCATATGTAGTGCATTGAATCTCCTAATGTGGTACACTTTCTTCTGTTTGATTACCAGGATGAGTTTGCCACCTTGCCGCCCATTGTTCCAAAGGGTCCCCTCGCAATCTTTGGCTTGGTAATTTAGCTTCTTGTAATGATTTTTGACAAATTATCACTAATAAAGTTAGTTTTTTTTTTACAAATTCAATTTTGAAATCTTACTGTCGGAATTAAACTGATGTGCAGCTACTTCCTGGTAATTTTCAGGGGGGTGCAACTGCTGCACATTTGATGCTTGAACTATGGCCGTCTTTGCTGCTTGTTGGATGGGAAATAGACGAAATTGTAGTAACCGCTTATTGTCATTTTTAGCTTTTCTCCTTTCAAGAGCATGTTTGTATTTTGATATTTCAAATGCAATCTTTCTCTGGTATATCTTTGATCTTGATGCATCTCAATAAATAAAGGAAAATACTACCTCCTTTCCATATTAGATGGTCACTTTCAAATTTACACGGTGATTAAGAAATTATTAATACATTGCGAGACTTTACCATTTTGCCCTTTGTTTAAATTAATGCAATATACATAGAGTATTGAAATAGCTAGTATTGAGAATTGTTTACATTCAAAGGTCATATTAATTGTAGAGGTAAAATAAGAAAAATTTAATTAATTCCATCTTGATTTAGTAAGTGATTAAGTAATATGGAACAAACAACTTTAGTAAGATGCTTATCTAATATGGAATGGAGGTAGTATAAATCTAGAGGAGTTATATAGTATGATGCTTGCTTTTGTTTTTTTGTTCCAACAAGAGTAATGAGTTGTTCCTTTATACTAAGATGCATCCTATAGAGCCACTAGAAAGAAATATCCCCTTACAGTGCAAAACTTACGGAAACAGTCAATCTACTGGGGAGATATGGGCATAGACTTACCGCTCCAATCCAAAAGAGTAGAATGATATTGAAGTTTAGGCAGTTATAAGAATTCTAAGCATTGCTAGGGAGATTTCTCTCTCTCTCTTTTTATTTTGGAAAAATAACTATATGCAGACTCTTTACAACAAGCTTAGCCAATGAGACTTATTCAACCTCCTTGTTGCAAGTCAATAAAAGGGCACTGCATACGGTCTGTGACTTGGCAACTAGCTAATTATGATTTAAGTTAGATAATATTTTAAAAGGCAGTTGATGAACATCAAGTGAAGGAACGCTAAAGGCCTTTGCTTCTGCAAAATTAATATTTCCAAAACGAAAAATAGAAAGCATAAACAAGAATCATAATATCTTGAGAAGACATTAGAATATAGGCAGGATTAAGAGAAACATAGCTATCATTATTGAAATTCACAATGTTAACAGGTCTAAAGTACCTTTCCCGAAGATCTACTAAATGAGTCAATTGAAACTGGCCTCGAATGTATTTAGGAATGGAGCTTTCACAAAATCATAATGCGCATGTGAGCATAATTTAGGAATGGGTTTTCATCCATTTTTGGCAGCCCTTGTCATTTCTACAGGTACTTGGTGCAAATTAGTTTTAATTGTTTCTTATGTTTCCAGTGTTTATTATGAAAGGAATTGATCTTGTTCTCTAACTTATGTGGAAGTATGTCGATAATATACATGCTTTATTGTTTGGTACCTGCCGTAAAGAGCCTCTAAGCGAGTGGAGCACCAAGCCTATTTACACCTACTTTGAGGACTTAAGCACTCCTCAAGCAAATTTCATTGTAACTTTCATGTATTTTGTGTTTTTGAGTTCTTGGTTGAGGCTAGGCTACTAACATGTGCTAATGCAGAAAATATACCAATGCCAAAAGAAATTGCACAAGTTATAAAAACTTTATAAGTCGTGGAAGAAAAGAATAAGAGACAAAACTCTTATTTAAATTTGTTGGTTAACGACACACTAGCGAGACCTTTATATAGGAATTTTTACTAAGATGAAAAAAGAAAGCTTTCTAATTCGTGTGATTACTAATTATTATAATATTGTCAGTTAAGTAGTTTACTTTATATTCTCAATGATTCTCTTGACTTAAAACGTGCCCCTCAAAATCGAGATGGTGAAGCAACTTGAGTTCACATATTTTAAAGATAAGAAATAGTCAAAACGGAAGTGTAAACAATCATCCAAATAGTACCGTTAGAATAATGGTCGATCAACAGAAAGAACAATGGTGCTGGAACCCTTTCCTGTGAAAGTCACTAATAGTTGAAAATAATGGAAGTGGTTCATGCAGTATGACATAAAAGAATCAATTCTGTCATTGGAGAATGGTGTTGTGACTCAAATCTCCTTGATATCATTGAACTAGCTTGAATTGGTGCTCAAGTAACAACTGGAAAAGTTTCCAGAACAGTGATAGGAAAACTTTTCAGAATAGTGACCATAAGAAGTGGTGCGGTCAGAATATTTACCAGAAAGAGGTGCAGTGCTGTTGGAAGTTGGAAGGGCCACCTGAAAGAGGCTTTGACTGCTGGAACAGCCACTACAACACAATATTTTTAATGATTCTCTTTACCCTCAATAATTACATGATCATTTAGAATATTTTACACGGTATTCCTGATAATATTTTTAGTTTGGAATTTGTGTTTTGGATATTGATCCAATAACATGGAGGTCAATAAGTTAATAATGTTGGGAAAAGGGGGTTTAATATTGTCATCGGGCACATAAAACTAAATTTTCAAGTCATTGTCCAATTCAGCATATTTGATTTGTGAAAATGGCTTATTATGTGGCTTTTCCCATTATTCCAGTTGATTGAAAAAGCAAGAGAATATCTTGGGCTCTCTGATCTGGAGAAGCATACTCAAGGTGGAGGTGTGTTGGAAGTTCATATTGGAGATGTACTTTCTTCATCTGTTACTATTCCTGGAGGTTATGCAGGTATATTACTGCCTTATTTCAGACATGTAACCCTTAGTCGACCTATTAATTGCTTTATGATGGAAGGGAAGTTGTTATCCTCCAGCAAATGATTGTTCTTGTAGCTGTTTCTGCAGCTGAAGCATTTTAAATAACTTTCTTTGCAGGGAGCCCCTTCCTTGATTTATCATTATTTTTAACTTGTTTTACCATGCATCAGAAGTGAGCATTTGGAAATTTCAATATTGAAACTTTCCAGGTATGACTTCTATCCAAAGTTTACTTATATTTTTCAAAATGATAATTTCAGGTATAATAGTTGATTTGTTTTCTGATGGAAAGGTTTTGCCACAACTGCAAGAGGTATACTCAAGTGCACAATTTTGATAGTAATTTATTTGTTGTAACGCTATATTTACAATACAATGCTTATCTATTTTTCATCAAACTATGTAGTTGATAATAGTATCTCTCTACTGAATAGTTACTTGTGGATTTTCTTTTTGGCTGCTAATAGCGTTGATGCTGGAATCAACCCAGTTAGGCACCCGATTGGGAATGTGGTAGCTTCTGGATAAGTACTTTTTTGTAGTTATTTAGAGAAGTACTAAAAAATTCATTGTAGCATCTCATCATACAATTATTTCGCAAGTACTTTGTATTTAATATACATAATACAACAACAACAACCTAGTGAAATCCCACAACGTGGGGTCTGGGGAGGATAGAGTGTACGCAGACCTTACTCCTACCAAGGTAGGACGGCTGTTTTCGAGAGACCCTCGGCTCAAAAAAGGCACAAAAAGGGGGTCAGATAAGGTTAAGAAATTCAAAGCGCTATAGGAAAATAAATAACGAAAGCATCACGGATAAAATAGAGTAATCAAAAGTACAGAAAGTAATAAATAGTAACAGAAATAGCAGAAATGAGAGCACAAGGAATTGTAGTGTGCTAATGCGCCTACGAATAGGGAAGAATAACGAGACTATGTACTAGCCTTCTACCCTAATGTGGGTCATCCACACCCTCCTATCTAAGGTCATGTCCTCGGTAAGCTGTAATTGAGCCATGTCCTGTCTAATCACCTCTCTCCAATACTTCTTCGGCTTACCCCTACCTCTTCTGTAACCATCCATGGCCAACCTCTCACACCTCCTCACTGGGTCATCTGTGTCTCTCCTCTTCACATGCCCAAACCATCTCAGTCGCATTTCCCGCATCTTGTCTTCCATCGAGGTCACTCCTACCTTGTCCCGAATAGCCTCATTTCTAATCCTGTCGCTCTTGGTGTGACCACACATCCATCTCAATATTCTCATCTCGGCAACTTTCATCTTTTGAATGTGAGAGATCTTAACTGGCCAACACTCTGCCCCATACAATATAGCCGGTCTAACTACCACTTTGTAGAACTTGCCCTTAAGTTGTGGTGGCACCTTCTTGTCGCATAGCACTCCAGAAGCGAGCCTCCATTTCATCCACCCTGCCCCAATACGATGTGTGACATCATCGTCAATCTCCCCGCTGCCTTGCATGATAGATCCAAGATACTTGAAACTACTTCTCTTTTGAATGGCTTGGGCACCAAGCTTAACTTCCACGCCAACCTCCTGAGGTGTCTCACTGAACTTGCACTCTAAGTACTCTGTCTTGGTCCTACTCAGCTTAAACCCTTTAGACTCCAAGGTATGTTTCCAATCCTCCAGCTTAGCATTAACTCCACTACGAGTCTCATCAATTAGGACTATGTCATCCGCGAAAAGCATACACCATGGCACCTCACCTTGAATTTGTCGCGTCAATGCATCCATCACCAAGGCAAATAAAAATGGACTAAGAGCTGATCCTTGATGCAACCCCATCCCAACTGGAAAATGCTCTGAGTCCCCTCCTACTGTCCTTACCCTGGTTTTGGCTCCCTCATACATGTCCTTGGTCACCCTAATGTATGCCACAGGTACATCTTTAGCCTCCAAACATTTTCATAGTATCTCTCTTGGAACTTTATCGTAGGCCTTTTTTAAGTCGATGAATACCATATGCAAGTCCCTCTTCCTCTCCCTATATTGCTCCACCAGTCTCCTCATAAGATGAATGACTTATGTAGTTGAGCGTCCCGGCATAAATCCGAACTGGTTCTCTGAAATAGACACGCCTCTCCTCACCCTCATCTCCACCACTCTTTCCCACACTTTCATAGTGTGGCTTAGTAACTTGATACCTCTATAGTTGTTGCAACTCTGGATATCCCCTTTGTTTTTGTATAGAGGGATCATTACGCTCGACCTCCATTCTTCGGGCATCGTTGCCGTTTTAAAGATGACATTAAATAACCTAGTCAGCCACTCCAAACCTACCGAGCTGGCGCTCTTCCAAAATTCCCCAAGAATCTTGTCAGGTCCGGTTGCTCTTTCCCGGCGCATCCTACGGACAACACCCTTAACCTCTTCGACCTTAATACTCCTGCAATATCCAAAATTGCGACGCCTCTCTGTATGTTCCAAATCTCCCAACACAAAGTCTCTGTCCCCTACGTCATTCAAGAGTTTATGGAAGTATGACTGCCATAAAAAAATTGCTTTGATTTGCCTGGTATAGTGCAGAAGCTGGTCTGGATATTACTGGATATAAAAAATAAAAATCGCTTTGATTTGATAGTGGTGAAAAATGTCAAATAGTACCTAAATATTGTCCTACAGAAAAACCTTATCTTATTTAAAAGAAGAAAAAAAATTGACCGACAGAAGTTTCATAAGCTCCAAGTTTGAGCATCGTCTGTATCGTTGAAGGCTCTACTGTAAGTCTATAACAAAAATGCTTCCAACATTTACCAAACACTAGACGAAGTTTCCGTTTCATGCTAAAAGCACTAATTTCTCAAATGCACTCATAATGATATCTATATGATTGTGACCTGCAGATCTACTCTCATTTTTATCGATGAATTAGATGTATTATTTAAAGAAAGAAAAGTATTAAGGTAGTGCTACTCTCAATTCGCCTTTGCATGCCTTGTTGATTCATAATGTTCACCCTTGTGAATTTAGTGTTGTCAAAAAGGTTTCTGATTTACTCAATTGAGAACTTTTAACATTCAGTAAATGCAGGTTTTATCTCTATTAATATCAACTTTAAAGCTGAATGGCCTCAATTTCTTTAGATATCAATAAATGTAATTATGGATTCAAGTTTAGTTCATACTGCCTTTCCTATTCATCTGACATTAGGATATATGTTAATTTCTTCACATAACTTTTCACAGTACTCTTCAGTTTTAACATGTATATATTACGATTTCCTTCTCTACTCTCTCTATCTCATTTTGTGTTTTGATGTTGTGATGTACAAGCTGAATGTGTTATTATGTTTAGATTTCCCAATATAGATTCTTAAAATAACATTTAAAGGTATGAAGTTTTGGCAGATTGGTTAAAGATGTTACAGGTACCATTCAAAGTCTATAATTACCTTTATTTTTTGGCAACAAATGTGAAATAAAATGGAAGGAGTACTTTTGATTTTCCTCTTGTTTGGATCTTCCTACAACTTATGATATTCCCCAATTTGATACTTTTTGAATATATGTGGGAAGATCGTTCTGCTATAGTGATATACTTTGCTGCCTGGTTCCTTGGTGGTAGATTCTAGGATCTAATGCATTTGTTTTGGCTTCCCTTGACAGGTTACAACTTGGTTGGAGATGAATAAGATGTTGATGCCCAATGGTCGACTCATGGTGAATTGTGGTGCTGCTACCAAAGAATTGTCTAATACTTCTGAAATGATGCAACCAGATATTTCCAAAAGGGATGACCCTAGGGAACTAAACACAACTATCAATGCATTATGCAAGGCATTTCCTGAGCAAGTAGGGAACTTGAATTCCATCTATCTTCTTTGCTCAGTAAAAGCAGTATAAAAGTTTTATGGCCCTTTTTGGTTTCCTAGCTGCTTTTTATTTTTTCTCTTTCTTCATTTCAAAAGGTTACCTACGGTTATGCAACTATGAAAAGGATACTTTACGCCAGTGAAGCATTTAGGCTTCGGAAAAGTAATCTGAGCCATATGTTATTCAAAAGTGCCTTTATCAAGATGTGCAAATTTGATAGAGAAATAATGTTAGTAATTATATGACGTGCTCAGTATCCTATTTATTTTACACAGTGACCTGTCTTAGAAATTAAAACGGTGGTTCGCTTGAATGAAAGTCTTGGTAGAAGAAAGTTATGTGAGTTTGTAAAAATAGTATGGTACATATACTTGTGCGCGTGTTGGGCCTCAACAGGTTTGGACCAACTGTTACCATTGTCTGCACACCATATAGACCAAAAACCCATGTATCTTCATCACCCACCAGCCCCAATAAAATTAACAATAACTTCTTCAAACATCTGTATAGTCTTGAAAAGTTGTGCCCATGTTCTAGAAGGAATTCTAGACATTTCAAGTTGATCAAGGTATGTGGGGGCAATGTAATGGTGTACCCTGTTAATTTGTGCTAAATTTCTAGAAATGTGCAATTGCATGGTGTGTATTGCTAGGAAAAGGCAGGACTGGTGATTCTGTTAAGTTAATGATAGCCTGCTCTACCTTGGCAAGAAACCTTCCAGAGAGTTGCACTGACATCATATCTTCATGTCATAAAATAAATTTCTTTATTTGCTGTTAGCGCAATAAGAACATTTTTGTTTTTTGAATGTCGCTCTGCATTTTGCTGGCTTTACCTGCTATGACAAAAAGTTTATTATCTGAAATGGCAGGTAGGCTGGAAAAAGCTGCCAAAGATAGCAGGAGAAAATTATCTTGCACTGACAGGACCATTACCAGATTTGGATATTTGGTCTGCTCATCTCCCAGATCAATTAAGCTCAAGTGTCAAAGAATGGAGAAGTTGCACGCCTTCGCCTTCGTAAATGTGACATTGGGACTTGGTTAAGATGTAAATTCCACATGCCAAACCATGCAGAAAAGGTAATTTGTGCCAATAGAAAAGGTCCTTTGCAGATCTCTACATCTCCCTGCTAAGGAGTTCTTCCTTTCTAGGTCTTAAATTTCGGGCAAGTGATTGTTTTATCAGAAGGAAAACAGGGAGATGCAACCTTTATAGATTGACCCACAGGCAACCATCAGGCACTACCTGGTCACCCTTTATCCATCTGATAGCGGCCTGTTTCTATCTTGATTTGCAGTAATTTCCAATCTCTTCAGTTCTCCCTGCTGCATATTAAACGTGATGAATATCACTCAGTCTGAACTCTGCTTAAGTTAGGATTCTACTTTGAGTTGTTACTATGTCATCACCAATCGTGGAAAAAGGTGATGGTTTAAAACAAATCAGCATGCTGTATTGAACCCCCTTTCAGGTTAGATCATTTATCTATTTATTTCAGCAATGATGATGATAATGTATGCTGGAATGCAGTTGAAACATATGATTATCTCATCTAAAAGTTTAAGTTATTAGAGAATTATATCACTGTTGAGTTGGATACACGCATAGGTGGAGTGCATAGCTATGTTTGCTGTGACTTTGTGATTTTGGAGAAAGGAAAGTAACCTACCGGAATTAGTTGTCAGGAGGATAAAAGAATTTAAGCGGTTATGGTGGGATGACTGTTAATGGATGCTTGAACATTTTGTGACTAAATAAACAAGTAGCAGTACAGAAAGTTCTTATTACCGTCACATATAATTTTAAGGTAGCATAGTTCACACACAGAAAATCATAAAAGGAAAAAGATCACAGACCACAACCAAATTCTGACACTTCCTTTAAGTCATCCACGCAAAGTGAATGAGAAGAGGAGTGTCAAAATGCAAATGTAAATTGTTTTCGATGGTGAGACTGGAAGTCACACTTTCCGGAGTCCTCCACCTTTATTTTCAAGCACACAATAGTATTATAAGTTGGAACAACACCCTTCCTTCAGCAGGCTAGCGGCGGAAGCTCCTAACCTGGCGTGGTGTCTCGGTAGTGTCGTCTCCACGAAGTTTGACGAGCGTATAAACAGCTGCCCCTGCAAGAGCCCCCAGAGTTGGAGCTACTAGGTATATCCACAATGACTTGTAATTTCCTGCTGCAACGGCTGGTCCCAAAGTTCGTACTGGATTCATGGAAGCACCACTTGACGGCCTGCTTATTCCACCAACATGTCAAAAAACACCAAAAAAAGAATTACTGGATTTGCTTTGGCAAAGACTAATGGTTTGCCTAGCTGAGAATTCTTGTCACAGTACTAGGTATGAAAATATCATAATTGGAAGGAGGGTTTTAATTTGGCTCTCTATTGTTCTTTAGAGTTGGTTCTCTGCAACATTAGCAGTAGAATAAGTGAAGTTTCTTCCCCAATGCAAGCTGCTGGTGTATGGTAACCCCCCCCCCCCCCCCCCCGAGGTTTGTTTGGTAGAGATACATTTTCATAACCTGTATACTTAGGTGTTGAGATATTCACTTACCCAGCCACTAGAATATTGAGCATGACTGTAGCTCCAACTGCTATGCCCGCCAACTCTCCCACCTGTTGAAAGAATTAGTAAATAGTAGTAGGATGTATGTATTTATTCGATGTAAAGAATAAAAACCAAAAAATCATGTCATCTTCCGAAGTATAGTCTTTTGTGACCATGGAAGGAAGTAATTCTGCAAAGCTGTCTTTGTCACCAAAAAGATAGATTACAGGTATCTACTTTTTCATATTACTTACTCGTAGTATTTGTGAATATCTAAATTCAACTCAAAGGAGGTAAAAGATTTTTCTGATTTAGACTGTGTACATGATTCAATGTTAATAATAAACTTTACGTATATAAGGTAAATTATAACACCTTAATATAGTCTAGATTAATAATCTAATACAAGTTGGTCCATACCGCTCGGGTGTCTGTTGCAACAGCAGTGACAACGAAGAGGAGATTGAATGTGATGAGGAATTCAAGAGCAAAAGCCTGGCCAGTGTTTACCGAAGGAACAGTAACGCCACCAGACATGAACGGATGAAAGACACCTTTGAGTGCAAAAGAAGCACAAATGGATGCTGAAACTTGTGCTGCAACATAGGCCGGCACTTGAACCCATGGAAAGTGACGAAGTGCTGCAAATGCGATAGTGAGCGACGGATTAAGATGAGCTCCAGAAATATGGCCTGTCGATAGAATCACTATCATAACGGCCAGTCCTGCGCAAGCTGCATTCCCAATTAGAGATTCAACTCCGTTGTACTTTTGATTCACAATTGGCCCGGCTGTCGCAGCAAATATAAGGATGAATGTCCCCACGAATTCTGCTCCCAACTGTTTCCACCACACACACGTTTTTATACTTTAGGGTATGATAAAGTAGTTGTAACAACGAAGGAGTTCTCTGTCAGAACTTGCAAGTTTATCTACTAAAACAGTGATCAGCATCAGTTTGTTATTTATTTGGCACCACAATAACTTGCTAAATGTTAGATGACAGATTGAAATTTTCCATTTTCTTGAGAAGATTCTTGCATGTTCTCTATATAATAAGAAAAGATCATAGAAAAAGAATGGACAAATGAAAGCCATGTTTTAGAAGAATGTGTTGGAAATCAAATCCTCAGTTAAGACTTCGCCTAAGAATTGAAGTAAATGGATATGTGTAAAATTGTCCCCGATCATAGACTAAAAGAAGAAAAATATTAAAGAGTTCTCCGTGATCATATTAAAGAATGACAAAAATTAAAAATCAACCCATTTATCAAACAAATTAAAATAAAGAATCTAAAATTTATAGGCTAAATGAGCTTTCTCATCTAATAATTTACTATTTTGATCTATAACAATGGTACCAAATCAGGTTAAAGGTTGACCCAAAAGGGCTGCACCAACTACCTCGTTGGCCCTTAGATGGCGATTATTGTATATCTCATTGATTGAAAAGAAAAGTATGAATGAATATTGACAAAATGGACCTCAAATGGTTGAGAATTAAAATTTAATTAAAAAAAATACTAAATAACTCTTTTCTATTTGAACTTTGATGGACAAAATTACCAGATATGCAAAAACTAATCCACATCATGAAATAAAATAATGATGTAACCTGACCCCAATAATTGTATTACTGAGAGAGGTACTCAAATTGGACCAAAAAACAAATAAAAAAATGGAGAGTTGAATGATTGAACTTAAAAAGAAATGTACCTTGCGGGTGAGAGAGACATCTGGTGCGGGAAAGTCGGCGAGACAGGTATGAGGAGTTCCCCATGTTGGAGCATCCAAAGGGAAGCACTTACATCGGGGCATTGACTTCCGATCATAAGAACCCATTGAGTCCACTCGCAACGACGGGAATAGTGGAGTTGGTGTCCCAGGCGTTGCTGGTGCCGATATTCCACTTTCTAATTCTGCCATCCAAGATCAAATTACTGAATTCTCTCTTCTTTTTTTTTTTTTTTTTTTTAAGAAAAAATGAACTAGGTAATTTCTTTCTAGGGAAAAAAGGTTATAATTACATGATTTTTTGACTTTTTTAAATGTTTGGCTACACGATATTCAGTATAACGGCCAGATCGATAGATTGATCAACCTAGGATAATCAGAATCTGGTAGGAGACATATATAGCAAGTGGAAAAAAAGTTTTTTTTTTTTTTGGTTTTTTTCAGAGAAGATTGAAGAAATAGATGAAGTTACATGCTTTAGAGGTTTTTTTATAACTGTGTGACTAAGGAATAGAAGAAATGAAGGTATCCAGCTTAACTATGCTCTAATTATAAGATGATGACGATCTGAAGTAGAGTACATAACAAAAACCAGAAAGAGCAAGAAGTAGAACAACTAACTCAGACTGCTTAATGAAAATATGAAATGAGTTGAAGAGTAATAATAATAAGAAGGCAAAAGACAAGTGATTTTAAGCAATGAAATTAATACAATTATATACACATATTCGTTAGCTATAATAATAGTAATAATTAAAGTAATACAAAAAGGAGGCCGACAACCGAGAGATGGAGAAAGAGAGGGAGAGAGAGAAAAGTCAATGGCCACAATGCTAAACTGACAAGCAATACTTTCTCCAAATGAAACTTCATCGGTGCCTGTGACGTACTGAAGCCCTGTATTTTAGCAATTCCACCTTCTACCAATAATGCATTAAATAATTTGGCAAAAGGCAAGTTGAAGTAGAGAGAGGAAATTAAAAATTATAATGCTAGGCATATATAGTCAAGCTCAAGGCATGCGTAACTATACAAAGAACTTGGAGGCTTGGAGCTATTACATGCATTGATAATTTGGCAAAAGGCAAGTTGAAGTAGAGAGAGGAAATTAAAAACTATAAAGCTAAGCATATATAGTCAAGCTCAAGGTATGCGTAACTTTACAAAGAACTTGGAGGCTTGGAGCTATTACATGCATTGCTTCATTAGGAATTTTTTTTCCGATCCGTATTTTTATTGAAGCTCAACTAAATTTGAATTCGCATCAGAAAGTCCCATATTTGGGGTAAAGTACTTTTTAACAAAGCTGACTTTCTATTCAGAGGAATTCGAATATGAGACTCTGATTAAAGATGAAGAAATATTTGGTGCTTATATATTGCTGACTTACAAGCACCTTCAATGCAACAACTCGTCTCATTTGTACACTTCTTATAATTTCAACCTCATCATTTCAAATTTTTCCATTGCAAAATGTCACTAATTACTTATTATTAACTCGTTTCAACATCAACTATGGATTTTTATATTTGAAAGTAATTTTTTTTCATTTTACTCCTAATGGATTGATTTTTAATCATGTGAATATTATCACTATTTTAAGACAACTTTAAGATAGACGCACCACTGTTTAATTTGCTTAGAAATGAAAGTATATCCTTTAATTAGTAGAGTACTTTACAGTACTAACTCTGACAGAGAATACTTGGCCGCCAATTAACATTAAGCCATGTTGATACATATGCTAAAGGCGTAATACCATAATTTGTAACTACAATCTTGCTCGCATGTGCACTTGAGGGGTGACAACCGTATTAAAAGAAAGGCACATGCGGGCCCCAAATTTGAAGGGCTCCGTTTCTTTTTAACAACAATAGGTTATAAATTATTATTTTAAAAAAATATGAAACACTATTTGTAGAAAAGGTAAAAATTTCATATAAAATAAAAGAGTTATTAGAAGAAACTTGACATATTTGAAGTACATCTCATGAAAGATAGTTTAAAATAAGAATGGTTATATTAATAATTGAAAAAAATATATTAGAAAAAATCAATTAATAAAAATTATTATTTGTTTAAGTTTAAGGCCTCCGTTTAATTTTGACTTTAGGCCATTAATGTGCTTGAGCGGCTCCTATGGTGCACTTCCTCTATCGCACATGGACTTTTATACCAAATAAATATATACTTTTTGTTTAGTTTGAGAATTAAATACCAATTTTACCCTCCCAGCCTTTTCTTTTTCCTACATTGGAAGAAAATTGATTGAACGTTTGGTGAGGAGAATTAAGAAGCAAAAGGAAGAGGAAGATTGTGGAAGGAATAAAGAGGAAGAATCATTGCACAAGGAGAGATCGATGTAACTTTTGTGAGTGGGCGGTTGATTATGTAGTGGAAATCGGTGGTTGTAATTAAAAGGAAAACAATAGAAGAAACAAACAAACTCAAAACAAAACAGAATTAATTATTTCATGTTTTTGCACTCTACTAGAAATTAAGCACCATCAGTTTTCATTTTCAATCATCAATCATCACACGGGACAAAACCAAGTGGAAGCTATTGTTCAATATTATAATGTGTTAGCAATAATGAAATGTTGACCCCCGGAACTTGAAGTTACTCTTCCATCTATTAATGAATGGCCAGTCAACAGTTGCATCTTTTGTATTCTACCTATCCAACGTCCCTTTTGAACATTGAATCGAGCTTGAGTGGTTAAATTTTTTACCAAAATAAATAGGATATTATCTTGAAGAATGTAGTTTTCTTTTATCTGAGATCATCATTCTAATTGACAAGTAATTTATTCTACTTTAATATTGCACACCCATGACTCTATAACTACAATGGTTGAAAGAAAATTAGATTAAATACTTAATGGGATAAAACATAAATTCTGAACTTGTCTCGAAAAATCAAAAACACACTCAAACTATTATGAAGACTTATTACACACTTGTACTATTTAAAAATAAATTTATTTCAGTAAAGGAATTCAGAAAAATTTCGATTTTTGGTGTAGGAAGATGGGAAATATATTAATGTTGCTTGATGTATCATACATGACATATATTATATGTGCATATTGAAGATACTAGTATAGTGTTCTTTGCATATGCATGTTACGTGCTAGAATATCATAGATAATATATACATGTCATGCATCATCAAGTAAGAGCGATATTGTACCCAACGTTATAAGAAGCAAAAAAATGGTGCAAGATGAATGATTATGAGCATCGATTGATCTTCTATTCTATTGATCTACAATGAAGTTAATAATTTCAACTATAAGCAATAATAAGAAAGAAACTTAACATCAAAAAGAAGAATTAATGTGTGGTTGAGTGAATTATTCTGGTTTAGGTTCACCGGTCCAGTAAGTTTTTCCGGCAATAAGAATTTTCTCCGGGTTAAATGGTCCGCTCTCATGGTCCACAATACGACTTTGCCATCTCATGCCGTCTGCTATACTTTTGATTTTCACTAGAACTTCTACTACATCTCTGAATATAACTGTACCTTCAGGCCTCAATATTCTATCCAACTCAAGGAGAATATAGGTGATATCACATCTTCAGCAATACAAAATTAAACATGAATTAATACTACTATAGTACTAATTAAAATCAAATATATATATACGTACGAACGTATTATCGTACCTGTCCTGATTTAGGCTGATCAAGCCACCAGCATGGATGAGATCATAGGTTCGTGGATATGTTGAAAAAGCTTCACACCAATCATTGTATGTACCAATAAAGCCTCTTTCATATATGACACCCAAAGTGTCTGGTTCATTCTTCGAAGGAACCACGTTCATTACCCAAACTGGATATTTCGAAAGAGCTGCTGCGAATCCACCTAAATAAGCATTTGCATCCATCACATTCCGGTATCGTCCTTGGGGCGACAGACCAATTAGATGTTTGTAGTATGACACGCGTTCATTCCATACCTGATCGATCACAATTAATGAATACGTACTATATGATTCATCGATGTTTTATAATTTGATGATGATGATCTATATACCTGGTTATCCTCCTTAAATTTCTCAATTGTAATGCTTGGTATTGAGCCACTACTTATCCTAGGAGGAATAGAAAATGCTCGCTCCGGCCATTTTTCTAATGCACCACCTGCCACTTCATCTGAGTTGGTTACTTCTGGTAGCGGCGTGATACAAGCTTCCATGTCTTGGTACCTTAATTAATTTAATAATGCATATTGCAGAAATTGAGGATCTATGTCAAATATATATATGACATTCATCATGAGTTGATATATAGTCATTATGGTACGTACCATGCTGCATCAGCTTTGTTGCGTGACTTGCAGATATATGGTGATTTGTTTTTGATGCACTTTTTGTGGTTGAGAGGCTTTTGCCACACAGATAGGTCGCCCTTCTCAATCACTTTTTCCCAGCAAAGTTGCCTGGCAGTATCTTCAATAGAATCTTGCTCTTTCTTCAAATCTTCTTGGCTTCTTTCCCAACCTCTCCAATATGTCTTCCAACGGATAGGAGGGCCTGAAAGTATCCAATAACCCCCTGGCCGTAGAACTCTGTCAACTTCAATTAGGTACAACCCATCTGCACGTACGTATGTATAGGAAAATTAGTTAATTAAATGTCACGACTAGCTAGCTAGCTATATATTAAATATGTAGTCCTGTATCATCTTACCGTACTTGCTCCATGGGATTAAACAGCGAGAACAATGAGCCATATCAAAAGCCCTCGCGGGATATGGAAGTCTCTGAGAACCCATAACACCAATCATTGCTGGAACTCCTCTTTCAAGTGCAAACCAAACCTGTGCTTCATGTGTATCTCTTGGAGCAAATGACATGGCTATTATATCCCTCTTCAGTAGATAAGCGCCCCAACTTGCAACCTATTATTTTTATTTTTAATTAGATACTTATATAAATTAATTAAACAAGAAATTAATTAGGAGATCAATCGATCATATATATATATATAAAAACATCTTACACCACAGCCTGTATCGATTGCTGTGCGAATAGTTCCACTAGTAAGGGGAACGAGCTCACTTATATCATCAATGTAAGCATCAGCTCCGTGTGGAAACATTGTGCCACCTCCTGGAAATCTCAAACGATCACCTTCCACTTGGACCCAATTTTGAACAGCCTTCTCAATGCTAAGCTCTTTATGTGGGATATTCGCAAACCAAGCATAGTCTCTACTCTGTGGCCATTTGAAAGGGATCTTATAATTTGGTGGAGCAGGTATAAGACAGCGTAAAACCTCTTTCTCTTCCTTATTTGGGCAATGCCTCTCTCTGTATTTTAGCATATTACGATCAAATTTTCTACCCCTCTGTGGCTCTTGGCATGGTGTGTATTCACTGTACGACATATCACATGCTGGAAAGTTTTCTAATGACTTTGTATTGTTCACAACTAATTGATGATGACTCTCGAAATCCATAGGGACCACTGATGATGATGATGATATTCCTGATGAAGACGATGATATGCTATCATGATCACATCCAACTCTCGTGTACACTTCAGCAGATGGACTCGGTCGTCTTCCATTCTGCCAAGCTCCTAGAACATAAAATAAGATGCACAGACCACTAACACCAACGATCCAGGTCACACGCTTTCTCTTCGATTCTAGCTGGTACAGCTTTGGAGATCCACTGTGGTCTTTTGCCATCGAATACCAATTTCTATCAAATTAATTTAACTCTAAACAAATATATATACCTGATCTTAGTATATAAGCTAGACTTTATGGAAAACATACAACAACGAGTAAAAATAAATAAATAAATGATTTTCTGTAAGGGTTACAACTTGAAAGGTTACTAAATAATCGGAAGATAGGAGATGGAAATGAATAAGAAGCTTACAAGTCTGGAGACTTGGTCCAAGTATAATAAATTAAAGGTAGTGAGTGATCTTTGGTTGAGACAATATGAAAAGATTTTTGGCGGACAGTTTGCAAACACCGTAACATCTGCCTCAAATGCCTCCTCACCTGAAAATACACTTTCGACTATCCTAATATATACGGAGTCTTGAACCAAAATAATATTAAAAAAATAAATGGTGTGGATCTTGTATAAGCTACTATTATTATTAATTAGATCATCTGCTATTATTAATTAGATCTTCGCAGATGGACTCACAAAATTTGATGCCAAATGGAGTGGTCGGCCATGGGCTATCCCAAAAATTCATTGACTAACAAATATAAAAGACTTAGAAAATTTTAAATTCATGTTTCGTGACCCTAAATGATAAAAACAATGGCACGGATCATGTAAAGGCTATGAGTATTGTTCACTAGATTACGACAGATGGTCATAAAATATTTGGTCCAAATAGAGTCGATCAGTCATATCTTCTAAAATTCATTAACCAACACACACAAAAAACTGAGAAAATTCTGAATTCATAATTCATAATCCCTAAATTCTAAAAAAAAGTAGCGTGGATCATGTAAAGGCTATGGATATGATTCACTAGGTCATTACGGATGGTCCAAAAAAGTTTGGACAAAAAAGAGTCAGTCATTAATTCCCAAAAATTCACGGACTTAACACACACGAAAAACTGAGAAAATCCTAAATTCCTATTTCGTGACTCGTCAACGCTAAAAAAAGTCGAGTGTATTCTATAGGAGCTATGAATATCACTCACTGGGTAATTAAGGATGGTCCTACACAATATGGGGTCAACAAGTTTCTGACAGTCATATTTACAAAATATTCATATGCATTAACACAAGAAAAATTGAGAGAATATCCAATTCTTATTTCATGATCCCTAAACGCTAAAAAAGTGGCGTGAATCCAATAGAAACTATGAATATCATTTCCTAGGTAATTACAGTTGATCCTACAATATGGGATCAAAAAGTTTTAGCCGATCATATTAAAATATATTTATAGGCTAATATACATGAAAACTTAAAAAAATACTGAATTATTATTTCATGATCCCTAAATGCTAAAAGTAATGTGTGGGTCCTACAAAAGCTATGAATATTTTGTAAATATGATCGTTCGAAACTTTTAGACCTCCTATTTAATAAGACCATCCATAAAATATATGGGCTAACACACACGAAAAACTGACAAAATCGCCTAATTTCTATTGTGTCACCCCTAAAATGCTCCTAAACGCCGTAGATGCCGCGTCGGGGCAACTAGAGTCGTTCCCCAGATCGTTACGGACGCTACGAAAAGACAATCCAAGGAAATTCGACTTGGACCCCCGGCACCTAAAAAATCTGTGGGCTAACACACAAAAAAAATTGACAAAATTGTCTAATTCTTGTTGCGTCTCCCTTAAAATGCTCCTAAACACCGTAAAAGCCCCGCCGGGGCTACTAGAGTCGTTTCCCAGGTCGTTATGGATGCTACGAAAATAAAATCCTAGAAAAATTGACCCGGACCCTCGACACCCATAAAATATGTAGGCTAACACACAAAAAACTAACAAAATCGCCTAATTCCTATTGTGTCGCCCCTAAAATGCTCCTAAATGTCGTAGAAGCTGTGTCGGGGCTAGTGGAGATGTTCCCCAGGTCGTTAGGATGCTATGAAAAGAAAATCTAAGAAAATTCGACCCAAACCTCTGGCACCTAAAGAATTCGTGGGCTAACACATAGGAAAAATTGACAAAATTGCATAATTCCTGCTACGTCGCCCCTAAAATGCTCCTAAACGCCATAGAAGCTGAATCGGGGATACTGGAGTCGTTTCTTGGGTCGTTACGGATGGTACAAAAGAAAAATTGATAAAATCTGACCCAGAGCCCTGACACCTAAAAATTCCATGGGCTAAACACACACAAAAAACTAACCAAATTGCCTAATTCCTGTTGCGTTTGCCCCTAAAAAACTCCTAAACATCGTAGAAGTCGCGCCGGGGCTACTGGAGTCGTTCCAAGGTCATTACAGATGCTACAAAAGAAAAATCGAACAAACATTAGGCCAGACCCCCAGCACCTAAAAAAATTCATTGGTTTAGACACACGAAAAACAGACCAAATCGCCTAATTCCTGTTATGTCGCCCCTAAAATGCTCTTAAATGCCGTAGAAGCCGCGCTGGAGATACTAAAATCGTTCCACAGGTCGTTACGGAAGCTACAAAAAAAATACAACAAAAATCCACCCAGACCCTCAGCACCTAAAAAATATGTAGGCTAACACATACGAAAAACTGACAAAATCAACTAATTCCTGTTACGTCGCCCCTAAAATGCTCCTAAATGCCAAAGAAGCGGCGTCGGGGCAACTCGAGTCGTTCTCTTGATTTTATGGATGCTACTAAAGAAGAACCTAAGAAAATTCAAATCGGAGCCCCGGCACGTAAAAAATCTGTGGGCGTATAAACTGAGCAAATCGCATATTTTTTGTTGCGTCACCCCCTAAAATGCTCATAAACACCGTAGAAGCCACACTGGGGCTACTGGAGTCGTTCTCCATATCGTAACAGATGCTACAAAAGATGAATCCAAGAAAATTCGACTCGAAGCCCCGATACGTAAAAAATTCGTGGGCTAACACATACTAAAAACTGGTAAAATCGCCTAATTTTTATTACGTCACCCCTAAAATACTCTTAAAAGCCGTAGAAGCCACCCTGAGGCTACTAGAGTCGTTCCCTAAGTCTTTACGGATTCTACTAAAGAAGAATCCAAAATAATTCGACCCGAAGCATCGATAACTAAAAAATCTATGGGCTACGACACACAAATAATCTGACCAAATTGCCTAATTCTTATTGCGTTGCCCCTAAAATACTCCTGATCGCCGTAGAAGATGCACCAGAGCTACTAGAGCCGTTCTCCAGGTCTTTATAAATGCTACTAAAGAATAATCCAAGAATATTCGACCTGTACCTCCCAGCACCAAAAACATATATGGGCTAACACACACGAAAAACTAACCAAATCGGCTAATTGTTATTGCGTCGTCCCTAATATGTTAATGCTCCTAAACCTCTCTAAATCACCGCCAGGGCTACTGGAGTCATTCTCCAATTTGTTACGAACGCTACTATGGAAGAATTCAAAAAAATTCAACCCGGATCCCCAGCACCTAAAAAATCTGTGGGCTAACACATACATAAAACTAGCAAAATCGCCTAATTCCTTTTGCATTGCTAATAAAATATTCCTGAACCCCTCTAAAGCGCCGTCGGGGCTACTGGAGTCGTTCTTCACGTCGTTATGGATGCTACTATGGAAGAATCCAAAAAAATTTAACTCAGACCCCCGATACCTAAAAAATCCATGGGCTTACACACATGAAAAAATGGTAAAATTGTGTAATTCCTGTTGCGTCGCTAATAAAATGCACCTTAACCTCTCTAAAGCGCCATCGGGGCTACTGGAATCATTTCTCAGGTCGTTACGGACGCTACTATAGAAGATTCAAAGAATATTTGACTCGTAACCCTGGCACCTAAAAAATTCTTACGCTAATACACACGAAAAACTGGAAAATAACCTAATTCTTGTTGCATCACTAATAAAATGCGCCTAAACCCCTCTAAAGTGCCTCTAGAGCTATTGGAGTCATTCCATAGGTTGTTACATACGAAAAATTGGCAAAATCGCTTAATTCCTGTTGCATCGCCAATAAAATACTCCTAAACTCCTCTAAAGCATTGCTGGGGCTACTGTAGTTGTTCTCCACGTTGATACATATGCTACTATGGAAGAATCCAAGAAAATTCAACTCGTACCCCCGGCACCTAAAAAATCTATGGCCTTACACACACGAAAAACTATCAAAATTGCCTAATTCGTGTTGCGTCGCCAATAAAATGCACCGTAACTCCTCTAAAGCTCCATCAGGGCTAATGGAGTCATTACCCAGGTCTTTACAGACGCTACTATGGAGGATTCCAAGAAAATACGAATCGTATCCCCAGCGCCTAAAAATTCAATGGGCTAACACACACGAAAAGGGCAAAATAGCCTAATTCTTGTTGCGTCGCTAATAAAATATGCCAAACCCCTCGAAAGTGCCTCCGGATCTACTGAAGCCGTTCCCTAGGACGTTATGGACACTACTGCGAAATAATCCAAGAAAATTCGACCCGGAACTTCTGCACCTAAAAAGTCCGTGGGCTAATACATATGAAAAACTAGCAAAATCGCCTAATTTCTGTTGTGTCTCCAATAAAATGCTCCTAAACCCCTATAAAGCACCTATGAGCCTACTAGATTGATTCCCTAGGTCGTTAGGGACGCTACTATGGAAGAATCCAAGAAAATTTGACCCGGACCCCCAATACTAATTCCTGTCGCGTCGCCAATTAAATGCGCCTAAATCCGCATCTACTGGAGTCATTTCCTTGGTCGTTATGGATGCTACTATGGAAGAATCCAAGAAAATTCGACCCAGACCCCTGACACCTAAAAAATCCATGGGCTAACACATACGAAAAACTAGCCAAATCGCCTAAATCCTGTTGCGTCGCCAAAAATATGATCCTAAACCCTCTAAAGTGCTGCCAGGGCTACTTGATTCGTTCCTTAGGTCATTACGGATGCTACTATGGAAGAATCCAACAAAATTAAACCCGGACCTCCGGCACCTATAAAATTTGTGGGCTAACACACATGAAAAACTAGCAAAATCATCTAATTCTTGTTGTGTCGCCAATAAAATTCTCCTAAACCCCTATAAAGCGCCACTGGAGCTACTGGAGTCGTTCCCCAGGTCGTTATGGACGTTATATGGAAGAATCCAAGAAAATTCATCCCGAGCCTCCAGCACCTAAAAAATCGTTGGGCTAATACACACGAAAAGTGGCAAAATTGCCCAGTTCCTGTTGCTCGCCAATAAAATGCGCCTAAACCTCTCTAAATTCCTCCGGGGCTACTGGAGTCGTTCGACATCTCGTTACGGATGCTACTATAGAAGAATCCAATAAAATTCGACCCGGACCCCCGGCGCCTAAAAAATCTGTAGGCTAACACACACAATCAAATTGGCAAAATCGCCTAATTGCTGTTGCATCGCCAATAAAATGCTCCTAAACCCTCTAAGCCTTCAGGGCTACTGCAGTCATTCACAGGGTATTTACGGATGTTACTATGGAAGAATCCAAGAAAATTAGACTCGGACCCCCGGTATCTAAAAAATCTTTGGGCTAACACACACGAAAAAATGGCAAAAATACCTAATTCCTGTTGCGTCGCCAATAAAATTCTCCTAAACCCCTATAAAGTCCCGTTGGGCTGGTGGAGTCGTTTCCCAGGTTGTTAGGGATGCTATTATGGAAGAATCAAAGAGAATTTAACCCGGACCTCCGACGCCTAAAAAATCTAAGGGCTAACTCACACGAAAAACTGGCCAAATAGCCTAATTCATATTGTGTCTCTAATAAAATGCGCCAAAATCACTCCAAAGTGCCACTGGTGCTACTGGAGTCGTTTCTCATGTTGTTGCGGACTCTACTATGGAAGAACCCAAGAAAATTTGATCCGTACCCCTACCACCTAAAATATTCGCAAGCTAACATACACGAAAAATTAGCAAAATCATCTAATTCTTGTTTCATCGCTAACAAAATGCACCTAAACCCCACTAAAGCACCACCGGGGCTACTAGAGTCGTTTTCCAGATCATTACGGATGCTACTATATAGGAATCTCAAAAAATTTAACCCAAACCCTCGGCACCTAAAATATTTGTGGGCTAACACATACGAAAAGTGGCAAAATCGCCTAATTCCTATTGCATCACCAAGAAAATGCTCCTAAATCCCTCTAAAGCACCGCCAGAGCTATTGTAGTCATTACCCATGTCGTTACGGGTTCTACTATTAATGAATTCAAAACAATTCAACCCGAACCTCCAGCACCTAAAAAAGTGTAGGCCTACACACGAAAAACTGGCAGAATCGCCAAATTCCTGTTGCGTTGCAAATAAAATTCTCCTAAACCCCTCTAAAGCGCCGATAGGGCTACTGAAGTCATTCCATAGGTCGTTATGGACGCTACTATGAAAGATTCCAACCAAATTCGACCTAGACCTCCAGCTCCTAAAAAATCTGCGGGCTAACACACACGAAAAACTGGTAAAATAAACCTAATTTCTTTTGCGTCGCCAATAAAATGTTTCTAAACCTCTTTAAAGCACCACTGGGGCTATTATAGTCGTACCCCAGGTCATTACGGACGCTACTATGGAATAAACCAAGAAAATTCGACCCGGACCCCCAGCACTTAAAAAATCCGTGGGCTAAAACACATGAAAAACTTGTAAAATCACCTAATTTCTGTTGCATCTCCAAGGAAATGCTCCTCAACCCCTCTAAATCACACAGGGGCTATTGGAGTCGTTACGGACTCTACTATGGAAGAATTCAAGAAAATTAGACTCGAACCCCTAGCACCTAATAAATTCTTACGCTAACACACATGAAAAACTGGCAAAATCGCCTAATTCCTATTGCTCGTCAATAAAATTCTCCTAAACTCATCTAAAGCACCGTCGGGGCTATTGGAGTCATTCCATAGGTCGTTACAGACGCTACTATGGAAGAATCCAAGAAAATTTGACCCAGACCCCCGACACTTAAAAATTCTATGGGCTAACATACACAAAAAACTGGCAAAATCGCCTAATTCCTTTTTGCATCACCAATAAAATGATCCTAAACTCCTTTAAAGCACCGCCAGGGATACAATAGTCATTCTCATGTGATTACAGATGCTACTATGGAAGAACCCAAGAAAATTCAACCCGGACCCCCAGCATCTAAAAATTTCGTGGGTTCCACACACGAAAAACTGGCAAAATTGCCTAATTCCTGTTGCATCGCCAATAAAATGCACCTTAAACCCTCTAAAACGCCATCAGGACTACTGTAGTCATTTCCCAGATTGTTACGGACGCTACTATAGAGGATTCCAAGAAAATTCCACTCATACCCCCAACACCTAAAAAATCATTGGGCTAACACACATGAAAAATTGGCAAAATACCCTAATTTCTGTTGCGTCGCTAATAAAATGCGCCTAAACCTCTCTAAAGTGCCTCCGGAGATACTGGATCGTTCCCCAGGAAGTTACGGACACTACTATTGAAGAATTCAAGAAATTTCGACCCAGAACTCCGGCACCTAAAAAATTCGTGGGCTAACACATACGAAAAACTGGCAAAATCACCTAATTCCTATTGTGTGGCCAATAAAATGCCTCTGGGCTACTAGATTTGTTCCTAGGTCGTTAGGGACGCTAATATGGAAGAATCCAAGAAAATTCAACCCGGATCCCCGGTACTAATTCCTGTTGCGTCAATAATAAAAAGTGCCTAAACGCCTCTAAAGCACCGCTGGACTACTAAAGTCGTTTCCTTGGTCGTTACTGACGCTACTATGGAAGAATCCAAGAAAATTCGACCCAGACCCCTGACACCTAAAAAATCGATGGGCTAAACCAAACGAAAAACTGGCAAAATCGTCTAATTTCTTTTGCGTTGCTAATAAAATACTTTTAAACCCCTCTAAAGTGCTGCCAGGGCTACTGGAGTCGTTCCTTAGGTCGTTACGGATGTTACTGTGGAAAAATTTAATAAAATTCAACCAGGACCTCCGGCAACTAAAATATCCGTAACACACACAAAAAACTGGTAAAATTATCTAATTCCTATTGTGTCGTCAATAAAATTCTCCTAAACCCCTCTAAAGTGCCGCCAGAGCTAATGGAGTCATTCTCCAGGTCGTTCTGGATGCTATTACGAAAGAATCCAAAAAAATTCAATCCATACCCTCGGATCCTAAAAATTCATTGGGCTAACACACGAAAAAATGGCAAAATTGTGTAGTTCCTGTTGAGTCGCCAATAAAATGCGTCTAAACTCCTATAAAGAACCTCCGGGCCTTCTGGAGTCATTCGAAGCTCGTTATGGACGTTACTATGGAAGAATCCAAAAAAATTCAATCCAGACCCCCGGCACCTAAAATATCTATGGGCTAACACATACAAAAAATTGGTAAAATCGCCTAATTCCTGTTGCGTCGCCAATAAAATGCTCCTAAACCCTTCTAAAGCGCCTACAGGTCTACTAGAGTCGTTACCCAAGTCGTTACAGATGTTATTATGGAAGAATCCAGTAAACTTTAACTCGGACCCCCGACATCTAAAAAATCTGTGGGCTAACAAACACAAAAACTAGCAAAAGCATCTAATTCCTGTTGCGTCGCCAATAAAATGCTCCTAAACCCCTATAAAGCACTGTTGGGCTAGTGGAGTCATTTTCCAGGCTGTTACGGACTCTACTATGGAAGAATCAAAGAGAATTCGACCTGGACCTTCGGCACCTAAAAAATCTGTGGGCAAACATACATGAAAAACTGGCCAAATCGCCTAATTCCTATTGTGTCGCTAATAAAATGTGCCTAAACCCCTTTAAAGTGCCGTCGGGGCTACTGGATCGTTTCCCATGTTGTTACATACTCTAATATGGAAGAATCCAAGAATATTTGACCCGGGCACCCCAACACTTAAAATATTCATCAGCTAACACATACAAACAATTAGTGAAATCACCTAATTCCCATTTTGTCGCTAATAAAATGTGCCTAAGCCCCACTAAAGCACAACTAGGGCTACTAGAGTCGTTCCCTAGGTCGTTACGGATGCTACAATGGAGGAATCAAGAAAATTCGAGCTGGATCCTTGGCACCTAACATACATGAAAAATGGGCAAAATCTCCCAATTCCTATTGCGTCGCCAAGAAAATGCTCCTAAGTACCTCTAAAGCGCCACCAAAGATACTTTAGTCGTTACCCAGGTCATTACGGGCTCTATTATGGAAAAATCCAATAAATTTTGACCCAGACCTCTACCATCTAAAAATTCTGTGGGCTAACACACATGAAATACTGGCAAAATTTCCTAATCCTGTTGCGTCGTTAATAAAATGCTTCTAAACCCCTCTAAAGTACCGTTGGGGCTATTTGAGTCATTTCCCAAGTTGTTACGGATACTACTATGGAATAAACCAAGAAATTTCGATCCGGACCCCCGGCACCTAAAAAGTTCGTTGGCTAAAACATACGAAAAAACTTGCAAAATCACTTAATTTATGTTGTTTTGCTAATAAAATGCTCCTAAATCCCTTTATAGCACCACTGGAGCTACTTGAGTCATTTTTTAGGTCTTTAAGGACTCTTTTATGGAAGAATACAAGAAAATTTGACCCAGACCCCGACACTTAAACAATCCATGGGCTAAAACACACGAAAAACTTGCAAAATCACCTAATTTTGTTGCGTAGCCAATAAAATACTCCTAAACCGCTCTAAATCACCGCCGAGGCTACTGGAGTCATTCCCCAGTTCATTAAGGACGCTACTATGGAAGAATTCAAGAAAATTCGACCCGGATCCCCAACACCTGAAAAATCCATGGGCTAATATACACGAAAAACTGGTAAAATTGCCTAAATCCTGTTGCGTCGCCAATAAAATGCTCCTAAACCCTCTAAATCACTACCGGGGCTATTGGAGTCATTCCACAGGTCATTATGAACGCTACTATGGAATAATTCAAGTAAATTTGACTCGGAATCCTGGCACCTAAAACATCTGTGGGCTAACAGAAATGAAAAATTACCAAAATCTTCTAATTCCTTTTGCATTGCCAATAAAATGCTCCTAAACCCGTCTAAAGCGCTGTCGAGGCTACTAGAGTCGTTCTCCATGTCGTTACGGATGCTACTATAACATAATCCAAGAAAATCCAATCTGGACCGCCGACACCTAAAATATCTATTGGCTTACACGCATAAAATCTGGCAAAATTTCCTAATTCCTGTTGCGTCGCCAATAAAATACACCTTAACCCCTCTAAAGTACCAACGGGGCTATTGGAGTCATTTCCAGGTCATTATGAATTCTACTACGAGAGATTCCAAGAAAATTCAACTTGAACCTCCTATAAAGGAATCTAAGAAAATTTGACCTGGACCCACAACACCTAAAAAATCTATGGGCTAACAAACACAAAAAATTGGCAAAATTGCCTCAATCCTATTGCATTGGCAATAAAATATGCCTAAACCCCTCTAAAGCGCCTTTGGGGCTACTAGAATCGTTACCAGGTTGTTACGGATGATACTATTGAATAATCAAAGAAAATTCAACCCAGACACCCGGCAACTAAAAAATTCATAGACTAACAACCACAAAAACTAGCAAAATCACCTAATTCTTGTTACATCGCCAATAAAATGCTCTTAAACCCCTCTAAATCACTTCCGGAGCTACTGAAATCATTCCCTAGGTCATTACGTACAATACTATAGAAGAATCAAAAAAAATTGACACGGACCCCTAGCACATGAAAAATTCATGGCTAACAAACCCGAAAAACTAGCAAAATCGCCTAATCTTTATTGCATCGTTAATAAAATGATCATAAACCCCTCTAAAGCGCCTCTGGGGCTACTGGACTCATTCTGGGGTCATTTCGTACGCTAATATAGAAGAATCTAAGAGAATTCAACCCGGACCCACAACACCTAAAAACTCTATGGGCTAACTAACATTAAAAACTGCCAAAATCCCCTAATTCCTTTTGCGTCACTAATAAAATGTTCCTAAGCCCCTCTAAAGCACCATCGGGCTACTAGATTCATTCTCTTGGTCATTACGGATGCTACTATGGAAAATTTAAGAAAATTCAACCAAGACCCTCGGCACCTAAAAAATCTGTGTGCTAAACATACACGAAAAATTAGTAAAATCGTCTAATTCTGTTGCGTCGCCAATAAAATGCCCCTAATGCCCTCCAAAGAACCGCCGAGGCTATTGGAGTCAATTCCTAGGTCTTTGCGGACACAACTATTGAAGAATTCAAAAAAAATCAACTTGGATCCCCGGAACCTAAAAATTCTGTGGGCTAACACATAAAAAACTGGTAAAATTGCCTAATTCATGTTGCATCGCCAATAAAATGCTTCTAAACCCCTCCAAAGAGCCTCCCAGTCTACTGTATTCGTTCCCAGGTCATTATGGATGCTACTATGGAAAAATCCAAGAAATGTTTACCCAAAACCTTGACACCTAAAAACTCTGTGGACTAACACACATGAAAAATTGGCAAAAACGCCTATTTCCTGTTGCGTCGCCAATAAAATGCTCCTAATCTCCTCTAAAGGGTATCCGGGGCTACTCGAGTCGTTTCCTAGGTCGTTACAAATGCTACTATGGAAGAATCCAAGAAAATTTGACTGGGACCCTGGCATCTAAAAAAATTCATAAGCTAACACACACGAAAAACTGGAAAAATCGCCTAATTCTTGTTGCGTCTCCAATAAAATGCTCCTTAACCACTCTAATGTACCGCTGGGCTACTGGAGTCGTTCCATAGGCCGTTATGGATGCTATTATGGAAGAATTTAAGAAAATTCGATCAGGACCCTCGACACCTAATAAATCTGTGGGCTAAACATACACGAAAAAATGGTAAAATTGTCTAATTCAGTTGCGTCGCCAATAAAATGCCCCTAATTCCTTCCAAAGAACCGCTGAGGCTATTGGAGTTATTTCCTAGGTCATTAGGGACACAACTATGGAAGAATTCAAGAAATTTTGTGGTCTAACACACACAAAAAACTGGCATAATTGCCTAATTCCTGTTGCGTCGCCAATAAAATACTTCTAAACCCCTCCGAAGAGCCACCGAGTCTACTAGATTCATTTCCAGGTCATTTCGGATGCTGCTATGAAAGAATCCAAGAAATTTCTTCCCGAAATCCCAGCACCTAAAAAATCTGCGCGCTAACACACACAAAAAATTGGCAAAACCGCCTATTTCCTATTGCATCGCCAATAAAATGCTCCTAAATTCCTCGAGAGCGTAGTCGGGGCTACTAGAGTCATTTCCCAGGTCGTTACGGATGCTACTATGGAAAAATTTAAGAAAATTAGACCGGGACCCCTGACACCTAAAAAATACATTGGCTAACACACACGAAAAACTGGCAAAATCTCCTAATTCTTGTTTGTCGCCAATAAAATGCTCCTTAACCAATCTAAAGTACTACCGGGGCTACTGGAATCATTCCCTAGGCCGTTATGGATGCTACTATAGAAGAATCTATGAAAATTCGACCCGGATCTTCGACATCTAAAAAATATATGGGCTAACACAAATGAAAAATTCGAAAAATTGCGTAATTTCTATTGCATCGCTAATAAAATGCTCTTAAACACCTCTAAAGCACCATCAGACTACCGGAGTCGTTCCCAGGTCGTTACAGATGCTACTATGGAAGAAATCAAAAAGCAATTCGACCAGAACCCCCGACACCTAAGAAATCCGTGGGCTAACATATACGAAAAACTGGCAAAATCGCTTAATTCTTGTTGCGTCGCTAAAAAAAGCTCCTAAACACCTACAAAGCGCCGCCAGGTCTAACAGAGTCATTCCCAGGTTCTTATAGATGCTAATACGGAAGAATCTAACAAAATTCGATCCAAACCCCAGCACCTAAAAAATTCATGGTCTAACACACACGAAAAACTGGCAAAATCACTTAATTCCTATTGCGTTGCCAATAAATTAAGACTAAACTCCACTAAAGCACTATCGGGCTTCTGGAGTCATTCCTCAAGTTGTTATGGAATCTACTATTGAAGAAACAAAGAAAAGTCAACTCGGACCTCCGACACCTAACAAATCTATGGGCTAAAACATACGAAAAATAGGCAAAATCTCCTAATTCCTGTTGCGTCGCAAATAAAATACTCCTACACTCCTCTAAAGCGCCACTAGGGCTACTGGAGTCATTCCCAGGTCGTTATGGATGCTACTATTGAAGAATCCAAAATAATTCAACCAGGATCTTCGACACCTAAAAAATTTGTGGGCTATCATAATGAAAAATTGGCAAAATCATCTAATTGCTGTTGCATCGCCAATAAAATGCCCCTAATCCCCTCTAAAGAACCGTCGAGGCTATTGGAGTCATTTTCGAGGTTGTTACGGACGCAACTATGAAAGAATTCTAGAAAATTTGACCCAAACCCCTGGATCCTAAAAAATCTAGAGGCTAATACACACGAAAAACTGGCAAAATCGCCTAATTGTTGTTGCGTTGCCAATAAAATACTTCTAAACCCCTCCGAAGAGCCGTCGAGGCTATTGGAGTCATTCCCAGGTCGTTACAGATACTACTATCGAAGAATCCAAGAAATTTTAACCTGAAACCCCGTCCCCTAAAAAATCCGTGAGCGAACACACGAAAAATTTGTAAAATCACCTAATTCATGTTGCATTGCAAATAAAATGCTCCTAAACCCCTCTAAAGAGCAGCTGGGGCTACTGGAGTCATTTCATAGGTTATCACGGATGCTACTGTGGAAGAATCCAAGAAAATGTGACCTAGATCTTTGGCACCCAAAAAATCAATTGGCTAACACACACGAAAAACTGGCAAAATCGCCTAATTCTTGTTGCGTCGCCAGTAAAATGCTCCTTAAACCTTCTAAAGTACCACCGGGGCTACTGGAGTCGTTCCCAGGATGTTACGAATGCTATTATGGAAGAATCCAAGAAAATTTGACCCGGACCCCCGACATCTAAAATGTCTATCGGCTAACACACAAAAAAAATTAGAAAAATTACCTAAATTGAACCCCTCTAAAGCACCATCGGGCTACTAGAGTCATTTCCCAGGTCGTTACGGACACTAATATGGAAGAATTTAAAAAATAATTCGAGCAGAACCCCCGGCACCTAAACATTTCGTGGGCTAACATACATAAAAAATTGGCAAAATCGCCAAATTCTTGTTGCGTCGCCAATAAAATTCTCCTAATCCCCATACAAAATGCCACCGGGGCTAACAGAGTCATTTGCAGGTTGTTACAGTTTCTATTACAAAAGAATCTAAGAAAATTTGACTCAGACCCTGCCAACCAAAAAATTTCATGGGCTAACACATACGAAAAACTGGCAAAATCCCCTAATTCTTTTTGCGTCGCTAATAAAATATTTCTAAGCCCCTCTAAAACACAATTGGGCTACTATAGTCGTTCTCCTAGTTGTTACGGACTCTACTATGGAAGAATTCAAGAAAATTCGACCAGGACCCCCGGCACCTAAAAAATCTGTGGGCTAAACATACACGAAAAATTGGTAAAATCGTCTAATTCTGTTGCGTCGCCAATAAAATGCCCCTAATGCCCTCCAAAGAACCACCAAGGCTATTGGAGTCATTTCCTAGGTCGTTATGTACACAACTATGAAATAATTCAAGAAAATTCGATCCTGACCGCCGAAACCTGAAAAATCTGTGGGCTAACATACACAACAAACTGGCAAAATTGCCTAATTCCTGTTGCGTCACCAATGAAATGCTTATAAACCACTCCAAAGAGACACTGAGCTACTGGATTTGTTCTCAGGTCATTACGGATGCTACTATGGAAGAATCCAAGAAATTTTGACCCAAAACCCCGGTACCTATAAAATCTGTGGGCTAACACACACAAAAAATTGGCAAACTCACCTATTTCCTATTGTGTCGCCAATAAAATATTCCTAAACCCCTGTACAGCGTAGCTGGGGCTACTGGAATCATTTCCTAGGTTTTCACGGATGCTACTATGGAAGAATCTAAGAAAATTTTACCCGAACCCCTGACACCTAAAAAATCCATTGTTAAGAAAAACTGGCAAAATCGCCTAATTCCTATTGCGTCGCCAATAAAATGCTCCTAAACCCCTCTAAAGTGTCGTTAAGGCTATTGGAGTCATTCCCCAGGTTGTTGCGGACGCTACTATGGAAGAATCCAAGAAAATTCAACCTTAACCCCCGACACCTAAATATCTGTGGGCTAACAAACATAAAAAACTGACAAAACTGCATAATTCCTGTTTCGTCACCAGTAAAATACTTCTAAACCCCTCTAAAGTGCCCCCGGGGCTACTGGAGTGGGTCACCAAGTTGTTCTGGATTCTACTATGAAAGAATCCAAGAAATTTTGACCATGACTCCTGCCACTTAATAAATATGTGGGCTAAGACAAACGAAAAACTGAAAAAATCCCCTAATTCCTATTGCATCGCCAATAAAATGATCCTAAACCCCTCTAAAGCGCCTCTAGGGCTACTAGACTCATTCCCAGGTATTTTTGGATGATACTATAGAAATATCGAAGAAAATTTGACTTGACCCACAACACCTCAGAAATCTGTGAGCTAACACACACGAAAAATTAGCAAAATCGCCTAATTCCTGTTGCGTCACCAATAAAATGCTCTTAAACCCCTCTAAAGCGCCGTCGTAGCTACTGGAGTCTTTTCCCAGGTTATTATGGATGCTACTATGGAAGAATCCAAAAGAATTCAACTCGAACTTCCGAAACCTAAAATATTCGTGGGCTAACACATACGAAAAACTGACAAAATCGCCTAATTCCTATTATGTCTCCAATAAAATGCTCCTAAACCCCTATAAAGTGCCATTAGGGTTATTGGATTCATTCCTTAGGTCCTTACAAATGCTATATGGAAGAATCTAAGAAAAATTGACCCAGACCCCTAGCATCTAAAAAATCTGTGAGCTAACACACGAAAAACTGGCAAAATCGCTTAATTCCTATTGCATTGCCAATATAATAATCCTAAACCCTACTAAATCCCTTCTAGGGCTACTTTATTCGTTCCTTAGGTATTTATGGATTCTACTATTGAAGAATCCAACAAACTTCGACCCGGACTGGCACCTAAACAATCTATGGGCTAAAACACATGAAAAACTGGAAAAATCACCTAATTTCTATTGCGTTGCCAATAAAATACCCCTAAGCCACTCTAAAGCGGCTCCGAGTCTTTTAGAGTCATTCTACAGATAGTTATGGATGCTACTATGGAAGAATCCAAGAAAATTAGACTCGAACCCCCGACACCTAAAAAATCCATGGCAAACAAAATAAAAAACTGGCAAAATCACCTAATTCTTGTTGATTCAGCAATGAAATGCTCCTAAACCTCTCTAAAGCATTGTTGTGGCTGATAGTGTCGTTCCCCAGGTTTTTACGGACACTAGTATGAAAGAGTTCAAGAAAATTCGACTCAGATTCCCGAAATCTAAAAAATCTGTTGCCTAACACACTAAAAACTTACAAAATCGCCTAATTCCTGTTGCATTGCCAATAAAATGCTCTTAAACTCTTCTAATGAGCCGTCAGGGCTACTGGAGTCATTCCCCAGATTGTTATGGACACTACTATAGAAGAATCAAAGAAAATTCAACCTGAACCACGATACCTAAAAAATCTATGGGCTAACACACAAGAAAAACTAACAAAACCGCCTAATTCATGTTGTGTCACCAATAAAATACTCCTAAACCCCTCTAAAGTTCGCTGGGGCAACTGGAGTCTTTCCCCAAGTTTTTACGGATGCTACTATGGATGAATCCAAGAAAATTTGACCTAGACCCCCGACACCTAAAATATTCGTGGGCTAACAAACACAAAAAATAAGAAAAATCACCTAACTCCTATTGCGTCGCCAATAAAATGCTTCTAAACCCCTATAAAGCGATGGCTGGGCTATTGGAGTCGTGCCTCAAGTCGTTACGGATACTACTATGGAGGAATCCATGAAAATTTGACCCAGACCCCTGGAACCTCAAAAATCTGTGAGCTAACACACATGAAAAACTGGCAAAATAGCCTAATTTCTATTGCATTTCCAATAAAATGCCCCTGAACCCATCTAAAGTGCCGCCGAGACTACTGGAGTCATTCCCTAGGTCATTACGGATGCTACTATGGAATAATTCAAAAAAATTCATCTCGTACCCCCGAAACCTAAAAAATGTTGGGCTAACATACACGAAAAACTGGCAAAATTGCCTAATTCCTGTTGCCTCTCCAATAAAATACTACTAACCCCTATAAGGTACCAATGTACGGGGTGTAACATCCTTCCCCCCTTTAGAACATTCGTCTTCAAATGTGAACCAAAACCTTCTTCCGAATCTTATATCGACTATATGGAGAGTTCTTCTATCCCATTGCCATAACATATACTTTCATCGAGCAATCAATATCAAAGTTCCAAAGGTTAGGATTACTTGTAGACATAGGGAATAGGTACGGATACTTGTGTTTCATTTCCTCTTTCGCTTCCCAAGGGGTCATCCATCCTAGTACTACTCTCTCCCAAGCACGCTTAACTTTAGAGTTCTGATGGGATCCGATGCGTTAGTGCTGGTATGATCGCATCCATCCGTTATGGGATCTTGTTTGAAGTTTAAGCGTTCCCATTTATATATGATAGCATCAGTTGATTTTCTCTTATGCTTGTACTTCTCTTATCCACTTCCCTTCTTTAGGGTGTATCCATGTCATTGTTTGTTTATTTCTAACTTTCCAAATGCATATGAGTCATTTCCAACCTATTTAGTATACTTTGCTATTTTCATATCTTCCTTTACATCACCTATACTTTAGGTTACCCATGTACGAAACCTTAATACAATCATGAGGTGCTTATAATCCTCAATATACAGTACTGACTCCAGTCTGAACACTGGTACTCGAGTAATATCCTTAATGTAGCAGTGCATTTAAAGCCACATTCCATTCATCCCAATCAGTAATTAGCTCGTCACCGTTTATCCTGGTGTATCAACTCAGTCGGTGCCTTAATATGTCATTCTATCCAGATCTAGGTGTCATCTCTAAATCATCTTCTTAGGATCACAAGTCTTTTCCAACTTCATTTTACCATACCAGTATCGACCTTTCAAGATATATTACAATCCTATATCTCATTCTTCTTTTATTTCTAGGAAAATTTGGGCAGAGTTTCCTCTGTATTTCTTACTATCTCAACATCTGCACACAGAAAATGCCAACAATTCCTTATGGGGTCAACATATATATTCATATCGTATCATACAGCAGCCACACAGTGCACCTAATATTAATAACAGTAAAAAATAATGAACTTATCTCATCTGCCCAACTCAAACTGCACCTGTTACCCCGCCCTGTCTACTTTTCCTTTCCATTTAACTTTACATGTCAATCGTACTTCAATACCTCACCTGACATATATCTTTCGTGCCTTTGCTTACCTGCGTGCTTTGTAACTTCCAATATCGCCAGTCACCTTCTTCTATCGATGTTGTCCTTCTGCTGAAACCATAAGTTAGTATGAGGAATTTCATTTCCTATGACTCGGTTCTATCGTACGATCTTATATATGAAAGAAATGTAACATCCTAAATATCCTGTAGCCTCTTGTTTATAGATGTGCACAATAAATCGATAAATAAGACTCTATTAGACACGGTCTGTAGACACTCCAAGGATGAATTGCTCTGATACCACTTCTGTCATGACCCAACCCCATAGGCCGTGACTGGTGCCCAATTTGGGCACCCATACGTACCCTTAACCCCACTGAGCATGTTAGCAGAATAAACAAATGTAGAAATCAAAAGAGATCGCTAGAGGGCGCACAAAAATAGATGTAGCATGCGAAGGCCGTTAAGGTCGTCACTGAACACAAGCCCAAAACACATATACAGAACCCACAACATAAGTCTACAAACCTCTACAAAATGATACCATAATCATATGACGGGACAGGGCCCCATCGTACCCTTAACCATTACGTATAAATATACAACAGAAAAGTTAGTACCAAAATAGGGCTCCGGATAAAGGAGCACTGCCAACCAACAGGGTGGATATCCTAGGCGAGCGGATCAGCAAACAGAGCGTCTGTACCTGCGGGCATGTAATGCAGCTCCCCAAAAAAGGGGGTCAATACGGAAAATGTACTAAATATATAAAGCATGGACTGTAATAAGTAAAGCCATTACCAGAACAGAAGGTGCAAAAATGAGCAAAATATCCAGAATATCAAAATGCTTTTCATAACCACAGATAATGTTTGCAGAAAAACATATGTCATATCCGGCCCCATTATGGGACTCGGTGAACAAATACAAAACGTCGCCTCTTCACTGGCGCCATAGCACATCATAACTCCAGAGTAGGGAATATCTCCATAACAGATCATATCATATTAGATGGTCATATCATATCATATCATATCATATGTGTACATGGCACATCATAACTCCACAAAACCCATGTATAGGTCGTACCTTCCCTCTCACAATCGGGGCACGACGAATAATGTAGATAAGTAAGCATGATAACAAAACCTGACCCGGGCTCGGTGAAGGAAGTATTGAGGCATCCACGAGTGGAGTAGTGAGAAACTAAATGCGCTTTAAATCATGTTTGAGACTCGATGGAGTTAACAAAATAAGCTATCATTCAAAATCAAGACAAGAGTCATATCAAGTACCTTTTGAAAGTCACTATGGATTATATCAAAATAGAACTTCTGGAACCATATACTCGTATCACAGCGTAATAAAATATCTTCTAAAAATCAAGAAATTGGCCATCCTAGTGGCTCTAAGAATAGGAACTTTCTTGGAACCATATAAAAGTCATATACTTGTTTCATAAAAACCATGCCAAAAGGAAGATTAGATTTATATACCTATATCAAAACATGCCAAGAGAAATAATAATCTTTACAAACTCATGCCAAAGATATGCCAAAAGAAAGAAACATTAGCCTTACATACTTATGCCAAAAATATGCCAAAAGAAGGAAACGTTAGCTTTACATATATCTTACGGATTACTCTTAACACGTTCGCCTCGTCGTCTCTTGAACGTATTTAACATGAAAGTAATTCTAAGGTTAGTGACCTTCAACTTTCCATCTTGTAATTCTACCACCAATTACTCATAGGAACCAATCCCTTATCCATTTCCTTAGACTAGTTCATTAACTTGGGCTAACAATTCTGTGGGCTAACACACATGAAAAACTGACAAAACCTCATAATTCCTGTTGTGTCGCCAGTAAAATACTCCTAAACCACCCCTAAAGTGCCACCGGGGCTACTAGAGTCGTTCCCTAAGTTGTTACGGATGCTACTATGGATAAATCCAAGAAACAATGACCGGACCCCTGACACCTAAAATATTCGTGGGATAACACATAGAAAAAATAAGAAAAATCGCCTAACTCCTATTGCGTCGCCAATAAAATGCTCATAAACCCTTCTAAAGTGACACCTAAGCTTTTGGAGTCATTCGCCAAGTCGTTATGTACTCTACTATGGAGGAATCCAAGAAAATTCAACTCGGACCCCTAGAACCTAAAATATTTGTGACCTAACACACACGAAAAACTAACAAAATTGCCTAATTCCTGTTGTGTCGCCAATAAAATTTCCCTAAACCC
This sequence comes from Solanum dulcamara, assembly GCF_947179165.1. NCBI lineage: Eukaryota > Viridiplantae > Streptophyta > Magnoliopsida > Solanales > Solanaceae > Solanum > Solanum dulcamara. The sequence goes on along the minus strand of NC_077241.1, from coordinate 402,941 downwards.
CTCTAAAGCAGCTTCGGGGCTATTGGAGTCATTCCCAAGGTCATTACGAATGCTACTATGGAAGAATTCAAGAAAATTAGACCCGAACCTCCGGCACCTAAAACATTCGTGGGCAAACAAAATAAAAAACTGTCAAAATTGTCTAATTCCTGTTGCTTCGGAAATGAAATGCTCCTAAACCCCTCTAAAGCATTTCTGGGGCAGATAATGTTGCTCCCCAGGTCGTTAGGATAATACTTTTAAAAAATCCAAGAAAATTTTACTCGGATCCCAAGCATCTAAAAATATTCATTGGCTAACAGACGAAAAAGTTGCAAAATCGCCTAATTCCTGTTGCGTTGCCAATAAAATGCTCTTAAACCCCTCTAAAGTACCATCGGGGCTACTTGAGTCGTTCCCCAAGTTTTTATGGATAAAGCTATGGAAGAAAATAAGAAATTTCTACCTGAACCCCCGACACCTAAAAAATCTGTGGGCTAACACATGAAAAACTGACAAAACCTCCTAATTCCTGTTGCGTCGCCAATAAAATACTCCTAAACCCCTATAAAGTGCTGCCGGGGCTACTAGAGTCATTCTCCAAGTTGTTACGGATGCTACTATTGATGAAATCAAGAAAATTCAACCCGGACCCCTGACACAAAAACTTTGTGGGCTAACACACACGAAAAATAGGAAAAATAGTCTAATTTCTATTGCATCGCCAATAAAATGCTCCTAAACCCTTCTAAAGCGACACCTGGGCTTTTGGAGTTGTTCCCCATGTCGTTACAGATGCTAATATAGAAGAATCAAAGAAAATTCGACTTAGAACCCTGGAACCTAAAAAATCTGTGGGCTAACACATACGAAAAACTAGCAAAATCGTCAAATTCTTGTTGCGTCGCCAATAAAATGCTCCTAAACCCCTATAAAGAGATATCAGGGAAATAATAGTCATTATCCAGTTTGTTACAGACGTTACGATGGAAGAATCAAAGAAAATTTGACCCAGACCTACATCATCTAAAAAATCCGTCGGCTAACACACGAAAAACTGGAAAAATTGCCTAATTCCTGTTATATCGGCAATAAAATGCTCCAAAACACCTCTAGAACACCGTCGAGCCTACTGATGTCATTTCCCAGGTCGTTACAATGCTACTAAGGAAGAATCCAAGAAAATTCAATCTGGTCCTCAAGTACATAAAAAATTTGTAGGCTAACACAGACAAAAAACTGGCAAAATCGCCTAATTCCTATTGCGTCGCCAATAAAATATGTCGAAACCCCTTTAAAGCGCCGCTAAAATATCCATGGGCAAACAAAATAAAAACTGGGATAATAGCCTAATTCTTGTTTCTTTGGCAATTAAATGCTCCTAAACCCCTCTAAAGCATTGATGTGACTGATAGTGTCGTTTCCCAGGTCATTACGGACACAGTTATGAAAGAATTCACAGAATTCGATTCGGATCCCCGGCATCTAAAAAATCTGTTGGCTAACAAATGAAAAACTTACAAAATCTTCTAATTCCTATTGCGTTGCCAATAAAATGCTCCTAAACTCCTCTAAAGTGTCATCAAGTCTACTGGAGTCATTCCCCAAGTTGTTACGGACACTACTATTGAAGAATCCAAGAAAATTCAACCTGAACCCATGACACCTAAAATATCTGTGGGCTAACACACACGAAAACTGATAAAACCTCCTAATTCCTGTTGCGTCGCCAGTAAAATACTCCTAAACCACCCCTAAAGTGCCACCGGGGCTACTGGAGTCGTTCTCTAAGTTGTTACGGATGCTACTATTGATGAATCCAAGAAACAATGACCCGGACCCCTAACACCTAAAATATTCGTGGGATAACATAGAAAAAATAAGAAAAATCGCCTAACTCCTATTGCGTCGCCATTAAAATGCTCCTAAACCCCTCTAAAGCAATGCCTAAGCTTTTGGAGTCATTCCCCTAGTCGTTATGTACTCTACTATAGAGGAATCCAAGAAAATTCGACCCGTACCCTTGGAACCTAAAATATTTGTTGCCTAACACACATGAAAAACTAACAAAATCACCTAATTCCTGTTGTGTCGCCAATAAAATTTCCCTAAACCCCTCTAAAGAGGATTCGGGGATGTTGGAGTCATTCCCCAGGTCATTACGAATGCTACTATGGAAGAATTCAAGAAAATTAGACCCGAACCTCCGGCACCTAAAACATCTGTGGGCAAAAAAAATAAAAAACTGGCAAAATTGCCTAATTACTGTTGCTTCGGCAATGAAATGCTCCTAAACCCCTCTAAAGCATTTCTAGGGCAGATAATATTGTTCCCCAGGTCGTTAGGATACTACTTTTAAAGAATCCAAGAAAATTCAACTCGGATCCCAAGCATCTAAAAAAATTCGTTGGCTAACACATAAATTCTTGTTGCGTCGCCAATAAAATACTCTTAAACCCCTCTAAAGTGCTATCGGGGCTACTTGAGTCGTTCCCCAGGTTGTTACGGATAATACTATGGAAGAATCCAAGAAATTTCTACATGCACCCCCAATACCTAAAAAATCTGTGGGCTAACACATGAAAAACTGACAAAACCTCCTAATTCCTGTTGCGTCGCCAATAAAATACTTCTAAACCCATGTAAAGTGCTGCCGACGCTACTGGAGTCATTCCCCAAGTTGTTACAGATGCTACTATTGATGAATCTAAGAAAATTCAACCCGGACCCCTGACACAAAAACTTTGTGGGCTAACACATATGAAAAACAGGAAAAATCGTCTAATTCCTATTGCGTCGCCAATAAAATGCTCCTAAACCCCTCTAAAGCGACACCTGGGCTTTTGGAGTCGTTCCCCATGTCTTTACAGATGCTAATATACAAGAATCAAAGAAAATTCAACTCAAAACCCTGGAACCTAAAAAATCTGTGGGCTAACACATATGAAAAACTAGCAAAATCATCAAATTCTTGTTGCGTCGCCAATAAAATGCTCCTAAACCCCTATAAAGAAATATCGGGGAAATAATAGTCATTATCTAGTTTGTTACAGACGTTATGATGGAAGAATCGAATAAAGTTTGACCCAGACCTTAAGCATCTAAAAAATCTGTCGGCTAACACACACGAAAAACTGGAAAAATCGCCTAATTCCTGTTACATCGGCAATAAAATGCTCCAAAACACCTCTAAAACACCGTCGATCCTACTAATGTCATTTTCCAGGTCGTTATAACGCTACTACGGAAGAATTCAAGAAAATTCAATCTGGTCCTCAAATACCTAAAAAATTCATAGGCTAACACAGATAAAAAACTGGCAAAATCGCCTAATTCCTATTGCTTCGCCAATAAAATATGTCGAAACCCATCTAAAGCGCCGCTAAAACATCCATGGGCAAACAAAATAAAAACTGGCAAAATTGCCTAATTCTTGTTGCTTTGGCAATTAAATGCTCCTAAACCCCTCTAAAGCATTGATGGGGCTGATAGTGTCGTTTCCCAGGTCGTTATGGACACTGTTATGAAAGAATTCACAGAATTCGATTTGAATCCTCAGCATCTAAAAAATCTGTTGGCTAACAAATGAAAAACTTACAAAATCGCCTAATTCCTATTGCGTTGCCAATAAAATGCTCCTAAACTCCTCTAAAGTGCCGTCAGGTCTACTGGAGTCATTCCCCAAGTTGTTACGGACACTACTATTGAAGAATCCAAGAAAATTCAACCTGAACCCATGACACCTAAAAAATCTGTGGCCTAACACACACGAAAAACTGAAAAAACCTCTTAATTCTTGTTGCGTCGCTAATAAAATACTCCTAAACCACCCCTAAAGTGTCGTCGAGGCTACTGGAGTCGTTCCCCAAGTTGTTATGGAATGTACTATTGATGAATCCAAGAAAATCCAACCCGAACCCCTGACACATAAAATATTTGTGGGATAACACACACAAAAAACAAGAAAAATCGCCTAACTCCTATTGCGTCGCCAATAAAATGCTCCTAAACCCCTCTAAAGCGACGCCTAAGCTTTTGGAGTCGTTCCCCAAGTCGTTATGTACTCTACTATGGAGGAATACAAGAAAATTCGACCCGTACCCCTGGAACCTAAAATATTTGTGGCCTAACACACACGAAAAACTAACAAAATCACATAATCCTGTTGCGTCGCCAATAAAATTTCCCTAAACCCCTCTAAGGAGGATTCGGGGCTGTTGGAGTCATTCTCCAGGTCATTACGAATGCTACTATAAAAGAATTCAAGAAAATTATACCCGGACCTCCGGCACCTAAAACATCCGTGGGCAAAAAAAATAAAAACCTGGCAAAATCGCCTAATTACTGTTGCTTCGGCAATGAAATGCTCCTAAACCTCTCTAAAGCATTTCTGGGGCAGATAATATTTCTCCCCAGGTCGTTAGGACACTACTTTTAAAGAATCCAAGAAAATTTAACTCGGATCCCAAGCATCTAAAAAATTCGTTGGCTAACACACGAAAAACTTGGCAAAATTGCCTAATTCTTGTTGTGCCGCCAATAAAATTCTCCTAACCCCTCTAAAGCTCCACCGGGGATACTGGAGTCGTTCTCCAGGTCGTTAAGGACGTAACTATGGAAGAATCCAAGAAAATTTAATCTGGACCACCAACACCTAAAAAATCTGTGGGCTAACACATACGAAACACTGGCAAAGTCGCCTAATTCCTGTTGCGTTGCCAATAAAATTCCCCTAAACCTTTTAAAACCACTGCCGGGTATACTGGAGTCGTTTCGCAGGTAGTTACAGATGCTACTATGTAAGAATCCAAGAAATTTCAACCTGGACACCCAAAACCTAAAAACTCTGTGGGCTAACACACACGAAAAACTGGTAAAATTGCCTAATCCTGTTGCATCGCCAATAAAATTCCCCTAAACACCTTAAAATCGCCGCCAGGGATACTAGAGTCGTTTACCAGGTCGTTAAGGATGCTACTATGGACTAATCCAAGAAAATTCGACCCGGACCCCCGGAACCTAAAAAATCTGTGGGAAAACACACACGAAAAACTAGCAAAATTGCCTAATTACTGTTGCATTGCCAATAAAATTCTCCTAAACCCCTTTAAAGTACCGCCGGGGATACTGGAGTCGTTCCCAGGTCGTTAAGGACGCTACTATGAAAGAATCCAAGAAAATTCAACCCAGACCCCCAACACCTAAAACATTTGTGGGCTAACACATGAAAAACTGGCAAAATCGCCTATTTCCTATTGCGTTGCCAATAAAATTCCCTTAAACCTCTCTAAACCACCACCGAGGATGCTAGAGTCGTTCCCTAGGTCGTTACGTATTATACTATGGAGAATCCAAGAAAATTCGACCCAGACCCCCGAAACCTAAAAATCTGTGGGCTAACACACACAAAAAACTAGCAAAATTGCCTAATTCTTGTTGCATCGCTAATAATATGCTCCTAAACTTTTCTAAAGAACCACCGGGGCTACAAGAGTTGTTTCACAAGTCGTTATGGATGCTATTATGAAAAAATCCAAGAAAGTTCGCCCCGGACCCCAGGCATCTTAAAAATCCGTGAGCTTATACACACGAAAAAGTGGCAAAATCGCCTAATTCCTGTTGTGCCGCTAATAAAATTCTCCTATCCCCTTTAAAGTGCCGCCGGGGATACTAGAGTCATTCCCCAGGTCGTTAAGGACGCTACTATGAAAGAATCCAAGAAAATTTAGCCTGGACCCCTGGCACCTAAAAATTAGTAGGCCAGCACACCCAAAAAACTGGCAAAATCGATTAACTCCTGTTGCGTCCAACATAAAATTTCCCTAAACCTCTCTAAAGCACCTCCGGGTCTAATGGAGTCGTTCCCCAGGTAGTTACGGATGCTACTGTGGAAGAATCAAAGAAAATTCGATCAGGACCCCCGGCACCTAAAAATTCTGTGGCCTATCACACACGAAGAACTGGAAAAATAGCCTATTTCCTGTTGTACCATCAATAAAATGCTCATAAACCCCTCTAAAGTGCCACCGGGGATACTGGAGTCTTCCTTTGGTCGTTACGGACGCTACGATTGAAGAATCCAAGAAAATTCGACACGGACCTCCGACACCTAAAAAATCTGTGGGCTAACACACACGAGAAACTGGCAAAATCACCTAATTCTTGTTGCCCGCTAATAAAATGCTCCTAATCCCTCTAAAGCTCCACCGGGATACTGGAGTCGTTCCCCAGGTCGTTAAGGACGCAACTATTGAAGAATCCAAGAAAAATCAATACGAACCACCAACACCTAAAAAAATCCGAGGCCTAACACACACAAAAAACTGGCAAAGTCCCCTAATTCCTTTTATGTTGCCATTAAAATTCCTCTAAACCTTTCTAAAGCACCACCGGGTATACTAGAGTCGTTCTCCAGGTCGTTACGGACGCTACTATGGAAGAATCTAAGAAAATTCGACCCGGACCCTCGGAACCTAAAAAATCTATGGGCTAACACACACAAAAAACTAGCAAAATCGCCCAATTCCTGTTGCGACGCCAATAAAATTCCCCTAAACCCCTTTAAAGCACCGTCGTGGATCCTGAAGTTGTTCCCTAGGTCGTTAAGGACGCTACTATAGAAGAATTCAAGAAAATTCAACTCGGACCCCCGACACCTAAAAATTCTGTGGGCTAACACACACAAAAAACTTGTAAAATCACCTAATTCCTATTGCGTCGCCAATAAAATTCCCCTAAACCTCTTTAAAGTGCCGCCAGGGATACTGGAGTCATTCCCTAGGTCGTTAAGGACGCTACTATGGAAGAATTTAAGAAAATTCAATCCGTACCCCCAACACCTAATAAGTTTGTGGGCTAACACACACAAAAAACTAGTAAAGTCGCCTAATTCCTCTGCGTTGCCAATAAAATTCCCCTAAACCTTTCTAAAGCACCGCTGGGTATACTGGAGTCGTTTCCTAGGTTTTTACGGACGCTACTATGGAAGAATCCAAGAAATTTCGACTCGGACCTCCGGAACCTAAAAAATCTATGGGCTAACACACACGAACAACTCACAAAATCACCTAATTCCTGGTTCATCGCCTAATTCCTGGTTCATCGCCAATAAAATTCCCCTAAACACTTCTAAATTGCCGCCAGGGATACTAGAGTCATTTTCCAGGTCGTTGAGGATGCTAATATGGACTAATCCAAGAATATTTGACCCGTCTCCCCGAAACCTAAAAAATCTGAGAGCAAACACACACGAAAAACTAGCAAAATCGCCTAATTCCTGTTGCATCCCCAATAAAATTCTCCTAAACCCCTTTAAAGTGCCGCCGAGGATACTGGAGTCATTCCCCAAGTCGTTAAGGATGCTACTATGGAAGAATCCAAGAAAATTCAACTCGGACCCCCGACACCTACAAAATCTGTGGGCTAACACTCACAAAAAAATGGCAAAGTCGCCTAATTCCTGTTGCGTTGCTAATAAAATACCCCTAAACCTCTCTAAAGAACCACTGAGGATGATGGAGGCGTTCCCTAGGTCGTTACGTATGCTACTATGGAGAATCCAAGAAAATTCAACCCGAACCCCAAAATCTAAAAATCTGTGGGCTAACACACACAAAAAACTAGCAAAATTGCCTAATTCTTGTTGCGTTGCTAATAATATGCTCCTAAACCTTTCTAAAGAACCGTCGGGGCTACAAGGGTTGTTTCATAAGTCGTTATAGACGCTACTATGAAAGAATCTAAGAAAATTCGACCCATACCCCAGGCATCTAAAAAATCCGTGGGCTTACACACACAAAAAAGTGGCAAAATCGCCTAATTTCTGTTGCGCCGCCAATAAAATGCTCCTAACCCCTCCAAAGCTTCACTGGAGATACTGGAGTCATTCCCTAGTCATTAAGGACGCTACTATGGAAGAATCCAAGCATATTCAACCCGGATCCCCGGCACCTAAAATATGTGGGCTGACACATACGAAAAACTTTGCAAAATAGCCTAATTCCTGTTGCGTCGCTAATAAAATTCTCCTAATAGTCTCTAAAGCACCATCGGGGCTAATGGAGTCTTTCTCCAGGTCGTTGCAGACTCTACGATGGAAGAATCCAAAAAAATTTGACACGGACCCCCGACACCTAAAAAATCTGTGGGCTAACACACACGAAAAACTGGCAAAATTGCCTAATTCCTGTTGCGTCGCCAATAACATTCCCCTAAACCCCTTTAAAGCGCCGCCGTGGATACTAGAGTTGTTCCCCAAGTTGTTAAGAATGCTACTATGGAAGAATTCAAGAAAATTCAACCCGGACCCCTGACACCTAAAAATTCTGTGGGCTAACACACACGAAAACCTTGTAAAATCACCTAATTCCTGTTGCATCGCAAATTAAATTCCCCTAAACCTCTTTAAAGTGTTGCCGGGGATACTGGAATCATTCCCCAAGTCGTTAAGGACGCTACTATGGAAGAATCTAAGAAAATTCAATCTGGACCCCCAACACCTAAAAAATCTGTGGGCTAACACACACAAAAAACTAGCAAAGTCGCCTAATTCCTCTGCGTTGCCAATAAAATTCCCCTAAACCTTTCTAAAGCACCGCCGGGTATACTGGAGTCGTTCCCCAGGTTTTTACGGACGCTACTATGGAAGCATCCAAGAAATTTCGACCCGGACCCCCGGAACCTAAAAAATCTGTGGGCTAACACACACGAACAACTAGCAAAATCACCTAATTCATGGTGCGTCGCCAATAAAATTTCCCTAAACACTTCTAAATCGCCGCCGGGGATACTAGAGTCGTTTCCCAGGTTGTTGAGGATGCTAATATGGACTAATCCAAGAAATTTCGATCCGGCTCCACGAAACCTAAAAAATCTGAGAGCAAACACACACGAAAAACTAGCAAAATCGCCTAATTCCTATTGCATCCCCAATAAAATTCTCCTAAACCCCTTTAAAGTGCCGCCGAGGATATTGGAGTCATTCCGCACGTCGTTAAGGATGCTACTATGGAAGAATCCAAGAAAATTCAACCCGGACCCCCGACACCTACGAAATCTGTGGGCTAACACTCACGAAAAAATGGCAAAGTCGCCTAATTCCTGTTGCGTTGCTAATAAAATTCCCCTAAACCTCTCTAAAGAACCACTGAGGATGATGGAGGCGTTCCCTAGGTCGTTACGTATGCTACTATGGAGAATCCAAGAAAATTCAACCCGAACCCCAAAATCTAAAAATCAGTGGGCTAACACACACAAAAAACTGGCAAAATTGCCTAATTCCTGTTGCGTCGCTAATAATATACTCCTAAACCTCTCTAAAGAACCGCCGGGGCTACAAGAGTTGTTTCACAAGTCGTTATGGATGCTACTATGAAATAATCCAAGAAAGTTCGACCCGAACCCCAGGCATCTTAAAAATCCGTAAGCTTACACACACGAAAAAATGGCAAAATCGCCTAATTCCTATTGCGCCGCCTATAAAATGCTCCTAATCCCTCTAAAGCGCCACTGGGATACGGGAGTCGTTCCCCAGGTGGTTAAGGACGCAAATATGGAAGAATCCAAGAAAATTCAATACGAACCACCAACATCTAAAAAATCCGTGGGCTAACACACACGAAAAACTGGCAAAGTCGCCTAATTCCTTTTATGTTGCCAATAAAACTCCCCTAAACCTTTCTAAAGCACCACCGGGTATACTAGAGTCGTTCCCCAGATCGTTACGGACGCTACTATGGATGAATCCAAGAAAATTCGACTCGGACCCCCGACACCTAAAAAATCCGTGGGCTAACACACACGAAAAACTGGCAAAATCACCTAATTCCTGTTGCGTCGCCAATAAAATTCCCCTAAACCCCTTTAAAGCACCGCCTTGGACACTGGAGTTGTTCCCCAGGTCGTTAAGGACGCTACTATGGAAGAATTCAAGAAAATTCAACCCAGACCCCCGACAACTAAAAATTCTATGAGCTAACACACACGAAAAACTTGTAAAATCACCTAATTCCTGTTGCGTCGCCAATAAAATTCCCCTAAACCTCTTTAAAGTGCCGCCGGGGATACTTGATTCATCACCCAGGTCTCTAAGGACGCTACTATGGAAGAATCTAAGAAAATTCAATCCGGACCTCCTACACCTAAATAATCTGTGGGCTAACACACACAAAAAACTAGCAAAGTCGCCTAATTTCTCTGCGTTGACAATAAAATTCCCCTAAACCTTTCTAAAGCACCGCTGGGTATACTGGAGTCGTTCCCCAGGTTTTTACGGACGCTACTATGGAAGAATCCAAGAAATTTTGACCCGAACCCCCGGAACCTAAAAAATTTGTGGGCTAACACACACGAACAACTGGCAAAATCACCTAATTCCTGGTGCGTCGCCAATAAAATTCCCCTAAACACTTCGAAATCGCTGCCGGGGATACTAGAGTCATTTACCAGGTCGTTGAGGATGCTAATATGGACTAATCCAAGAAACTTTGACCCAGCTCCCTGAAACCTAAAATATCTGTAGGCAAACACACACGAAAAACTAGCAAAATCGCCTAATTCCTGTTGCATCACCAATAAAATTCTCCTAAACCCCTCTAAAGTGCCACCGAGGATAATGGAGTCATTCCCCAGGTCGTTAAGGATGCTACTATGGAAGAATCCAAGAAAATTCAATCTGAACCCCCGACACCTACGAAATCTGTGGGCTAACACTCACGAAAAAATGGCAAAATTGCCTAATTCTTGTTGCGTCGCTAATAATATGCTCCTAAACCTTTCTAAAGAACCGCCGAGGCTACAAGAGTTGTTTCATAAGTCATTATAGACGCTACTATGAAAGAATCTAAGAAAATTCGACCCAGACCCCAGGCATCTAAAAAATCCGTGGGCTTACACACACAAAAAAGTGGCAAAATCGCCTAATTCCTGTTGCGCCGCCAATAAAATGCTCCTAACCCCTCCAAAGCTTCATCGGAGATACTGGAGTCATTCCCTAGTCGTTAAGGACGCTACTATGGAAGAATCCAAGAATAGTCAACCCGGATCCCCGGCACCTAAAATATGTGGGCTGACACATACGAAAAACTTTGCAAAATAGCCTAATTCCTGTTGCGTCGCTAATAAAATGCTCCTAATAGTCTCTAAAGCACCGTCGGGGCTAATGGAGTTGTTCTCCAGGTCGTTGCGGACTCTACTATGGAAGAATCCCAAAAAATTTGACACGGACCCCCGACACCTAAAAAATCCGTAGGCTAACACACACAAAAAACTGGCAAAATCGTCTAATTCCTGTTGCGTCGCCAATAAAATTCCCCTAAACCCCTTTAAAGCGCCGCCGGGGATACTGCAATTGTTCCCCAGGTCGTTAAGGACGCTACTATGGAAGAATTTAAGAAAATTCAACTCAGACCCCCGACACCTAAAAATTCTGTGGGCTAACACACACAAAAAGCTTGTAAAATCACTTAATTCCTATTTTGTCGCCAATAAAATTCCCCTAAACCTCTTTAAAGTGCCGCCGGGGATACTGGAGTAATTCCCCAGGTTGTTAAGGACGCTACTATGGAAGAATCTAAGAAAATTCAACCCGGATCCCCAACACCTAAAAAATCTGAGGGCTAACACACACAAAAAACTGGCAAAATCGCCTAATTCCTATTGCATCGCCAATAAAATTCCCCTATACCCCTTTAAAGTATCGCCGGGGATACTGGAGTCGTTCCCAAGGTCGTTAAGTATGCTACTATGGAAGAATCCAAGAAAATTCAATACGGACCCCCGACACCTAAAAAATCTGTGCGCTAATACACACGAAAAACTGGCAAAGTCGCCTAATTTCTGTTGCGTTGCCAATAAAATTTCCATAAACCTCTGTAAAGCACCATAGGGGCTACTGGAGTCGTTCCCCGGGTCATTACAGATGCTACTATGGAATAATCAAAAAAAATTCGTACAGGACCCCCGACACCTAAAAATTCTGTGGGCTATCACACACGAAAAACTGGCAAAATTGATTAATTCTTGTTGCATCGCACATAAAATTTCCCTAAACCTCTCTAAAGCACCGCCGGAGCTACTGGAGTCGTTCCCTGGGTCATTACAAATGCTACTATGGAAGAATCGAAGAAACTTCGAACCAGACCCCCGACACCTAAAAATTCTATTGGCTATAACACACGAAAAACTGGCAAAATAACCTATTTTCTGTTGCATCGTCAATAAAATGCTCCTAAACCCCTTTAAAGCGCCACCGGGGATACTAGAGTCATTCCCCTGGTCATTAAGGACGCTACTTTGGAAGAATCCAAGAAAATGCAGCCCGAAACCCGGGCACCTAAAAAATTTGTGGGCTAACAAAAACACGAAAAACTTTGCAAAATAGCTTAATTTCTGTTGCGTCGCTAATAAAATACTCCTAAACCTCTCTAAAGCACTGTCGGGGCTAATGGAGTCGTTCTCCAGGTCGTTACGGATGCTACAATTGAAGAATCCAACAAAATTCTACACGGACCTCCGACACCTAAAAAATCTGTGGGATAACACACATGAAAAACTGGCAAAATCACCTAATTCTTGTTGCGCCGCCAATAAAATGCTTCTAATCCCTCTAACGGGCCACCGGGGATACTGGAGTCATTCCCCAGGTCGTTAAGGACGCAACTATAGAAGAATCAAAGAAAATTCTATTCGAACCACCAACACCTAAAAAATTCGTGGGCTAACACACACGAAAAACTGGCAAAGTCGCCTAATTCCTTTTATGTTGCCAATAAAATTCCACTAAACCTTTCTAAAGCACCACTGGGTATACTAGAGTCATTCCCCAGGTCATTACGGACGCTACTATGGATGAATCCAAGAAAATTCAACTCGGACCCCCGACACCTAAAAAATCCGTGGGCTAACACACACGAAAAACTGGCAAAATCGCCTAATTCCTGTTGCGTCGCCAATAAAATTTCCCTAAACCCCTTTAAAGCGCCGCTGGGGATACTGGAGTTGTTCCCCAGGTCGTTAAGGACGCTAATATGGAAGAATTCACGAAAATTCAACCCGAACCCCCGACACCTAAAAATTCTGTGGGCTAACACACAGGAAAAACTTGTAAAATCACCTAATTCCTGTTGCGTCGCCAATAAATTTCCCTAAACCTCTTTAAAGTGCCGCCGGGGATACTGTAGTCATTCCCCAGGTCGTTAAGGATGCTACTATGGACGAATCTAAGAAAATTCAATCCGGACCTCCAACACCTAAAAAATCTGTTGGCTAACATACGAAAAACTGACAAAGTCGCCTAATTACTCTGCGTTTCCAATAAAATTCCCCTAAACCTTTCTAAAGTACCGCCGGGGATACTGGAGTCTTCCCCAGGTCGTTACGGATGCCACTATGGATGAAACCAAGAAAATTCGACTCGGACCCCAGCACCTAAAAATTCCGTGGGCTAACACACACGAAAAACTGGCAAAATCTCTTAATTCCTGTTGCATCGCCAATAAAATTCCCTTGACCACCTCTAAAGCGCCGCCGGGGATACTGGAGTCGTTCCCCAGGTCGTTAAGGACGCTACTATGGAAGAATCAAATAAAATTCAACCTGGACCCCCGGAACCTAAAAAATATGTGGGCTAACACATACGAAAAACAGGCAAAATCGCCTAATTCTTATTGCGTCTAAAGCGCCATCGGGGATGCTGGAGTCATTCCCCAGGTCGTTAAGGATGCTACTATGGAAGAATCCAAGAAACTTCAACCCGGACCCCTGGACCTAAAAAATCTGTGGGCAAACATACACAAAAAACTGGCAAAATCGCCTAATTTCTGTTGCGCCGCCAATAAAATGCTCTATCCCTCTAAAGCACCACCGGGGATACTAGAGTCATTCCTCTAGTCGTTAAGGAGGCTACTATCGAAGAATCCAAGAATATTCAACCCAAACCCCGACACCTTTAAAATATGTGGGCTGACACATACGAAAAACTTTGCAAAATAGCCTAATTCCTGTTGCGTCGCTAATAAAATACTCCTAAAACTATCTAAAGCACCATTGGGGCTAATGGAGTCATTATCCAGGTCATTGCGGACGCTACGATGGAAGAATCCTAAAAAATTCAATAAGGACCTCCGAAACCTAAAAAATCCATGGGCTAACACACATGAAAGCTGGCAAAATCACCTAATTCTTGTTGCGTCGCAAATAATATTCCCCAAAACCTTTATAAAGGACCACCGGGTATATTGGAGTCATTCTAGGTTGTTACAGACACTACTATGGAAGAATCCAAGAAAATTCGACCCGGACCCCCGACACCTAAAAAATCTGTGGGCAAACACACACGAAAAACTGGCAAAATAGCCTAATTTCTGTTGCATCGCTAATAATATGCTCCTAAACCTCTCTAAAGCACCTTCGGGGCTAATAGAGTCGTTCTATAGGTCTTTACGAATGCTACGATAGAAGAATACAAGAAAATTCAATACAGACCCCCGACACCTAAAATATCCGTGGGCTAACACACACGAAACACTAGCAAAATTGCCTAATTTCTGTTGCGTCGCCAATAATATTCTCCAAAACCTCTCTAAAGAACCGTTGGGGATACTGGAGCCATTCCCCTGGTCGTTACGGACGCTACTATGGAAGAATCCAAGAAAATTCAACCCGGACCCCCGGAACCTAAAAAATCTGTGGGCTAACACAAACGAAAAACTGGAAAAATTACCTAATTCCTGTTGCGTCGCCAATAAAATTCCCCTAAACCCCTTTAAAGCGCCATCGGGGATACTGAAGTCGTTCTTCAAGTCTTTAAGGATGCTACTAAGGAAGAATCCAAGAAAATTCAACCCGGACCCCCGACACCTAAAAATTCTGTGGGCTAACAAACACGAAAAACAGGCAAAATCGCCTAATTTCTATTGCGTCGCCAATAAAATTCCCCTAAACCCCCTTAAAGTGACGCTAGGGATACTAGAGTCATTCCCGAGGTCGGTAAGGACGCTACTATGGCAAAATCTAAGAAAATTCAACCTGAACCCTGACACTTAAAAAATATGTGGGCTAACACACACGAAAAACTGGCAAAATCGCCTAATTCCTCTGCGTTGCCAATAAAATTCCCTTAAACCTCTATAAAGCACCACCGGGGATACTAGAGTCGTTCCCCAAGTCGTTACAGATGCTACTATGGAAGAATCCAAGAAAATTCAATCCGGACCTCCAACACCTAAAACATCTGTGGGCTCACACACACGAAAAACTGGCAAAGTCGCCTAATTACTGTTGCGTTGCCTATAAAATTCCCCTACACTTTTATAAAGCACCCCCGAGGTATAATAGAGTTGTTCCTCTGGTCGTTATTGATGCTACTATGGAAGAATCTAAGAAAATTCGACTCGGAACCCCGACACCTAAAAAATCTGTGGGCTAACACACATGAAAACATGGAAAAGTCACCTAATTCCTGTTGCGTTGCCAATAAAATTCCCTTAAACCTCTCTAAAGCATCACCGGGGATACTGGAGTCGTTCCCAAGTCGTTACGGATGCTACTATGGAAGAATCCAAGAAAATTCAATCCGAACCTCCAACACCTAAAAAATCTGTGGGCTAACACACACGAAAAATTGGCAAAGTCGCCTAATTACTGTTGCGTTGCCTATAAAATTCCCCTACACCTTTCTAAAGCACCGCCAAGGTATAATGGAGTCGTTCCCCAGGTCGTTATTGATGCTACTATGGAAGAATCCAAGAAAATTCGACTCGGAACCCCGACACCTAAAACATCTGTGGGCTAACACATACGAAAAACTTTGCAAAATAGCCTAATTACTGTTGTGTCGCTAATAAAATACTTCTAAACCTCTCTAAAGCACCGTTGAGGCTAATAGAGTCGTTCTCCAGGTCGTTACGGATGCTACCGTTGAAGAATCCAAAAAAATTCAACACGGACCTCCGACACCTAAAAAATCTGTGGGCTAACACACATAAAAAACTGGCAAAATCACATAATTCTTGTTGCGCTACCAATAAAATGTTCCTAATCCCTCTAAAGCTCCACCGGGGATACTAGAGTCATTCCCTAGGTCGTTAACGATGCAACTATTGAAGAATCCAAGAAAATTCAATCCAGACCACCAACACCTAAAAAATCTGTGGGCTAACACACACGAAAAACTGGCAAAGTCGCTAAATTCCTTTTGCGTTGCCAACAAAATTCCCCTAAACCCTTCTAAAGCACCATTGGGTATATACTGGAGTCGTTTCCCAGGTCGTTACGGACACTACTATGGAAGATTCAAAGAAAATTCAACCCGACCTCTGGAACCTAAAAAATCTGTGGGCTAACACACACGAAAAACTGGAAAAATCGCCTAATTCCTGTTGCGTTGCCAATAAAATTTGCCTAAACACCTCTAAAGTGTCACCGGGGATACTAGAGTCGTTCTCCAGGTCTTTACGGACGCTACGATAGAAGAATCTAAGAAAATTCGACACAGAACCCCTGACACCTAAAAAGTCCGTAGACTAACACACACGAAAAATTGGCAAAATTGCCTAATTCTTGTTGCGTCGCCAATAAAATTCCCCTAAATACCTCTAAAGCACCGCCGGGGATACTGGAGTCGTTCCCTAGGTCGTTAAGGACACTAATATGGAAGAATGCAATAAAATTTGTCCCGAACCCCCGGAACCTAAAAAATCTGTGGGCTAACACACACGAAAAACTAGCAAAATCGCCTAATTCCTGTTGCGTCGCCAAAAAAATTCCCCTAAACCCCTTTAATGCGACTCCGGGGATACTGAAGTCATTCCCAGGTCGTTAAGTAATCTACTATGTAAGAATCCAAGAAATTCAACCCAGACCCACAACACCTAAAAAATCTCTGAACTAACAGACACAAAAAAACTCGCAAAGTCGCCTAATTCCTATTGCGTTGCCAATAAAATTCCCTTAAACCTCTGTAAAGCACCACCAGGGATACTGGATTCATTCCCAAAGTCGTTACGGATGCTACTATGGGAGAATCCAACAAAATGCAATCTAGACCCCTAACACCAAAAAAATCTGTAGGCTAACACACACGAAAAACTAGCAAAGTCGCGTAATTCCTATTGCGTTGCTAATAAAATTCCCCTAAACCTCTCTAAAGCACCGCCGGGTATACTGGAGTGGTTCCCCAAGTCGTTATGGATGCTACTATGGAAGAATCCAAAAATATTCGACCAAAACCCCCGGCACCTAAAAAATATGTGGGCTAACACACACGAAAAACTGGCAAAATTGCCTAATTCCTGTTGCATCGCCAATAAAATTCCCCTAAACACCTCTAAAGCATCGCGGGGGATAATGGAGTCATTCCCCATATCGTTAAGGACGCTACTATGGAAGAATCCAAGAAAATTCA
The DNA here is from genome assembly GCF_947179165.1 of Solanum dulcamara. Lineage (NCBI taxonomy): Eukaryota > Viridiplantae > Streptophyta > Magnoliopsida > Solanales > Solanaceae > Solanum > Solanum dulcamara. The sequence continues at coordinate 385,561 of NC_077241.1, read as the reverse complement.
ACTCGGACCACCAGAACCTAAAAAATCTATGGGCTAACACATACGAAAAACAGGCAAAATCGATTAATTCCTATTGCGTCGCATATAAAATTCCCTTAAGCCCCTCTAAAGCACCACCGGGATTATTGGAGTCGTTCCCCAGGTCGTTAAGGACGTTAATATGGACGAATCAAAGAAAATTCGAACCGGACCTCTGGCACCTAAAAACTTTGTGGGTTATCACACACGAAAAATTGGCAAAATAGACTATTTCCTGTTGTGCCGTCAATAAATTTCTCCTAAACCCCTCTAAAATGACACCGGGGATATTGGAGTCATTCCCCTGGTCATTAAGGACGCTACTATGGAAGAATCTAAGAAAATTCAGCCCGGACCCTCGGCACCTTTAAAATCTGTGGGCTAACACATATGAAAAACTTTGCAAAATAGCCTAATTCCTGTTGTGTTGCTAATAAAATACTCTTAAACCTCTCTAAAGCATCGTCGGGGGAAATGGAGTCATTCTCCAGGTCGTTACGGATGCTATGATGGAAGAATTCAAGAAAATTTGACATGAGCCCCCGACACCTACAAAATCTGTGGGCTAACACACACGAAAAACTGGAAAAATCACCTAATTTCTGTAGTGTTGCTAATAATATTTCCCAAAACCTCTCTAAAGAACCACCGGGGATATTGGAGCCGTTCCCCAGGTCGTTACGGACGCTACTATGGAAGAATCCAAGAAAATTCAACCCGGACCCCTAGAACCTAAAAAATCTATGGGCTAACACACACGAAAATTCAACACGGACTCCCGACACCTAAAAAATCTATGGGCTAACACACACGAAAAACTGACAAAATTGCCTAATTTTTATTGCGTCACCAATAAAATGCTCCTAAACCCTTCTAAAGCGCCGCCGGGACTACTGGAGTCGTTCCCAGGTCGTTACGAACACTACTATGGAAGAATCCAAGAAAATTCGACCCGAACCCCCAACATCTAAAAAAATCTGGGGGCTAACCAAAATGAAAAATTGGCAAAATCGCCTAATACCTATTGCGTCACCAATAAAATATTCCTAAACCCTTCTAAAGCACCGTCGGGGCTACTGGAGTCGTCCCTAGGTCTTTACAAATGCTACTATGGAAGAATCAAAGAAATTTTGACCCAGACCCCCGGCATCTAAAAATATCTGGGGGCTAACCAAAATGAAAACTGACAAAATCGCCTAATACCTATTGCGTCGCCAATAAAATATTCCTAAACCCTTCTAAAGCACCGCCGAGGCTACTGGAGTCGTCCCTAGGTCGTTACAAATGCTACTATGGAAGAATCAAAGAAATTTTGACCCAGACCCCCGGCACCTAAAAAATCTGTGGGCTAACACACACGAAAAACTGGCAAAATCGCCTAATTCCTATTTCGTTGCCAATAAAATGCTCCTAAACCCTTCTAAATCACCGCCGAGGCTACTGGTGTCGTTCACTAGGTCGTTACAGACGAAACTATGGAAGATTCCAAGAAAATTCGACCCGGACCCCCGGCACCTAAAAATATCTGTGGGCTAACACACACGAAAAACTAGCAAAATTGCCTAATTCCTATTGCGTTGCCAATAAAATGCTCCTAAACACTTCTAAAGAGCCACCGGGGCTATTGGAGTCGTTACCTAGGTCGTTACGGAGTCCACTATGAAAGAATCCAAGAAATTCCGACCCGGACCCCCGGCACCTAAATAATCTGTGGGCTAACAAACACGAAAAACTGGCAAAATTGCCTAGTTCCTATTGTGTCGCCAATAAAATGCTTCTAAACCCCTCTAAAGCGCCTCCGAGGCTACTGGAGTGGTTCCCTAGGTCGTTACAGATTCTAATATGCAAGAATCTTAGAAAATTCAACCCAGACCATGGCAGCTAAAAAATCTGTGGGCTAAAACACACGAAAAACTGGCAAAATCGCCTAATTCCTACTTCGTTGCCAATAAAATGCTCATAAACCCTTCTAAAGCACCGCCGACTGCCGAGGCTACTAGAGTCGTACCCCTGGTCGTTACGAACACTATTATGGAAAAATCCATGAAAATTCGACTCGGACCCCCGGCACATTAAAAAATCTGTTTGCTAACACACACGAAAAATTGGCAAAATTTCCTAATTCCTATTGCGTCACCAATAAAATGCTCCTAAACCCTTCTAAAGCGCCACTGGGGCTAATGGAGTCGTTCCCTAGGTCGTTACAGATGCTACTATGGAAGAATCCAAGAAAATTCGACCCTAACCTCAAGCATCGAAAAAATCTGTGGGCTAACACACATGAAAAACTGGCAAAATCACCTAATTCCTATTGCGTCACAAATAAAATTCTCATAAACCCTTCTAAAGCACTGCCAGGGCTACTGGAGTGGTTTCCTAGGTCGTTACGGATGCTACTATGGAAGAATCCAAGAAAATTCGACCCGGACCCCCTGCACTTAAAAAATCCGTGGGCTAACACAAACGAAATATTGGCAAAATTGCCTTATTCCTATCTCGTTGCCAATAAAAATCTATGGGTTAACACACATGCAAAACTGGCAAAATAGCCTAATTTTTATTGCGTCACCAATAAAATGCTCCTAAACCCTTCTAAAGCGCCGCCGGGACTACTGGATTTGTTCCCCAAGTCGTTACGGATGCTACTATGGAAGAATCCAAGAAAATTTGACCCGGACCCCCAGCACCTAAAAAATCTGTGGGCTAACACACACGAAAAATTGGAAAAATTGCATAATTCCTATTGCGTCGCTAATAAAATGCTCCTAAACCCTTATAAAGCACCGCCGGTACTACTGGAGTCGTTCCCAGGTCGTTACGGATGCTACTATGGCAGAATATAATAAATTTCGACCCGGACCCTCGGCACCTAAAAAATCTGTGGGCTAACACACAAGAAAAACTGGCAAAATTGCCTAATTCCTATTTCGTAGCCAATAAAATGCTCCTAAAAACTTCTAAAGTGCCGCCGGGGCCACTGGAGAAATTCCTTAGGTCGTTACGAATGCTACGATGAAAGAATCTAAGAAAATTCAACCCGGACCATCGGCACCTAAAAAATCTGTGGGCTAACACACACAAAATACTGGCAAAATCGCCTAATTCCTATTGCGTCGCCAATAAAATGCTTCTAAACCCTTCTAAAGCGCCGCCGGGGCTACTGGAGTCGTTCCCTAGGTCGTTATTGATTCTCCTATGGAAGAATCCAAGAAATTTCGACCCGGACTCCCAGCACCTAAAAAATCCGTGGGCTAACACACACGAAAAATTGGCAAAATTGCCTAATTCCTATTTCTTTGACAATAAAATTCTCTTAAAGCCTTCTAAAGCATCGCCGGGGCTACTGGAGTTGTTCCCCAGGTCATTACGGATGGTACTATAGAAGAATCCAAAAAAATTTGACTCGATCCCCCGGCACCTAAAAAATCTGTGGGTTAACACACACGAAAAACTGGCAAAATCACCTAATTCCTATTGCATCGCCAATAAAATGCTCCTAAACCCTTTTAAAGCACCGCCGGGGCTACTGGAGTCGTTCCCTAGGTCGTTACGGATGCTCCTATGGAAGAATCCAAGAAATTATGACCCAGACCCCCGGCACCTAAAAAATTTGTTGGCTAACACATACGAAAAACTGTAAAATCGTGTAATTCTTATTACGTCGCCAATAAAATGCTCTTAAACCCTTCTAAAGCGCCGCCGGGGCTACTGGATTTGTTATCCAGGTCATTACGGATGCTACTATGGAAGAATCCAAGAAAATTCGACCCGGACCCCCGGCACCTTAAAAATCGCTGGCTAACACACACGAAAAACTGGCAAAATCGCGTAATTCATATTGCGTCGCCTATAAAATGCTCTTAAACCCTTCTAAAGCGCCATCGGGGCTACTGGAGTCGTTTCCTAGGTCGTTATGGATGCTACTATGGTAGAATCCAATAAATTTCGACCCAGACCCCCGGCACCTAAAAAATCCGTGGGCTAACACACACGAAAAACTGGCAAAATCGCCTAATTCCTATTTCGTTTCTAATAAAATGCTTCTATACCCTTCTAAAGCGTCGTCGGGGCTACTAGAGTCGTTCCCTAGATCGTTACGGACGCTACTATGGAAGAATCCAAAAAATTTCGACCTGGACCCCCAGCACCTAAAAACATCACTGGGCTAACACACACGAAAAACTGGCAAAATTGCTTAATTCCTATTGGGTTGCCAATTAAATGCTCCTAAACAGTTCTAAAGTGCTGCCGGGGCTACTGTAGTCGTTCCCTAGGTCATTACGGATGCTACTATGGAAGAATACATAAAAATTCGAACCAAACCCCCAGCACCTAAAAAATCTGTGGGCTAACACACACGAAAAACTGGCAAAATTGCCTAATTCCTATTTCGTACCCAATAAAATGCTCCTAAAACCTTCTAAAGTGCCGCCGGGGCTACTGGAGTCATTCCTTAGGTCGTTACAGATGCTACTATGAAAGAATATAAGAAACTTCGACCCGGACCCCCGGCACCTAAAAAATCTGTGGGCTAACATACACGAAATACTGGCAAAATCGCCTAATTCCTATTGCGTCGCCAATAAAATGGTTCTAAACCCTTCTAAAGCGCCACTGGAGCTATTGGAGTGGTTCCCTAGGTCGTTACAGACGCTAAATGGAAGAATCAAAGAAATTTTGACCCGGACCCCCTGCACTTAAAAAATCTGTGGGCTAACACACACGAAAAACTGGTAAAATCGCCTAATTCCTATTTCGTCGCCAATAAAATGCTCCTTAACCCTTCTAAAGCGCCTTCGGGGCTACTGGAGTGGTTACCTAGGTCGTTAAAAACTCTACTATGGAAGAATTCAAGAAAATTCGACCCGAACCCCTTGTACCTAAAATAATCTGTGGGCTAACACACACGAAAAACTTGCAAAATTACCTAATTCCTATTGCGTTACCAAGAAAATGCTCCTAAACCCTTCTAAAGCGCCTCCGGGGCTACTGGATTCGTTCGCTAGGTCGTTATGGATGCTAAAATGGAAGAATCCAAGAAAATGTGACCTAGACCCCCTGTGCCTAAAAATATCTGTGGGCTAACACACACGAAAAACTGGCAAAATTGCCTAATTCCTGCTGCGTTACCAATAAAATGCTCCTAAACCCTTCTAAAGCGCCTCCGGGGCTACTGGAGTCATTCGCTAGGTCGTTACGGATGCTAAAATGGAAGAATCCAATAAAATTCGACCCGGACCCCCTGTGCCTAAAAATATCTATGGGCTAACAAACGAAAAACTGGCAAAATCGCCTAATTCCTATTTCGTTGCCAATAAAATGCTCCTAAACCCTTCTAAAGCACCACCGGGGCTACTGGAGTCGTACGCCAGGTCGTTACGAATGCTACTATGGAAGAATCCACGAAATTTGGATTTAGACCCCCGGCACCTAAAAAATCCGTGGGCTAACACACATGAAAAACTTGCAAAATCACCTAATTCCTATTGCGTCGCCAATAAAATGCTCCTTAACCTTTCTAATGCTCCGCTGGGGCTACTGGAGTCGTTCCCTAGGTCATTACAGACGCTACTTAGGAAGAATACAAGAAAATTCGACCCGAACCCTCGGCACCTAAAAAATCTATGGGCTAACACAAACGAAAAACTGGCAAAATTGCCTTATTACTATTGTGTCGCCAATAAAATTCTTTTAAACCCCTCTAAAGCGCCTCCAAGGCTACTGGAGTCGTTCCTTAGGTCGTTACGGATGCTAATATGGAAGAATCCAAGAAATTTAAACCACGACCCCTGGCACCAAAGAAATCTGTGGGCCAACACACACGAAAAACTGGCAAAATTGCCTAATTCCTATTGCGTCGCCAATAAAATGCTCCTTAACTCTTCTAAAGTGCCGCCGGGGCTACTGGAGTCGTTCCCCAGGTCGTTACGGATGCTGCTTTTAAATAATCCAAGAAAATGCGACCTGGAACCACGGCACCTAAAAAATCTGTGAGCTAACACACACGAAAAACTGGTAAAATCGCCTAATTCCTATTGCATCGCCAATAAAATGCTCCTAAACCCTTCTAAAGGGCCGCCGGGGCTACTGGAGTCATTCCCTAGGTCGTTACGGATGCTCCTATGGAAGAATCCAAGAAATTTCGACCCGGACCCCCAGCACCTAAAAAATCCGTGGGCTAACACACATGAAAAAAACTGGCAAAATCGCCTAATTCCTATTGCGTCGCCAATTAAATGCTCCTAAACCCTTCTAAAGCGCCGCCGGGGCTACTAGAGTCGTTCTCTAGGTCGTTACGGATGCTACTATGGAAGAATCCAAGAAAATTCCACCCAGACCCCCGGCACCTAAATAATCCGTGGGCTAACAAACACGAAAAATTTTCAAAATTGCCTAGTTCCTATTGCGTCGCCAATAAAATGCTTCTAAACCCCTCTAAAGCGCCTCCAGGGCTACTGGAGTGGTTTCCTAGGTATTTACGGACCCTAATATGGAAGAATCCAAGAAAATTCAACCCGGACCTCCGGCAACTAAAAAATCTGTGGGCTAACACACACGAAAAACTGGCAAAATCGCCTAATTCCTACCTCGTTTCCAATAAAAGCTCCGAAACCCTTCTAAAGCACCACCGACCGCCGGAGCTACTGGTGTCGTAACCCAGGTCGTTACGAACGCTACTATGGAAGAATCCATCAAAATTCGACCCGGACCCCCGGCACCTAAAAAAATCTGTGGGCTAACACACACGAAAAACTGGCAAAATTTCCTAATTCCTATTGCGTCGCTAATAAAATGCTCCTAAACCCTTCTAAAGCGCCACCGGGGCTACTGGAGTCGTTCCCTAGGTCTTTACGGATAATACTATGGAAGAATCTAAGAAAATGCGACCCTGACCTCCAGCACCGAAAAAATCTATGGGTTAACACACATGCAAAACTGGCAAAATAGCCTAATTTTTATTGCGTCACCAATAAAATGCTCCTAAACCCTTCTAAAGCGCCGCCGGGACTACTGGATTTGTTCCCCAAGTCGTTACAGATGCTACTATGGAAGAATCCAAGAAAATTTGACCCGGACCCCCAGCACCTAAAAAATCTGTGGGCTAACACACACGAAAAATTGGAAAAATTGCATAATTCCTATTGCGTCGCTAATAAAATGCTCCTAAACCCTTATAAAGCGCCGCCGGTACTACTGGAGTCGTTCCCAGGTCGTTACGGATGCTACTATGGCAGAATATAATAAATTTCGACCCGGACCCTCGGCACCTAAAAAATCTGTGGGCTAACACACAAGAAAAACTGGCAAAATTGCCTAATTCCTATTTCGTAGCCAATAAAATGCTCCTAAAAACTTCTAAAGTGCCGCCGGGGCCACTGGAGAAATTCCTTAGGTCGTTACGAATGCTACGATGAAAGAATCTAAGAAAATTCAACCCGGACCATCGGCACCTAAAAAATCTGTGGGCTAACACACACAAAATACTGGCAAAATCGCCTAATTCCTATTGCGTCGCCAATAAAATGCTTCTAAACCCTTCTAAAGCGCCGCCGGGGCTACTGGAGTCGTTCCCTAGGTCGTTATTTATTCTCCTATGGAAGAATCTAAGAAATTTCGACCCGGACTCCCAGCACCTAAAAAATCCGTGGGCTAACACACACGAAAAATTGGCAAAATTGCCTAATTCCTATTTCTTTGCCAATAAAATTCTCTTAAAGCCTTCTAAAGCATCGCCGGGGCTACTGGAGTTGTTCCCCAGGTCATTACGGATGGTACTATAGAAGAATCCAAAAAAATTTGACTCGATCCCCCGGCACCTAAAAAATCTGTGGGTTAACACACACGAAAAACTGGCAAAATCACCTAATTCCTATTGCATCGCCAATAAAATGCTCCTAAACCCTTTTAAAGCACCGCCGGGGCTACTGGAGTCGTTCCCTAGGTCGTTACGGATGCTCCTATGGAAGAATCCAAGAAATTATGACCCAGACCCCCGGCACCTAAAAAATCTGTTGGCTAACACATACGAAAAACTGTAAAATCGTGTAATTCTTATTACGTCGCCAATAAAATGCTCTTAAACCCTTCTAAAGCGCCGCCGGGGCTACTGTATTTGTTCCCCAGGTCATTACGGATGCTACTATGGAAGAATCCAAGAAAATTCGACCCGGACCCCCGGCACCTTAAAAATCGCTGGCTAACACACACGAAAAACTGGCAAAATCGCGTAATTCATATTGCGTCGCCTATAAAATGCTCTTAAACCCTTCTAAAGCGCCATCGGGGCTACTGGAGTCGTTTCCTAGGTCGTTATGGATGCTACTATGGTAGAATCCAATAAATTTCGACCCAGACCCCCGGCACCTAAAAAATCCGTGGGCTAACACACACGAAAAACTGGCAAAATCGCCTAATTCCTATTTTGTTTCTAATAAAATGCTTCTATACCCTTCTAAAGCGTCGCCGGGGCTACTGGAGTCGTTCCCTAGATCGTTACGGACGCTACTATGGAAGAATCCAAAAAATTTCGACCTGGACCCCAAGCACCTCAAAACATCACTGGGCTAACACACACGAAAAACTGGCAAAATTGCTTAATTCCTATTGGGTTGCCAATTAAATGCTCCTAAACAGTTCTAAAGTGCTGCCGGGGCTACTGTAGTCGTTCCCTAGGTCATTACGGATGCTACTATGGAAGAATACATGAAAATTCGAACCAAACCCCCAGCACCTAAAAATCTGTGGGCTAACACACACGAAAAACTGGCAAAATTGCCTAATTCCTATTTCGTACCCAATAAAATGCTCCTAAAACCTTCTAAAGTGCCGCCGGGGCTACTGGAGTCATTTCTTAGGTTGTTACAGATGCTACTATGAAAGAATATAAGAAACTTCGACCCGGACCCCCGGCACCTAAAAAATCTGTGAGCTAACATACACGAAATACTGGCAAAATCGCCTAATTCCTATTGCGTCGCCAATAAAATGGTTCTAAACCTTTCTAAAGCGCCACCGGAGCTATTGGAGTGGTTCCCTAGGTCGTTACAGACGCTAAATGGAAGAATCAAAGAAATTTTGACCCGGACCCCCGACACCTAAAAAATATGTGGGCTAACACATACGAAAAACTAGCAAAATCGCCTAATTCCTATTTCGTTGCCAATAAAATGCTCCTAAACCCTTCTAAAGCACCGCCGGGGCTACTGGAGTCATTCTCCTAGATCGTTATGGACGCTAATATGGAAGAATCCAAGAAATTTCGACCCAGACCCCCGGCACCTAAAAAATCTGTGGGCTAACACACACGAAAAACTGGTAAAATCGCCTAATTCCTATTTCGTCGCCAATAAAATGCTCCTAAACCCTTCTAAAGCGCCTTCGGGGCTACTGGAGTGGTTACATAGGTCGTTAAAAACTCTACTATGGAAGAATTCAAGAAAATTCGACCCGAACCCCTTGTACCTAAAACAATCTGTGGGCTAACACACACGAAAATCTTGTAAAATTACCTAATTCCTGTTGCGTTACCAAGAAAATGCTCCTAAACCCTTCTAAAGCGCCTCCGGGGCTACTGGATTCGTTCGCTAGGTCGTTATGGATGCTAAAATGGAAGAATCCAAGAAAATGTGACCTAGACCCCCTGTGCCTAAAAATATCTGTGGGCTAACACACACGAAAAACTGGCAAAATTGCCTAATTCCTGCTGCGTTACCAATAAAATGCTCCTAAACCCTTCTAAAGCACCTCCGGGGCTACTGGAGTCGTTCGCTAGGTCGTTACGGATGCTAAAATGGAAGAATCCAATAAAATTCGACCCGGACCCCCTGTGCCTAAAAATATCTATGGGCTAACAAACGAAAAACTGGCAAAATCGCCTAATTCCTATTTCATTGCCAATAAAATGCTCCTAAACCCTTCTAAAGCACCACCGGGGCTACTGGAGTCGTACGCCAGGTCGTTACGAATGCTACTATGGAAGAATCCACGAAATTTGGATTTAGACCCCCGGCACCTAAAAAATCCGTAGGCTAACACACATGAAAAACTTGCAAAATCACCTAATTCCTATTGCGTCGCCAATAAAATGCTCCTAAAGCTTTCTAATGCGCCGCTGGGGCTACTGGAATCGTTCCCTAGGTCATTACAGACGCTACTTAGGAAGAATACAAGAAAATTCGACCCGAACCCTCGGCACCTAAAAAATCTATGGGCTAACACAAATGAAAAACTGGCAAAATTGCCTTATTACTATTGTGTCGCCAATAAAATTCTTTTAAACCCCTCTAAAGCTCCTCCGAGGCTACTGGAGTCGTTCCTTAGGTCGTTACGGATGCTAATATGGAAGAATCCAAGAAATTTCAACTACGACCCCTGGCACCAAAGAAATCTGTGGGCCAACACACACGAAAAACTGGCAAAATTGCCTAATTCCTATTGCGTCGCCAATAAAATGCTCCTTAACTCTTCTAAAGTGCCGCCGGGGCTACTAGAGTCGTTCCCCAGGTCGTTACGGATGCTGCTTTTAAAGAATCCAAGAAAATGCGACCTGGAACCACGACACCTAAAAAATCTGTGAGCTAACACACACGAAAAACTGGTAAAATCGCCTAATTCCTATTGCATCGCCAATAAAATGCTCCTAAACCCTTCTAAAGGGCCGCCGGGGCTACTGGAGTCGTTCCCTAGGTCGTTACGGATGCTCCTATGGAAGAATCCAAGAAATTTCGACCCGGACCCCCAGCACCTAAAAAATCCGTGGGCTAACACACATGAAAAAAACTGGCAAAATCGCCTAATTCCTATTGCGTCGCCAATTAAATGCTCCTAAACCCTTCTAAAGCGCCGCCGGGGCTACTAGAGTCGTTCTCTAGGTCGTTACGGATGCTACTATGGAAGAATCCAAGAAAATTCCACCCAGACCCCCGGCACCTAAAAATATCTGTGGGCTAACACACACGAATAACTGGCAAAATCGCCTAATTCCTATTGCGTCGCCAATAAAATGCTCCTAAACCCTTCTAAAGAGCCGCCGGGGCTACTGGAGTCGTTCCCTAGGTCATTACGGATGGTACTATGGCAAATTCCAATAAATTTCAACTTGGACCCCCAGCAACTAAAAAATCTGTGGGCTAACACACACGAAAAACTAGCAAAATCGCCTAATTCCTATTTCGTCGCCAATAAAATGCTCCTAAACCCTTCTAAAGCACAGTCGGATCTACTGGAGTCGTTCTCTAGGTCGTTACGGATGCTACTATGAAAGAATCCAAAAATATTCGACCCGGACCCCCGGCACCTAAAAAATCTGTGGGCTAATACACACGAAAAACTGGCAAAATTGCCTAATTCCTATTTTTGCCGCCAATAAAATACTCCTAAACCCTTCTAAAGCGCCGTCGGGCTACTGGAGTCGTTCCCTAGGTCGTTAAGGATGCAACTATGAAAGAATCCAAGAAAATTCAACTCTGACCCCCAGCACCTAAAAATTCCGTGGGCTAACACATATGAAAAACTTGCAAAATCACCTAATTCCTATTTTGTCGCCAATAAAATGCTCCTAAACACTTCTAAACTTCCACCGAGGCTACGGGAGTCGTTCCCTAGGTCATTACGGACGCTACTATGGAAGAATACAAGAAAATTCGACCCAAACCCCCAACACCAAAAAAATCTGTGGGCTAACACACACCAAAAATTGGGAAAATTGCATAATTCCTATTGCGTCGCTAATAAAATGCTCCTAAACCCTTCTAAAGCGCCGCCGGTACTACTGGAGTCATTCCCAGGTCGTTACAGATGCTACTATGGCAGAATCCAATAAATTTCGACTCGGACCCTCGGCACCTAAAAAATCCGTGGGCTAACACACAAGAAAAACTGGCAAAGTTGCCTAATTCCTATTTCGTAGCCAATAAAATGCTCCTAAAACCTTCTAAAGTGCCGCCGGGGCCACTGGAGAAATTCCTTAGGTCGTTACGAATGCTACTATGAAAGAATCTAAGAAAATTCAACCCGGACCATCAGCACCTAAAAAATCTGTGGGCTAACACACACAAAATACTGGCAAAATCGCCTAATTCCTATTGCGTCGCCAATAAAATGCTTCTAAACCCTTCTAAAGCGCCGCTGGGGCTACTGGAGTCATTCCCTAGGTTGTTATGGATTCTCCTATGGAAGAATCCAAGAAATTTCGACCCGGACCCCCAGCACCTAAAAAATCTGTGGGCTAACACACACGAAAAATTGGCAAAATTGCCTAATTCCTATTTCGTTATCAATAAAATTCTCTTAAAGCCTTCTAAAGCATCACCGGGGCTACTAGAGTTGTTCCCCAGGTCATTACGGATGGTACTATAGAAGAATCCAAAAAAATTCGATTCGGTCTCCCGGCACCTAAAAAATTTGTGGGTTAACACATACGAAAAACTGGCAAAATAGCCTAATTCCTATTGCATCGCCAATAAAATGCTCCTAAACCCTATTAAAGCACCGTCGGGGCTACTAGAGTCGTTCCCTAGGTCGTTACGGATGCTCCTATGGAAGAATCCAAGAAATTATGACCCGGACCCCCGGCACCTAAAAAATCTGTTGGCTAACACATACGAAAAACTAGCAAAATCGCGTAATTCTTATTACGTCGCCAATAAAATGCTCTTAAACCCTTCTAAAGAGCCGCCGGGGCTACTGGATTTGTTCCCCAGATCATTACGGATGCTGCTATGGAAAAATCCAAGAAAATTCGACCCGGACCCCCGGCACCTTAAAAATCTGTGGCTAACACACACGAAAAACTGGCAAAATCGCCTAATTGCTATTACGTCGCCAATAAAATGCTCCTAAATCCTTCTAAAGCGCCGCCGGAACTACTGGAGTCGTTTCCTAGGTCGTTATGGACGCTACTATGGTAGAATCCAATAAAATTCGACCAAGACCCCCGGCACCTAAAAAATCCGTGGGCTAACACACACGAAAAACTGGCAAAATCGCCTAATTCCTATTTCGTTTCTAATAAAATGCTTCTATACCCTACTAAAGCGTCGCCGGGGCTACTGGAGTCGTTCCCTAGGTCGTTACGGACGCAACTATGGAAGAATCCAAAAAATTTCAACCTGGACCCCCAGCACCTAAAAACATCACTGGGCTAACACATACGAAAAACTGGCAAAATTGCTTAATTCCTATTGGGTTGCCAATTAAATGCTCCTAAACAGTTCTAAAGTGCTACCGGGGCTACTGTAGTCATTCCCTAGGTCATTACGGATGCTCCTATGGCAGAATCCAATAAATTTTGACCCAGACCCTCAGCACCTAAAAAATCCGTGTGCTAATACACACGAAAAACTGGCAAAATTGCCTAATTCCTATTTCGTAGCCAATAAAATGCTCGTAAAACCTTCTATAGCGCCTTCGGGGCTACTGGAGTCATTCCCTAGGTTGTTACGGACGTTACTATGGAAGAATCCAATGAAAATTCGACCCAGACCCCTGGCACCTAAAACACTCCGTGGTCTAACCCACATAAAAAGTGGCAAAATCGCCTAATTCCTATTGCGTTGCTAATAAAATACTCCTAAACCCTTCTAAAGCTCCTACGAGGCTACTAGAGTCATACCCTAGATCGTTACGGATGCTACTATGGAAGAATTCAAGAAATTCAGACCCAGACCCCCTGCACTTAAAAAATTCATGGGCTAACACACACTAAAAACTGGCAAAATCGCCTAATTCCTGCTGCGTTACCAATAAAATGCTCCTAAACCCTTCTAAAGCACCTCCGGGGCTACTGGAGTCGTTCGCTAGGTCATTACGGATGCTAATATGGAAGAATCAAAGAAACAATTTGACCCGGACCCCCGGCACCTAAAAATATGTGGGCTAACACACATGAACAACTAATAAAATAGCCTAATTCCCATTTCGTTGCCAATAAAATGCTCCTAAACCTTTCTAAAGCGCCGCCGGGGCTACTGGAATCATTCCCTAGGTCGTTACGGATGCTACTATGGAAGAATCCAAGAAACTTCGACCGGACCCCCGGCACCTAAACAATCTGTGGGCTAACACACACAAAAAGTGGCAAAATTGCCTAATTCCTATTGCGCCGCCAATAAAATGCTCCTAAACCCCTCTACAGCGCCTCCGGGGCTACTGGATCGTTCCCCAGGTTGTTACGGACGCTACTATGGAAGAATCCAAGAAAATTCGACACGGACCCCCGACACCTAAAATATCTGTGGGCTAACACACTCGAACAAGTGGCAAAATTGCCTAATTCCTATTGCGTCGCCAATAAAATGCTCCTAAACCCTTCTAAAGCGCCGCCGAGGCTACTGAAGTCGTTCCCTAGGTCGTTACGGACGCTACTATGGAAGAATCTAAGAAATTTTGACCTAGACCTCCGACACTTAAAAAATCCGTGGGCTAACACACACGAAAAACTGGCAAAATCGCCTAATTTCTATTTTGTTGCCAATAAAATGCTCCTAAATCCTTCTAAAGCACCGCCGGGGCTACTGGAGTCGTTCCATAGGTCGTTACGTATGCTACTATGGAAGAATCCAATGAAAATTCGACCCAGACCCCTGGCACCTAAAAAACTCCGTGGTCTAACCCACACGAAAAACTGGCAAAATCGCCTAATTCCTATTGCGTTGCTAATAAAATACTCCTAAACCCTTCTAAAGCGCCTACGAGGCTACTGGAGTCATACTCTAGATCATTACGGATTCTACTATGGAAGAATTCAAGAAATTCAGACCCGGACCCCCTGCACTTAAAACATTCATGGGCTAACACACACTAAAAACTGGCAAAATCGCCTAATTCCTGCTGCGTTACCAATAAAATGCCCCTAAACCATTTTAAAGCACCTCCGGGGCTACTGGAGTCGTTCGCTAGGTCGTTACGGATGTTAATATGGAAGAATCCAAGAAAATTCACCCCGAACCCCCGGCACCTAAAAATCTGTGGGCTAACACACATTAACAACTAACAAAATCGCCTAATTCCCATTTCGTTGGATATAAAATGCTCCTAAACCCATCTAAAGCGCCGCCGGGGCTACTGGATTTGTTCCCCAGGTCATTACGGATGCTACAATGGAAGAATCCAAGAAAATTCGACCCGGACCCCAGGCACCTAAAAAATCTGTGGCTAACACACACGAAAAACTCGCAAAATTGCGTAATTCGTATTGCGTCGCCAATAAAATGCTCTTAAACCCTTCTAAAGTGCCGCCGGGGCTACTGGAGTCGTTTCCTAGGTCGTTACAGACGTTACTATGGCAGAATCCAATAAATTTCGACCCAGAACCCCGGCACCTAAAAAATCTGTGGGCTAACACACGAAAAACTGGCAAAATCGCCTAATTCCTATTTCGTTGCCAATAAAATGCTTCTAAACTCTTCTAAAGCATCGCTGGCGCTACTGGAGTCGTTCCCTAAGTCGTTACGGACGCTATTATGGAAGAATCTTAGAAATTTCGACCCGGACCCCCAACACCTAAAAAAATCACTGGCTAACACACACGAAAAACTGGCAAAATTGCTTAATTCCTATTGGGTTGCCAATTAAATGCTCCTAAACACTTCTAAAGTGCTGTCGGGGCTACTGGAGTCGTTCCCTAGGTCATTACGGATGCTACTATGGAATAATACAAGAAAATTCGACCCAAACCCCCAGCACCTAAAAAATCTGTGGGCTAACACACACGAAAAATTGGGAAAATTACCTAATTCCTATTGCGTCGCCAATAAAATCCTCCTAAACTCTTCTAAAGCACCGCCGGGACTACTGGAGTCGTTCCTAGGTCGTTACAGACGCTACTATGGCAGAATCCAATAAATTTTGACCCGGATCCTCGGCACCTAAAAAATCTGTGGGCTAACACACACGAAAAACTGGCAAAATCGCCTAATTCCTATTTCTTAGCCAATAAAATGCTCCTAAAACCTTCTAAAGCGCCGCCGGGGCTACTGGAGTTATTCCCTAGGTCGTTACAGATGCTACTATGAAAGAATCTAAGAAAATTTGACCTGGACCCCTGGCACCTAAAAAATCTGTGGGCTAACACACACGAAATACTGGCAAAATCACCTAATTCCTATTGCGTCGTCAATTAAATGCTTCAAAATCCTTCTAAAGCGCCGTCGGGGCTACTGGAGTCGTTCCCTAGGTCGTTATGGATTCTCCTATTGAAGAATCCAAGAAATTTCGACCCGGACCCCAGCACCCAAAAAATCTGTGGGCTAACACACACAAAAAATTGGCAAAATTACCTAATTCCTATTTCATTGCCAATAAAATTCTCCTAAACCCATCTAAAGCATCGCCGGGGCTACTAGAGTCGTTTCCCAGGTCATTACGGATGCTACTATGGAAGAATCCAAAAAAAATCGACTCGGTTCCCCGGCATCTAAAAATCTGTGGGCTAACACTCACGAAAAACTGGCAAAATCATCTAATTCCTATTGCATCGCCAATAAAATGCTCCTTAACCCTTCTAAAGTGCTGCTGGGACTAGTGGAGTCGTTCCCTAGGTCTTTACGCATGCTACTATTGCAGATTCTAATAAATTTTGACCCGTACCCCTGGCACCTAAAAAATCCGTGGGCTAACACGCATGAAAAACTGGCAAAATCTCCTAATTCTTATTTCGTTGCCAATAAAATGCTCCTAAACCCTTCTAAAGCGCCATCGGGGCTACTGGAGTCGTTCCTTAGGTCATTACGGACGCTACTATGGAAGAATCCAAGAAAATTCGACCCGGACCCCCTGTACCTAAAAACATTTGTGGGCTAACACATACGAAAAACTGGCAAAATTGCCTAATTCCTGCTGCATTACCAATAAAAGTCTCCTAAACCCTTCTAAAGCACCTCCGGGGCTACTGGAGTCGTTCGCTAGGTCGTTACGGATGCTAATATGGAAGAATCCAAGAAAATTCGACCCGGACCCCTGGCACCTAAAAATCTGTGGGCTAACACACATGAATAACTAACAAAATTGCCTAATTCCCATTTCGTTGCCAATAAAATGCTACAAAACCCTTCTAAAGCGCTGCCGGGGCTACTGTAATCAATCCCTAGGTCGTTACGGACGCTCCTATGGAAGAATCCAAGAAAATTCGACCCGAAACCCCGGTAGATAAAAAATCCATGGGCTAACACACACGAAAAACTGGCAAAATTACCTAATTCCTATTGCGTCGCCAATAAAATGCTCCTAAACCCTTCTAAAGCACCACCGGGACTACTGTAGTCGTTCCTAGGTCGTTACGGACTCTACTATGGCAGAATCCAATAAATTTTGACCCGGATCCTCGGCACCTAAAAAATCCGTGGGCTAACACACACGAAAAACTTGCAAAATTGCCTAATTCCTATTGCGTCGCTAATAAAATGCTCCTAAACCCTTCTAAAGTGCCGCCAGGGCAACGAAACTCGTTCCCTAGGTCGTACGGAGGCTACTATGGAAGAATCCAAGAAATTTTGACCTGCACCTCCGACACTTAATAAATCCGTGGGCTAACACACACGAAAAACTGGCAAAATCGCCTAATTTCTATTTTGTTGCCAATAAAATGCTCCTAAACCCTTCTAAAGCACCGTCGGGGCAACTGGAGTTGTTCCGTAGGTCGTTACGGATGCTACTATGGAAGAATCCAATGAAAATTCGACCCGGACCCCTGGAACCTAAAAAACTCTATGGTCTAACCCACACGAAAAACTGGCAAAATCGCCTAATTCCTATTGCGTTGCTAATAAAATACTCCTAAACCCATTCTAAAGCGCCTACGAGGCTACTGGAGTTATACCCTAGATCGTTACAGATGCTACTATGGAAGAATTCAAGAAATTTAGACCCGGACCCCATGCACTTAAAAAATTCGTGGGCTAACACACACGAAAAACTGGCAAAATCGCCTAATTCCTGCTGCGTTACCAATAAAATGCTCCTAAACCCTTCTAAAGCACCTCCGGGGCTACTGGAGTCGTTCGCTAGGTCATTACGGATGCTAATATGGAAGAATCCAAGAACATTCGCCCCGGACCCTCGGCACCTAAAAATTTGTGGGCTAACACACATGAACAACTAACAAAATCGCTTAGTTCCCATTTCATTGGATATAAAATGCTCCTAAACCCATCTAAAGCGCCGCCGGGGCTACTGGATTTGTTCCCCAGGTCATTACGGATGCTACTATGGAAGAATCCAAGAAAATTCGACCCAGACCCCAAGCACCTAAAAAATCTGTGGGCTAACACACACGAAAAACTGGTAAAATCGCATAATTCCTATTGCGTCGCCAATAAAATACTCTTAAACTCTTCTAAAGCGCCTCCGAGGCTACTGGAGTCATTTGCTAGGTCTTTACGGATTCTACTATGGCAGAATCCAATAAATTTTGACCCAGACCCCCAACACTTAAAAAATTTGTGGGCTAACACACACGAAAAACAACAAAATTGCCTAATTCCTATTGCGTCGCCAATAAAATGCTCCTAAACCCTTCTAAAGTGACGCCGGGGCTACTAGAGTCATTCCCTAGGTCGTTATGGACGCTACTATGGAAGAATCCAAGAAATGTTGACCCAGACCCCCGGTAGCTAAAAAATCCGTGGGCTAACACATACAAAAAACTGGCAAAATTGCCTAATTCCTATTGCGTCGCCAATAAAATGCTCCTAAACCCCTCTATAGCACCGCCGGGGCTACTGGAGTCGTTCCCCAGGTCGTTACGGACGCTACTATAGAAGAATTCAAAAAATTCGACCCGGACCCTCGGCACCTAAAATATCCGTGGGCTAACACACACGAACAAGTGGCAAAATTGCCTAATTCCTATTGCGTCGCCAATAAAGTGCTCCTAAACCCCTCTAAAGCGCCACCGGGGCTACTAAGGTTCTTCCCTAGGTCGTTACGGATGCTACAATAGAAGAATCCAACAAAATTCGACCCGCACCCCTGACACCTAAAAAATCCGTGGACTAACACACACGAAAAACTTGACAAATTGCTTAATTCCTATTGTGTCGCCAATAAAATGCTCCTGAACCCCTCTAAAGAGCCGCCAGGGCTACTGTAGTCATTTCCCAGGTCGTTACGGATGCTACTGTGGAAGATTCCAAGAAATTTTGACCCGAACCCCCGGCACCTAAAAAGTCCGCGGGCTAACACACCAAAAAATGGCAAAATTGCCTAATTCCTCTTGCGTTGCCAATAAAATGCTCCTAAACCCCTCTATAGCACCGCCGAGGCTACTGGAGTCGTTCCTCAGATCGTTACGGATGCTACTATAGAAGAATCCAAGAAAATTCAACCCGAACCATCGGCACCTAAAAAATCCTTATGCTAATACACACGAAAAACTGGCAAAATCACCTAATTCCTATTGCACCGCCAATAAAATGCTCCTAAACCCCTCTATAGCGCCGCCGGGGCTACTGAAGTCGTTCCCTAGGTCGTTACGGAGGCTACTTTGGAAAAATCCAAGAAATTTCGACACGGACCCCAGGCACGTAAAAAATCCGCGGGCTAACACACACGAAAAACTGGCAAAATCACCTAATTACTATTGCGTCTCTAATAAAATGCTCCTAAGCCCCTCTAAAGCGCCGCCGGGGCTATTGGAGTCGTTCCCCAGGTCGTTACGGACGCTACTATGGAAGAATCCAAGAAAATTTGACCTAGACCCCCGGCACCTAAATTATCCGTGGGCTAACACACACGAACAAGTGGCAAAATCGCCTAATTCCTATTGCGTCGGCAATAAAATGCTCCTAAACCCCTCTAAAGCGCCACCGAGGCTACTAGACTCGTTCCCCAGGTGGTTACGGAAGCTACTATTGAATAATCCAAGAAAATTCGACCCGCACCCCCGACACCTAAAAAATCCGTGACTAACACACACGAAAAACTTGCAAAATCGCTTAATTCCTATTGCGTCGCCAATAAAATGCTCCTAAACCCCTCTATAGCGCCGCCGGTGCTACTGGAGTTGTTCCCCAGGTTATTACGGACTCTATTATTGAAGAATCCAAGAAGATTCGACCAGGACCCCCGGCACCTAAAATATCCGTGGGCTAACACACGAAAAAGTGGCAAAATTGCCTAATTTCTATTTCTTCGCCAATAAAATTCTCCTAAACCCCTCTAAAGTGCCACTGGGGCTACTAGAGTTGTTCCCAGGTCGTTACGGACGCTACTATGGAAGAATCCAAGAAAATTCGACCCGGACTCTCGGCACCTAAAAAATCCTTACGCTAACACACACAAAAAACTTTCAAAATTGCCTAATTCCTAATGCGTCGCCAATAAAACGCTCCTAAACCCCTCTATAGTGCCACTGAGGCTATTGGAGTTGTTCCCCAGGTCGTTACAGACACTACTATGGAAGAATCCAAGAAAATTTGACCCAGACCCCCGGCACCCTAAAAATCTGTGGGCTAACAAACGCGAAAAATTGGCAAAATCGCCTAATTCCTATTGCGTCGCCAATACAATGCTCCTAAACCCCTCTATAACGCCGCCGGGGCTACTAGAGTCGTTCCCCAGGTTGTTACGGACTCTACTATGGAAAAATTCAAAAAGTTCGACAAGGACCCCCGGCACCTAAAAAATCCGTGGGCTAACACACACGAAAAACTAGCAAAATAACCTAATTCCTATTGTGTCTCCAATAAAATGCTCTTAAACCCCTCTAAAGCGATGCCGGGGCTACTGGAGTCGTTCCCCAGGTCGTTACAGACGCTACTATTGAATAATCCAAGAAAATTTGACCCGGACCCCCGGCACCTAAAAAATCCGTGGGCTAACACACACGAAAAACTGGCAAAATCGCCTAATTCCTATTGCGCCGCCAATAAAATGCTCCTAAACCCCTATATAGCGCCGCCGGGGCTACTGGAGATGTTCCCCAGGTCGTTACGAATGCTACAATGGAAGAATGCAAGAAAATTCTACCCGGACCCCCGACACCTAAAAAATATATGGGCTAACACACACGAAAAAGTGGCAAAATTACCTAATTCCTATTTCGCCGCCAATAAAATGCTCCTAAACCCCTCTACAGCGCCGCTGGGGCTACTGGAGTCGTTCCCCAGGTTGTTACGGATGCTACTATTGAAGAATCCAAGAAAATTTGACCCAATCCTCAGGCACCTAAAAAATCTGTGGGCGAACACATACGAAAAACTAGCAAAATCGCCTAATTCCTATTGCGTATCTAATAAAATGCTCCTAAACCCCTCTAAAGCACCTCCGGGGCTACTAGAGTCGTTCCCTAGGTCGTTATTTACACTACTATAGAAGAATTCAAGAAAATTCGACCTGGACCCCCGACACCTAAAATATCTGTGGGCTAACACTCGAAAAACTGGCAAAATTGCCTAATTCCTATTGCGTCGTCAATAAAATGCTCCTAAACCCCTCTATAGTACCGCCGGGGCTACTAGAGTCGTTCCCCAGGTCATTACGGACGCTACTATAGAAGAATCCAAGAAATTTGACCCGAACCCCCGGCACCTAAAAAATCCGTGGGCTAACCCACACGAAAAACTGGCAAAATCGCCTAATTCCTATTGTGTCGCCAATAAAATGCTCCTAAACCCCTCTAAAGTGCCGCCGGGGATACTAGAGTCGTTCCCCAGGTCGTTACGAATGCTACTATGGAAAAGTCTAAGAAAATTCGACCCGGACTCCCGGCACCTAAAAAATCTGTGGGCTACACACGAAAAACTTGCAAAATCTCCTAATTCCTATTGCGCCTATAATAAAATGCTCCTAAACCCATCTATAGCACCGCCGGGGCTACTGGAGTCGTTCCCCAGGTCGTTACGGATGCTACTATGGAAGAATCTAAGAAAATTCGACCCGTACCCCTGGCACGTAAAAAATCTGTGAGCTAACACACACGAAAAACTGGCAAAATCGCCTAATTCCTATTGCGTCTCTAATAAAATGCTCCTAAACCCCTTTATAGCGCCGCCGGGGCTACTGGAGTCATTTCCCAGGTTATTACAGACGCTACTATGGAAGAATTCCAGAAAATTCGACCCGGACCTTCGGCACCTAAAATATCCGTGGGCTAACACAGATGAAAAACTTGCAAAATCGCCTAATTCCTATTGCGTCTATAATAAAATGCTCCTAAACCCCTCTATAGTGCCGCCGGGCTACTGGAGACATTCCCCAGGTCGTTACGGATGCTACTATGGAAGAATCAAAGAAAATTCGACCCGGACCCCCGGCACCTAAACAATCTGTGGGCTAACACACACAAAAAGTGGCAAAATTGCCTAATTCCTATTGCGCCGCCAATAAAATGCTCCTAAACCCCTCTACAGCGCCTCCGGGGCTACTGGATCGTTCCCCAGGTTGTTACGGACGCTACTATGGAAGAATCCAAGAAAATTCGACACGGACCCCCGACACCTAAAATATCCGTGGGCTAACACACTCGAACAAGTGGCAAAATTGCCTAATTCCTATTGCGTCGCCAATAAAATGCTCCTAAACCCTTCTAAAGCGCCGCCGAGGCTACTGAAGTCGTTCCCTAGGTCGTTACGGACGCTACTATGGAAGAATCCAAGAAATTTTGACCTAGACCTCCGACACTTAAAAAATCCGTGGGCTAACACACACGAAAAACTGGCAAAATCGCCTAATTTCTATTTTGTTGCCAATAAAATGCTCCTAAATCCTTCTAAAGCACCGCCGGGGCTACTGGAGTCGTTCCATAGGTCGTTACGGATGCTACTATGGAAGAATCCAATGAAAATTCGACCCAGACCCCTGGCACCTAAAAAACTCCGTGGTCTAACACACACGAAAAACTGGCAAAATCGCCTAATTCCTATTGCGTTGCTAATAAAATACTCCTAAACCCTTCTAAAGCGCCTACGAGGCTACTGGAGTCATACTCTAGATCATTACGGATTCTACTATGGAAGAATTCAAGAAATTCAGACCCGGACCCCCTGCACTTAAAACATTCATGGGCTAACACACACTAAAAACTGGCAAAATCGCCTAATTCCTGCTGCGTTACCAATAAAATGCCCCTAAACCATTTTAAAGCACCTCCGGGGCTACTGGAGTCGTTCGCTAGGTCGTTACGGATGTTAATATGGAAGAATCCAAGAAAATTCACCCCGAACCCCCGGCACCTAAAAATCTGTGGGCTAACACACATTAACAACTAACAAAATCGCCTAATTCCCATTTCGTTGGATATAAAATGCTCCTAAACCCATCTAAAGCGCCGCCGGGGCTACTGGATTTGTTCCCCAGGTCATTACGGATGCTACAATGGAAGAATCCAAGAAAATTCGACCCGGACCCCAGGCACCTAAAAAATCTGTGGCTAACACACACGAAAAACTCGCAAAATTGCGTAATTCGTATTGCGTCGCCAATAAAATGCTCTTAAACCCTTCTAAAGCGCCGCCGGGGCTACTGGAGTCGTTTCCTAGGTCGTTACAGACGTTACTATGGCAGAATCCAATAAATTTCGACCCATAACCCCGGCACCTAAAAAATCTGTGGGCTAACACACGAAAAACTGGCAAAATCGCCTAATTCCTATTTCGTTGCCAATAAAATGCTTCTAAACTCTTCTAAAGCATCGCTGGCGCTACTGGAGTCGTTCCCTAAGTCGTTACGGACGCTATTATGGAAGAATCTTAGAAATTTCGACCCGGACCCCCAACACCTAAAAAAATCACTGGCTAACACACACGAAAAACTGGCAAAATTGCTTAATTCCTATTGGGTTGCCAATTAAATGCTCCTAAACACTTCTAAAGTGCTGTCGGGGCTACTGGAGTCGTTCCCTAGGTCATTACGGATGCTACTATGGAATAATACAAGAAAATTCGACCCAAACCCCCAGCACCTAAAAAATCTGTGGGCTAACACACACGAAAAATTGGGAAAATTACCTAATTCCTATTGCGTCGCCAATAAAATCCTCCTAAACTCTTCTAAAGCGCCGCCGGGACTACTGGAGTCGTTCCTAGGTCGTTACAGACGCTACTATGGCAGAATCCAATAAATTTTTACCCGGATCCTCGGCACCTAAAAAATCTGTGGGCTAACACACACGAAAAACTGGCAAAATCGCCTAATTCCTATTTCTTAGCCAATAAAATGCTCCTAAAACCTTCTAAAGCGCCGCCGGGGCTACTGGAGTTATTCCCTAGGTCGTTACAGATGCTACTATGAAAGAATCTAAGAAAATTCGACCTGGACCCCTGGCACCTAAAAAATCTGTGGGCTAACACACACGAAATACTGGCAAAATCGCCTAATTCCTATTGCGTCGTCAATTAAATGCTTCAAAATCCTTCTAAAGCGCCGTCGGGGCTACTGGAGTCGTTCCCTAGGTCGTTATGGATTCTCCTATTGAAGAATCCAAGAAATTTCGACCCGGACTCCAGCACCCAAAAAATCTGTGGGCTAACACACACAAAAAATTGGCAAAATTACCTAATTCCTATTACATTGCCAATAAAATTCTCCTAAACCCATCTAAAGCATCGCCGGGGCTACTAGAGTCGTTTCCCAGGTCATTACGGATGCTACTATGGAAGAATCCAAAAAAAATCGACTCGGTCCCCCGGCATCTAAAAATCTGTGGGCTAACACTCACGAAAAACTGGCAAAATCATCTAATTCCTATTGCATCGCCAATAAAATGCTCCTAAACCTTTCTAAAGTGCTGCTGGGACTAGTGGAGTCGTTCCCTAGGTCTTTACGCATGCTACTATTGCAGATTCTAATAAATTTTGACCCGTACCCCCGGCACCTAAAAAATCCGTGGGCTAACACGCATGAAAAACTGGCAAAATCTCCTAATTCTTATTTCGTTGCCAATAAAATGCTCCTAAACCCTTCTAAAGCGCCATCGGGGCTACTGGAGTCGTTCCCTAGGTCATTACGGACGCTACTATGGAAGAATCCAAGAAAATTCGACCCGGACCCCCTGTACCTAAAAACATTTGTGGGCTAACACATACGAAAAACTGGCAAAATTGCCTAATTCCTGCTGCGTTACCAATAAAAGTCTCCTAAACCCTTCTAAAGCACCTCCGGGGCTACTGGAGTCGTTCGCTAGGTCGTTACGGATGCTAATATGGAAGAATCCAAGAAAATTCGACCCGGACCCCTGGCACCTAAAAATCTGTGGGCTAACACACATGAATAACTAACAAAATTGCCTAATTCCCATTTCGTTGCCAATAAAATGCTACTAAACCCTTCTAAAGCGCTGCCGGGGCTACTGTAATCAATCCCTAGGTCGTTACGGACGCTCCTATTGAAGAATCCAAGAAAATTCGACCCGGAACCCCGGTAGCTAAAAAATCCATGGGCTAACACACACGAAAAACTGGCAAAATTACCTAATTCCTATTGCGTCGCCAATAAAATGCTCCTAAACCCTTCTAAAGCACCACCGGGACTACTGTAGTCGTTCCTAGGTCGTTACGGACGCTACTATGGCAGAATCCAATAAATTTTGACCCGGATCCTCGGCACCTAAAAAATCCGTGGGCTAACACACACGAAAAACTTGCAAAATTGCCTAATTCCTATTGCGTCGCTAATAAAATGCTCCTAAACCCTTCTAAAGTGCCGCCAGGGCAACGAAACTCATTCCCTAGGTCGTACGGAGGCTACTATGGAAGAATCCAAGAAATTTTGACCTGCACCTCCGACACTTAATAAATCCGTGGGCTAACACACACGAAAAACTGGCAAAATCGCCTAATTTCTATTTTGTTGCCAATAAAATGCTCCTAAACCCTTCTAAAGCACCGCCGGGGCTAATGGAGTCGTTCCCTAGGTCGTTACGGATGCTACTATGGAAGAATCCAATGAAAATTCGACCCGGACCCCTGGCACCTAAAAAACTCTATGGTCTAACCCACACGAAAAACTGGCAAAATCGCCTAATTCCTATTGCGTTGCTAATAAAATACTCCTAAACCCATTCTAAAGCGCCTACGAGGCTACTGGAGTTATACCCTAGATCGTTACAGATGCTACTATGGAAGAATTCAAGAAATTTAGACCCGGACCCCATGCACTTAAAAAATTCGTGGGCTAACACACACGAAAAACTGGCAAAATCGCCTAATTCCTGCTGCGTTACCAATAAAATGCTCCTAAACCCTTCTAAAGCACCTCCGAGGCTACTGGAGTCGTTCGCTAGGTCATTACGGATGCTAATATGGAAGAATCCAAGAACATTCGCCCCGGACCCTCGGCACCTAAAAATTTGTGGGCTAACACACATGAACAACTAACAAAATCGCTTAGTTCCCATTTCATTGGATATAAAATGCTCCTAAACCCATCTAAAGCGCCGCCGGGGCTACTGGATTTGTTCCCCAGGTCATTACGGATGCTACTATGGAAGAATCCAAGAAAATTCGACCCGGACCCCAAGCACCTAAAAAATCTGTGGGCTAACACACACGAAAAACTGGCAAAATTGCATAATTCCTATTGCGTCGCCAATAAAATACTCTTAAACTCTTCTAAAGCGCCTCCGAGGCTACTGGAGTCATTCGCTAGGTCTTTACGGATTCTACTATGGCAGAATCCAATAAATTTCGACCCAGACCCCCAACACTTAAAAAATTTGTGGGCTAACACACACGAAAAACAACAAAATTGCCTAATTCCTATTGCGTCGCCAATAAAATGCTCCTAAACCCTTCTAAAGTGACGCCGGGGCTACTAGAGTCATTCCCTAGGTCGTTATGGACGCTACTATGGAAGAATCCAAGAAATTTTGACCCAGACCCCCGGTAGCTAAAAAATCCGTGGGCTAACACATACAAAAAACTGGCAAAATTGCCTAATTCCTATTGCGTCGCCAATAAAATGCTCCTAAACCCCTCTATAGCACCGCCGGGGCTACTGGAGTCGTTCCCCAGGTCGTTACGGACGCTACTATAGAAGAATTCAAAAAATTCGACCCGGACCCTCGGCACCTAAAATATCCGTGGGCTAACACACATGAACAAGTGGCAAAATTGCCTAATTCCTATTGCGTCGCCAATAAAGTGCTCCTAAACCCCTCTAAAGCACCACCGGGGCTACTAAGGTTCTTCCCTAGGTCGTTACGGATGCTACAATAGAAGAATCCAACAAAATTCGACCCGCACCCCTGACACCTAAAAAATCTGTGGACTAACACACACGAAAAACTTGACAAATTGCTTAATTCCTATTGTGTCGCCAATAAAATGCTCCTGAACCCCTCTAAAGAGCTGCCAGGGCTACTGTAGTCGTTTCCCAGGTCGTTACGGATGCTACTGTGGAAGATTCCAAGAAATTTTGACCCGAACCCCCGGCACCTAAAAAATCCGCGGGCTAACACACCAAAAAATGGCAAAATTGCCTAATTCCTCTTGCGTTGCCAATAAAATGCTCCTAAACCCCTCTATAGCACCGCCGGGGCTACTGGAGTCGTTCCTCAGATCGTTACGGATGCTACTATAGAAGAATCCAAGAAAATTCAACCCGGACCATCGGCACCTAAAAAATCCTTACGCTAATACACACGAAAAACTGGCAAAATCGCCTAATTCCTATTGCACCGCCAATAAAATGCTCCTAAACCCCTCTATAGCGCCTCCGGGGCTACTGAAGTCGTTCCCTAGGTCGTTACGGAGGCTACTTTGGAAAAATCCAAGAAATTTCGACACGGACCCCCGGCACGTAAAAAATCCACGGGCTAACACACACGAAAAACTGGCAAAATCACCTAATTACTATTGCGTCTCTAATAAAATGCTCCTAAGCCTCTCTAAAGCGCCGCCGGGGCTACTGGAGTCGTTCCCCAGGTCGTTACGGACGCTACTATGGAAGAATCCAAGAAAATTTGACCTAGACCCCCGGCACCTAAATTATCCGTGGGCTAACACACACGAACAAGTGGCAAAATCGCCTAATTCCTATTGCGTCGGCAATAAAATGCTCCTAAACCCCTCTAAAGCACCACCGAGGCTACTAGACTCGTTCCCCAGGTGGTTACGGAAGCTACTATTGAATAATCCAAGAAAATTCGACCCGCACCCCCGACACCTAAAAAATCCGTGACTAACACACACGAAAAACTTGCAAAATCGCTTAATTCCTATTGCGTCGCCAATAAAATGCTCCTAAACCCCTCTATAGCGCCGCCGGTGCTACTGGAGTTGTTCCCCAGGTTATTACGGACTCTACTATTGAAGAATCCAAGAAGATTCGACCAGGACCCCCGGCACCTAAAATATCCGTGGGCTAACACACGAAAAAGTGGCAAAATTGCCTAATTTCTATTTCTTCGCCAATAAAATTCTCCTAAACCCCTCTAAAGTGCCACTGGGGCTACTAGAGTTGTTCCCCAGGTCGTTACGGACGCTACTATGGAAGAATCCAAGAAAATTCGACCCGGACTCTCGGCACCTAAAAAATCCTTACGCTAACACACACAAAAAACTTTCAAAATTGCCTAATTCCTAATGCGTCGCCAATAAAATGCTCCTAAACCCCTCTATAGTTCCACTGAGGCTATTGGAGTCGTTCCCCAGGTTGTTACAGACACTACTATGGAAGAATCCAAGAAAATTTGACCCAGACCCCCGGCACCCTAAAAATCTGTGGGCTAACAAACGCAAAAAATTGGCAAAATCGCCTAATTCCTATTGCGTCGCCAATACAATGCTCCTAAACCCCTCTATAACGCCGCCGGGGCTACTAGAGTCGTTCCCCAGGTTGTTACGGACTCTACTATGGAAAAATTCAAAAAGTTCGACCAGGACCCCCGGCACCTAAAAAATCCGTAGGCTAACACACACGAAAAACTAGCAAAATAACCTAATTCCTATTGTGTCTCCAATAAAATGCTCTTAAACCCCTCTAAAGCGATGCCGGGGCTACTGGAGTCGTTCCCCAGGTCGTTACAGACGCTACTATTGAATAATCCAAGAAAATTTGACCCGGACCCCCGGCACCTAAAAAATCCGTGGGCTAACACACACGAAAAACTGGCAAAATCGCCTAATTCCTATTGCGCCGCCAATAAAATGCTCCTAAACCCCTATATAGCACCGCCGGGGCTACTGGAGATGTTCCCC
The DNA here is from genome assembly GCF_947179165.1 of Solanum dulcamara. Lineage (NCBI taxonomy): Eukaryota > Viridiplantae > Streptophyta > Magnoliopsida > Solanales > Solanaceae > Solanum > Solanum dulcamara. Next base: position 356,411 of record NC_077241.1, on the reverse strand, counting down.
AGGTCGTTACGAATGCTACAATGGAAAAATCCAAGAAAATTCTACCCGGACCCCCGACACCTAAAAAATATATGGGCTAACACACACGAAAAAGTGGCAAAATTACCTAATTCCTATTTCGCCGCCAATAAAATGCTCCTAAACCCCTCTACAGCGCCGCCGGGGCTACTGGAGTCGTTCCCCAGGTTGTTACGGACGCTACTATTGAAGAATCCAAGAAAATTTGACCCAATCCTCAGGCACCTAAAAAATCTGTGGGCTAACACATACGAAAAACTAGCAAAATCGCCTAATTCCTATTGCGTATCTAATAAAATGCTCCTAAACCCCTCTAAAGCACCTCCGGGGCTACTAGAGTCGTTCCCTAGGTCGTTATTTACACTACTATAAAAGAATTCAAGAAAATTCGACCTGGACCCCCGACACCTAAAATATCTGTGGGCTAACACTCGAAAAACTGGCAAAATTGCCTAATTCCTATTGCGTCGTCAATAAAATGCTCCTAAACCCCTCTATAGTACCGCCGGGGCTACTAGAGTCGTTCCCCAGGTCATTACGGACGCTACTATAGAAGAATCCAAGAAATTTGACCCGAACCCCCGTCACCTAAAAAATCCGTGGGCTAACCCACACGAAAAACTGGCAAAATCGCCTAATTCCTATTGTGTCGCCAATAAAATGCTCCTAAACCCCTCTAATGTGCCGCTGGGGATACTAGAGTCGTTCCCCAGGTCGTTACGAATTCTACTATGGAAAAGTCTAAGAAAATTCGACCCGGACTCCCGACACCTAAAAAATCTGTGGGCTAACACACACGAAAAACTTGCAAAATCTCCTAATTCCTATTGCGCCTATAATAAAATGCTCCTAAACCCCTCTATAGCACCGCCGGGGCTACTGGAGTCGTTCCCCAGGTCGTTACGGATGCTACTATGGAAGAATCTAAGAAAATTCGACCCGTACCCCTGGCACGTAAAAAATCTGTGAGCTAACACACACGAAAAACTGGCAAAATCGCCTAATTCCTATTGCGTCTCTAATAAAATGCTCCTAAACCCCTTTATAGCGCCGCCGGGGCTACTGGAGTCATTTCCCAGGTTATTACAGACGCTACTATGGAAGAATTCTAGAAAATTCGACCCGGACCTTCGGCACCTAAAATATCCGTGGGCTAACACAGATGAAAAACTTGCAAAATCGCCTAATTCCTATTGCGTCTATAATAAAATGCTCCTAAACCCCTCTATAGTGCCGCCGAGCTACTGGAGACATTCCCCAGGTCGTTACGGATGCTACTATGGAAGAATCAAAGAAAATTCGACCCGGACCCCCGGCACCTAAACAATCTGTGGGCTAACACACACAAAAAGTGGCAAAATTGCCTAATTCCTATTGCGCCGCCAATAAAATGCTCCTAAACCCCTCTACAGCGCCTCCAGGGCTACTGGATCGTTCCCCAGGTTGTTACGGACGCTACTATGGAAGAATCCAAGAAAATTCGACACGGACCCCCGACACCTAAAATATCCGTGGGCTAACACACTCGAACAAGTGGCAAAATTGCCTAATTCCTATTGCGTCGCCAATAAAATGCTCCTAAACCCTTCTAAAGCGCCGCCGAGGCTACTGAAGTCGTTCCCTAGGTCGTTACGGACGCTACTATGGAAGAATCCAAGAAATTTTGACCTAGACCTCCGACACTTAAAAAATCCGTGGGCTAACACACACGAAAAACTGGCAAAATCGCCTAATTTCTATTTTGTTGCCAATAAAATGCTCCTAAATCCTTCTAAAGCACCGCCGGGGCTACTGGAGTCGTTCCATAGGTCGTTACGGATGCTACTATGGAAGAATCCAATGAAAATTCGACCCAGACCCCTGGCACCTAAAAAACTCCGTGGTCTAACCCACACGAAAAACTGGCAAAATCGCCAAATTCCTATTGCGTCTCCAATACTATGCTCCTAAACCCCTCTAAACCACCGCCGGGGCTACTGGAGTCGTTCCCCAGGTCATTACGGACGCTAGTATTGAATAATCCAAGAAAATTTGAGCCGGACCCCCAGCCCCTAAAAAATCAATGGGCTAACACACATGAAAAACTGGCAAAATTGCCTAATTCCTATTGTGTCACCAATAAAATGCTCCTAAACCCCTCTATAGTACCGCCGGGGCTACTAGAGTCGTTCCCCAGGTCATTACGGACGCTACTATGGAAGAATCCAAGAAAATTTGACCCCGACCCCCGGCGCCTAAAATATCCGTGGGCTAACACACGAAAAAGTGGCAAAATTGCCTAATTCCTATTTCGTCGCCAATAAAATGCTTCTAAACCCTTCTAAAGTGCCACCGGGGCTACTGGAGTCAATATCCAGGTCGTTACGGACACTACTATGGAAGAATCCAAGAAAATTTGACCCGAATCCCCAGCACCTAAAAAATCTGTGGGCTAACACACACGAAAAACTGGCAAAATCGCCTAATTCCTATTGCGTCGCCAATAAAATGCTCTTAAACCCCTCTATAGTACTGTCGGGGCTACTGGAGTCATTCCCCAGGTCGTTACGGACGCTACTTTTGATGAATCCAAGAAAATTCGACACGGACCCCTGTCACGTAAAAAATCTGTGGGCTAACAAACACGAAAAACTGGCAAAATCGCCTAATTCCTATTGCGTCTCTAATAATATGCTCCTAAACCCCTCTATAGTGCCACCGGGGCTACTGGAGTCGTTCCCCAGGAAGTTATGGATGCTACTATGGAAGAATACAAGAAAATTTGACCCGGACCCCCGGCACCTAAAAAATCCGTGGGCTAACACACACGAAAAACTGGCAAAATCACCTAATTCCTATTGCGTTGCCAATAAAATGCTCCTAAACCCCTTTATAGCCCCACCGGGGCTACTGGAGTCGTTCCCCAGGTTGTTACGGACTCTACTATGGAAGAATTCAAGAAAATTCGACCCAAACCCTTGGCACCTAAAAAATTCGTGTGCTAACACACACGAAAAACTGGCAAAATTGCCTAATTCCTATTGCGTTGCCAATACAATTCTCCTAAACCCCTCTATAGCGCCACCGGGTCTACTGGAGTCGTTCCCTTTGTAGTTACGGATGCTACTATGGAAGAATGGAAGAAACTTCGACTGAGACACCCGGCACCTAAAAAATCCGTGGGCTAACACACATTAAAAACTGACAAAATCGCCTAATTCCTATTGCACCGCCAACAAAATGCTCCTAAACCCCTCTAAAGCACCACCGGGGCTACTGGAGTCGTTCCCCAGGTCGTTACGGACGCTACTATTGAAGAATCCAATAAAATTAGACCCGTACCCTCGGCACCTTAAAAATCCATTGGCTAACACACACGAAAAAGTGGCAAAATTGCCTAATTCCTATTGTGCTGCTAATAAAATGCTCCTAAACCCCTCTACAGCGCCGCCGGGGCTACTGGAGTTATTCCCCAGTTTGTTACGGACTCTACTATGGAAGAATCCAAGAAAATTTGACCCGAACCCCCGGCACCTAAAAAATCTGTGGGCTAATACACATAAAAAACTGGCAAAATCGCCTAATTTCTATTGCGTCGCTGATACAATTCTCCTAAACCCCTCTATAGCGCCACCGGAGCTACTGGAGTCGTTACCCAGGTCGTTACAGACTCAACTATTGAACAATCTAAGAAAATTCGACCCGCACCCCCGGCACCTAAAAAATCTGTGGGCTAACATACAAGAAAAACTGGCAAAATCGCCTAATTCTTATTGCATCGCCAATAAAATGCTCCTAAACCCCTCTATTGCGCTGTCGAGGCTACTGGAGTCGTTCCCCAGGTCGTTACGGATGCTACTATAAAAGAATCCAAGAAAATTTGATCCAAACCCCTGGCACCTAAAAAATCTGTGGGTTAACAGACACGAAAAACTTGCAAAATCGTCTAATTTCTAATGCGTCGCCAATAAAATGGTCCTTACCCCTCTACATCACCGCCGGGGTTACTAGAGTCATTCCCCAGGTCGTTACGGACGCTATTATGGAAGAATCTAAGAAAATTCAACCCGGACCCCCGGCACCTAAAATATCCGTGGCTAACACACATGAAAAACTTGCAAAATCGCCTAATTCCTATTGCGTCTATAATAAAATACTCCTAAACCCCTCTATAGTGCCGCCGGGCTACTGGAGACGTTCCCCAGGTCGTTACGGATGCTACTATGGAAGAATCCAAGAAAATTCGACCCGGACCACCGGCACCTAAACAATCTGTGGGCTAACACACACAAAAAAGTGGCAAAATTGCCTAATTCCTATTGCGCCGCCAATAAAATGCTCCTAAACCCCTCTACAGCGCCTCCGAGGCTACTGGAGTCGTTCCCCAGGTTGTTACGGACGCTACTATGGAAGAATCCAAGAAAATTCTACACGGACCCCCGGCACCTAAAAAATCTATGGGCTAACACACATGAAAAACTTGCAAAATCGCCTAATTCCTATTGCGTCTATAATAAAATACTCCTAAACCCCTCTATAGTGCCGCCGGGCTACTGGAGACGTTCCCCAGGTCGTTACAGATGCTACTATGGAAGAATCCAAGAAAATTCGACCCGGACCCCCGGCACCTAAACAATCTGTGGGCTAACACACACAAAAAAGTGGCAAAATTGCCTAATTCCTATTGCGTCGCCAATAAAATGCTCCTAAACCCTTCTAAAGCGCCACCGGAACCACTGGAGTTGTTCCCCAGGTCGTTATGGACGCTAAAATGGAAGAATCCAAGAAAATTCCACCCGCACCCCCGACACCTAAAAAATCCGTGGACTAACATACACGAAAAACTGGCAAAATTGCCTAATTCCTATTGCGTCTCCAATACAATGCTCCTAAACCCCTCTAAACCACCGCCGGGGCTACTGGAGTCGTTCCCCAGGTCGTTACGGACGCTACTATTGAATAATCCAAGAAAATTTGACCCGGACCCCCAACACCTAAAAAATCAATGGGCTAACACACATGAAAAACTGGCAAAATTGCCTAATTCCTATTGTGTCGCCAATAAAATGCTCCTAAACCCCTCTATAGCGCTGCCGGGGCTACTGGAGTCGTTTCCCAAGTCGTTACGGACGCTACTATGGAAGAATCCAAGAAACTTTGACCCCGACCCCTAGCGCCTAAAATATCCGTGGGCTAACACACGAAAAAGTGGCAAAATTGCCTAATTCCTATTACGTCGCCAATAAAATGCTTCTAAACCTCTCTAAAGCGCCACCGGGGCTACTGGAGTCAATATCCAGGTCGTTACGGACACTACTATGGAAGAATTCAAGAAAATTTGACCCGGACCCCGGCACCTTAAAAATCCTTGGGCTAACACACACGAAAAACTGGCAAAATCGCCTAATTCCTATTGCGTCGCCAATAAAATGCTCTTAAACCCCTCTATAGTACTGTCGGGGCTACTGGAGTCATTCCCCAGGTCGTTACGGACGCTACTTTTGATGAATCCAAGAAAATTCGACACGGACCCCTGTCACGTAAAAAATCTGTGGGCTAACAAACACGAAAAACTGGCAAAATCGCCTAATTCCTATTGCGTCTCTAATAATATGCTCCTAAACCCCTCTATAGTGCCACCGGGGCTACTGGAGTCATTCCCCAGGAAGTTATGGACGCTACTATGGAAAAAGACAAGAAAATTTGACCCGGACCCCCGGCACCTAAAAAATCTATGGGCTAACACACACGAAAAACTGGCAAAATCACCTAATTCCTATTGCGTTGCCAATAAAATGCTCCTAAACCCCTTTATAGCCCCACCGGGGCTACTGGAGTCGTTCCCCAGGTTGTTACGGACTCTACTATAGAAGAATTCAAGAAAATTTGACCCGGACCCCCGGCACCTAAAAATTCCGTGGGCTAACCCACACGAAAAACTGGCAAAATTGCCTAATTCCTATTGCGTCGCCAATACAATTCTCCTAAAGCCCTCTATAGCGCCGCCGGGTCTACTGGAGTCGTTCCCCTTGTAGTTACGGATGCTACTATGGAAGAATGGAAGAAACTTCGACTCAGACACCCGGCACCTAAACAATCCGTGGGCTAACACACATTAAAAACTGACAAAATCGCCTAATTCCTATTGCACCGCCAACAAAATGCTCCTAAACCCCTCTATAGAACCACCGGGGCTACTGGAGTCGTTCCCCAGGTCGTTACGGACGCTACAATTGAAGAATCTAATAAAATAAGGACCCGGACCCCCGGCACCTTAAAAATCCGTTGGCTAACACACACGAAAAAGTGGCAAAATTGCCGAATTCCTATTGTGCCGCTAATAAAATGCTCCTAAACCCCTCTACAGCGCCGCCGGGGCTACTGGAGTCGTTCCCCAGTTTGTTACGGACGCTACTATGGAAGAATCCAAGAAAATTTGACCAGAACCCCCGGCACCTAAAAAATCCGTGGGCTAATACACACAAAAAACTGGCAAAATCGCCTAATTTCTATTGCGTCGCTCATACAATTCTCCTAAACCCCTCTATAGCACCGCCGGAGCTACTGGAGTCGTTACAAACTCAACTATTGAACAATCTAAGAAAATTCGACCCGCACCCCCGGCACCTAAAAAATCTGTGGGCTAACATACAAGAAAAACTGGCAAAATCGCCTAATTCCTATTGCATCGCCAATAAAATGCTCCTAAACCCCTCTACAGCGCTGCCGAGGCTACTGGAGTCGTTCCCCAGGTCGTTACGGATGCTACTATAAAAGAATTCAAGAAAAATTGATCCAAACCCCTGGCACCTAAAAAATCTGTGGGTTAACAGACACGAAAAACTTGCAAAATCGTCTAATTTCTAATGCGTCGCCAATAAAATGGTCCTTACCCCTCTACATCACCGCCGGGGCTACTGGAGTCATTCCCCAGGTCGTTACGGACGCTATTATGGAAGAAGCCAAGAAAATTCAACCCGGACCCCCAATACCCAAAAAATCCGTGAGCTAACACATATAAAAAACTGGCAAAATCTCCTAATTCCTATTGCGTCGCCAATAAAATGCTCCTAAATCCAAGAAAATTCGATCCAGACCCTCGGCACCTAAAAAATCCTTACGCTAATACACACGAAAAACTGGCAAAATTGCCTAATTCCTATTGCGTCTCAAATAAAATTCTCCTAAACCCCTCTATAGCGCCGCCGGGGCTACTGGAGTTATTCCCCAGGTTGTTACGGACGCTACTATGGAAGAATCCAAGAAATTTTCACCCGGTCCCTCGGCACCTAAAAAATCAGTGGGCTAACACACATGAAAACCTTGCAAAATCGCCAAATTCCTATTGCGTCTCCAATAAAATGCTCCTACACCCCTCTAAACCGTTGTTGGGGCTACTGGAGTCGTTCCCTAGGTCGTTACGAAAAAGTGGCAAAATTGCCTAATTCCTATTGCGTCGCCAATAAAATGCTCCTAAACCCCTCTACAACGCCGCCGGGGCTACTGATGTCATTCCCCAGGTTGTAACGAACGCTAATATGGAAGAATCCAAGAAAATTTGACCCGAATCCCCAGCACCTAAAAAATCTGTGGGCTAACACACACGAAAAACTGGCAAAATCGCCTAATTCCTATTGCGTCGCCAATGCAATTCTCCTAAACCCCTCTATAGCGCCGCCGAGGCTACTGGAGTCGTTCCCCAGGTCGTTACGGACGCTACTAAGAATCCAAGAAAATTTGACCCGCACCCCCGACACCTAAAAAATCTGTGGGCTAACACACACGAGAAACTGGCAAAATCACCTAATACCTATTGCGTTGCCAATACAATTCTCCTAATCCCCTCTATAGCGCCGCCGAGGCTACTGGAGTCGTTTTCCAAATCATTACGGACGCTACTATAGAAGAATAGAAGAAAATTCGACCCGGACCCCCAGCACCTAAAAAATCCGTGGGCTAACACACACGAAAAACAGGTAAAATCGCCTAATTCCTATTGCACCGCCAATAAAATGCTCCTAAACCCCTCTATAGCACTGCTGGGTCTACTGGAGTCGTTCCCCAGGTCGTTACGGGCGCTACTATGGAATAATGGAAGAAAATTCGACCCGTACCCCCGGCATCTAAAAACTCTATGGGCTAACACATACGAAAAACATGCAAAATCGCCTAATTCCTATTGCGTCGCCAATAAAATGCTCCTAAACCACTCTAAAGCGCTGCCGGATCTACTGGAGTCGTTCCCCAGGTCGTTACGGACGCTACTATAAAAGAATCCAAGAAAATTTGATCCGGACCCCCGGCACCTTAAAAATCCGTGGGCTAACACACACGAAAAATTGGAAACATTGCCTAATTCCTATTGCGTCGCCAATAAAATGCTCCTAAACCCCTCTATAGCACCGCCGAGGCTACTGGAGTCATTCCCCAGGTCGTTACAGACGCTACTATGGAAGACTCAATGAAACTTTGACCCGAACCCCCGGTACCTAAAACATTTGTGGGCTAACACACACGAAAAACTGGCAAAATTGCCTAATTCCTATTGTGTCGCCAATAAAATGCTCCTAAACCCCTCTATAGCATCGCCGGGACTACTGGAATCGTTCCCCAACTCGTTACGGACGCTACTTTGGAAGAATCCAAGAAAATTTGACACGAACCTCTCGCACGTAAAAAATCTGTGGGCTAACACACACAAAAAACTGGCAAAATCGCCTAATTTCTATTGCGTCTCCAATAAAATTCTCCCTAACCCTCTAAAGAACCGCCGGGGCTACTGGAGTCGTTCCCCAGGTCGTTCCGGACTCTACGATTGAATAATCCAAGAAAATTTGACCCGGACCCCCGGCACCTAAAAATTCTGTGGGCTAACACACACGAAAAGTTGGCAAAATTGCCTAATTCCTATTGCGTCGCTAATAAAATGCTCCTAAACCCCTCTATAGTGACGCCGGGTCTACTGGAGTCGTTCCCCAGGTCGTTACGGACTCTACTATTGAAGAATCTAAGAAAATTCGACACGGACCTCCTTCACCTAAAAAATCCGTGGGCTAACACACACGAAAAACTGGCAAAATAGCCTAATTCCTATTGCGTCGCCAATAAAATGCTCCTAAACCCCTCTATAGCGCCGTCGGGGCTACTGGAGTCGTTTCCCAGGTCTTTACAGACGCTACTATTGAAGAATCTAAGAAAATTCGACTAAGACCCCCGGCACCTAAAAATTCCGTGGGCTAACACACACGAAAAACTGGCAAAATCGCCTAATTCCTATTGCGCCGCCAATACAATGCTCCTACACCCCTCTATAGCGCCGCCAGGGCAACTGGAGTCGTTCCACAGGTCGTTACGGACGCTACTATAGAAAAATCTAAGAAAATTTGATCCAAACCCCCAGCACCTAAAAAATCTGTGGGTTAACAGACACGAAAAACTGGCAAAATCGTCTAATTTCTATTGCGTCGCCAATAAAATGCTCCTGAACCCCTCTACAGCACCGCCGGGGCTACTGGAGTCGTTCCCCAGGTCGTTACGGATGCTACTATGGAAGACTCAATGAAAATTTGACCCGAACTCCCGGCACCTAAAAAATCAGCGGGCTAACACACACGAAAAACTGGCAAAATCGCCTAATTCCTATTGCGTCGCCAATAAAATGCTCCTAAACCCCTCTATAGCGCAGTCGGGGCTACTGGAGTCATTTCCCAGGTCATTACGGACGCTACTTTGGAAGAATCCAAGAAAATTTGACACGAACCTCTGGCACGTAAAAAATCTGTGGGCTAACACACACGAAAAACTGGCAAAATCGTCGAATTCCTATTGCGTCTCTAATAAAATGCTCCTAAACCCCTCTATAGCGCCTCTGGGGCTACTGGAGTCGTTCCCTTGGTTGTTACGAATGCTACTATGGAAGAATTCAAGAAAATTCGACTCGGACCCCCGGCATCTAAAAAATCTGTGGGCTAACACACACAAAAAACTGGCAAAATCGCCTAATTCCTATTGCGTCTCCAATAAAATTCTCCCAAACCCCTCTAAAGTACCGCTGGGGCTACTGGAGTCGTTCCCCAGGTCGTTACGGACTCTATGATTGAATAATCCAAGAAAATTTGACCCGGACCCCCGGCACCTAAAAAATCCGTGGGCTAACACAAACGAAAAACTGGCAAAATTGCCTAATTCCTATTGTGTCGCTAATAAAATGCTCCTAAACCCCTCTATAGCGCCGCCGGGGCTACTGGAGTCGTTCCCTAGGTCGTTACGAATGCTACTATGAAAGAATTCAAGAAAATTGACCCGAACCTCCTTCACCTAAAAAATCCGTGGGCTAACACACACGAAAAACTGGCAAAATCGCCTAATTCCTATTGCATCGCCAATAAAATGCTCCTAAACCCCTCTATAGCACCGCCGAGCTACTGGAGTCGTTCCCCAGGTCGTTACAGACGCTACTATGGAAGAATCCAAGAAAATTCGACCCGCACCCCCGACACCTAAAAACTCCGTGGACTAACACACACGAAAAACTTGCAAAATCACTTAATTCCTATTGCGCCGCCAATAAAATGCTCCTGAACCCCTCTAAAGAACCGCCAGGGCTACTGGATTCGTTCCCCAGGTCGTTACGGATGTTACTATGGAAGAATCTAAGAAAATTTGACCCGAACCCCCGGCACCTAAAAAATCCGGGGGCTAACACACACGAAAAACTCGCAAAATCGCCTAATTCCTATTCCGTCGCCAATAAAATGCTCCTAAACCCCTCTATACCGCCGTCGGGGCTACTGGAGTTGTTTCCCAACTCGTTACGGACGCTACTTTGGAAGAATCCAAGCAAATTTGACACGAACCTCTGGCACGTAAAAAATCTGTGGGCTAACACACACGAAAAACTAGCAAAATTGCCTAATTCCTATTGCGTCTCTAAAAAAATTCTCCTAAACCCCTCTATAGCGCCTCCGGGGCTACTATAGTCGTTCCCTTGGTTGTTACGAATGCTACTATGGAATAATTCAAGAAAATTCGACCCGGACCCCCGGCATCTAAAAACTCTGTGGGCTAACACACACAAAAAACTGGCAAAATCGCCTAATTCCTATTGCGTCTCCAATAAAATTCTCCCAAACCCCTCTAAAGCACCGTCAGGGCTACTGGAGTCGTTCCCCAGGTCGTTACGGACTCTACGATTGGATAATCCAAGAAAATTTGACCCAGACCCCCGGCACCTAAAAAATCCGTGGGCTAACACAAACGAAAAACTGGCAAAATTGCCTAATTCCTATTGTGTCGCTAATAAAATGCTCCTAAACCCCTCTATAGCGCCGCCGGGGCTACTGGAGTCGTTCCCTAGGTCGTTACGAATGCTACTATTGAAGAATTCAAGAAAATTGACCCGAACCTCCTTCACCTAAAAAATCCGTGGGCTAACACACACGAAAAACTAGCAAAATCACCTAATTCCTAGTGCGTCGCCAATAAAATGCTTCTAAACCTCTCTATAGCGCCGTCGGGGCTACTGGAGTCATTTTCCAGGTCATTACGGACGCTACTATTGAAGAATCCAAGAAAATTCGACCATCCCCCCAGCACCTAAAAAATCCGTGGGCTAACACACACGAAAAACTGGCAAAATCGCCTAATTCCTATTGCGTCGCCAATAAAATGCTCCTAAACCCCTCTATAGCGCCGTCGGGGCTACTGGAGTCGTTCCCAGGTCGTTACGACGCTACTATTGAATAATCCAAGAAACTTTGACCTGAACCCCCGGCACCTAAATAATCTGTGGGCTAACACACACGAAAAACTGGCAAAATCGCTTAATTCGTATTGCTCCACCAATAAAATGCTCCTAAACCCCTATATAGCACCGCCGGGGCTACTGGAGTCGTTCCCCAGGTCGTTACGGACGCTACTATGGAAGAATCCAAGAAAATTCGACCCAGACCCCTGGCACCTAAAATATCTGTGGGCTAACACACACGAAAAAGTGGCAAAATTGCCTAATTCCTATTGCGTCGCCAATAAAATGCTCCTAAACCCCTCTACAACGCCGCCGGGGCTACTGAAGTCATTCCCCAAGTTGTAACGAACGCTAATATGGAAGAATCCAAGAAAATTTGACCCGAATCCCCAGCACCTAAAAAATCTGTGGGCTAACACACACGAAAAACTGGCAAAATCGCCTAATTCCTATTGCCTCGCCAATGCAATTCTCCTAAACCCCTCTATAGCGCCGCCGGGGCTACTGGAGTCGTTCCCCAGGTCGTTACGGACGCTACTAAGAATCCAAGAAAATTTGACCCGCACCCCCGACACCTAAAAAATCTGTGGGCTAACACACACGAGAAACTGGCAAAATCACCTAATACCTATTGCGTTGCCAATACAATTCTCCTAATCCCCTCTATAGCGCCGCCGAGGCTACTGGAGTCGTTTTCCAAATCATTACGGACGCTACTATAGAAGAATAGAAGAAAATTCGACCCGAACCCCCAGCACCTAAAAAATCCGTGGGCTAACACACACGAAAAACAGGTAAAATCGCCTAATTCCTATTGCACCGCCAATAAAATGCTCCTAAACCCCTCTATAGCACTGCTGGGTCTACTGGAGTCGTTCCCCAGGTCGTTACGGGCGCTACTATGGAATAATGGAAGAAAATTCGACCCGGACCCCCAGCATCTAAAAACTCTATGGGCTAACACATACGAAAAACATGCAAAATCGCCTAATTCCTATTGCGTCGCCAATAAAATGCTCCTAAACCACTCTAAAGCGCTGCCGGATCTACTGGAGTCGTTCCCCAGGTCGTTATGGACGCTACTATAAAAGAATCCAAGAAAATTTGATCCGGACCCCCGGCACCTTAAAAATCCGTGGGCTAACACACACGAAAAATTGGAAAAATTGCCTAATTCCTATTGCGTCGCCAATAAAATGCTCCTAAACCCCTCTATAGCACCGCCGAGGCTACTGGAGTCATTCCCCAGGTCGTTACAGACGCTACTATGGAAGACTCAATGAAAATTTGACCCGAACCCCCGGTACCTAAAACATTTGTGGGCTAACACACACGAAAAACTGGCAAAATTGCCTAATTCCTATTGTGTCGCCAATAAAATGCTCCTAAACCCCTCTATAGCATCGCCGGGACTACTGGAATCGTTCCCCAACTCGTTACGGACGCTACTTTGGAAGAATCCAAGAAAATTTGACACGAACCTCTCGCACGTAAAAAATCTGTGGGTTAACACACACAAAAAACTGGCAAAATCGCCTAATTTCTATTGCGTCTCCAATAAAATTCTCCCTAACCCTCTAAAGAACCGCCGGGGCTACTGGAGTCGTTCCCCAGGTCGTTCCGGACTCTACGATTGATTAATCCAAGAAAATTTGACCCGGACCCCCGGCACCTAAAAATTCTGTGGGCTAACACACACGAAAAGTTGGCAAAATTGCCTAATTCCTATTGCGTCGCTAATAAAATGCTCCTAAACCCCTCTATAGTGACTCCGGGGCTACTGGAGTCGTTCCCCAGGTCGTTACGGACTCTACTATTGAAGAATCTAAGAAAAATCGACACGGACCTCCTTCACCTAAAAAATCTGTGGGCTAACACACACGAAAAAACTGGCAAAATAGCCTAATTCCTATTGCGTCGCCAATAAAATGCTCCTAAACCCCTCTATAGCGCCGTCGGGGCTACTGGAGTCGTTTCCCAGGTCTTTATAGACGCTACTATTGAAGAATCTAAGAAAATTCGACTAAGACCCCCGGCACCTAAAAATTCCGTGGGCTAACACACACGAAAAACTGGCAAAATCGCCTAATTCCTATTGCGCCGCCAATACAATGCTCCTAAACCCCTCTATAGCGCCGCCAGGGCAACTGGAGTCATTCCACAGGTCGTTACGGACGCTACTATAAAAGAATCTAAGAAAATTTGATCCAAACCCCTGGCACCTAAAAAATCTGTGGGTTAACAGACATGAAAAACTGGCAAAATCGTCTAATTTCTAATGCGTCGCCAATAAAATGCTCCTGAACCCCTCTAAAGCGATGCCGGGTCTACTGGAGTCGTTCCCCAGGTCGTTACGGATGCTACTATGGAAGACTCAATGAAAATTTGACCCGAACCCCCGGCACCTAAAAAATCAGCGGGCTAACACACACGAAAAACTGGCAAAATCGCCTAATTCCTATTGCGTCGCCAATAAAATGCTCCTAAACCCCTCTATAGCGCCATCGAGGCTACTGGAGTCGTTTCCCAGGTCATTACGGACGCTACTTTGGAAGAATCCAAGAAAATTTGACACGAACCTCTGGCACGTAAAAAATCTGTGGGCTAACACACACGAAAAACTGGCAAAATCGCTGAATTCCTATTGCGTCTCTAATAAAATGCTCCTAAACCCCTCTATAGCGCCTCTGGGGCTACTGGAGTCGTTCCCTTAATTGTTACGAATGCTACTATGGAAGAATTCAAGAAAATTCGACCCGAACCCCCGGCATCTAAAAAATCTGTGGGCTAACACACACAAAAAACTGGCAAAATCGCCTAATTCCTATTGCGTCTCCAATAAAATTCTCCCAAACCCCTCTAAAGCACCGCCGGGGCTACTGGAGTCGTTCCCCAGGTCGTTACAGACTCTACGATTGAATAATCCAAGAAAATTTGATCCGGACCCCCGGCACCTAAAAAATCCGTGGGCTAACACAAACGAAAAACTGGCAAAATTGCCTAATTCCTATTGTGTCGCTAATAAAATGCTCCTAAACCCCTCTATAGCGCCGCCGGGGCTACTGGAGTCGTTCCCTAGGTCGTTACGAATGCTACTATGAAAGAATTCAAGAAAATTGACCCGAACCTCCTTCACCTAAAAAATCCGTGGGCTAACACACACGAAAAACTGGCAAAATCGCCTAATTCCTATTGCATCGCCAATAAAATGCTCCTAAACCCCTCTATAGCACCGCCGAGGCTACTGGAGTCGTTCCCCAGGTCGTTACAGACGCTACTATGGAAGAATCCAAGAAAATTCGACCCGCACCCCCGACACCTAAAAACTCCGTGGACTAACACTCACGAAAAACTTGCAAAATCACTTAATTCCTATTGCGCCGCCAATAAAATGCTCCTGAACCCCTCTAAAGAACCGCCAGGGCTACTGGATTCGTTCCCCAGGTCGTTACGGATGTTACTATGGAAGAATCTAAGAAATTTTGACCCGAACCCCCGGCACCTAAAAAATCCACAGGCTAACACACACGAAAAACTCGCAAAATCGCCTAATTCCTATTGCGTCGCCAATAAAATGCTCCTAAACCCCTCTATACCGCCGTCGGGGCTACTGGAGTTGTTTCCCAACTCGTTACGGACGCTACTTTGGAAGAATCCAAAAAAATTTGACACGAACCTCTGGCACGTAAAAAATCTGTGGGCTAACACACACGAAAAACTGGCAAAATTGCCTAATTCCTATTGCGTCTCTAAAAAAATGCTCCTAAACCCCTCTATAGCGCCTCCGGGGCTACTATAGTCGTTCCCTTGGTTGTTACGAATGCTACTATGGAATAATTCAAGAAAATTCGACCCGGACCCCCGGCATCTAAAAACTCTGTGGGCTAACACACACAAAAAACTGGCAAAATCGCCTAATTCCTATTGCGTCTCCAATAAAATTCTCCCAAACCCCTCTAAAGCACCGTCAGGGCTACTGGAGTCGTTCCCCAGGTCATTACGGACTCTACGATTGGATAATCCAAGAAAATTTGACCCAGACCCCCGGCACCTAAAAAATCCGTGGGCTAACACAAACGAAAAACTGGCAAAATTGCCTAATTCCTATTGTGTCGCTAATAAAATGCTCCTAAACCCCTCTATAGCGCCGCCGGGGCTACTGGAGTCGTTCCCTAGGTCGTTACGAATGCTACTATTGAAGAATTCAAGAAAATTGACCCGGACCTCCTTCACCTAAAAAATCCGTGGGCTAACACACACGAAAAACTAGCAAAATCGCCTAATTCCTAGTGCGTCGCCAATAAACTGCTTCTAAACCCCTCTATAGCGCCGTCGGGGCTACTTGAGTCATTTCCCAGGTCATTACGGACGCTACTATTGAAGAATCCAAGAAAATTCGACCATCCCCCCGGCACCTAAAAAATCCGTGGGCTAACACACACGAAAAACTCGCAAAATCGCCTAATTTCTATTGCGTCGCCAATAAAATGCTCCTAAACCCCTCTATAGCGCCGTCGGGGCTACTGGAGTCGTTCCCAGGTCGTTACGACGCTACTATTGAATAATCCAAGAAACTTTGACCTGAACCCCCGGCACCTAAATAATCTGTGGGCTAACACACACGAAAAACTGGCAAAATCGCTTAATTCGTATTGCTCCACCAATAAAATGCTCCTAAACCCCTATATAGCACCGCCGGGGCTACTGGAGTCGTTCCCCAGGTCGTTACGGACGCTACTATGGAAGAATCCAAGAAAATTCGAACCAGACCCCTGGCACCTAAAATATCTGTGGGCTAACACACACGAAAAAGTGGCAAAATTGCCTAATTCCTATTGCGCCGCCAATAAAATGCTCTTAAACACCTCTACAACGCCACCGGGGCTACTGAAGTCGTTCCCCAGGTTGTTACGAACGCTAATATTGAAGAATCCAAGAAAATTTGACCCGAATCCTCAGCACCTAAAAAATCTGTGGGCTAACACACACGAAAAACTGGCAAAATTGCCTAATTCCTATTGCGTCGCCAATGCAATTCTCCTAAAACCCTCTAAAGCGCTGCTGGGGCTACTGGAGTCGTTCCCCAGGTTGTTACAGACGCTATTATGGAAGAATGGAAGAAAATTCGACCCGGACCCCCGGCACCTTTAAAATCCGTGGGCTAACACACACGAAAAACTGGCAAAATTGCCTAATTTCTATTGCGTCGCCAATAGAATGGTCCTAAACCCCTCTATAGCGCTGCGGGGGCTACTGGAGTCATTCCCTTGGTTTTTATGGACTCTACTATGGAAGAATTCAAGAAATTTCGACCCGGATCCCCGGCACCTAAAAAATCCGTGGGCTAACACACACAAAAAACTAGCAAAATCGCCTAATTCCTATTGCGTCTCCAATAAAATTCTCCTAAACCCCTATAAAGTGTCGTCAGGGCTACTGGAGTCGTTCCCCAGGTCATTACGGACTCTACGATTGGATAATCCAAGAAAATTTGACCCAGACCCCCGGCACCTAAAAAATCCGTGGGCTAACACAAACGAAAAACTGGCAAAATTGCCTAATTCCTATTGTGTCGCTAATAAAATGCTCCTAAACCCCTCTATAGCGCCGCCGGGGCTACTGGAGTCGTTCCCTAGGTCGTTACGAATGCTACTATTGAAGAATTCAAGAAAATTGACCCGGACCTCCTTCACCTAAAAAATCTGTGGGCTAACACACACGAAAAACTAGCAAAATCGCCTAATTCCTAGTGCGTCGCCAATAAACTGCTTCTAAACCCCTCTATAGCGCCGTCGGGGCTACTGGAGTCATTTCCCAGGTCATTACGGACGCTACTATTGAAGAATCCAAGAAAATTCGACCATCCCCCCGGCACCTAAAAAATCCGTGGGCTAACACACACGAGAAACTGGCAAAATCACCTAATACCTATTGCGTTGCCAATACAATTCTCCTAAACCCCTCTATAGCATCGCCGAGGCTACTGGAGTCATTCCCTAGGTCGTTACGAATGTTATTATGAAAGAATTCAAGAAAATTGACCCGAACCTCCTTCACCTAAAAAATCCGTGGGCTAACACACACGAAAAACAGGCAAAATCGCCTAATTCCTATTGCACCGCCAATAAAATGCTCCTAAACCCCTCTATAGCATTGCCGGGTCTATTGGCGTCGTTCCCCAGGTCGTTACGGGCGCTACTATGGAAGAATGGAAGAAAATTCGACCCGGACCCCTGGCACCTAAAAACCCTGTGGGCTAACACATACGAAAAACATGCAAAATCGCCTAATTCCTATTGCGTCGCCAATAAAATGCTCCTAAACCACTCTAAAGCGCTGCCGGATCTACTGGAGTCGTTCCCCAGGTCATTACGGACACTACTATAAAAGAATCCAAGAAAATTTGATCCAGACCCCCGGCACCTTAAAAATCCGTGGGCTAACACACACGAAACATTGGAAAAATTGCATAATCCTATTGCGTCGCCAATAAAATGCTCCTAAACCCCTCTATAGCACCGCCGAGGCTACTGGAGTCGTTCCCCAGGTCGTTACAGACGCTACTATGGAATACTCAATGAAAATTTGACCCGAACCCCCGATACCTAAAACATTTGTGGTCTAACACACACGAAAAACTGGCAAAATTGCCTAATTCCTATTGTGTCGCCAATAAAATGCTCCTAAACCCCTCTATAGCGTCGCCGGGGCTACTGGAATCGTTCCCCAACTCGTTACGGACGCTACTTTGGAAGAATCCAAGAAAATTTGATATGAACCTCTGGCACGTAAAAAATCTGTGGGCTAACACACACAAAAAACTGATAAAATCGCCTAATTTCTATTGCGTCTCCAATAAAATTCTCCCAAACCCCTCTAAAGCACCGCCGGGGCTACTGGAGTCGTTCCCCAGGTCGTTACGGACTCTACGATTGAATAATCCAAGAAAATTTGACCCGGACCCCCGGCACCTAAAAAATCCGTGGGCTAACACAAACGAAAAACTGGCAAAATCGCCTAATTCCTATTGTGTTGCTAATAAAATGCTCCTAAACCCCTCTATAGCGCCGCCGGGGCTATTGGAGTCATTCCCTATGTCGTTACGAATGCTACTATGGACGAATTCAAGAAAATTGACCCGAACCTCCTTCACCTAAAAAATCCGTGGGCTAACACACACAAAAAACTGGCAAAATCGCCTAATTCCTATTGCGTCGCCAATAAAATGCTTCTAAACCCCTCTATAGCGCCGTCGGGGCTACTGGAGTCGTTCCCCAGGTCGTTACGGACGCTACTATAAAAGAATCCAAGAAATTTGATCCGTACCCCCTTCACCTAAAAAATCCATGGGCTAACACACACGAAAAATTGGAAAAATTACCTAATTTCTATTGCGTCGCCAATAAAATGCTCCTAAACCCCTCTATAGCACCGCCGAGGCTACTGGAGTCGTTCCCCAGGTCGTTAAAGACGCTACTATGGAAGAATCCAAGAAAATTTGACCCGCACCCCCGACACCTAAAAAATCCATGGACTACCACACACGAAAAACTTGCAAAATCGCTTAATTCCTATTGCGCCGCCAATAAAATGCTCCTGAACCCCTCTAAAGGCCGCCAGGGCTACTGGAGTCGTTCCCCAGGTCGTTACGGATGTTACTATGGAAGAATACAAGAAAATCTGACCCGATCCCCCGGCACCTAAAAAATCCGCGGGCTAACACACACGAAAAACTAGAAAAATTGCATAATTCCTATTGCTTCGCCAATACAATGCTCCTAAACCCCTCTATAGAGCCGCTGTGGCTACTGGAGTCGTTCCCCAGGTCGTTAAGGACGCTACTATTGATGAATCCAAGAAAATTTGACTCGTACCCGGTACCTAAAAATTCTGTGGGCTAACACACACGAAAAGTTGGCAAAATTGCCTAATTCCTATTGCGTCGCTAATAAAATGCTCTTAAACCCCTCTATAGCACCGTCGAGGCTACTGGAGTCGTTCCCCAGGTCGTTACATACGCTACTATGGAAGAATCCAAGAAAATTCGACCCGCACCCCCGACACCTAAAAAATCCGTGGACTAACACACACGAAAAATATGCAAAATCGCTTAATTCCTATTGCGCCGCCAATAAAATGCTCCTGAACCCCTCTAAAGAGCCGCCAGGGCTACTGGAGTCGTTCCCCAGGTCGTTACGGATGTTACTATGGAAGAATCTAAGAAAATTTGACCCGAACCCCCGGCACCTAAAAAATCCGCGGGCTAACACACACGAAAAACTGGCAAAATCGCCTAATTCCTTTTGCGCCGCCAATACAATGCTCCTAAACCCCTCTATAGCGCCACCAGGGCAACTAGAGTCATTCCACAGGTCGTTAAGGACGCTACTATAAAAGAATCCAAGAAAATTTGATCCAAAACCATGGCACCTAAAAAATCTGTGGGTTAACAGACACGAAAAACTGGCAAAATCGTCTAATTTCTAATGCGTCGCCAATAAAATGCTCCTAAACCCCTTTAAAGCGACGCCGGGGCTAGTGGAGTCGTTCCCCAGGTCGTTACGGATGCTACTATGGAAGACTCAATGAAAATTTGACCCGAACCCCCGGTACCTAAAACATTTGTGGGCTAACACACACGAAAAACTGGCAAAATTGCCTAATTCCTATTGTGTCGCCAATAAAATGCTCCTAAACCCCTCTATAGTGTCGCCGGGGCTACTGGAATCGTTCCCCAACTCGTTACGGACGCTACTTTGGAAGAATCCAAGAAAATTTGACACGAACCTCTGGCACGTAAAAAATCTGTGGGCTAACACACACGAAAAACTGGCAAAATCGCCTAATTCCTATTCCGTCTCTAATAAAATGCTCCTAAACCCCTCTATAGCGCCTCTGGGGCTACTGGAGTCGTTCCCTTGGTTGTTACGAATGCTACTATGGAAGAATTCAAGAAAATTTGACCCGGACCCCCGGCATCTAAAAAATCTGTGGGCTAACACACACAAAAAATTGGCAAAATCGCCTAATTCCTATTGCGTCTCCAATAAAATTCTCCCAAACCTCTCTAAAGCACCGCCGGGGCTACTGGAGTCGTTCCCCAGGTCGTTACGGACTCTACGATTGAATAATCCAAGAAAATTTAACCCGGACCCCCGGTACCTAAAAAATCCGTGGGTTAACATAAACGAAAAACTGGCAAAATCGCCTAATTCCTATTGTGTCACTAATAAAATGCTCCTAAACCCCTCTATAGCGCCGCCGGGGCTACTGGAGTCATTCCCTAGGTCGTTACGAATGCTATTATGAAAGAATTCAAGAAAATTGACCCGAACCTCCTTCACCTAAAAAATCCGTGGGCTAACACATACGAAAAACTGGCAAAATCGCCTAATTCCTATTGCGTCGCCAATAAAATGCTCCTAAACCCCTCTATAGCACCGCCGAGGCTACTGGAGTCGTTCCCCAGGTCGTTACAGACGCTTCTATGGAAGAATCCAAGAAAATTCGACCCGCACCCCCAACACCTAAAAAATCCGTGGATTAACACACACGAAAAACTTGCAAAATCGCTTAATTCCTATTGCGCCGCCAATAAAATGCTCCTGAACCCCTCTAAAGAGCCGCCAGGGCTACTGGAGTCGTTCCCCAGGTCGTTACGGATGTTACTATGGAAGAATCTAAGAAAATTTGACCCGAACCCCCGGCACCTAAAAAATCCGCGGGCTAACACACACGAAAAACTGGCAAAATCGCCTAATTCCTATTGCGTCGCCAATAAAATGCTCCTAAACCCCTCTATAGCGCCGTCGGGGCTACTGGAGTCGTTTCCCAGGTCGTTACGGACGCTACTATTGAAGAATCCAAGAAAATTCGACCAGGACCCCCGGCACCTAAAAATTCTGTGGGCTAACACACACGAAAAGTTGGCAAAATTGCCTAATTCCTATTGCGTCGCTAATAAAATGCTCCTAAACCCCTCTATAGTACCGCCGGGGCTACTGGAGTCGTTCCCCAGGTCGTTACGGACTCTACTATGGAGGAATCCAAGAAAATTCAACACGGACCTCCTTCACCTAAAAAATCTATGGGCTAACACACACGAAAAACTGGCAAAATCGCCTAATTCCTATTGCGTCGCCAATAAAATGCTCCTAAACCCCTCTATAGCGCCGTCGGGGCTAGTGGAGTCGTTTCCCAGGTCGTTACGGACGCTACTATTGAAGAATCTAAGAAAATTCGACCAGGACCCCCGGCACCTAAAAAATCTGTGGGCTAACACACACGAAAAACTGGCAAAATTGCCTAATTCCTATTACGCCGCCAATACAATGCTTCTAAACCCCTCTATAGCGCCGCCAGGGCAACTGGAGTCGTTCCACAGGTCCTTACGGATGCTACTATGGAAGAATCCAACAAAATTCAACCCGGACTCTCGGCACCTAAAAAATCCTTACGCTAATACATACGAAAAACTTGCAAAATAGCCTAATTTCTATTGCGTCGCCAATAAAATGCTCCTAAACCCCTCTAAAGCGACGCCGGGGCTACTGGAGTCGTTCCCCAGGTCGTTACGGATGCTACTATGGAAGACTCAATGAAAATTTGACCCGAACCCCAGTACCTAAAACATTTGTGGGCTAACACACACGAAAAACTGGCAAAATTGCCTAATTCCTATTGTGTCGTCAATAAAATGCTCCTAAACCCCTCTATAGCATCGCCGGGGCTACTGGAATCGTTCCCCAACTTGTTACGGACGCTACTTTGAAAGAATCCAAGAAAATTTGACACGAACCTCTGGCACGTAAAAAATCTGTGGGCTAACAAACACGAAAAACTGGCAAAATTGCCTAATTCCTATTGCGTCGCCAATAAAATGCTCCTAAACCCCTCTATAGCGCCGTCGGGGCTACTGGAGTCGTTTCCCAGGTTGTTACGGATGCTACTATTGAAGAATCCAAGAAAATTCGACCAGGACCCCCGGCACCTAAAAAATCCGTGGGCTAACACACAGGAAAAACTGGCAAAATTGCCTAATTTCTATTGCGTCGCCAATACAATCCTCTAAACCCCTCTATAGCGCCGCCGGGGCAACTGGAGTCGTTCCACAGGTCGTTACGAACGCTACTATGGAAGAATCCAACAAAATTCAACCCGGACTCTTGGCACCTAAAAAATCCTTATGCTAATACACACAAAAAACTTGCAAAATTGCCTAATTTCTATTGCGTCGCCCATAAAATGCTCCTAAACCCCTCTAAAGCAACGCCGGGGCTACTGGAGTCGTTCCCCAGGTCGTTACGGACGCTACTATTGAAGAATCCAAGAAAATTCGACTCGCACCACCGACACCTAAAAAATCTGTGGGCGTTAATACACGAAAAAATAGCAAAATCGCCTAATTCCTATTGCGTCGCCAATAAAATGCTCCTAAACCCCTCTACAGCGCCGCCGGGGCTACTGGAGTCGTTCCCCAGGTCGTTACGGACACTACTATAGAAGAATCCTAGAAAATTTAACCCACACCCCCGGCACCTAAAAAATCTGTAGGCTAACACACATGAAAAATTGGCAAAATTACCTAATTCCTATTGCGTCGCCAATAAAATGCTCCTAAACCACTCTAAAGCGCCATCGTGGCTGCTGGAGTCGTTCCCCAGGTTGTTACGAATGCTACTATAGAAGAATCCAAGAAAATTCGACCCGGACCCCCGGCACCCAAAATATCTGTGGGCTAACACACACGAAAAAGTGGCAAAATTGCTTAATTCCTATTGCGCCGACAATAAAATGCTCCTAAATCCTTCTAAAGCGCCGCCGGGGCTACTGGCGTCATTCCCCAGGTCGTTACGAATGCTATTATGGAAGAATTCAAGAAAATTTGACCTGGACTCCCTTCACCTAAAAAATCTGTGGGCTAACACAGACGAAAAACTAGCAAAATCGCCTATTTCCTATTGCGTCACCAATAAAATGCTCCTAAACCCCTCTATAGCATCGCCGGGGCTACTGGAGTCATTCCCCAGGTCGTTACGGACGCTACTATGAAAGAATGGATGAAAATTCCACCCGGACCCCCGGCACCTAAAAACTCTGCGGGCTAACACACAAGAAATACTGGCAAAATCACCTAATTCCTATTGCGTCGCCAATAAAATGCTCCTAAACCACTCAAAAGCGCCATCAGGGCTACGATAGTCGTTCCCCAGGTCGTTACGAAAGCTACTATGGAAGAATGGAAGAAATTTCGACTCGGACCCCCGGCATCTGAAAAATCCATGGGCTAACACACACAAAAAATTGGCAAAATCGCCTAATTCCTATTGCGTCTCTAATAAAATGCTCCTAAACCCCTCTAAAGCATCGTCGGGGCTACAGAAGTCGTTCCCTAGGTCGTTACGGACGCTACTATTTAAGAATCCAAGAAAATTCGACCAGGTCCCCCGGCACCTAAAAAATCTGTGGGCTAACACACACGAAAAACTGGCAAAATCGCCTAATTCCTATTGCGTCGCCAATAAAATGCTCCTAAACCCCTCTATAGCGCCGTCGGGGCTACTGGAGTCGTTTCCCAGGTCGTTACGGACGCTACTATTGAAGAATCCAAGAAAATTCGACCAGGACCCCCGGCACCTAAAAAATCCGTGGGCTAACACACACGAAAAACTGGCAAAATCGCCTAATTCCCATTGGGCCGCCAATACAATGCTCCTAAACCCCTCTATAGCGCCGCCAGGGAAACTGGAGTCGTTCCACAGGTCGTTACGAACGCTACTATGGAAGAATCCAACAAAATTCAACCCGGAATCTTGGCACCTAAAAAATCGTTACGCTAATACACACGAAAAACTTGCAAAATTGCCTAATTTCTATTGCGTCGCCAATAAAATGCTCCTAAACCCCTCTAAAGCAACGCCGGGGCTACTGGAGTCGTTCCCCAGGTCGTTACGGACGCTACTATGGAAGAATCCAAGAAAATTCGACCCGGACCCCCGGCACCCAAAATATCTGTGGGCGTTCACACACGAAAAAGTGGCAAAATTGCTTAATTCCTATTGCGCCGCCAATAAAATGCTCCTAAATCCCTCTAAAGCGCCACCGGAGCTACTGGAGTCGTTCCCCAGGTCGTTACGAATGCTACTATGGAAGAATTCAAGAAAATTTGACCCGGACTCCCTTCACCTAAAAAATCCGTGACCTAACACACACGAAAAATTGGCAAAATCGCCTAATTCCTATTGCATCGCCAATAAATTGCTCTTAAACCCCTCTAAAGCGCCGCCGGGGCTACTGGAGTCGTTCCCCAGGTCGTTACGGATGCTATTATGGAATAATCCAAGAAATTTGGACCCGTACCCCCGGTACCTAAAATATCCGTGGGCTAACACACACGAAAAAGTGGCAAAATTGCCTAATACCTATTGCGCCACCAATAAAATACTCCTAAACTCCTCTATAGCATCGCCGGGGCTGCTGGAGTGTTTCCCCAGGTCGTTACGGACGCTCCTATGGAAGAATCCAAGAAAATTTAACCCGAACCCTTGGCACCTAAAATATCCGTGAGTTAACACACACAAAAAATTGGCAAAATCGCCTAAATCTTATTACGTCGCCTATAAAATGTTCCTAAGTCCCTCTATAGCGCTGCCGGGTCTACTGGAGTCATTCCCCAGGTCGTTACGGACGCTACCATGGAAGAATCCAAGAAAATTCGACCCAGACCCCCGGCACCTAAAATATTCGTGGGCTAATACACACGAAAAAGTGGTAAAATTGCCTAATTCCTATTGTGTCGACAATAAAATGCTCCTAAACCCCTCTATAGTGCCGCCGGGGCTACTGGAGTCGTTCCCCAGGTCGTTACAGACGCTACTATGGAAGAATCCAAGAAAATTTGACCCGCACCCCCGGCACTTAAAATATCCGTGGGCTAACACACACGAAAAAGTGGTAAAATTGCCTAATTCCTATTGCGTCGACAATAAAATGCTCCTAAACCCCTCTATAGTGCCGCCGGGGCTACTGGAGTCGTTCCCCAGGTCGTTACAGACGCTACTATGGAAGAATCCAATAAAATTCGACCCGCACCCCCGGCACTTAAAATATCCATGGGCTAACACACACGAAAAACTGGCAAAAATTTGCATAATTCCTATTGCGCTGCCAATAAAATGCTCCTAAACCCCGCTATAGCGTCGCCGAGGCTACTGGATTCATTCCTTAGGTCGTTACGGATGTTACAATGGAAGAATCCAAGAAATTTAGACAAGGCCCCCGGCATATAAAAAATCCGTGGGCTAACACACACGAAAAAATGGCAAAATCACCTAATCCTATTGCGTCCCCAATAAGCCCCTCTAAAGCGCCGTCGGGGCTACTGGAGTCGTTCCCCAGGTCGTTACGGACGTCACTATGGTAGAATCAAAGAAAATTTGAACCGGACCCTCGGCACCTAAAAAATCCGTGGGATAACATACACGAAAAACTTGCAAAATTGCCTAATTCCTATTGCGTCGCCAATAAAATGCTCCTAACCCCCTCTAAAGTGCCGCCGGGGCTGCTGGAGTCGTTCCCCAGGTCGTTACAGACGCTACTATGGACGAATCCAAGAATATTCGACCCGGACCCCCGGCACCTAAAAATTCTGTGGCTAACACACACGAAAAACTAGCAAAATTGCCTAATTCCTATTGCGTCGCTAATAAAATGCTCCTAAACCTCTCTATAGTGCCATCGGGGCTATTGGAGTCGTTCCCCAGGTCGTTACGGACGCTAATATGGAAGAATCCAAGAAACTTCGACACGGACCCACTGGCACGTAAAAAATCCATGGGCTAACAAACACGAAAAACTGACAAAATCGCCTAATGCCTATTGCGTCTCTAATAAAATGCTCCTAAACCCCTATAAAGCACCGCCGGGGCTACTGGAGTCATTTCTTAAGTTGTTACGGACGCTACTATGGAAAAATCCAATAAAATTCGACCCGGACCCCCGACACCTAAAATATCTGTGGGCTAACACACACGAAAAAGTGGCAAAATTGCCTAATTCCTATTGCGCCGCCAATAAAATGCTCCTAAACCCCTCTATAGCGCCGTCGGGGCTGCTGGAGTCGTTCCCTAGGTCGGTACGGACGCTATAATAGAAGAATCCAAGAAATTTAGACACGTCCCCCCCGGCATGGAAAAATCTGTGGGCTAACACACACGAAAAACTGGAAAAATTGCCTAATTTCTATTGCGTCGCCAATAAAATGCTCTTAAACACCCCTATAGAATCGTCGGGGCTACTGGAGTCGTTCCCCAGGTCGTTACGGACGCTATTATGGAAGAATCCAAGAAAATTCGACCCGTACCCCCGGCACCTAAAAAATCTGTGGGCAAACATACACGAAAAACTGGCAAAATCGCGTAATTCCTATTGCGCCGCCAATAAAATGCTCCTAAACCCCTCTAAAGCACCGTCGGGGCTACTGGAGTCATTCCCCAGGTTGTTACGGACACTACAATGGAAGATTCAAAGAAATTTCGACACGGCCCCCTTGCACGTAAAAATTCTGTGGGCTAACACACACGAAAAACTGGCAAAATCGCCTAAATCCTATTGCATCTCAAATAAAATGCTCCTATACCCCTCTAAAGCGCCACTGGGGCTACTGGAGTCGTTGCCCAGGTCGTTAAGGATGCTACTATTGAAGAATCCAAGAAAATTCGACACGGACCCACCGACACGTAAAAAATCCATGGGCTAACAAACACGAAAAACTGGCAAAATCGCCTAATGCCTATTGCGTCTCTAATAAAATACTCCTAAACCCCTCTAAAGCATCGCCGGGGCTACTGGAGTCATTCCCTAAGTTGTTACGGACGTTACTATGGAAAAATCCAATACAATTCGACCCGGACCCCCGACACCTAAAATATCCGTGGGCTAACACACACGAAAAAGTGGCAAAATTGCCTAATTCCTGTTGCGCCGCCAATAAAATGCTCCTAAACTCCTCTATAGCGCCGTCGGGGCGGCTGGAGTCGTTCCCCAGGTCGGTACGGACGCTACAATGGAAGAATCCAAAAAATTTAGACACGGCCCCCCCGGCACCTAAAATATCCGTGGGTTAACACACACAAAAAAGTGGCAAAATTGCCTAATTCCTATTGCGTCTCTAATAAAATGATTCTAAAACCCTCTAAAGCACCGCCGGGGCTACTGTAGTCGTTCCCCAGGTTGTTACGGACGCTACTATGGAAGAATCCAAGAAAATTCGATACGTACCCCTGGTACGTTAAAAATCTGTGGGCTAACACACATGAAAAACTAGCAAAATTGCCTAATTCCTATTGCATCTATAATAAAATGATTCTAAACCCCTCTAAAGCACCGCCGGGGCTACTAGAGTCGTTCCCTAGGTCGTTACGGACGCTACTATGGAAAAATCCAAGAAAATTCGACCCGAACCCTCGGCACCTAAAATATCCGTGCGCTAACACACACGAAAAAGTGGCAAAATTGCCTAATTCCTATTGCGCCGCCAATAAAATGCTCCTAAACCTCTCTATAGCGCCGTCGGGGCTACTAGAGTCGTTCCCCATGTCGTTATGGACGCTACAATAGAAGATTCCAAGAAATTTCGACACGGCCCCCCAGCACGTAAAAAATCCATGGGCTAACACACACGAAAAACTGGCAAAATTGCCTAATTCCTATTGCGTCTCAAATAAAATGCTCCTAAACCCCTCTATAGCGACACCGGGGTTACTGGAGTCGTTCCCCAGGTCGTTACGGATGCTACTATGGAAGAATCCAAGAAAATTCGACCCAGACCCTGGTACCTAAAACATCTGTGGGCTAACACACATGAAAAAGTGGTAAAATTGCCTAATTCCTATTGCGTCGTCAATAAAATGCTCCTAAAGCCCTCTAAAGCGGCACCGGGGCAGTTGGAGTCATTCCCCAGGTCGTTACGGACGCTACTATGGAAGCATCCAAGAATATTTGACCCAGACCCCCGGCACCTAAAATATTCGTGGGCTAACAAACACGAAAAAGTGGTAAAATTGCCTAATTCCTATTGCGTCGACAATAAAATGCTCCTAAACCCCTCTATAGTGCCGCCGGGGGCTACTGGAGTCATTCCCCAGGTCGTTACAGAAGCTACTATGGAAGAATCCAAGAAAATTCGACCCGCACCCCCGGCACTTAAAATATCCGTGGGATAACACACACGAAAAAGTGGCAAAATTTGCATAATTCCTATTGCGTCGCCAATAAAATGCTCCTAAACCCCTCTAAAGTGCCGCCGGGGCTACTGGAGTCGTTCCCCAGGTCGTTACGGATGCAACTATGGAAGAATCCAAGAAAATTCGACTCGGACCCCCGGCCTCTAAAAATTCTGTGGGCTAACACACACGAAAAACTGGCAAAATCACCTAATTCCTATTGCGTCGCCAATAAAATGCTCCTAAACCTCTCTATAGTGTCATCGGGGCTATTGGAGTCGTTCCCCAGGTCGTTACGGACGCTACTATGGAAGAATCCAAGAAAATTCGACACTGACTCACTGGCACGTAAAAAATCCGTGGACTAACAAACACGAAAAACTGGCAAAATCGTCTAATGCCTATTGCGTCTCTAATAAAATGCTCCTAAACCCCTCTAAAGCACCGCCGGGGCTACTGGAGTCATTCCTAAGTTGTTACGGACGCTACTATGGAAAAATCCAATAAAATTCGACCCGGACCCCCGACACCTAAAATATCCGTGGGCTAACACACACGAAAAAGTGGCAAAATTGCCTAATTCCTATTGCGCCGCCAATAAAATGCTCCTAAACCACTCTATAGCGCCGTCAGGGTTGCTGGAGTCGTTCCCCAGGTCGTTACGGACGCTACAATGGAAGAATCCAAGAAATTTAGACACGGCCCCCCAGCATGTAAAAAATCCGTGGGCTAACACACACGAAAAACTGGAAAAATTTCCTAATTTCTATTGCGTCGCCAATAAAATGCGCTTAAACACCTCTATAGAATCGCCGTGGCTACTGGAGTCGTTCCCCAAGTCGTTACGGACGCTACTATGGAAGAATCCAAGAAAATTCGACCCGGACCGCCGGCACCTAAAACATTCGTGGGTTAACACATACGAAAAACTGGCAAAATCGCCTAATTCCTATTGCGCCGCCAATAAAATGCTCCTAAACCCCTCTAAAGCACCGCCAGGGCTACTGGAGTCGTTCCCAGGTCGTTACGGACAGTACAATGGAAGATTCAAAGAAATTTCGACACGGCCCCCTTGCACGTAAAATATCTGTGGGCTCACACACGAAAAATTGGAAAAATCACCTAAATACTATTGCATCTCAAATAAAATGCTCCTATACCCCTCTAAAGCGCCACCGGGGCTACTGGAGTCGTTCTCCAGGTCGTTACGGACTCTACTATGGAAGAATCCAAGAAAATTCGACCCGGACCGCCGGCTCCTAAAAAATCTTTGGGCTAATATACACGAAAAACTGGCAAAATCGCCTAATTCCTATTGCGCCGCCAATAAAATACTCCTAAACCTCTCTAAAGCACCGCCAGGGCTACTGGAGTCGTTCCCCAGGTCGTTACGGACAGTACAATGGAAGATTCAAAGAAATTTCGACACGGCCCCCTTGCACGTAAAATATTTGTGGGCTCACACACGAAAAATTGGAAAAATCACCTAAATCCTATTGCATCTCAAATAAAATGCTCCTATACCCCTCTAAAGCGCCGCCGGGGCTACTGGAGTCGTTCTCTAGGTCGTTACGGACGCTACTATGGAAGAATCCAAGAAAATTCGACCCGTACCCCCAGCACCTAAAAATTCCGTGGGCTGACACACACGAAAAACTAGCAAAATTGCCTAATTCCTATTGCGTCGCCAATAAAATGCTCCTGAACCCCTCTATAGCGCCACTGGGGCTACTGGAGTCGTTGCCCAGGTCGTTAAGGATGCTACTATTGAAGAATCCAAGAAAATTCGACACGGACCCACCGGCACGTAAAAAATCCATGGGCTAACAAACACGAAAAACTGGCAAAATCGCCTAATGCCTATTGCGTCTCTAATAAAATACTCCTAAACCCCTCTAAAGCACCACCGGGGCTACTGGAGTCATTCCCTAAGTCGTTACGGACGCTACTATGGAAGAATCCAAGAATATTTGACCTAGACCTCCGGCACCTAAAATATTCTTGGGCTAACAAACACGAAAAAGTGGTAAAATTGCCTAATTCCTATTGCGTCGACAATAAAATGCTCCTAAACCCCTCTATAGTGCCGCCGGAGGCTACTGGAGTCATTCCCCAGGTCGTTACAGATGCTACTATGGAAGAATCCAAGAAAATTCGACCCGCACCCCCGGCACTTAAAATATCTGTGGGCTAACACACACGAAAAAGTGGCAAAATTTGCATAATTCCTATTGCGCCGCCAATAAAATGCTCCTAAACCCCTCTATAGCACCGCCGAGGCTACTGGAGTCATTCCTTAGGTCGTTACGGATGTTACAATGGAAGAATCTAAGAAATTTAGACAAGGCCCCTGGCATGTAAAAAATCCGTGGGCTAACATACACGAAAAAATAGCAAAGTCACCTAATTCCTATTGCGTCCCCAATAAGCCCCTCTAAAGCGCCGTCGGGGCTACTGGAGTCGTTCCCCAGGTCGTTACGGACGTCACTATGGTAGAATCTAAGAAAATTTGAACCGGAACCTCATCACCTAAAAAATCCGTGGGAAAACATACACGAAAAACTTGCAAAATTGCCTAATTCCTGTTGCGTCGCCAATAAAATGCTCCTAAACCCCTCTAAAGTGCCGCCGGGGCTACTGGAGTCGTTCCCCAGGTCGTTACGGATGCTACTATGGAAGAATCACAGAATATTCGACCCGGACCCCCGGCACCTAAAAATTCTGTGGGCTAACACACACGAAAAACTGGCAAAATCGCCTAATTCCTATTGCGTCGCCAATAAAATGCTCCTAAACCTCTCTATAGTGCCGTCGGGGCTATTGGAGTCGTTCGCCAGGTCGTTACGGATGCTACTATGGAAAAATCCAATAAAATTCGACCCGGACCCCCGACACCTAAAATATCCGTGGGCTAACACACACGAAAAAGTGGCAAAATTGCCTAATTCCTATTGCGCCGCCAATAAAATGCTCCTAAACACCTCTATAGCACCGTCGGGGCTGCTGGAGTCGTTCCCCAGGTCGGTACGGATGCTACAATGGAAAAATCCAAGAAATTTAGACACGGCCCCCCGGCATGTAAAAAATCTGTGGGCTAACACACACGAAAAACTGGAAAAATTGCCTAATTTCTATTGCGTCGCCAATAAAATGCGCTTAAACACCTCTATAGAATCGCCGTGGCTACTGGAGTCGTTCCCCAAGTCGTTACGGACGCTACAATGGAAGAATCCAAGAAAATTCGACCCGGACCGCCGGCTCCTAAAAAATCTTTGGGCTAATATACACGAAAAACTGGCAAAATCGCCTAATTCCTATTGCGCCGCCAATAAAATACTCCTAAACCTCTCTAAAGCACCGCCAGGGCTACTGGAGTCGTTCCCCAGGTCGTTACGGACAGTACAATGGAAGATTCAAAGAAATTTCGACACGGCCCCCTTGCACGTAAAATATTTGTGGGCTCACACACGAAAAATTGGAAAAATCACCTAAATCCTATTGCATCTCAAATAAAATGCTCCTATACCCCTCTAAAGCGCCGCCGGGGCTACTGGAGTCGTTCTCTAGGTCGTTACAGACGCTACTATGGAAGAATCCAAGAAAATTCGACCCGTACCCCCAGCACCTAAAAATTCCGTGGGCTGACACACACGAAAAACTAGCAAAATTGCCTAATTCCTATTGCGTCGCCAATAAAATGCTCTTAAACCCCTCTATAGCGCCACTGGGGCTACTGGAGTCGTTGCCCAGGTAGTTAAGGATGCTACTATTGAAGAATCCAAGAAAATTCGACACGTACCCACCGGCACGTAAAAAATCCATGGGCTAACAAACACGAAAAACTGGCAAAATCGCCTAATGCCTATTGCGTCTCTAATAAAATGCTCCTAAACCCCTCTAAAGCACCGCCGGGGCTACTGGAGTAGGTTCGCATGTTGTTACGGACGTTACTATGGAAAAATCCAATACAATTCGACCCGGACCCCCGACACCTAAAATATCCGTGGGCTAACACACACAAAAAAGTGGCAAAATTGCCTAATTCCTATTGCGCCGCTAATAAAATGCTCTTAAACTCCTCTATAGCGCCGTCGGGGCTGCTGGAGTCGTTCCCCAGGTCGGTACGGATGCTACAATGGAAGAATCCAAGAAATTTAGACACGGCCCCCCGGCACCTAAAATATCCGTGGACTAACACACACAAAAAAGTGGCAAAATTGCCTAATTCCTATTGCGTCTATAATAAAATGATTCTAAACCCCTCTAAAGCACCGCCGGGGCTACTAGAGTCGTTCCCCAGGTCGTTACGGACGCTACTATGGAAAAATCCAAGAAAATTCAACCCGAACCCTCGGCACCTAAAATATCCGTGCGCTAACACACACGAAAAAGTGGCAAAATTGCCTAATTCCTATTGCGCCGCCAATAAAATGCTCCTAAACCTCTCTATAGCGCCGTCGGGGCTACTACAGTCATTCCCCAGGTCGTTATGGACGCTACAATGGAAGATTCCAAGAAATTTCGACACGGCCCCCCAGCACGTAAAAAATCCATGGGCTAACACACACGAAAAACTGGCAAAATTGCCTAATTCCTATTGCGTCTCAAATAAAATGCTCCTAAACCCCTCTAAAGCGACGCCGGGGTTACTGGAGTCGTTCCCCAGGTCGTTACGGATGCTACTATGGAAGAATCCAAGAAAATTCGACCCAGACCCCGGTACCTAAAATATCTGTGGGCTAACACACATGAAAAAGTGGTAAAATTGCCTAATTCCTATTGCGTCGCCAATAAAATGCTCCTAAAGCCCTCTAAAGCGCCACCGGGGCAGTTGGAGTCATTCCCCAGGTCGTTACGGACGCTACTATGGAAGAATCCAAGAATATTTGACCAGACCCCCGGCACCTAAAATATTCGTGGGCTAACAAACACGAAAAAGTGGTAAAATTGCCTAATTTCTATTGCGTCGACAATAAAATGCTCCTAAACCCCTCTATAGTGCCGCCGGGGGCTACTGGAGTCATTCCCCAGGTCGTTACAGACGCTACTATGAAAGAATCCAAGAAAATTCGACCCGCACCCCCGGCACTTAAAATATCCGTGGGCTAACACACAAAAAAGTGGCAAAATTTGCATAATTCCTATTGCGCCGCCAATAAAATGCTCTTAAACCCCTCTATAGCACCGCCGAGGCTACTGGAGTCATTCCTTAGGTCGTTACGGATGTTACAATGGAAGAATCTAAGAAATTTAGACAAGGCCCCCGGCATGTAAAAAATCTGTGGGCTAACATACACAAAAAAATGGCAAAATCACCTAATTCCTATTGCGTCCCCAATAAGCCCCTCTAAAGCGCCGTCGGGGCTACTGGAGTCGTTCCCCAGGTCGTTTCGGACGTCACTATGGTATAATCAAAGAAAATTTGAACCGGACCCTCGGCACCTAAAAAATCTGTGGGAAAACATACACGAAAAATTTGCAAAATTGCCTAATTCCTATTGCGTCGCCAATAAAATGCTCCTAAACCCCTCTAAAGTGCCGTCGGGGCTACTAGAGTCATTCCCCAGGTCGTTACGGATGCTACTATGGAAGAATCACAGAATATTCGACCCGGACCCCCGGCACCTAAAAATTCTGTGGGCTAACACACACGAAAAACTAGCAAAATCGCCTAATTCCTATTGCGTCGCCAATAAAATCCTCCTAAAGCTCTCTATAGTGCCGTCGGGGCTATTGGAGTCGTTCGCCAGGTCGTTACGGACGCTACTATGGAAAAATCAAATAAAATTCGACACGGACCCCCGACACCTAAAATATCCGTGGGCTAACACACACGAAAAAGTGGCAAAATTGCCTAATTCCTATTGCGCCGCCAATAAAATGCTCCTAAACACCTCTATAGCGCCATCGGGGCTGCTGGAGTCGTTCCCCAGGTCGGTACAGACGCTACAATGGAAGAATCTAAGAAATTTAGACACGGCCCCCCGGCATTTAAAAAATCCGTGGGCTAACACACACGAATAACTGGCAAAATTGCCTAATTTCTATTGCGTCGCCAATAAGATGCTCTTAAACCCCTCTATAGCACCGCCTGGGTTACTAGAGTTGTTCCCCAGGTCGTTACGGACGCTACTATGGAAGTATCCAAGAAATTTAGACACGGCCCCCCCGGCATGTAAAAAATCCGTGGGCTAACACACACGAAAAACTAGAAAAATTGCCTAATTTCTATTGCGTCGCCAATAAAATGCTCCTAAACCCCTCTATAGTGCCGCCGGGGCTACTGGAGTCGTTCCCCAGGTCGTTACGAACGCTACTATGGAAGAATCCAAGAAATTTCGACCCAGACCCCCGGCACCTAAAAAATCTGTGGGCAAACATACACGAAAAACTGGCAAAATCGCCTAATTCCTATTGCGCCGCCAATAAAATGCTCCTAAACCCCTCTAAAGCACCGCCGGGGCTACTGGAGTCATTCCCCAGGTCGTTACGGACACTACAATAGAAGATTCAAAGAAATTTCGACACGGCCCCCTTGCACGTAAAAATTCTAAGGGATAACACACACGAAAGACTGGCAAAATCGCCTAAATCCTATTGCATCTCAAATAAAATGCTCCTATACCCCTCTAAAGCGCCGCCTTGGCTACTGGAGTCGTTTTCCAGGTCGTTACGGACGCTAATATGGAAGAATCCAAGAAAATTCGACCCGTACCCCCAGCACCTAAAAATTCTGTGGGCTGACACACACGAAAAACTGGCAAAATTGCCTAATTCCTATTGCGTCGCCAATAAAATGCTCCTGAACCCCTTTATAGCGCCGCTGGGGCTACTGGAGTCGTTCCCCAGGTCGTTACGGACGCTACAATGGAAGAATCCAAGAAATTTAGACACGGCCCCCCGTCATGTAAAAAATCTGTGGGCTAACACAAACAAAAAACTGGCAAAATTGCCTAATTTCTATTGCGTCGCCAATAAAATGCTCTTAAACCCCTCTATAGCACCGCCGGGGCTACTAGAGTTGTTCCCCAGGTCGTTATGGACGCTACTATGGAAGAATCCAAGAAGATTCGACCCGGACCCCCGGCACCTAAAATATCCGTCGGCTAACACACACAAAAAACTGGCAAAATAGCCTAATTTCTATTGCGTCGCCAATAAAATGCTCTTAAACCCCTCTATAGCACCGCCGGGGCTACTAGAGTTGTTCCCCAGGTCGTTATGGACGCTACTATGGAAGAATCCAAGAAAATTCGACCCGGACCCCCGGCACCTAAAATATCCGTCGGCTAACACACACAAAAAAGTGGCAAAATTGCCTAATTCCTATTGCGTCTCTAATAAAATTATTCTAAAACCCTATAAAGCACCACCGGGGCTACTGGAGTCGTTGCCCAGGTTGTTACGGACGCTACTATGGAAGAATCCAAGAAAATTCGACACGGACCCCTGGTACGTTAAAAATCTGTGGGCTAACACACACGAAAAACTGGCAAAATTGCCTAATTCCTATTGCGTCTATAATAAAATGATTCTAAACCCCTCTAAAGCAGCGCCGGGGCTACTAGAGTCGTTCCCCAGGTCGTTACAGACGCTACTATGGAAGAATCCAAGAAATTTCGACCCAGACCCCCGGTACCTAAAATATCTGTGGGCTAACACACATGAAAAAGTGGCAAAATTGCCTAATTCCTATTGCGTCGCCAATAAAATGCTCCTAAACCCCTCTAAAGCGCCACCGGGGCTACTGGAGTCGTTTCGCATGTCGTTACAGACGCTACAGTGGAAGAATCCAAGAAATTTCGACACGGACCCCCGGCACCGTAAAAATTCCATGGCTAACAAACATGAAAAACTGGCAAAATCCAAGAAAATTCGACCCAGACTCCCGCCAATAAAATGCTCCTAAACCCCTCTAAAGCACCGCCGGGGCTACTGGAGTCGTTCCCCAGGTCGTTACAGATGCTACTATGGAAGAATCCAAGAAAATTCGACCCAGACTCCCGGCACCTAAAATATCCGTGGGCTAAAGTACACGAAAAACTGGCAAATTGCCTATTTCCTATTGCATCGCCAAAACAATACTACTAAACCCCTTTAAAGCACCACCGGGGCTACTGACGTCGTTTCCTAGGTCGTTACGAACACTACTATTGAAGAATCCAAGAAAATCTGACCCAGACTCCCAGCACGTAAAAAATCTGTGGGCTAACACACATGAAAAACTGGCAAAATCGACTAATTCCTATTGCGTCTCAAATAAAATGTTTCTAAACCCCTCTAATGCGCCGAAGGGGCTACTGGAGGTGTTCCCCAGGTCGTTACGGATGCTACTATGGAAGCAATTAAGAAAATTCGACTCGCACCCCCGGCACCTAAAATATCAGTGGGCTAAGACACACGGAAAACTGGCAAAATCGCCTAATTCCTATTGCGTCGCCAATAAAATGCTCCTAAACCCCTCTAAATCACCGCCGGGTCTACTGGAGTCGTTCCCCAGGTCGTTACGGACGCTACTATGAAAGCATCGAAGAAAATTCGACCCAGACCCCCGGCACCTAAAATATCCGTGGGCTAACACACACGAAAAAGTGGCAAAATTGCCTAATTCCTTTTGCGCCGCCAATAAAATGCTCCTAAACCCCTCTATAACGCCGCCGGGGCTACTGGAGTTGTTTTGCATGTCGTTACGGACGCAACAATGGAAGAATCCAAGAAATTTTGACACGGACCCCCGGCACCATAAAATATCCGTGGTTAACAAACATGAAAAACTGGCAAAATCGCCTAATTACTATTGCATCTCTAATAAAATGCTCCTAAACCCCTCTAAAGTGCCTCCAGGGCTACTGGAGTCGTTCCCCAGGTCGTTACAGATGCTACTATGGAAGTATCCAAGAAACTTCCACCCGGAGCCCCGGCACCTAAAATATCTGTGGGCTAACATACACGAAAAACTGGCAAATTGCCCATTTCCTATTGCGTCGCCAATAAAATGCTCTTAAACCCCTTTAAAGAGATGCCGGGGCTGTTGGCATTGTTCCCCAGGTCGTTACGGATACTACTATTGAAGAATCCAAGAAAATCTGACCCAGACCCCTGGCACCTAAAAAATCTATGGGCTAATACACACGAAATACTGGCAAAATCCCTTAATTCCTATTGCATCGCCAATAAAATGCTCCTAAACCCTCTAAAGCGCAGCCAGGGCTATTGGAGTCATTCCCCAGGTCATTACGGACACTACTATCGAAGAATCCAAGAAAATTTGACCCAAAGCCCCGGCACGTAAAAAAATCTGTGGGCTAACACACAAGAAAAACTAGCAAAATTGCCTAATTTCTATTGCATAGCCAATAAAATGCTCTTAAACCCCTCTAAAGCGCCGCTGGGGTTGCTGGAGTCGATCCCCAGGTCGTTACGGACGCTACTATGGAAGAATCCAAGAAAATTTGACCCAGACCCCCGGCACCTAAAAAATCCGTGGGCCAACACACACGAAAAACTGGCAAAATCTCCTAATTCCTATTGCATCGCAAATAAAATGCTCCTAAACCCCTCTATAGCATCACCGGGGCTACTAGAGTCATTCCCCAGGTCGTTACGGACGCTACGATGGAAGAATCCAAGAAAATTCGACACGGACCCCTGGCACGTTAAAAATCTGTGGGCTAACACACACGAAAAACTGGCAAAATCGCCTAATTGCTATTGCGTCTCTAATAAAATGCTCCTAAACCCCTCTAAAGCGCCTCCGGGGCAACTAGAGTCGTTCTCCAAGTCGTTACAGATGCTACTATGGAAGAATCCAAGAAAATTCGACCCGGACTCCCGGCACCTAAAATATTTGTGGGCTAACATACATGAAAAACTGGCAAATTGCCTATTTCCTATTGCATTGCCAATAAAATGCTCCTAAACCCCTTTAAAACACCGCTGGGGCTACTGGCGTCGTTCCCTAGGTCGTTACGAATACTACTATTGGAGAATCAAAGAAAATCTAACCCAGACCCCCTGCACCTAAAAAATCTTTGGGCTAACACACACGAAAAGCTGGCAAAATCCCTTAATTCCTATTGCATCGCCAATAAAATTCTCCTAAACCCCTCTAAAGTGCAGCTGGGGCTACTGGAGTCGTTCCCCAGGTTGTTACGGACGCTACAATGGAAGAATCCAAGAAAATTTTACCCAAAGCCCCAGAACACAAAAAAATCCATGGGCTAACACACACGAAAAACTGCAAAATTGCCTAATTCCTATGGCGTCGCTAATAAAATGCTCTTAAACCCCTCTAAAGCGCCGCTGGGGCTACAAGAGTCGTTCCCCAGGTCATTACGGACACTACTATGGAAGAATCCAAGAAAATTTGACCCAGACCCCCGGTACCTAAATAATCCGTGGGCCAACACACACGAAAAACTGGCAAAATCTCCTAATTCCTATTGCATCGCAAATAAAATGCTTCTAAACCCCTCTATAGCGCCGCCGGGGCTACTGGAGTCATTCCCCAGGTCGTTATGGATGCTACTATGGAAGAATCCAAGAAAATTCCACACGGACCCCTGGCACGTTAAAAATCTGTGGGCTAACACACACGAAAAACTAGCAAAATTGCCTAATTCCTATTGCGTTTCTAATAAAATGATCTTAAACCCCTCTAAAGCACCGCCGGGGCTACTGGAGTCGTTCCCCAGGTCGTTACGGACGCTACTATGAAAAAATCTAAGAAAATTCGACCCAGACCCCCGGCACATAAAATATCTGTGGGCTAACACGCACGAAAAAGTGGCAAAATTGATTAATTCCTATTGCGCCGCCAATAAAATACTCCTAAACCCCTCTATAGCGCCGCTAGGGCTACTGGAGTCGTTCCCCAGGTCGTTACGGACGCCACAATAGAAGATTCCAAGAAATTTCGACACGTCCTCCCAGCACGTAAACAATCTGTGGGCTAACAAATAAAATGCTCCTAAACCCCTCTAAAGCGCCGCCGGGGCTACTAGAGTGGTTCCCCAGGTCGTTACGGATGCTACTTTGGATGAAATCAAGAAAATTCGACCCGCACCCCTGGCACCTAAAATATCTGTGGGCTAACACACACGGAAAACTGGCAAAATTGCCTAAATCCTATTGCGTCGCCAATAAAATGCTCCTAAACCCCTCTATAGTGCCGCCGGGGCTACTAGAGTCGTGCCCCAGGTCGTTATGGACGCTACTATGAAAGAATCCAAGAAAATTCGACCCGGACCCCCGACACCTAAAATATCCGTGGGCTAACACACACGAAAAAGTATCAAAATTGCCTAATTCCTATTGCGTCGCCAATAAAATGCTCCTAAACCCCTCTAAAGCGCCACCGGGGCTACTGGAGTAGGTTCGCATGTCGTTACGGACGCTAAAATGGAAGAATCAAATAAATTTTGACACGGACCCCCAGCACCGTAAAAAATCCATGGCTAACAAACACGAAAAACTGGCAAAATCGCCTAATTCCTATTGCGTCTCTAATAATATGCTCCTAAACCCCTCTAAATCGCCTCCGGGGTTACTGGAGTCGTTCCCTAGGTCGTTACAGATGCTACTATGAAAGAATCCAAGAGAATTCGACCCATACCCCCGGCACCTAAAATATCTGTGGGCTAACATACACGAAAAACTGGCAAATTGCCTATTTCCTATTGCATCACCAATAAAATGCTCCTAAACCCCTCTAAAGCGCCACCAGGGATGATGGAGTCGTTCCCCAGGTTGTTACGGATGCTACAATGGAAGAATCTAAGAAATTTCAACACGGATCCCCGGCACCGTAATAAATCAATGGGCTAACACACACGAAAAACTGGCAAAATCGCCTAATTCCTATTGCGTCTCTAATAAAATGCTCCTAAACCCTTCTATAGCACCGCCGGGGCTACTGGAGTCATTCCCCACGTCATTACGGACGCCTATTGAACAATCCAAGAAAATTCGCCCCGGACCCCCGGCACCTAAAAGATCTGTGGGCTAACATACACGAAAAAGTGGCAAAATTGCCTAATTCTTATTGCACCGCCAATAAAATGCTCCTAAACCCCTCTATAGCACCGCCAGGGCAGCTGGAGTCGTTCCGCAGGTCGTTACGGACGCTACTATGGAAGAATCCAAGAAAATTTGACCCGTACCCCCGGCACCTAAAATATTCGTGGGTTAACACACACGAAAAAGTGGTAAAATTGCCTAATTCCTATTGCATCGACAATAAAATTCTCCTAAACCCCTCTATAGTGCCGCCGGGGCTACTGGAGTCGTTCCCAGGTCGTTATAGATGCTACTATGGAATAATCCAAGAAACTTCGACCCGCACCCCCGGCACCTAAAATATCCGTAGGCTAACACACACGAAAAAGTTGCAAAATCGCCTAATTTCTATTGCGTCGCTAATAAAATGCTCTTAAACACCTCTATAGAATCTCCGGGGCTACTGGAGTCGTTCCTCAGGTCGTTGCGGATGTTACAATGGAAGAATCCAAGAAATTTAGACAAGGCCCCCAGCATGTAAAAAAATCCGTGGGCTAACACACACGAAAAAATGGCAAAATCACCTAATTCCTATTGTGTCGCCAATAAGCCCCTCTAAAGCGCCGTCAAGGCTATTGGAGTCGTTCCCCAGGTAGTTACGGACGTTACTATGGAAGAATCAAAGAAAATTTGAACCGGACCCTCGGCACCTAAAAAATCCATGGGCAAACATACACTAAAAACTTGCAAAATTGCCTAATTCCTATTGCGTCGCCAATAAAATGCTCCTAAACCCCTCTAAAGTACCGCCGGGGCTACTGGAGTCGTTCCCCAGGTCGTTACGGACGCTACTATGGAAGAATCCAAGATATTTCGACCCGGACCCCCGACACCTAAAAATTCTGTGGGCTAACACACACGAAAAACTAGCAAAATCGCCTAATTCCTATTGCGACGCCAATAAAATGCTCCTAAACCTCTCTATAGTGCCGTCGGAGCTATTGGAGTCGTTCGCCAGGTCGTTACGGACGCTACTATGGAAAAATCCAATAAAATTCGACCCAGACCCCCGACACCTAAAATATCCGTGGGCTAACACACACGAAAAAGTGGCAAAATTGCCTAATTCCTATTGCGCTGCCAATAAAATGCTCCTAAACACCTCTATAGCGCCGTCGAGGCTTCTGGAGTCGTTCCCCAGGTCGGTACGGACGCTACAATGGAAAAATCCAAGAAATTTAGACACGGCCCCCCGGCATTTAAAAAATCTGTGGGCTAACACACACGAATAACTGGCAAAATTGCCTAATTTCTATTGCGTCGCCAATAAAATGCTCTTAAACCCCTTTATAGCACCGCCGATGTTACTAGAGTTGTTCCCCAGGTCGTTACGGACGCTACTATGGAAAAATCCAAGAAAATTCGACCCGGACCCCCGGCACCTAAAATATCTGTGGGCTAATACACACAAAAAAGTGACAAAATTGCCTAATTCCTATTGCGTCTCTAATAAAATGATTCTAAAACCCTCTAAAACACCGTCGGGGCTACTAGAGTCGTTCCCTAGGTCGTTACGGACGCTACTACGGAAGAATCCAAGAAAATTCGACACAGACCCCTGGCACGTTAAAAATCTGTGGGCTAACACACACAAAAAACTGGCAAATTTCCTAATTCCTATTGCGTCTCTAATAAAATGATTCTAAACCCCTCTAAAGCACCGCTAGGGCTACTAGAGTCGTTCCCCAGGTCGTTACGGACGCTAGTATGGAAAAATCCAAGAAACGTCGACCCGTACCCCCGGCACCTAAAATATCTGTGGGCTAACACACACGAAAAAATGGCAAAATTGTCTAATTCCTATTGCGCAGCCAATAAAATGCTCCTAAACCCCTCTATAGCGCCGCCGGGGCTACTGGAGTCATTCCCCAAGTCGTTATGGATGCTACAATGGAAGATTCCAAGAAAATCTGACCCAGACCCCCAGCACGTAAAAATTCCGTGGGCTAACACACACGAAAAACTAGCAATATCGCCTAATTCCTATTGCGTCTCCAATAAAATGCTCCTAAACCTCTCTATAGCTCCGCCGGGGCTACTGGAGTCATTCCCTATGTCGTTACGAATGCTACTATGGACGAATTCAAGAAAATTGACCCGAACCTCCTTCACCTAAAAAATCCGTGGGCTAACACACACGAAAAACTGGCAAAATCGCCTAATTCCTATTGCGTCGCCAATAAAATGCTTCTAAACCCCTCTATAGCACCGCCGGGGCTACAAGAGTCGTTCCCCAGGTCGTTACGGACGCTACTATTGAAGAATCCAAGAAAATTTGACCTGAACCCCCAGCACCTAAAACATCTATGGGCTAACACATACGAAAAACTAGCAAAATCGCCTAAGTCCTATTGCGTCACCAATAATATGCTCCAAAACCCCTCTATAGCACCGCCGGGGCTACTGGAGTCGTTTTGCATGTCTTTACGGACGCTACAATGGAAGAATCCAAGAAATTTCGACACGGACCCCCGGCACCGTAAAACATCCATGGCTAACAAATACGAAAAACTGGCAAAATCGCCTAATTGCTATTGCGTCTCTAATAAAATGCTCCTAAACCCCTCTAAAGCGCCTCCGGGGCAACTAGAGTCGTTCTCCAAGTCGTTACAGATGCTACTATGGAAGAATCCAAGAAAATTCGACCCGGACTCCCGGCACCTAAAATATTTGTGGGCTAACATACATGAAAAACTGGCAAATTGCCTATTTCCTATTGCATTGCCAATAAAATGCTCCTAAACCCCTTTAAAACACCGCTGGGGCTACTGGCGTCGTTCCCTAGGTCGTTACGAATACTACTATTGGAGAATCAAAGAAAATCTAACCCAGACCCCCTGCACCTAAAAAATCTTTGGGCTAACACACACGAAAAGCTGGCAAAATCCCTTAATTCCTATTGCATCGCCAATAAAATTCTCCTAA
Organism: Solanum dulcamara; assembly: GCF_947179165.1. NCBI lineage: Eukaryota > Viridiplantae > Streptophyta > Magnoliopsida > Solanales > Solanaceae > Solanum > Solanum dulcamara. Next base: position 312,464 of record NC_077241.1, on the reverse strand, counting down.
ACCCCTCTAAAGCGCCTCCGGGGTAATTGGAGTCATTCCCCAGGTCGTTACAGATGCTACTATGGAAGAATCCAAGAAAATTCGACCCGGACTCCCGGCAACTAAAATATCCATGGGCTAACATACACGAAAAACTGGCAAATTGCCTATTTCCTATTGTATCGCCAATAAAATGCTCCTAAACCCCTTTAAAGCACCTCCGGGGCTACTGGCGTCATTCCCTAGGTCGTTACGAACACTACCATTGAAGAATACAAGAAAATCTGATCCAGACCCCTTGCATCTAAAACATCTGTGGGCTAACACACACGAAAAATTGGCAAAATCCCTTAATTCCTATTGCATCGCCAATAAAATGCTCCTAAACCCCTCTAAAGCGCAGCAAGGGCTACTGGAGTCGTTCCCCAGGTCGTTACGGACGCTACTATGGAAGAATCCATGAAACCTTTACCCAAAGCCCCAGCACACAAAAATATCCGTGGGCTAACACACACGAAAAATTGGCAAAATTGCCTAATTCCTATGGCATCGCCAATAAAATGCTCTTAAACCCCTCTACAGTGCCGCTGGGGCTACAAGAGTCGTTCCCCAGGTCATTACGGACGCTACTATGAAGAATCAAAGAAAATTTGACCCAGACCCCCAGTACCTAAATAATCTGTAGGCCAATACACACGAAAAACTGGCAAAATCTCCTAATTCCTATTGCATCGCAAATAAAATGCTTCTAAACCTCTCTATAGCGCCGCCGAGGCAACTGAAGTCGTTCCCCAGATCGTTATGGATGCTACTATGGAAGAATCCAAGAATATTCGACACGGACCCCTGGCACGTTAACAATCTGTAGGCTAACACACACAAAAAACGGGCAAAATTGCCTAATTCCTATTGCGTTTCTAATAAAATGATCTTAAACTCCTCTAAAGCACCGTCGGGGCTACTGGAGTCGTTCCCCAGGTCGTTACGGACGCTACTATGGAAAAATCCAATAAAATTCGACCCGGAACCCCGGCACGTAAAATATCCGAGGGCTAACACGCACGAAAAAGTGGCAAAATTGCTTAATTCCTATTGCGATGCCAATAAAATACTCCTAAACCCCTCTATAGCGCCGCCGGGGCTACTGGAGTCATTCCTCAGGTCGTTACGAACGCTACAATAGAAGATTCCAAGAAATTTCAACACGTCCCCCCAGCACGTAAAAAATCCATGGGCTCACACACACGAAAAACTGGCAAAATCGCCTAATTCCTATTGCATCGCAAATAAAATGCTTCTAAACCCCTCTATAGCGCCGCCGGGGCTACTGGAGTCGTTCCCCAGGTCGTTACGGGTGCTACTATGGAAGAAATCAAGAAAATTCGACCCACACCCCCGGCACCTAAAATATCTGTAGGCTAACACACATGAAAAACTGGCAAAATCGCCTAATTCCTATTGCGTCGCCAATAAAATGCTCCTAAACCCCTCTTTAGTGCCGCCGGGGCTACTGGAGTCGTTCCCCAGGTCGTTATGGTCGCTACTATGAAAGAATCCAAGAAAATTCGACCCGGACCCCCGGCACCTAAAATATCCATGGGCTAACACACACGAAAAAGTGGCAAAATTGCCTAATACCTATTGCATCTCTAATAAAATGCTCCTAAACCCCTCTAAAGCGCCACCGGGGCTACTGGAGTCGTTTCGCATGTCAGTACGGACGCTACAATGGAAGAATCCAAGAAATTTAGACACAGTCCCCTGGCATGTAAAAAATCTGTGGGCTTATACAAACGAAAAACTGGCAAAATTGCCAAATTTCTATTGCGTCGCTAATAAAATGCTCTTAAACCCCTCTATAGCACCGCCGGGGCTACTAAAGTTGTTCCCTAGGTTGTTACGGATGCTACTATTAAAGATTCCAAGAAAATTCGACCCAGACCCCCGGCACCTAAAATATCTGTGGGCTAACACACACGAAAAAGTGGCAAAATTGCCTAATTCCTATTGCGTCTCTAATAAAATGATTCTAAAACCCTATAAAGCACCGCCGGGGCTACTAGAGTCGTTCCCCAGGTCGTTACGGACGCTACTATGGAAGAATCCAAGAAAATTCGACACGGACCCCTGGCACGTTAAAAATCTGTGGGCTAACACACACGAAAAACTGGCAAAATTTCCTAATGCCTATTGCGTCTCTAATAAAATGATTCTAAACCCCTCTAAAGCACCGCTAGGGCTACTAGAGTCGTTCCCCAGGTCGTTATGGACGTTACTATGGAAAAATTCAAGAAACGTCGACCCGTACCCCCGGCACCTAAAATATCCGTGGGCTAACACACACAAAAAAATGGCAAAATTGTCTAATTCCTATTGCGCAGCCAATAAAATGCTCCTAAACCCCTCTATAGCATTGCCAGGGCTACTGGAGTCATTCCCTAGGTCGTTATGGATGCTACAATGGAAGATTCCAAGAAAATCTGACCCAGGCCCCCAGCACGTAAAAAATCTATGGGGTAACACACACGAAAAACTAGCAAAATCGCCTAATTCCTATTGCGTCTCCAATAAAATGCTCCTAAACCTCTCTATAGCGCCGCCGGGGCTACTGGAGTCGTTCCCCAGGTTGTTACGGATGCTACTATGGAAGAATGGAAGAAAATTTGACCCGTACCCCCGGCACCTAAAAAATCCGCGGGCTAACACACACGAAAAACTGGCAAAATTGCCTAATTCCTATTGCGTCGCCAATAAAATGCTCCTAAACCCCTCTATAGCGCCGCCGGGGCTACTGGAGTCGTTCCCTAGGTCGTTACGGACGCTACTATTGAAGAATTCAAGAAAATGTGACTTGAACCCCCGGCACCTAAAACATCTGTGGGCTAACACATACGAAAAACTAGCAAAATTGCCTAAGTCCTATTGCGTCACCAATAAAATTCTCCAAAACCCCTCTATAGCGCCGCCGGGTCTACTGGAGTCTTTTTGCATGTCTTTACGTACGCTACAAAGGAAGAATCCAAGAAATTTCGACACGGACCCCCAGCACCGTAAAACATCCATGGCTAACAAATACGAAAAACTGGCAAAATTGCCTAATTCCTATTGCGTCTCTAATAAAATGCTCCTAAACCCCTCTAAAGCGCCTCCGGTGTAATTGGAGTCGTTCCCCAGGTCGTTACAGATGCTACTATGGAAGAATCCAAGAAAATTCGACCCAGACTCCCGGCACCTAAAATATTCGTGGGCTAACATACACAAAAAACTGGCAAATTGCCTATTTCCTATTGCATCGCCAATAAAATGCTCCTAAATCCCTTTAAAGCACCTCCGGGGCTACTGGCGTCGTTCCCTAGGTCGTTACGAACACTACCATTGAAGAATCCAAGAAAATCTGACCCAGACCCCTTGCACCTAAAAAATCTGTTGGCTAACACACACGAAAAATTGGCAAAATCCCTTAATTCCTATTGCATCGCCAATAAAATGCTCCTAAACCCCTTTAAAGCACAGCTGGGGCTACTGGAGTCGTTCCCCAGGTCGTTACGGACGCTACTATGGAAGAATCCAAGAAACATTTACCCAAAGCCCCAGCACACAAAAATATCTGTGGGCTAACACACACGAAAAACTGGCAAAATTGCCTAATTCCTATGGCGTCGCCAATAAAATGCTCTTAAACCACTCTAAAGCGCCGCTGGGGCTACAAGAGTCGTTCCCCAGGTCATTACGGACGCTACTATGGAATAATCCAAGAAAAGTTGACCCAGACCCCCGGTACCTAAATAATCTGTGGGCCAACACACACGAAAAACTGGCAAAATCTCCTAATTCCTATTGCATCGCAAATAAAATGCTTCTAAACCCCTTTATAGCGCCGCCGAGGCTACTGGAGTCGTTCCCCAGGTCGTTATGGATGCTACTATGGAAGAATCCAAGAAAATTCGACACGGACCCCTGGCACGTTAAAATTCTGTGGGCTAACACACACGAAAAATTGGCAAAATTGACTAATTCCTATTGAGTTTCAAATAAAATGATCTTAAACCCCTCTAAAGCACCGCCGGGGCTGGAGTCCTTCCTCAGGTCGTTACGGACGCTACTATTGAAAAAATCCAATAAAATTCGACCCGGAACCCCGGCACTTAAAATATCCGAGGGCTAACACGCACGAAAAAGTGGCAAAATTTCTTAATTCCTATTGCGCTGCCAATAAAATACTCCTAAACCCCTCTATAGCGCCGCCGGGGCTACTGGAGTCGTTCCCCAAGTCGTTAGGGATGCTACAATAGAGGATTCCAAGAAATTTCGACACGTCCCCCCAGCACGTAAAAAATCCATGGGCTAACACACACGAAAAACTGGCAAAATCGCCTAATTCCTATTGCGTCTCAAATAAAATGCTCCTAAACTCCTCTAAAGCACCGCCGGGGCTACTGAAGTCGTTCCCTAGGTCGTTACGGATGCTACTATGGAAGAAATCAAGAAAATTCGACCCGCACCCCCGGCACCTAAAATATCCGTGGGCTAACACACATGAAAAACTGGCAAAATCGCCTAATTCCTATTGCGTCGCCAATAAAATGCTCCTAAACCCCTCTATAGTGCCACCGGGGCTACTGGAGTCGTTCCCCAGGTCGTTATGGACGCTACTATGAAAGAATCCAGGAAAATTCGACCCGGACCCCCGGCACCTAAAATATCCATGGGCTAACACACACGAAAAAGTGGCAAAATTGCCTAATACCTATTGCATCTCTAATAAAATGCTCCTAAACCCCTCTAAAGCGCCACCAGGGCTACTGCAGTCGTTTTGCATGTCGTTACGGACGCTACAATGGAAGAATCCAAGAAATTTAGACACAGCCCCCCGGCATGTAAAAAATCTGTGGGCTTACACAAATGAAAAACTGGCAAAATCGCCTAATTCCTATTGCGTCTCTAATAAAATGCTCCTAAACCCCTCTAAAGCGCCTCCGGGGCTACTAGAGTTGTTCTCCAGGTCGTTACAGACGCTACTATGGAAGAATCTAAGAAAATTCGACCCGGACCCCCAGAACCTAAAATATCCGTGTGCTAACACACACGAAAAAGTGGCAAAATTGCCTAATTCCTATTGTGTCTCTAATAAAATGATTCTAAAACCCTTTAAAGCACCGCCGGGGTTACTAGAGTCGTTCCCCAGGTTGTTATGGACGCTACAATGGATGAATCTAAGAAATTTCAACACGGATCCTCGGCACCTAAAAGATCTGTTAGCCTACACACACGAAAAACTGTCAAAATCTCCTAATTCCTATTGCATCGCAAATAAAATGCTCCTAATCCCCTCTATCGCACCGTCGGGGCTACTGGAGTCGTTCCCCAGGTCGTTACGGATGCTACTATGGAAGAATCCAAGAAAATTTGACCCAGACCCCCGGCATCTAAAAAATCTGTGCGCTAACAGATACGAAAAACTGGCAAAATTGCCTAATTGCTATTGCGTCTCCAATAAAATGATCCTAAACCCCTCTATAGCGTCGCCGGGGCTACTGGAGTCGTTCCCCAGGTCGTTACGGACGCTACTATTGAAGAATTCAAGAAACTTCGACCCTTACCCCCGGCACCTAAAATATCTGTGGGCTAACACACAAGAAAAAGTGGCAAAATCGCCTAATTATTATTGCGTCTATAATAAAATTATGCTAAATCCCTCTAAAGCACCGCCGGGGCTACTGGAGTCATTCCCCAGGTCGTTACGGATGCTACTATGGAAAAATCAAAGAAAATTCGACCCGTACCCCCGGCACCTAAAATATCCGTGGGCTAACACACACGAAAAAGTGGCAAAATTGCCTAATTCCTATTGCGCCGCCAATAAAATACTGCTAAACCCCTCTATAGCGCCGTCGGGGCTACTGGAGTCATTCCCAGGTCGTTACGACGCTACTATTGAATAATCCAAGAAACTTTGACCTGAACCCCCGGCACCTAAATAATCTGTGGGCTAACACACATGAAAAACTGGCAAAATCGCTTAATTCGTATTGAGCCACCAATAAAATACTCCTAAACCCCTCTATAGCACCGCCGGGGCTACTGGAGTCGTTCCCCAGGTCGTTACGGACTCTACTATGGAAGAATCCAAGAAAATTCGACCCAGACCCCTGGCACCTAAAATATCTGTGGGCTAACACACACGAAAAAGTGGCAAAATTGCCTAATTCCTATTGCGCCGCTAATAAAATGCTCTTAAACACCTCTACAACGCGGCCGGGGCTACTGAAGTCGTTCCCCAGGTTGTTACGAACGCTAATATTGAAGAATCCAAGAAAATTTGACCCGAATCCTCAGCACCTAAAAAATCTGTGGGCTTACACACACGAAAAACTGGCAAAATTGCCTAATTCCTATTGCGTCGCCAATGCAATTCTCCTAAAACCCTCTAAAGCGCTGCTGGGGCTACTGGAGTCGTTCCCCAGGTTGTTACAGACGCTATTATGGAAGAATGGAAGAAAATTCGACCTGGACCCCCGGCACCTTTAAAATCCGTGGGCTAACACACACGAAAAATTGGCAAAATTGCCTAATTTCTATTGCGTCGCCAATAGAATGGTCCTAAACCCCTCTATAGCGCTGCGGGGGCTACTGGAGTCATTCCCTTGGTTTTTATGGACGCTACTATGGAAGAATTCAAGAAATTTCGACCCGAATCCCCGGCATCTAAAAAATCCGTGGGCTAACACACACAAAAAACTAGCAAAATTGCCTAATTCCTATTGCGTCTCCAATAAAATTCTCCTAAACCCCTCTAAAGTGTCGTCGGGGCTACTGGAGTCGTTCCCCAGGTCGTTATGGACGCAACTATTGAATAATCTAAGAAAATTTGATCCAAACCCCCGGCACCTAAATAATCCGTGGGCTAACACACACGAAAACCTGGCAAAATCGCTTAATTCCTATTGCGCTGCCAATAAAATGCTCCTAAACCCCTCTATATCACCGCCGGGGCTACTGGAGTCGTTCCCCAGGTCGTTACAGACGCTACTATGGAAGAATCCAAGAAACTTCGACCCAGACCCCCGGCAGCTAAAATATCTGTGGGCTAACATACACGAAAAAGTGGCAAAATCACCTAATTCCTATTGCACCGCCAATAAAATGCTCCTAAACCCCTCTATAGCACTGCCGGGTCTACTGGAGTCGTTCCCCAGGTCGTTATGGGCGCTACTATGGAAGAATGGAAGAAAATTCGACCCGGACCCCTGGCACCTAAAAACTCTATGGGCTAACACATACGAAAAACATGCAAAATCGCCTAATTCCTATTGCGTCGCCAATAAAATGCTCCTAAATCACTCTAATGCGCTGCCGGATCTACTGGAGTCGTTCCCCAGGTCATTACGGACGCTACTATAAAAGAATCCAAGAAAATTTGATCCAGACCCTCGGCACCTTAAAAATCCGTGGGCTAACACACACGAAAAATTGGAAAAATTGCATAATCCTATTGCGTCGCCAATAAAATGCTCCTAAACCCCTCTATAGCACCGCCGAGGCTACTGGAGTCGTTCCCCAGGTCGTTATAGACGCTACTATGGAAGACTCAATGAAAATTTGACCCGAACCCCCGATACCTAAAACATTTGTGGGCTAACACACACGAAAAACTGGCAAAATTGCCTAATTCCTATTGTGTCGCCAATAAAATGCTCCTAAACCCCTCTATAGCGTCGCCGGGGCTACTGGAATCGTTCCCCAACTCGTTACGGATGCTACTTTAGAAGAATCCAAGAAAATTTGATACGAACCTCTGGCACGTAAAAAATCTGTGGGCTAACACACATAAAAAAACTGGCAAAATCGCCTAATTTCTATTGCGTCTCCAATAAAATTCTCCCAAACCCCTCTAAAGCACCGCCGGGGCTACTGGAGTCGTTCCCCAGGTCGTTACGGACTCTACGATTGAATATTCCAAGAAAATTTGACCCGGACCCCCGGCACCTAAAAAATCCGTGGCTAACACAAACGAAAAACTGGCAAAATCGCCTAATTCCTATTGTGTTGCTAATAAAATGCTCCTAAACCCCTCTATAGCGCCGCCGGGGCTACTGGAGTCATTCCCTATGTCGTTACGAATGCTACTATGGACGAATTCAAGAAAATTGACCTGAACCTCCTTCACCTAAAAAATCCGTGGGCTAACACACACGAAAAACTGGCAAAATCGCCTAATTCCTATTGCGTCGCCAATCAAATGCTTCTAAACCCCTCTATAGCGCCGTCGGGGCTACTGGAGTCGTTCCCCAGGTCGTTACGGACGCTACTATAAAAAAATCCAAGAAAATTTGATCCGTACCCCCGGCACCTAAAAAATCCATAGGCTAACACACACGAAAAATTGGAAAAATTTCCTAATTTCTATTGCGTCGCCAATAAAATGCTCCTAAACCCCTCTATAGCACCGCCGAGGCTACTGGAGTCGTTCCCCAGGTCGTTACAGACGCTACTATGGAAAAATCCAAGAAAATTTGACCCGCACCCCCGACACCTAAAAAATCCATGGACTAACACACACGAAAAACTTGCAAAATCGCTTAATTCCTATTGCGCCGCCAATAAAATGCTCCTGAACCCTTCTAAAGAGCCGCCAGGGCAACTGGAGTCGTTCCCCAGGTCGTTACAGATGTTACTATGGAAGAATCCAAGAAAATTTGACCCGATCCCCCGGCACCTAAAAAATCCGCGGGCTAACAAACACGAAAAACTGGAAAAATTGCATAATTCCTACTGCGTCGCCAATACAATGCTCCTAAACGCCTCTATAGAGCCGCCGTGGCTACTGGAGTCGTTCCACAAGTCGTTAAGGACGCTACTATTGATGAATCCAAGAAAATTTGACTCGTACCCGGTACCTAAAAATTCTGTGGGCTAACACACACGAAAAGTTGGCAAAATTGCCTAATTCCTATTGCGTCGCTAATAAAATGCTCCTAAACCCCTCTATAGCACCGTCGAGGCTACTGGAGTCGTTCCCCAGGTCGTTACAGACGCTACTATGGAAGAATCCAAGAAAATTCGACCCGCACCCCCGACACCTAAAAAATCCGTGGACTAACACACACGAAAAACATGCAAAATCGCTTAATTCCTATTGCGTCGCCAATAAAATACTCCTGAACCCCTCTAAAGAGCCGCCAGGGCTACTGGAGTCATTCCCCAGGTCGTTACGGATGTTACTATGGAAGAATCTAAGAAAATTTGACCCGAACCCCCGGCACCTAAAAAATCCGCGGGCTAACACACACGAAAAACTGGCAAAATCGCCTAATTCCTATTGCGCCGCCAATACAATGCTCCTAAACCCCTCTATAGCGCCGCCAGGGCAACTGGAGTCGTTCCACAGGTCGTTAAGGACGCTACTATAAAAGAATCCAAGAAAATTTGATCCAAAACCATGGCACCTAAAAAATCTGTGGGTTAACAGACACGAAAAACTGGCAAAATCGTCTAATTTCTAATGCGTCGCCAATAAAATGCTCCTAAACCCCTCTAAAGCGACCCCGGGGCTAGTGGAGTCGTTCCCCAGGTCGTTACGGATGCTACTATGGAAGACTCAATGAAAATTTGACCCGAACCCCCAGTACCTAAAACATTTGTGGGCTAACACACACGAAAAACTGGCAAAATTGCCTAATTCCTATTGTGTCGCCAATAAAATGCTCCTAAACCCCTCTATAGCGTCGCCGGGGCTACTGGAATCGTTCCCCAACTCGTTACGGACGCTACATTGGAAGAATCCAAGAAATTTTGACACGAACCTCTGGCACGTAAAAAATCTGTGGGCTAACAGACAAAAAACTGGCAAAATCGCCTAATTCCTATTCCGTCTCTAATAAAATGCTCCTAAACCCCTCTATAGCGCCTCTGGGGCTACTGGAGTCGTTCCCTTGGTTGTTACGAATGCTACTATGGAAGAATTCAAGAAAATTCGACCCGGACCCCCGGCATCTAAAAAATCTGTGGGCTAACACACACAAAAAACTGGCAAAATCGCCTAATTCCTATTGCGTCTCCAATAAAATTCTCCCAAACCCCTCTAAAGCACCACCGGGGCTACTGGAGTCGTTCCCCAGGTCGTTACGGACTCTACGATTGAATATTCCAAGAAAATTTGACCCGGACCCCCGGCACCTAAAAAATCCGTGGCTAACACAAACGAAAAACTGGCAAAATCGCCTAATTCCTATTGTGTTGCTAATAAAATGCTCCTAAACCCCTCTATAGCGCCGCCGGGGCTACTGGAGTCATTCCCTATGTCGTTACGAATGCTACTATGGACGAATTCAAGAAAATTGACCCGAACCTCCTTCACCTAAAAAATCCGTGGGCTAACACACACGAAAAACTGGCAAAATCGCCTAATTCCTATTGCGTCGCCAATAAAATGCTTCTAAACCCCTCTATAGCGCCGTCGGGGCTACTGGAGTCGTTCCCCAGGTCGTTACGGACGCTACTATAAAAGAATCCAAGAAAATTTGATCCGTACCCCCGGCACCTAAAAAATCCATGGGCTAACACACACGAAAAATTGGAAAAATTTCCTAATTTCTATTGCGTCGCCAATAAAATGCTCCTAAACCCCTCTATAGCACCGCCGAGGCTACTGGAGTCGTTCCCCAGGTCGTTACAGACGCTACTATGGAAAAATCCAAGAAAATTTGACCCGCACCCCCGACACCTAAAAAATCCATGGACTAACACACACGAAAAACTTGCAAAATCGCTTAATTCCTATTGCGCTGCCAATAAAATGCTCCTGAACCCCTCTAAAGAGCCGCCAGGGCAACTGGAGTTGTTCCCCAGGTCGTTACGGATGTTACTATGGAAGAATCCAAGAAAATTTGACCCGATCCCCCGGCACCTAAAAAATCCGCGGGCTAACAAACATGAAAAACTGGAAAAATTGCATAATTCCTACTGCGTCGCCAATACAATGCTCCTAAACCCCTCTATAGAGCCGCCGTGGCTACTGGAGTCGTTCCACAGGTCGTTAAGGACGCTACTATTGATGAATCCAAGAAAATTTGACTCGTACCCGGTACCTAAAAATTCTGTGGGCTAACACACACGAAAAGTTGGCAAAATTGCCTAATTCCTATTGCGTCGCTAATAAAATGCTCCTAAACCCCTCTATAGCACCGTCGAGGCTACTGGAGTCGTTCCCCAGGTCGTTACAGACGCTACTATGGAAGAATCCAAGAAAATTCGACCCGCACCCCCGACACCTAAAAAATCCGTGGACTAACACACACGAAAAACATGCAAAATCGCTTAATTTCTATTGCGTCGCCAATAAAATGCTCCTGAACCCCTCTAAAGAGCCGCCAGGGCTACTGGAGTCGTTCCCCAGGTCGTTACGAATGCTACTATGGAAGAATCTAAGAAAATTTGACCCGAACCCCCGGCACCTAAAAAATCCGCAGGCTAACACACACGAAAAACTGGCAAAATCGCCTAATTCCTATTGCGCCGCCAATACAATGCTCCTAAACCCCTCTATAGCGTCGCCAGGGCAACTGGAGTCGTTCCACAGGTCGTTAAGGATGCTACTATAAAAGAATCCAAGAAAATTTGATCCAAAACCATGGCACCTAAAAAATCTGTGGGTTAATAGACACGAAAAACTGGCAAAATCGTCTAATTTCTAATGCGTCGCCAATAAAATGCTCCTAAACCCCTCTAAAGCGACCCCGGGGCTAGTGGAGTCGTTCCCCAGGTCGTTACGGATGCTACTATGGAAGACTCAATGAAAATTTGACCCGAACCCCCAGTACCTAAAACATTTGTGGGCTAACACACACGAAAAACTGGCAAAATTGCCTAATTCCTATTGTGTCGCCAATAAAATGCTCCTAAACCCCTCTATAGCATCGCCGGGGCTATTGGAATCGTTCCCCAACTCGTTACGGACGCTAAATTGGAAGAATCCAAGAAAATCTGACCCAGACGCCTTGCACCTAAAAAATCTGTGGGCTAACACACACGAAAAATTGGCAAAATCCCTTAATTCCTATTGCATCGCTAATAAAATGCTCCTAAACCCCTTTAAAGCACAGCTGGGGCTACTGGAGTCGTTCCCCAGGTCGTTACGGACGCTACTATGGAAGAATCCAAGAAACCTTTACCCAAAGCCCCAGCACACAAAAATATCTGTGGGCTAACACACACGAAAAACTGGCAAAATCGCCTAATTCCTATTCCGTCTCTAATAAAATGCTCCTAAACCCCTCTATAGCGCCTCTGGGGCTACTGGAGTCGTTCCCTTGGTTGTTACGAATGCTACTATGGAAGAATTCAAGAAAATTCGACCCGGACCCCCGGCATCTAAAAAATCTGTGGGCTAACACACACAAAAAACTGGCAAAATCGCCTAATTCCTATTGCGTCTCCAATAAAATTCTCCCAAACCCCTCTAAAGCACCACCGGGGCTACTGGAGTCGTTCTCCAGGTCGTTACGGACTCTACGATTGAATATTCCAAGAAAATTTGACCCGGACCCCCGGCACCTAAAAAATCCGTGGCTAACACAAATGAAAAACTGGCAAAATCGCCTAATTCCTATTGTGTTGCTAATAAAATGCTCCTAAACCCCTCTATAGCGCCGCCGGGGCTACTGGAGTCATTCCCTATGTCGTTACGAATGCTACTATGGACGAATTCAAGAAAATTGACCCGAACCTCCTTCACCTAAAAAATCCGTGGGCTAACACACATGAAAAACTGGCAAAATCGCCTAATTCCTATTGCGTCGCCAATAAAATGCTTCTAAACCCCTCTACAGCGCCGTCGGGGCTACTGGAGTCGTTCCCCAGGTCGTTACGGACGCTACTATAAAAGAATCCAAGAAAATTTGATCCGTACCCCCGGCACCTAAAAAATCCATGGGCTAACACACACGAAAAATTGGAAAAATTTCCTAATTTCTATTGCGTCGCCAATAAAATGCTCCTAAACCCCTCTATAGCACCGCCGAGGCTACTGGAGTCGTTCCCCAGGTCGTTACAGACGCTACTATAGAAGAATCCAAGAAAATTTGATATGAACCTCTGGCACGTAAAAAATCTGTGGGCTAACACACATAAAAAACTGGCAAAATCGCCTAATTTCTATTGCGTCTCCAATAAAATTCTCCCAAACCCCTCTAAAGCACCGTCGGGGCTACTGGAGTCGTTCCCCAGGTCGTTACGGACTCTACGATTGAATATTCCAAGAAAATTTGACCCGGACCCCCGGCACCTAAAAAATCCGTGGCTAACACAAACGAAAAACTGGCAAAATCGCCTAATTCCTATTGTGTTGCTAATAAAATGCTCCTAAACCCCTCTATAGCGCCGCCGGGGCTACTGGAGTCATTCCCTATGTCGTTACGAATGCTACTATGGACGAATTCAAGAAAATTGACCCGAACCTCCTTCACCTAAAAAATCCGTGGGCTAACACACACGAAAAACTGGCAAAATCGCCTAATTCCTATTGCATCGCCAATAAAATGCTTCTAAACCCCTCTATAGCGCCGTCGGGGCTACTGGAGTCGTTCCCCAGGTCGTTACGGACGCTACTATAAAAGAATCCAAGAAAATTTGATCCGTACCCCCGGCACCTAAAAAATCCATGGGCTAACACACACGAAAAATTGGAAAAATTTCCTAATTTCTATTGCGTCGCCAATAAAATGCTCCTAAACCCCTCTATAGCACCGCCGGGGCTACTGGAGTCGTTCCCCAGGTCGTTACGGACTCTACGATTGAATAATCCAAGAAAATTTAACCCGGACCCCCGGCACCTAAAAAATCCGTGGGCTAACACAAACGAAAAATTGGCAAAATCGCCTAATTCCTATTGTGTCGCTAATAAAATGCTCCTGAACCCCTCTATAGCGCCGCCGGGGCTACTGGAGTCGTTCCCTAGGTCGTTACGGATGTTACTATGGAAGAATCTAAGAAAATTTGACCCGAACCCCCGGCACCTAAAAAATCCGCAGGCTAACACACACAAAAAACTGGCAAAATCGCCTAATTCCTATTGCGCCGCCAATACAATGCTCCTAAACCCCTCTATAGCGCCGCCAGGGCAACTGGAGTCGTTCCACAGGTCGTTAAGGATGCTACTATAAAAGAATCCAAGAAAATTTGATCCAAAACCATGGCACCTAAAAAATCTGTGGGTTAACAGACACGAAAAACTAGCAAAATCGTCTAATTTCTAATGCGTCGCCAATAAAATGCTCCTAAACCCCTCTAAAGCGACCCCGGGGCTAGTGGAGTCGTTCCCCAGGTCGCTACGGATGCTACTATGGAAGACTCAATGAAAATTTGACCCGAACCCCCAGTACCTAAAACATTTGTGGGCTAACACACACGAAAAACTGGCAAAATTGCCTAATTCCTATTGTGTCGCCAATAAAATGCTCCTAAACCCCTCTATAGCGTCGCCGGGGCTATTGGAATCGTTCCCCAACTCGTTACGGACGCTAAATTGGAAGAATCCAAGAAAATCTGACCCAGACCCCTTGCACCTAAAAAATCTGTGGGCTAACACACACGAAAAATTGGCAAAATCCCTTAATTCCTATTGCATCGCCAATAAAATGCTCCTAAACCCCTTTAAAGCACAGCTGGGGCTACTGGAGTCGTTCCCCAGGTCGTTACGGACGCTACTATGGAAGAATCCAAGAAACCTTTACCCAAAGCCCCAGCACACAAAAATATCTGTGGGCTAACACACACAAAAAACTGGCAAAAATCGCCTAATTCCTATTCCGTCTCTAATAAAATGCTCCTAAACCCCTCTATAGCGCCTCTGGGGCTACTGGAGTCGTTCCCTTGGTTGTTACGAATGCTACTATGGAAGAATTCAAGAAAATTCGACCCGGACCCCCGGCATCTAAAAAATCTGTGGGCTAACACACACAAAAAACTGGCAAAATCGCCTAATTCCTATTGCGTCTCCAATAAAATTCTCCCAAACCCCTCTAAAGCACCGCCGGGGCTACTGGAGTCGTTCCCCAGGTCGTTACGGACTCTACGATTGAATATTCCAAGAAAATTTGACCCGTACCACCGGCACCTAAAAAATCCGTGGCTAACACAAACGAAAAACTGGCAAAATCGCCTAATTCCTATTGTGTTGCTAATAAAATGCTCCTAAACCCCTCTATAGCGCCGCCGGGGCTACTGGAGTCATTCCCTATGTCGTTACGAATGCTACTATGGACGAATTCAAGAAAATTGACCCGAACCTCCTTCACCTAAAAAATCCGTGGGCTAACACACACGAAAAACTGGCAAAATCGCCTAATTCCTATTGCGTCGCCAATAAAATGCTTCTAAACCCCTCTATAGCGCCGTCGGGGCTACTGGAGTCGTTCCCCAGGTCGTTACGGACGCTACTATAAAAGAATCCAAGTAAATTTGATCCGTACCCCCGGCACCTAAAAAATCCATGGGCTAACACACACGAAAAATTGGAAAAATTTCCTAATTTCTATTGCGTCGCCAATAAAATGCTCCTAAACCCCTTTATAGCACCGCCGAGGCTACTGGAGTCGTTCCCCAGGTCGTTACAGACGCTACTATAGAAGAATCCAAGAAAATTTGATACGAACCTCTGGCACGTAAAAAATCTGTGGGCTAACACACATAAAAAACTGGCAAAATCGCCTAATTTTAATTGCGTCTCCAATAAAATTCTCCCAAACCCCTCTAAAGCACCGCTGGGGCTACTGGAGTCGTTCCCCAGGTCGTTACGGACACTACAATTGAAGAATCCAAGAAAAATCAACCCGGACCCCCGGCACCTAAAAAATCCGTGGCTAACACAAACGAAAAACTGGCAAAATCGCCTAATTCCTATTGTGTTGCTAATAAAATGCTCCTAAACCCCTCTATAGCGCCGCCGGGGCTACTGGAGTCATTCCCTATGTCGTTACGAATGCTACTATGGACGAATTCAAGAAAATTGACCCGAACCTCCTTCACCTAAAAAATCCGTGGGCTAACACACACGAAAAACTGGCAAAATCGCCTAATTCCTATTGCGTCGCCAATAAAATGCTTCTAAAACCCTCTATAGCGCCGTCGGGGCTACTGGAGTCGTTCCCCAGGTCGTTACGGACGCTACTATAAAAGAATCCAAGTAAATTTGATCCGTACCCCCGGCACCTAAAAAATCCATGGGCTAACACACACGAAAAATTGGAAAAATTTCCTAATTTCTATTGCGTCGCCAATAAAATGCTCCTAAACCCCTTTATAGCACCGCCGAGGCTACTGGAGTCGTTCCCCAGGTCGTTACAGACGCTACTATAGAAGAATCCAAGAAAATTTGATACGAACCTCTGGCACGTAAAAAATCTGTGGGCTAACACACATAAAAAACTGGCAAAATCGCCTAATTTTAATTGCGTCTCCAATAAAATTCTCCCAAACCCCTCTAAAGCACCGCCGGGGCTACTGGAGTCGTTCCCCAGGTCGTTACGGACTCTACGATTGAATAATCCAAGAAAATTTGACCCGGACCCCCGGCACCTAAAAAATCCGTGGCTAACACAAACGAAAAACTGGCAAAATCGCCTAATTCCTATTGTGTTGCTAATAAAATGCTCCTAAACCCCTCTATAGCGCCGCCGGGGCTACTGGAGTCATTCCCTATGTCGTTACGAATGCTACTATGGACGAATTCAAGAAAATTGACCCGAACCTCCTTCACCTAAAAAATCCGTGGGCTAACACACACGAAAAACTGGCAAAATCGCCTAATTCCTATTGCGTCGCCAATAAAATGCTTCTAAACCCCTCTATAGCGCCGTCGGGGCTACTGGAGTCGTTCCCCAGGTCGTTACGGACGCTACTATAAAAGAATCCAAGTAAATTTGATCCGTACCCCCGGCACCTAAAAAATCCATGGGCTAACACACACGAAAAATTGGAAAAATTTCCTAATTTCTATTGCGTCGCCAATAAAATGCTCCTAAACCCCTTTATAGCACCGTCGAGGCTACTGGAGTCGTTCCCCAGGTCGTTACAGACGCTACTATAGAAGAATCCAAGAAAATTTGATACGAACCTCTGGCACGTAAAAAATCTGTGGGCTAACACACATAAAAAACTGGCAAAATCGCCTAATTTTAATTGCGTCTCCAATAAAATTCTCCCAAACCCCTCTAAAGCACCGCCGGGGCTACTGGAGTCGTTCCCCAGGTCGTTACGGACTCTACGATTGAATATTCCAAGAAAATTTGACCCGGACCCCCGGCACCTAAAAAATCCGTGGCTAACACAAACGAAAAACTGGCAAAATCGCCTAATTCCTATTGTGTTGCTAATAAAATGCTCCTAAACCCCTCTATAGCGCCGCCGGGGCTACTGGAGTCATTCCCTATGTCGTTACGAATGCTACTATGGACGAATTCAAGAAAATTGACCCGAACCTCCTTCACCTAAAAAATCCGTGGGCTAACACACACGAAAAACTGGCAAAATCACCTAATTCCTATTGCGTCGCCAATAAAATGCTTCTAAACCCCTCTATAGCGCCGTCGGGGCTACTGGAGTCGTTCCCCAGGTCGTTACGGAC
The DNA here is from genome assembly GCF_947179165.1 of Solanum dulcamara. Taxonomy (NCBI): domain Eukaryota; kingdom Viridiplantae; phylum Streptophyta; class Magnoliopsida; order Solanales; family Solanaceae; genus Solanum; species Solanum dulcamara. The sequence continues at coordinate 294,865 of NC_077241.1, read as the reverse complement.
GCTACTATAAAAGAATCCAAGTAAATTTGATCCGTACCCCCGGCACCTAAAAAATCCATGGGCTAACACACACGAAAAATTGGAAAAATTTCCTAATTTCTATTGCGTCGCCAATAAAATGCTCCTAAACCCCTTTATAGCACCGCCGAGGCTACTGGAGTCGTTCCCCAGGTCGTTTCAGACGCTACTATAGAAGAATCCAAGAAAATTTGATACGAACCTCTGGCACGTAAAAAATCTGTGGGCTAACACACATAAAAAACTGGCAAAATCGCCTAATTTTAATTGCGTCTCCAATAAAATTCTCCCAAACCCCTCTAAAGCACCGCCGGGGCTACTGGAGTCGTTCCCCAGGTCGTTACGGACTCTACGATTGAATATTCCAAGAAAATTTGACCCGGACCCCCGGCACCTAAAAAATCCGTGGCTAACACAAACGAAAAACTGGCAAAATCGCCTAATTCCTATTGTGTTGCTAATAAAATGCTCCTAAACCCCTCTATAGCGCCGCCGGGGCTACTGGAGTCATTCCCTATGTCGTTACGAATGCTACTATGGACGAATTCAAGAAAATTGACCCGAACCTCCTTCACCTAAAAAATCCGTGGGCTAACACACACGAAAAACTGGCAAAATCGCCTAATTCCTATTGCGTCGCCAATAAAATGCTTCTAAACCCCTCTATAGCGCCGTCGGGGCTACTGGAGTCGTTCCCCAGGTCATTACGGACGCTACTATAAAAGAATCCAATAAAATTTGATCCGTACCCCCGGCACCTAAAAAATCCATGGGCTAACACACACGAAAAATTGGAAAAATTTCCTAATTTCTATTGCGTCGCCAATAAAATGCTCCTAAACCCCTCTATAGCACCGCCGAGGCTACTGGAGTCGTTCCCCAGGTCGTTACGGACTCTACGATTGAATAATCCAAGAAAATTTAACCCGGACCCCCGGCACCTAAAAAATCCGTGGACTAACACAAACGAAAAATTGGCAAAATCGCCTAATTCCTATTGTGTCGCTAATAAAATGCTCCTAAACCCCTCTATAGCGCCGCCGGGGCTACTGGAGTCGTTCCCTAGGTCGTTACGAATGCTATTATGAAAGAATTCAAGAAAATTGACCCGAACCTCCTTCACCTAAAAAATCCGTGGGCACACACACACGAAAAACTGGCAAGATCGCCTAATTCCTATTGCGTCGCCAATAAAATGCTCCTAAACCCCTCTATAGCACCTCCGAGGCTACTGGAGTCGTTCCCCAGGTCGTTACAGACGCTACTATGGAAGAATCCAAGAAAATTCGACCCGCACCCCCGACACCTAAAAAATCCGTGGATTAACACACACGAAAAACTTGCAAAATCGCTTAATTCCTATTGCGCCGCCAATAAAATGCTCCTGAACCCCTCTAAAGAGCCGCCAGGGCTACTAGAGTCGTTCCCCAGGTCGTTACGGATGTTACTATGGAAGAATCTAAGAAAATATGACCCAAACCCCCGGCACCTAAAAAATCCGCGGGCTAACACACACGAAAAACTGGCAAAATCGCCTAATTCCTATTGCGTCGCCAATAAAATGCTCCTATACCCCTCTATAGCGCCGTCGGGGCTACTGGAGTCGTTTCCCAGGTCGTTACGGACGCTACTATTGAAGAATCCAAGAAAATTCGACCAGGACCCCCGGCACCTAAAAATTCTGTGGGCTAACACACACGAAAAGTTGGCAAAATTGCCTAATTTCTATTGCGTCGCTAATAAAATGCTCCTAAACCCCTCTATAGTACCGCCGGGGCTACTGGAGTCGTTCCCCAGGTCGTTACGGACTCTACTATGGAGGAATCCAAGAAAATTCAACACGGACCTCCTTCACCTAAAAAATCAATGGGCTAACACACACGAAAAACTGGCAAAATCGCCTAATTCATATTGCGTCGCCAATAAAATGCTCCTAAACCCCTCTATAGCGCCGTCGGGGCTAGTGGAGTCGTTTCCCAGGTCGTTATGGACGCTACTATTGAAGAATCTAAGAAAATTCGACCAGGACCCCCGGCACCTAAAAAATCTGTGGGCTAACACACACGAAAAACTAGCAAAATCGCCTAATTCCTATTACACCGCCAATAAAATGCTCCTAAACCCCTCTATAGCGCCGTCGGGGCTACTGGAGTCGTTTCCCAGGTCGTTACGGACGCTACTATTGAATAATCAAAGAAAATTCGACCAGGACCCCCGGCACCTAAAAAATCCGTGGGCTAACACACACGAAAAACTGGCAAAATTGCCTAATTTCTATTGCGTCGCCAATACAATCCTCTAAACCCCTCTATAGCGCCGTCGGGGCTACTGGAGTCGTTCCCTAGGTCGTTACGAATGCTACTATGGAAGAATTCAAGAAAATTAACCCGGACCTCCTTCACCTAAAAAATCCGTGGGCTAACACACACGAAAAACTGGCAAAATCGCCTAATTCCTATTGCGTCGCCAATAAAATGCTTCTAAACCCCTCTATAGCGCCGTCGGGGCTAATGGAGTCATTTTCCAGGTCATTACGGACGCTACTATTAAAGAATACAAGAAAATTCGACCAGCCCCCCGGCACCTAAAAAATCCGTGGGCTAACACACACGAAAAACTGACAAAATCGCCTAATTCCTATTGCGTCGCCAATAAAATGCTCCTAAACCCCTCTATAGCGCCGTCGGGGCTACTAGAGTCGTTTCCCAGGTCGTTACAGACACTACTGTTGAATAATCCAAGAAAATTCGACCAGGACCCCCGGCACCTAAAAATTCTATGGGCTAACACACACGAAATGTTGGCAAAATTGCCTAATTCCTATTGCGTCGCTAATAAAATGCTCCTAAACCCCTCTATAGTACCGCCGGGGCTACTGGAGTCGTTCCCCAGGTCGTTACGGACTCTACTATGGAGGAATCCAAGAAAATTCAACACGGACCTCCTTCACCTAAAAAATCCATGGGCTAACACACACGAAAAACTGGCAAAATCGCCTAATTCATATTGCGTCGCCAATAAAATGCTCCTAAACCCCTCTATAGCGCCGTCGGGGCTAGTGGAGTCGTTTCCCAGGTCGTTATGGACGCTACTATTGAAGAATCTAAGAAAATTCGACCAGGACCCCCGGCACCTAAAAAATCTGTGGGCTAACACACACGAAAAACTGGCAAAATCGCCTAATTCCTATTACGCCGCCAATAAAATGCTCCTAAACCCCTCTATAGCGCCGTCGGGGCTACTGGAGTCGTTTCCCAGGTCGTTACGGACGCTACTATTGAATAATCCAAGAAAATTCGACCAGGACCCCCGGCACCTAAAAAATCCGTGGGCTAACACACACGAAAAACTGGCAAAATTGCCTAATTTCTATTGCGTCGCCAATACAATCCTCTAAACCCCTCTATAGCGCCGTCGTGGCTACTGGAGTCGTTCCCTAGGTCGTTACGAATGCTACTATGGAAGAATTCAAGAAAATTTGACCCGGACCTCCTTCACCTAAAAAATCCATGGGCTAACACACACGAAAAACTGGCAAAATCGCCTAATTCCTATTGCGTCGCCAATAAAATGCTTCTAAACCCCTCTATAGCGCCGTAGGGGCTAATGGAGTCATTTTCCAGGTCATTACGGACGCTACTATTGAAGAATCCAAGAAAATTCGACCAGCCCCCCGGCACCTAAAAAATCCGTGGGCTAACACACACGAAAAACTGACAAAATCGCCTAATTCCTATTGCGTCGCCAATAAAATGCTCCTAAACCCCTCTATAGCGCCGTCGGGGCTACTGGAGTCGTTTCCCAGGTCGTTACGGACGCTACTATTGAATAATCCAAGAAAATTCGACCAGGACCCCCGGCACCTAAAAAATCCGTGGGCTAACACACACGAAAAACTGGCAAAATTGCCTAATTTCTATTGTGTCGCCAATACAATCCTCTAAACCCCTCTATAGCGCCGCCGGGGCAACTGGAGTCGTTCCACAGGTCGTTACGAACGCTACTATGGAAGAATCCAACAAAATTCAACCCGGACTCTTGGTACCTAAAAAATCCTTATGCTAATACACACAAAAAACTTGCAAAATTGCCTAATTTCTATTGCGTCGCCAATAAAATGATCCTAAACCCCTCTAAAGCGACGCCGGAGCTACTGGAGTCGTTCCCCAAGTCGTTACAGACGCTACTATGGAAGAATCCAAGAAAATTCGACCCGCACCCCCGATACCTAAAAAATCTGTGGGCGTTAATACACGAAAAAATAGCAAAATCGCCTAATTCCTATTACATCGCCAATAAAATGCTCCTAAACCCCTCTACAGCGCCGCCGGGGCTACTGGAGTCGTTCTCCAGGTCGTTACGGACACTACTATAGAAGAATCCTAGAAAATGTAACCCAAACCCCCGGCACCTAAAAAATTTGTAGGCTAACACACACGAAAAACTGGCAAAATTACCTAATTCCTATTGCGTCGCCAATAAAATGCTCCTAAACCACTCTAAAGCGCCATCGTGGCTACTGGAGTCGTTCCCCAGGTTGTTACGAATGCTACTATGGAAGAATCCAAGAAAATTCGACCCGGACCCCCGGCACCCAAAATATCTGTGGGCTAACACACACGAAAAAGTGGCAAAATTGCTTAATTCCTATTGCGCCGACAATAAAATGTTCCAAATCCCTCTAAAGCGCCGCCGGGGCTACTGGTGTCGTTCCCCAGGTCGTTACGAATGCTACTATGGAAGAATTCAAGAAAATTTGACCCGGACTCCCTTCACCTAAAAAATCTGTGGGCTAACACAGACGAAAAACTGGAAAAATCGCCTATTTCCTATTGCATCACCAATAAAATGCTCCTAAACCCCTCTATAGCATCGTCGGGTCTACTGGAGTCATTCCCCAGATCGTTACGGACGCTACTATGAAAGCATGGATGAAAATTCCACCCGGACCCCCGGCACCTAAAAAATCCGCGGGCTAACACACAAGAAATACTGGCAAAATCACCTAATTCCTATTGCGTCGCCAATAAAATGCTCCTAAACCACTCAAAAGCGCCATCAGGGCTACGATAGTCATTCCCCAGGTCGTTACGGAAGCTACTATGGAAGAATAGAAGAAATTTCGACTCAGACCCCCGGCACCTGAAAAATCTGTGGGCTAACACACACAAAAAATTGGCAAAATCGCCTAATTCCTATTGCGTCTCTAATAAAATGCTCCTAAACCCCTCTAAAGAGCCTCCGGGGCTACAGAAGTCGTTCCCTAGGTCGTTACGGACGCTACTATTTAAGAATTCAAGAAAATTCGACCCGGACCCCCGGCACCTAAAAAATCTGTGGGCTAACACACACAAAAAACTAGCAAAATCGCCTAATTCCTATTGCGTCTCTAATAAAATTCTCCCAAACCCCTCTAAAGCACCGTCGGGGCTACTGGAGTCGTTCCCCAGGTCGTTACGGACGCTACTATTGAAGAATCCAAGAAAATTCGACAAGGACCCCCGGCACCTAAAAATTCTGTGGGCTAACACACACGAAAAGTTGGCAAAATTGCCTAATTCCTATTGCGTCGCTAATAAAATGCTCCTAAACCCCTCTATATTACCGCCGGGGCTACTGGAGTCCTTCCCCAGGTCGTTACGGACTCTACTATGGAGGAATCCAAGAAAATTCAACACGGACCTCCTTCACCTAAAAAATCCATGGGCTAACACACACGAAAAACTGGCAAAATCGCCTAATTCCTATTGCGTCGCCAATAAAATGCTCCTAAACCCCTCTATAGCGCCGTCGGGGCTGGTGGAGTCGTTTCCCAGGTCGTTACGGATGCTACTATTGAAGAATCTAAGAAAATTCGACCAGGACCCCCGGCACCTAAAAAATCTGTGGGCTAACACACACGAAAAACTGGCAAAATCGCCTAATTCCTATTATGCCGCCAATACAATGCTCCTAAACCCCTCTATAGCGCCGCCAGGGCAACTGGAGTCGTTCCACAGGTCGTTACGGACACTACTATGGAAGAATCCAACAAAATTCAACCCGGACTCTCGGCACCTAAAAAATCCTTACGCTAATACACACGAAAAACTTGCAAAATTGCCTAATTTCTATTGCGTCGCCAATAAAATGCTCCTAAACCCCTCTAAAGCGACGCCGGGGCTAGTGGAGTCGTTCCCCAGGTCGTTACGGATGCTACTATGGAAGACTCAATGAACATTTGGCCCGAACCCCCGGTACCTAAAACATTTGTGGGCTAACACACACGAAAAACTGGCAAAATTCCCTAATTCCTATTGTGTCGTCAATAAAATGCTCCTAAACCCCTCTATAGCATCGCCGGGGCTACTGGAATCGTTCCCCAACTTGTTACGGACGCTACTTTGGAAGAATCCAAGAAAATTTGACACGAACCTCTGGCACGTAAAATTCCTATTGCGTCTCTAAAAAAATGCTCCTAAACCCCTCTATAGCACCTCCGGGGCTACTATAGTCGTTCCCTTGGTTGTTACGAATGCTACTAAGGAAGAATTCAAGAAAATTCGACCCGGACCCCCGGCATCTAAAATATCTGTGGGCTAACACACACAAAAAATTGGCAAAATCGCCTAATTCCTATTGCGTCTCCAATAAAATTCTCCCAAACCCCTCTAAAGCACCGTCGGGGCTACTGGAGTCGTTCCCCAGGTCGTTACGGACTCTACGATTGAATAATCCAAGAAAATTTGACCCGAACCCCCGGCACCTAAAAAATCCGTGGGCTAACACAAACGAAAAACTGGCAAAATCGCCTAATTCCTATTGTGTCGCTAATGAAATGCTCCTAAACCCCTCTATAGCGCCGCTGGGGCTACTGGAGTCGTTCCCTAGGTCGTTACGAATGCTACTATGGAAGAATTCAAGAAAATTGACCCGGACCTCCTTCACCTAAAAAATCCGTGGGCTAACACACACGAAAAACTGGCAAAATCGCCTAATTCCTATTGCGTCGCCAATAAAATGCTTCTAAACCCCTCTATAGCGCCGTCGGGGCTAATGGAGTCATTTTCCAGGTCATTACGGACGCTACTATTGAAGAATCCAAGAAAATTCAACCAGCCCCCCGGCACCTAAAAAATCCGTGGGCTAACACACACGAAAAATTGGCAAAATCGCCTAATTCCTATTGCGTCGCCAATAAAATGCTCCTAAACCCCTCTATAGCGCCGTCGGGGCTACTAGAGTCGTTTCCTAGGTCGTTACGGACGCTACTATTGAAGAATCCAAGAAAATTCGACCTGGACCCCCGGCACCTAAAAAATCCGTGGGCTAACACACACGAAAAACTGGCAAAATTGCCTAATTTCTATTGCGTCGCCAATACAATCCTCTAAACCCCTCTATAGCGCCGCCGGGGCAACTGGAGTCGTTCCACAGGTCGTTACGAACGCTACTATGGAAGAATCCAACAAAATTCAACCCGGACTCTTGGCACCTAAAAAATCCTTATGCTAATACACACAAAAAACTTGCAAAATTGCCTAATTTCTATTGCGTCGCCAATAAAATGATCCTAAACCCCTCTAAAGCGACGCCGGGGCTACTGGAGTCGTTCCCCAAGTTGTTACAGACGCTATGGAAGAATCCAAGAAAATTCGACCCGCACCCCTGATACCTAAAAAATCTGTGGGCGTTAATACACGAAAAAATAGCAAAATCGCCTAATTCCTATTGCATCGCCAATAAAATGCTCCTAAACCCCTCTACAGAGCCGCCGTGGCTACTGGAGTCGTTCTCCAGGTCGTTACGGACACTACTATAGAAGAATCCTAGAAAATGTAACCCAAACCCCCGGCACCTAAAAAATCTGTAGGCTAACACACACGAAAAACTGGCAAAATTACCTAATTCCTATTGCGTCGCCAATAAAATGATCCTAAACCACTCTAAAGCGCCATCGTGGCTACTGGAGTCGTTCCCTAGGTTGTTATGAATGCTACTATGGAAGAATCCAAGAAAATTCGACCCGGACCCCCGGCACCCAAAATATCTGTGGGCTAATATACACGAAAAGGTGGCAAAATTGCTTAATTCCTATTGCGCCGACAATAAAATGCTCCTAAATCCTTCTAAAGCGCCGCCGGGGCTACTAGCGTCGTTCCCCAGGTCGTTACGAATGCTACTATGGAAGAATTCAAGAAAATTTGACCCGGACTCCTTTCACCTAAAAAATCTGTGGGCTAACACAGACGAAAAACTGGCAAAATCGCCTATTTCCTATTACATCAACAATAAAATGCTCCTAAACCCCTCTATAGCATCGTCGGGTCTACTGGAGTCATTCCCCAGATCGTTACGGATGCTACTATGAAAGCATGGATGAAAATTCCACCCGGACCCCCGGCACCTAAAAAATCCGCGGGCTAACACACAAGAAATAATGGCAAAATCACCTAATTCCTATTGCGTCGCCAATAAAATGCTCCTAAACCACTCAAAAGCGCCATCAGGGCTACGATAGTCGTTCCCCAGGTCGTTACAGAAGCTACTATGGAAGAATGGAAGAAATTTCGACTCAGACCCCCGGCACCTGAAAAATCCGTGGGCTAACACACACAAAAAATTGGCAAAATCGCCTAATTCCTATTGCGTCTCTAATAAAATGCTCCTAAACCCCTTTAAAGCGCCTCCGGGGCTACAGAAGTCGATCCCTAGGTCGTTACGGACGCTACTATTTAAGAATCCAAGAAAATTCGACCCAGACCCCCGGCACCTGAAAAATCTGTGGGCTAACATACACAAAAAACTGGCAAAATTGCCTAATTCCTATTGCGTCTCCAATAAAATTCTCCCAAACCCCTCTAAAGCACCGTCGGGGCTACTGGAGTCGTTCCCCAGGTCGTTACGGACTCTACTATTGAATAATCCAAGAAAATTTGACCCGGACCCCCGGCACCTAAAAAATCCGTGGGCTAACGCAAACGAAAAACTGGCAAAATCGCCTAATTCCTATTGTATCGCTAATAAAATGCTCCTAAACCCCTCTATAGCGCCGCCGGGGCTACTGGAGTCGTTCCCTAGGTCGTTACGAATTCTACTATGGAAGAATTCAAGAAAATTGACCCGGACCTCCTTCACCTAAAAAATCCGTGGGCTAACACACACGAAAAACTGGCAAAATCGTCTAATTCCTATTGCGTCGCCAATAAAATGCTTCTAAACCCCTCTATAGCGCCGTCGGGGCTAATGGAGTCATTTTCCAGGACATTACGGATGCTACTATTGAAGAATCCAAGAAAATTCGACCAGCCCCCCGGCACCTAAAAAATTCATGGGATAACACACACGAAAAACTGGCAAAATCGCCTAATTCCTATTGCGTCGCCAATAAAATGCTCCTAAACCCCTCTATAGCGCCGTCGGGGCTACTGGAGTCGTTTCCCAGGTCGTTACGGACGCTACTATTGAAGAATCCAAGAAAATTCGACCAGGACCCCCGGCACTTAAAAAATCCATGGGCTAACACACACGAAAAAACTCACAAAATTGCCTAATTCCTATTGCGTCGCCAATACAATCCTCTATAACCCTCTATAGTGCCGCCGGGGCAACTGGAGTCGTTCCACAGGTCGTTACGAACGCTACTATGGAAGAATCCAACAAAATTCAACCCGGACTCTTGGCACCTAAAAAATCCTTATGCTAATACACACGAAAAACTTGCAAAATTGCCTAATTTCTATTGCGTCGCCAATAAAATGCTCCTAAACTTCTCTAAAGCGACGCCGAGGCTACTGGAGTCGTTCCCCAGGTCGTTACGGACGCTACTATGGATGAATCCAAGAAAATTCGACCCGCACCCCCGACACCTAAAAAATCTGTAGGCTAACACACACGAAAAACTAGCAAAATTACCTAATTCCTATTGTGTCGCCAATAAAATGCTCCTAAACCACTCTAAAGCGCCATCGTGGCTACTGGAGTCGTTCCCCAGGTTGTTACGAATGCTACTATGGAAGAATCCAAGAAAATTCGACCCGGACCCTCGGCACCCAAAATATCTGTGGGCTAACACACACGAAAAAGTGGCAAAATTGCTTAATTCCTATTGCGCCGACAATAAAATGCTCCTAAATCCCTCTAAAGCGCCGCCGGGGCTACTGGCGTCGTTCCCCAGGTCGTTACGAATGCTACTATGGAAGAATTCAAGAAAATTTGACCCAGACTCCCTTCACCTAAAAAATCTGTGGGCTAACACAGACGAAAAACTGGCAAAATTGCCTATTTCCTATTGCGTCACCAATAAAATGCTCCTAAACCCCTCTATAGCATCGCCGGGGCTACTGGAGTCATTCCCCAGGTCGTTACGGACGCTACTATGAAAGCATGGATGAAAATTCCACCCGGACCCCCGGCACCTAAAAAATCTGCGGGCTAACACACAAGAAATATTGGCAAAATCACCTAATTCCTATTGCGTCGCCAATAAAATGCTCCTAAACCACTCAAAAGTGCCATCAGGGCTACGATAGTCGTTCCCCAGGTCGTTACGGAAGCTACTATGGAAAAATGGAAGAAATTTCGACTCAGACCCCCGGCATTTGAAAAATCCGTAGGCTAACACACACAAAAAATTGGCAAAATCGCCTAATTCCTATTGCGTCTCTAATAAAATGCTCCTAAACCCCTCTAAAGCGTCGTCGGGGCTACAGAAGTCGTTCCCTAGGTCGTTACGGACGCTACTATTTAAGAATCCAAGAAATTTTGACCCGGACCCCCGGCACCTAAAAAATCCGTGGGCTAACACACACGAAAAACTGGCAAAATCGCCTAATTCCTATTGCGTCGCCAATAAAATGCTTCTAAAGCCCTCTATAGCGCCGTCGGGGCTACTGGAGTCGTTTCCCAGGTCATTACGGACGCTACTATTGAAGAATCCAAGAAAATTCGACCAGGTCCCCCGGCACCTAAAAAATCTGTGGGCTAACACACACGAAAAACTGGCAAAATCGCCTAATTCCTATTGCGTCGCCAATAAAATGCTCCTAAACCCCTCTATAGCGCCGTCGGGGCTACTGGAGTCGTTTCCCAGGTCGTTACGGATGCTACTATTGAAGAATCCAAGAAAATTCGACCAGGACCCCCGGCACCTAAAAAATCCGTGGTCTAACATACACGAAAAACTGGCAAAATCGCCTAATTCCTATTGCGCCGCCAATACAATGCTCCTAAACCCCTCTATAGCGCCGCCAGGGCAACTGGAGTCGTTCCACAGGTCGTTACGAACGCTACTATGGAAGAATCCAACAAAATTCAACCCGGAATCTTGGCACCTAAAAAATCGTTACGCTAATACACACGAAAAACTTGCAAAATTGCCTAATTTCTATTGCGTCGCCAATAAAATGCTCCTAAACCCCTCTAAAGCAACGCCGGGGCTACTGGAGTCGTTCCCCAGGTCGTTACGGACGCTACTATGGAAGAATCCAAGAAAATTCGACCCGCACCCCCGACACCTAAAAAATCTGTGGGCGTTAATACACGAAAAAATAGCAAAATCGCCTAATTCCTATTGCATCGCCAATAAAATGCTCCTAAACCCCTCTACAGCGCCGCCGGGGCTACTGGAGTCGTTCTCCAGGTCGTTACGGACACTACTTTAGAAGAATCCAAGAAAATTTAACCCAAACCCTCGGCACCTAAAAAATCTGTAGGCTAACACACACGAAAAACTGGTAAAATTACCTAATTCCTATTGCGTCGCCAATAAAATGCTCCTAAACCACTCCAAAGCGCCATCGTGGCTACTGGAGTCATTCCCCAGGTTGTTACGAATGCTACTATTGAAGAATCCAAGAAAATTCGACCCGGACCCCCGGCACCCAAAATATCTGTGGGCTAACACACACGAAAAAGTGGCAAAATTGCTTAATTCCTATTGCGCCGTCAATAAAATGCTCCTAAATCCCTCTAAAGCGCCACCGGAGCTACTGGAGTCGTTCCCCAGGTCGTTACAAATGCTACTATGGAACAATTCAAGAAAATTTGACCCGGACTCCCTTCACCTAAAAAATTCGTGAGCTAACACACACGAAAAATTGGCAAAATCGCCTAATTCCTATTGCATCGCCAATAAAATGCTCTTAAACCCCTCTAAAGCGCCGCCGGGGCTACTGGAGTCGTTACCCAGGTCGTTACGGATGCTACTATGGAATAATCCAAGAAATTTGGACCCGTACCCCCGGTACCTAAAATATCCGTGGGCTAACACACACGAAAAAGTGGCAAAATTGCCTAATACCTATTGCGCCACCAATAAAATACTCCTAAACTCCTCTATAGCATCGCCGGGGCTACTGGAGTGTTTCCCCAGGTCGTTACGGACGCTCCTATGGAAGAATCCAAGAAAATTTAACCCGAACCCTTGGCACCTAAAATATCCGTGAGTTAACACACACAAAAAATTGGCAAAATCGCCTAAATCTTATTACGTCGCCTATAAAATGTTCCTAAGTCACTCTATAGCGCTGCCGGGTCTACTGGAGTCATTCCCCAGGTCGTTACGGACGCTACCATGGAAGAATCCAAGAAAATTTGACCCAGACCCCCGGCACCTAAAATATTCGTGGGCTAACACACACGAAAAAGTGGTAAAATTGCCTAATTCCTATTGTGTCGACAATAAAATGCTCCTAAACCCCTCTATAGTGCCGCCGGGGCTACTGGAGTCGTTCCCCAGGTCGTTACATACGCTACTATGGAAGAATCCAAGAAAATTCGACCCGCACCCCCGGCACTTAAAATATCCGTGGGCTAACACACACGAAAAAGTGGTAAAATTGCCTAATTCCTATTGCATCGACAATAAAATGCTCCTAAACCCCTCTATAGTGCCGCCGGGGTTACTGGAGTTGTTCCCCAGGTCGTTATAGACGCTACTATGGAAGAATCCAAGAAAATTCGACCCGCACCCCCGGCACTTAAAATATCCATGGGCTAACACACACGAAAAAGTGGCAAAATTTTGCATAATTCCTATTGCGCCGCCAATAAAATGCTCCTAAACCCCTCTATAGCATTGCCGAGGCTGCTGGATTCATTCCTTAGGTCGTTACGGATGTTACAATGGAAGAATCCAAGAAATTTAGACAAGGCCCCCGGCATATAAAAAATCCGTGGGCTAACACACACAAAAAAATGGCAAAATCACCTAATTCCTATTGCGTCCCAATAAGCCCCTCTAAAGCGCCGTCGGGGCTACTGGAGTCGTTCCCCAGGTCGTTACGGACGTCACTATGGTAGAATCAAAGAAAATTTGAACCGGACCCTCGACACCTAAAAAATCCGTGGGAAAACATACACGAAAAACTTGCAAAATTGCCTAATTCCTATTGCATCGCCAATAAAATGCTCCTAACCCCCTCTAAAGTGCCGCCGGGGCTGCTGGAGTCGTTCCCCAGGTCGTTACAGACGCTACTATGGACGAATCCAAGAATATTCGACCCGGACCCCCGGCACCTAAAAATTCTGTGGCTAACACACACGAAAAACTAGCAAAATCGCCTAATTCCTATTGCGTCGCTAATAAAATGCTCCTAAACCTCTCTATAGTGCCGTCGGGGCTATTGGAGTCGTTCCCCAGGTCGTTACGGATGCTAATATGGAAGAATCCAAGAAAATTCGACACGGACCCACCGGCACGTAAAAAATCCATGGGCTAACAAACACGAAAAACTGGCAAAATCGCCTAATGCCTATTGCGTCTCTAATAAAATGCTCCTAAACCCCTATAAAGCACCTCTGGGGCTACTGGAGTCATTTCTTAAGTTGTTACGGACGCTACTATGGAAAAATCCAACAAAATTTGACCCGGACCCCCGACACCTAAAATATCTGTGGGCTAACACACACGAAAAAGTGGCAAAATTGCCTAATTCCTATTGCGCCGCCAATAAAATGCTCCTAAACCCCTCTATAGCGCCGTCGGGGCTGCTGGAGTCGTTCCCCAGGTCGGTACGGATGCTACAATAGAAGAATCCAAGAAATTTAGACAAGGCCCCCCCGGCATGGAAAAATCTGTGGGCTAACACACACGAAAAACTAGAAAAATTGCCTAATTTCTATTGCGTCGCCAATAAAATGCTCTTAAACACCCCTATAGAATCGTCGGGGCTACTGGAGTCATTCCCCAGGTCGTTACGGACGCTACTATGGAAGAATCCAAGAAAATTCGACCCGGACCCCCGGCACCTAAAAAATCTGTGGGCAAACATACACGAAAAACTGGCAAAATCGCATAATTCCTATTGCGCCGCCAATAAAATGCTCCTAAACCCCTCTAAAGCACCGCCGGTGCTACTGGAGTCATTCCCCAGGTCGTTACGGACACTACAATGGAAGATTCAAAGAAATTTCGACACGGCTCCCTTGCACGTAAAAATTCTGTGGGCTAACACACACGAAAAACTGGCAAAATCGCCTAAATCCTATTGCATCTCAAATAAAATGCTCCTATACCCCTCTAAAGCGCCGCTGTGGCTACTGGAGTCGTTTTCCAGGTCGTTACGGACGCAACTATGGAAGAATCCAAGAAAATTTGACTCGTACCCCCAGCACCTAAAAATTCCGTGGGCTGACACACACGAAAAACTGGCAAAATTGCCTAATTCCTTTTGCGTCGCCAATAAAATGCTCCTGAACCCCTCTATAGCGCCGCTGGGGCTATTGGAGTCGTTGCCCAGGTCGTTACGGATGCTACTATTGAAGAATCCAAGAAAATTCGACCCGAACCCCCGGCACCTAAAATATCCGTGGGCTAACACACAAGAAAAAGTGGAAAAATTGCCTAATTCCTATTGCGCCGCCAATAAAATGCTCTTAAAACCCTCTATAGCACCGCCGGGGATGCTGAAGTCGTTCCCCAGGTCGTTACGGATGCTACAATGGAAGAATACAAGAAATTTAGACACGGCCCCCCGGCATGTAAAAAATCTGTGGGCTAACACAAACAAAAAACTAGCAAAATAGCCTAATTTCTATTGCGTCGCCAATAAAATGCTCTTAAATCCCTCTATAGCACCGCCGGGGCTACTAGAGTTGTTCCCCAGGTCGTTATGGACGCTACTATGGAAGAATCCAAGAAAATTCGACCCGCACCCCCGGCACCTAAAATATATGTGGGCTAACAAACACAAAAAAGTGGCAAAATTGCCTAATTCCTATTGCGTCTCTAATAAAATGATTCTAAAACCCTCTAAAGCACCGCCGGGGCTACTGGAGTCGTTCCCCAAGTCGTTACGAACGCTACTATGGAAGAATCCAACAAAATTCAACCCGGACTCTTGGCACCTAAAAAATCCTTATGATAATACACACGAAAAACTTGCAAAATTGCCTAATTTCTATTGCGTCGCCAATAAAATGCTCCTAAACTTCTCTAAAGCGACGCCGGGGCTACTGGAGTCGTTCCCCAGGTCGTTACAGATGCTACTATGGAAGAATCCAAGAAAATTCGACCTGCACCCCCGACACCTAAAAAATCTGTGGGCGTTAATACACGAAAAAATAGCAAAATCGCCTAATTCCTATTGCATCGCCAATAAAATGCTCCTAAACCCCTCTACAGCGCCGCCGGGGCTACTGGAGTCGTTCCCCAGGTCGTTACGGACACTACTATAGAAGAATCCTAGAAAATTTAACCCAAACCCCCGGCACCTAAAAAATCTGTAGGCTAACACACACGAAAAACTGGCAAAATTACCTAATTCCTATTGCGTCGCCAATAAAATGCTCCTAAACCACTCTAAAGCGCCATCGTGGCTACTGGAGTCGTTCCCCAGATTGTTACGAATGCTACTATGGAAGAATCCAAGAAAATTCGACCCGGACCCCCGGCACCCAAAATATCTGTGGGCTAACACACACGAAAAAGTGGCAAAATTGCTTAATTCCTATTGCGCTGACAATAAAATGCTCCTAAATCCCTCTAAAGCGCCGCCGGGGCTACTGGCGTCGTTCCCCAGGTCGTTACGAATGCTACTATGGAAGAATTCAAGAAAATTTGACCCGGACTCCCTTCACCTAAAAAATCTGTGGGCTAACACAGACGAAAAACTGGCAAAATCGCCTATTTCCTATTGCGTCACCAATAAAATGCTCCTAAACCCCTCTATAGCATCGCCGGGGCTACTGGAGTCATTCCCCAAGTCGTTACGGACGCTACTATGAAAGCATGGATGAAAATTCCACCCGGACCCCCGGCACCTAAAAAATCTGCGGGCTAACACACAAGAAATACTGGCAAAATCACCTAATTCCTATTGTGTCGCCAATAAAATGCTCCTAAACCACTCAAAAGCGCCATCAGGGCTACGATAGTCGTTCCCCAGGTCGTTACGGAAGCTACTATGGAAGAATGGAAGAAATTTCGACTCGGACCCCCGGCATCTGAAAAATCCATGGGCTAACACACACAAAAAATTGGCAAAATCGCCTAATTCCTATTGCGTCTCTAATAAAATGCTCCTAAACCCCTCTAAAGCGTCGTCGGGGCTACAGAAGTCGTTCCCTAGGTCGTTACAGACGCTACTATTTAAGAATCCAAGAAATTTCGACTCGGACCCCCGGCACCTGAAAAATCTGTGGGCTAACACACACAAAAAACTGGCAAAATCGTCTAATTCCTATTGCGTTCCCAATAAAATTCTCCCAAACCCCTCTAAAGCACCGCCGGGGCTACTAGAGTCGTTCCCCAGGTCGTTACGGACTCTACGATTGAATAGTCTAAGAAAATTTGACCCAGACCCCCGGCACCTAAAAAATCCATGGGCTAACACACACGAAAAACTGGCAAAATCGCCTAATTCCTATTGCGTCGCCAATAAAATGCTCCTAAACCCCTCTATAGCGCCGTCGGGGCTACTGGAGTCGTTTCCCAGGTCGTTACGGACGCTACTATTGAAGAATCCAATAAAATTCGACCAGGACCCCCGGCACCTAAAAAATCTGTGGTCTAACATACACGAAAAACTGGCAAAATCACCTAATTCCTATTGCGCCGCCAATACAATGCTCCTAAACCCCTCTATAGCGCCGCCAGGGCAACTGGAGTCGTTCCACAGGTCGTTACGAACGCTACTATGGAAGAATCCAACAAAATTCAACCCGGAATCTTGGCACCTAAAAAATCGTTACGCTAATACACACGAAAAACTTGCAAAATTGCCTAATTTCTATTGCGTCGCCAATAAAATGCTCCTAAACCCCTCTAAAGCAACGCCGGGCTACTGGAGTCGTTCCCCATGTCGTTACGGACGCTACTATGGAAGAATCCAAGAAAATTCGACCCGCACCCCCGACACCTAAAAAATCTGTGGGCGTTAATACACGAAAAAATAGCAAAATTGCCTAATTCCTATTGCATCGCCAATAAAATGCTCCTAAACCCCTCTACAGCGCCGCCGGGGCTACTGGAGTCGTTCTCCAGGTCGTTACGGACACTACTATAGAAGAATCCAAGAAAATTTAACCAAACCCTCGGCACCTAAAAAATCTGTAGGCTAACACACACGAAAAACTAGCAAAATTACCTAATTCCTATTGCGTCGCCAATAAAATGCTCCTAAACCACTCCAAAGCGCCATCGTGGCTACTGGAGTCGTTCCCCAGGTTGTTACGAATGCTACTATTGAAGAATTCAAGAAAATTCGACTAGGACCCCCGGCACCTAAAAAATCTGTGGTCTAACATACACGAAAAACTGGCAAAATCACCTAATTCCTATTGCGCCGCCAATACAATGCTCCTAAACCCCTCTATAGCGCCGCCAGGGCAACTGGAGTCGTTCCACAGGTCGTTACAAACGCTACTATGGAAGAATCCAACAAAATTCAACCCGGAATCTTGGCACCTAAAAAATCGTTACGCTAATACACACGAAAAACTTGCAAAATTGCCTAATTTCTATTGCGTCGCCAATAAAATGCTCCTAAACCCCTCTAAAGCAACGCCGGGCTACTGGAGTCGTTCCCCATGTCGTTACGGACGCTACTATGGAAGAATCCAAGAAAATTCGACCCGCACCCCCGACACCTAAAAAATCTGTGGGCGTTAATACACGAAAAAATAGCAAAATTGCCTAATTCCTATTGCATCGCCAATAAAATGCTCCTAAACCCCTCTACAGCGCCACCGGGGCTACTGGAGTCGTTCTCCAGGTCGTTACGGACACTACTATAGAAAAATCCAAGAAAATTTAACCCAAACCCTCGGCACCTAAAAAATCTGTAGGCTAACACACACGAAAAACTGGCAAAATTACCTAATTCCTATTGCGTCGCCAATAAAATGCTCCTAAACCACTCCAAAGCGCCATCGTGGCTACTGGAGTCGTTCCCTAGGTTGTTATGAATGCTACTATTGAAGAATCCAAGAAAATTCGACCCGGACCCCCGGCACCCAAAATATCTGTGGGCTAATATACACGAAAAAGTGGCAAAATTGCTTAATTCCTATTGCGCCGACAATAAAATGCTCCTAAATCCCTCTAAAGCGCCACCGGAGCTACTGGAGTCGTTCCCCAGGTCATTACGAATGCTACTATGGAACAATTCAAGAAAATTTGACCCGGACTCCCTTCACCTAAAAAATCCGTGAGCTAACACACACGAAACATTGGCAAAATCGCCTAATTCCTATTGCATCGCCAATAAAATGCTCTTAAACCCCTCTAAAGCGCCGCCGGGGCTACTGGAGTCGTTCCCCAGGTCGTTACGGATGCTACTATGGAATAATCCAAGAAATTTGGACCCGTACCCCCGGTACCTAAAATATCCGTGGGCTAACACACACGAAAAAGTGGCAAAATTGCCTAATACCTATTGCGCCACCAATAAAATACTCCTAAACTCCTCTATAGCATCGCCGGGGCTACTGGAGTGTTTCCCCAGGTCGTTACGGACGCTCCTATGGAAGAATCCAAGAAAATTTAACCCGAACCCTTGGCACCTAAAATATCTGTGAGTTAACACACACAAAAAATTGGCAAAATCGCCTAAATCTTATTACGTCGTCTATAAAATGTTCCTAAGTCCCTCTATAGCGCTGCCGGGTCTACTGGAGTCATTCCCCAGGTCGTTACGGACGCTACCATGGAAGAATCCAAGAAAGTTCGACCCAGACCCCCGGCACCTAAAATATTCGTGGGCTAACACACACGAAAAAGTGGTAAAATTGCCTAATTCCTATTGTGTCGACAATAAAATGCTCCTAAACCCCTCTATAGTGCCGCCGGGGCTACTGGAGTCGTTCCCCAGGTCGTTACATACGCTACTATGGAAGAATCCAAGAAAATTCAACCCGCACCCCCGGCACTTAAAATATCCGTGGGCTAACACACACGAAAAAGTGGTAAAATTGCCTAATTCCTATTGCGTCGACAATAAAATGCTCCTAAACCCCTCTATAGTGCCGCCGGGGCTACTGGAGTCGTTCCCCAGGTCGTTATAGACGCTACTATGGAAGAATCCAAGAAAATTCGACCCGCACCCCCGGCACTTAAAATATCCATGGGCTAACACACACGAAAAAGTGGCAAAAATTTGCATAATTCCTATTGCGCCGCCAATAAAATGCTCCTAAACCCCTCTATAGCATCGCCGAGGCTACTGGATTCATTTCTTAGGTCGTTACGGATGTTACAATGGAAGAATCCAAGAAATTTAGACAAGGCCCCCGGCATATAAAAAATCCGTGGGCTAACACACACGAAAAAATGGCAAAATCACCTAATTCCTATTGCGTCCCAATAAGCCCCTCTAAAGCACCGTCGGGGCTACTGGAGTCTTTCCCCAGGTCGTTACGGACGTCACTATGGTATAATCAAAGAAAATTTGAACCGGACCCTCGACACCTAAAAAATCCGTGGGAAAACATACACGAAAAACTTGCAAAATTGCCTAATTCCTATTGCATCGCCAATAAAATGCTCCTAACCCCCTCTAAAGTGCCGCCGTGGCTGCTGGAGCCGTTCCCCAGGTCGTTACAGACGCTACTATGGACGAATCCAAGAATATTCGACCCGGACCCCCGGCACCTAAAAATTCTGTGGCTAACACACACGAAAAACTAGCAAAATCGCCTAATTCCTATTGCGTCGCTAATAAAATGCTCCTAAACCTCTCTATAGTGCCGTCGGGGCTATTGGAGTCGTTCCCCAGGTCGTTACGGATGCTAATATGGAAGAATCCAAGAAAATTCGACACGGACCCACCGGCACGTAAAAAATCAATGGGCTAACAAACACGAAAAACTGGCAAAATCGCCTAATGCCTATTGCGTCTCTAATAAAATGCTCCTAAACCCCTATAAAGCACCGCTGGGGCTACTGGAGTCATTTCTTAAGTTGTTACGGACGCTACTATGGAAAAATCCAATAAAATTCGACCCGGACCCCCGACACCTAAAATATCTGTGGGCTAACACACACGAAAAAGTGGCAAAATTGCCTAATTCCTATTGCGCCGCCAATAAAATGCTCCTAAACCCCTCTATAGCGCCGTCGGGGCTGCTGGAGTCGTTCCCCAGGTCGGTACGGATGCTACAATAGAAGAATCCAAGAAATTTAGACAAGGCCCCCCCCGGCATGGAAAAATCTGTGGGCTAACACACACGAAAAACTGGAAAAATTGCCTAATTTCTATTGCGTCGCCAATAAAATGCTCTTAAACACCCCTATAGAATCGTCGGGGCTATTGGAGTCATTCCCCAGGTCGTTACGGACGCTACTATGGAAGAATCCAAGAAAATTCGACCTGGACCCCCGGCACCTAAAAAATCTGTGGGCAAACATACACGAAAAACTGGCAAAATCGCGTAATTCCTATTGCGCCGCCAATAAAATGCTCCTAAACCCCTCTAAAGCACCGCCGGTGCTACTGGAGTCATTCCCTAGGTCGTTACGGAAACTACAATGGAAGATTCAAAGAAATTTCGACACGGCTCCCTTGCACGTAAAAATTCTGTGGGCTAACACACACGAAAAACTGGCAAAATCGCCTAAATCCTATTGCATCTCAAATAAAATGCTCCTATACCCCTCTAAAGCGCCGCTGTGGCTACTGGAGTCGTTTTACAGGTCGTTACGGACGCTACTATGGAAGAATCCAAGAAAATTCGACCCGTACCCCCAGCACCTAAAAATTCCGTGGACTAACACACACGAAAAACTGGCAAAATTGCCTAATTCCTATTGCGTCGCCAATAAAATGCTCCTGAACCCCTCTATAGCGCCGCTGGGGCTACTGGAGTCGTTGCCCAGGTCGTTACGGACGCTACTTTTGAAGAATCCAAGAAAATTCGACCCGAACCCCCGGCACCTAAAATATCCGTGGGCTAACACACACGAAAAAGTGGAAAAATTGCCTAATTCCTATTGCGCCGCCAATAAAATGCTCTTAAACCCCTCTATAGCGCCGCCGGGGATGCTGGAGTCGTTCCCCAGGTCGTTACAGATGCTACAATGGAAGAATACAAGAAATTTAGACACGGCCCCCCGGCATGTAAAAAATCTGTGGGCTAACACAAACGAAAAACTGGCAAAATAGCCTAATTTCTATTGCGTCGCCAATAAAATGCTCTTAAATCCCTCTATAGCACCACCGGGGCTACTAGAGTTGTTCCCCAGGTCGTTACGGACGCTACTATGGAAGAATCAAAGAAAATTCGACCCGCACCCCCGGCACCTAAAATATATGTGGGCTAACAAACACAAAAAAGTGGCAAAATTGCCTAATTCCTATTGCGTCTCTAATAAAATGATTCTAAAACCCTCTAAAGCACCGCCGGGGCTACTTGAGTCGTTCCCCAGGTTGTTACGGACGCTACTATGGAAGAATCCAAGTAAATTCGACACGGACCCCTGGCACGTTAAAAATCTGTGGGCTAACACACACGAAAAACTGGCAAAATTGCCTAATTCCTATTGCGTCGCCAATAAAATGCTCCTAAACCACTCCAAAGCACCATCGTGTCTACTAGAGTCGTTCCCCAGGTTGTTACGAATGCTACTATTGAAGAATCCAAGAAAATTCGACCCGGACCCCCGGCACCCAAAATATTTGTGGGCTAACACACACGAAAAAGTGGCAAAATTGCTTAATTCCTATTGCGCCGCCAATAAAATGCTCCTAAATCCCTCTAAAGCGCCACCGGAGCTACTGGAGTCGTTCCCCAGGTCGTTACGAATGCTACTATGGAATAATTCAAGAAATTTAGACAAGGCCCCCGGCATATAAAAAATCTGTGGGCTAACACACACGAAAAAATGACAAAATCACCTAATTCCTATTGCGTCCCAATAAGCCCCTCTAAAGCGCCGTCGGGGCTACTGGAGTCGTTACCCAGGTCGTTACGGATGCTACTATGGAATAATCCAATAAATTTGGACCCGTACCCCCGGTACCTAAAATATCCGTGGGCTAACACACACGAAAAAGTGGCAAAATTGCCTAATACCTATTGCGCCACCAATAAAATACTCCTAAACTCCTCTATAGCATCGTCGGGGCTACTGGAGTGTTTCCCCAGGTCGTTACGGACGCTCCTATGGAAGAATCCAAAAAAATTTAACCCGAACCCTTGGCACCTAAAATATCCGTGAGTTAACACACACAAAAAATTGGTAAAATCGCCTAAATCTTATTACGTCGCCTATAAAATGTTCCTAAGTCCCTCTATAGCGCTGCCGGGTCTACTGGAGTCATTCCCCAGGTCGTTACGGACGCTACCATGGAAGAATCCAAGAAAATTCGACCCAGACCCCCGGCACCTAAAATATTCGTGGGCTAACACACACGAAAAAGTGGTAAAATTGCCTAATTCCTATTGTGTCGACAATAAAATGCTCCTAAACCCCTCTATAGTGCCGCCGGGGCTACTGGAGTCATTCCCCAGGTCGTTACAGACGCTACTATGGAAGAATCCAAGAAAATTCGACCCGCACCCCCGGCACTTAAAATATCTGTGGGCTAACACACACGAAAAAGTGGTAAAATTGCCTAATTCCTATTGCGTCGACAATAAAATGCTCCTAAACCCCTCTATAGTGCCGCCGGGGCTACTGGAGTCGTTCCCCAGGTCGTTACAGACGCTACTATGGAGAATCCAAGAAAATTCGACCCGCACCCCCGGCGCTTAAAATATCCATGGGCTAACACACACGAAAAAGTGGCAAAAATTTGCATAATTCCTATTGCGCCGCCAATAAAATGCTCCTAAACCCCTCTATAGCATCGCCGAGGCTGCTGGATTCATTCCTTAGGTCGTTACGGATATTACAATGGAAGAATCCAAGAAATTTAGACAAGGCCCCCGGCATATAAAAAATCCGTGGGCTAACACACACGAAAAAATGGCAAAATCACCTAATTCCTATTGCGTCCCAATAAGCCCCTCTAAAGCGCCGTCGGGGCTACTGGAGTCGTTCCCTAGGTCGTTACGGACGTCACTATGGTAGAATCAAAGAAAATTTGAACCTGACCCTCGACACCTAAAAAATCCGTGGGAAAACATACACGAAAAACTTGCAAAATTGCCTAATTCCTATTGCGTCGCCAATAAAATGCTCCTAACCCCCTCTAAAGTGCCGCCGGGGCTGCTGGAGTCATTCCCCAGGTCGTTACAGACGCTACTATGGACGAATCCAAGAATATTCGACCCGGACCCCCGGCACCTAAAAATTCTGTGGCTAACACACACGAAAAACTAGCAAAATCGCCTAATTCCTATTGCGTCGCTAATAAAATGCTCCTAAACCTCTCTATAGTGCCGTCGGGGCTATTGGAGTCGTTCCCCAGGTCGTTACGGACGCTAATATGGAAGAATCCAAGAAAATTCGACACGGACCCACCGGCACATAAAAATCCATGGGCTAACAAACACGAAAAACTGGCAAAATCGCCTAATGCCTATTGCGTCTCTAATAAAATGCTCCTAAACCCCTATAAAGCACCGCTGGGGCTACTGGAGTCATTTCTTAAGTTGTTACGGACGCTACTATGGAAAAATCCAATAAAATTCGACCCGGACCCCCGACACCTAAAATATCTGTGGGCTAACACACACGAAAAAGTGGCAAAATTGCCTAATTCCTATTGCGCCGCCAATAAAATGCTCCTAAACCCCTCTATAGCGCCGTCGGGGCTGCTGGAGTCGTTCCCCAGGTCGGTACGGACGCTACAATAGAAGAATCCAAGAAATTTAGACACGGCCCCCCCGGCATGGAAAAATCTGTGGGCTAACACACACGAAAAACTGGAAAAATTGCCTAATTTCTATTGCGTCGCCAATAAAATGCTCTTAAACACCCCTATAGAATCGTCGGGGCTACTGGAGTCGTTCCCCAGGTCGTTACGGACGCTACTATGGAAGAATCCAAGAAAATTCGACTCGGACCCCCGGCACCTAAAAAATCTGTGGGCAAACATACACGAAAAACTGGCAAAATCGCGTAATTCCTATTGCGCCGCCAATAAAATGCTCCTAAACCCCTCTAAAGCACCGCCGGTGCTACTAGAGTCATTCCCCAGGTCGTTACGGACGCTACTATGGAAAAATCCAATAAAATTCGACCCGGACCCCCGACACCTAAAATATCCGTGGGCTAACACACATGAAAAACTGGCAAAATTGCCTAATTCCTATTGCACCGCCAATAAAATGCTCCTAAACACCTCTATAGCGCCGTCGAGGCTTCTGGAGTCGTTCCCCAGGTCGGTACGGACGCTACAATGGAAGAATCCAAGAAAATTCGACCCGTACCCCCAGCACCTAAAAATTCCGTGGGCTGACACATACGAAAAACTGGCAAAATTGCCTAATTCCTATTGCGTCGCCAATAAAATGCTCCTGAACCCCTCTATAGCGCCGCTGGGGCTACTGGAGTCGTTGCCCAGGTCGTTACGGATGCTACTATTGAAGAATCCAA
Source organism: Solanum dulcamara (assembly GCF_947179165.1). Taxonomy (NCBI): domain Eukaryota; kingdom Viridiplantae; phylum Streptophyta; class Magnoliopsida; order Solanales; family Solanaceae; genus Solanum; species Solanum dulcamara. Next base: position 269,886 of record NC_077241.1, on the reverse strand, counting down.
GAAAATTCGACCCGAACCCCCGGCACCTAAAATATCCGTGGGCTAACACACACGAAAAGGTGGAAAAATTGCCTAATTCCTATTGCGCCGCCAATAAAATGCTCTTAAACCCCTCTATAGCGCCGCCGGGGATGCTGGAGTCGTTCCCCAGGTCGTTACGGATGCTACAATGGAAGAATACAAGAAATTTAGACACGGCCCCCCGGCATGTAAAAAATCTGTGGGCTAACACAAACGAAAAACTGGCAAAATAGCCTAATTTCTATTGCGTCGCCAATAAAATGCTCTTAAATCCCTCTATAGCACCGCCGGGGCTACTAGAGTTGTTCCCCAGGTCGTTACGGACGCTACTATGGAAGAATCAAAGAAAATTCGACCCGCACCCCCGGCACCTAAAATATATGTGGGCTAACAAACACAAAAAAGTGGCAAAATTGGCTAATTCCTATTGCGTCTCTAATAAAATGATTCTAAAACCCTCTAAAGCACCGCCGGGGCTACTAGAGTCGTTCCCCAGGTTGTTATGGACGCTACTATGGAAGAATCCAAAAAAATTCGACACGGACCCCTGGCACGTTAAAAATCTGTGGGCTAACACACACGAAAAACTGGCAAAATTGCCCAATTCCTATTGCGTCTATAATAAAATGATTCTAAACCCCTCTAAAGCACTGCCAGGGCTACTGGAGTCGTTCCCCAGGTCGTTACGGACGCTACTATGGAAGAATCCAAGAAAATTCGACCCGGACCCCCAGCACCTAAAAAATCTGTGGGCAAACATACACGAAAAACTGGCAAAATCGCGTAATTCCTATTGCGCCGCCAATAAAATGCTCCTAAACCCCTCTAAAGCACCGCCGGTGCTACTAGAGTCATTCCCCAGGTCGTTACGGACACTACAATGGAAGATTCAAAGAAATTTCGACACGGCCCCCTTGCACGTAAAAATTCTGTGGGCTAACACACACGAAAAACTGGCAAAATCGCCTAAATCCTATTGCATCTCAAATAAAATGCTCCTATACCCCTCTAAAGCACCGCTGTGGCTACTGGAGTCGTTTTCCAGGTCGTTACGGACGCTACTATGGAAGAATCCAAGAAAATTCGACCCGTACCCCCAGTACCTAAAAATTCCGTGGGCTGACACACACGAAAAACTGGCAAAATTGCCTAATTCCTATTGCGTCGCCAATAAAATGCTCCTGAACCCCTCTATAGCGCCGCTGGGGCTACTGGAGTCGTTCCCCAGGTCGTTACGGATACTACTATTGAAGAATCCAAGAAAATCTGACCCAGACCCCGGCACCTAAAAAATCTATGGGCTAATACACACGAAATACTGGTAAAATCCTTTAATTCCTATTGCATCGCCAATAAAATGCTCCTAAACCCTCTAAAGCGCAGCCGGGGCTACTGGAGTCGTTCCCCAGGTCATTACGGACACTACTATCGAAGAATCCAAGAAAATTTGACCCAAAGCCCCGGCACGTAAAAAAATCTGTGGGCTAACACACAAGAAAAACTAGCAAAATTGCCTAATTTCTATTGCATCGCCAATAAAATGCTCTTAAACCCCTCTAAAGCGCCGATGGGGTTGCTGGAGTCGATCCCCAGGTCGTTACGGACGCTACTATGGAAGAATCCAAGAAAATTTGACCCAGACCCCCGGCACCTAAAAAATCCGTGGGCCAACACACACGAAAAACTGGCAAAATCTCCTAATTCCTATTGCATCGCAAATAAAATGCTCCTAAACCCCTCTATAGCATCACCGGGGCTACTAGAGTCGTTCCCCAGGTCGTTACGGACGCTATGATGGAAGAATCCAAGAAAATTCGACACGGACCCCTGGCACGTTAAAAATCTGTGGGCTAACACACACGAAAAACTGGCAAAATCGCCTAATTGCTATTGCGTCTCTAATAAAATGCTCCTAAACCCCTCTAAAGCGCCTCCGGGGCAACTAGAGTCATTCCCCAGGTCGTTACAGATGCTACTATGGAAGAATCCAAGAAATTTCGACCCGGACTCCCGGCACCTAAAATATTTGTGGGCTAACATACATGAAAAACTGGCAAATTGCCTATTTCCTATTGCATTGCCAATAAAATGCTCCTAAACCCCTTTAAAACACCGCTGGGGCTACTGGCGTCCTTCCCTAGGTCGTTACGAACACTACTATTGGAGAATCAAAGAAAATCTAACCCAGACCCCCTGCACCTAAAAAATCTTTGGGCTAACACACACGAAAAGCTGGTAAAATCCCTTAATTCCTATTGCATCGCCAATAAAATGCTCCTAAACCCCTCTAAAGCGCAGCTGGGGCTACTGGAGTCGTTCCCCAGGTCGTTACGGACGCTACAATGGAAGAATCCAAGAAAATTTTATCCAAAGCCCCAGAACACAAAAAAATCAATGGGCTAACACACACGAAAAACTGCAAAATTGCCTAATTCCTATGGCGTCGCTAATAAAATGCTCTTAAACCCCTCTAAATAGCCGCTGGGGCTACAAGAGTCGTTCCCCAGGTCATTACGGACGCTACTATGGAAGAATCCAAGAAAATTTGACCCAGACCCCCGGTACCTAAATAATCCGTGGGCCAACACATACGAAAAACTGGCAAAATCTCCTAATTCCTATTGCATCGCAAATAAAATGCTTCTAAACCCCTCTATAGCGCCACCGGGGCTACTGGAGTCATTCCCCAGGTCGTTATGGATGCTACTATGGAAGAATCCAAGAAAATTCCACACGGACCCCTGGCACGTTAAAAATCTGTGGGCTAACACACACGAAAAACTAGCAAAATTGCCTAATTCCTATTGCGTTTCTAATAAAATGATCTTAAACCCCTCTAAAGCACCGCCGGGGCTACTGATGTCGTTCCCCAGGTCGTTACGGACGCTACTATGAAAAAATCTAAGAAAATTCGACCCAGACCCCCGGCACATAAAATATCTGTGGGCTAACACGCACGAAAAAGTGGCAAAATTGATTAATTCCTATTGCGCCGCCAATAAAATACTCCTAAACCCCTCTATAGCGCCGCTAGGGCTACTGGAGTCGTTCCCCAGGTCGTTTCGGACGCCACAATAGAAGATTCCAAGAAATTTCGACACGTCCTCCCAGCACGTAAAAAATCCGTGGGCTAACAAATAAAATGCTCCTAAACCCCTCTAAAGTGCCGCCGGGGCTACTGGAGTGGTTCCCCAGGTCGTTACGGATGCTACTTTGGATGAAATCAAGAAAATTCGACCTGCACCCCTGGCACCTAAAAGATCCGTGGGCTAACACACACGGAAAACTGGCAAAATTGCCTAAATCCTATTGCGTCGCCAATAAAATGCTCCTAAACCCCTCTATAGTGCCGCCGGGGCTACTGGAGTCGTGCCCCAGGTCGTTATGGACTCTACTATGAAAGAATCCAAGAAAATTCGACCCGGACCCCCGACACCTAAAATATCCGTGGGCTAACACACACGAAAAAGTATCAAAATTGCCTAATTCCTATTGCATCGCCAATAAAATGCTCCTAAACCCCTCTAAAGCGCCACCGGGGCTACTGGAGTCGTTTCGCATGTCGTTACGGACGCTAAAATGGAAGAATCAAAGAAATTTTGACACGGACCCCCAGCACCGTAAAAAATCCATGGCTAACAAACACGAAAAACTGGCAAAATCGCCTAATCCTATTGCGTCTCTAATAATATGCTCCTAAACCCCTCTAAATCGCCTCCGGGGTTACTGGAGTCGTTCCCTAGGTCGTTACAGATGCTACTATGAAAGAATCCATGAGAATTCGACCCAGACCCCCGGCACCTAAAATATCCGTGGGCTAACATACACGAAAAACTGGAAATTGCCTATTTCCTATTGCATCGCCAATAAAATGCTCCTAACCCCTCTAAAGCGCCACCAGGGATGATGGAGTCATTCCCCAGGTTGTTACGGATGCTACAATGGAAGAATCTAAGAAATTTCAACACGGATCCCCGGCACCGTAATAAATCAATGGGCTAACACACACGAAAAACTGGCAAAATCGCCTAATTCCTATTGCATCTCTAATAAAATGCTCCTAAACCCCTCTATAGCACTGCCGGGGCTACTGGAGTCGTTCCCCACGTCATTACGGATGCTACTATTGAACAATTCAAGAAAATTCGCCCCGGACCCCCGGCACCTAAAAGATCTGTGGGCTAACACACACGAAAAAGTGGCAAAATTGCCTAATTCTTATTGCACCGCCAATAAAATGCTCCTAAACCCCTCTATAGCGCCGCCAGGGCAGCTGGAGTCGTTCCGCAGGTCGTTACGGACGCTACTATGGAAGAATCCAAGAAAATTTGACCTGTACCCCCGGCACCTAAAATATTCGTGGGTTAACACACACGAAAAAGTGGTAAAATTGCCTAATTCCTATTGCATCGACAATAAAATTCTCCTAAACCCCTCTATAGTGCCGCCGGGGCTACTAGAGTCGTTCCTAGGTCGTTACAGACGCTACTATGGAATAATCCAAGAAACTTCGACCCGCACCCCCGGCACCTAAAATATCCGTAGGCTAACACACACGAAAAAGTTGCAAAATCGCCTAATTTCTATTCCGTCGCTAATAAAATGCTCTTAAACACCTCTATAAAATCGCCGGGGATACTGGAGTCGTTCCTCAGGTCGTTGCGGATGTTACAATGGAAGAATCCAAGAAATTTAGACAAGGCCCCCAGCGTGTAAAAAAATCCGTGGGCTAACACACACGAAAAAATGGCAAAATCACCTAATTCCTATTGCGTCGCCAATAAGCCCCTCTAAAGCACCGTCGGGGCTATTGGAGTCGTTCCCCAGGTAGTTACGGACGTTACTATGGAAGAATCAAAGAAAATTTGAACCGGACCCTCGGCACCTAAAAAATCCGTTGGCAAACATACACTAAAAACTTGCAAAATTGCCTAATTCCTATTGCGTCGCCAATAAAATGCTCCTAAACCCCTCTAAAGTACCGCCGGGGCTACTGGAGTCGTTCCCCAGGTCGTTACGGACGCTACTATGGAAGAATCCAAGATATTTCGACCCGGACCCCCGGCACCTAAAAATTCTGTGGGCTAACACACACGAAAAACTAGCAAAATCGCCTAATTCCTATTGCGTCGCCAATAAAATGCTCCTAAACCTCTCTATAGTGCCGTCGGGGCTATTGGAGTCGTTCGCCAGGTCGTTACGGACGCTACTATGGAAAAATCCAATAAAATTCGACCCGGACCCCCGACACCTAAAATATCCGTGGGCTAACACACACGAAAAAGTGGCAAAATTGCCTAATTCCTATTGCACCGCCAATAAAATGCTCCTAAACACCTCTATAGCGCCGTCGAGGCTTCTGGAGTCGTTCCCCAGGTCGGTACAGACGCTACAATGGAAGAATCCAAGAAATTTAGACACGGCCCCCCGACATTTAAAAAATCTATGGCTAACACACACGAATATTTGGCAAAATTGCCTAATTTCTATTGCGTCGCCAATAAAATGCTCTTAAACCCCTCTATAGCACCGCCGATGTTACTAGAGTTGTTCCCCAGGTCGTTACGGACGCTACTATGGAAGAATCCAAGAAAATTCGACCCGGACCCCCGGCACCTAAAATATCTGTGGGCTAATACACACAAAAAAGTGACAAAATTGCCTAATTCCTATTGCGTCTCTAATAAAATGATTCTAAAACCCTCTAAAACACCACCGGGGCTACTAGAGTCATTCGCTAGGTCGTTACGGACGCTACTAAGGAAGAATCCAAGAAAATTCGACACGGACCCCTGGCACGTTAAAAATCTGTGGGCTAACACACACAAAAAACTGGCAAATTTCCTAATTCCTATTGCGTCTCTAATAAAATGATTCTAAACCCCTCTAAAGCACCGCTAGGGCTACTAGAGTCGTTCCCCAGGTCGTTACGGACGCTTCTATGGAAAAATCCAAGAAACGTCGACCCGTACCCCCGGCACCTAAAATATCTGTGGGCTAACACACACGAAAAAATGGCAAAATTGTCTAATTCCTATTGCGCAGCCAATAAAATGCTCCTAAACCCCTCTATAGCGCCGCCGGGGCTATTGGAGTCATTCCCCAAGTCGTTATGGATGCTACAATGGAAGATTCCAAGAAAATCTGACCCAGACCCCCAGCACGTAAAAAATCCGTGGGCTAACACACACGAAAAACTAGCAAAATCGCCTAATTCCTATTGCGTCTCCAATAAAATGCTCCTAAACCTCTCTATAGCTCCGCCGGGGCTACTGGAGTCATTCCCCAAGTTGTTACGGATGCTACTATGGAAGAATGGAAGAAAATTTGACCCGTACTCCCGGCACCTAAAAAATCCGCGGGCTAACACACACGAAAAACTGGCAAAATCGCCTAATTCCTATTGCGTCACCAATAAAATGCTTCTAAACCCCTCTATAGGACCGCCGGGGCTACAAAAGTCGTTCCCCAGGTCGTTACGGACGCTACTATTGAAGAATCCAAGAAAATTTGACCTGAACCCCAGGCACCTAAAACATCTGTGGGCTAACACATACGAAAAACTAGCAAAATCACCTAAGTCCTATTGCGTCACTAATAAAATGCTCCAAAACCCCTCTATAGCGCCGCCGGGGCTACTAGAGTCATTTTGCATGTCTTTACGGACGCTACAATGGAAGAATCCAAGAAATTTCGACACGGACCCCCAGCACCGTAAAACATCCATGGCTAACAAATACGAAAAACTGGCAAAATTGCCTAATTCCTATTGCGTCTCTAATAAAATGCTCCTAAACCCCTCTAAAGCGCTTCCGGTGTAATTGGAGTCGTTCCCTAGGTCGTTACAGATGCTACTATGGAAGAATTCAAGAAAATTCGACCCGGACTCCCGGCACCTAAAATATCCGTGGGCTAACATACACGAAAAACTGGCAAATTGCCTATTTCCTATTGCATCGCCAATAAAATGCTCCTAAATCCCTTTAAAGCACCTCCGGGGCTACTGGCGTCGTTCCCTAGGTCGTTACGAACACTACCATTGAAGAATCCAAGAAAATCTGACCCAAACCCCTTGCACCTAAAAAATCTGTGGGCTAACACACACGAAAAATTGGCAAAATCCCTTAATTCCTATTGCATCGCCAATAAAATGCTCCTAAACCCCTCTAAAGCGCAGCTGGGGCTACTGGAGTCGTTCCCCAGGTCGTTACGGACGCTACTATGGAAGAATCCATGAAACCTTTAACCAAAGCCCCAGCACACAAAAATATCCGTGGGCTAACACACACGAAAAACTGGCAAAATTGCCTAATTCCTATGGCGTCGCCAATAAAATGCTCTTAAACCCCTCTAAAGCGCCGCTGGGGCTACAAGAGTCGTTCCCCAGGTCATTACGGACGCTACTATGAAGAATCAAAGAAAATTTGACCCAGACCCCCAGTACCTAAATAATCTGTAGGCCAATACACACGAAAAACTGGCAAAATCTCCTAATTCCTATTGCATCGCAAATAAAATGCTTCTAAACCCCTCTATAGCGCCGCCGGGGCAACTGGAGTCGTTCCCCAGGTCGTTATGGATGCTACTATGGAAGAATCCAAGAATATTCGACACGGACCCCTGGCACGTTAAAAATCTGTGGGCTAACACACACGAAAAACTGGCAAAATTGCCTAATTCCTATTGCGTTTCTAATAAAATGATCTTAAACTCCTCTAAAGCACCGTCGGGGCTACTGGAGTCGTTCCCCAGGTCGTTACGGACGCTACTATGGAAATAATCCAATAAAATTCGACCCGGAACCCCGGCACTTAAAATATCCGAGGGCTAACACGCACGAAAAAGTGGCAAAATTTCTTAATTCCTATTGCGCTGCCAATAAAATACTCCTAAACCCCTCTATAGCGCCGCCGGGGCTACTGGAGTCGTTCCTCAGGTCGTTACGAACGCTACAATAGAAGATTCCAAGAAATTTCAACACGTCCCCCCAGCACGTAAAAAATCCACGGGCTAACACACACGAAAAACTGGCAAAATCGCCTAATTCCTATTGCATCGCAAATAAAATGCTTCTAAACCCCTCTATAGCGCCGCCGGGGCTACTGGAGTCGTTCCCCAGGTTGTTACGGGTGCTACTATGGAAAAAATCAAGCAAATTCGACCCGCACCCCCGGCACCTAAAATATCTGTGGGCTAACACACATGAAAAACTGGCAAAATCGCCTAATTCCTATTGCGTCGCCAATAAAATGCTCCTAAACCCCTCTTTAGTGCCGCCGGGGCTACTGGAGTCGTTCCCCAGGTCGTTATGGACGCTACTATGAAAGAATCCAAGAAAATTCGACCCGGACCCCCGGCACCTAAAATATCCATGGGCTAACACACACGAAAAAGTGGCAAAATTGCCTAATACCTATTGCATCTCTAATAAAATGCTCCTAAACCCCTCTAAAGCGCCACCGGGGCTACTGGAGTCGTTTCGCATGTCGTTACGGACGCTACAATGGAAGAATCCAAGAAATTTAAACACAGTCCCCTGGCATGTAAAAAATCTGTGGGCTTATACAAACGAAAAACTGGCAAAATTGCCTAATTTCTATTGCGTCGCTAATAAAATGCTCTTAAACCCCTCTATAGCACCGTCGGGGCTACTAGAGTTGTTCCCTAGGTCGTTACGGATGCTACTATGGAAGAATCCAAGAAATTTCGACCCAGACCCCCGGCACCTAAAATATCTGTGGGCTAACAAACACGAAAAAGTGGCAAAATTGCCTAATTCCTATTGCGTCTCTAATAAAATGATTCTAAAACCCTATAAAGCACCGCCGGGGCTACTAGAGTTGTTCCCCAGGTCGTTACGGACGCTACTATGGAAGAATCCAAGAAAATTCGACACGGACCCCTGGCACGTTAAAAATCTGTGGGCTAACACACACGAAAAACTGGATAAAATTTCCTAATTCCTATTGCGTCTCTAATAAAATGATTCTAAACCCCTCTAAAGCACCGCCAGGGCTACTAGAGTCGTTCCCGAGGTCGTTATGGACGCTACTATGGAAAAATTCAAGAAACGTCGACCCGTACCCCCGGCACCTAAAATATCCGTGGGCTAACACACACGAAAAAATGGCAAAATTGTCTAATTCCTATTGCGCAGCCAATAAAATGCTCCTAAACCCCTCTATAGCATCGCCAGGGCTACTGGAGTCATTCCCTAGGTCGTTATGGATGCTACAATGGAATATTCCAAGAAAATCTGACCCAGGCCCCCAGCACGTAAAACATCTGTGGGCTAACACACACGAAAAACTAGCAAAATCGCCTAATTCCTATTGCGTCTCCAATAAAATGCTCCTAAACCTCTCTATAGCGCCGCCGGGGCTACTGGAGTCGTTCCCCAGGTTGTTACGGATGCTACTATGGAAGAATGGAAGAAAATTTGACCCGTACCCCCGGCACCTAAAAAATCCGCGGGCTAACACACACAAAAAACTGGCAAAATTGCCTAATTTCTATTGCGTCGCCAATAAAATGCTCCTAAACCCCTCTATAGCGCCGCCGAGGCTATTGGAGTCGTTCCCTAGGTCGTTACGGACGCTACTATTGAAGAATCCAAGAAAATGTGACTTGAACCCCCGGCACCTAAAACATCTGTGGGCTAACACATACGAAAAACTAGCAAAATCGCCTAAGTCCTATTGCGTCACCAATAAAATTCTCCAAAACCCCTCTATAGCGCCGCCGGGTCTACTGGAGTCGTTTTGCATGTCTTTACGGACGCTACAATTGAAGAATCCAAGAAATTTCGACACGGACCCCCAGCACCGTAAAACATCCATGGCTAACAAATACGAAAAACTGGCAAAATTGCCTAATTCCTATTGCGTCTCTAATAAAATGCTCCTAAACCCCTCTAAAGCGCCTCCGATGTAATTGAAGTCGTTCCCCAGGTCGTTACAGATGCTACTATGGAAGAATCCAAGAAAATTCAACCCGGACTCCCGGCACCTAAAATATCCGTGGGCTAACATACACGAAAAACTGGCAAATTGCCTATTTCCTATTGCATCGCCAATAAAATGCTCCTAAGTCCCTTTAAAGCACCTCTGGGGCTACTGGCGTCGTTCCCTAGGTCGTTACGAACACTACCATTGAAGAATCCTAGAAAATCTGACCCAGACCCCTTGCACATAAAAAATCTGTGGGCTAACACACACGAAAAATTGGCAAAATCCCTTAATTCCTATTGCATCGCCAATAAAATGCTCCTAAACCCCTCTAAAGCACAGCTGGGGCTACTGGAGTCGTTCCCCAGGTCGTTACGGACGCTACTATGGAAGAATCCAAGAAACCTTTACCCAAAGCCCCAGCACACAAAAATATCTGTGGGCTAACACACACGAAAAACTGGCAAAATTGCCTAATTCCTATGGCGTCGCCAATAAAATGCTCTTAAACCACTCTAAAGCGCCGCTGGGGCTACAAGAGTCGTTCCCTAGGTCATTACGGACGCTACTATGGAATAATCCAAGAAAATTTGACCCAGACACCCGGTACCTAAATAATCTGTGGGCCAACACACACGAAAAACTGGCAAAATCTCCTAATTCCTATTGCATCGCAAATAAAATGCTTCTAAACCCCTCTATAGCGCCGCCGGGGCAACTGGAGTCGTTCCCCAGGTCGTTATGGATGCTACTATGGAAGAATCCAAGAAATTTCGACACGGACCCCTGGCACGTTAAAATTCTGTGGGCTAACACACACAAAAAACTGGCAAAATTGACTAATTCCTATTGCGTTTCAAATAAAATAATCTTAAACCCCTCTAAAGCACAGCCGGGGCTACTGGAGTCGTTCCTCAGGTCGTTACGGACGCTACTATTGAAAAAATCCAATAAAATTCGACCCGGAACCCCGGCACTTAAAATATCTGAGGGCTAACACGCACGAAAAAGTGGCAAAATTTCTTAATTCCTATTGCGCTGCCAATAAAATACTCCTAAACCCCTCTATAGCGCCGTCGGGGCTACTGGAGTCGTTCCCCAAGTCGTTACGGACGCTACAATAGAAGATTCCAAGAAATTTCAATACGTCCCCCAGCACGTAAAAAATCCATGGGCTAACACACACGAAAAACTGGCAAAATCGCCTAATTCCTATTGCGTCTCAAATAAAATGCTCCTAAACTCCTCTAAAGCACCGCCGGGGCTACTGAAGTCGTTCCCCAAGTCGTCACGGATGCTACTATGGAAGAAATCAAGAAAATTCGACCCGCAACCCCGGCACCTAAAATATCCGTGGGCTAACACACGTGAAAAACTGGCAAAATCGCCTAATTCCTATTGCGTCGCCAATAAAATGCTCCTAAACCCCTCTATAGTGCCGCCGGGGCTACTGGAGTCGTTTCCCAGGTCGTTATGGATGCTACTATGAATTCGACCCGGACCCCCGGCACCTAAAATATCCATGGGCTAACACACACGAAAAAGTGGCAAAATTGCCAAATACCTATTGCATCTCTAATAAAATGCTCCTAAACCCCTCTAAAGCGCCACCAGGGCTACTGCAGTCGTTTTGCATGTCGTTACGGACGCTACAATGGAAGAATCCAAGAAATTTAGACACAGCCCCCCGGCATGTAAAAAATCTGTGGGCTTACACAAATGAAAAACTAGCAAAATCGCCTAATTCCTATTACGTCTCTAATAAAATGCTCCTAAACCCCTCTAAAGCGCCTCCGGGGCTACTAGAGTTGTTCTCCAGGTCGTTACCGACGCTACTATGGAAGAATCTAAGAAATTTCGACCCGGACCCCCGGCACCTAAAATATCCGTGTGGTAACACACACGAAAAAGTGGCAAAATTGCCTAATTCCTATTGCGTCTCTAATAAAATGATTCTAAAACCCTTTAAAGCACCGCCGGGGCTACTAGAGTCGTTCCCCAGGTTGTTATGGACGCTACAATGGAAGAATCCAAGAAATTTCAACATGGATCCTCGGCACCTAAAAGATCTGTTGGCCTACACACACGAAAAACTGTCAAAATCTCCTAATTCCTATTGCATCGCAAATAAAATGCTCCTAATCCCCTCTATCGCACCGTCGGGGCTACTGGAGTCGTTCCCCAGGTCGTTACGGATGCTACTATGGAAGAATCCAAGAAAATTTGACCCAGACCCCCGGCATCTAAAAAATCTGTGCGCTAACAGATACGAAAAACTGGCAAAATTGCCTAATTCCTATTGCGTCTCCAATAAAATGATCCTAAACCCCTCTATAGCGTCGCCGGGGCTACTGGAGTGGTTCCCCAGGTCGTTACGGACGCTACTATTGAAGAATTCAAGAAACTTCGACCCTTACCCCCGGCACCTAAAATATCTGTGGGCTAACACACAAGAAAAAGTGGCAAAATCGCCTAATTACTATTGCGTCTATAATAAAATTATGCTAAATCCCTCTAAAGCACCGCCGGGGCTACTGGAGTCGTTCCCCAGGTCGTTACGGATGCTACTATGGAAAAATCAAAGAAAATTCGACCCGTACCCCCGGCACCTAAAATATCCGTGGGCTAACACACATGAAAAAGTGGCAAAATTGCCTAATTCCTATTGCGCCGCCAATAAAATACTGCTAAACCCCTCTATAGCGCCGCCGGGGCTATTGGAGTCGTTCCCCAGGTCGTTATGGACGCTACAATGGAAGATTCCAAGAAATTTCGACACGGCCCCCCAGCACAAAAAAAATCCGTGGGCTAACACACAGGAAAAATTGGCAAAATCGCCTAATTCTTATTGCGTCTCAAATAAAATGCTTCTAAACCCTCTAAAGTGCCGAAGGGGCTACTAGAGTCATTCCGCAGGTCGTTACGGATGCTACTATGGAAGAATCCAAGAAAATTCGACCCGGACCCCCGGCACCTAAAAAATCTATGGGCTAACACACACGAAAAACTAGCAAAATCGCCTAATTCCTATTGCATCGCCAATAAAATGCTTCTAAACCCCTCTAAAGCGCCGCTGGGGCTACTGGAGTCATTCCTCAGGTCATTACGGACGCTACTATTGAAAAAATCCAATAAAATTCGACCCAGAACCCCGGCACTTAAAATATCCGAGGGCTAACACGCACGAAAAAGTGGCAAAATTGCTTAATTCCTATTGCGCTGCCAATAAAATACTCCTAAACCCCTCTATAGCGCCGCCGGGGCTACTGGAGTCGTTCCCCAAGTCGTTACGGACGCTACAATAGAAGATTCCAAGAAATTTCGACACGTCCCCCCAGCACGTAAAAAATCCGTGGGCTAACACACACGAAAAACTAGCAAAATCGCCTAATTCCTATTGCGTCTCAAATAAAATGCTCCTAAACCTCTCTATAGTGCCGTCGGGGCTATTGGAGTCGTTCCCCAGGTCGTTACGGACGCTAATATGGAAGAATCCAAGAAAATTCGACACGGACCCACCGGCACGTAAAATATCCATGGGCTAACACACATGAAAAACTGGCAAAATCGCCTAATTCCTATTGCGTCGCCAATAAAATGCTCCTAAACCCCTCTATAGTGCCGCCGGGGCTACTGGAGTCGTTCCCCAGGTCGTTATGGACACTACTATGAAAGAATCCAAGATAATTCGACCCGGACCCCCGGCACCTAAAATATCCATGGGCTAACACATACGAAAAAGTGGCAAAATTGCATAATACCTATTGCATCTCTAATAAAATGCTCCTAAACCCCTCTAAAGCGCCACCGGGGCTACTGGAGTCATTTCGCATGTCGTTACGGACGCTACAATGGAAGAATCCAAGAAATTTAGACACAGTCCCCTGGCATGTAAAAAATCTGTGGGCTTATACAAACCAAACACTGGCAAAATTGCCTAATTTCTATTGCGTCGCCAATAAAATGCTATTAAACCCCTCTATAGCACCACCGGGGCTACTAGAGTTGTTCCCCAGGTCGTTATGGACGCTACTATGGAAGAATCCAAGAAAATTCGACCCGGACCCCCGACACCTAAAATATCCGTGGGCTAACACACACGAAAAAGTGGCAAAATTGCCTAATTCCTATTGCGTCTCTAATAAAATGATTCTAAAACCCTCTAAAGCACCGCCGGGGCTACTAGAGTCGTTCCCCAGGTCGTTACGGACGCTACTATGGAAGAATCCAAGAAAATTCGACACGGACCCCTAGCACGTTAAAAATCTGTGGGCTAACACACACGAAAAACTGGCAAAATTTCCTAATTCCTATTGCGTCTCTAATAAAATGATTCTAAACCCCTCTAAAGCACCGCCAGGGCTACTAGAGTCGTTCCCCAGGTCATTACGGACGCTACTATGGAAAAATCCAAGAAACGTCGACCCGTACCCCCGGCACCTAAAATATCCGTGGGCTAACACACACGAAAAAATGGCAAAATTGTCTAATTCCTATTGCGCAGCCAATAAAATGCTCATAAACCCCTCTATAGCGTCGCCAGGGCTACTGGAGTCATTCCCTAGGTCGTTATGGATGCTACAATGGAAGATTCCAAGAAAATCTGACCCAGGCCCCCAGCACGTAAAAAATCCGTGGGCTAACACACACGAAAAACTAGGAAAATCGCCTAATTCCTATTGCGTCTCCCATAAAATGCTCCTAAACCTCTCTATAGCGCCGCCGGGGCTACTGGAGTCGTTCCCCAGGTTGTTACGGATGCTACTATGGAAGAATGGAAGAAATTTTGACCCGTACCCCCGGCACCTAAAAAATCCGCGGGCTAACACACACGAAAAACTGGCAAAATCGCCTAATTCCTATTACGTCGCCAATAAAATGCTCCTAAACCCCTCTGTAGCGCCGTCGGGGATACTGGAGTCGTTCCCTAGGTCGTTACGGACGCTACTATTGAAGAATCCAAGAAAATTTGACCTGAACCCCCGGCACCTAAAACATCTGTGGGCTAACACATACGAAAAACTAGCAAAATCACCTAAGTCCTATTGCGTCACCAATAAAATGCTCCAAAACCCCTCTATAGCGCCGCCGGGGCTACTGGAGTCATTTTGCATGTCTTTACGGATGCTACAATGGAAGAATCCAAGAAATTTTGACACGGACCCCCAGCACCGTAAAACATCCATGGCTAACAAATACGAAAAACTGGCAAAATTGCCTAATTCCTATTGCGTCTCTAATAAAATGCTCCTAAACCCCTCTAAAGCGCTTCCGGTGTAATTGGAGTCGTTCCCTAGGTTGTTACAGATGCTACTATTGAAGAATTCAAGAAAATTCGACCCGGACTCCCGGCACCTAAAATATCCGTGGGCTAACATACACGAAAAACTGGCAAATTGCCTATTTCCTATTGCATCGCCAATAAAATGCTCCTAAATCCCTTTAAAGCACCTCCGGGGCTACTGGCGTCGTTCCCTAGGTCGTTACGAACACTACCATTGAAGAATCCAAGAAAATCTGACCCAGACCCCTTGCACCTAAAAAATCTGTGGGCTAACACACACGAAAAATTGGCAAAATCCCTTAATTCCTATTGCATCGCCAATAAAAATGCTCCTAAACCCCTCTAAAGCGCAGCTGGGGCTACTGGAGTCGTTCCCCAGGTCGTTACGGATGCTACTATGGAAGAATCCAAGAAACCTTTACCCAAAGCCCCAGCACACAAAAATATCTGTGGGCTAACACACACGAAAAACTAGCAAAATTGCCTAATTCCTATGGCGTCGCCAATAAAATGCTCTTAAACCCCTCTAAAGTGCCGCTGGAGCTACAAGAGTCGTTCCCCAGGTCATTACGGACGCTACTATGGAATAATCCAAGAAAATATGACCCAGACCCCCGGTACCTAAATAATCTGTGGGCCAACACACACGAAAAACTGGCAAAATCTCCTAATTCCTATTGCATCGCAAATAAAATGCTTCTAAACCCCTCTATAGCGCCGCCGGGGCTACTGGAGTCGTTCCCCAGGTCGTTATGGATGCTACTATGGAAGAATCCAAGAAAAATCGACACGGACCCCTGGCACGTTAAAATTCTGTGGGCTAACACACACGAAAAACAGGCAAAATTGACTAATTCCTATTGCGTTTCTAATAAAATGATCTTAGACCCCTCTAAAGCACCGTCGTGGCTACTGGAGTCATTCCTCAGGTCGTTACGGACGCTACTATTGAAAAAATCCAATAAAATTCGACCCGGAACCCCGGCACCTATAATATCCGAGGGCTAACACGCACGAAAAAGTGGCAAAATTGCTTAATTCCTATTGCACTGCCAATAAAATACTCCTAAACCCCTCTATAGCGCTGCCGGGGCTACAGGAGTCGTTCCCCAAGTCGTTACGGATGCTACAATAGAAGATTCCAAGAAATTTCGACACGCCCCCCCCAGCACGTAAAAAATCCATGGGCTAACACACACGAAAAACTGGCAAAATCGCCTAATTCCTATTGCGTCTCAAATAAAATGCTCCTAAACCCCTCTAAAGCACCGCCGGGGCTACTGAAGTCGTTCCCCAGGTCGTTACGGATGCTACTATGGAAGAAATCAAGAAAATTCGACCCGCACCCCCGGCACCTAAAAAATCTATGGGCTAACACACACGAAAAACTAGCAAAATCTCCTAATTCCTATTGCATCGCCAATAAAATGCTTCTAAACCCCTCTAAAGTGCCGCTGGGGTTACTGTAGTCGTTCCCCAGGTCGGTACGGATGCTACCATGGAAGAATCTAAGAAAATTCGACCCGGACCCCCGGCACCTAAAATATCCGTGGGCTAACACAAACGAAAAAGTGGCAAAATTGCCTAATACCTATTGCATCTCTAATAAAATGCTCCTAAACCCCTCTAAAGCGCCACCGGGGCTACTGGAGTCGTTTCGCATGTCGTTACGGTTACTACAATGGAAGAATCCAAGAAATTTAGACACAGCCCCCCGGCATGTAAAAAATCTGTGGGCTTATACAAACGAAAAACTGGCAAAATTACCTAATTTCTATTGCGTCACCAATAAAATGCTCTTAAACCCTCTATAGCATCGTCGGGGCTACTAGAGTTGTTCCCCAGGTCGTTACAGACGCTACTATGGAAGAATCCAAGAAGATTCGACCCGGACCACGGCACCTAAAATATCCGTGGGCTAACACACACGAAAAAGTGGCAAAATTGCCTAATTCCTATTGCGTCTCTAATAAAATGATTCTAAAACCCTTTAAAGCATCGCCGGGGCTACTAGAGTCGTTCCCCAGGTTGTTACGGACGCTACAATGGAAGAAACCAAGAAATTTCAACACGGATCCCCGGCACCTAAAAAATTTGTGGGCCTACACACACGAAAAACTGACAAAATCTCCTAATTCCTATTGCGTCGCAAATAAAATGCTCCTAATCCCCTCTATCGCACCGTCGGGTCTACTGAAGTCGTTCCCCAGGTCGTTACGGATGCTACTATGGAAGAATCCAAGAAAATTTGACCCAGACCCCCAGCATCTAAAAAATTTGTGTGCTAACAGATACGAAAAACTGGCAAAATTGCCTAATTCCAATTGCGTCTCCAATAAAATAATCCTAAACCCCTCTATAGCGCCGTCGGGGCTACTGGAGTCGTTCCCTAGGTCGTTACGTATACTACTATTGAATAAATCAAGAAAATTCGACCCTTACCCCCGGTACCTAAAATATCTGTGGGCTAACACACAAGAAAAAGTGGCAAAATCGCCTAATTCCTATTGCGTCTATAATAAAATTATCCTAAACCCCTCTAAAGCACCGCCGGGGCTACTGGAGTCGTTCCCCAGGTCGTTACGGACGCTACTATGGAAAAATCAAAGAAAATTCGACCCATACCCTCGGCACCTAAAATATCCGTGGGCTAACACACACGAAAAAGTGGCAAAATTGCCTAATTCCTATTGCGCCGCCAATAAAATACTGCGAAACCCCTCTGTAGCACCGTCGGGGCTACTGGAGTCGTTCCCCAGGTCGTTACGGACGCTACAATGGAAGATTCCAAGAAATTTTGACACGGCCCCCCAGCACGTAAAAAATCCGTAGGCTAACACACACGAAAAACTAGCAAAATCGCCTAATTCCTATTGCGTCTCAAATAAAATGCTTCTAAACCCTCCAAAGCGCCGAAGGGGCTACTAGAGTCGTTTCGCAGGTCGTTACAGATGCTACTATGGAAGAATCCAAGAAAATTCGACCCGGACCCCCCGGCACCTAAAAAATCTATGGGCTAACACACACGAAAAACTA
This sequence comes from Solanum dulcamara, assembly GCF_947179165.1. NCBI lineage: Eukaryota > Viridiplantae > Streptophyta > Magnoliopsida > Solanales > Solanaceae > Solanum > Solanum dulcamara. Next base: position 251,598 of record NC_077241.1, on the reverse strand, counting down.
GCAAAATCGCCTAATTCCTATTGCATCGCCAATAAAATGCTTCTAAACCCCTCTAAAGCGCCGCTGGGGCTACTGGAGTCGTTCCCCAGGTCGATACGGACTCTACTATGGAAGAATCTAAGAAAATTCGACCCGGACCCCCGGCACCTAAAATATCTGTGGGCTAACACACACGAAAAAGTGGCAAAATTGCCTAATTCCTATTGCGTCTCCAATAAAATGCTCCTAAACCCCTCTAAAGAGCCACCGAGGCTGCTGAAGTCATTCCCCAGGTCGTTACGGATGCTACTATGGAAGAAATCAAGAAAATTCGACCCGCACCCCCGGCACCTAAAATATCCGTGGGCTAACACACATGAAAAACTGGCAAAATCGCCTAATTCCTATTGCGTCGCCAATAAAATGCTCCTAAACCCCTCTAAAGCACCACCAGGGCTACTGGAGTCGTTCCCCAGGTCTATACGGATACTACTATGGAAGAATCCAAGAAAATTCGACGCGGACCCCCGGCACCTAAAATATCTGTGGGCTAACACACACGAAAAACTGGCAAAATTGCCTTTTGCCTATTGCGTCGCCAATAAAATGCTCCTAAATCCCTTTAAAGCACCGTCGGGGCTACTAAAGTCGTTCCCCAGGTTGTTACGGACGCTAGTATTGAAGAATCCAAGAAAATTTGACCCAGACCCCCGGCACCTAAAAAATCCGTGGGCCAACACACACGAAAAACTGGCAAAATTGCCTAATTCCTATTGCATCGCAAATAAAATGCTCCTTAACCCCTCTATAGCGTCGTTGGGGCTACTGGAGTCATTCCCCAGGTCGTTATGGACGCTGTTATTAAAGAATCCAAGAAAATTCGACCCGGACCCCAGGCACCTAATATATCTGTGGGCTAACACATACGAAAAAGTGGCAAAATTGCCTAATTCCTATTGCGTCGCTAATAAAATGCTCTTAAACCCCTCTATAGCGCCGACGGGGCTGCTGGAGTCGTTCCCCAGGTTGTTACGGATGCTACAATATAATAATACAAGAAATTTCAACACAGATCCCCGACACCGTAAAAAATCAATGGGCTAACACACACGAAAAACTGGCAAAATCGCCTAATTCCTATTGCGTCTCTAATAAAATACTCCTAAACCCCTCTAAAGCACCACTAGGGTTACTGGAGTCGTTCTCCAGGTCTATACGGATACTACTATGGAAAAATCCAAAAAAATGCGACCCGGACCCCCGGCACCTAAAATATCCGTCGGCTAACACACACGAAAAACTGGCAAAATTGCCTATTTCCTATTGCGTCGCCAATAAAATGCTCCTAAACCCTTTTAAAGCGCCACCAGGACTACTAAAGTCGTTCCCCAGGTCGTTACGGATGCTACTATTGAAGAATCCAAGAATATTTGACCTAGAACCCCGGCACCTAAAAAATCCGTGGGCCAACACACATGAAAAACTGGCAAAATTGCCTAATTCCTATTGTGTCGCAAATTAAATTCTCCTAAACCCCTCTATAGCGCCGCCGGGGCTACTGGAGTTGTTCCCCAGGATGTTACGGACGCTATTATGGAAGAATCCAAGAAAATTTGACCCGGACCCCCGGCACCTAAAATATCCTTGGGCTAACACATCCGAAAAAGTGGCAAAATTGCCTAATTCATATTTCATCGCCAATAAAATGCTCCTAAACTCCTCTAAACCACCACTGAGGCTATTGGAGTCATTCCCCGTGTCGTTACGGATGCTACTATGGAAGGATCCAACATAATTCGACCCGCACCCCAGCAACCTAAAAAATCTGTGGGCTAACATATACGAAAAACTGGCAAAATGGCCTAATTCCTATTGCGTCGCCAATAAAATGCTCCTAAACCCCTCTAAAGTGCTGCTGGGGCTACTGGAGTCGTTCCCCAGGTCGTTACAGACGCTACTATGGAAGAATCCAAGAAACTTTGATACGGACCCCCGACACCTAAAAAATCTGTGGGCTAACACACACGAAAAACTGGCAAAATCGCCAAATTCCTATTGCGTCGCCAATAAAATGCTCCTAAACCCCTCTAAAGCGCTGCCGGGACTTCAGGAGTCGTTTCCCAGGTCGATACAGATGCTACAATGGATGAATCCAAGAAAAATCGACCTGAACCCCCAGCATCTAAAATATCCGTGGGCTAACACACACAAAAAAGTGGCAAAATTGCCTAATACCTATTGTGTTGCCAATAAAATGCTCCTAAACCCCTCTAAAGCGCCACCGGGGCTACTGGAGTCGTTCCGCAAGTCGTTACGGATGCTATAATGGAAGAATCCAAGAAATTTTGAAATGGACCCCTGGCACCGTAAAATATCCATGGCTAACACACACGAAAAACTGGCAAAATTGCCTAATTCCTATTGCGTCTCTAATAAAATGCTCTTAAACCTCACTAAAGCACCGCCGGGGCTACTGGAGTCGTTCCCCAAGTCGTTACAGATGGTACTATGGAAGAATCCATGAAAATTCGACCCGGACCCCCGGCACCTAAAATATCCGTGGGCTAACACATACGAAAAACTGGAAAAATTGCCTATTTCCTATTGCGTTGCCAATAAAATGCTTCTAAACACCTTTAAAGTGCCGCCGGGGCTACTAGAGTCGTTCCCTAGGTCATTACGGACGCTACTATTGAAAAATCAAAGAAAATTTGACCCAGACACCCGGCACCTAAAAAATCCGTGGGCCAACACACACGAAAAACTGGCAAAATTGTCTATTTCCTATTGCATCGCTAATAATATGCTCCTAAACCCCTCTTTAGCACCGCCGGGGCTACTGGAGTCGTTCCCGAGGTCGTTACGGATGCTACTATGGAAGAATCCAAGGTAATTTGACCCGCACCCCCGGCACCTAAAAATTCTGTGGGCTAACACACACGAAAAAGTGGCAAAATTGCCTAATTCCTATTGCGTCGTCAATAAAATGCTCCTAAACCCCTCTAAAGTGCCACCGGGGTTACTTGAGTTGTTCCCCAGGTCTTTACGGATGCTACTATTGAAGAATCTTAGAAAATTTGACCCGGACCCCCGACGCCTCAAAAATCCATGGGCTAACACACACGAAAAAACTGGCAAAATCGCCTAATTCCTATTGCATCACCAATAAAATGCTCCTAAACCCCTATAAAGCACAGCCGGGGCTACTGGAGTTGTTCCCCAGGTCGTTACGGATGCTACTATAGAAGATTAAAAGAAAATTTGACACGAACCCCCGACACCCAAAAATATCCGTGGGCTAACACATACGAAAAACTAGAAAAATCGCTTAAGTCCTACTGCGTCGCCAATAAAATGCTCCTAAACCCCTCTAAAGCGCCGCTGGAGCTACTGGAGTCGTTCCCCAGGTCGTTACGGACGCTACTATGGAAGAATCCAAGAAAATTTGACCCAGACCCCCGGCATCTAAAAAATCTGTGGGCTAACACACACGAAAAACTGGCAAAATTGCCTAATTCCTATTGCGTCTCCAATAAAATGCTCCTAAACCCCTCTATAGCACCGCCGGGGCTACTGCAGTCATTCCCCAGGTCGTTATGGACGCTACTATGGAAGAATCCATTAAATTTCGACACGGATACCCGGCACGTAAAAAATCTGTGGGCTAACACACACAAAAAACTGGATAAATCGCCTATTTCCTATTGCGCCTCTAATAAAATGCTCCTAAACCCCTCTAAAGCATCATCGGGGCTAATAGAGTCGTTCCCCAGGTCGTTACAGATGCTACTATGGAAGAATCAAAGAAAATTTGACCCGGACCCCCGGCAACTAAAAAATCTATGGGCTAACACACACGAAAAACTAGCAAAATCGCCTAATTCCTATTGTGTCGCAAATTAAATTCTCCTAAACCCCTCTAAAGCGCAGCTGGGGCTACTGAAGTCCTTCCCCAGGTCTTTACGGATGCTACTATTGAAGAATCCAAGAAAATTTGACCCGAACTCCCAGCACCTAAAAAATCTATGGGCTAAAACACACGAAAAACTGGCAAAATCGCCTAATTCTTATTGCGTCACCAATAAAATGCTCCTAAACCCCTCTATAGTGCTGCCGGGGCTACTAGAGTCGTTCCCCAGGTCGTTATGGACGCTACTATGAAAGAATCCAAGACATTTCGACCCGGACCCCCGGCACCTAAAATATCTGTGGGCTAACACACACGAAAAAGTGGCAAAATTGCCTAATTCCTATTGCGTCGCCTATAAAATGCTCCTAAACCCCTCTAAAGCGCCACCGGGTCTACTGGAGTTGTTCCCCTGGTCGTTACAGATGCTACAATGGAATAATCTAAGTAATTTCGACACGAACCCGCGGCACCGTAAAAATTCCATGGGTTAACACACACAAAAAACTGGCAAAATCTCCTAAACCCCTCTAAAGCGCCATCGGGGCTACAAGAGTCGTTCGCCAGGTCGTTACGGATGCTACTATGGAAGAATCCAAGAAAATATGACCCATACCCCCGGTACCTAAAATATCCGTGGGCTAACACATACGAAAAATTGACAAAATTGCCTATTTCCTATTGCGTTGCCAATAAAATTCTACTAAACCCCTTTAAAGCACAGCCGGGGCTACTGGAGTCGTTCCCCAGGTCGTTACGGATGCTACTATTATATAATTCAAGAACGTTTGACCCAGACCCCTGGCACCTAAAAAATCCGTGGGCCAACACACACGAAAAACTGGCAAAATCGCTGAATTCCTATTGCATCGCAAATAAAATGCTCCTAAACCCCTCTATAGCACCGCCGGGGCTACTTGAGTCGTTCCCCAGGTCGTTAAGGACGCTATTATGGAAGAATCCAAGAAAATTCGACCCGGACCCCCGACATCTAAAAAATCTGTGGGCCAACACACACGAAAAATTGGCAAAATCGCCTAATTCCTATTGTGTCGCAAATAAAATGCTCCTGAACCCCTCTATAGTACCGCCGGGGCTACTGAGTCGTTCCCCAGGACGTTACGGACTCTTCTATGGAAGAATCCAAGAAAATTTGACCCGCACCCTTAGCATCTTAAAAATCCGTAGGCTAACACGCACGAAAAACTGACAAAATTGCCTAATTACTATTGCGTCTCAAATAAAATGCTCCTAAACACCTCTAAAGCGCCGCCGGGGTGAATGAAGTCATTCCCGAGGTCGTTACGGACGCTATTATGGAAGAATCTCAGAAAATTCAAACCGGACCACTGGCACCTAAAAAATCTGTGGGCTAACACACACGAAAAAGTGGCAAAATTACCTAATTCCTATTTTGTCGCCAAGAAAATGCTCCTAAACCCCTTTAAAGCGCCACTGGGGTTACTGGAGTCGTTACCCAGGTCGTTACAGAAGCTACAATGGAAGAATCCAAGAAATTTCAACACGGACCACCGGCACCGTAAACAATTCATGGGCTAACACACACGAAAAACTGGCAAAATCGCCTAATTCCTATTGCGTCTCTAATAAAATGCTCATAAACCCCTCTAAAGCACCCCTGGCACTACTGGAGTCGTTCCCTAGGTCTATAAAGATGCTACTATGGAAGAATCCAAGAAAATTCGACCCGAACCCCCGACCCCTAAAATATCCGTGGGCTAACACACACGAAAAACTGGCAAAATTGCCTATTTCCTATTGCGTCGCCAATAAAATGCTCCTAAAACCCTTTAAAGCACTGCTGGACTACTAGAGTCGTTCCCCAGGTCGTTACGGACGCTACTACTGAAGAATCTAAGAAAATTTGACCTAGACCCTTGGCACCTAAAAATTCCATGGGCCAACACACACAAAAACTGGCAAAATCGCCTAATTCCTATGGCGTCGCAAATAAAATGCTCCTAAACCACTCTATAGCACCGCCGGGGCTACTGGAGTCATTCCCCAGGTCGTTACGGACACTACTATGGAAGAATCCAAGAAAATTTGACCCGGACCCCCGGTATCTAAAAAATCCTTGGGCTAACACAAACGAAAAACTGGCAAAATTGCCTAATTCCTATTGTGTCTCTAATAAAATGATCCTAAACCCCTCTATAGCACCGCCGGGGCTACTGGAGTCGTTCCCCATGTCATTAATGACGCTACTATGGAAAACTCAAAGAAAATTCGACCCGTACCCCTGGCACCTAAAATATCCGTGGGCTTACACACACGAAAAAGTGGCAAAATTGCATAATTCCTATTGCGCCGCTAATAAAATACTCCTAAACCCCTCTATAGCGCCGCCGGGGCTACTAGAGTCATTCCCCAGGTCGTTACGGACGCTACAATAGAAGATTCCAAGAAATGTCGACACGTCCCCCAGCACGTAAAAAATCCGTGGGCTAACACACACGAAAAACTGGCAAAATCGCCTAATTCCTATTGCGTCTCAAATAAAATGCTCCTAAACCCCTCAAAAGCGCCATCGGGGCTACTGGAGTCGTTCCCCAGGTCGTTATGGACGCTACTATGGAAGAATCCAAGGTAATTTGACCCGCACACCCGGCACCTAAAAATTCTGTGGGCTAACACACACGAAAAAGTGGCAAAATTGCCTAATTCCTATTGCGTCGTCAATAAAATGCTCCTAAACCCCTCTAAAGTGCCACCGAGGTTACTGGAGTTGTTCCCCAGGTCTTTACGGATGCTACTATTGAATAATCTTAGAAAATTTGACCCGGACCCCCGACGCCTAAAAAATCCATGGGCTAACACACACGAAAAAACTGGCAAAATCGCCTAATTCCTATTGCATTACCAATAAAATGCTCCTAAACCCCTATAAAGCACAGCCGGGGCTACTGGAGTCATTCCCCAGGTCGTTACGGATGCTACTATGGAAGATTCAAAGAAAATTTGACACGAACCCCCGACACCCAAAAATATCCGTGGGCTAACACATACGAAAAACTAGAAAAATCGCTTAAGTCCTACTGCGTCGCCAATAAAATGCTCCTAAACCCCTCTAAAGCGCCGCTGGAGCTACTGGAGTCGTTCCCCAGGTCGTTACGGACGCTACTATGGAAGAATCCAAGAAAATTTGACCTGGACCCCCGGCATCTAAAAAATCCGTGGGCTAACACACACGAAAAACTGGCAAAATTGCCTAATTCCTATTGCGTCTCCGATAAAATGCTCCTAAACCCCTCTATAGCACCGTCGGGGCTACTGCAGTCATTCCCCAGGTCGTTATGGACGCTACTATTGAAGAATTCATTAAATTTCGACACAGATACCCGGCATGTAAAAAATCTGTGGGCTAACACACACAAAAAACTGGATAAATCGCCTATTTCCTATTGCGCCTCTAATAAAATGCTCCTAAACCCCTCTAAAGCATCGTCGGGGCTAATAGAGTCGTTCTCCAGGTCGTTACGGATGCTACTATGGAAGAATCAAAGAAAATTTGACTCGGACCCCCGGCAACTAAAAAATCTATGGGCTAACACACACGAAAAACTAGCAAAATCGCCTAATTCCTATTGCATCACCAATAAAATCCTCCTAAACCCCTCTAAAGCGCAGTTGGGGCTACTGAAGTCCTTCCCCAGGTCTTTACGGATGCTACTATTGAAGAATCCAAGAAAATTTGACCCGAACTCCCAGCACCTAAAAAATCTATGGGCTAAAACACACGAAAAACTGGCAAAATCGCCTAATTCTTATTGCGTCACCAATAAAATGCTCCTAAACCCCTCTATAGTGCTGCCGAGGCTACTAGAGTCGTTCCCCAGGTCGTTATGGACGCTACTATGAAAGAATCCAAGAAAATTCGACCCGGACCCCCGGCACCTAAAATATCTGTGGGCTAACACACACGAAAAAGTGGCAAAATTGCCTAATTCCTATTGCGTCGCCTATAAAATGCTCCTAAACCCCTCTAAAGCGCCACCGGGTCTATTGGAGTTGTTCCCCTAATCGTTACAGATGCTACAATGGAAGAATCTAAGTAATTTCGACACGAACCCGCGGCACCGTAAAAAATCCATGGGTTAACACACACGAAAAACTGGCAAAATCTCCTAAACCCCTCTAAAGCGCCGTCGGGGCTACAAGAGTCGTTCGCCAGGTCGTTACGGATGCTACTATGGAAGAATCCAAGAAAATATGACCCAGACCCCCTGTACCTAAAATATCCGTGGGCTAACACATACGAAAAACTGACAAAATTGCCTATTTCCTATTGCGTTGCCAATAAAATGCTTCTAAACCCCTTTAAAGCGCGGCCGGGGCTACTGGAGTCATTCCCTAGGTAGTTACGGATGCTACTATTATAGAATTCAAGAACGTTTGACCCAGACCCCTGGCACCTAAAAAATCCGTGGGCCAACACACACGAAAAACTGGCAAAATCGCTGAATTCCTATTGCATCGCAAATAAAATGCTCCTAAACCCCTCTATAGCACCACCGGGGCTACTGGAGTCGTTCCCCAGGTCGTTAAGGATGCTATTATGGAAGAATCCAAGAAAATTCGACTCGGACCCCCGACATCTAAAAAATCTGTGGGCCAACACACACGAAAAATAGGCAAAATCGCCTAATTCCTATTGCGTCGCAAATAAAATGCTCCTGAACCCCTCTATAGCACCGCCGGGTCTACTGGAGTCGTTCCCCAGGTCGTTACGGACTCTTCTATGGAAGAATCCAAGAAAATTTGACCCGCACCCTTAGCATCTAAAAAATCTGTAGGCTAACACGCAAGAAAAACTGACAAAATTGCCTAATTACTATTGCGCTCAAATAAAATGCTCCGAAACACCTCTAAAGCGCCACCGGGGCGAATGAAGTCGTTCCCGAGGTCGTTACGGACGCTATTATGGAAGAATCTCAGAAAATTCAAACCGGACCACTGGCACCTAAAAAATCCATTGGCTAACACACATGAAAAAGTGGCAAAATTGCCTAATTCCTATTTCGTCGCCAAGAAAATGCTCCTAAACCCCTTTAAAGCACCACTGGGGCTATTGGAGTCGTTCCCCAGGTCGTTACAGAAGCTACAATGGAAGAATCCAAGAAATTTCAACACGGACCACCGGCACCGTAAACAATTCATGGGCTAACAAACACGAAAAATTGGCAAAATCACCTAACTCCTATTGCGTCTCTAATAAAATGCTCATAAACCCCTCTAAAGCACCCCCGACACTACTGGAGTCGTTCCCTAGGTCTATACGGATGCTACTATGGAAGAATCCAAGAAAATTCGACCCGAACCCCCAACACCTAAACCCCTTTAAAGCGCTGCTGGGCTACTAGAGTCGTTCCCCAGGTCGTTACGGACGCTACTATTGAAGAATCTAAGAAAATTTGACCCAGACCCTTGGCACCTAAAAATTCTGTGGGCGGACACACACGAAAAACTGGCAAAATCGCCTAATTCCTATGGCGTCGCAAATAAAATGCTCCTAAACCACTCTATAGCGCCGCCGGGGCTACTGGAGTCGTTCCCCAGGTCGTTACGGACACGACTATGGAAGAATCCAAGAAAATTTGACCCGGACCCCCGGTATCTAAAAAATCCTTGGGCTAACACACACAAAAAACTGGCAAAATTGCCTAATTACTATTGCGTCTCAAATAAAATGATCCTAAACCCCTCTATAGCACCGCCGGGGCTACTGGAGTCGTTCCCCAGGTCATTACGGACGCTACTATGGAAAAATCCAAGAAAATTCGACCCGGACCCCCGGCACCTAAAATATCCGTGGGCTTACACGCACGAAAAAGTGGCAAAATTGCTTACTTCCTATTGCGCCGCCAATAAAATACTCCTAAACCCCTCTATAGCGCCGCCGGGGCTACTGGAGTCATTCCCCAGGTCGTTACGGACGCTACAATAGAAGATTCCAAGAAATGTCGACACGTCCCCCAACCACGTAAAAAATCCGTGGGCTAACACACACGAAAAACTGGCAAAATCGCCTAATTCCTATTGCGTCTCAAATAAAATGCTCCTAAACCCCTCTAAAGCACCGTCGGGGCTACTGGAGTCGTTCCCCAGGTCGTTACGGACGCTACTATTGAAGAATTCAAGAAAATTCGACCCTTACCCCCGGCACCTATAATATCTGTGGGCTAACACACAAGGAAAAGTGGCAAAATCGCCTAATTCCTATTGCATCTATAATAAAATTATCCTAAACCCCTCTAAAGCACCGCCGGGGCTACTGGAGTCGTTCCCCAGGTCGTTACGGATGCTACTATGAAAGAATCAAAGAAAATTCGACTCGGACTCCCGGCACCTAAAATATCCGTGGGCTAACACACACGAAAAAGTGGCAAAATTGCCTAATACCTATTGCGTCGCCAATAAAATGCTCCTAAACCCCTCTAAAGCGCCACCGGGGCTACTGGAGTCGTTTCGTATGTCGTTACGGAGGCTACAATGGAAGAATCAAAGAAAATTTGACTCAGACCCCCGGCACCTAAAAAATCTGTGGTCTAACACATACGAAAAACTAGCAAAATCGCCTATTTCCTATTGCGTCGCCAATAAAATGCACCTAAACCATTCTAAAGTGCCGCTGGGCTACTAGAGTCGTTCCCCAGGTCGCTACGGATGCTACTATGGAAGAATCCAAGAAAATTTGACCCGGACCCCCGGCACCTAAAATATCCGTGGGCTAACACACACGAAAAAGTGGAAAAATTGCCTAATTGCTATTGCATCGCCAATAAAATGCTCCTAAACGCCTCTAAAGCGACACCGGGGCTACTGGAGTCGTTACAGACGCTACAATGGAAGAATCCAAGAAATTTCGATACTGACCCCCGGCATCGTAAAAAATCCATGGGCTAACACACATGAAAAACTGGCAAAATCGCCTAATTCCTATTGCGTCTCTAATAAAATGCTCCTAAACCTCTATAAAGCACTGCCGGGGCTACTGGAGTCGTACCCCAGGTATATACGGATGCTACTATTGAAGAATCCAAGAAAATTTGACTCGGACCCCCGGCACCTAAAATATCCGTGGGCTAACACACATGAAAAACTGGCAAAATTGCCTATTTCCTATTGCGTCTCCAATAAAATGCTCCTAAACACCTCTAAAATGCCACCGGGGCGAATGAAGTCGTTCCCGAGGTCGTTACGTACGCTACTATGGAAGAATCTCAGAAAATTCGAACCTGACCCCCGGCAACACACACAAAAAACAGGCAAAATCTCCTAATTCCTATTGCGTCACTAATAAAATGCTCTGAAACCCTTCTAAAGTGCCGCCGGGGCTACTGGAGTCGTTCCCTAGGTCGTTACGGATGCTACTATGGAAGAATCAATGAAAATTTGACCCAGACCCTCGGCACCTAAAAAATCCGTGGGCTAACACACACAAAAAACTGGCAAAATTAGCTAATTCTTATTGCGTCGCTAATAAAATGCTCTTAAACCCTTCTAAAGCGCCTTCGGGGCTACTGGAGTTGTTCCCTAGATCATTACAGATTCTACTATGGAAGAATCCAAGAAAATTTGACCTAGACCCCCGACACCTAAAATATCTGTGGGCTAACACACACGAAAAACTAGCAAAATTGCCTAATTCCTATTGCGTTGCAAATAAAACGCTCTTAAACCCCTCTATAGAGCCACCGGAGCTACTGGAGTCGTTCCCCAGATCGTTACGGATGCTATTATATAAGAATCCAAATTAATTCGACATGTACCCCGGGCACGTAAAAAATCCGTTGGCTAACACACACGAAAAACAAGCAAAATTGCCTAATTCCTATTGCGTCTCTAATAAAATGATCTTAAACCCCTCTATAGTGCCGTCGGGGATACTGTAGTCGTTCCCCAGTTCGTTACAGACGCTACTATGGAAGAATCCAAGAAACTTTGACCCGGACCCCCGGAACTTAAAATATCCGTGGGCTAACACATACGAAAAATTGGCAAAATTGTCTAATTACTATTTCGTCTCAAATAAAATGCTCCTAAACCCCTCTATAGCGCCGCCGGGGCTACTGGAGTTGTTTCCCTGGTCGTTACGGATGCTACTATAGAAGAATCCAAGAAATTTTGACCCGGACCTCCGGCACCTAAAATATCCGTAGGCTAACACACAGGAAAAAGTGGCAAAATTGCCTAATTCCTATTGCGTCGCCAATAAAATGCTCCTAAACCCCTCTAAGCACCACCGGGGCTACTGGGGTCATTCCCCAGGTCGTTACGGACGCGAAAATGGAAGAATCTAAGAAATTTAAACATGGACCCCCGGCATCGTAAAAATCAATAGGCTAACACACACGAAAAACTGGCAAAATTCCTTAATTCCTATTGCGTCTATAATAAAATGCTCCTAAACCCCTCTAAAGCAACGCTGGGGTAACTAGAGTCATTCCCCAGGTCATTACAGATGCAACTATGGAAGAATCCAAGAAATATTCGACACGGACCCCCGGCACCTAAAATATCTGTGGGCTAACATACACAAAAAAGTTGCAAAATTGCCTAATTCCTATTGCGCCGCCAATAAAATGCTACTAAACCCCTCTAAGCACAGCCGGGGCTACTGGAGTCATTCCCCAGATCGTTACGGACGCTATAAGGGAAGAATCCAAGAAAATTCGACCCGTACCCCAGCACCTAAAATATCCGTGGGCTAACACACACGAAAAACTGGCAAAATTGCCTAATTCCTATTTCATCGCCAATAAAATGCTCCTAAACACCTCTAAAGTGCCGCCGGGGAGAATGAAGTCGTTCCCGAGGTCGTTACGGACGCTACTATGGAAGAATCCCAGAAAATTCGAACCGGACCCCCGGCACCTAAAAAATCTGTGGGTTAACACACACAAAAAACATGCAAAATCTCCTAATTCCTATTGTGTCACCAATAAAATGCTCCTAAACCCTTCTAAAGCGCCGCCGGGGCTACTGAAGTCGTTCCCTAGGTCGTTACGGATGCTACTATGGAAGAATCAATGAAAATTTGACCCGGACCCTCGGCACCTAAAATATCTGTGGGCTAACACACACAAAAAACTGGCAAAATTGCCTAATTCCTATTGCGTCGCTAATAAAATGCTATTAAACCCCTCTAAAGCGCCTCTGGGGCTACTGGAGTCGTTCCCTAGATCGTTACAGATTCTACTATGGAAGAATCCAAGAAAATTCAACCTAGACCCCCGGCACCTAAAATATCTGTGGGCTAACACACATGAAAAACTGGCAAAATTGCCTAATTCCTATTGCATCGCCAATAAAATGCTCCTAAACCCTTATAAAGTGCCGCCGGGGATACTAAAGTCGTTTCTTAGTTCGTTACGGACGCTATTATGGAAGAATCCAAGAACATTCGACCCGGACCACCGTCACCTAAATAATCTGTGGGCTAACACACACAAAAAACTAGCAAAATCGCCTAATTCCTATTTTATTGCCAATAAAATGCTCCTAAAACCCTCTAAAGCGCCTCCGGAGCTACTAGATTCGTTATTTAGGTCGTTATGGATGCTACTATGGAAGAATACAAGAAATTTCAGCCTGGACTCCCGACACCTAAAAAATCGGTGGGCTAACACACACAAAAAATTGGCAAAATTTCTTAATTCCTATTGTGTCGCCAATAAAATGCTCCTAAACACCTCTAAAGCGCCGTTGATGCTACTAAAGTCATTTTCTAGGTCGTTACAGACGCTACTATGGAAGATTCCAAGAAAATTCGAATCGGACCCCCGGCAGCTAAAAAATCCATTGGTTAACATACACGAAAAATTGGCAAAATTGCCTAATTCCTATTGCGTCGCCAATAAAATGCTTCTAAACCCCTATAAAGCGCCTCCGAAGCTACTAGAGTCGTTCCCTAGGTCGTTACGGATGCTACTATAGAAGAAGCCAAGAAAATTTGACCTGCCCCCCGGCACCCAAAAAATCCGTGGGCTAACACACACGAAAAACTGGTAAAATGGCCTAATTCATATTTCATTGCCAATAAAATGTCCCTAGACCCCTCTAAAGCGCCTCTGGGCTACTAGAGTCGTTCCCCAGGTCGTTACGGATGCTACTATTGAAGAATCCAAGAAGATTTGAACCGGAGCCTCGGCACCTAAAAAATCTGTGGGTTAACACACATGAAAAATTGGCAAAATCGCCTAATTTTTATTGTGTCGCTAATAAAATGCTCCTAAACCCCTCTAAAGCATCACCGGGGCTACTGGAGTCGTTCCCCAAGTCGTTACGGACGCTATTGTGGAAGAATCCAAGAAAATTCGACCCGGACCCCCAGCACCTAAAAAATCTGTGGGCTAACACACACGAAAAACTGGCAAAATCGCCTAATTCCTATTGCGTCGCCAATAAAATGCTCCTGAACCCCTCTAAAGAACCGCCAGGGCTACTAGAGTCGTTCCCCAGGTCGTTACGGACGCTACTATTGAAGAATCCAAGAAAATTCGACCCGCACCACCAACACTTAAAAAATTCATGGACTAACACACACGAAAAACTGGAAAATAGCCTAATTCCTATTGCGTCGCCAATAAAATGCTTCTAAACCCCTCTAAAGAGCCGTCAGGGCTACTGGAGTCGTTCCCCAGGTCGTTACGGATGCTACTATGGAAGAATCCAAGAACATTTGACCCGTACCCCCGGCACCTAAAAAATCCGTGGGCTAACACACATGAAAAACTGGCAAAATCGCCTAATTCCTATTGCGTCGCCAATAAAATGCTTTTAAACCACTCTATAGCGCCGCCGAGGCTACTGGAGTCATTCCCCAAGTCATTACGGATGCTACAAATGGAATAATCCAAGAAATTTAGACACGGCCGCCCGGCACATAAAAATCCCTATGCTAACACACACGAAAAACTGGCAAAATCACCTAATTCCTATTGCGTCTCAAATAAAATGCACCTAAACCCCTCTAAATCGCCGCTGGGGCTACTGGAGTCAATCCCCAGGTTGTTACGGATGCTACTATAGAAGAAATCAAGAAAATTCAACCCGCACCCCCCGGCACCTAAAAAATCCGTTGGCTAACACACACAAAAAACTTGCAAAATCGCCTAATTTCTATTGCGTCGCCAATAAAATGCTCCTGAACCCTTCTAAAGCGCCGCCGGGGCTATTGGAGTCGTTCCCCAGGTCTTTACGGACGCTACTATAAAGAATCAAGAAAATTTAACCCGAACCCCCGACACCTAAAAAATCCATGGGAAAATACACACGAAAAACTAGCAAAATCGCCTAATTCTTATTGTGTCTCAAATAAAATGCTCCTAAACCTCTCTAAAGCGCAGCCGGGGCTATTGGAGTAATTCCCAGGTCATTACAGATTCATTTATGGTATAAATCAAGAAAATTCAACCTGCACCCCTGGCACTTAAAAAATCTGTTGGCTAACACACACAAAAAACTTGCAAAATCGCCTTATTCCTATTGCGTTGCCAATAAAATGCTCCTGAACCCCTCTAAAGCGCTGCCAGGGCTACTGGAGTCGTTCCCCAGGTCGTTACGGATGCTACTATGGAAGAATCTAAGAAAATTGGTCCCGAACCCCCGGCACCTAAAAAATCTGTGGGCTAACACACACAAAAAACTGGCAAAATCACCTAATTCCTATTGCGTCTCAAATAAAATGCTCCTAAACCCCTCTATCGCGCTGCCGGGGCTACTGGAGTCATTCCCAGGTCGTTACGGGTGCTACTATGGAAGAATCCAAGAAAATTCGACCCGGACCCCCTGCACCTAAAAAACTCCGTGGGCTAACACACAAAAAGAACTTGCAAAATTGCTTAATTTCTATCGCATCGCCAATAAAATGCTCCTGAACCCCTCTAAAGAGACGCCAGAGCTACTGGAGTCGTTCCCCAGGTCGTTACGGACGCTACTATGTAAGAATCCAAGAAAATTGGACCCGAAACTTCGGCACCCAAAAAATCTGTGGGTTAACAAACACGAAAAACTGGCAAAATCGCCTAATTCCTATTGCGTCTCAAATAAAATGCTCCTAAACCCCTCTAAAGCGCCGCTGGAGCTACTATAGTCATTCCCCAGGTTGTTACAGATGTTACTATGGAAGAAATCAAGAAACTTCAACCCGCACCCCCGGCACCTAAAAAATCCGTTGGCTAACACACACGAAAAACTGGCAAAATCGCCTAATTCCTATTGCGCCGCCAATAAAATGCTCCTAAACCCCTCTAAAGCGCCGCCAGAGTTACTGGAGTCGTTCCCCAGATTGTTACGGACGCTACTATGTAAGAATCCAAGAAAATTCGACCCGGACCCCCGACACCTAAAAAATCTGTGGACTAACACACACGAAAAACTTGCAAAATCGCTTAATTCCTATCGCGTCGCCAATAAAATGCTCCTAAACCCCTCTAAAGAGCCACCAGGGCTACTGGAGTCGTTCCCCAGATCGTTACGGATGCTACTATGGAAGAATCCAAGAAAATTCGACCCGAACCCCCTGCACCTAAAAAACTCCGTGGGCTAACACACAAAAAAAACTTGCAAAATCGCTTAATTTCTATCGCATCGCCAATAAAATGCTCCTGAACCCCTCTAAAGAGACGCCAGGGCTACTGGAGTCGTTCCCCAGGTCGTTACGGACTCTACTATGGAAGAATCCAAGAAAATTGGACCCGAAACTTCGGCACCCAAAAAATCTGTGGGTTAACACACACAAAAAACTGGCAAAATCGCCTAATTCCTATTGCGTCTCAAATAAAATGCTCCTAAACCCCTCTAAAGCGTCGCTGGAGCTACTATAGTCATTCCCCAGGTTGTTACAGATGTAACTATGGAAGAAATCAAGAAACTTCAACCCGCACCCCCGGCACCTAAAAAATCCGTTGGCTAACACACACGAAAAACTGGCAAAATCGCCTAATTCCTATTGCGACGCCAATAAAATGCTCCTAAACCCCTCTAAAGCGCCGCCAGAGTTACTGGAGTCGTTCCCCAGATTGTTACGGACGCTACTATGTAAGAATCCAAGAAAATTCGACCCGGACCCCCGACACCTAAAAAATCTGTGGACTAACACACACGAAAAACTTGCAAAATCGCTTAATTCCTATCGCGTCGCCAATAAAATGCTCCTAAACCCCTCTAAAGAGCCACCAGGGCTACTGGAGTCGTTCCCCAGGTCGTTACGGACGCTACTATGGAAGAATCCAACAAAATTCGAACCGAAACCCCGGCACCTAAAAAATCTGTGGGCTAACACACACGAAAAACTGGCAAAATCGCTTAATTCCTATTGCGTTGCCAATACAATGCTCCTAAACCCCTCTATAATGCTGCCGGGGCTACTGGAGTCGTTCCCTAGGTCATTACGGACGCTACTATGGATGAAACCAAGTTAATTTGACACGGACCCCTGGCACGTAAAAAATCCTTGGGCTAACACACACGAAAAACTGGCAAAATCACCTAATTCCTATTGCGTCTCTAATAAAATACTCCTAAACCCCTCTATAGCGCCGCCAGGGCTACTGGATGTGTTCCCCAGGTCGTTATGGACGCTACTATGGAAGAATCCAAGAAAATTCGACCCGGACCGCCGGCATCTAAAAAATCCGTGGGCTAACACACATGAAAAACTAGCAAAATCGCCTAATTCTATTGTGTCTCCAATAAAATGATCCTAAACCCCTCTAAAATGCCGCCGGAGCTACTGGAGTAATTCCCCAGGTCGTTACGGACGCTACTATTGAAGAATCCAAGAAAGTTTGACCCAGACCCCCGGCACCTAAAAAATTCGTGGCTAACACACACGAAAAACTGGCAAATTCGCCTAATTCCTATTGTGTCGCCAATAAAATGCTTCTAAACCTCTCTATAGCACCGCCGGGGCTAGTGGAGTCATTCTCCAGGTCGTTACGGACGCTACTATTGAAGAATCCAAGGAAATTCGACCGGACCCCCGGCACCTAAAATATCTGTGGGCTAACACACACGAAAAAGTGGTAAAATTTCCTAATTCCTATTGTGTCGCCAATAAAATGCTCCTAAATACCTCTAAAGCGCCGTCGGTGCTACTAAAGTCATTCTCTAGGTCGTTACAGACGCTACTATGGAAGATTCCAAGAAAATTCGAATCGAACCCCCGGCACCTAAAAAATCCATGGGTTAACATACACGAAAAATTGGCAAAATTGCCTAATTCCTATTGCGTCGCCAATAAAATGCTCCTAAACCCCTATAAAATGCCTCCGAAGCTACTAGAGTCGTTTCCTAGGTCGTTACAGATGCTACTATGGAAGAAGCCAAGAAAATTTGACCCGCCCCCCGTCACCCAAAAAATCTGTGGGCTAACACACACGAAAAACTGGTAAAATGGCCTAATTCATATTTCATTGCCAATAAAATGTCCCTAGACCCCTCTAAAGCGCCTCTGGGCTACTAGAGTCGTTCCCCAGGTCGTTACGGATGCTACTATGGAAGAATCCAAGAAGATTTGAACCGGAGCCCCGGCACCTAAAAAATCTGTGGGTTAACACACATGAAAAATTGGCAAAATCGCCTAATTTTTATTGTGTCGCTAATAAAATGCTCCTAAACCCCTCTAAAGCGTCACCGGGGCTACTGGAGTCGTTCCCCAGGTCGTTACGGACGCTATTGTGGAAGAATCCAAGAAAATTCAACCCGGACCTCCGGCACCTAAAAAATCTGTGGGCTAACACACACAAAAAACTGGCAAAATCGCCTAATTTTTATTGTGTCGCCAATAAAATGCTCCTAAACCCTTCTAAAGCACCGTTGGGGCTACTAGAGTCATTCCCTAGGTCGTTACGTATGATACTATGGAAGAATCCAAGAAATTTGACCCGGACCTCCGACACCTAAAAAATCTATGAGCTAACACACACGAAAAAGTGGAAAATCGCCTAATTCCTATTTCATTGCCAATAAAATGCTCCTACACCCCTCTAAAGCACCTCTGGAGATACTAGAGTCGTTCCCCAAGTTGTTATAGATGCTACTATAGAAGAATGAAAGAAAATTCAACCCAGACCCTCGGCACCTAAAAAATCCATGGGTTAAAACATACGAAAACTGGCAAAATCGCCTAATTCCTATAGCATCGCCAATACAATGCTCCTAAACCCCTCTAAAGCATCGTCGGGGCTACTGGAGTCGTTCCCTAGGTCGTTACGGACTCTACTATGGAAGAATCCAAGAAAATTCGACCCAGACCCCCAGCACCTAAAAATTCCGTGTGCTAACACACACGAAAAACTGGCAAAATCATCTAATTCCTATTGCATCGCCAATAAAATGTTCCTAAACCCCTCTATATCACCTCTGGGGCTACTGGATGTGTTCCCCAGGTCGTTACGGATGCTACTATGGAAGAATCCAAGAAAATTTGACCCGGACCCCCGGCACCTAAAATATCTGTGGGCTAACACACACGAAAAAGTGGCAAAATTGCCTAATTCCTATTGCGCCGCCAATAAAATGCTCCTAAACCCCTCTAAAGCGCCGCCGGGACTACTGGAGTCATTTCCCAGGTCGTTACGGACGCTACTATGGAAGAATCCAAGAAATATTGACCCAAACCCCCGGCACGTAAAAAATCTCTAGGCTAACACGCACGAAAAACTTGCAAAATCGCCTAATTCCTATTGCGTCTCAAATAAAATGCTCCTAAACCCCTCTAAAGCGCCGCCGGGGCTACTGAAGTCATTCCCCAGGTCGTTACGGATGCTACTATAGAAGAAATCAAGAAAATCAACTCGCACCCCTGGCACTTAAAAAATTCGTTGGCTAACACACACAAAAATATTGCAAAATCACCTAATTCCTATTGCGTCGCCAATAAAATGCTCCAGAACCCCTCTAAAGCGCCGCCGGGGTTACTGGAGTCGTTCCCTAGGTCCTTACGGACGCTACTATGGAAGAATCCAAGAAATATTGACCTGGAACCCCGGCACCTAAAATATCCGTGGGCTAACACACACGAAAAAGTGGGCTAACACACACGAAAAACTGGCGGCGCCAACCCCATATTCAAAATCCCAGAATTTTCTAGGGAAGACTTCCCTAAATTAGAAAACCCTCTTAGTCAATCCAATGACATTCTCAGGTCGTTACAGACGCTATAAATGGAAGAATCAAAGAAATTTAGACACGTCCCCCGGGCACGTAAAAAATCCCTGGGCTAACACACACGAAAAACTGGCAAAATCGCCTAATTCCTATTGCTTCTCAAATAAAATGCTCCTAAACCTCTCTAAAGCGCCGCCGGGGCTACTGGAGTCATTCCCCAGGTTGTTACGGATGTTACTATGGAATAAATCAAGAAAATTCAACCCGCACCCCCGGCACCTAAAAAATCCGTTGGCTAACACACACGAAAAACTTGCAAAATCGCCTAATTCCTATTGTGTCGCCAATAAAATGCTCCTGAACCTCTCTAAAGCGCCGCCAGGGCTACTGGAGTCGTTACCCAGGTCGATACGGACGCTACTATGGAAGAATCCAAGAAACATTGACCCGAACCACCGGCACCCAAAAAATCTGTGGGTTAACACACACGAAAAACTAACAAAATTGCCTAATTCCTATTGCGTCGCTAATAAAATGCTCATAAACCCCTCTATAGCGCCGCCGGGGCTACTAGAGTCGTTCCCCAGGTCGTTACGGATGCTATTATGGAAGAATCCAAGAAAATTCGACTCGGACCCCCAGCACCTAAAAAATCTGTGGGCTAACACATACGAAAAACTGGCAAAATCGCCTAATTCCTATTGCGTCGCCAATAAAATGCTCCAGAACCCCTCTAAAGAGCCGCCAGGGCTACTGGAGTCGTTCCCCAGTTTTTTACGGACGTTACTATGGAAGAATCCAAGTAAATTCGTCCCGCACCCCCAACACCTAAAAAATCCGTGGACTAACACACACGAAAAACTGGCAAAATCGCCTAATTCCTATTGCATCGCCAATAAAATGTTCCTAAACCCCTCTATAGCAGCTTCGGAGCTACTGGAGTCGTTCCCCAGGTCTTTACGGATGCTACTATAGAATAATCCAAAAATATTTGACCCGGACCCCCGACACCTAAAATATCCGTGGGCTAACACACACGAAAAAGTGGCAAAATTGCTTAATTCCTATTGCGTCTCCAATAAAATGCTCCTAAACCCCTCTAAAGCGGCGCCGGGACTACTGGAGTCATTTCCAAGGTCGTTACGGACGCTACTATGAAAGAATCAAAGAAAATTTTACACAAACCCCCGGCACGTAAAAAATCCCTGGGCTAACACACACGAAAAACTTGCAAAATCGCCTAATTCCTATTGCGTCTCAAATAAAATGCTCCTAAACCCCCTTTAAAGCGCAGCCGGGGCTACTGGAGTCATTCCCAGGTCGTTGCGGATGCTACTATGATATAAATCAAGAAAATTCAACCCGTACCCCTGGCACTTAAAAAATCCGTTGGCTAACACACACAAAAAACTTGAAAAATCGCCTAATTCCTATTGCATTGCCAATAAAATGCTCCTGAACCCCTCTAAAGCGCTGCCGGGGCTACTGGAGTCGTTTCCCAGGTTGTTACGGACGCTACTATTGAAAAATCCAAGAAAATTTGACCCGAACCCCCGGCACCTAAAAAATCTGTGGGCTAACACACACGAAAAATTGGCAAAATTACCTAATTCCTATTGCGTCGCCAATAAAATGCTCCTAAACCCCTCTAAAGCGCCGCCGGGGCTACTGGAGTCATTCCCCAGGTCGTTACGGACGCTATTATGGAAGAATCCAAGAAAATTCGACCCGGACCCCCGGCACCTAAAAAATCTGTGGGCTAACACACAGGAAAAACTGGCAAAATCGCCTAATTCCTATTGCGTCGCCAATAAAATGCTCCAGAACCCGTCTAAAGAGCCGCCAGGGCTACTAGAGTCTTTCCCCAGGTCGTTACGGATGCTACTATGGAAGAATCCAAGAAAATTCGACCCGCACCCCCAACACCTAAAAATTTTGTGGACTAACACACACGAAAAACTGGAAAATAGCCTAATAAAATGCTCCTAAACCACTATATAGCGCCGCCGAGGCTACTGGAGTCGTTCCCCAGGTCGTTACGAACGCTACAAATGAAATAATCCAAGAAATTTAGACACAGCCCATCGGCACGTAAAAAATCCCTATGCTAACACACACGAAAAACTGAAAAAATCACTTAATTCCAATTGCGTTTCAAATAAAATACTCCTAAACCCCTCTAAAGCGCCGCCGGGGCTACTGGAGTCAATCCCCAGGTTGTTACGGATGCTACTATGGAAGAAATCAAGAAAGTTCAACCCGCACCCCCCGGTACCTAAAAAATCTGTTGGCTAACACACACAAAAAACTTGCAAAATCGCCTAATTTCTATTGCGTCGCTAATAAAATGCTCCTGAACCCTTCTAAAGCGCCGCCAGGGCTACTGGAGTCGTTCCCCAGGTCGTTACGGACGCTACTATAAAGAATCCAAGAAAATTTGACCCGAACCCCCGACACCTAAAAAATCCATGGGCTAACACATACGAAAAACTGGCAAAATCACCTAATTCCTATTGCGTCTCAAATAAAATGCTCCTAAACCCCTCTAAAGCGCAGCCGGGGCTACTGGAGTCATTCCTAGGTCGTTACGGATGCTACTATGGTATAAATCAAGAAAATTCAACCCGCACCCCTGGCACTTAAAAAATCTGTTGGCTAACACACACAAAAAACTTGCAAAATCGCCTAATTCCTATTGCGTTGCCAATAAAATGCTCCTGAACTCCTCTAAAGCGCTGCCGGGCTACTGGAGTCGTTCCCCAGGTTGTTACGGACGCTACTATGGAAGAATCCAAGAAAATTTGACCCGAACCCCCGGCACCGAAAAAATCTATGGGATAACACACACAAAAAACTGGCAACATTGCCTAATTCCTATTGCGTCGCCAATAAAATGCTCCTAAACCCCTCTAAAGCGCCGCCGGGGCTACTGTAGTCGTTCCCCAGGTTGTTACGGACGCTATTATGGAAGAATCCAAGAAAATTCGACCCAGACCCCCGGCACCTAAAACATCCGTGGGCTAACACACACGAAAAACTGGCAAAATCGCCTAATTCCTATTGCGTCGCCAATAAAATGCTCCAGAACCCCTCTAAAGAGCCGCCAGGGCTACTAGAATCGTTCCCCTGGTCGTTACGGATGCTACTATGGAAGAATCCAAGAAAATTTGACCCGTACCCTCGGCACCTAAAAAATTCGTGGGCTAACACACATGAAAAACTGGCAAAATCGCCTAATTCCTATTGCGTCTCCAATAAAATGCTCCTAAACCACTCTATAGCGCCGCCGAGGCTACTGGAGTCGTTCCCCAGGTCGTTACGGACGCTACAAATGGAATAATCCAAGAAATTTAGACACGGCCCCCTGGCACGTAAAAAATCCCTGGGCTAACACACACGAAAAACTGGCAAAATCGCCTAATTCCTAGTGCGTCTCAAATAAAATGCTCCTAGAGATGATATCCCTATTTGTTTGCTGCTTAGAGATGATAGACTGCTCAACTCTTATGATTCTCTGTTAGGAGTCTTAGAAAGTAACCTCGCTAATGGCCCGGTATACTTTAATTGTTATCCCAATTTCTCGGTTGATATCCATGATCCAAACATTATGGATACATTGACACTTAATGTCAAAACCAAGAATATGAATAGTAAAGCCGACAACAGAGAAATAGCTGTAATATATAGGGTATATTACAAGCTTATGAAAACCACTATAGCCCCCAAGGCTATATCGACTAGTGTCAAAGGAGTCACCATGCTCATGGAAGCAAACCAAGAGCACAGTACTACCTTCGTCCCCAGGCTTCTAAAATGGGATGACATCTTGACTGACGAAGAATGGAAATTTGATTCCATCACCAACCCTTTACCTATTCAACCCGATAGATCTCAAATCGACAGGGTTATTCAATTTCCAGATGGATCTATTAACCTTAAGTTTTTAAGATCCAACTCTTACAGTCAAGCTTTTTCAAGTAGAAGAATGTCTTCAGCTAGACCTTCTTCCTTTTGCCCCCGGGAGGGAGACGACTCTTCCAATGAACCTGCTGATTAGGGAAAAGTCCATGGAGTAGACTTTTCCGGAACCATCCCAAAGGTCTATTATGAAACAACCCTTGAAAGTCCCACTCTTAATGACATGAAACCAGATCATAAGAGAAAAGACTCCATAGGTGTCTTAACTTCCGATGATACCTTTATCCCCGACAAAAGGAAGATTAACAAATGGTGGAAACTTCATAAACACCAAAAGAATGTTGACTGGTATAAAGCCACTTATTCCTTAGAACAAAGAACCTCCTTCAGAGATAAATGGTTTAAGGACATGGAAAGATTCAAGACTGAAATTGAATTTTTCAAGTGGTTTGAATATTCTGGACAAATAGATGACACAAATTCATCCCTCCAAGTCCTCGTTAACAAATGGTACACTAGAGAACAGGTGATAGAAAGTGTCACTCCCTCTCTAGAAGGACTTAGTATTCCCTATAGGAAAAATATCCTCAAAGCTTCTCCCTTCAAAAAACCTATTGAAAAGGATACCTCTCTCCCCACAGGGGCTGATATCAATAGCATTTACGAGCAAAATAACTACACAAATCAGGTTCTTCACATAGTATCAAAACAAATAGAAGAATCCAAAAGTAGCAGTTACAAAGGAATTTCCCAGATAGGAAACAAACCTAGTACTTCTTATACTGGCCCTCAAATTGAGACCAACCCCATATTCAAAATCCCAGAATTTTCTAGGGAAGACTTCCCTAAATTAGAAAACCCTCTTAGTCAATCCAATGACATTCTTGAAAGAATCAATGATCAGCTCTCCAAACTCAATATCACCAAAGGAGACCAAGTGAAAGCTATCACCCTGAATTCTTCTGAGAGTAGATATCCCAATAGAAGGAATTATTACTCTAGACCCTCTTTTCCTGATATGCAGTTCGAAGAAGACACTCTCCACCCTTCAGGGGCCACAAATGGTCATGGAATTCAAGAATGGAATATTGACGGAATGGCAAAAGTCCAAATCTACAATAGACTCCAAGAAATAGGGATGGATATCACTGCGTACAAAATGAAAGGTTGCACTGATAAAAATGCAGCCGTTCGTCTTGTTGCCGGTTTCACAGGAACTTTGAAATGTTGGTGGGATAATTATCTCACTGAGCAGAACAAGGCTGAAATCTTCAACGCAGTCACTACTAAAAGAACCATTAAAGTAGAACATGGAGTAGAAACTGCTTCTGAAATGGTTGTAGAAGATGCGACGGCCACTCTCGTTTATTGCATCACAAAACACTTTGTAGGAGAACCTAAACTCTTCCAAGATAGGAGCCTTGAAATCCTTAACAATCTTTATTGTAAAAAACTGACTGACTTTAGATGGTACAAAGACATGTTTATCAACAAAGTCATGATCAGATCAGATTGCAATAATGATTATTGGAAGGAAAGATTTCTCAGTGGTCTACCCCCACACTTTGCCGAAAAGGTAAGATCCAAAATCAGAGATAGATGCGAAGGAAAAATCCCATATCCTCATCTCTCCTATAGAGATCTCATTAGTCTCATAAATGTTACAGCTATGGAACTCTGCACAGATCTTAAGTTAAGAGCACAACTTAAGAAAGAACAGAAAACCTACTCCTTAGAACTAGGCAGTTTCTGTCAAGATTTTGGATTCCCAGCATTAACCCCCCCTTCCTCCAAAAAATTAGGAAAAAGGGAAAGAACTTCTTCTAGTAACTCTAGCAGGAGAAGATCCTCCAAGAAAAGAGAACATAGAGATAAACCTAAGAGAAGGTTCAAGAAAAGAACCTCCAAAGGATCATCTTCTGAAGATACCTGCTGGACATGTGGAAAGAAACGACATAGATCTAGTGAATGTCCCAGAAACAAGAAGAAGAAAAACAAAGTAAATCTACTAGAAGTAGATGAAGAAACTAAGAAAAAACTCTAGTGAATGTCCCAGAAACAAGAAGAAGAAAAACAAAGTAAATCTACTAGAAGTAGATGAAGAAACTAAGAAAAAACTCTTCTCCATTATATAAGAAGAAGAATCTGAGTCTGGCTCAAACTACTCCTCTGAAGGAGAGAGTGATGATGAATTTTTAAATGTAGCCCACGATAGCCAGACAGAAGAAGATTCAGAATGCAACTGCAATGGAGCATTTTGCATGTGTGATAACAAATCTCTCAATGTGATATCTGAGAATTCAATAGAAACCTTATTTTCCACCATCGAACATATTCAAGATGAAGATGCTAGGAGAAAGTATCTCCTCGAACTACAAAAATTAGTTACCAGGCAAAAAGAAGAAAGACCTGAAGTAACTCCTTTTAGCATGAAGCAAATCATGGGGAGATTTGAAACAAAGAAGGAAGAACCTTCTGTAGAATTATTGAGAGGAGAAGTAAAAATTCTCAAAAATGAAATCAGAGAAGTCAAAGCAAGACTTCACAAAATAGAGATAGACAATCTCTCTAATCAGCTTCAAAAGGAGTCTACCAGCCAAGAAAAAACTTCGAAAGCTATTCTCACAGAAGATACTGATGATGAAGATATTGAAACAGATTCTCACAAATCTGACTCCAACACCAATGCAGGTTTGAAAGCTATTACTAAAATAAGGCCTCAAAGTTCCCATATACTAATAAAACTTGTTATAAACAATGATTTCATTCTTAACAAATTTGCCTTGTTAGACAGTGGTGCTGATAGAAACTACATTATTGAAGGATTGATACCTACAAAATACCTTACTAAGGGAACTACAAAATTATACAGCGCCACAGGTGAGCATATTTTGATTAATTATAAACTCTCTGATGCCCATATTTGCAATAATGGCATTTGTCTTTCTAATGACTTTGTTATTACAAAAAACATTAATGAAGATATTATTTTGGGAATACCTTTTATTACTCAAATCAAACCATATCTTTCAGATTTTGATGCCATATGGACAAAAATCTTGGGAAAAGAAATTGAATTTCCTTTTATTAAAACCCTTTCTCAAGAAGAAAGTAAACTTCTTCATAAACAAACAGCTTTTAAAATAAATCTTATTTCTCAGCAGATTTGTTTTCTTAAAGAAGAAATAAAAATTAAGCAAATTGAGCAAATTTTAAAAACCCCGGGAATGGTAACTAAGATTGCCAACCTACAAAAAACTTTTGAAAAAGAAATTTGCTCTGATTTCCCTAATACTTTTTGGGATAGAAAATCCCACATGATTGAACTCCCTTATATTGATGGATTCAATGAAAAAGCCATTTTTACGAAAGCTAGGCCAATTCAAATGAACCATGAATTAATGGAAATTTATAAAAAAGAAATTAATACTCTGTTGGCTAATAAAATTATTAGACCTTCTAAATCTCCTAGGAGCTGTTCAGCCTTTTATGTTAACAATGCAGCTGAAAAAGAAAGAGGATTTCCTAGATTGGTTATCAATTACAAACCTCTTAACACAGCTTTAAAATGGATCAGGTATCCTATTCCTAACAAAAGAGATCTTTTGAAAAGAACTTATAAAGCAAATATTTATAGTAAGTTTGATATGAAATCAGGATTTTGGCAAATACAGATTGCTGAAAAGGATAAATACAAAACTGCTTTCAATGTCCCATTTGGACAATATGAATGGAATGTGATGCCTTTTGGGTTAAAAAATGCCCCTTCAGAATTTCAAAATGTCATGAATTCTATATTTAATCATATCAGTCATATATCTATTGTTTATATAGATGATGTATTAATCTTCTCTGAGGACATTGATTCTCACTTTAAACATCTTAACACCTTTTATAACATTGTCAAGAAAAATGGCCTTGTAGTTAGCGCTAAGAAGATTAAACTCTTTCAAACAAAAATTAGATTTCTTGGTCATGATCTATACCAAGGGACTTATAAACCTATTTGTAGAGCCATCGAGTTCTCCGACAAATTTCTTGATATTATCACTGATAAAACTCAGTTACAAAGATTCCTTGGAAGTCTTAATTATATTGCTGACTTTATCCCTAAAGTTAGACAAATTTGTAAACCTTTATATGACAGGTTGAGAAAGAATCCAGTTCCTTGGAACAAAGAACAGACTACAGCTGTTGTTAATATTAAAAGAATGGTAAAAACCCTTCCATGTCTAGGAATTCCCAATCCTAGTTATTTTATGATTGTAGAAACTGACGCCTCTGATAATGGCTATGGAGGAATTCTTAAACAAAGAAGATCCCCAGAAACACCTGAACAATTAGTAAGATATACATCTGGAATCTGGAATTCTGCACAAAAAAATTATAGTACTGTCAAAAAGGAAGTTTTGGCCATAGTTCTATGCGTCACCAAGTTTCAAGATGATCTTATTAATAAAGAATTTTTACTTAGAGTAGATTGTAAATCTGCTAAAGATATTCTGCAAAAGGATGTTAAAAATCTTGTCTCAAAACAAATCTTTGCCAGATGGCAGGCATTACTATCTAGCTTTGATTTCCAAATTGAATATCTTAAGGGAGAAGATAATTCTCTCCCAGATTTTCTAACCAGAGAAATTTTGCAGGGTAAAACATGAGGCATAGAGCACCAGTAGCTAAAGGACCCTTTAAAGGGAAAAAAGTAGTCGTTAAACCTACTACGGCTAAACCTTTCAACATCTGACCTGAAATAACAGGATCTTCCAATCGTTATTCAGCTTTGGCCCAACTACCGCCAATAAATCCTTCTATATTCCCTCCGTTACCTCCAAGAACATCTTCAAACATGCTTGTTATGAAGAAACCTTTTGCTCAAACACCAGAGCCAAGCTCCATCTCTCCTTCAGGAAAACAAAGATTTTCCCAAACACAAACCAAAGACAGTTATACCATGAAAACTCCTGAGAGCTTTGTTGAAGCAGTAACTCCAACCGCTTCTCCTTCTAAAACCAAAGAAAAAGAAAAATTCAATCTTATTTCTTTACAAGTTATCCCAATCTTGGCCCTAGATAAGGAGTACGAGAACTTTGAGATCAAACATCTCCTGAAACCTCTGTATACAAACAGAAACTATGTGGATACTGAAAGTCCTCTTAAAACCAGATTATTCTATGAATTCATCTTAGTAGATACTGGATCTATTGAGATAGAACATGAACTAGCAGATAAGAACAATCCGGATAGCATCGCCTATTCAAAATTCACCATTAAAAAGATTTTAACCTCTTTTGAATGGCAGGTTGATCATCTACATACACCCATCAATTTCTCCAGAGAACATAGGCCCCAGACTTACAACTGGTGGGACTATAAACAAGCTTGGTTTAACTTTATGTACTTACGACCTTCATCACATACATGGTTTGTAAAGTATAGCCCTGAATTAGCCAGATCCGTCATCCCCAGATGGTTCTATGAATGGTGGCAGTGTTTCGGAGGAAACCACCAGACTTTACCAAAATTATTTTCAGAAAAATTCAATCAATTTCAAATTGATCAAGGTATTTCTACTTTACCAGAGCACATTCAATTGTGTAAATATTTTATTCAAAAAAGAATTTCATACATTTTAAGTTGGACTTTTAAAATCAGTGAATTTGAAAGGATTAAATATTTATCCAAAGAAATCCTTATCAAAGGTTGGTCTCCGGCCCCTAAAGAAACTCAATCAACTTCCTTGAGAAGTTCTTCTATTATTCATAAATCACCAAAAAGTGATCTAAAGAAAAGACTTGAAAAGGCCTTATCAGAATTGGAAAATAGTAATGAAGACGAAGTCCTTCAGCTTCTTGAAGAAGCCTCTTCTCAAAGTGACGACAATGGGGACATATTAAATCCCAAAGGAATTGTCAGGGACTATCTAAATCCATTTGATTAAAATCCTAATTGAGTGTTTTAAAACACAGAATAATTAGTCTTCCAAATAGAGATACAAAGTATCGGAATTATTATGGAAGAAAAGATGAATCTCTAAAAGAGATGGAATATCTTTTGATTTAATCAAAAATGGACCCCACCACACCGAAAGTTATTTAACTTATTTGGAAAAGAAGATAAAGCTCCCGACAAGCTTTTTGACCACTCAAAAGAAGCGGACCCCTGAAGAAAGACGTCCACCAACCAATGGACCCCTCTTAAAGATAAGGTAATCCTCAACAGCCAAGGAGGAGAAGGCCTTTTAATTTCCATTATCTCTTCTAGTCGTTCTCCAGGTCATTACGGATGCTACTATGAAAGAATCCAAGAAGATTCGACCCGGAGCCCCGGCACCTAAAAAATCTGTGGTTTAACACACACGAAAAACTGGCAAAATCGCCTAATTTCTATTGCGTCGCAATTAAAATGCTTCTAAACCCCTCTAAAGCGCCGCTGGGGCTACTAGAGTCGTTCCCTAGGTCGTTACAAATGCTACTATGGAAGAAACCAAGAAAATTCAACCCGGACCTCCGGCACCTAAAAAATCTGTGGGCTAACACACACGAAAAACTGGCAAAATTGCCTAATTTTTATTGTGTCGCCAATAAAATGCTCCTAAACCCTTCTAAAGCACCGTTGGGGCTACTAGAGTCATTTCCTAGGTCGTTACGTATGCTACTATGGAAGAATCAAAGAAAATTTGACCCAGACCTCCGACACCTAAAAAATCTGTGAGCTAACACACACAAAAAAGTGGAAAAATTGCCTAATTCCTATTTCATTGCCAATAAAATGCTCCTACACCCCTCTAAACCACCTCTAGAGATACTACTATAGAAGAATGGAAGAAAATTCAACCCAGACCCTCGGCACCTAAAAAATCCATGCGTTAACACACAAAAAAAACTGGCAAAATCGCCTAATTCCTATAGCGTCGCCAATAAAATGCTCCTAAACCCCTCTGAAGCATCGTCGGGGCTACTGGAGTCGTTCCCTAGGTCGTTACGGACTCTACTATAGAAGAATCCAAGAAAATTCGACCCAGACCCCCAGCACCTAAAAATTCCGTGTGCTAACACACACAAAAAACTGGCAAAATCATCTAATTCCTATTGCATCGCCAATAAAATGTTCCTAAACCCCTCTATAGCACCTCTGGGGCTACTGGAGTCGTTCCCCAGGTCGTTACGGACGCTACTATAGAATAATCCAAAAAAATTTGACCCGGACCCCCGGCACCTAAAATATCCGTAGGCTAACACACACGAAAGAGTTGCAAAATTGCCTAATTCCTATTACGCCGCCAATAAAATGCTCCTAAACCCCGCTAAAGCGCCACCGGGACTACTAGAGTCGTTTCCCAGGTCGTTACGGATGCTACTATAGAAGAATCCAAGAAAATTTGACCCAAACCCCCGGCACGTAAAAATTCTCTAGGCTAACACGCACGAAAAACTTGCAAAATCGCCTAATTCCTATTGTGTCTCAAATAAAATGCTCCTAAACCCCTCGAAAGCGTCGCCGGGGCTACTGAAGTCATTCCCCAGGTCGTTACGGATGCTACTATGCAAGATATCAAGAAAATCAACCTGCACCCCTGGCACTTAAAAAATCCGTTGGCTAAAACCCACAAAAAACATGCAAAATCGCCTAATTCCTATTGCGTCGCCAATAAAATGCTCCAGAACCCCTCTAAAGCGCCGCCGGGGCTACTGGAGTCATTCCCTAGGTCGTTACGGACGCTAATATGGAAGAATCAAAGAAACTTTGACCTGGAACCCCGGCACCTAAAATATTCGTGGGCTAACACACACGAAAATGTGGCAAAATTGCCTAATTTCCTATTGCGCCGCCAATAAAATGCTCCTAAACCCCTCTAAAGCGCCACCGGGGCTACTAAAGTCGTTCCCCAGGTCGTTACGGACGCTAAAAATGGATGAATCAAAGAAATTTAGACACGTCCCCCCAGCACGTGAAAAATCCCTGGGCTAACACACACGAAAAACTGGCAAAATCGCCTAATTCCTACTACTTCTCAAATAAAATGCTCCTAAACCTCTCTAAAGCGCCGCCGGGGCTACTGGAGTCATTCCCCAGGTCGTTACGGATGTTATTATGGAAGAAATCATGAAAATTCAACCCGCACCCTGGCACCTTAAAAATCCGTTGACTAACACACACAAAAAACTTGCAAAATCGCCTAATTCCTATTGTGTCGCCAATAATATGCTCCTGAACCCCTCTAAAGCACCGCCGGGGCTACTGGAGTTATTCCCCAGGTCATTACGGACGCTACTATGGAAGAATCCAAGAAACTTTGACCCGAACCCCCAGCACCTAAAAAATCCGTGGGTTAACACACACAAAAAACTGGCAAAATAACCTAATTCCTATTGCGTCGCCAATAAAATGCTCCTAAACCCCTCTATAGCGCCACCGGGGCTACTAGAGTCATTCCCCAGGTCGTTACAGACACTACTATGGAAGAATCCAAAATAATTCGACCCGGACCCCCAGCACCTAAAAAATCCATGGGCTAAAACACACGAAAAACTAGCAAAATCGCCTAATTCCTATTGCGTCGCCAATAAAATGCTCCAGAACCCCTCTAAAGAGCCACTAGGGCTACTGGAGTCGTTCCCCAGGTCGTTACGGACGCTACTATGGAAGAATCAAGGAAAATTCGACCCACAACCCCAACACCTAAAAAATCCGTGGACTAACACACATGAAAAACTGGCAAAATCGCCGAATTCCTATTGTGTCGCCAATAAAATGCTCCTACACCCCTCTAAAGAGCCGCCAAGGCTACTGGAGTCGTTCCCCAGATCGTTACGGATGCTACTATGGAAGAATTCAAGAAAATTTGACCCGGACCCCCCGGCACCTAAAAAATATGTGGGCTAACACACACGAAAAACTGGCAAAATCGCCTAATTCCTATTGCATCGCCAATAAAATGCTCCTAAACCCCTCTAAAGCGCCGCCGGGGCTACTAGAGTCGTTCCCCAGGTCGTTACGGATGATACTATGTAAGAATCCAAGAAAATTTGACCCGGACCCCCGGCACCTAAAAAATCTGTGGGCTAACACACACGAAAAACTGGCAAAATCGCATAATTTTTATTGCGTCGCCAATAAAATGCTCCTAAACCCCTCTAAAGAGCCGCCGGGGCTACTGGAGTCGTTCCCCAGGTTGTTACAGACGCTACTATGGAAGAATCCAAAAAAGTTTGACCTGGACCCTCGGCACCTAAAATATCCGTGGGCTAACTCATACAAAAAAGTGGCAAAATTGCCTAATTCCTATTGCGCCGCCAATAAAATGCTCTTAAACCCCTCTATAGCGCCGTCGGGGCTACTGGAGTCGTTCCCTAGGTAGTTACGGATGCTACAAATGGAAGAATCCAAGAAATTTAGACACGGCCCCCCGGCACGTAAAAAATCCTTGGGCTAACAAACACGAAAAACTGGCAAAATCGCCTAATTCCTATTGCGTCTCAAATAAAATGCTCCTAAATCCCTCCAAAGCGCCGCCGGGGCTACTGGAGTCATTCCCCAGGTCGTTAAGGATCCTAATATATAAGAAATCAAGAAAATTCAACCCGCACCCCCGGCACCTAAAACATCCGTTGGCTAACACACACAAAAAACTTGCAAAATCGCCTAATTCTATTGCGTCGCCAATAAAATGCTCCTGAACCCCTCTAAAGCGCCGCCAGGGCTACTGGAGTCGTTATCCAGGTCGGTACGGACGCTACTATGGAAGAATCCAATAAAATTTGACCCGAACCCCTAGCACCTAAATAATCTGTGGGTTAACACACACGAAAAACTGACAAAATCGCCTAATTCCTATTGCGTCGCTAATAAAATGCTCATAAACCCCTCTATAGCGCCGCCGGGGCTACTAGAGTCGTTCCCCAGGTCGTTACGGATGCTATTATGGAAGAATCCAAGAAAATTCGACTCAGACCCTCAGCACCTAAAAAATCCGTGGGCTAACACATACGAAAAACTGGCAAAATCGCCTAATTCCTATTGCGTCGCCAATAAAATGCTACAGAACCCCTCTAAAGAGCCGCTAGGGCTACTGGAGTCGTTCCCCAGTTTTTTACGGACGCTACTATGAAAGAATCCAAGAAAATTCATCCCGCACCCCCAACACCTAAAAAATCCGTGGACTAACACACACGAAAAACTGGCAAAATCTCCTAATTCCTATTGCATCGCCAATAAAATGTTCCTAAACCCCTCTATAGCACCTCCGGGTCTACTGGAGTCGTTACCCAGGTCCTTACGGATGCTACTATAGAATAATCCAAAAAAATTTGAGCCGGACCCCCGGCACCTAAAATATTCGTGGGCTAACACACACGAAAAAGTGCTAAAATTGCTTAATTCCTATTGCGCCTCCAATAAAATGCTTCTAAACCCCTCTAAAGCGGCGCCGGGACTACTGGAGTCGTTTCCCAAGGTCGTTAAGGATCCTACTATATAAGAATAAAAGAAAATTTTACACAAACCCCCGGCACGTAAAAAATCCCTGGGCTAACACACACGAAAAACTTGCAAAATCGCCTAATTCCTATTGCGTCTCAAATAAAATGCTCCTAAACCCCTCTAAAGCGCAGCCGGGGCTACTGGAGTCATTCCCAGGTCGTTGCGGATGCTACTATGGAAGAATCCAAGAAAATTTGACCCGAAACCCCAGCACCTAAAAAATCTGTGGGCTAACACACACGAAAAACTGGCAAAATTGCCTAATTCCTATTGCGTCGCCAATAAAATGCTCCTAAACCCCTCTAAAGCGCCGCCGGGGCTACTGGAGTCGTTCCCCAGGTCGTTACGGACGCTATTATGGAAGAATCCAAGAAAATTCAACCCAGACCCCTGGCACCTAAAAAATCCGTGGGCTAACACACACAAAAAATTGGCAAAATCGCCTAATTCCTATTGCGTCGCCAATAAAATGCTCTTGAACCCCTCTAAAGAGCCGCCAGGGCTACTAGAGTCGTTCCCCAGGTCGTTACGGATGCTACTATGGAAGAATACAAGAAAATTCGACCCTCACCCCCAACACCTAAAACATTCGTGGACTAACACACACGAAAAACTGGAAAATAGCCTAATTCCTATTGCGTTGCCAATAAAATGCTTCTAAACCCCTCTAAAGAGCCGTCAGGGCTACTTGAGTCATTCCCAGGTCGTTACGGATGCTACTATGGAAGAATCCAAGAAAATTTGACCCGGACCCCCGGCACCTAAAACATCCGTGGGCTAACACACATGAAAAACTGGCAAAATCGCCTAATTCCTATTGCGTCGCCAATAAAATGCTCCTTAACCACTCTATAGCACCGCCGAGGCTACTGGAGTCGTTCCCCAGGTCGTTACGGACGCTACAAATGGAATAATCCAAGAAATTTAGACAGGGCCTCCCGGCACGCAAAAAATCCCTATGCTAACACACATGAAAAACTGGCAAAATCGCCTAATTTCTATTGCGTCTCAAATAAAATGCTCCTAAACCCCTCTAAAGCGCCGCCGGGTCTACTGGAGTCAATCCCCAGGTTGTTACGGATGCTACTATGGAAGAAATCAAGAAAATTCAACCCGCACCCCCGGCACCTAAAAAATCCGTTGGCTAACACACACAAAATACTTGCAAAATCGCCTAATTTCTATTGCGTCGCCAATAAAATGCTCCTGAACCCTTCTAAAGCGCCGCCCGGGCTACTGGAGTCGTTCCCCAGGTCATTACGGACGCTACTATAAAGAATCCAAGAAAATTTGACCCAAAACCCCGATACCTAAAAAATCCATGGGCTAACACACACGAAAAACTGGCAAAATCGCCTAATTCCAATTGTGTCTCAAATAAAATGCTCCTAAACCCCTCTAAAGCACCGCCGGGGCTACTGGAGTCATTCCCCAGGTCATTACGGACGCTACTATGGAAGAATCCAAGAAACTTTGACCCGAACCCCCAGCACCTTAAAAATCCGTGGGTTAACACACACGAAAAACTGGCAAAATAACCTAATTCCTATTGCGTCGCCAATAAAATGCTCCTAAACCCCTCTATAGTGCCGCCGGGGCTACTAGAGTCGTTCCCCAGGTTGTTACAGACACTACTATGGAAGAATCCAAAATAATTCGACCCGGACCCCCGGCGCCTAAAAAATCCATGGCTAAAACACACGAAAAACTAGCAAAATCGCCTAATTCCTATTGCGTCGCCAATAAAATGCTCCAGAACCCCTCTAAAGAGCCACTAGGGCTACAGGAGTCGTTCCAAGGTCGTTATGGGCGCTACTATGGAAGAATCCAAGAAAATTCGACCCGGACCCCCAGCACCTTAAAAACTTCGTGGGCTAACACACACAAATAACTTGCAAAATCGCTTAATTCCTATCGCGTCGCCAATAAAATGCTCCTGAACCCCTCTAAAGAGCCGCCAGGGCTACTCGAGTCGTTCCCCAGGTCGTTACGGACGCTACTATTGAAGAATCCAAGAAAATCGGACCCGAAACTCCGGCACCCAAAAAATTCGTGGGTTAACACACACGAAAAACTGGCAAAATCGTCTAATTCCTATTGCGTCTCAAATAAAATGCTCCTAAAAACACTCTAAAGCGCCGCTGGGGCTACTGCAGTCATTCCCCAGGTTTTTACGGATGTTACTATGGAAGAAATCAAGAAACTTCAACCTGCACCCCCGGCACCTAAAAAATCCGTTGGCTAACACACACGAAAAACTGGCAAATTCGCCTAATTCCTATTGCGTCGCCAATAAAATGCTCCTAAACCCCTCTAAAGCGCCGCTAGAGCTACTGGAGTCGTTCCCCATATTGTTACGGACGCTACTATGTAAGAATCCAAGAAAATTGGACCCGGACCCCCGACACCTAAAAAATCTGTGGACTAACACACACGAAAAACTTGCAAAATCGCTTAATTCCTATCGCGTCTCCAATAAAATGCTCCTGAACCCCTCTAAAGAGCCGCCAGGGCTACTAGAGTCGTTCCCGAGGTCGTTACGGACGCTACTATGGAAGAATCCAAGAAAATTGGACCCGAAACCCCGGCACCTAAAAAATCAGTGGGTTAACACACACGAAAAACTGGCAAAATCGCCTAATTCCTATTGCGTTGCCAATAAAATGCTCCTAAACCCCTCTATAATGCCGCCGGGGCTACTGGAGTCGTTCCCTAGGTCATTACGGACGCTACTATTGATGAAACCAAGAAAATTTGACACGGACCCCTGGCACGTAAAAAATCCTTGGGCTAACACACACGAAAAACTGGCAAAATCACCTAATTCCTATTGCGTCTCTAATAAAATACTCCTAAACCCCTCTATAGCGCCGCCAGGGCTACTGGATATGTTCCCCAGGTCGTTACGGACACTACTATGGAAGAATCCAAGAAAATTCGACCCGGATCGCCGGCATCTAAAAAATCCGTGGGCTAACACAAATGAAAAACTGGCAAAATCGCCTAATTCCTATTGTGTCTCCAATAAAATGATCCTAAACCCCTCTAAAATGCCGCCGGAGCCACTGGAGTAATTCCCCAAGTCGTTACGGACGCTACTATTGAAGAAACCAAGAAATTTTGACCCAGACCCCCGGCACCTAAAAAATTTGTGGGCTAACACACACGAAAAACTAGCAAAATCGCCTAATTCCTATTGCATCGCCAATAAAATGCTCCTAAACCCCTCTAAAGCGCCGCCGGGGCTACTAGAGTCGTTCCCCAGGTCGTTACGGATGATACTATTGAAGAATCCAAGAAAATTCGACCGGACCCCCCGGCACCTAAAATATCTGTGGGCTAACACACACGAAAAAGTGGCAAAATTTCCTAATTCCTATTGTGTCGCCAATAAAATGCTCCTAAACCCCTCTAAAGAGCCGTCGGTACTACTAAAGTCATTCTCTAGGTCGTTACAGATGCTACTATGGAAGATTCCAAGAAAATTCGAATCAGACCCCCGGCACCTAAAAAATCCATGGGTTAACATACACGAAAAATTGGCAAAATTGCCTAATTCCTATTGCGTCGCCAATAAAATGCTCCTAAACCCTTATAAAGCGCCTCCAAATCCACTAGAGTCATTCCCTAGGTCGTTACAGATGCTACTATGGAAGAAGCCAAGAAAATTCGACCCGCCCCCCGGCACCCAAACAATTTGTGGGCTAACACACACGAAAAACTGGTAAAATGGCCTAATTCATATTTCATTGCCAATAAAATGCTCCTAAACCCCTCTAAAGCGCCGCTGGGGCTACTAGACTCGTTCCCTAGGTCGTTACAAATTCTACTATGGAAGAAACCAAGAAAATTCAACCCGGACCTCCGGCACCTAAAAAATCTGTGGGCTAACACACACGAAAAACTGGCAAAATCGCCTAATTTTTATTGTGTCGCCAATAAAATGCTCCTAAACCCTTCTAAAGCACCGTTGGGGCTACTAGAGTCATTCCCTAGGTAGTTACGTATGATACTATGGAAGAATCTAAGAAAATTTGACCCGGACCTCCGACACCTAAAAAATCTATGAGCTAACACACACGAAAAAGTGGAAAAATCGCCTAATTCCTATTTCATTGCCAATAAATTGCTCCAAGACCCCTCTAAAGCACCTCTGGAGATACTAGAGTCATTCCCCAAGTCGTTACAGATGCTACTATAGAAGAATGCAAGAAAATTCAACCCAGACCCTCGGCACCTAAAAATTCCATGGGTTAACACACACGAAAACTGGCAAAATCGCCTAATTCCTATAGCGTCGCCAATAAAATGCTCCTAAACCCCTCTAAAGCATCATCGGGGCTACTGGAGTCGTTCCCTAGGTCGTTACGGACTCTACTATGGAAGAATCCAAGAAAATTCGACCCGGACCCCCAGCACCTAAAAATTCCGGGTGCTAACACACACGAAAAACTGGCAAAATAACCTAATTCCTATTGCGTCGCCAATAAAATGCTCCTAAACCCCTCTATAGCACCGCCAGGGCTACTAGAGTCGTACCCCAGGTCGTTACGGACGCTACTATGGAAGAATCCAAGAAAATTCGACCCAGACCCTCGGCGCCTAAAAAATCCATGGGCTAAAACACATGAAAAACTAGCAAAATCTCCTAATTCCTATTGCGTCGCCAATAAAATGCTCCAGAACCCCTCTAAAGAGCCACTAGGGCTACTGGAGTCGTTCCCCAGGTCGTTACGGACGCTACTATGGAAGAATCCAAGAAAATTGGACCCGAAACCAAGGCACCCAAAAAATCCGTGGGTTAACACACACGAAAAACTAGCAAAATCGCCTAATTCCTATTGCGTCTCAAATAAAAATGCTCCTAAACCCCTCTAAAGCACCACCAGGGCTACTGAAGTCATTCCCCAGGTTGTTATGGATGCTACTATGGAAGAAATCATGAAACTTCAACCCGCACCCCCGGGACCTAAAAAATCCGTTGGCTAACACACACGAAAAACTGGCAAAATCGCCTAATTCCTATTGCTCCGCCAATAAAATGCTCCTAAACCCCTCTAAAGCGCCGCCGGAGCTACTAGAATCGTTCCCCAGATTGTTACGGACGCTACTATGTAAGAATCCAAGAAAATTCGACCCGTACCCCCGACACCTAAAAAATCTGTGGACTAACACACACGAAAAACTTGCAAAATCGCTTAATTCCTATCGTGTCGCCAATAAAATGCTCCTGAACCCCTCTAAAGAGCCGCCAGGGCTACTGGAGTCGTTCCCCAGGTCGTTACGGATGCTACTATGGAAGAATCCAAGAAAATTGGACCCGAAACCCCAGCACCTAAAAAATCCGTGGGTTAACACACACGAAAAACTGGCAAAATTGCCTAATTCCTATTGCGTTCCCAATAAAATGCTCCTAAACCCCTCTATAATGCCACCGGGGCTACTGGAGTCGTTCCCTAGGCCATTACGGACGCTACTATGGATGAAACTAAGAAAATTTGACACAGACCCCTGGCACGTAAAAAATCCTTGGGATAACACACACAAAAAAACTGGCAAAATCACCTAATTTCTATTGCGTCTCTAATAAAATACTCCTAAACCCCTCTATAGCGCCTCCGGGGCTACTGGATGTGTTCCCCAGGTCGTTACGGACGCTACTATGGAAGAATCTAAGAAAATTCGAACCGGACCGCAGGCATCTAAAAAATCTGTGGGCTAACACACATGAAAAACTGGCAAAATCGCCTAATTCCTATTGCGTCTCCAATAAAATGATCCTAAACCCCTCTAAAACGCCGCCGGAGCTACTGGAGTAATTCCCCAGGTCGTTACGGACGCTACTATTGAAGAATCAAGGAATGTTTGACCCGGACCCCCGGCACCTAAAAAATTCGTGGGCTAACTCACACAAAAAACTGGCAAATTCGCCTAATTCCTATTTCATTGCCAATAAAATGCTTCTAAACCTCTCTATAGCACTGCCGGGACTACTGGAGTCATTTCCCAGGTCGTTACGGACGCTACTATTGAAGAATCCAAGAAAATTCGACCGGACCCCCGGCACCTAAAATATCTGTGGGCTAACACACACGAAAAAGTGACAAAATTGCTTAATTAATTTTGCGCCGCCAATAAAATGCTCCTAAACCCCTCTAAAGCACCGACGGGGCTACTGGATTTGTTCCTTAGGTCGTTACGGATGCAACTATGGAAGAATTCAAGAAAATGTGACCCGGACCCCTTTCACCTAAAAAATCTGTGGGATAACACAAACGAAAAACTGGCAAAATCACCTAATTCCTATTTCGTCGCCAATAAAATGCTCCTAAACCCCTCTATAGTGCCGCCGGGGCTACTGGAGTCGTTCCCCAGGTCGTTACGGACGCTACTATAGAAGAATCCAAAAAAATTCGAACCGGACCCACGGCACCTAAAAAATCTGTGGGCTAACACACACGAAAAACTGGCAAAATCGCCTAATTCCTATTGCGTCACAAATAAAATGCTCCTAAACACCTCTAAAAAGCCGCCGGGGCTACTGGAGTCGTTCCCAGGTCGTTACGGACGCTACTATGGAATAAATCAAGAAAATTCGAACCGGACCCACGGCACCTAAAAAATCTGTGGGCTAACAGACACGAAAAACTGGCAAAATCACCTAATTCCTATTGCGTCGCAAATAAAATGCTCCTAAACCCCTCTAAAGCTCCGCCGGATCTACTGGAGTCGTTCCCCAGGTCGTAACGGACGCTACTATGGAATAAATCAAGAAAGTTTAAGCCGGACCCCCTTCACCTAAATAATCCATGGCTAACACACATGAAAAACCTGCAAAATCGCCTAATTTCTATTGCGTCGCCAATAAAATGCTCCTAAACCCCTCTATAGCGCCGCCGGTGCTACTGGAGTCATTCCCCAGGTCGTTACGGACGCTACTATAAAGAATCCAAGAAAATTTGACCCGAACCCCCGACACCTAAAAAATCCATGGGCTAACACATACGAAAAACTGGCAAAATCGCCTAATTCCTATTGCGTCTCAAATAAAATGCTCCTAAACCCCTCTAAAGCGCAGCCGAGGCTACTGGAGTCATTCCCAGGTCGTTACGGATGCTACTATGGTATAAATCAAGAAAAATTCGACCCGCACCCCTGGCACTTAAAAAATCTGTTGGCTAACACACACAAAAAACTTGCAAAATCGCCTAATTCCTATTGTGTTGCCAATAAAATGCTCCTGAACCCCTCTAAAGCGCTTCCGGGCTACTGGAGTCGTTCCCCAGGTTGTTACGGACGCTACTATGGAAGAATCCAAGAAAATTTGACCCGAACCCCCGGCACCTAAAAAATCTGTGGGCTAACACACACGAAAAACAAGCAAAATTGCCTAATTCCTATTACGTCGCCAATAAAATGCTCCTAAACCCCTCTAAAGCGCCGCCGGGGATACTGGAGTCGTTCCCCAGGTCGTTACGGACGCTATTATGGAAGAATCCAAGAAAATTCGACCCAGACCCCCGGCATCTAAAATATCCGTGGGCTCACACACACGAAAAACTGGCAAAATTGCCTAATTCCTATTGCGTCGCCAATAAAATGCTCCAGAACCCCTCTAAAGAGCCGTCAGGGCTACTAGAATCATTCCCCTGGTCGTTACGGATGCTACTATGGAAGAATCCAAGAAAATTTGACCCGGACCCCCGACACCTAAAAAATTCGTAGGCTAACACACATGAAAAACTGGCAAAATCGCCTAATTCCTATTGCGTCGCCAATAAAATGCTCCT
Source organism: Solanum dulcamara (assembly GCF_947179165.1). Taxonomy (NCBI): domain Eukaryota; kingdom Viridiplantae; phylum Streptophyta; class Magnoliopsida; order Solanales; family Solanaceae; genus Solanum; species Solanum dulcamara. The sequence goes on along the minus strand of NC_077241.1, from coordinate 209,388 downwards.
AAACCACTCTATAGCGCCGCTGAGGCTACTGGAGTCGTTCCCCAGGTCGTTACGGACGCTACAAATGGAATAATCCAAGAAATTTAGACACGGCCCCCCCGGCACGTAAAACATCCCTGGGCTAACACACACGAAAAACTGGCAAAATCGCCTAATTCCTAGTGCGTCTCAAATAAAATGCTCCTAAACCCCTCTAAAGCGTCGTCGGGGCTACTGGAGTCATTCCCCAGGTTGTTACGGATGCTACTATGGAAGAAATCAAGAAAATTCAACCCGCACCCCCGGCACCTAAAAAATCCGTTGGCTAACACACACAAAAAACTTACAAAATCGCCTAATTTCTATTGTGTCGAGAATAAAATGCTCCTGAACCCTTCTAAAGCGCCGCCGGGGCTACTAGAGTCGTTCCCCAGGTCGTTACGGACGCTACTATAAAGAATCCAAGAAAATTTGACCCGAAACTCCGACACCTAAAAAATCCGTGGGCTAACACACACGAAAAACTGGCAAAATTGCCTAATTCCAATTGCGCCGCCAATAAAATGCTCCTAAACCCCTCTAAAGCGCCGCCGAAGCTACTAGAGTCGTTACCCAGATTGTTACGGACGCTACTATGTAAGAATCCAAGAAAATTCGACCCGGACCCCCGATACCTAAAAAATCTGTGCACTAACACACACGAAAAACTTGCAAGATCGCTTAATTCCTATCGCGTCGCTAATAAAATTCTCCTGAACCCCTCTAAAGAGACGCCAGGGCTACTAGAGTTGTTCACCAGGTCGTTACGGACGCTACTATGAATGAATCCAAGAAAATTGGACCCGAAACCCCGGCACCCAAAAAATCTGTGGGTAAACACACACTAAAGACTGGCAAAATCGCCTAATTCCTATTGCGTCTCAAATAAAATGCTCCTAAACCCCTCTAAAGCACCGCCGGGGCAACTGGAGTCATTCCCCAGGTTGTTACGGATGCTACTATGGAAGAAATCAAGAAACTTCAACCCGCACCCCCGACACATAAAAAATCTGTTGGCTAACACACACAAAAAAGTTGCAAAATCGCCTAATTTCTATTGCGTCGCCAATAAAATGCTCCTGAACCCTTCTAAAGCACCACCGGGGCTACAGGAGTCGTTCCCCAGGTCGTTACGAACGCTACTATAAAAAATCCAAGAAAATTTGACCCGAACCCCCGACACCTAAAAAATCCATGGGTACACGCACGAAAAACTGGCAAAATCGCCTAATACCTATTGCGTCGCCAATAAAATGCTCCTAAACCCCTCTATAGCACTGCCGGGGCTACTGGAGTCATTCCCAGGTCGTTACGGACGCTACTATGGAAGAATCCATGAAAATTCGACCCAGACCCCCTGCACCTAAAAAACTCTGTGGGATAACACACACAAAAAACTTGCAAAATCGCTTAATTCCTATCGCGTCGCCAATAAAATGCTCCTGAACCCCTCTAAAGAGCCGCCAGGGCTACTAGAGTCGTTCGCCAGGTCGTTACGGACGCTACTATGGAAGAATCCAAGAAAATTGGACCCGAACCTCCAGCACCTAAAATATCTGTGGGTTAACACACACGAAAAACTGGCAAAATAACCTAATTCCTATTGCGTCGCCAATAAAATGCTCCTAAACCCCTCTATAGCACCGCCGCGGCTACTGGAGTCGTACCACAGGTCGTTACGAACGCTACTATTGAAGAATCCAAGAAAATTCGACCCAGACCCCCGGCTCCTAAAAAATCCATGGGCTAAAACACACGAAAAACTAGCAAAATCGCCTAATTCCTATTGCGTCTCTATTAAAATGATCCTAAACCCCTCTAAAGAACCGCCGGGGCTACTGGAGTCATTCCCCAGGTCGTTACGGATGCTACTATGGAAGAATCCAAGAAAAACCGAACCGGACCCCCGGCACCTAAAATATCTGTGGGCTAACATACACGAAAAAGTGGCAAAATGGCCTAATTCCTATTGCGCCGCCAATAAAATGCTACTAAACCCCTCTATAGCGCAGCCGGGGCTACTGGAGTCGTTCTTCAGATCGTTACGGACGCTATAAGGGAAGAATCTAAGAAAATTCGACCCGGACCCTCGGCATCTAAAAAATCCTTACGCTAATACACACGAAAAACTGGCAAAATTGCGTAATTCCTATTGCGTCTCCAATAAAATGCTCCTAAACCCCTCTATAGCACCGCCGGGGCTACTGGAGTCATTCTCCAGGTCGTTATGGACGCTACTATAGAAGAATCCAAGAAAATTTGACCCGAACCCCCGACACCTAAAAAATCCTTACGCTAATACACACGAAAAACTGACAAAATTGCCTACTTTCTATTGCGTCTCCAATAAAATGCTCCTAAACCCCTCTAAAGCACCGCCGGGGCTACTGGAGTCATTCCCAGGTCATAACGGACACTACTATAGATGAATCCAAGAAAATTTGACCCGGACCCCCGGCACCTAAAAAATTGGTGGGCTAACACACACGAAAAACTGGCAAAATCGCCTAATTCCTATTGTGTCGCCAATACAATGCTCCTAAACCTCTCTATAGCATCGCCGGGGCTACTGAAGTCGTTCCCCAGGTCCTTACGGACGCTACTATGGAAGAATGGAAGAAAATACGACCCGGACCCCCGGCACCTAAAAATTCTGTGGGCTAACACACACGAAAAATTGGCAAAATCACCTAATTCCTATTGCGTCGCTAATAAAATGCTCCTAAACCCCTCTATTGCACCGCCGGAGCTACTAGAGTCGTACCCTAGGTCGTTATGGACCCTACTATGGAAGAATCCAAGAAAATTCGATAGGGACCCCTGCCACGTAAAAAATCTGTGGGCTAACACACAAGAAAAAGTGGCAAAATTGCCTAATTCCTATTGCGTCTCTAATAAAATGATTCTAAACCCCTCTAAAGAACCGCCGGGGCTACTAGAGTCGTTCCCCAGGTCGTTACGGATGCTACTATGGAAGAATCCAAGAAAATTCGACCCGGACCCCCAGCACCTAAAATATCCGTGGGCTAACACACACGAAAAAGTGGCAAAATTGTCTAATTTCTATTGCGACGCCAATAAAATACTCCTAAACCCCTCTATAGTGGAGCCGGGGCTACTAGAGTCGTTCCCTAGGTCGTTACGTATGCTACAATGGAAGAATCCAAGAACTTTCGACACGGCCCCCCGGCACGTAAAAAATCTGTGGGCTAACACACACGAAAAACTGGCAAAATCGCCTAATTCCTATTGCATCTCAAATAAAATGCTCCTAAACCCCTCTAAAGTGCCTCTGGGGCTACTGGAGTCGTTCCCCAGATCGTTACGGATTCTACTATCGAAAAATCCAAGAAAATTCGACCCGGACTCTCGGCACCTAACAAATCCTTACACTAATACACACGAAAAATTGGCAAAATTGCCTAATGCCTATTGCGTCTCCAATAAAATGCTCCTAAACCCCTCTATAGCGCCGCCGGGGATACTGGAGTCGTTCCCCAGGTCATTACGGATGCTACTATGGAAGAATCCAAGAAAATTTGACCCGAACCCCCGGCACCTAAAAAATCCTTACGCTAATACACACGAAAAACTGACAAAATTCCCTAATTTCTATTTTGTCTCCAATAAAATGCTCCTAAACCCCTCTAAAGCACCACCGGGGCTACTGGAGTCATTCCCTTAGTCGTTACGGACGCTACAATGGAAGAATCCAAGAAATTTCGACACGGCCCCCCAGCATGTAAAAAATCTGTGGGCTAACACACACGAAAAACTGGCAAAATTGCCTAATTCCTATTGCGTTTCTAATAAAATGCTCCTAAACCCCTCTAAAGTGCCGCCGGGGCTACTAGAGTCGTTCCCCAGGTCGTTACGGACGCTACTATGGAAAAAATCAAGAAATTTCGACCCGCACCCCCAACACCTAAACAATCCATGGGCTAACACATACGAAAAACTTGCAAAATCGCCTAATTCCTATTGCATCGCAAATAAAATGCTCCATAACCCATCTAAAGCACCGCTGGGGATACTGAAGTTGTTTCCTATTTCGTTACGGACGCAATCATGGAAGAATCCAAGAAAATTTGACCCGGACCCCCGGCACCTAAAAATTCTGTGGGCTAACATACACGAAAAAATGGCAAAATTGCCTAATTTCCATTCCACCGCCAATAAAATACTCCTAAACCCCTCTTTAGCGCCGCCGAGGCTACTAGAGTCGTTACCTTGGTCGTTACGGACGCTACAATGGAAGAATCCAAGAAATTTCGACACGGCCCCTCAGTATGTAAAAAATCCGTGGGCTAACCCACACGAAAAACTGGCAAAATTGCCTAATTCCTATTGCGTTTCAAATAAAATGCTCCTAAACCCCTCTAAAGTGCCGCCGGGGCTACTGGAGTCGTTCCCAGGTCGTTACAGACACTACTATGGAAAAAATCAAGAAATTTCAACCCGCACCCCCAACACCTAAACAATCCATGGGCTAACACATACGAAAAACTTGCAAAATCGCCTAATTCCTATTGCATCGCAAATAAAATGCTCCATAACCCATCTAAAGCACCGCCGGGGATACTGAAGTCGTTTCCTAGTTCGTTACGGACGCTATCATGGAAGAATCCAAGAAAATTCGACCCGGACCCCCGTCACCTAAATAATCTGTGGGCTAACACACACGAAAAACTGGCAAAATCGCCTAATTCCTATTTTATTGCCAATAAAATGCTCCTAAACCCCTCTAAAGCGCCTCTGGAGCTACTAGATTCGTTCTTCAGGTCGTTATGGATTCTACTATGGAAGAATCCAAGAAATTTCGGCCTGGACCCCCGACACCTAAAAAATCGGTGGGCTAACACACACATAAAATTGGCAAAATTTCCTAATTCATATTGTGTCGCCAATAAAATTCTCCTAAACACCTCTAAAGCGCCGTCGGTGCTACTAAAGTCATTCACTAGGTCGTTACGGACACTACTATGGAAGATTCCAAGAAAATTCGAATCGGACCCCCGGCACCTAAAAAATCCATGGGTTAACATACACGAAAAATTGGCAAAATCGCCTAATTCCTATTGCGTCGCCAATAAAATGCTCCTAAACCCCTCTAAAGCGCCTCTGGAGCTACTAGATTCGTTCTTCAGGTCGTTATGGATGCTACTATGGAAGAATCCAAGAAATTTCGGCCTGGACCCCCGACACCTAAAAAATCGGTGGGCTAACACACACATAAAATTGGCAAAATTTCCTAATTCATATTGTGTCGCCAATAAAATTCTCCTAAACACCTCTAAAGCTCCGTCGGTGCTACTAAAGTCATTCACTAGGTCGTTACGGACACTACTATGGAAGATTCCAAGAAAATTCGAATCGGACCCCCGGCACCTAAAAAATCCATGGGTTAACATACACGAAAAATTGGCAAAATCGCCTAATTCCTATTGCGTCGCCAATAAAATGCTCCTAAACCCCTATAAAGCGCCTCCGGAGCTACTAGAGTCGTTCCCTAGGTCGTTACGGATGCTACTATGGAAGAAGCTAAGAAAATTCGACCCGCTCCCCGGCACCCAAAAAATCTGTGGACTAACACACACGAAAAACTGGTAAAATGGCCTAATTCATATTTCATTGCCAATAAAATGCCCCTAGACCCCTCTAAAGCGCCTCCGGGGCTACTAGAGTCGTTCCCCAGGTCGTTACGGACGATACTATGGAAGAATCCAAGAAAATTAGACCCGCAGCCCCGGCACCAAAAAAATCCGTGGGTTAACACACAGGAAAAACTGGCAAAATCGCCTAATTTCTATTGCGTCGCAATTAAAATGCTCCTAAACCCCTCTAAAGCACCACCGGGGCTACTAGAGTCGTTCCCTAGGTCGTTACAAATGCTACTATGGAAGAAACCAAGAAAATTCAACCCGAACCTCCGGCACCTAAAAAATCTTTGGGCTAACACACACGAAAAACTGGTAAAATCGCCTAATTTTTATTGCGTCGCCAATAAAATGCTCCTAAACCCTTCTAAAGCACCGTTGGGGCTACTAGAGTCATTCCCTAGGTCGTTACATATGCTACTATGGAAGAATCCAAGAAAATTCGACCCGAACCTCCGACACCTAAAAAATCTGTGAGCTAACACACACGAAAAACTGGAAAAATCGCCTAATTCCTATTTCATTGCCAATAAAATGCTCCTAGACCCCTCTAAAGCGCCTCTAGAGATACTAGAGTCGTTCCCCAAGTCGTTACAGATGCTACTATAGAAGAATGCAAGAAAATTCAACCCGGACCCTCGGCACCTAAAAAATCCATGTGTTAACACACACGAAAAACTGGCAAAATCGCCTAATTCCTATAGCGTCGCCAATAAAATGCTCCTAAACCCCTCTAAAGCATCGTCGGGGCTACTGGAGTCATTACCTAAGTCGTTACGGATGCTACTATGGAAGAATCCAAGAAATATCGACCCGGACCCCAGCACCTAAAAAATCCGTGGGCTAACACAAACGAAAAACTGGCAAAATCGTCTAATTCCTATTGCATCGCCAAAAAAATGTTCCTAAACCCCTCTATAGCACCTCCGGGGCTACTGGAGTCGTTCTCCAGGTCGTTACAGATGCTACTATAGAATAATCCAAAAATATTTGACCCGGACCCCCGGCACCTAAAATATTCGTGGGCTAACACACACAAAAAAGTGGCAAAATTGCCTAATTCCTATTGCACCGCCAATAAAATGCTCCTAAACCCCTCTAAAGCGCCGTCGGGACTACTAGAGTTGTTTCCCAGGTCGTTACGGACGCAACTATGGAAGAATCCAAGAAATTTTGACCCAAACCCCCGGCACGTAAAAAATCTCTGGGCTAACACGCACGAAAAACTTGCAAAATCGCCTAATTCCTATTGCGTCTCAAACAAAATGCTCCTAAACCCCTCTAAAGCTCCGCTGGGGCTACTGAAGTAATTCCCCAGGTCGTTACGGATGCTACTATGGAAGAAATCAAGAAAATTCAACCCGCACCCCTGGCACTTAAAAAATCCGTTGGCTAACACACACAAAAAACTTGCAAAATCGCCTAATTCCTATTGCGTCGCCAATAAAATGCTCCATTACCCCTCTAAAGCGCCACCGGGGCTACTGGAGTCGTTCCCCAGGTCGTTACGGACGCTACTATGGAAGAATCCAAGAAAATTTGACTTGAAACCCCGGCACCTAAAATATCCGTGGGCTAACACACACGAAAAAGTGGAAAAATTGCCTAATTCCTATTGCGCCGCCAATAAAATGCTCCTAAACCCCTCTATAGCGCCGCTGGGGCTACTGGAGTCGTTCCCCAGGTCGTTACGGATGCTACAAATGGAAGAAACCAAGAAATTTAGACACGGCCCCCCGGCACATAAAAAATCCCTGGGCTAACACACACGAAAAACTGGCAAAATCGCCTAATTCCTATTGCTTCTCAAATAAAATGCTCCTAAACCCCTCTAAAGCGCCGCCGGGGCTACTGTAGTCATTCCCCAGGTCGTTACGGATGCTATTATGGAAGAAATCAATAAAATTCAACCCGAACCCCCGGCACCTAAAAAATCCGTGGGTTAACACACAAGAAAAACTGGCAAACTCGACTAATTCCTATTCCGTCGTCAATTAAATGCTCTTAAACCCCTCTATAGCGCCGCCAGGGCTACTGGAGTCGTTACCCAGGTCGTTACGGACGCTACAAATGGAATAATCCAAGAAATTTAGACACGACCCACCGGCACGTAAAACATCCCTGGGCTAACACACACGAAAAACTGGCAAAATCGCCTAATTCCTAGTGCGTCTCAAATAAAATGCTCCTAAACCCCTCTAAAGCGTTGCCGGGGCTACTGGAGTCATTCCCCAGGTTGTTACGGATGCTACTATGGAAGAAATCAAGAAAATTCAACCCGCACCCCCGGCACCTAAAAAATCCGTTGGCTAACACACACAAAAAAATTACAAAATCGCCTAATTTCTATTGTGTCGCCAATAAAATGCTCCTGAACCCTTCTAAAGCGCCGACAGGTCTACTGGAGTCGTTCCCCAGGTCGTTACGGACTCTACTATAAAGAATCCAAGAAAATTTAACCCGAAACTCCGACACCTAAAAAATCCGTGGGCTAACACACACGAAAAACTGGCAAAATTGCCTAATTCCAATTGCGCCGCCAATAAAATGCTCCTAAACCCCTCTAAAGCGCCGCCGGAGCTACTGGAGTCATTACCCAGATTGTTACGGGCGCCACTATGTAAGAATCCAAGAAATTTCGACCCGGACCCCCGATACCTAAAAAATCTGTGCACTAACACACACGAAAAACTTGCAAGATCGCTTAATTCCTATCGCGTCGCCAATAAAATGCTCCTGAACCCCTCTAAAGAGACGCCAGGGCTACTAGAGTCGTTCCCCAGGTCGTTACAGACGCTAATATGGAAGAATCTAAGAAAGTTAGAACCGAAACCCCGGCACCCAAAAAATTTGTGGGTAAACACACACTAAAAACTGGCAAAATCGCCTAATTCCTATTGCGTCTCAAATAAAATGCTCCTAAACCCCTCTAAAGCGCCGCCGGGGCAACTGGAGTCATTCCCCAGGTTATTACGGATGCTACTATGGAAGAAATCAAGAAACTTCAACCCGCACCCCCCGGCACCTAAAAAATCCGTTGGCTAACACACACAAAAAACGTGCAAAATTGCCTAATTTCTATTGCGTCGCCAATAAAATGCTCCTGAACCCTTCTAAAGCGCCACCGGGGCTACAGGAGTCGTTCCCTAGGTCGTTACGGACGCTACTATAAAGAATCTAAGAAAATTTGACCCGAACCCCCGACACCTAAAAAATCCGTGGGTACACACACGAAAAACTGGCAAAATCTCCTAATTCCTATTGCGTCGCCAATAAAATGCTCCTAAACCCCTCTATAGCACTGCCGGGGCTACTGGAGTCATTCCCAGCTCGTTACGGACGCTACTATGAAAGAATCCTTGAAAATTCGACCCGAACCCCCTGCACCTAAAACATTCTGTGGGATAACACACACAAAAAACTTGCAAAATCGCTTAATTCCTATCGCGTCGCCAATAAAATGCTCCTGAACCCCTCTAAATCGCCACCGGGGCTACAGGAGTCGTTCCCTAGGTCGTTACGGACACTACTATAAAGAATCTAAGAAAATTTGACCCGAACCTCCAGCACCTAAAAAATCTGTGGGTTAACACACACGAAAAACTGGCAAAATCGCCTAATTCCTATTGCGTCTCAAATATAAATGCTCCTAAACCCCTCTAAAGCACCGCCGGGGCTACTGGAGTTATTCCCCAGGTTGTTACGGATGCTACTATGGAAGAAATCATGAAACTTCAACCCGCACCCCCGGCACCTAAAAAATCCGTTAGCTAACACACACGAAAAACTGGCAAAATCGCCTAATTCCTATTGCGCCGCCAATAAAATGCTCCTAAACCCCTCTAAAGCACCGACGGGGCTACTGGAGTCATTCCTCAGGTCGTTACGGATGCAACTATGGAAGAATTCAAGAAAATGTGACCCGGACCCCCTTCACCTAAAAAATCTGTGGGCTAACACAAACGAAAAACTGGCAAAATCACTTAATTCCTATTTCGTCGCCAATAAAATGCTCCTAAACCCCTCTATAGTGCCGCCGGGGCTATTGGAGTCGTTCTCCAGGTCGTTATTGACGCTACTATAGAAGAATCCAAAAAAATTCGAACCGGACCCACGGCACCTAAAAAATATGTGGGCTAACACACACGAAAAACTGGCAAACTCGCCTAATTCCTATTGCGTCGCAAATAAAATGCTCCTAAACCCCTCTAAAGCGCCGCCGGGGATACTGGAGTCGTTCCCCAGGTCGTTACGGACGCTACTATGGAATAAATCAAGAAAATGTGACCCGGACCCTCTTCACCTAAAAATTCTGTGGGCTAACACACACACGAAAAACTGGCAAAATCGCCTAATTCCTATTACGTCTCCAATAAAATGCTCCTATACCCCTCTAAAGTGCCGCCGGGTCTACTGGAGTCGTTCTCCAGGTCGTTACAGACGCTACTATGGAATAATCCAAGAAATTTTGACCTGGACCCCCGGCAGCTAAAAAATCCGTGGGCTAACACACACGAAAAACGGGCAAAATTGCCTAATTCCAATTGCGTCGCCAATAATATGCTCCTAAACCCCTATGTTGCACCGCCGGGGCTACTGGAGTCGCTCCCCAGGTCGTTACGGACGCTACTATGGAAGAAATCAAGAAAATTCGACCTGGATCCCCGGCACCTAAAAATTCTGTCGGCTAACACACACGAAAAACCGGCAAAATCACCTAATTCCTATTGCGTCGCCAATAAAATGCTCCTAAACCCCTCTATAGCACCGCCGGGCTACTAGAGTCGTTCACCAGGTCGTTACGGACGCTACAATGGAAGAATCCAAGAAAATTTGACACGGACCCTGGCACGTAAAAAATCTGTGGGCTAACATACACGAAAAACTGGCAAAATTGCCTAATTCCTATTGCGTCTCTATTAAAATGATCCTAAACCCCTCTAAAGAACCGCCGGGGCTACTGGAGTCATTCCCCAGGTCGTTACGGATGCTACTATGGAAGAATCCAAGAAAATTCGAACCGGACCCCCGGCACCTAAAATATCTGTGGGCTAACATACACGAAAAAGTGGCAAAATTGCCTAATTCCTATTGCGCCGCCAATAAAATGCTACTAAACCCCTCTATAGCGCAGCCGGGGCTACTGGAGTCGTTCCCCAGATCGTTACGGACGCTATAAGGGAAGAATCCAAGAAAATTCGACCCGGACCCTCGGCATCTAAAAAATCCTTACGCTAATACACACGAACAACTGGCAAAATTGCGTAATTCCTATTGCATCTCCAATAAAATGCTCCTAAATCCCTCTATAGCACCGCCGGGGCTACTAGAGTCATTCTCCAGGTCGTTACGGACGCTACTATAGAAGAATCCAAGAAATTTTGACCCGAACCCCCGGCACCTAAAAAATCCTTACGCTAATACATACGAAAAACTGACAAAATTGCCTACTTTCTATTGCGTCTCCAATAAAATGCTCCTAAACCCCTCTAAAGCACCGCCGGGGCTACTGGAGTCATTCCCAGGTCATTACGGACACTACTATTGAAAAATCCAAGAAAATTTGACCCGGACCCCCGGCACCTAAAAAATCGGTGGGCTAACACACACGAAAAACTGGCAAAATTGCCTAATTCCTATTGTGTCGCCAATAAAATACTCCTAAACCTCTCTATAGCGTCACCAGGGCTACTGAAGTCGTTCCCCAGGTCCTTACGGACGCTACTATGGAAGAATGGAAGAAAATACGACCCGGACCCCCGGCACCTAAAAATTCTGTGGGCTAACACACACGAAAAATTGGCAAAATCACCTAATTCCTATTGCGTCGCTAATAAAATGCTCCTAAACCCCTCTATTGCACCGCCGGGGCTACTGGAGTCGTACCCTAGGTCGTTATGGACGCTACTATGGAAGAATCCAAGAAAATTCGACACGGACCCCTGCCACGTAAAAAATCTGTGGGCTAACACACAAGAAAAACTGGCAAAATTGCCTAATTCCTATTGCGTCTCGAATAAAATGATTCTAAACCCCTCTAAAGAACCGCCGGGGCTACTAGAGTCATTCCCCAGGTCGTTACGGATGCTACTATGGAAGAATCCAAGAAAATTCGACCCGGACCCCCTGCACCTAAAATATCCGTGGGCTAACACACACGAAAAAGTGGCAAAATTGTCTAATTTCTATTGCGACGCCAATAAAATGCTCCTAAACCCCTCTATAGCGGAGCCGGGGCTACTAGAGTTGTTCCTTAGGTCGTTACGTATGCCACAATGTAGGAATCCAAGAACTTTCGACACGGCCCCCCGGCACGTAAAAAATCTGTGGGCTAACACACACGAAAAACTGGCAAAATCGCCTAATTCCTATTGCATCTCAAATAAAATGCTCCTAAACCCCTCTAAAGTGCCGCTGGGACTACTGGAGTCGTTCCCCAGATCGTTACGGATGCTACTATCGAAAAATCCAAGAAAATTCGACCCGGACTCTCGGCACCTAAAAAATCCTTACGCTAATACACACGAAAATTTGGCAAAATTGCCTAATGCCTATTGCGTCTCCAATAAAATGCTCCTAAACCCTTCTATAGCGCCGTCGGGGCTACTGGAGTCGTTCCCTAGGTCGTTACGGACGCTACTATGGAAGAATCCAAGAAACTTTGACCCGCACCCCCAACACCTAAAAAATCCTTACGCTAATACACACGAAAAACTGACAAAATTCCCTAATTTTTATTTCGTCTCCAATAAAATGCTCCTAAACCCCTCTAAAGCACCACCGGGGCTACTGGAGTCGTTCCCCAGGTCGTTACGGACGCTACAATGGAAGAATCCAAGAAATTTCGACACGGCCCCCCAGCATGTAAAAAATCCGTGGGCTAACACATACGAAAAACCGGCAAAATAGCCTAATTCCTATTGCGTTTCAAATAAAATGCTCCTAAACCCTTCTAAAGTGCCGCCGGGGCTACTGGAGTCGTTCCCCAGGTCGTTACGGACGCTACTATGGAATAAATCAAGAAATTTCGACCCGCACCCCCAACACCTAAACAATCCATGGGTTAACACATACGAAAAACTTGCAAAATCGCCTAATTCCTATTGCATCGCAAATAAAATGCTCCATAACCCATTTGAAGCACCGCCGGGGATACTGAAGTTGTTTCCTATTTCATTACGGACGCAATCATGGAAGAATCCAAGAAAATTTGACCCGGACCCCCGGCACCTAAAAAATCTGTGGGCTAACATACACGAAAAAGTGGCAAAATTGCCTAATTTCCATTCCGCTGCCAATAAAATACTCCTAAACCCCTCTTTAGCGCCGCCGAGGCTACTAGAGTCGTTCCCTTGGTCGTTACGGACGCTACAATGGAAGAATCCAAGAAATTTCGACATGGCCCCCCAGCATGTAAAAAATCCGACCCGGACCCCCGGCACCTAAAAAATCCCTGGGCTAACACACACAAAAAACTGGCAAAATCGCCTAATTCCTATTGCTTCTCAAATAAAATGCTCCTAAACCCCTCTAAAGCGCCGCCGGGGCTACTGGAGTCATTCCCCAGGTCGTTACGGATGCTATTATGGAAGAAATCACTAAAATTCAACCCGAACCCCCGGCACCTAAAAAATCCGTGGGTTAACACACAAGAAAAACTGGCAAACTCGACTAATTCCTATTCCGTCGCCAATTAAATGCTCTTAAACCCCTCTATAGCGCCGCCAGGGCTACTAGAGTCGTTCCCCAGGTCATTACGGACGCTACTTTGGAAGAATCCAAGAAAATTCGACCCGGATCCCCGGCACCTAAAAAATCCATGTGCTAAAACACACGAAACACTAGCAAAATCGCCTAATTCCTATTGCGTCGACAATAAAATGCTCTTAAACCCCTCTAAAGAGCCGCCAGGGCTACTGGAGTCGTTCCCCAAGTCGTTACGGATGCTACTATGGAATAATTCAAGAAAAATTGACCCGGACCCCTGGCACCTAAAAAATCTGTGGGCTAACACACACGAAAAACTGGCAAAATCGCCAAGTTCTTATTGCATCGCCAATAAAATGCTCCTAAACCCCTCTAAAGCGATGCTGGGGCTACTGGAGTCGTTTTCCAGGTCGTTACAGATGCTACTATATAAGACTCCAAGAAAATTTGAACCAGACCCCCGGCACCTAAAAAATCTGTGAGCTAACACACATGAAAAACTGGCAAAATCACCAAATTCTTATTGCATCGCCAATAAAATGCTCCTAAACCCCTCTAAAGAGCCGCCGAGGCTACTGGAGTCGTTCCCCAGGTTGTTACGGACGCTACTATGGAAGAATACAAGAAAGTTTGACCCGGACCCTCGGCACCTAAAATATCCGTGGGCTAACTCACACGAAAAAGTGGCAAAATTGCCTAATTCCTATCGCGCCGCCAATAAAATATTCCTAAACCCCTCTATAGTGTCGTTGGGTTTACTGGAGTCATTCCCAAGGTCGTTACGGACGCGACAAATGGAAGAATCCAAGAAATTTAGACACGGCCCCCCGGCACGTAAAAAATACCTGGGCTAACACACACGAAAAACTGGCAAAATCGCCTAATTCCTATTGCGTCTCAAATAAAATGCTCCTAAATCCCTCTAAAGCGCCGCCGGGGCTACTAGAGTCGTTCCCCAGGTCGTTAAGGATGCTACTATGGAAGAAATCAAGAAAATTCAACCCGCACCCCCGGCACCTAAAAAATCCGTAGGCTAACATACACCAAAAACTTGCAAAATCGCATAATTCCTATTGCGTCTCCAATAAAATGCTCCTGAACCCCTCTAAAGCGCTGCCGGGGCTACTGGAATCGTTCCCTAGGTCGTTACCAATGCTACTATGGAAGAATCCAAGAAAATTTGACCCGAACCTCCGGCACCTAAAAATCTGTGGGTTAACACACACGAAAAACTGACAAAATCGCCTAATTCCTATTGCGTCGCCAATAAAATGCTCCTAATCCCCTCTATAGCGCCGCCGAGGCTACTAGAGTCGTTCCCCCGGTCGTTACGGACGCTATTATGAAAGAATCTAAGAAAATTCGACCCGGACCCCCAGCACCAAAAAATCCATGGGCTAACACATACAAAAAACTGGCAAAATCACCTAATTCCTATTGCGTCGCCAATAAAATGCTCCAGAACCCCTCTAAAGAGCCGCCAGGGCTACTGGAGTCGTTCCCCAATTCGTTACGGACGCTACTATGGAAGAATCCAACTAAATTAGACACGAACCCTCGGCACCTAAAAAATCCTTACGCTAATACACACGAAAAACTAGCAAAATTGCCTAATGCCTATTGCGTCTCCAATAAAATGATCCTAAACCACTCTATAGCGCCGTCGGGGCTACTGGAGTCGTTCCCCAAGTCGTTACGGATGCTACTATGGAAGAATCCAAGAAAATTTGACCCGGTGCCCGACACCTAAAATATCCGTGAACTAACACATACGAAAAACTGACAAAATCGCCTAATTTCTATTGCGTCGCCAATAAAATGCTCCTAAACCCCTCTATAGCGCCGCCGGGGCTACTAGAGTCGTTATCTAGGTCGTTACGGATGCTACTATAGAAGAATCCAACAAATATTCGACTCGCACCCCCGACACCTAAAAAATCTGTGGGCTAACACACACGAAAAACTGGCAAAATTGCCTAATTTTTATTGTGTCGCCAATAAAATGCTCCAAAACCCCTTTATAGCAACTCCGGGGCTAATGGAGTCGTTCCCTAGGTCGTTACGTACGCAACTATAGAAGAATCCAACAAAAATTCGACTCGCATTCCCGGCACCTAAGAAATTTGTGGGCTAACACACACGAAAAACTAGCAAAATTGCCTAATTCCTGTTGCATCGCCAAGAAAATGCTCCTAAACCACTCTAAAGCGCCGCCGGGGCTACTGGAGTCGTTCCCCAGGTCGTTATGGATGCTACTATAGAAGAATCCAAGAAAATTTGATCCGGAACCCCGGCACCTAAAAAATCCGTGGGTTAACACACACGAAAAACTGGCAAAATTGCCTAATTCCTATTGCGTCGCCAATAAAATGCTCCTAAACCCCTCTAAAGCGCCGCCGGGGCTACTGGAGTCGTTCCCCAGGTCGTTACGGATGGTACTATGGAATAAATCAAGAAAATATGACCCGGAACCCCGGCACCTAAAAAATCTGTGGGCTAACACACACGAAAAACTGGCAATATCGCCTAATTCTTATTGCGTCGCCAATAAAATGCTCCTAAACCCCTCTATAGCGCCGCCCGGGCTACTGGAGTCATTCCCTAGGTCGTTACGGATGCTATTATAGAAGAATCCAAGAAAATTCGACCCACACCCCCGGCACCTAAAAAATCTGTGGGCTAACACACACTAAAAACTGGCAAAATCTCCTAATTCTTATTTCGTCGCCAATAAATTGGTCATAAACCCCGCTATATCTACGTCGGGGATACTGGAGTCGTTCCCCAGATCGTTACGGACGCTACTATTGAAGAAATCAAGAAACTTCGACCCAGACCCCCGGCACCTAAAAATTCAGTGGGCTAACACACACAAAAAACTGGCAAAATTGCCTAATTCCTATTGCGTCGCCAATAAAATGCTCTTAAACCCCTCTAAAGCGCCGCCGGGGCTACTGGAGTCGTTCCCCAGGTCGTTACGGATGCTACTATGGAAGAAATCAAGAAAATTTGACCCGGAACCCCGGCACCTAAAAAATCTGTGGGCTAACACACACGAAAAACTGGCAATATTGCCTAATTCCTATTGCGTCGCCAATAAAATGCTCCTAAACCCCTTTATAGCACCGCCGGGGCTACTGGAGTCGTTCCCCAGGTCGTTACGGACGCTACTATAGAAGAATCCAACAAAAATTCGACTTGCATTCTCGGCACCTAAAACATCTGTGGGCTAACACACACGAAAAACTGGCAAAATCGCCTAATTCCTGTTGCATTGCCAAGAAAATGCTCCTAAACCCCTCTAAAGCGCTGCCGGGGCTACTGGAGTCGTTCCCCAGGTCGTTATGGATGCTAGTATAGAAGAATCCAAGAAAATTTTATCCGGAACCCTGGCACCTAAAAAATCCGTGGGTTAACACACACGAAAAACTGGCAAAATCTCCTAATTCTTATTTCGTCGCCAATAAAATGCTCGTAAACCCCTCTATATCCCCGTCGGGGCTACTGGAGTCGTTCCCCAGATCGTTACAGACGCTACTATAGAAGAAATCAAGAAAAATCGACCCAGACCCCCGGCACCTAAAAATTCAGTGGGCTAACACACACGAAAAACTGGCAAAATCGCCTAATTCTCATTGCATTGCCAATAAAATGCTCATAAACCCCTCTATAGCACCGCCGGGGCTATTGGAGTCTTTCCCCAGGTTGTTACGGATGCTACTATTGAAGAATCCAAGAAAATTTGACCCGCACCCCCAACACCTAAAAAATCCGTGGGCTAACACACACGAACAACTGGCAAAATTGCCTAATTCCTATTGCGTCGCCAATAAAATGCTCCTAAACCCCTCTATAGCGCCGCCGGGGCTACTGGAGTCGTTCCCCAGGTCGTTACGAACTCTATTATAGAAGAATCCAAGAAAATTCGACCCCACCCCCGGCAACTAAAAAATCCGTGGGCTAACACACAAAAAAAACAGGCAAAATCACCTAATTCCAATTGCGTCGCTAATAAAATGCTCATAAACCCCTCTATAGCACCACCGGGGCTATTGGAGTCTTTCCCCAGGTCGTTACGGACGCTACTATAGAAGAATCCAACAAAAATTCGACTCGCACCCCCGGCACCTAAAAAATCTGTGGGCTAACACACACGAAAAACTGGCAAAATCGCCTAATTCCTGTTGCATCGCCAAGAAAATGCTCCTAAACCCTTCTAATGCGCTGCCGGGGCTACTGGAGTCGTTCTCGAGGTCGTTATGGATGCTAGTATAGAAGAATCTAAGAAAATTTGATCCGGAACCTCGGCACCTAAAAAATCTATGGGCTAACACACACGAAAAACTGGCAATATCGCCTAATTCCTATTGCGTCGCCAATAAAATGCTCCAAAACCCCTCTATAGCACCTCCGGGGCTATTGGAGTCATTCCTCAGGTCGTTACGGACACTACTATTGAAGAAATCAAGAAAATTTGACCCGGACCCCCGGCACCTAAAATATCCGTAGGCTAACATACACGAAAAAGTGGCAAAACGGCTTAATTCCTATTGCGCCACCAATAAAATGCTCCTAAACCCCTCTATAGCGCCGCCGGGGCTACTGGAGTCGTTCCCCAGGTCGTTACGGACGCTATTATAGAAGAATCCAAGAAAATTCTACCCGCACCCCCGGCAACTAAAAAATCCGTGGGCTAACACACAGAAAAAACAGGCAAAATCACCTAATTCCAATTGCGTCGCCAATAAAATGCTCATAAAACCCTCTATAGCACCACCGGGGCTATTGGAGTCTTTCCCCAGGTCGTTACGGACGCTACTATAGAAGAATCCAACAAAAATTCGACTCGCACCCCCGGCACCTAAAAAATCTGTGGGCTAACACACACGAAAAACTGGCAAAATCGCCTAATTCCTGTTGCATCGCCAAGAAAATGCTCCTAAACCCTTCTAAAGCGCTGCCGGGGCTACTGGTGTCGTTCTCGAGGTCGTTATGGATTCTAGTATAGAAGAATCTAAGAAAATTTGATCCGGAACCTCGGCACCTAAAAAATCTATGGGCTAAGACACACGAAAAACTGCCAATATCGCCTAATTCCTATTGCGTCGCCAATAAAATGCTCCAAAACCCCTCTATAGCACCTCCGGGGCTACTGGAGTCATTCCCCAGGTCGTTACGGACACTACTATTGAAGAAATCAAGAAAATTTGCCCCGGACCCCCGGCACCTAAAATATCCGTAGGCTAACATACACGAAAAAGTGGCAAAACGGCTTAATTCCTATTGCGCCGCCAATAAAATGCTCCTAAGCCCCTCAAAAGCGCCGCCGGGGCTACTGGAGTCGTTCCCCAGGTCGTTACGGATGCTACAATGGAATAAATCAAGAAAATTTGACCCGGAACCCCGGCACCTAAATAATCTGTGGGCTAACACACACGAAAAACTGGCAATATCGCCTAATTCCTATTGCGTCGCCAATAAAATGCTCCTAAACCCCTCTATAGCGCCGCCGGGGCTATTGGAGTCTTTCCCCAGGTCGTTACGGACGCTACTATGGAAGAATCCAAGAAAATTTGACCCGAACCCCCGGCACATAAAAAATCCATGGGTTAAAACACACGAAAAACTGGCAAAATTGCCTAATTCCTATTACGTCGCTTATAAAATGCTCCTAAACCCCTCTATAGCGCCGCCGGGGCTACATGAGTCTTTCCCCAGGTCGTTACGGACGCTACTATAGAAGAATCCAACAAAAATTCGACTCGCACCCCCGGCACCTAAAAAATCTGTGGGCTAACACATACGAAAAACTAGCAAAATCGCCTAATTCCTATTGCATCGCCAAGAAAATGCTCCTAAACCCCTCTAAAGCGCCGCCAGGGCTACTGGAGTCGTTCCCCAGGTCGTTACGGATGCTACTATGGAATAATTCAAGAAAATTTGACCCGGACCCCTGGCACCTAAAAAATCTGTAGGCTAACACACACGAAAAACTGGCAAAATCGCCAAGTTCTTATTGCATCGCCAATAAAATGCTCCTAAACCCCTCTAAAGCGACGCTGGGGCTACTGGAGTCGTTTTACAGGTCGTTACAGATGCTACTATGTAAGAATCCAAGAAAATTTGAACCGGACCCCCGGCACCTAAAAAATCTGTGGGCTAACACACATGAAAAACTGGCAAAATCACCAAATTCTTATTGCATCGCCAATAAAATGCTCCTAAACCCCTCTAAAGAGCCGCCGAGGCTACTGGAGTCGTTCCCCAGGTTGTTACGGACGCTACTATGGAAGAATACAAGAAAGTTTGACCCGGACCCTCGGCACCTAAAATATCCGTGGGCTAACTCACACGAAAAAGTTGCAAAATTGCCTAATTCCTATTGCGCCGCCAATAAAATGTTCCTAAACCCCTCTATAGTGTCGTTGGGATTACTGGAGTCATTCCCAAGGTCGTTACGGACGCGACAAATGGAAGAATCCAAGAAATTTAGACACGGCCCCCCGGCACGTAAAAAATACCTGGGCTAACACACACGAAAAACTGGCAAAATCGCCTAATTCCTATTGCGTCTCAAATAAAATGCTCCTAAATCCCTCTAAAGCGCCGCCGGGGCTACTGGAGTCGTTCCCCAGGTCGTTAAGGATGCTACTATGGAAGAAATCAAGAAAATTCAACCCGCACCCCCGGCACCTAAAAAATCCGTTGGCTAACATACACCAAAAACTTGCAAAATTGCCTAATTCCTATTGCGTCTCCAACAAAATGCTCCTGAACCCCTCTAAAGCGCTGCCGGGGCTACTGGAATCGTTCCCTAGGTCGTTACCAATGCTACTATGGAAGAATCCAAGAAAATTTGACCCGAACCTCCGGCACCTAAAAATCTGTGGGTTAACACACACGAAAAACTGACAAAATCGCCTAATTCCTATTGCGTCGCCAATAAAATGCTCCTAAACCCCTCTATAGCGCCGCCGAGGCTACTAGAGTCGTTCCCCCGGTCGTTACGGACGCTATTATGAAAGATTCTAAGAAAATTCGACCCGGACCCCCAGCACCAAAAAATCCATGGGCTAACACATACAAAAAACTGGCAAAATCACCTAATTCCTATTGCGTCGCCAATAAAATGCTCCAGAACCCCTCTAAAGAGCCGCTAGGGCTACCGGAGTCGTTCCCCAATTCGTTACGGACGCTACTATGGAAGAATCCAACTAAATTAGACACGAACCCTCGACACCTAAAAAATCCTTACGCTAATACACACGAAAAACTAGCAAAATTGCCTAATGCCTATTGCGTCTCCAATAAAATGATCCTAAACCACTCTATAGCACCGTCGGGGCTACTGGAGTCGTTCCCCAAGTCGTTACGGACGCTACTATGGAAGAATCCAAGAAAATTTAACCCGGTGCCCGACACCTAAAATATCCGTGAACTAACACATACGAAAAACTGACAAAATCGTCTAATTTCTATTGCGTCGCCAATAAAATGCTCCTAAACCCCTCTATAGCGCCGCCGGGGCTACTAGAGTCATTCTCCAGGTCGTTACGGATGCTACTATAGAAGAATCCAACAAAAATTCGACTCGCACCCCCGACACCTAAAAAATCTGTGGGCTAACACACACGAAAAACTGGCAAAAATTGCCTAATTTTTATTGTGTCGCCAATGAAATGCTCCAAAACCCCTTTATAGCAACTCCGGGGCTACTGGAGTCGTTCCCTAGGTCGTTACGGACGCTACTATAGAAGAATCCAACAAAAATTCGACTCGCATTCCCGGCACCTAAGAAATCTGTGGGCTAACACACACGAAAAACTAGCAAAATTGCCTAATTCCTGTTGCATCGCCAAAAAAATGCTCCTAAACCACTCTAAAGTGCCGCCGGGGCTATTGGAGTCGTTCCCCAGGTCGTTATGGATGCTAGTATAGAATAATCCAAGAAATTTTGATCCGGAACCCCGGCACCTAAAAAATCCGTGGGTTAACACACACGAAAAAACTGGCAAAATTGCCTAATTCCTATTGCGTCGCCAATAAAATGCTCCTAAACCCCTCTAAAGCACCGCCGGGGCTACTGGAGTCGTTCCCCAGGTCGTTGCGGATGGTACTATGGAATAAATCAAGAAAATTTGACCCGGAACCTCGGCACCTAAAAAATCTGTGGGCTAACACACACGAAAAACTGGCAATATCGCCTAATTCCTATTGCGTCGCCAATAAAATGCTCCTAAACCCCTCTATAGCGCCGCCCGGGCTACTGGAGTCATTCCCTACGTCGTTACGGATGCTATTGTAGAAGAATCTAAGAAAATTCGACCCACACCCCCGGCACCTAAAAATTCTGTGGGCTAACACACACGAAAAACTGGCAAAATCTCCTAATTCTTATTTCGTCGCCAATAAATTGGTCATAAACCCCTCTATATCTCCGTCGGGGATACTGGAGTCGTTTCCCAGATCGTTACGGACGCTACTATTGAAGAAATCAAGAAACTTCGACCCAGACCCCCGGCACCTAAAAATTCAGTGGGCTAACACACACAAAAAACTGGCAAAATTGCCTAATTCCTATTGCGTCGCCAATAAAATGCTCCTAAACCCCTCTAAAGCGCCGCCGGGGCTACTGGAGTCGTTCCCCAGGTCGTTACGGATTCTACTATGGAAGAAATCAAGAAAATTTGACCCGTAACCCCGGCACCTAAAAAATCTGTGGGCTAACACACACGAAAAACTGGCAATATTGCCTAATTCCTATTGCGTCGCCAATAAAATGCTCCTAAACCCCTCTATAGCACCGCCGGGGCTACTGGAGTCGTTCCCCAGGTCGTTACGGACGCTACTATAGAAGAATCCAACAAAAATTCGACTCGCATTCTCGGCACCTAAAAAATCTGTGGGCTAACACACACGAAAAACTGGCAAAATCGCCTAATTCCTGTTGCATTGCCAAGAAAATACTCCTAAACCCCTCTAAAGCGCTGCCGGGGCTACTGGAGTCGTTCCCCAGGTCGTTATGGATGCTAGTATAGAAGAATCTAAGAAAATTTTATCCGGAACCCCGGCACCTAAAAAATCCATTGGTTAACACACACGAAAAACTGGCAAAATCTCCTAATTCTTATTTCGTCGCCAATAAAATGCTCGTAAACCCCTCTATATCCCCGTCGGGGCTACTGGAGTCGTTCCCCAGATCGTTACAGACGCTACTATTGAAGAAATCAAGAAAATTCGACCCAGACCCCCGGCACCTAAAAATTCAGTGGGCTAACACACACGAAAAACTGGCAAAATCGCCTAATTCTCATTGCATTGCCAATAAAATGCTCATAAACCCCTCTATAGCACCGCCGGGGCTATTGGAGTCTTTCCCTAGGTTGTTACGGATGCTACTATTGAAGAATCCAAGAAAATTTGACCCGCACCCCCAACACCTAAAAAATCCGTGGGCTAACACACACGAACAACTGGCAAAATTGCCTAATTCCTATTGCGTCGCCAATAAAATGCTCCTAAACCCCTCTATATCCCCGTCGGGGCTACTGGAGTCGTTCCCCAGATCGTTACAGACGCTACTATTGAAGAAATCAAGAAAATTCGACCCAGACCCCCGGCACCTAAAAATTCAGTGGGCTAACACACACGAAAAACAGGCAAAATCGCCTAATTCTCATTGCATCGCCAATAAAATGCTCATAAACCCCTCTATAGCACCACCAGGGCTATTGGAGTCTTTCCCCAGGTTGTTACGGATGCTACTATTGAATAATCCAAGAAAATTTGACCCGCACCCCCAACACCTAAAAAATCCGTGGGCTAACACACACGAACAACTGGCAAAATTGCCTAATTCCTATTGCGTCGCCAATAAAATGCTCCTAAACCCCTCTATAGCGCCGCCGGGGCTACTGGAGTCGTTCCCCAGGTCGTTACGAACGCTATTATAGAAGAATCCAAGAAAATTCGACCCGCACCCCCGGCAACTAAAAAATCCGTGGGCTAACACACAAAAAAAACAGGCAAAATCACCTAATTCCAATTGCGTCGCCAATAAAATGCTCATAAACCCCTCTATAGCACCACCGGGGCTATTGGAGTCTTTCCCCAGGTGGTTACGGACGCTACTATAGAAGAATCCAACAAAAATTCGACTCGCACCCCCGGCACCTAAAAAATCTGTGGGCTAACACACACGAAAAACTGGCAAAATCGCCTAATTCCTGTTGCATCGCCAAGAAAATGCTCCTAAACCCTTCTAATGCGCTGCCGGGGCTACTGGAGTCGTTCTCGAGGTCGTTATGGATGCTAGTATAGAAGAATCTAAGAAAATTTGATCTGGAACCTCAGCACCTAAAAAATCTATGGGCTAACACACACGAAAAACTGGCAATATTGCCTAATTCCTATTGCGTCGCCAATAAAATGCTCCAAAACCCCTCTATAGCACCTCCGGGGCTATTGGAGTCATTCCTCAGGTCGTTACGGACACTACTATTGAAGAAATCAAGAAAATTTGACCCGGACCCCCGGCACCTAAAATATCCGTAGGCTAACATACACGAAAAAGTGGCAAAACGGCTTAATTCCTATTGCGCCGCCAATAAAATGCTCCTAAACCCCGCTATAGCGCCGCCGGGGCTACTGGAGTCGTTCCCCAGGTCGTTACGGACGCTATTATAGAAGAATCCAAGAAAATTCGACCCGCACCCCCGGCAACTAAAAAATCCGTGGGCTAACACACAGAAAAAACAGGCAAAATCACCTAATTCCAATTGCGTCGCCAATAAAATGCTCATAAACCCCTCTATAGCACCACCGGGGCTATTGGAGTCTTTCCCCAGGTCGTTACGGACGCTACTATAGAAGAATCCAACAAAAATTCGACTTGCACCCCCGGCACCTAAAACATCTGTGGGCTAACACACACGAAAAACTGGCAAAATCGCCTAATTCCTGTTGCATCGCCAAGAAAATGCTCCTAAACCCTTCTAAAGCGCTGCCGGGGCTACTGGAGTCGTTCTCGAGGTCGTTATGGATTCTAGTATAGAAGAATCTAAGAAAATTTGATTCGAAACCTCGGCACCTAAATAATCAATGGGCTAAGACACACGAAAAACTGGCAATATCGCCTAATTCCTATTGCGTCGCCAATAAAATGCTCCAAAACCCCTCTATAGCACCTCCGGGGCTACTGGAGTCATTCCCCAGGTCGTTACGGACACTACTATTGAAGAAATCAAGAAATTTGCCCCAGACCCCCGGCACCTAAAATATCCGTAGGCTAACATACACGAAAAAGTGGCAATACGGCTTAATTCCTATTGCGCCGCCAATAAAATGCTCCTAAGCCCCTCAAAAGCGCCGCCGGGGCTACTGGAGTCGTTCCCCAGGTCGTTACGGATGCTACAATGGAATAAATCAAGAAAATTTGACCCGGAACCCCGGCACCTAAATAATCTGTGGGCTAACGAACACGAAAAACTGGCAATATCGCCTAATTCCTATTGCGTCGCCAATAAAATGCTCCTAAACCCCTCTATAGCGCCGCCGGGGCTATTGGAGTCTTTCCCCAGGTCGTTACGGACGCTACTATGGAAGAATCCAAGAAAATTTGACCCGAACCCCCGGCACATAAAAAATCCATGGGTTAAAACACACGAAAAACTGGCAAAATTGCCTAATTCCTATTACGTCGCTTATAAAATGCTCCTAAACCCCTCTATAGCGCCGCCGGGGCTACAGGAGTCGTTCCCCAGGTCGTTACGGACGCTACTATAGAAGAATCCAACAAAAATTCGACTCGCACCCCCGGCACCTAAAAAATCTGTGGGCTAACACATACGAAAAACTAGCAAAATCGCCTAATTCCTATTGCATCGCCAATAAAATGCTCATAAACCCCTCTATAGCGCCGCCGAGGCTACTGGAGTCGTTCCCCAGGTCGTTACGGACGCTATTATAGAAGAATCCAAGAAAATTCGACCCGCACCCCCGGCACCTAAAACATCTGTGGGCTAACACACACGAAAAACTGGCAAAATCACCTAATTCTTATTTCGTCGCCAATAAAATGCTCGTAAACCCCTCTATAGCCCCGTCGGGGCTACTGGAGTCGTTCCCCAGATCGTTACGGACGCTACTATCGAAGAATCCAAGAAAATTCGATCCAGACCCTCGGCACCTAAAAAATCCTTACACTAATACACACGAAAAACTGGCAAAATTGCCTAATGCCTATTGCGTCTCCAATAAAATGCTCCTAAACCCCTCTATTGCACCGCCGGGGCTACTGGAATCATTCCCCAGGTCGTTACGGACGCTACTATGGAAGAAATCAAGAAAATTCGACCCAGACCTCCGGCACCTAAAAAATCCGTGGGCTAACACACACGAAAAACTGGCAAAATCGCCTAATTCCCATTGCGTCGCCAATAAAATGCTCATAAACCCCTCTATAGCACCGCCGGGGCTATTGGAGTCGTTCCCCAGGTCGTTACGGACGCTACTACGGTAGAATCCAAGAAAATTTGACCCGGACCCCCGGCACATAAAAAATCCATGGGTTAACACACACGAAAAACTGGCAAAATCTCCTAATTCTAATTTCGTGGCCAATAAAATGCTCCTAAACCCTCTATAGCGCCGCCGGGGCTACTGGAGTCGTTCCACAGTTCGTAACGGACGCTATTATAGAAGAATCCAAGAAAATTCGACCCACACCCCCGGCACCTAAAATATCCGTGGGCTAACACACACGAAAAACTGGCAAAATCACCTAATTCCTATTGCGTCGCCAATAAAATGCTCATAAACCCCTCTATAGCACCGCCGGGGCTATTGGAGTCTTTCCCCAGGTCGTTACGGACGCTACTATGGAAGAATCCAAGAAAATTTGACCCGAACCCCCGGCACATAAAAAATCCGTGGGTTAACACACACGAAAAACTGGCAAAATTGCCTAATTCCTATTACGTCGCTTATAAAATGCTCCTAAACCCCTCTATAGCGCCGCCGGGGCTACTGGAGTCATTTCCCAGGTCGTTACGGACGTTATTATGGAAGAATCCAAGAAAATTCGAACCGGACCCCCGGCACCTAAAAAATCCGTGGGCTAACACACATAAAAAACTGGCAAAATCTCCTAATTCTTATTTCGTCGCCAATAAAATGCTCGTAAACCCCTATACAGCCCCGTCGGGGCTACTTGAGTCGTTCCCCATATCGTTACGGACGCTACTATTGAAGAAATCAAGAAAATTCGACCCAAACCCCCGGCACCTAAAAAATCTGTGGGCTAACACATACGAAAACTGGCAAAATTGCCTAATTCCTATTGTGTCGCCAATAAAATGCTCATAAACCCCTCTATAGCGCCGCCGAGGCTACTGGAGTCGTTCCCCAGGTCGTTACGGACGCTATTATAGAAGAATCCAAGAAAATTCGACCCGCACCCCCGGCACCTAAAACATCTGTGGGCTAACACACACGAAAAACTGGCAAAATCACCTAATTCTTATTTCGTCGCCAATAAAATGCTCGTAAACCCCTCTATAGCCCCGTCGGGGCTACTGGAGTCGTTCCCCAGATCGTTACGGACGCTACTATTGAAGAATCCAAGAAAATTCGACCCAAACCCTCGGCACCTAAAAAATCCTTACACTAATACACACGAAAAACTGGCAAAATTGCCTAATGCCTATTGCGTCTCCAATAAAATGCTCCTAAACCCCTCTATTGCACCGCCGGGGCTACTGGAGTCATTCCCCAGGTCGTTACGGATGCTACTATGGAAGAAATCAAGAAAATTCGACCCAGACCTCCGGCACCTAAAAAATCCGTGGGCTAACACACACGAAAAACTGGCAAAATCGCCTAATTCCCATTGCGTCGCCAATAAAATGCTCATAAACCCCTCTATAGCACCGCCGGGGCTATTGGAGTCGTTCCCCAGGTCGTTACGGACGCTACTACAGTAGAATCCAAGAAAATTTGACCCGGACCCCCGGCACATAAAAAATCTGTGGGTTAACACACACAAAAAATTGGCAAAATCTCCTAATTCTTATTTCGTGGCCAATAAAATGCTCCTAAACCCCTCTATAGCGCCGTCGGGGCTACTGGAGTCGTTCCACAGGTCGTAACGGACGCTATTATAGAAGAATCCAAGAAAATTCGACCCACACCCCCGGCACCTAAAATATCCGTGGGCTAACACACACGAAAAACTGGCAAAATCACCTAATTCCTATTGCGTCGCCAATAAAATGCTCATAAACCCCTCTATAGCACCGCCGGGGCTATTGGAGTCTTTCCCCAGGTCGTTACGGACGCTACTATGGAAGAATCCAAGAAAATTTGACCCGAACCCCCGGCACATAAAAAATCCGTGGGTTAACACACACGAAAAACTGGCAAAATTGCCTAATTCCTATTACGTCGCTTATAAAATGCTCCTAAACCCCTCTATAGCGCCGCCGGGGCTACTGGAGTCATTTCCCAGGTCGTTACGGACGTTATTATGGAAGAATCCAAGAAAATTCGAACCGGACCCCCGGCACCTAAAAAATCCGTGGGCTAACACACATAAAAAACTGGCAAAATCTCCTAATTCTTATTTCGTCGCCAATAAAATGCTCGTAAACCCCTATATAGCCCCGTCGGGGCTACTTGAGTCGTTCCCCATATCGTTACGGACGCTACTATTGAAGAAATCAAGAAAATTCGACCCAAACCCCCGGCACCTAAAAAATCTGTGGGCTAACACATACGAAAACTGGCAAAATTGCCTAATTCCTATTGTGTCGCCAATAAAATGCTCATAAACCCCTCTATAGCGCCGCCGAGGCTACTGGAGTCGTTCCCCAGGTCGTTACGGACGCTATTATAGAAGAATCCAAGAAAATTCGACCCGCACCCCCGGCACCTAAAACATCTGTGGGCTAACACACACGAAAAACTGGCAAAATCACCTAATTCTTATTTCGTCGCCAATAAAATGCTCGTAAACCCCTCTATAGCCCCGTCGGGGCTACTGGAGTCGTTCCCCAGATCGTTACGGACGCTACTATTGAAGAATCCAAGAAAATTCGACCCAGACCCTCGGCACCTAAAAAATCCATACGCTAATACACACGAAAAACTGGCAAAATTGCCTAATGCCTATTGCGTCTCCAATAAAATGCTCCTAAACCCCTCTATTGCACCGCCGGGGCTACTGGAGTCATTCCCCAGGTCGTTACGGATGCTAATATGGAAGAAATCAAGAAAATTCGACCCAGACCTCCGGCACCTAAAAAATCCGTGGGCTAACACACACGAAAAACTGGCAAAATCGCCTAATTCCCATAGCGTCGCCAATAAAATGCTTATAAACCCCTCTATAGCACCGCCGGGGCTATTGGAGTCGTTCCCCAGGTCGTTACGGACGCTACTATGGTAGAATCCAAGAAAATTTGACCCGGACCCCCGGCACCTAAAAAATCCGTGGACTAACACACATGAAAAACTAGCAAAATCGCCTAATTCGTATTGTGTCGCCAATAAAATGCTCCTAAACCCCTCTATAGCACCTCCAGGGCTACTAGAGTCGTTCCCCAGGTCTTTACGGACGCTACTATAGAATAATCCAAAATTTTTTGACCCGAACCCCTGACACCTAAAATATCCGTGGGCTAACACACACGAAAAACTGGCAAAATCACCTAATTCCTATTGCGTCGCCAATAAAATGCTCATAAACCCCTCTATAGCACCGCCGGGGCTATTGGAGTCTTTCCCCAGGTCGTTACGGACGCTACTATGGAAGAATCCAAGAAAATTTGACCCGAACCCCCGGCACATAAAAAATCCGTGGGTTAACACACACGAAAAACTGACAAAATTGCCTAATTCCTATTACGTCGCTTATAAAATGCTCCTAAACCCCTCTATAGCGCCGCCGGGGCTACTGGAGTCGTTCCCAGGTCGTTACGGACGCTATTATGGAAGAATCCAAGAAAATTCGAACCGGACCCCCGGCACCTAAAAAATCCGTGGGCTAACACACACAAAAAACTGGCAAAATCACCTAATTCTTATTTCGTCGCCAATAAAATGCTCGTAAACCCCTATATAGCCCCGTCGGGGCTACTTGAGTCGTTCCCCATATCTTTACGGATGCTACTATTGAAGAAATCAATAAAATTCGACCCAAACCCCCGGCACCTAAAAATTCAGTGGGCTAACACACACGAAAACTGGCAAAATTGCCTAATTCCTATTGTGTCGCCAATAAAATGCTCATAAACCCCTCTATAGCGCCGCCGGGGCTACTGGAGTCGTTCTCCAGGTCGTTACGGACGCTATTAGAGAAGAATCCAAGAAAATTCGACCCGCACCCCCGGCACCTAAAAAATCTGTGGGCTAACACACACGAAAAACTGGCAAAATCACCTAATTCTTATTTCATCGCCAATAAAATGCTCGTAAACCCCTCTATAGCCCCGTCGGGGCTACTGGAGTCGTTCCCCAGATCGTTACGGACGCTACTATCGAAGAATCCAAGAAAATTCGACCCGGACCCTCGGCACCTAAAAAATCCTTACACTAATACACACGAAAAACTGGCAAAATTGCCTAATGCCTATTGCGTCTCCAATAAAATGCTCCTAAACCCCTCTATTGCACAGCCGGGGCTACTAGAGTCATTCCCCAGGTCGTTACGGACGCTACTATGGAAGAAATCAAGAAAATTCGACCCAGACCTCCGGCACCTAAAAAATCTGTGGGCTAACACACACGAAAAACTGGCAAAATCGCCTAATTCCCATTGCGTCGCCAATAAAATGCTCATAAAGCCCTCTATAGCACCGCCGGGGCTATTGGAGTCGTTCCCCAGGTCGTTACGGACGCTACTATGGTAGAATCCAAGAAAATTTGACCCGGACCCCCGGCACCTAAAAAATCCGTGGACTAACACACATGAAAAACTGGCAAAATCGCCTAATTCCTATTGTGTCGCCAATAAAATGCTCCTAAACCCCTCTATAGCACCTCCGGGGCTACTAGAGTCGTTCCCCAGGTCTTTACGGACGCTACTATAGAATAATCAAAAATATTTTGACCCGAACCCCTGACACCTAAAATATCCGTGGGCTAACACACACGAAAAAGTGGCAAAATTGCTTAATTCCTATTGCGCCGCCGATAAAATGCTGCTAAACCCCTCTAAAGTGCCGCCGTGACTACTGGAGTCGTTTCCCAGGACATTAAGGACGCTACTATGGAAGAATCCAAGAAAATTTGACCCGAACCCCCGGCACGTAAAAAGTCTTTGGGCTAAAACACACGAAAAACTTGCAAAATTTCCTAATTCCTATTGCGTTTAAAATAAAATGCTCCTAAACCCCTCTAAAGCGCCGCCGGGGCTACTGGAGTCATTCCCCAGGTCGTTACGGATGCTACTATGGAAGAAATCAAGAAAATTCAATCCGCACCCCTGGCACTTAAAATATTTGTTGGCTAACACACAAAACAAACTTGCAAAATCGCCTAATTCCTATTGCGTTGCCAATAAAATGCTCCCGAACCCCTCTAAAGCATCGCCGGGGCTACTGGAGTCGTTCCCAAGGTCGTTATGGATGCTAGTAAAGAAGAAACCAAGAAAATTTGATCCGGAGCCCCGGCACCTAAAACATCTGTGGGCTAACACACACGAAAAACTGGCAATATCTCCTAATTCCTATTACGTCGCCAATAAAATACTCCTAATTCCCTCTATAGCGCCGCCGGGGCTGCTGAAGGCGTTCCCCAGGTCGTTACGGACGCTACTATAGAAGAATCCAACAAATATTCGACCCGCACGCCCAGCACCTAAAACATCTGTGGGCTAACACACACGAAAAACTGGCAAAATTGCCTAATTCCTGTTGCATCGCCAATAAAATGCTCCTAAACCCCTCTAAAGTACCGCCGGGGCTACTGGAGTCGTTCCCAAGGTCGTTATGGATGCTAGTATAGAAGAATCCAAGAAAATTTGATCCGGATCCCCGGCACCTAAAATATCCGTGGGTTAACACACACGAAAAACTAGCAAAATCTCCTAATTCCTATTTCGTCGCCAATAAAATGCTCCTAAACCCCTCTATAGCGCCGCCGGGGCTACTGGAGTCGTTCTCCAAGTCGTAACGAATGCTACTATGGAAGAAATCAAGAAAAATCGACCCGGACCCCCGGTACCTAAAATTTCTTTGGACTAACACACACGAAAAACTGGCAAAATTACCTAATTCCTATTGCGTCGCCAATAAAATGCTCCTAAACCCCTCTATTGCACCGTCGGGGCTACTGGAGTCGTTCCCCAGGTCGTTACGGACGCTACTATGGAAGAAATCAAGAAAATTCGACCCATACTCCTGACACCTAAAAATTCAGTGGGCTAACACACACGAAAAACTGGCAAAATTGCCTAATTCCCATTGCGTCGCCAATAAAATGCTCATAAACCCCTCTATAGCACCGCCGGGGCTATTGGAGTCTTTACCCAGGTCGTTACGGATGCTACTATGGAAGAATCCAAGAAAATTTGACCCGAACCCCCGACACCTAAAAAATCTGTGGGTTAACACACACGAAAAACTAGCAAAATCGCCTAATTCCTATTCCGTCGCCAATTAAATGCTCCTAAATCTCTCTATAGTTCCGCCAGGTCTACTGGAGTCATTCCCCAGTTCGTTACGGATTCTACTACGGAAGAATCTAAGAAAATTCGACCCAGACCCCCGGCACCTAAAAAATCTGTGGGCTAACACACACGAAAAACTGGCAAAATCCCCTAATTCCTATTGCGTCGCCAATAAAATGCTCTGAAACCCCTCTATAGCACCTCCGGGGCTACTAGAGTCATTCCCCAGGTCGTTACGAATGCTACTATTGAAGAATCCAAGAAAATTTGACCCGGACCCCCGGTACCTAAAATATTCGTGGGCTAACACACACGAAAAAGTGGCAAAATTGCTTAATTCCTATTGCGCCGCGAATAAAATGCTCCTAAACCCCTCTAAAGCGCCGCCGGGGCTATTGGAGTCGTTCCCCAGGTCGTTACGGATGCTACTATGGAAAAATTCAAGAAAATTTGACCCGAACCCCCTTCACATAAAAAATCTGTGGGCTAACACACAAGAAATACTGTGAAAATTGCCTAATTCCTATTGCGTCGCCAATAAAATGCTCCTAAACCCTCTATAGCGCCGCCGGGGCTACTGGAGTCGTTCCCTAGGTCGTTATGGACACTACTATGGAATAATACAAGAAAAATCGATTCGGACCCCTAGAACCTAAAAAATCCGTGGGCAAACACACACGAAAACCTGGCAAAATCACCTAATTCCTATTGCGTCGTAAATAAAATGATTCTAAACCCCTCTAAAGCGCCGTCGGGGCTATTGGAGTCGTTCTCCAGGTCGTAAAGGACGCTACTATGGAAGAATCCAAGAAAATTCGACCCAGACCCCCGGCACGTAAAAAATTTGTGGGCTAACACACACGAAAAACTGGCAAAATCGCCTAATTCCTATTGCGTCTCTAATAAAATGCTCCTAAACCCCTATAAAGATTTGTCGGGGCTATAGAAGTCGTTCCCTTGGTCGTTACGGACGCTACTATGTAAGAATCCAAGAAATTTCAAAGCGCCGCCGGGGCTACTGTAGTCGTTCCCCAGGTCGGTACGGACGCTACTATGGAAAAATACAAGAAATTTTGACCCGGACCCCCGGCACCTAAAAAATCTGTGGCTAACACACACGAAAAACTGGCAAAATCCTCTAATTCCTATTGTGTCGCCAATAAAATGCTCATAAACCCCTCTATAGCGCCGCCGAGGCTACTGGAGTCGTTCCCCAGGTCGTTACGGACGCTATTATAGAAGAATCCAAGAAAATTCGACCCGCACCCCCGGCACCTAAAAAATCTGTGGGCTAACACACACGAAAAACTGGCAAAATCACCTAATTCTTATTTCGTCGCCAATAAAATGCTCGTAAACCCCTCTATAGCCCCGTCGGGGCTACTGAAGTCGTTCCCCAGATCGTTACGGACGCTACTATCGAAGAATCCAAGAAAATTCGACCCAGACCCTCGGCACCTAAAAAATCCTTACACTAATACACACGAAAAACTGGCAAAATTGCCTAATGCCTATTGCGTCTCCAATAAAATGCTCCTAAACCCCTCTATTGCACCGCCGGGGCTACTGGAGTCATTCCCCAGGTCGTTACGGACGCTACTATGGAAGAAATCAAGAAAATTCGACCCAGACCTCCGGCACCTAAAAAATCCGTGGGCTAACACACACGAAAAACTGGCAAAATCGCCTAATTCCCATAGCGTCGCCAATAAAATGCTTATAAACCCCTCTATAGCACCGCCGGGGCTATTGGAGTCGTTCCCCAGGTCGTTACGGACGCTACTATGGTAGAATCCAAGAAAATTTGACCCGGACCCCCGGCACCTAAAAAATCCGTGGACTAACACACATGAAAAACTAGCAAAATCGCCTAATTCGTATTGTGTCGCCAATAAAATGCTCCTAAACCCCTCTATAGCACCTCCAGGGCTACTAGAGTCGTTCCCCAGGTCTTTACGGACGCTACTATAGAATAATCCAAAATTTTTTGACCCGAACCCCTGACACCTAAAATATCCGTGAGCTAACACACACGAAAAACTGGCAAAATCACCTAATTCCTATTGCGTCGCCAATAAAATGCTCATAAACCCCTCTATAGCACCGCCGGGGCTATTGGAGTCTTTCCCCAGGTCGTTACGGACGCTACTATGGAAGAATCCAAGAAAATTTGACCCGAACCCCCGGCACATAAAAAATCCGTGGGTTAACACACACGAAAAACTGGCAAAATTGCCTAATTCCTATTACGTCGCTTATAAAATGCTCCTAAACCCCTCTATAGCGCCGTCTGGTCTACTGGAGTCGTTCCCCAGGTCGTTACGGACGCTACTATGGTAGAATCCAAGAAAATTTGACCCGGACCCCCGGCACCTAAAAAATCCGTGGACTAACACACATGAAAAACTGGCAAAATCGCCTAATTCTTATTTCGTCGCCAATAAAATGCTCGTAAACCCCAATACAGCCCCGTCGGGGCTACTTGAGTCGTTCCCCATATCGTTACGGATGCTACTATTGATGAAATCAAGAAAATTCGACCCAAACCCCCGGCACCTAAAAATTCAGTGGGCTAACACACACGAAAACTGGCAAAATTGCCTAATTCCTATTGTGTCGCCAATAAAATACTCATAAACCCCTCTATAGCGCCGCCGGGGCTACTGGAGTCGTTCCCCAGGTCGTTACGGACGCTATTAGAGAAGAATCCAAGAAAATTCGACCCACACCCCCGGCACCTAAAAAATCTGTGAGCTAACACACACGAAAAACTGGCAAAATCACCTAATTCTTATTTCATCGCCAATAAAATGCTCGTAAACCCCTCTATAGCCCCGTCGGGGCTACTGGAGTCGTTCCCCAGATCGTTACGGACGCTACTATCGAAGAATCCAAGAAAATTCGACCCGGACCCTCGGCACCTAAAAAATCCTTACGCTAATACACACGAAAAACTGGCAAAATTGCCTAATGCCTATTGCGTCTCCAATAAAATGCTCCTAAACCCCTCTATTGCACAGCCGGGGCTACTGGAGTCGTTCCCCAGGTCGTTACGGACGCTACTATGGAAGAAATCAAGAAAATTCGACCCAGACCTCCGGCACCTAAAAAATCTGTGGGCTAACACACACGAAAAACTGGCAAAATCGCCTAATTCCCATTGCGTCGCCAATAAAATACTCATAAACCCCTCTATAGCACCGCCGGGGCTATTGGAGTCGTTCCCCAGGTCGTTACGGACGCTACTATGGTAGAATCCAAGAAAATTTGACCCGGACCCCCGGCACCTAAAAAATCCGTGGACTAACACACATGAAAAACTAGCAAAATCGCCTAATTCGTATTGTGTCGCCAATAAAATGCTCCTAAACCCCTCTATAGCACCTCCAGGGCTACTAGAGTCGTTCCCCAGGTCTTTACGGACGCTACTATAGAATAATCCAAAATTTTTTGACCCGAACCCCTGACACCTAAAATATCCGTGGGCTAACACACACGAAAAAGTGGCAAAATTGCTTAATTCCTATTGCGCCGCCGATAAAATGCTGCTAAACCCCTCTAAAGTGCCGCCGTGACTACTGGAGTCGTTTCCCAGGACATTAAGGACGCTACTATGGAAGAATCCAAGAAAATTTGACCCGAACCCCCGGCACGTAAAAAGTCTTTGGGCTAAAACACACGAAAAACTTGCAAAATTGCCTAATTCCTATTGCGTTTAAAATAAAATGCTCCTAAACCCCTCTAAAGCGCCGCCGGGGCTACTGGAGTCATTCCCCAGGTCGTTACGGATGCTACTATGGAAGAAATCAAGAAAATTCAATCCGCACCCCTGGCACTTAAAATATTTGTTGGCTAACACACAAAACAAACTTGCAAAATCGCCTAATTCCTATTGCGTTGCCAATAAAATGCTCCCGAACCCCTCTAAAGCATCGCCGGGGCTACTGGAGTCGTTCCCAAGGTCGTTATGGATGCTAGTAAAGAAGAAACCAAGAAAATTTGATCCGGAGCCCCGGCACCTAAAACATCTGTGGGCTAACACACACGAAAAACTGGCAATATCTCCTAATTCCTATTACGTCGCCAATAAAATACTCCTAATTCCCTCTATAGCGCCGCCGGGGCTGCTGAAGGCGTTCCCCAGGTCGTTACGGACGCTACTATAGAAGAATCCAACAAATATTCGACCCGCACGCCCAGCACCTAAAACATCTGTGGGCTAACACACACGAAAAACTGGCAAAATTGCCTAATTCCTGTTGCATCGCCAATAAAATGCTCCTAAACCCCTCTAAAGTGCCGCCGGGGCTACTGGAGTCGTTCCCAAGGTCGTTATGGATGCTAGTATAGAAGAATCCAAGAAAATTTGATCCGGATCCCCGGCACCTAAAATATCTGTGGGTTAACACACACGAAAAACTGGCAAAATCTCCTAATTCCTATTTCGTCGCCAATAAAATGCTGCTAAACCCCTCTATAGCGCCGCCGGGGCTACTGGAGTCGTTCTCCAAGTCGTAACGAATGCTACTATGGAAGAAATCAAGAAAAATCGACCCGAACCCCCGGTACCTAAAATTTCTTTGGACTAACACACACGAAAAACTGGCAAAATTACCTAATTCCTATTGCGTCGCCAATAAAATGCTCCTAAACTCCTCTATTGCACCGTCGGGGCTACTGGAGTCGTTCCCCAGGTCGTTACGGACGCTACTATGGAAGAAATCAAGAAAATTCGACCCATACTCCTGACACCTAAAAATTCAGTGGGCTAACACACACGAAAAACTGGCAAAATTGCCTAATTCCCATTGCGTCGCCAATAAAATGCTCATAAACCCCTCTATAGCACCGCCGGGGCTATTGGAGTCTTTACCCAGGTCGTTACGGATGCTACTATGGAAGAATCCAAGAAAATTTGACCCGAACCCCCGACACCTAAAAAATCTGTGGGTTAACACACACGAAAAACTAGCAAAATCGCCTAATTCCTATTCCGTCGCCAATTAAATGCTCCTAAATCTCTCTATAGCTCCGCCAGGTCTACTGGAGTCATTCCCCAGTTCATTACGGACTCTACTACGGAAGAATCTAAGAAAATTCGACCCAGACCCCCGGCACCTAAAAAATCTGTGGGCTAACACACACGAAAAACTGGCAAAATCCCCTAATTCCTATTGCGTCGCCAATAAAATGCTCTGAAACCCCTCTATAGCACCTCCGGGGCTACTAGAGTCATTCCCCAGGTCGTTACGAATGCTACTATTGAAGAATCTAAGAAAATTTGACCCGGACCCCCGGTACCTAAAATATTCGTGGGCTAACACACACGAAAAAGTGGCAAAATTGCTTAATTCCTATTGCGCCGCGAATAAAATGCTCCTAAACCCCTCTAAAGCGCCGCCGGGGCTATT
Organism: Solanum dulcamara; assembly: GCF_947179165.1. Classification (NCBI taxonomy): domain Eukaryota; kingdom Viridiplantae; phylum Streptophyta; class Magnoliopsida; order Solanales; family Solanaceae; genus Solanum; species Solanum dulcamara. Next base: position 171,928 of record NC_077241.1, on the reverse strand, counting down.
GGAGTCGTTCCCCAGGTCGTTACGGATGCTACTATGGAAAAATTCAAGAAAATTTGACCCGAACCCCCTTCACATAAAAATTCTGTGAGCTAACACAAGAAATACTGTGAAAATTGCCTAATTCCTATTGCGTCGCCAATAAAATGCTCCTAAACCCTCTATAGCGCCGCCGGGGCTACTGGAGTCGTTCCCTAGGTCGTTATGGACACTACTATAGAAGAATCCAACAAATATTCGACCCGCACGCCCAGCACCTAAAACATCTGTGGGCTAACACACACGAAAAACTGGCAAAATTGCCTAATTCCTGTTGCATCGCCAATAAAATGCTCCTAAACCCCTCTAAAGTGCCGCCGGGGCTACTGGAGTCGTTCCCAAGGTCGTTATGGACGCTACTATGGAAGAATCCAAGAAAATTCGACCCAGACCCCCGGCACGTAAAAAATCTGTGGGCTAACACACACGAAAAACTGGCAAAATCGCCTAATTCCTATTGCGTCTCTAATAAAATGCTCCTAAACCCCTATAAAGATCTGTCGGGGCTATAGAAGTCGTTCCCTTGGTCGTTACGGACGCTACTATGTAATAATCCAAGAAATTTCAAAGCGCTGCCGGGGCTACTGTAGTCGTTCCCCAGGTCGGTACGGACGCTACTATGGAAAAATACAAGAAATTTTGACCCGGACCCCCGGCACCTAAAAAATCTGTGGGCTAACACACACGAAAAACTGGCAAAATCCTCTAATTCCTATTGCGTCGCCAATAAAATGCTCCTAAACCCCTCTATAGCTCCTCCGGGGCTACTGGAGTCATTCCCCAGTTTGTTATGGACGCTACTATTGAAGAATCCAAGAAAATTTGACTCGGACCCCCTTCACCTAAAAAATCCGTGGGTTAACACACACGAAAAACTGGCAAAATCTCCTAATTCTTATTTCGTCGCAATTAAAATGGTCGTAAACCCCTCTATAGCCCCGTCGGGGCTACTGGAGTCGTTCCCTAGATCGTTACAGACGCTACTATTGAAGAATCCAAGAAAATTTGACCCGGACCCTCGGCACCTAAAAAATCCTTACGCTAATACACACGAAAAACTGGCAAAATTATCTAATGCCTATTGCATCTCAAATAAAATGCTCCTAAACCCCTCTAAAGCGCCACCTGGGCTACTGGAGTCATTCCCCAAGTCGTTACGGATGCTACTATGAAATAAATCAAGAAAATTCAACCCGCACCCCCGACACTTAAAAAATCCGTTGGCTAACACACACAAAAAACTTGCAAAATCGCCTAATTCCTATTGCGTCGCTAATAAAATGCTCCATTACCCCACTAAAGCACCGCCGGGGCTACTGGAGTCGTTCCCCAGGTCGTTACGAACGCTACTATGGAATAATCCAAGAAAAGTTGACCTGGAACCCCGGCACCTAAAATATCCATGGGCTAAAACACACGAAAAAGTGGCAAAATTACCTAATTCCTATTGCGCCGCCAATAAAATGCTCCTAAACCCCTCTATAGCGCCGCCGGGGCTACTGGATTCGTTCCCCAGGTCGTTATGGACGCTACAAATGGAAGAATCCAAGAAATTTAGACACGGCCCCCCGGCACGTAAAAAATCCCTGGGCTAACACACACGAAAAACTGGCAAAATCTCCTAATTCCTATTGCGTCTCAAATAAAATGCTCCTAAATCCCTCTAAATCGCCGCCGGGGCTACTAATGTCATTCCCCAGGTTGTCAAGGATGCTACTATGGAATAAATCAAGAAAATTCAACCCGCACCCCCGGCACCTAAAAAATCTGTTGGCTAACACACACAAAAAACTTGTAAAATCGCCTAATTCCCATTCCATCGCTAATTAAATGCTCCTAAACCCCTCTATAGCGCCGCCGGGGCTACTGGAGTCATTCCCCAGGTCGTTACGGACGCTACTATGGAAACATCCAAGAACAGTTGACCCGAACCCCCGGCACCTAAAAAATCTGTGGGCTAACACACACAAAAAACTGGCAAAATCCCCTAATTTCTATTGCGTCGCCAATAAAATGCTTCAAAACCCATCTATAGCACCTCCGAGGCTACTGGAGTCATTCCCCAGGTCGTTACGGAAGCAACTATTAAAGAATCCAAGAAAATTTGACCCAGACCCCCGGCACCTAAAATATCCGTGAGCTAACACACACGAAAAAGTGGCAAAATTGCTTAATTCCTATTGCGCCGCCAATAAAATGCTCCTAAACCCCTCTAAAGCGCTGCTGGGGCTACTGGAGTCGTTCCCCAGGTCGTTACGTATGCTACTATGGAATAAATCAAGAATAATTTACCCGGAACCCCGACACCTAAAAGATCTGTGGGCTAACACACACGAAAAAGTGGCAATATCGCCTAATTCCTATTGCGTCGCCAATAAAATGCTCCTAAACCTCTCTATAGCGCCGCCAGGGCTACTGGAGTCGTTCCCCAGGTCATTACGGACGCTACTATAGAAGAATCCAACAAAAATTCGACCCGCAACCCCGGCACCTAAAGTATCTGTGGGCTAACACACACGAAAAATTGGCAAAATCGCCTAATTCTTGTTGCATCGCCAATAAAATGCTCCTAAACCCCTCTAAAGCGCCGCTGGGGCTACTGGAGTCGTTCCCCAGGTCGTTATGGATGCTATTATAGAAGAATCCAAGAAAATTTGATCCGGAACCCCGGCATTTAAAAAATCCGTGGGTTAACAGACATGAAAAACTGGCAAAATCTCCTAATTCTTATTTCGTCGCCACTAAAATGTTCGTAAACCCCTCTATAGCCCCATTGGGGCTACTGGAGTCGTTCCCCAGATCGTTATGGACGCAACTATTGAAGAATCCAAGAAAATTCTACCCGGACCCTAGGCACCTACAAAATCCTTATGCTAATACACACGAAAAACTGGCAAAATTGCCTAATGCCTATTGCGTCTCCAATAAAATGCTCCTAAACCCCTCTATAGCACCGCCGGGGCTACTGGAGTCGTTCCCCAGGTCTTTACGGACGCTACTATGGAAGAATCCAAGAAAATTTGACCCGAACCCCCGGCACCTAAAAAATCCTTACGCTAATACACACGAAAAACTAACAAAATTCCCTAATTTCTATTGCGTCTCCAATAAAATGCTTCTAAACCCTCTAAAGCACCACCGGGGCTACTGGAGTCATTCCCCTGTTCTTTATGAACACTACTATTGAAGAATCCAAGAAAATTTGACCCGGACCCCCGGCACCTAAAATATCCGTGGGTACACACACGAAAAACTGGCAAAATTGCCTAATTCCTATTGCGTCGCCAATAAAATGCTCCTAAATCCCTCTATAGCACCACCGGGGCTACTAGAGTCGTTCCCCAGGTCATTACGGACGCTACTATGGAAGAATCCAAGAAAATTCGACCCATACCCCCGGCACCTAAAATATCCGTGGGCTAACACACACGAAAAACTAGAAAGATTGCCTAATTCCTATTGCGTCGCCAATAAAATGCTCTTAAACCCTCTAAAGCGCTGCAGGGGATACTGGAGTTGTTCTCTAGGTCGTAACGGATGCAACTATGGAAGAAATCAAGAAATTTTGACCCGGACCCCCGGTACCTAAAAATTCTGTGGGCTAACACACACGAAAAACTGGCAAAATTGCCTAATTCCAATTGCGTCGCCAATAAAATGCTCCTAAACCCCTCTATTGCACCGCCGGGGCTACTGGAGTCGTTCCCCAGGTCGTTACGGACGCTACTATGGAAGAAATCAAGAAAGTTCGACCCGGACCCCCGGCACCTAAAAATTCAGTGGGCTAACACACACGAAAAACTAGCAAAATCGCCTAATTTCCATTGCGTCGCCAATAAAATGCTCATAAACCCCTCTATGGGACCGCCAGGGCTATTGGAGTCTTTCCCCAGGTCGTTACGGACGCTACTATGGAAGAATCTAAGAAAATTTGACCCGAACCCCCGGCACCTAAAAAATCTGTGGGTTAACACACACGAAAAACTGGCAAAATTGCCTAATTCCTATTGCATCGCCAATAAAATGCTCCTAAACCCCTCTATAGCGCCGCCGGGGCTACTGGAGTCTTTCCCCAGGTCGTTACGGACGCTACTATAGAAGAATCCAACAAAAATTCGACCCGCACCCCCGGCACCTAAAATATCTGTGGGCTAACACACACGAAAAACTCGCAAAATCGCCTAATTCCTGTTGCATCGCCAATAAAATACTCTTAAACCCCTCTAAAGCGCCGCCGGGGCTACTGGAGTCGTTCCCCAGGTAGTTATGGATGATAGTATAGAAGAATCCAAGAAAATTTGATCTGTAACCCCGGCACTTAAAAAATCCGTGGGATAACACACACGAATAACTGGCAAAATCTCCTAATTCTTATTTCGTCGCCAATAAAATGCTCGTAAACCCCTCTATAGACCCGTCGGGGCTACTGCAGTCGTTTCCCAGATCGTTATGGACGCTACTATTGAAGAATCCAAGAAAATTCGACCCAGACCCTAGGCACCTTAAAAATCCTTACGCTAATACACACGAAAAACTGGCAAAATTGCCTAATGCCTATTGTGTCTCCAATAAAATGCTCCTAAACCCCTCTATAGCACCGCCGGGGCTACTGGAGTCATTCCCTAGGTCGTTACGGACGCTACTATGGAAGAATCCAAGAAATTGTGACCCGAACCCCCGGCACATTAAAATCCTTACGCTAATACACATGAAAAACTGACAAAATTCCCTAATTTCTATTGCGTCTCCAATAAAATGCTTCTAAACCCCTCTAAAGCACCACCGGGGCTACTAGAGTCATTCCCTTGTTCGTTACAAACACTACTATTGAAGAATCCAAGAAAATTTCACCCGGACCCCCGGCACCTAAAATATCCGTGGGTACACACACGAAAAACTGGCAAAATCGCCTAATTCCTATTGCGTCGCCAATAAAATGCTCCTAAATCCCTCTATAGCACCGCCGGGGCTACTAGAGTCGTTCCCCAGGTCGTTACGGATGCTACTATGGAAGAATCCAAGAAAATTCGACCTAGACCCCCGGCACCTAAAATATCTGTGGGCTAACACACACGAAAAACAGGCAAAATCGCCTAATTCCCATTGCGTCGCCAATAAAATGCTCCTAAAACCCTCTATAGCACCGCCGGGGCTATTGGAGTCTTTCCCTAGATCTTTACGGACGCTACTATGGAAGAATCCAAGAAAATTTGACCCGAACCCCCGGCACCTAAAAAATCCGTGGGTTAACACACACGAAAAACTAGCAAAAATTGCCTAATTCCTATTGCGTCGCCAATAAAATGCTCCTAAACCCCTCTATAGCGCCGCCGGGGCTACTGGAGTCGTTCCCCAGGTCGTTACGGACGCTATTATTAAAGAATCCAAGAAAATTCGACTCGGACCCTCAGCACCTAAAAAATCCATGGGCTAACACATACGAAAAACTGGCAAAATCACCTAATTTCTATTGCGTCGCCAATAAAATACTCCAGAACCCCTCTAAAGAGCCGCCAGGGCTACTGGAGTCGTTCCCCAGTTCGTTACTGATGCTACTATGGAAGAATCCATTAAATTTGACCCGGGCCCTCGGCACCTAAAAAATCCTTACGCTAATACACACGAAAAACTGGCAAAATTGCCTAATGCCTATTGCGTCTCCAATAAAATGCTCCTAAACCACTCTATAGCGCCGTCGGGGCTACTGGAGTCATTCCCAAGGTAGTTACAGACGCTACTATAGAAGAATCCAAGAAAATTTGACCCGGACCCCCGGCACCTAAAATATCCGTGGGCTAACACACACGAAAAAGTGGCAAAATTGCTTAATTCCTATTGCGCCGCCAATAAAATGCTCCTAAACCCCTCTAAAGAGCCGCCGGGGTTACTGGAGTCATTCCCAGGTCGTTACGGACGCTACTATGGAAAAATCCAAGAAACGTTGACCCGAACCCCCGGCACCTAAAAAATCTGTGGGCTAACACACACCAAAAACTGGCAAAATCCCCTAATTCCTATTGCGTTGCCAATAAAATGCTCCAAAACCCATCTATAGCACCTCCGGGGCTACTGGAGTCATTCCCCAAGTCGTTACGGAAGCTACTATTGAAGAATCCAAGAAAATTTGACCCAGACCCCCGGCACCTAAAAAATCCGTGAGCTAACACACACGAAAAAAGTGGCAAAATTGCTTAATTCGTATTGTGCCGCCAATAAAATGCTCCTAAACCCCTCTAAAGCGCCGCCGGGGCTACTGGAGTTGTTCCCCAGGTCGTTACGGATACTACTATGGAATAAATCAAGAATATTTTACCCGAAACCCAGACACCTAAAAGATCTGTGGGCTAACACACACAAAAAACTGGCAATATCGCCTAATTGCTATTGCGTCGCCAATAAAATGCTCCTAAACCTCTCTATAGCGCCGCCGGGGTTACTGGAGTCGTTCCCCAGGTTGTTACAGACGCTATTATTAAAGAATCCAAGAAAATTCGACTCAGACCCTCAGCACCTAAAAAATCCATGGGCTAACACATACGAAAAACTGGCAAAATCACCTAATTTCTATTGCGTCGCCAATAAAATACTCCAGAACCCCTCTAAAGAGCCGCCAGGGCTACTGGAGTCGTTCCCCAGTTCGTTACTGATGCTACTATGGAAGAATCCACTAAATTCGACCCGGGCCCTCGGCACCTAAAAAATCCTTACGCTAATACACACGAAAAACTGGCAAAATTGCCTAATGCCTATTGCGTCTCCAATAAAATGCTCCTAAACCACTCTATAGCGCCGTCGGGGCTACTGGAGTCGTTCCCCAGGTCGTTACGGACGCTACTATGGAAGAATCCAAGAAAATTTGACCTGGACCCCCGGCACCTAAAATATCCGTGGGCTAACACACACGAAAAAGTGGCAAAATTGCTTAATTCCTATTGCACCGCCAATAAAATGCTCCTAAACCCCTCTAAAGAGCCGCCGGGGGTACTCGAGTTATTCCCCAGGTCGTTATGGACGCTACTATGGAAAAATCCAAGAAACGTTGACCGGAACCCCCAGCACCTAAAAAATCTGTGGGCTAACACACACCAAAAACTGGCAAAATCCCCTAATTCCTATTGCGTCGCCAATAAAATGCTCCAAAACCCATCTATAGCACCTCCGGGGCTACTGGAGTCATTCCCCAAGTCGTTACGGAAGCTACTATTGAAGAATCCAAGAAAATTTGACCCATACCCCCGGCACCTAAAATATCCGTGAGCTAACACACACGAAAAAAGTGGCAAAATTGCTTAATTCCTATTGTGCCGCCAATAAAATGCTCCTAAACCCCTCTAAAACGCCTCCGGGGCTACTGGAGTTGTTCCCCAGGTCGTTACGGATGCTACTATGGAATAAATCAAGAATATTTTACCTGAAACCCCGACACCTAAAAGATCTGTGGGCTAACACACACGAAAAACTGGCAATATCGCCTAATTGCTATTGCGTCGCCAATAAAATGCTCCTAAACCTCTCTATAGTGCCGCCGGGGTTACTGGAGTCGTTCCCCAGGTCGTTACGGACGCTACTATAGAAGAATCCAACAAAAATTCGACCCGCACTCCCGGCACCTAAAATATCTGTGGGTTAACACACACAAAAAACTGGCAAAATCGCCTAATTCCTGTTGCATCGCCAATAAAATGCTCCTAAACCCCTCTAAAGCGCCACCGGGGCTACTGGAGTCGTTCCCCAAGTCGTTATGGATGCTATTATAGAAGAATCCAAGAAAATTTGATCCGGAACCCCGGCACTTAAAAAATCTGTGGGTTAACACACGAAAAACTGGTAAAATCTCCTAATTCTTATTTCGTCGCCAATAAAATGCTCCTAAACCCCTCTATAGCACCGCCGGGGCTACTGGAGTCATTCCCCAGGTCTTTACGGACGCTACTATGGAAGAATCCAAGAAAATTTGACTCGAACCCTCGGCACCTAAAAAATCCTTACGCTAATACATACGAAAAACTGACAAAATTCCCTAATTTCTATTGCGTCTCCAATAAAATGCTTCTAAACCCCTCTAAAGCACCACCGGGGCTACTGGAGTCATTCCCCTATTCGTTACGAACACTAATATTGAAGAATCCAAGAAAATTTGACCTGGACCCCCGGCACCTAAAATATCCGTGGGTACACACACGAAAAACTGGCAAAATCGCCTAATTCCTATTGTGTCGCCAATAAAATGCTCCTAAATCCCTCTATAGCACCGCTGTGGCTACTAGAGTCGTTCTCCAGGTCGTTACGGACGCTACTATGGAAGAATCTAAGAAAATTCGACCCAAACCCCCGGCACCTAAAATATTGTGGGCTAACACACACAAAAAACTGGCAAAATCGCCTAATTCCTATTGCGTCGCCAATAAAATACTCTTAAACCCCTCTAAAGCGCCGCTGGGGCTACTAAAGGTCGTTCTCCAGGTCGTAACGGATGCAACCATGGAAGAAATCAAGAAAATTCGACCCGGACCCCCGGTACCTAAAAATTCTGTGGGCTAACACACACGAAAAACTGGCAAAATAGCCTAATTCCTATTGCGTCGCTAATAAAATGCTCCTAAACCCCTCTATTGCACCGCCGTGGCTACTGGAGTCGTTCCCCAGGTCGTTACGGACGCTACTATGGAAGAAATCAAGAAAATTCGACCCAGACCCCCGACACCTAAAAATTCAGTGGGCTAACACACACGAAAAACTGGCAAAATCGCCTAATTCCTATTGCGTCGCCAATAAAATGCTCATAAACCCCTCTATAGCACCGTCGAGGCTATTGGAGTCTTTCCCCAGGTCGTTACAGACGCTAATATGGAAGAATCCAAGAAAATATGACCCGAACCCCCGGCACCTAAAAAATCTGTGGGTTAACACACACGAAACACTGGCAAAATTGCCTAATTCCTATTGCGTCGCCAATAAAATGCTCCTAAACCCCTCTATAGGGCCGCCGGAGCTACTGGAGTCGTTCCCCAGGTCGTTACGGATACTATTATAGAAGAATCCAAGAAAATTCGACCCGGACCCCCGGCACCTAAAGAATCTGTGGGCTAACACACACGAAAAACTGGCAAAATCTCCTAATTCTTATTTCGTCGCCAATAAAATGCGCGTAAACCCCTCTATAGCCCCGTCGGGGCTACTGGAGTCGTTCCCCAGATCGTTGCGGACGCTACTATTGAAGAAATCAAGAAAATTCGACCCAAACCCCTGGCACCTAAAAAATCTGTGGGCTAACACACACGAAAAACTGGCAAAATCTCCTAATTCTTATTTCGTCGCCAATAAAATGCTCATAAACCCCTCTATAGCACCGCTGGGGCTATTGGAGTCGTTCTCCAGGTCGTTACGGACGCTATTAGAGAAGAATCCAAGAAAATTCGACCCGCACCCCCGGCACCTAAAAAATCTGTGGGCTAACACACACGAAAAACTGGCAAAATCACCTAATTCTTATTTCATCGCCAATAAAATGCTCGTAAACCCCTCTATAGCCCCGTCGGGGCTACTGGAGTCGTTCCCCAGATCGTTACGGACGCTACTATCGAAGAATCCAAGAAAATTCGACCCGGACCCTCGGCACCTAAAAAATCCTTACACTAATACACACGAAAAACTGGCAAAATTGCCTAATGCCTATTGCGTCTCCAATAAAATGCTCCTAAACCCCTCTATTGCACAGCCGGGGCTACTGGAGTCGTTCCCCAGGTCGTTACGGACGCTACTATGGAAGAAATCAAGAAAATTCGACCCAGACCTCCGGCACCTAAAAAATCTGTGGGCTAACACACACGAAAAACTGGCAAAATCGCCTAATTCCCATTGCGTCGCCAATAAAATGCTCATAAACCCCTCTATAGCACCGCCGGGGCTATTGGAGTCGTTCCCCAGGTCGTTACGGACGCTACTATGGTAGAATCCAAGAAAATTTGACCCGGACCCCCGGCACCTAAAAAATCCGTGGACTAACACACATGAAAAACTGGCAAAATCGCCTAATTCCTATTGTGTCGCCAATAAAATGCTCCTAAACCCCTCTATAGCACCTCCAGGGCTACTAGAGTCGTTCCCCAGGTCTTTACGGACGCTACTATAGAATAATCCAAAATTTTTTGACCCGAACCCCTGACACCTAAAATATCCGTGGGACACACGAAAAAGTGGCAAAATTGCTTAATTCCTATTGCGCCGCCGATAAAATGCTGCTAAACCCCTCTAAAGTGCCGCCGTGACTACTGGAGTCGTTTCCCAGGACATTAAGGACGCTACTATGGAAGAATCCAAGAAAATTTGACCCGAACCCCCAGCACGTAAAAAGTCTTTGGGCTAAAACACACGAAAAACTTGCAAAATTATCTAATTCCTATTGCGTCTAAAATAAAATGCTCCTAAACCCCTCTAAAGCGCCGCCGGGGCTACTGGAGTCATTCCCCAGGTCGTTACGGATGCTACTATGGAAGAAATCAAGAAAATTCAATCCGCACCCCTGGCACTTAAAATATTTGTTGGCTAACACACAAAACAAACTTGCAAAATCACCTAATTCCTATTGCGTTGCCAATAAAATGCTCCCGAACCCCTCTAAAGCATCGCCGGGGCTACTGGAGTCGTTCCCAAGGTCGTTATTGATGCTAGTAAAGAAGAAACCAAGAAAATTTGATCCGGAGCCCCGGCACCTAAAATATCTGTGGGCTAACACACACGAAAAACTAGCAATATCTCCTAATTCCTATTACGTCGCCAATAAAATACTCCTAATTCCCTCTATAGCGCCGCCGGGGCTGCTGAAGGCGTTCCCCAGGTCGTTACGGACGCTACTATAGAAGAATCCAACAAAAATTCGACCCGCACGCCCAGCACCTAAAACATCTGTGGGCTAACACACACGAAAAATTGGCAAAATTGCCTAATTCCTGTTGCATCGCCAATAAAATGCTCCTAAACCCCTCTAAAGTGCCGCTGGGGCTACTGGAGTCGTTCCCAAGGTCGTTATGGATGCTAGTATAGAAGAATCCAAGAAAATTTGATCCGGATCCCCGGCACCTAAAATATCCGTGGGTTAACACACACGAAAAACTGGCAAAATCTCCTAATTCCTATTTCGTCGCCAATAAAATGCTCCTAAACCCCTCTATAGCGCCGCCGGGGCTACTGGAGTCGTTCTCCAAGTCGTAACGAATGCTACTATGGAAGAAATCAAGAAAAATCGACCCGGACCCCCGGTACCTAAAATTTCTTTGGACTAACACACACGAAAAACTGGCAAAATTACCTAATTCCTATTGCGTCGCCAATAAAATGCTCCTAAACTCCTCTATTGCACCGTCGGGGCTACTGGAGTCGTTCCCAAGGTCGTTACGGACGCTACTATGGAAGAAATCAAGAAAATTCGACCCATACTCCTGACACCTAAAAATTCAGTGGGCTAACACACACGAAAAACTGGCAAAATTGCCTAATTCCCATTGCGTCGCCAATAAAATGCTCATAAACCCCTCTATAGCACCGCCGGGGCTATTGGAGTCTTTACCCAGGTCGTTACGGATGCTACTATGGAAGAATCCAAGAAAATTTGACCCGAACCCCCGACACCTAAAAAATCTGTGGGTTAACACACACGAAAAACTAGCAAAATCGCCTAATTCCTATTCCGTCGCCAATTAAATGCTCCTAAATCCCTCTATAGCTCCGCCAGGTCTACTGGAGTCATTCCCCAGTTCGTTACGGACTCTACTACGGAAGAATCTAAGAAAATTCGACCCAGACCCCCGGCACCTAAAAAATCCGTGGGCTAACACACACGAAAAACTGGCAAAATCCCCTAATTCCTATTGTGTTGCCAATAAAATGCTCTGAAACCCCTCTATAGCACCTCCGGGGCTACTAGAGTCATTCCCCAGGTCGTTACGAATGCTACTATTGAAGAATCCAAGAAAATTTGACCCGGACCCCCGGTACCTAAAATATTCGTGGGCTAACACACACGAAAAAGTGGCAAAATTGCTTAATTCCTATTGCGCCGCGAATAAAATGCTCCTAAACCCCTCTAAAGCGCCGCCGGGGCTGTTGGAGTCGTTCCCCAGGTCGTTACGGATGCTACTATGGAAAAATTCAAGAAAATTTGACCCGAACCCCCTTCACATAAAAAATCTGTGAGCTAACACAAGAAATACTGTGAAAATCGCCTAATTCCTATTGCGTCGCCAATAAAATGCTCCTAAACCCTCTATAGCGCCGCCGGGGCTACTGGAGTCGTTCCCTAGGTCGTTATGGACACTACTATGGAATAATACAAGAAAAATCGATTCGGACCCCTAGCACCTAAAAAATCCGTGGGCAAACACACACGAAAACCTGGCAAAATCGCCTAATTCCTATTGCGTCGTAAATAAAATGATTCTAAACCCCTCTAAAGCGCCGTCGGGGCTATTGGAGTCGTTCTCCAGGTCGTAAAGGACGCTACTATGGAAGAATCCAAGAAAATTCGACCCAGACCCCCGGCACGTAAAAAATCTGTGGGCTAACACACACGAAAAACTGGCAAAATCGCCTAATTCCTATTGCGTCTCTAATAAAATGCTCCTAAACCCCTATAAAGATCTGTCGGGGCTATAGAAGTCGTTCCCTTGGTCGTTACGGACGCTACTATGTAAGAATCCAAGAAATTTCAAAGCGCCGCCGGGGCTACTGTAGTCGTTCCCCAGGTCGGTACGGACGCTACTATGGAAAAATACAAGAAATTTTGACCCGGACCCCCGGCACCTAAAAAATCTGTGGGCTAACACACACGAAAAACTGGCAAAATCCTCTAATTCCTATTGCGTCGCCAATAAAATGCTCCTAAACCCCTCTATAGCTCCTCCGGGGCTACTGGAGTCATTCCCCAGTTCGTTATGGACGCTACTATTGAAGAATCCAAGAAAATTTGACTCGACCCCCTTCACCTAAAAAATCCGTGGGTTAACACACACGAAAAACTGGCAAAATCTCCTAATTCTTATTTCATCGCAATTAAAATGGTCGTAAACCCCTCTATAGCCCCGTCGGGGCTACTGGAGTCGTTCCCTAGATCGTTACAGGCGCTACTATTGAAGAATCCAAGAAAATTTGACCCGGACCCTCGGCACCTAAAAAATCCTTACGCTAATACACACGAAAAACTGGCAAAATTATCTAATGCCTATTGCATCTCAAATAAAATGCTCCTAAACCCCTCTAAAGCGCCACCGGGGCTACTGGAGTCATTCCCCAAGTCGTTACGGATGCTACTATGAAATAAATCAAGAAAATTCAACCTGCACCCCCGGCACTTAAAAAATCCGTTGGCTAACACACACAAAAAACTTGCAAAATCGCCTAATTCCTATTGCGTCGCTAATAAAATGCTCCATTACCCCACTAAAGCACCGCCGGGGCTACTGGAGTCGTTCCCCAGGTCGTTACGAACGCTACTATGGAATAATCCAAGAAAAGTTGACCTGGAACCCCGGCACCTAAAATATCCATGGGCTAAAACACACGAAAAAGTGGCAAAATTACCTAATTCCTATTGCGCCGCCAATAAAATGCTCCTAAACCCCTCTATAGCGCCACCGGGGCTACTGGATTCGTTCCCCAGGTCGTTATGGACGCTACAAATGGAAGAATCCAAGAAATTTAGACACGGCCCCCCGGCACGTAAAAAATCCCTGGGCTAACACACACGAAAAACTGGCAAAATCTCCTAATTCCTATTGCGTCTCAAATAAAATGCTCCTCAATCCCTCTAAATCGCCGCCGGGGCTACTAATGTCATTCCCCAGGTTGTCAAGGATGCTACTATGGAATAAATCAAGAAAATTCAACCCGCACCCCCGGCACCTAAAAAATCTGTTGGCTAACACACACAAAAAACTTGTAAAATAGCCTAATTCCCATTCCATCGCTAATTAAATGCTCCTAAACCCCTCTATAGCACCGCCGGGGCTACTGGAGTCATTCCCCAGGTCGTTACGGACGCTACTATGGAAACATCCAAGAACAGTTGACCCGAACCCCCGGCACCTAAAAAATCTGTGGGCTAACACACACAAAAAACTGGCAAAATCCCCTAATTTCTATTGCGTCGCCAATAAAATGCTTCAAAACCCATCTATAGCACCTCCGAGGCTACTGGAGTCATTCCCTAGGTCGTTACGGAAGCAACTATTAAAGAATCCAAGAAAATTTGACCCAGACCCCCGGCACCTAAAATATCCGTGAGCTAACACACACGAAAAAGTGGCAAAATTGCTTAATTCCTATTGCGCCGCCAATAAAATGCTCCTAAACCCCTCTAAAGCGCTGCCGGGGCTACTGGAGTCGTTCCCCAGGTCGTTACGGATGCTACTATAGAATAAATCAAGAATAATTTACCCGGAACCCCGACACCTAAAAGATCTGTGGGCTAACACACACGAAAAAGTGGCAATATCGCCTAATTCCTATTGCGTCGCCAATAAAATGCTCCTAAACCTCTCTATAGCGTCGCCGGGGCTACTGGAGTCGTTCCCCAGGTCATTACGGACGCTACTATAGAAGAATCCAACAAAAATTCGACCCGCAACCCCGGCACCTAAAGTATCTGTGGGCTAACACACACGAAAAATTGGCAAAATCGCCTAATTCTTGTTGCATCGCCAATAAAATGCTCCTAAACCCCTCTAAAGTGCCGCTGGAGCTACTGGAGTCGTTCCCCAGGTCGTTATGGATGCTAGTATAGAAGAATCCAAGAAAATTTGATCCGGAACCCCGGCATTTAAAAAATCTGTGGGTTAACAGACATGAAAAACTGGCAAAATCTCCTAATTCTTATTTCGTCGCCACTAAAATGCTCGTAAACCCCTCTATAGCCCCGTCGGGGCTACTGGAGTCGTTCCCCAGATCGTTATGGACGCAACTATTGAAGAATCCAAGAAAATTCTACCCGGACCCTAGGCACCTACAAAATCCTTATGCTAATACACACGAAAAACTGGCAAAATTGCCTAATGCCTATTGCGTCTCCAATAAAATGCTCCTAAACCCCTCTATAGCACCGCCGGGGCTACTGGAGTCGTTCCCCAGGTCTTTACGGACGCTACTATGGAAGAATCCAAGAAAATTTGACCCGAACCCCCGGCACCTAAAAAATCCTTACGCTAATACACACGAAAAACTAACAAAATTCCCTAATTTCTATTGCGTCTCCAATAAAATGCTTCTAAACCCTCTAAAGCACCACCGGGGCTACTGGAGTCATTCCCCTGTTCTTTACGAACACTACTATTGAAGAATCCAAGAAAATTTGACCCGGACCCCCGGCACCTAAAATATCTGTGGGTACACACACGAAAAACTGGCAAAATTGCCTAATTCCTATTGCGTCGCCAATAAAATGCTCCTAAATCCCTCTATAGCACCACCGGGGCTACTAGAGTCGTTCCCCAGGTCATTACGGACGCTACTATGGAAGAATCCAAGAAAATTCGACCCATACCCCCGGCACCTAAAATATCCGTGGGCTAACACACACGAAAAACTGGAAAAATCGCCTAATTCCTATTGCGTCGCCAATAAAATGCTCTTAAACCCTCTAAAGCGCTGCAGGGGATACTGGAGTCGTTCTCCAGGTCGTAACGGATGCAACTATGGAAGAAATCAAGAAATTTTGACCCGGACCCCCGGTACCTAAAAATTCTGTGGGCTAACACACACGAAAAACTGGCAAAATTGCCTAATTCCTATTGCGTCGCCAATAAAATGCTCCTAAACCCCTCTATTGCACCGCCGGGGCTACTGGAGTCGTTCCCCAGGTCGTTACGGACGCTACTATGGAAGAAATCAAGAAAGTTCGACCCGGACCCCCGGCACCTAAAAATTCAGTGGGCTAACACACACGAAAAACTAGCAAAATCGCCTAATTTCCATTGCGTCGCCAATAAAATGCTCATAAACCCCTTTATGGGACCGCCAGGGCTATTGGAGTCTTTCCCCAGGTCGTTACGGACGCTACTATGGAAGAATCTAAGAAAATTTGACCCGAACCCCCGGCACCTAAAAAATCTGTGGGTTAACACACACGAAAAACTGGCAAAATTGCCTAATTCCTATTGCATCGCCAATAAAATGCTCCTAAACCCCTCTATAGCGCCGCCGGGGCTACTGGAGTCTTTCCCCAGGTCGTTACGGACGCTACTATAGAAGAATCCAACAAAAATTCGACCCGCACCCCCGGCACCTAAAATATCTGTGGGCTAACACACACGAAAAACTCGCAAAATCGCCTAATTCCTGTTGCATCGCCAATAAAATACTCTTAAACCCCTCTAAAGCGCCGCCGGGGCTACTGGAGCCGTTCCCCAGGTCGTTATGGATGATAGTATAGAAGAATCCAAGAAAATTTGATCTGTAACCCCGGCACTTAAAAAATCCGTGGGATAACACACACGAAAAACTGGCAAAATCTCCTAATTCTTATTTCGT
Organism: Solanum dulcamara; assembly: GCF_947179165.1. Taxonomy (NCBI): domain Eukaryota; kingdom Viridiplantae; phylum Streptophyta; class Magnoliopsida; order Solanales; family Solanaceae; genus Solanum; species Solanum dulcamara. The sequence continues at coordinate 155,374 of NC_077241.1, read as the reverse complement.
CGCCAATAAAATGCTCGTAAACCCCTCTATAGACCCGTCGGGGCTACTGCAGTCGTTTCCCAGATCGTTATGGACGCTACTATTGAAGAATCCAAGAAAATTCGACCCAGACCCTAGGCACCTTAAAAATCCTTACGCTAATACACACGAAAAACTGGCAAAATTGCCTAATGCCTATTGTGTCTCCAATAAAATGCTCCTAAACCCCTCTATAGCACCGCCGGGGCTACTGGAGTCATTCCCTAGGTCGTTACGGACGCTACTATGGAAGAATCCAAGAAATTGTGACCCGAACCCCCGGCACATTAAAATCCTTACGCTAATACACATGAAAAACTGACAAAATTCCCTAATTTCTATTGCGTCTCCAATAAAATGCTTCTAAACCCCTCTAAAGCACCACCGGGGCTACTAGAGTCATTTCCTTGTTCGTTACAAACACTACTATTGAAGAATCCAAGAAAATTTCACCCGGACCCCCGGCACCTAAAATATCCGTGGGTACACACACGAAAAACTGGCAAAATCGCCTAATTCCTATTGCGTCGCCAATAAAATGCTCCTAAATCCCTCTATAGCACCGCCGGGGCTACTAGAGTCGTTCCCCAGGTCGTTACGGATGCTACTATGGAAGAATCCAAGAAAATTCGACCTAGACCCCCGGCACCTAAAATATCTGTGGGCTAACACACACGAAAAACAGGCAAAATCGCCTAATTCCCATTGCATCGCCAATAAAATGCTCCTAAAACCCTCTATAGCACCGCCGGGGCTATTGGAGTCTTTCCCTAGATCTTTACGGACGCTACTATGGAAGAATCCAAGAAAATTTGACCCGAACCCCCGGCACCTAAAAAATCCGTGGGTTAACACACACGAAAAACTGGAAAAAATTGCCTAATTCCTATTGCGTCGCCAATAAAATGCTCCTAAACCCCTCTATAGCGCCGCCGGGGCTACTGGAGTTGTTCCCCAGGTCGTTACGGACGCTATTATTAAAGAATCCAAGAAAATTCGACTCGGACCCTCAGCACCTAAAAAATCCATGGGCTAACACATACGAAAAACTGGCAAAATCACCTAATTTCTATTGCGTCGCCAATAAAATACTCCAGAACCCCTCTAAAGAGCCGCCAGGGCTACTGGAGTCGTTCCCCAGTTCGTTACTGATGCTACTATGGAAGAATCCATTAAATTTGACCCGGGCCCTCGGCACCTAAAAAATCCTTACGCTAATACACACGAAAAACTGGCAAAATTGCCTAATGCCTATTGCGTCTCCAATAAAATGCTCCTAAACCACTCTATAGCGCCGTCGGGGCTACTGGAGTCGTTCCCCAAGTAGTTACAGACGCTACTATAGAAGAATCCAAGAAAATTTGACCCGGACCCCCGGCACCTAAAATATCCGTGGGCTAACACACACGAAAAAGTGGCAAAATTGCTTAATTCCTATTGCACCGCCAATAAAATGCTCCTAAACCCCTCTAAAGAGCCGCCGGGGTTACTGGAGTCATTCCCCAGGTCGTTACGGACGCTACTATGGAAAAATCCAAGAAACGTTGACCCGAACCCCCGGCACCTAAAAAATCTGTGGGCTAACACACACCAAAAACTGGCAAAATCCCCTAATTCCTATTGCGTCGCCAATAAAATGCTCCAAAACCCATCTATAGCACCTCCGGGGCTACTGGAGTCATTCCCCAAGTCGTTACAGAAGCTACTATTGAAGAATCCAAGAAAATTTGACCCAGACCCCCGGCACCTAAAAAATCCGTGAGCTAACACACACGAAAAAAGTGGCAAAATTGCTTAATTCGTATTGTGCCGCCAATAAAATGCTCCTAAACCCCTCTAAAGCGCCGCCGGGGCTACTGGAGTTGTTCCCCAGGTCGTTACGGATACTACTATGGAATAAATCAAGAATATTTTACCCGAAACCCCGACACCTAAAAGATCTGTGGGCTAACACACACAAAAAACTGGCAATATCGCCTAATTGCTATTGCGTCGCCAATAAAATGCTCCTAAACCTCTCTATAGCGCCGCCGGGGTTACTGGAGTCGTTCCCCAGGTTGTTACAGACGCTATTATTAAAGAATCCAAGAAAATTCGACTCAGACCCTCAGCACCTAAAAAATCCATGGGCTAACACATACGAAAAACTGGCAAAATCACCTAATTTCTATTGCGTCGCCAATAAAATACTCCAGAACCCCTCTAAAGAGCCGCCAGGGCTACTGGAGTCGTTCCCCAGTTCGTTACTGATGCTACTATGGAAGAATCCACTAAATTCGACCCGGGCCCTCGGCACCTAAAAAATCCTTACGCTAATACACACGAAAAACTGGCAAAATTGCCTAATGCCTATTGCGTCTCCAATAAAATGCTCCTAAACCACTCTATAGCGCCGTCGGGGCTACTGGAGTCGTTCCCCAGGTCGTTACGGACGCTACTATGGAAGAATCCAAGAAAATTTGACCCGGACCCCCGGCACCTAAAATATCCGTGGGCTAACACACACGAAAAAGTGGCAAAATTGCTTAATTCCTATTGCACCGCCAATAAAATGCTCTTAAACCCCTCTAAAGAGCCGCCGGGGGTACTGGAGTCATTCCCCAGGTCGTTATGGACGCTACTATGGAAAAATCCAAGAAACGTTGACCGGAACCCCCGGCACCTAAAAAATCTGTGGGCTAACACACACCAAAAACTGGCAAAATCCCCTAATTCCTATTGCGTCGCCAATAAAATGCTCCAAAACCCATCTATAGCACCTCCGGGGCTACTGGAGTCATTCCCCAAGTCGTTACGGAAGCTACTATTGAAGAATCCAAGAAAATTTGACCCAGACCCCCGGCACCTAAAATATCCGTGAGCTAACACACACGAAAAAAAGTGGCAAAATTGCTTAATTCCTATTGTGCCGCCAATAAAATGCTCCTAAACCCCTCTAAAGCGCCGCCGGGGCTAAAGGAGTTGTTCCCCAGGTCGTTACGGATGCTACTATGGAATAAATCAAGAATATTTTACCCGAAACCCCGACACCTAAAAGATCTGTGGGCTAACACACACGAAAAACTGGCAATATCGCCTAATTGCTATTGCGTCGCCAATAAAATGCTCCTAAACCTCTCTATAGTGCCGCCGGGGTTACTGGAGTCGTTCCCCAGGTCGTTACGGACGCTACTATAGAAGAATCCAACAAAAATTCGACCCACACTCCCGGCACCTAAAATATCTGTGGGTTAACACACACGAAAAACTGGCAAAATCGCCTAATTCCTGTTGCATCGCCAATAAAATACTCCTAAACCCCTCTAAAGCGCCACCGGGGCTACTGGAGTCGTTCCCCAAGTCGTTATGGATGCTATTATAGAAGAATCCAAGAAAATTTGATCTGGAACCCCGGCACTTAAAAAATCTGTGGGTTAACACACACGAAAAACTGGTAAAATCTCCTAATTCTTATTTCGTCGCCAATAAAATGCTCGTAAACCCCTCTATAGCCCCGACGGGGCTACTGGAGTCGTTCCCCAGATCGTTACGGACGCTACTATTGAAGAATCCAAGAAAATTCGACTCGGACCCTAGGCACCTAAAAAATCCTTACGCTAATACACACGAAAAACTGGCAAAATTGCCTAATGCCTATTGCGTCTCCAATAAAATGCTCCTAAACCCCTCTATAGCACCGCCGGGGCTACTGGAGTCATTCCCCAGGTCTTTACGGACGCTACTATGGAAGAATCCAAGAAAATTTGACCCGAACCCCCGGCACCTAAAAAATCCTTACGCTAATACACACGAAAAACTGACAAAATTCCCTAATTTATATTGCGTCTCCAATAAAATGCTTCTAAACCCCTCTAAAGCACCACCGGGGCTACTGGAGTCATTCCCCTACTCGTTACGAACACTAATATTGAATAATCCAAGAAAATTTGACCTGGACCCCCGGCACCTAAAATATCCGTGGGTACACACACGAAAAACTGGCAAAATCGCCTAATTCCTATTGTGTCACCAATAAAATGCTCCTAAATCCCTCTATAGCACCGCTGTGGCTACTAGAGTCATTCTCCAGGTCGTTACGGACGCTACTATGGAAGAATCTAAGAAAATTCGACCCAAACCCCCGGCACCTAAAATATTGTGGGCTAACACACACAAAAAACTGGCAAAATCGCCTAATTCCTATTGCGTCGCCAATAAAATACTCTTAAACCCCTCTAAAGTGCCGCTGGGGCTACTAAAGGTCGTTCTCCAGGTCGTAACGGATGCAACCATGGAAGAAATCAAGAAAATTCGACCCGGACCCCCGGTACCTAAAAATTCTGTGGGCTAACACACACGAAAAACTGGCAAAATAGCCTAATTCCTATTGCGTCGCTAATAAAATGCTCCTAAACCCCTCTATTGCACCGCCGTGGCTACTGGAGTCGTTCCCCAGGTCGTTACGGACGCTACTATGGAAGAAATCAAGAAAATTCGACCCAGACCCCCGACACCTAAAAATTCAGTGGGCTAACACACACGAAAAACTGGCAAAATCGCCTAATTCCTATTGCGTCACCAATAAAATGCTCATAAACCCCTCTATAGCACCGTCGAGGCTATTAAGGTCTTTCCCCAGGTCGTTACAGACGCTAATATGGAAGAATCCAAGAAAATTTGACCCGAACCCCCGGCACCTAAAAATTCTGTGGGTTAACACACACGAAACACTGGCAAAATTGCCTAATTCCTATTGCGTCGCCAATAAAATGCTCCTAAACCCCTCTATAGGGCCGCCGGAGCTACTGGAGTCGTTCCCCAGGTCGTTACGGATACTATTATAGAAGAATCCAAGAAAATTCGACCCAGACCCCCGGCACCTAAAGAATCTGTGGGCTAACACACACGAAAAACTGGCAAAATCTCCTAATTCTTATTTCGTCGCCAATAAAATGCGCGTAAACCCCTCTATAGCCCCGTCGGGGCTACTGGAGTCGTTCCCCAGATCGTTGCGGACGCTACTATTGAAGAAATCAAGAAAATTCGACCCAAACCCCCGGCACCTAAAAATTCTGTGGGCTAACACACACGAAAAACTGGCAAAATCTCCTAATTCTTATTTCGTCGCCAATAAAATGCTCATAAACCCCTCTATAGCACCGCTGGGGCTATTGGAGTCTTTCCCCAGGTCATTACGGACGCTACTATGCAAGAATCCAAGAAAAAGCGACCCGCACCCCCAACACCTAAAAAATCGTGGGCTAACACACACGAAAAACTGGCAAAATTGGCTAATTCCTCTTGCGTCGCCAATAAGATGCTCCTAAACCCCTCTATAGCGCCGCCGGGGCTACTGGAGTCATTCCCTAGGTCGTTATGGATGCTATTATAGAAGAATCCAAGAAAATTCGACCCGCACCCTCGGCACCTAAAAAATCCGTGGGCTAACACACACGAAAAACTGGCAAAATCGCCTAATTCCCATTGCGTCGCCAATAAAATGCTCATAAACCCCTCTACAGCACCGCCGGGGCTATTGGAGTCGTTCCCCAGGTCGTTACGGACTCTACTATGGAAGAAATCAAGAAAATTCGACCCAGCCCCCCGGCACCTAAAAAATCTGTGGGCTAACACACACGAAAAACTGGCAAAATTGCCTAATTCCCATTGCGTCGCCAATAAAATGCTCATAAACCCGTCTATAGCACCGCCGGGGCTATTGGAGTCGTTCCCCAGGTCGTTACGGATGCTACTATGGTAGAATCCAAGAAAATTTGACGCGGACCCCCGGCACCTAAAAAATCCGTGGACTAACACACACGAAAAACTGGCAAAATTGCCTAATTCCTATTGTGTCGCCAATAAAATGCTCCTAAACCCCGCTATAGCAACTCCGGGGCTACTGGAGTCGTTCCCCAGGTCGTTACGGACGCTACTATAGAATAATCCAAAAACATTTGACCCGGACCCCTGGCACCTAAAATATCCGTGGGCTAACACACACGAAAAATTCGCAAAATTGCTTAATTCCTATTGCGCCGCCAATAAAATGCTCCTCAACCCATCTAAAGCGCCGCCGGGACTACTGGAGTCGTTTCCCAGATCGTTACGGAAGCTACTATTGAAGAATCCAAGAAAATTTGACCCGAACCCCCGGCACGTAAAAAATCCTTGGGCTAACACACACGAAAAACTTGCAAAATAGCCTAATTCCTATTGCGTCTCAAATAAAATGCTCCTAAACCCCTCTAAAGCGCCGCCGAGGCTACTGGAGTCATTCCCCAGGTCGTTACGGATGCTACTATGGAAGATATCAAGAAAATTAAATCCGCACCCCTGGAACTTAAAAAATCTGTTGCTAACACACACAAAAAACTTGCAAAATCGCCTAATTCCTATTGCGTTGCCAATAAAATGCTCCTGAACCCCTCTTAAGCCTCGCTGGGGCTACTGGAGTCATTCCCCAGGTTGTTACGGATGCTACTATGGAAGAATCCAAGAAATTTGACCCGAACCCCCGGAACCTAAAAAATCTATAGGCTAACACACACGAAAAACTGGAAAAATTGCCTAATTCCTATTGTGTCTCCAATAAAATGCTCCTATACCACTCTAAAGTGCCGCCGGGGCTACTGGAGTCGTTCCCCAAGTCGTTACGGATGCTACTATGGAACAAATCAAGAAAATTCGACCCGCACCCCCTGCACCTAAAAAATCCCTGGGCTAACACACACGAAAATCTGGCAAAATCAGCTAATTCCAATTGCGTCGCCAATAAAATAATCCTAAACCCCTCTATAGCGCCGCCGGGGCTACTGGAGTCGTTCCCCAGGTCGTTACGGATGCTATTATGGAAGAATCCAAGAACATTCAACCCGGACCCCCGGTATCTAAAAAATCCGTGGGCTAACACACACGAAAAACTGGCAAAATCTCCTAATTCTTATTTCGTCGCCAATAAAATGCTCGTAAACCCCTCTATAGCCCCGTCGGGGCTACTAGAATCGTTCCCCAGATCGTTACGGATGCTACTATCGAAGAAATCAAGAAAATTCGACCCAGACCCCTGGCACCTAAAAATTCAGTGGGCTAACACACACGAAAAACTGGTAAAATCGCCTAATTCCCATTGCGTCACCAATAAAATGCTCATAATCCCCTCTATAGCACCGCCGGGGCTATTGGAGTCTTTCCCCAGGTTGTAAAGGACGCTACTATGGAAGAATCCAAGAAAATATGACCCGAACCCCCGGCACCTAAAAAATCCTTATGCAAATACACACGAAAAACTGACAAAATTCCCTAATTCTTATTGCGTCTCCAATAAAATGCTCCTAAACCCCTCTAAAGAGCTGCCGGGGCTACTGGAGTCGTTCCCCAAGTCATTATGGACGCTACTATGGAAGAATCAGAGAAAATTCAACCCGGACCCCCGGCACCTAAAAAATCCTTACGCTAATACACACGAAAAACTGGCAAAAGCCTAATTTCTATTACGTGTCCAATAAAATGCTCCTAAACCCCTCTACAGCGCCGCCGGGGCTACTGGAGTCGTTCCCCAGGTCGTTACGGACAGTACTATGAAAGAATCCAAGTAAATTCGACCCGGACCCCCGACACCTAAAATATCTGTGGGCTAACACATACGAAAAAGTGGCAAAATTGCCTAATTCCTATTGCGCCGCCAATAAAATGCTCCTAAAGCCCTCTAAAGCGCCACCGGATCTACTGGAGTCGTTCCCCAGGTCATTACAGACGCTACTATCAAAGAATTTAAGAAAATTTGACTCGAACCCCCTTCACCTAAAAAATCCGTGGGCTAACACACACGAAAAATTGGCAAAATCGCCTAATTCCTATTGTGACGCCAATAAAATGCTCCTAAACCCATCTATAGCGCCGACGGGGCTACTGGAGTCTTTCCCCAGGTCGTTACGGATGATACTATGGAAGAAATCAAGAAAATTCGACCCGGACCCCCGGCACCTAAAAATTCGGTAGGCTAACACACACGAAAAACAGGCAAAATTGCCTAATTCCTATTGCGTCGCCAACAATATGCTCCTAAACCCCTATATTGCACCGCCGGGGCTACTGGAGTCGCTCCCCAGGTCGTTACGGACGCTACTATGGAAGAAATAAAGAAAATTCGACCTGGACCCCCGGCACCTAAAAATTCTGTGGGCTAACACAAACGAAAAACCGGCAAAATCACTTAATTCCTATTGCGTCGCCAATAAAATGCTCTTAAACCCCTCTATAGCGCCACTGGGGCTACTAGAGTCATTCCCCAGGTCGTTACGGACGCTACAATGGAAGAATCCAAAAAAATTCGACACGGACCCCTGGCACGTAAAAAATCTGTGGGCTAACACACACGAAAAACTAGCAAAATTGCCTAATTCCTATTGCGCCGCCAATAAAATGCTCCTAAAGCCCTCTAAAGTGCCGCCGGATCTACTGGAGTCGTTCCCCAGGTCATTACAGACGCTACTATCGAAGAATTTAAGAAAATTTGACTCGAACCCCCTTCACCTAAAAAATCCGTGGGCTAACACACACGAAAAATTGGCAAAATTGCCTAATTCCTATTGTGTCGCCAATAAAATGCTCCTAAACCCATCTATAGCGCCGCCGGGGCTACTGGAGTCTTTCCCCAGGTCGTTACGGATGGTACTATGGAAGAAATCAAGAAAATTCGACCCGGACCCCCGGCACCTAAAAATTCTGTAGGCTAACACACACGAAAAACAGGCAAAATTGCCTAATTCCTATTGCGTCGCCAATAATATGCTCCTAAACCCCTATATTGCACCGCCGGGGCTACTGGAGTCGCTCCCCAGGTCGTTACGGACGCTACTATGGAAGAAATAAAGAAAATTCTACCTGGACCCCCGGCACCTAAAAATTCTATGGGCTAACACAAACGAACAACCGGCAAAATCACTTAATTCCTATTGCGTCGCCAATAAAATGCTCTTAAACCCCTCTATAGCGCCGCTGGGGCTACTAGAGTCGTTCCCCAGGTCGTTACGGACGCTACAATGGAAGAATCCAAAAAAATTCGACACGGACCCCTGGCACGTAAAAAATCTGTGGGCTAACACACACGAAAAACTAGCAAAATTGCCTAATTCCTATTGCGCCGCCAATAAAATGCTCCTAAAGCCCTCTAAAGTGCCGCCGGATCTACTGGAGTCGTTCCCCAGGTCATTACAGACGCTACTATCGAAGAATTTAAGAAAATTTGACTCGAACCCCCTTCACCTAAAAAATCCGTGGGCTAACACACACGAAAAATTGGCAAAATTGCCTAATTCCTATTGTGTCGCCAATAAAATGCTCCTAAACCCATCTATAGCGCCGACGGGGCTACTGGAGTCTTTCCCCAGGTCGTTACGGATGGTACTATGGAAGAAATCAAGAAAATTCGACCCGGACCCCCGGCACCTAAAAATTCTGTAGGCTAACACACACGAAAAACAGGCAAAATTGCCTAATTCCTATTGCGTCGCCAATAATATGCTCCTAAACCCCTATATTGCACCGCCGGGGCTACTGGAGTCGCTCCCCAGGTCGTTACGGACGCTACTATGGAAGAAATAAAGAAAATTCTACCTGGACCCCCGGCACCTAAAAATTCTATGGGCTAACACAAACGAACAACCGGCAAAATCACTTAATTCCTATTGCGTCGCCAATAAAATGCTCTTAAACCCCTCTATAGCGCCGCTGGGGCTACTAGAGTCGTTCCCCAGGTCGTTACGGACGCTACAATGGAAGAATCCAAAAAAATTCGACACGGACCCCTGGCACGTAAAAAATCTGTGGGCTAACACACACGAAAAACTAGCAAAATTGCCTAATTCCTATTGCGTCTCTAATAAAATGATCTTAAACCCCTCTATAGCGCCGCTGGGGCTACTGTAGTCGTTCCCCAGTTCGTTACGGACGCTACTATGGAAGAATCCAAGAAACTTTGACCTGGACCACCGGAACTTAAAATATCTGTGGGCTAACACATACGAAAAACTGGCAAAATTGTCTAATTACTGTTTCATCTCAAATAAAATGCTCCTAAACCCCTCTATAGCGCCGTCGGGGCTACTGGAGTTGTTTCCCTGGTCGTTATTGATGCTACTATCGAAGAATCTAAGAAAATTTGACCCGGACCTCCGGCACCTAAAATATCCGTAGGCTAACACATAGGAAAAAGTGGCAAAATTGCCTAATTCCTATTGCGTCGCCAATAAAATTCTCCTAAACCCCTATAAAGCGCCACCGGGGCTACTGGAGTCATTACCCAGGTCGTTACAGACGCTAAAATGGAAGAATCTAAGAAATTTAAACATGGACCCCCAGCACCGTAAAAATCATGGGCTAACACACACGAAAAACTGGCAAAATTGCCTCATTCCTATTGTGTCTCTAATAAAATGCTCCTAAACCCCTCTAAAGCACCGCTGGAGTAACTAGAGTCGTTCCCCAGGTCGTTACAGACGCTACTGTGGAATAATCCAAGAAAAATTCGATACGGACCCCCGGCACCTAAAATATCTGTGGGCAAACACGAACGAAAAACCGGCAAAATCGCCTATTTCCTATTGCGTCTCTAATAAAATGCTCCTAAACCCATCTAAAGAACCGCCGGGGCTACTGGAGTCATTCCTCATGTCATTACGGATGCTACAATGGAAGAATCCAAGAAAATTCGACCCGAACCCCCGGCACCTAAAATATCCGTCGGCTAACACACACGAAAAAGTGGCAAAATTGCCTAATACCTATTGCGTCGCCAATAAAATTTTTCTAAAAAGCCCTCTAAAGCGCCACCGGGGCTACTGGAGTCGTTCCTCAAGTCGTTACGGACGCTATAATAGAAGAATCCAAGAAATTTCGAAATGGACCCCCAGCACCGTAAAAAATCCATGGCTAACACACACGAAAAACTGGCAAAATTGCCTAATTCCTATTGCGTCTCTAATAAAATGCTCCTAAACCTCACTAAAGCACCGCCGGGGCTACTGGAGTCGTTCCCCAAGTCGTTACAGATGGTACTAGGGAAGAATCCATGAAAATTCGACCCAGATCCTCGGCACTCAAAATATATGTGGGCTAACACACACGAAAAACTTGAAAAATTGCCTATTTCCTATTGCGTTGCCAATAAAATGCTTCTAAACCCCTTTAAAATGCCGTCGGGGCTACTAGAGTCGTTCCCTAGTTCATTACGGATGCTACTATTGAAAAATCTAAGAAAATTTGACCAAGACACCCGGCACCTAAAAAATCCGTGGGCCAACACACACGAAAAACTGGCAAAATTGTCTATTTCCTATTGCATCGCTAATAATATGCTCCTAAACCCATCTTTAGCACCGCCGGGGCTACTGGAGTCGTTCCCCAGGTCGTTACGAACGCTACAATGGAAGAATCCAAGATAATTTGACCCGCACCCCCAGCACCTAAAAATTCTGTGGGCTAACACACACGAAAAAGTGGCAAAATTGCGTAATTCCTATTGCGTCGCTAATAAAATGCTCTTAAACCCCTCTAAAGCGCCACCGGGGTTACTGGAGTTGTTCCCCAGGTCGTTACGGATGCTACTATGGAAGAATCTTAGAAAATTTGACCCGGACCCCCGACACCTAAAAAATCCATGGGCTAACACACACGAAAAAACTAGCAAAATCGCCTAATTCCTATTGCATCACCAATAAAATGCTCCTAAACCCCTATAAAGCACAGCCGGGGCTATTGGAGTCGTTCCCCAGGTCGTTACAGATGCTACTATGGAAGATTTAAAGAAAATTTGACAGGAACCCCCGACACCCAAAAAAATCCATGGGCTAACACACACGAAAAACTAGCAAAATTGCTTAAGTCCTATTGCGTCGCCAATAAAATGCTCCTAAACCCCTCTAAAAGTCCGTCGGGGCTACTGGAGTCATTTCGCATGTCGTTACGGACGCTACAATGGAAGAATCAAAGAAAATTTGACTCAGACCCCCGGCACCTAAAAAATCTGTGGGCTAACACATACAAAAAACTAGCAAAATCGCCTAATTCCTATTGCATTGCCAATAAAATGCTCCTAAACCCCTCTAAAGTGCAGCTGGGGCTACTGGAGTCGTTCCCAAGTCGTTACGGACTCTACTATAGAAGAATCCAAGAAAATTTGACCAGAACCCCCGGCACCCAAAAAAATCCGTGGGCTAACACACACGAGAAACTGGCAAAATTGCCTATTTCCTATTGCGTCGCCAATAAAATGCTCCTAAACCCCTCTAAAGTGCCGCTGGGGCTACTAGAGTCGTTCCCCAGGTCGTTGCGGACGCTACTATGGAAGAATCTAAGAATATTTGACCCGGACCCCCGGCACCTAAAATATCCGTGGGCTAACACACACGAAAGAGTGGCAAAATTGCCTAATTCCTATTGCGTCGCCAATAAAATGCTCCTAAACGCCTCTAAGGCAACACCGGGGCTACTGTAGTCGTTCCCTAGGTCGTTACGGACGCTAAAATGGAAGAATCCAAGGAATTTCGATACTGACCCCCGGCATCGTAAAAAATCCGTGGGCTAACACACATGAAAAACTAGCAAAATTGCCTATTTCCTATTGCGTCGCCAATAAAATGCTCCTAAACACCTCTAAAGCGCTGCCGGGGTGAATTAAGTCATTCCCAAGGTCGTTACGGATGCTACTATGGAAGAATCTCAGAAAATTCGAACCGGACCCCCGGCACCTAAAATATCCGTGGGTTAACACACAAAAAACAGGCAAAATCTCCTAATCCTATTGCGTCACCAATAAAATGCTCCTAAACCCTTCTAAAGCGCCGTCGGGGCTACTGGATTCCTTCCCTAGGTCGTTACGGATGCTACTATGGAAGAATCAATGAACATTTGACCCAGATCCTTGACACCTAAAATATTCGTGGGCTAACACACAAAAAAAACTGGCAAAATTGCCTAATTCCTATTGCGTCGCTAATAAAATGCTCTTAAACCCCTCTAAAGCGCCTTCGGGGCTACTGGAGTCGTTCCCTAGATCGTTACAGATTCTACTATGGAAGAATCCAAGAAAATTTGACCCAGACCCCCGGCACCTAAAATATCTGTGGACTAACACACACGAAAAACTGGCAAAATCGCCTAATTCCTATTGCGTTGCAAATAAAACGCTCTTAAACCCCTCTATAGCGCCACCTGAGCTACTGGAGTCGTTCCTCAGATCGTTACGGATGCTACTATAGAAGAATCCAAGAAAATTTGACCCAGACCCCCGGCATCTAAAAAATCTGTGGGCTAACACACACGACAAACTGGCATAATTGCCTAATTACTATTGCGTCTCAAGTAAAATGATCTTAAACCCCTCTATAGCGCCGCTAGGGCTACTGTAGTCGTTCCCCAGTTTGTTACGGACGCTACTATGGAAGAATCCAAGAAACTTTAACCTGGACCCCCGGAACTTCAAATATCCGTGGGCTAACACATACGAAAAACTGGCAAAATTGTCTAATTACTATTTCGTCTCAAATAAAATGCTCCTAAACCCCTCTAGAGCGCCGCCGGGGCTACTGGAGTTGTTTGCCTGGTCGTTACGGATGCTACTATCGAAGAATCCAAGAAAATTTGACCCGGACCTCCGGCACCTAAAATATCCGTAGGCTAACACATAGGAAAAAATGGCAAAATTGCCTAATTCCTATTGTGTCGACAATAAAATGCTCCTAAACCCCTCTAAAGCGCCACCGGGGCTACTGGAGTCATTCCCCAGGTCGTTACGGATGCTAAAATGGAAGAATCTAAGAAATTTAAACATGGACCCCCGGCACCGTAAAAATCAATGGGCTAACACACACGAAAAACTGGCAAAATTGCCTAATTCCTATTGCGTCTCTAATAAAATGCTCCTAAACCCCTCTAAAGCACCGCTGGGGTAACTGGAGTCGTTCCCCAGGTCGTTACAGACGCTACTATGGAAGAATCCAAGAAACATTCGACACGGACCCCCGGCACCTAAAATATCCGTGGGCAAACACGAACGAAAAACCGGCAAAATCACCTATTTCCTATTGCATCTCTAATAAAATGCTCCTAAACCCCTCTAAAGAGCCATCGGGGCTGCTGGATTCGTTCCTCAGGTCGTTACGGATGCTACTATAGAAGAATCTAAGAAGATTCGACCCAGAGCCCTGGCACCTAAAAAATCTGTGGGTTAACACACACGAAATACTGGCAAAATCGCCTAATTCCTATAGCGTCGCCAATAAAATGCTCCTAAACCCCTCTGAAGCATTGTCGGGGCTACTGGAGTCGTTCCCTAGGTCGTTACGGACTCTACTAAGGAAGAATCCAAGAAAATTCGACCCGGACCCCCAGCACCTAAAAATTATGTGTGCTAATACACATGAAAAACTGGCAAAATCATCTAATTCCTATTGCATCGCCAATAAAATGTTCCTAAACCCCTCTATAGCACCTCTAGGGCTACTGGAGTCGTTCCCCAGGTCGTTACGGATGCTACTATAGAATAATACAAAAATATTTGACCTGAACCCCCGGCACCTAAAATATCCGTGGGCTAACACACACGAAAAAGTGGCAAAATTAGGTAATTCCTATTGCGTCGCCAATAAAATGCTCCTAAACCCCTCTAAAAGTCCGCCGGGGCTACTGGAGTCGTTTCGCATGTCGTTACGGACGCTACAATGGAAGAATCAAAGAAAATTTGACTCAGACCCCCGGCACCTAAAAAATCTGTGGGCTAACACATACAAAAAACTAGCAAAATCGCCTAATTCCTATTGCATTGCCAATAAAATGCTCCTAAACCCCTCTAAAGTGCAGCTGGGGCTACTGGAGTCGTTCCCAAGTCGTTACGGACTCTACTATAGAAGAATCCAAGAAAATTTGACCAGAACCCCCGGCACCCAAAAAAATCCGTGGGCTAACACACACGAGAAACTGGCAAAATTGCCTATTTCCTATTGCGTCGCCAATAAAATGCTCCTAAACCCCTCTAAAGTGCCGCTGGGGCTACTAGAGTCGTTCCCCAGGTCGTTACGGACGCTACTATGGAAGAATCTAAGAATATTTGACCCGGACCCCCGGCACCTAAAATATCCGTGGGCTAACACACACGAAAAAGTGGCAAAATTGCCTAATTCCTATTGCGTCGCCAATAAAATGCTCCTAAACGCCTCTAAGGCAACACCGGGGCTACTGTAGTCGTTCCCTAGGTCGTTACGGACGCTAAAATGGAAGAATCCAAGGAATTTCGATACTGACCCCCGGCATCGTAAAAAATCCGTGGGCTAACACACATGAAAAACTGGCAAAATTGCCTATTTCCTATTGCGTCGCCAATAAAATGCTCCTAAACACCTCTAAAGCGCTGCCGGGGTGAATTAAGTCATTCCCAAGGTCGTTACGGACGCTACTATGGAAGAATCTCAGAAAATTCGAACCGGACCCCCGGCACCTAAAATATCCGTGGGTTAACACACAAAAAACAGGCAAAATCTCCTAATCCTATTGCGTCACCAATAAAATGCTCCTAAACCCTTCTAAAGCGCCGTCGGGGCTACTGGATTCCTTCCCTAGGTCGTTACGGATGCTACTATGGAAGAATCAATGAACATTTGACCCAGATCCTTGACACCTAAAATATTCGTGGGCTAACACACAAAAAAAACTGGCAAAATTGCCTAATTCCTATTGCGTCGCTAATAAAATGCTCTTAAACCCCTCTAAAGCGCCTTCGGGGCTACTGGAGTCGTTCCCTAGATCGTTACAGATTCTACTATGGAAGAATCCAAGAAAATTTGACCCAGACCCCCGGCACCTAAAATATCTGTGGACTAACACACACGAAAAACTGGCAAAATCGCCTAATTTCTATTGCGTTGCAAATAAAACGCTCTTAAACCCCTCTATAGCGCCACCTGAGCTACTGGAGTCGTTCCTCAGATCGTTACGGATGCTACTATAGAAGAATCCAAGAAAATTTGACCCAGACCCCCGGCATCTAAAAAATCTGTGGGCTAACACACACGACAAACTGGCATAATTGCCTAATTACTATTGCGTCTCAAGTAAAATGATCTTAAACCCCTCTATAGCGCCGCTAGGGCTACTGTAGTCGTTCCCCAGTTTGTTACGGACGCTACTATGGAAGAATCCAAGAAACTTTGACCTGGACCCCCGGAACTTCAAATATCCGTGGGCTAACACATACGAAAAACTGGCAAAATTGTCTAATTACTATTTCGTCTCAAATAAAATGCTCCTAAACCCCTCTAGAGCGCCGCCGGGGCTACTGGAGTTGTTTGCCTGGTCGTTACGGATGCTACTATCGAAGAATCCAAGAAAATTTGACCCGGACCTCCGGCACCTAAAATATCCGTAGGCTAACACATAGGAAAAAATGGCAAAATTGCCTAATTCCTATTGTGTCGACAATAAAATGCTCCTAAACCCCTCTAAAGCGCCACCGGGGCTACTGGAGTCATTCCCCAGGTCGTTACGGATGCTAAAATGGAAGAATCTAAGAAATTTAAACATGGACCCCCGGCACCGTAAAAATCAATGGGCTAACACACACGAAAAACTGGCAAAATTGCCTAATTCCTATTGCGTCTCTAATAAAATGCTCCTAAACCCCTCTAAAGCACCGCTGGGGTAACTGGAGTCGTTCCCCAGGTCGTTACAGACGCTACTATGGAAGAATCCAAGAAACATTCGACACGGACCCCCGGCACCTAAAATATCCGTGGGCAAACACGAACGAAAAACCGGCAAAATCACCTATTTCCTATTGCATCTCTAATAAAATGCTCCTAAACCCCTCTAAAGAGCCATCGGGGCTGCTGGATTCGTTCCTCAGGTCGTTACGGATGCTACTATAGAAGAATCTAAGAAGATTCGACCCAGAGCCCTGGCACCTAAAAAATCTGTGGGTTAACACACACGAAATACTGGCAAAATCGCCTAATTCCTATAGCGTCGCCAATAAAATGCTCCTAAACCCCTCTGAAGCATTGTCGGGGCTACTGGAGTCGTTCCCTAGGTCGTTACGGACTCTACTAAGGAAGAATCCAAGAAAATTCGACCCGGACCCCCAGCACCTAAAAATTCTGTGTGCTAATACACATGAAAAACTGGCAAAATCATCTAATTCCTATTGCATCGCCAATAAAATGTTCCTAAACCCCTCTATAGCACCTCTAGGGCTACTGGAGTCGTTCCCCAGGTCGTTACGGATGCTACTATAGAATAATACAAAAATATTTGACCTGAACCCCCGGCACCTAAAATATCCGTGGGCTAACACACACGAAAAAGTGGCAAAATTAGGTAATTCCTATTGCGTCGCCAATAAAATGCTCCTAAACCCCTCTAAAAGTCCGCCGGGGCTACTGGAGTCGTTTCGCATGTCGTTACGGACGCTACAATGGAAGAATCAAAGAAAATTTGACTCAGACCCCCGGCACCTAAAAAATCCTTACGCTAATACACACGAAAAACTGACAAAATTGCCTAATTTCTATTGCGTCTCCAATAAAATGCTCCTAAACCCCTCTAAAGCACCTCCGGGGCTACTGGAGTCATTCCCAGGTCATTACGGACACTACTATTGATGAATCTAAGAAAATTTGACCCGAACCCCCGGCACCTAAAAAAATCGGTGGGCTAACACACACGAAAAACTGGCAAAATTGCCTAATTCCTATTGTGTCGCCAATAAAATGCTCCTAAACCTCTCTATAGCATCGCCGAGGCTATTGAAGTCGTTCCCCAGGTCCTTACGGACGCTACTATGGAAGAATGGAAGAAAATACGACCCGGAACCCCGGCACCTAAAAATTCTGTGGGCTAACACACACGAAAAATTGGCAAAATCACCTAATTTCTATTGCATCGCTAATAAAATGCTCCTAAACCCCTCTATTGCACCGCCGGGGCTACTGGAGTTGTACCCTAGGTCATTATGGACTCTACTATGGAAGAATCCAAGAAAATTGGACACGGACCCATGGCACGTAAAAAATCTGTGGGCTAACACACACGAAAAACTAGCAAAATTGCCTAATTCCTATTGCGTCTCTAATAAAATGATTCTAAACCCCTCTAAAGAACCGCCGGGGCTACTAGAGTCATTCCCCAGGTCGTTACGGATGCTACTATGGAAGAATCCAAGAAACTTCGACCCGGACCCCCAGCACCTAAAATATCCGTGGGCTAACACACACGAAAAAGTGGCAAAATTGTCTAATTCCTATTGCGACGCCAATAAAATGCTCCTAAACCCCTCTATAGCGGAGCCGGGGCTACTGGAGTCATTCCCTAGGTCGTTATGTATGCCACAATGGAAGAATCCAAGAACTTTGGACACGCCCCCCCCGGCACGTAAAAAATCCGTGGGCTAACACACACGAAAAAGTGGCAAAATCGCCTAATTCCTATTGCGTCTCAAATAAAATGCTCCTAAACCCCTCTAAAGTGCCGCTGGGCTATTGGAGTCGTTCCCTAGATTGTTACGGATTCTACTATCGAAGAATCCAAGAAATTTCGACCCGGACTCTCGGCACCTAAAAAATCCTTACGCTAATACACACGAAAAACTGGCAAAATTGCCTAATACCTATTGCGTCTCCAATAAAAAGCTCCTAAACCCCTCTATAGCGCCGCCGAGGCTACTGGAGTCGTTCCCTAGGTCGTTACGGACGCTACTATGGAAGAATCCAAGAAAATTTGACCCGAACCCCCGGCACCTAAAAAATCCTTATGCTAATACACACGAAAAACTGACCAAATTCCCTAATTTCTATTTCGTCTCCAATGAAATGATCCTAAACCCCTCTAAAGCACCACCGGGGCTACTGGAGTCATTCCCCTGGTCGTTACGGACACTACTATTAAAGAATCCAAGAAAATTTAACCCGGACCCCCGACACCTAAAAAATCCGTGGGCTAACATACACGAAAAAGTGGCAAAATTGCCTAATTTCCATTGCGCCGCCAATAAAATACTCCTAAACCCCTCTTTAGCGCCGCCGAGGCTACTAGAGTCGTTCCCTAGGTCGTTACGGACGCTACAATGGAAGAATCCAAGTAATTTCGACACGGACCTCCAGCATGTAAAAAATCCGTGGGCTAACACACACGAAAAACTGGCAAAATTGCCTAATTCCTATTGCGTCTCAAATAAAATGCTCCTAAACCCCTCTAAAGTGCCGCCGGGGCTACTTGAGTCGTTCTCCAGGTCGTTACGGACGCTACTATGGAAAAAATCAAGAAATTTCGACCCATACCCCCAACACCTAAACAATCCATGGGCTAACACATACGAAAAATTTGCAAAATCGCCTAATTCCTATTGCATCACAAATAAAATGCTGCATAACCCATCTAAAGCACCGCCGGAGATACTGAAGTCGTTTCCTAGTTCGTTACGGATGCTATCATGGAAGAATCCAAGAAAATTCGACCCAGACCCCCGTCACCTAAATAATCTGTGGGCAAACACACACGAAAAACTGGCAAAATCGCCTAATTCCTATTTTATTGCCAATAAAATGCTCCTAAACCCCTCTAAAGCGCCTCCGGAGCTGCTAGATTCGTTCTTCGGGTCATTATAAATGCTACTATGGAAGAATCCAAGAAATTTCGGCCTGGACCCCCGGCACCTAAAAAATCGGTGGGCTAACACACACAAATAATTGGCAAAATTTCCTAATTCCTATTGTGTTGCCAATAAAATGCTCCTAAACACCTCTAAAGCGCCGCCGGTGCTACTAAAGTCATTCTCTAGGTCGTTACGGACGCTTCTATGGAAGATTCCAAGAAAATTCGAATCGGACCCCCGGCACCTAAAAATTCCATGGGTTAACATACACGAAAAATTGGCAAAATTGCCTAATTCCTATTGCGTCGCCAATAAAATGCTCCTAAACCCCTATAAAGCGCCTCCGGAGCTACTAGAGTCGTTCCCTAGGTCGTTACGGATGCTGCTATGGAAGAAGCCAAGAAAATTAGACCCGCCCCCCGGCACCCAAAAAATCTGTGGACTAACACACACGAAAAACTGGTAAAATGGCCTAATTCATATTTCATTGCCAATAAAATGCCCCTAGACCCCTCTAAAGCGCCTCCGGGGCTACTAGAGTCGTTCCCCAGGTCGTTACGGACGCTACTATGGAAGAATCCAAGAAAATTCGACCCGCAGCCCCGGCACCTAAAAAATCCGTGGGTTAACACACACGAAAAATTGGCAAAATTGCCTAATTTCTATTGCGTCTCTATTAAAATGATCCTAAACCCCTCTAAAGAACCGCCGGGGCTATTGGAATCGTTCCCCAGGTCGTTACGGATGCTACTATGGAAGAATCCAAGAAAATTCGAACCGGACCCCCGGCACCTAAAAAATCTGTGGGCTAACACACACGAAAAACTGGCAAAATCGCCTAATTTTTATTGCATCGCCAATAAAATGCTCCTAAACCCTTCTAAAGCACCATTGGGGCTACTAGAGTCATTCCCTAGGTCGTTACGTATGCTACTATGGAAGAATCCAAGAAAATTCGACTCGGACCTCCGACACCTAAAAAATCTATGAGCTAACACACACGAAAAACTGGAAAAATCGCCTAATTCCTATTTCATTGCCAATAAATGCTCCTAGACACCTCTAAAGCGCCTCTAGAGATACTAGAGTCGTTCCCCAAGTCGTTACAGATGCTACTATAGAAGAATGCAAGAAAATTCAACCCGGACCCTCGGCACCTAAAAAATCCATGTGTTAACACACGAAAAACTGGCAAAATCGCCTAATTCCTATAGCGTCGCCAATAAAATGATCCTAAACACCTCTAAAGCATCGTCGGGGCTACTGGAGTCATTCCCTAGGTCGTTACGGACGCTACTATTGAAGAATCCAAGAAATATCGACCCGGACCCCAGCACCTAAAAAATCCATGAGCTAACACACACGAAAAACTAGCAAAATCGTCTAATTTCTATTGCATCGCCAAAAAAATGTTCCTAAACCCCTCTATAGCACCTCCGGGGCTACTGGAGTTGTTCTCCAGGTCGTTACGGACGCTACTATAGAATAATCCAAAAATATTTGACCTGGACCCCCGGCACCTCAAATATTTGTGGGCTAACACACACGAAAAAGTGGCAAAATCGACTAATTCCTATTGCACCGCCAATAAAATGCTCCTAAACCCCTATAAAGCGCCGCCAGGGCTACTGGAGTCGTTCCCCAGGTCGTTACGGATGCTACTATGGAAGAATCCAAGAAAATTCGACCCGGACCCCCGGCACCTAAAAAATCCATGGGCTAAAACACACTAAAAACTAGCAAAATCGCCTAATTCCTATTGCGTCGACAATAAAATGCTCTTAAACCCCTCTAAAGAGACACCAGGGCTACTGGAGTCATTCCCCAGGTCATTACGGACGCTACTATGGAAGAATCAAGGAAAATTCGACCCGCACCCCCAACACCTAAAAAATCTGTGGACTAACACACACGAAAAACTGGTAAAATCGCCGAATTCCTATTGCGTCGCCAATAAAATGCTCCTAAACCTCTCTAAAGAGCCGCCAGGGCTAATGGAGTCGTTCCCCAGGTCGTTACGAATGCTACTATGGAATAATCCAAGAATACTTGACCCGGACTCCCGGCAACTAAAAAATCTGTGGGCTAACACACACGAAAAACTGGCAAAATCGCCAAATTCTTATTGCATCGCTAATAAAATACTCCTAATCCCCTCTAAAGCGCCGCCGGGGCTACTGGAGTCGTTTCCCAGGTCGTTACAGACGCTACTATGTAAGAATCCAAGAAAATTTGACCCGGACCCCTGGCACCTAAAAAATCCGTGGGCTAACAGAAACGAAAAACTGGCAAAATCGCCTAATTTTTATTGCGTGGCCAATAAAATGCTCCTAAACCCCTCTAAAGAGCCGCCGAGGCTACTGGAGTCGTTCCCCAGGTTTTTACGGATGCTACTATGGAAGAATCCAAGAAAGTTTGACCCGGACCCTCGGCACCTAAAATATCCGTGGGCTAACTCACACGAAAAAGTGGGAAATTGCCTAATTCCTATTACGCCGCCAATAAAATGCTCCTAAACCCCTCTATAGCGCCGTCCGGGCTACTGGAGTCGTTCCCAAGGTCGTTACGGGTGATACAAATGTAACAATCCAAGAAATTAAGACACGACCCCCCGCCACGTAAAAAATCCCTGGGCTAACACACACGAAAAACGGGCAAAATTGCCTAATTCCTATTGTGTCTCAAATAAAATGCTCCTAAATCCCTCTAAAGCGCCGTCGGGGCTACTGGAGTCATTTCCCAGGTCGTTAAGGATGCTACTATGGAAAAAATCAAGAAAGTTCAACCCGCACCTCCGGCACCTGAAAAATCCGTTGGCTAACACACACAAAAAACTTGCAAAATCGCATAATTCCTATTGTGTCGCCAATAAAATGCTCCTGAACGCCTCTAAAGCGCCGCCGGGGCTACTGGAATCATTGCACAGGTCGTTACCGACGCTACTATGGAAGAATCTAAGAAAATTTGACCCGAACCTCCGGCACCTAAAAAATCTGTGGGTTAACACACACGAAAAACTGACAAAATCGCCTAATTCCTATTGCGTCGCCAATAAAATGCTCCTAAACCCTTCTAAAGAGCCGCCAGGGCTACTGGAGTCGTTCCCCAGTTCGTTACGGAAGCTACTATGGAAGAATCCATCTAAATTCGACCCGAACCCTTGGCACCTAAAAAATCCTTACGCTAATACACACGAAAAATTGGCAAAATTGCCTAATGCCTATTGCGTCTTTAATAAAATGCTCCTTAACCACTGTATAGCGCCGTCGGGGCTACTAGAGTCGTTCCCCAGGTCGTTACGGACGCTACTATGGAAGAATCCAAGAAAATTTGACCCGGTGACCGGTACCTAAAATATATGTGGGCTAACACACACGAAAAACTGGCAAAATTACTTAATTCCTATTGCGCCGCCAATAAAATGCTCCTAAACCCCACTTAAGAGCCGCCGGGGGTACTGGAGTCATTCCCCTGGTCGTTACAAATGCTACTATGGAAAAATCCAAGAAGAGTTGACCCGAACCCTCGGCACCTAAAAAATCTGTGGGCTAACACACACGAAAAACTGGCAAAATCCCCTAATTCCTATTGCGTCGCCAATAAAATGCTCCTAAACCCCTCTATAGCGCCGCCGGGGATACTGGAGTCGTTCCCCAGGTCCTTACGGATGCTAATATAGAATAAATTAAGAAAATTTGATCCGGAACCCCGGCACCTAAAAAATCTGTGGGCTAACACACACGAAAACCTGGCAATATCGCCTAATTCCTATTGCGTCGCCAATAAAATGCTTCTAAACCCCTCTATAGCGCCGCCGGGTCTACTGGAGTCATTATACCCAGGTCGTTACGGACGCTACTATAGAAGAAACCAGCAAAAATTCAACTCGCACCCCCGGCACCTAAAACATCTGTGGGCTAACACACACGAAAAACTGGCAAAATCGCCTAATTCCCGTTGCATCGCCAAGAAAATGCTCCTAAACCCCTCTAAAGCGCCGCCGGGGCTACTGGAGTCATTCTCGAGGTCGTTATGGATGCTAGTATAGAAGAATCCAAGAAAATTTGATCTAGAACCCCGACACCTAAAAAATCTGTGGGCTAACACACACGAAAAACTGGCAATATCGCCTAATTCCTATTGCGTCGTCAATAAAATGCTCCAAAACCCCTCTATAGCACATCCGGGGCTACTGGAGTCATTCCCCAGGTCTTTACGGACGCTACTATTGAAGAAATCAAGAAAATTTGACCCAGACCCCCGGCACCTAAAATATCCGTAGGCTTACACATACGAAAAAGTGGCAAAATTGCTTAATTCCTATTGCGCCGCCAATAAAATGCTCCTAAATCCCTCTAAAGCGCCGCCGGGGCTACTGGAGTCGTTCCCCAGGTCGTTACGGATGCTACTATGGAATAAATCAAGAAAGTTTGACCCGGAACCCCGCCACCCTAAAAAATATGTGGGCCAACACACACGAAAAACTGGCAATATCGCCTAATTCCTATTGTGTCGCCAATAAAATGCTCTTAAACCCCTCTATAGCGCCGCCGAGGCTACTGGAGTCATTCCCCAGGTCGTTACGGACGCTACTATAGAAGAATCCAACAAAAATTCGACTCTCACCCCCGGCACCTAAAATATTTGTGGGCTAACACACACGAAAAACTGGCAAAATCGCCTAATTCCTGTTGCATCGCCAAGAAAATGCTCCTAAACCCCTCTAAAGCGTCGCCGGGGCTACTGGAGTCGTTCCCCAGGTCGTTATGGATGCTAGTATAGAAGAATTCAAGAATATTTGATCCGGAATCCCGGCACCTAAAAAATCCGTGGGTTAACACACACGAAAAACTGGCAAAATCTCCTTATTCTTATTGCGTCGCTTATAAAATGCTCCTAAACCCTTATATAGCACCGCCGGGGCTACTGGAGTCGTTCCCCAGGTCGTTACGGATGCTACTATTGAAGAAATCAAGAAAATTCGACCCAGACCCCCGGCACCTAAAAATTCAGTGGGCTAACACACACGAAAAACTGGCAAAATCGCCTAATTCCCATTGCGTCGCCAATAAAATGCTCATAAACCCCTCTATAGCACCGCTGGGGCTATTGGAGTCTTTCCCCAGGTCGTTACGAACGCTACTATGGAAGAATCCAAGAAAATTCGACCCGCACTCCCAACACCTAAAAAATCTGTGGGCTAACACACACGAAAAACTGGCAAAATTGCCTAATTCCTATTGTGTCGCCAATAAAATGCTCCTAAACCCCTCTATAGTGCCGCCGAGGCTACTGGAATCGTTCCCCAAGTCATTACGGACGCTATTATAGAAGAATCCAAGAAAATTCGTCCCGCACCCCCGGCACCTAAAAAATCCGTGGGCTAACACACACGAAAAACTGGCAAAATCACCTAATTCCTATTGCGTCGCCAATAAAATGCTCATAAACCCCTTTATAGCACCGTCGGGGCTATTGGAGTCTTTCCCCAGGTCGTTACGGACGCTACTATAGAAGAATCCAAGAAAATTTGACCCGAACCCCCGGCACCTAAAAAATCTGTGGGTTAACACACACGAAAAACTGGCAAAATTGCATAATTCCTATTGCGTCGCTTATAAAATGCTCTTAAACCCTTATATAGCACAGCCGGGGCTACTGGAGTCATTCCCCAGGTTGTTACGGACGCTATTATGGAATAATCCAAGAAAATTCGAACCGGACCCCGGCACCTAAAAAATCTGTGGGCTAACACACACGAAAAACTGGTAAAATCTCCTAATTCTTATTTCGTCGCCAATAAAATGCTCGTAAACCCCTCTATAGCCCCGTCGAGGCTACTGGAGTCGTTCCCCAGATCGTTATGGACGCTACTATCGAAGAAATCAAGAAAATTCGACCCAGACCCCCGGCACCTAAAAATTCAGTGGGCTAACACACACGAAAAACTGGCAAAATCGCCTAATTCCTATTGCGTCACCAATAAAATGCTCATAAACCCCTCTATAGCACCGTCGGGGCTATTGGAGTCTTTCTTCCAGGTCGTTACGGACGCTACTTTGGAAGAATCCCAGAAAATTCAACCCGCACCCCCAACACCTAAAAAATCCGTGGGCTAACACACACGAAAAACTAGCAAAATTGCCTAATTCCTATTGCGTCGCCAATAAAATGCTCCTAAACCCCTCTAAAGCGTCGCCGGGGCTACTGGAGTTGTTCCCCAGGTCGTTACGGATGCTATTATAGAAGAATCCAAGAAAATTCGACCCGCACCCCCGGCACCTAAAAAATCCGTGGGCTAACACACACGAAAAACTGGCAAAATCACCTAATTCTTATTTCGTCGCCAATAAAATACTCGTAAACCCCTCTATAGCCCCGTCGGGGCTACTGGAGTCGTTCCCCAGATCGTTACGGACTCTACTATCGAAGAAACTAAGAAAATTCGACCCGAACCCTCGGCACCTAAAAAATCCTTACACTAATACACACGAAAAACTGGCAAAATTGCCTAATGCCTATTGCGTCTCCAATAAAATGCTCCTAAACCCCTCTATAGCGCCGCCGGGGCTACTGGAGTCATTCCCCAGGTCGTTACGGATGCTACTATGGAAGAATCCAAGAAACTTGGACCCGAACCCCCGGCACATAAAAAATCCTTACGCTAATACACACGAAAAACTGAATAAATTCCCTAATTTCTATTGGGTCTCCAATAAAATGCTCCTAAACCCCTCTGAAGCACCACCAGGGCTACTGGAGTCATTCCCCTGGTCGTTACGGACACTACTATGAAAGAATCCAAGAAAATTTGACCCGAAACCCCGGCACCTAAAATATCCGTGGGCTAACAAACACAAAAAAGTGGAAAAATTGCCTAATTCCTATTGCTTCGCCAATAAAATGCTCCTAAACCCCTCTATTGCACTGCCGGGGCTACTGGAGTCGTTCCTCATGTCATTACGGACGCTACTATAGAAGAATCCAAGAAAATTCGACCCGGACCCCCGGCACCTAAAATATCCGTGGGCTAACACACACGAAAAACTGGCAAAATCGCCTAATTCCTACTGCCTCGCCAATAAAATGCTCTTAAACCCCTCTAAAGCACCGTCGGGGCTACTGGAGTCGTTCTCCAGGTCGTAACAGATGCTACTATGGAAGAAATCAAGAAAATTCGACCCGTACCCCCGGTACCTAAAAATTTTGTGGGCTAACACACAGGAAAAACTGGCAAAATTGCCTAATTCCTATTGCGTCGCCAATAAAATGCTCCGAAACCCCTCTATTGCACCGCCGGGGCTACTAGAGTCGTTCCCCAGGTCGTTACGGATGCTACTATGGAAAAAATCAAGAAAATTCGACCCAGACCCCCGACACCTAAAAATTCAGTGGGCTAACACTCACGAAAAACTGGCAAAATCACCTAATTCCCATTGCGTCGCCAATAAAATGCTCATAAACCCCTTTATAGCACCGCCGGGGATATTGGAGTCTTTCCCCAGGTCGTTACGGATGCTACTATGGAAGAATCCAAGAAAATTTGACCCGAACCCCCGGCACCTAAAAAATCCATGGGTTAACACACACGAAAAACTGGCAAAATCACCTAATTCCTATTCCGTCGCCAATTAAATGCTCCTAAATCCCTCTATACCGCCGCCAGGGCTACTGGAGTCATTCCCCAGTTCGTTACGGACTCTACTATGGAAGAATCTAAGAAAATTCGATCCGGACCCCCGGCACCTAAAAAATCCATGGGCTTACACACACGAAAAACTGGCAAAATTGCCTAATTCCTATTGCGTCTCCAATAAAATGCTCCTATACCACTCTAAAGTGTCGTCGGCGCTACTGGAGTCGTTCCCCAGGTCGTTACGGATGCTACTATGGAAGAAATCAAGAAAATTCGACCCGCACCCCCGGCACCTAAAAAATCCGTGGGCTAACACACACGAAAAACTGGCAAAATCGCCTAATTCCTATTGTATCGCCAATAAAATGCTCCTGAACCCTTCTAAAACGCCGCCGGGGCTACTGGAGTCGTTCCCTAGGTCGTTACGGATGCTACTACTGAAGAATCCAAGAAAATGTGACCCGAACCCCCGGCACCTAAAAAATCCGAGGGTTAACACACACGAAAAACTAGCAAAATCGCCTAATTCCTATTGCATCGCCAATAAAATGCTCCTAAACCCCTATATAGCGTCGCCGGGGCAAATGGAGTCGTTCCCCAGGTCGTTACGGACGCTATTATGGAAGAATCCAAGAAAATTCGACCCAGACCCCCGGTACCTAAAACATCCGTGGGCTAACACACACGAAAACCTAGCAAAATCGCCTAATTCCTATTGCGTCGCAAATAAAATGATTCTAAACCCCTCTAAAGCACCGTTGGGGCTACTGGAGTCGTTCTCCAGGTCGTAACGGACGCTACTATGGAAGAATCTAAGAAAATTCGACCCAAAACCCCGGCACGTAAAAAATCTGTGGGCTAACACACACGAAAAACTGGCAAAATAGCCTAATTCCTATTGCGTCGCCAATAAAATGCTCCTAAGCCCCTCTAAAGCGCCGTCGCGGCTACTGTAGTCGTTCCCCAGGTCGTTACGGACGCTACTATGGAAAAATCCAAGAAATTTTGACCCGGACCCCCGGCACCTAAAAAATCTGTGGGCTAACAAACATAAAAAACTGGCAAAATACCCTAATTCCTATTGCGTCGCTAATAAAATGCTCCTAAACCCCGTTATAGCACCTCCGGGGCTACTGGAGTCATTCCCCAGTTCGTTACGGACGCTACTATTGAAGAATTCAAGAAAATTTGACCCGGACCCCCGGCATCTAAAATATCTGTGGGCTAACACACACGAAAAAGTGGCAAAATTGCTTAATTCCTATTGCGCCGCAAATAAAATGCTCCTAAACCCCTCTAAAGCGCCATCGGGGCTATTGGAGTCGTTCCCCAGGTCGTTACGGACACTACTATGGAAATATCCAAGAAAGGTTGACCCGGACCCCCAGCGCCTAAAACATCTGTGGGCTAACACACACGAAAAACTGGCAAAATCCCCTAATTCCTATTGCGTCGCCAATAAAATGCTCCTAAACCCCTCTATAGCACCTCCGGGGCTACTGGAGTCATTCCCAGGTCATTATGGACGCTACTATGGAAGAATCCAAGAAATTTTGACCCGGACCCCTTGGCACCTAAAATATCTGTGCGCTAACACACACGAAAAAGTGGCAAAATTGCTTAATTCCTATTGCACCGCCAATAAAATGCTCCTAAACCCTTCTAAAGCGCCGCCGGGGCTACTGGAGTCATTCCCCAGGTCGTTATGGATGCTACTATGAAAGAATTCAAGAATATTTGACCCGGACCCCCTTCACCTAAAAATTCTGTGGGCTAACACACAAGAAATACTGGCAAAATCACCTAATTCCCATTGCGTCGCCAATAAAAATGCTCATAAACCCCTCTATAGCACCGCCGAGGCTATTGGAGTCTTTCCCCAGGTCGTTACGGACGCTACTATTGAAGAATCTAAGAAAATTTGACCCGAACCCCCAGCACCTAAAAAATCCATGGGTTAACACACACGAAAAACTGGCAAAATCGCCTAATTCCTATTTCGTCGCCAATTAAATGCTCCTAAATCCCTCTATACCCCCGCCAGGGCTACTGGAGTCATTCCCCAGTTCGTTACGGACGCTACTATGGAATAATCTAAGAAAATTCGATCCGGACCCCCGGTACCTAAAAAATCCATGGGCTTGCACACACGAAAAACTGGCAAAATTGCCTAATTCCTATTGCGTCTCCAATAAAATGCTCCTATACCACTCTAAAGTGCCGTCGGCGCTACTGGAGTCGTTCCCCAGGTCGTTACGGATGCTACTATTGAAGAAATCAAGAAAATTCGACCCGCACCCCCAGCACCTAAAAAATCTATGGGCTAACACATACGAAAAACTGGCAAAATCGCCTAATTCCTATTGTATCGCCAATAAAATGCTCCTGAACCCTTCTAAAGCGCCGCCGGGGTTACTGGAGTCGTTCCCTAGGTCGTTACGGATGCTACTACTAAAGAATCCAAGAAAATGTGACCCGAACCCCCGGCACCTAAAAAATCTAAAGGTTAACACACTCGAAAAACTAGCAAAATTGCCTAATTCCTATTGCATCGCCAATAAAATGCTCCTAAACCCCTATATAGCATCGCCGGGGCTACTGGAGTCGTTCCCCAGGTCGTTACGGACGCTATTATGGAAGAATCCAAGAAAATTCGACCCAGACCCCCGGTACCTAAAATATCCGTGGGCTAACACACACGAAAACCTAGCAAAATCGCCTAATTCCTATTGCATCGCAAATAAAATGATTCTAAACCCCTCTAAAGCACCGTCGGGGCTACTGGAGTCATTCTCCAGGTCGTAACAGACGCTACTATGGAAGAATCTAAGAACATTCGACCCAGAACCCCGACACGTAAAAAATCTGTGGGCTAACACACACGAAAAACTGGCAAAATAGCCTAATTCCTATTGCGTCGCCAATAAAATGCTCCTAAGCCCCTCTAAAGCGCCGCCGAGGCTACTGTAGTCGTTCCCCAGGTCGTTACGGACGCTACTATGGAAAAATCCAAGAAATGTTGACCCGAACCCCCGGCACCTAAAAAATCTGTGGGCTAACAAACATAAAAAACTGGCAAAATACCCTAATTCCTATTGCGTCGCTAATAAAATGCTCCTAAACCCCTCTATAGCACCTCCGGGGCTACTGGAGTCATTCCCCAGTTCGTTACGGACGCTACTATTGAAGAATCCAATAAAATTTGACCCGGACCCCCGGCACCTAAAATATTTGTGGGCTAACACATACGAAAAAGTGGCAAAATTACTTAATTCCTATTGCGCCGCAAATAAAATACTCCTAAACCCCTCTAAAGCGCCGTCGGGGCTACTAGAGTCGTTCCCCAGGTCCTTACGGACACTACTATGGAAATATCCAAGAAATGTTGACCCAGACCCCCAGCGCCTAAAACATCTGTGGGGCTAACACACACGAAAAACTGACAAAATCCCCTAATTCCTATTGCGTCGACAATAAAATGCTCCTAAACCCCTCTATAGCACCTCCGAGGCTACTGGAGTCATTCCCAGGTCGTTATGGACGCTACTATGTAAGAATCCAAGAAATTTTGACCCGGACCCCTTGGCACCTAAAATATCTGTGGGCTAACACACACGAAAAACTGGCAAAATAGCCTAATTCCTATTGCGTCGCCAATAAAATGCTCCTAAGCCCCTCTAAAGTGCCGCCGCGGCTAATGTAGTCGTTCCCCAGGTCGTTATGGACGCTACTATGAAAGAATTCAAGAATATTTGACCCGGACCCCCTTCACCTAAAAATTCTGTGGGCTAACACACAAGAAATACTGGCAAAATCACCTAATTCCTATTGCATCGCCAATAAAATGCTCCTAAACCCCTATATAGCGTCGCCGGGGCTACTGGAGTCATTTCCCAGGTCGTTACGGATGCTATTATGGAAGAATCTAAGAAAATTCGACCCAGACCCCCGGTACCTAAAACATCCGTGGGCTAACACACACGAAAACCTGGCAAAATCGCCTAATTCCTATTGCGTCGCAAATAAAATGATTCTAAACCCCTCTAAAGCACCGTCGGGGCTACTGGAGTCGTTCTCCAGGTCGTAACGGACGCTACTATGGAAGAATCTAAGAAAATTCGACCCAGAACCCCGGCACGTAAAAAATCTGTGGGCTAACACACACGAAAAACTGGCAAAATAGCCTAATTCCTATTGCGTCGCCAATAAAATGCTCCTATACAACTCTAAAGCGCCGCCGGGGCTACTGTAGTAGTTCCCCAGGTCGTTACGGACGCTACTATGGAAAAATCCAAGAAATTTTGACCCGGATCCCCGGCACCTAAAAAATCTGTGGGCTAACAAACACAAAAAACTGGCAAAATACCCTAATTCCTATTGCGTCGCCAATAAAATGCTCCTAAACCCCTCTATAGCACCTCCGGGTCAACTGGAGTCATTCCCCAGTTCGTTACGGATGCTACTATAGAAGAATCCAAGAAAATTTGACCCGGACCCCCGGCACCTAAAATATCTGTGGGCTAACACACATGAAAAAGTGGCAAAATTGCTTAATTCCTATTGCGCCGCAAATAAAATGCTCATAAACCCCTCTAAAGCGCCATCGGGGCTATTGGAGTCGTTCCCCAGGTCGTTACGGACACTACTATGGAAATATCCAAGAAAAGTTGACCCGGACCCCCAGCGCCTAAAACATCTGTGGGCTAACACACACGAAAAACTGGCAAAATCCCCTAATTCCTATTGCGTCGCCAATAAAATGCTCCTAAACCCCTCTATAGCACCTCCGGGGCTACTGGAGTCATTCCCCAGTTCGTTACGGATGCTACTATGGAAGAATCCAAGAAAATTTGACCCGGACCCCCGGCACCTAAAATATCTGTGGGCTAACACACACAAAAATGTGGCAAAATTGCTTAATTCCTATTGCGCCGCAAATAAAATGCTCCTAAACCCCTCTAAAGCGCCATCGGGGCTACTGGAGTCGTTCCCCAGGTCGTTACGGACAGTACTATGGAAATATCTAAGAAAAGTTGACCCGGACCCCCAGCGCCTAAAACATCTGTGGGCTAACACACACGAAAAACTGGCAAAATCCCCTAATTCCTATTGCGTCGCCAATAAAATGCTCCTAAACCCCTCTATAGCACCTCCGGGGCTACTGGAGTCATTCCCAGGTCATTATGGACGCTACTATGGAAGAATCCAAGAAATTTTGACCCGGACCCCTTGGCACCTAAAATATCTGTGCGCTAACACACACGAAAATGTGGCAAAATTACTTAATTCCTATTGCGCCGGCAATAAAATGCTCCTAAACCACTCTAAAGCGCCGCTGGGGCTACTGGAGTCATTACCCAGGTCATTACGGATGCTACTATGAAAGAATTCAAGAATATTTGACCCGGAGCCCCTTCACCTAAAAATTCTGTGGGCTAACACACAAGAAATACTGGCAAAATCACCTAATTCCCATTGCGTCGCCAATAAAATGCTCATAAACCCCTCTATAGTACCGCCGGGGCTACTTTAGTCGTTCCCCAAGTCGTTACGGACGCTACTATGGAAAAATCCAAGAAATGTTGACCCGGACCCCCGGCACCTAAAAAATCTGTGGGCTAACAAACACGAAAAACTGGCAAAATACCCTAATTCCTATTGCATCGCCAATAAAATGCTCCTAAACCCCTCTATAGCACATCCGGGGCTACTGGAGTCATTCCCCAGTTCGTTACGGACACTACTATGGAAGAATCCAAGAAACTTTGACCCGGACCCCCGGCACCTAAAATATCTGTGAGCTAATACACACGAAAAAGTGGCAAAATTGCTTAATTCCTATTGCGCCGCAAATAAAATGCTCCTAAACCCCTCTAAAGCGTCGTTGGGGCTACTGTAGTCGTTCCCCAGGTCATTACGGACGCTACTATGGAAATATCCAAGAAGATTTGACTCGGACCCCCAGCGCCTAAAATATTTGTGGGCTAACACACACGAAAAACTGGCAAAATCCTCTAATTCCTATTGCGTCGCCAATAAAATGCACCTAAACCCCTCTATAGCACCTCCGGGGCTATTGGAGTCATTCCCAGGTCATTATGGACGCTACTATGGAAGAATCCAAGAAATTTTGACCCGGACCCCTTGGGACCTAAAATATCTGTGGGCTAACACACACGAAAAAGTGGCAAAATTGCTTAATTCCTATTGCGCCGCCAATAAAATGCTCCTAAACCACTCTAAAGCGCCGCCGGGGCTACTGGAGTCATTGCCCAGGTCGTTACGGATGATACTATGAAAGAATTCAAGAATATTTGACCCGGACCCCCTTCACCTAAAAATTCTGTGGGCTAACACACAAGAAATACTGGCAAAATCGCCTAATTCCTATTGTGTCGCCAATATAATGCTCCAAAACCCCTCTATAGAACTGCTGGGGCTACTGGAGTCGTTCCCCAGGTCGTTACGGACGCTACTATGAAAGAATACAAGAAAATTCGACTCAGACCCCCAACACCTAAAAAATCTGTAGGCTAACATACACGAAAAACTGGCAAAATCGCCTAATTCTATTGTGTCGCAAATAAAATGATCCTAAACCCCTCTAAAGCACCACCGGAGCTACTGAAGTTGTTCTCCAGGTCGTAACGGACACTACTATGGAAGAAATCAAGAAAATTTGACCCGGACCCCCTTCACCTAAAAATTCTGTTGGCTAACACACACAAAAAACTGGCAAAATTGCCTAATTTCTATTGCGTCGCCAATAAAATGCTCCTAAACCACTCTATTGCACCGCTGGGGCAACTGGAGTCGTTCCCCAGGTCGTTACGGACGCTACTATGGAATAAATCAAGAAAATTTGACCCAAACCCCCGGCACCTAAAAAATCCATGGGTTAACACACACGAAAAACTGGCAAAATCGCCTAATTCCTATTTCGTCGCCAATTAAATGCTCCTAAATCCCTCTATACCGCCGCCAGGGCTACTGGAGTCATTCCCCAGTTCGTTACGGACGCTACTACGGAAGAATCTAAGAAAATTCGACCCGGACCCCCAGCACCTAAAAAATCCGTGGGCTAACACACACGAAAAACTGGCAAAATTGCCTAATTCCTATTACGTCTCCAATAAAATGCTACTATACAACTCTAAAGTGCCGTCGGGGCTACTGGAGTCGTTCCCCAGGTCGTTACGGATGCTACTATGGAAGAAATCAAGAAAAGTCGACCCGCACCCCCGGCACCTAAAAAATCTGTGGTCTAACACACACGAAAAATTGGCAGAATCGCCTAATTTATATTGTATCACCAATAAAATGCTCCTGAACCCTTCTAAAGTGCCGTCGGGGCTACTGGAGTCGTTCCCTAGGTCGTTACGGATGCTACTATTGAAGAATCCAAGAAAATGTGACCCGAACCCCCGGCACCTAAAAAATCCGAGGGTTAACACACACGAAAAACTGGCAAAATCGCATAATTCCTATTGCATCGCTAATAAAATGCTCCTAAACCCCTATATAGCGTCGCCGGGGCTACAGGAGTCGTTCCCTAGGTCGTTACGGACGCTACAATGGAAGAAATCAAGAAAATTTAACCCAGACCCCCGGTACCTAAAACATCCGTGGGCTAACACACACGAAAACCTGGCAAAATCGCCTAATTCCTATTGCGTCGCAAATAAAATGATTCTAAACCCCTCTAAAGCGCTGTTGGGGCTACTGGAGTCGTTCTCCAGGTCGTAACGGACGCTACTATGGAAGAATCTAAGAACATTCGACCCAGACCCCCAGCACGTAAAGAATCCGTGGTCTAACACACACAAAAAACTGGCAAAATCGCCTAATTCCCATTGCGTCGCCAATAAAATGCTCCTAAGCCCCTATAAAGCGCCGCTGAGGCTACTGTAGTCGTTCCCCAGGTCGTTACGGACGCTACTATGGAAAAATCCAAGAAATTTTGACCCGAACCCCTGGCACCTAAAAAATCTGTGGGCTAACAAACATAAAAAACTGGCAAAATACCCTAATTCCTATTGCGTCGCTAATAAAATGCTCCTAACCCCTCTATAGCACCTCCGGGGCTACTAGAGTCATTCCCCAGTTCGTTACGGACTCTACTATTGAAGAATCCAAGAAAATTTGACCCGGACCCCCGGCACCTAAAATATTTGTGGGCTAACACACGAAAAAGTGGCAAAATTGCTTAATTCCTATTGCGCCGCAAATAAAATACTCCTAAACCCCTCTAAAGCGCCGTCGGGGCTACTGGAGTCGTTCCCCAGGTCCTTACGGACACTACTATGGAAATATCCAAGAAATGTTGACCCAGACCCCCAGCGCCTAAAACATCTCTGGGCTAACACACACGAAAAACTGACAAAATCCCCTAATTCCTATTGCGTCGCCAATAAAATGCTCCTAAACCCCTCTATAGCACCTCCGAGGCTACTGGAGTCATTCCCAGGTCGTTATGGACGCTACTATGTAAGAATCCAAAAAATTTTGACCCGGACCCCTTGGCACCTAAAATATCTGTGGGCTAACACACACGAAAACCTGGCAAAATAGCCTAATTCCTATTGCGTCGCCAATAAAATGCTCCTAAGCCCCTCTAAAGTGCCGCCGCGGCTAATGTAGTCGTTCCCCAGGTCGTTACGGACGCTACTATGAAAGAATTCAAGAATATTTGACCCGGACCCCCTTCACCTAAAAATTCTGTGGGCTAACACACAAGAAATACTGGCAAAATCACCTAATTCCTATTGCATCGCCAATAAAATGCTCCTAAACCCCTATATAGCATCGCCGGGGCTACTGGAGTCATTTCCCAGGTCGTTACGGACGCTATTATGGAAGAATCTAAGAAAATTCGACCCAGACCCCCGGTACCTAAAACATCCGTGGGCTAACACACACGAAAACCTGGCAAAA